>NC_134083.1:109725059-110992059 GCF_000715075.1 Nicotiana tabacum
TCCTTTTGAAGCTTCCCATATATGTATTTGTCATTTCGTGACTTGCGGGGAGAGTTGGTTGGGTTTCAGGAAGGTTTTGTGTTGATTTGGAATGCTTGGTTCTTAGTTTGGAACCTAGGTTAAGAGTGTTGATCGAGGTTTGACTTTTTGAAAATGACCACGTAACGGTATTTTGATGGTTCCAATAGGTTCTTATGGTGATTTTGGACTTAGGCTTATGCTCGGAATTGGATTTGGAGGTTCCTATGTTGAATTGGCTCTTCTTGCCGAAAGTTGGCAATTTGGAAGCTTAGAAATTTCATAGGTTTTACCATTGGTTGACTTTGTGGCTATCGGGTTCGGATTTTGGTTTTGATACTTGGATTACGTCCGTTTTGGCATTTTGAACCTGTGTGCAATGTTAGGTGTCATTCAGGGCTGGTTTGATAGGAATCAGATGCTTGGTAGTGATTTTAGCGGTTCTTGAGTTTCATCGTGAATTCTATGTGTTTTGGTGTCCGACTCGTGGTTCTGGATGTTATTTTGGTGTTTTGAGTTTGCGATAATATCGCGAGCAAGATCATATGATGTTTCTACACTTGTGTGGATGTTTGGTGTGGAGCCTCGGGGGCTTGGGTGAGTTTCAAACGTGTTTCCGATTGGTTTGGACTTGATTGATAATTGCTTGTGTGCTGGTGCTGCAGTTATAGCAAATGTGAGCACCAGTTCGCATTTTCATAAACCTCATTTCCAAAGTAACAATCGCATTTGCGAAGGGGGTAGTGGATGGCAGGCTTTGCATTTGCGAAGCAAGCCTCGCAAATGTGAAGTGGGTTGGGCTGGGAGCAGGTCGCTTTGGCGAAGGTGTATTTCATCGCATATGCTAAGTGAGTGTCACCTTTGCTACACTATCTGGAATTTTGGGGATTTTTTATTATGTTTTGAAAAATAAAAATTTGATATTTGAGGGTCGAATTGGACTCGGATTTGAAAACCAAACACATATAAGGACTTGTGGTGTTATGAGTAGTCGAGATAATGTTAATGTGCATTTCATTGTTAATGGCATTCCATTATGACTAGATTTGGCATTTCATTGTTAATGTGCATGCGGCGACATAAGAGTAGCTAGTGGGGGATAGTTATGAGAAATATCAGGGGTGATTCTTGTTATTGTTTATATGATGGAACCGAGGGTTGATGTTTTGATCAAATTCTTATTTTTATTAAATGACATTCCCTTGTGTTTTATGAGTCGTTGGTGGAATCCAATATGTTATCACATGCCCTGGTCCCATCGATATGTTGTTGGCAAAGGCGTATTTTCTTACATTGACTTGTTGTTAAACATTCTTCGAGGTGGTTAATATTTGTATTGTTATATTTTCCGCTGTCAGTTTTATTTTGATATCTTGCACATGTTATTTTTACTAGTGAGTGTCTTTACTTTAACCGAGGTTAGTCTTGACACTTACTGGGTATAGATTGTGGTGTACTCATACTATGCTTCTGCATATTTTTGTGCAGATCCAGGTATATCGGATCGTGCTGGACACTAGAGAGTCGAGCCAGAGCTGCAGAGACTTCAAGGTATACATGTTGTTCCTCTCACATGAATTGAAGTCACCTTCTGTTGATTCCTTACTACTGTATATTATATCCCAAACAATGTTGTATTTTGAGACTTCTTGTACACTTTATGTAGAGCTTATGACTTAGTATTAGCGTGTTTTGGAATTAGACTATCGTATTTCTGTTTTGGTTATGTTATGGTACTTTTTCAGCGTTCATTAATATTTGAGTTGCTATATATCTGTTGATCTTGTTATGTGATAGGCTTACTTAGTCATAGGAACTAGGTGCCATCATGACCCTTAAGGTGGGATTTTTGGTTCGTGACAGATCCAAACTAAAACATGAATCCTATATTGCAGTAAATATGATGATATTACTATTTGAGATAAAGGTTGAAAAGAGTAACTTTGGGTAAGGATCTCATGAAACAAAGTTATGAATTTTTATAGGGAAAAATAGATGAATACCATAAGGTATGTTACTTTTTACTTTCATATTTGGGGGTTATGAATATGAAATGCATATGAGTTACGAATATTATAAATAGTAGACGTTAAGGTGGTGTGTGCTATGAAAGTATAATTTTAAATTTTAAAGCAAATTAAAGAGAACACAACTAAATGGAAATGGTATTCAAGTGTTAAAGATACGTCAGCTATGTTCTAGAAAACTGCTACATTGGGTTCCTGATTACTCCATTGTGTTAAACAACTTAAATGAGAGAAATGAAGGGAAAAATAGTATTAAAAACAGAAAAATTACCATAAAGTCACACATTAAACATTTGGGAGTTATGGATATGAAATGAATGGGAGTGATTGATATTATTAAAAGTATAGGTTATGAAGATAAAAAAGTGTGAGTTGTTAAAAAAATATTAATGTAAACTAAATTGAAAAAACGATGAAAAATTCAAAAAACAATTAGAGAAAAAAGATGATTATGCCTTTTTTCCTTAAGAGAGGTGCCACCTCACTTTTCTATTGCTCTCTTACATATATATAGACAAATTAGCGTAGAAACTATCATATAGGCTATGTTGAATACAACGACATGCTATTACATGGTAATAGTTTTTCAAAAAAAAAAGTAAAGCCAAATGATTCAAAGAAATAAGATAACTATCAATTGAATAAGATACCGTTGTACATAGATTAAAGAATTATATGAGAACTTACATTGTGCTATAATGAGAGTTTTTCTGGAAAAGAAAAGAAAGAAGAATAGTCGACGGTAAAACTCTAACAATTAAATATAGAAGAGAACATTTGGGAATAATGACTGACTTTATTCTTTATATTGATAGGAAGATGGGTGCGTGGAATGGATCCCAACTTTGATTCAGACCCCGACTAGATATTCAGGGAAGTTTCCTCTACCTTATACTTTTTAATTGTGTGTCATAGGGACATGCCACAACTTAAAGTGTGGGGTGGGGAATATTTGTATGTTGTATGTATATTAGTCTTAGTTGTTGCTTTGATTGTTTTTGCTTTTGTTAGTTTAAGTAGTAGAGACAAATTGAAAAAAACATAAAAAATTTAAAAATTTTGATTTTTCCCGACGATGGATTTCATTCGACAGGTTTCTTGAGGGATTAAAGTCGAAACAAAAAGACAAAAAAATCTTTTGTTAGGTAGTGTATCAATTCCCCCTTGGTTTTTCTTTTGTTCCGTGATTCTTTTCCAAGGGTTTTGTTTAATTCGGGTGTAGTTAGTTTTTATTTTGTAGAAGTAGGAAACCTTGTGCTGCGATTTGAAATGAAAGCAGTATCTCTTGACTTTATTATGCCTTGAGAGTAGTGAGTGCTTTAGTTTTGACGCTTACGCTCAGTTTTTCACTCTTGTATAAATGCCTTAAATTGTATGAGCTTAACTTTACTTAACTGCTTTGACTAAAGTGTCTTGATAATCCCATCTTGAGTGAGTTATGTGCCATGTGTGTGTGAGAGGTTTTGTGTTATTATATGCATTGCATTTGATGTCTAAAACTTGCCACGTGTGTTTGCAAAGCGAAATAGTAGTTTTGTTCAGTATTGGAAGTGATATAGGCATTTCTTTGTTGAGCCAGTTATATGCTTTTAACCACCTAATTGTTATATATCTTAGTTAACCCCTTTGAGCATGTAATCCTATTTCTTTGGCAACCAAATTAGAAGCTTTACTCATTTGTTTGAATTGACCATCTATTTGAACCTTGTACCTCTTTTGAGCACTTGAAATTGTTATGAACTTTGTAAAAGTTGAAGTGTGGGATGGCTGGTTTGGCTTTTGAGTGGAACTAACTAAATAAGGAAAAAGGTGCACTATTTTAAAAACGTAAGATCCACTTGAATTGAAAAAAGAAAGAAAAAACAGTTATATTGTTGTGAAAAACTTTCATGGATAAGTGGTAACTCTTGATGTAACTGTGCTTAAATAATTTGGGAGTTGATGTATATTGATGTGAAGGTGGAGTTTTTGTTTGACATAAGTGTGGGGTTTTGAATGTTAGAGTACATGTATTAAAGTTCTTAGGGAGGTGTAGTCACTCTTATATCTAAATGTATCCTACCCGCCCCGCAGCCTACATTACAACCAATTAAAGTCCTACTTGATCTTTGACTGAATGAACTAGATTAGTAGAGTAATACACGACGGGCAAGCTTATGGTTCATCTTTTGTGGAATATGAATGTTGTTTATGAGAGTGAGCAAATTCTTTCTATCTTGAGTTCCTAATTGTTCTTAAATTCTATTGTGTGGAACTACTCTATATTGTTGTATGAGGGCACTAGATTCAAGAAGGAAAGGCAATGTCGTTGACCTCTATGTTAGAGTAAGTGAACGGGTTATAAATAATGCATGGTTATTTTGAGTCAAATCCTGAGGTGAATATGTTACAATATTGTGCTTACACATTAAACCGATTGTCAATATGACATCAGAGTATAGAGATATTCCCATTTTTGCGAGACTGCACTAGCATGTCCCAATTGGACCCACTTCGGTGGTGGACGACCCTTGAATATTTTAACGGGGTTGGACACCTCATTTTTGGCTATTTTCGACCAAGATAATTTCCCAAACTCTCTCAACACCTCTCTAACATCTCTCAAAGGTTCCAAGTCTAATCCAAGGTGGTTTTACCTAGACCTATCCTCAAAAGTTAGCCTAAGTGAAGAAAAGAGTCTCTATGGTGTTGTGATACCATTAAGGCTGCTTGTATGCTAAAGGAAGCTTGGGTTCCAGTTTATTTCTGATTATTTAAGGTATGTATAACACTCCATTTCTTGGGTTTAAGCTTATATATGCGTTGGTTAAGTTATTTGGATGAAGAATTACAAGATAGAACTTGAAGTTGTATAAGAAGTTGTTGTCTCTTAACGAACTATTTTGGAGTTGTGTATATGATTTCATATGGCTGGAAATCGTCGGGAATGGCTTGGTTATAATGTTCGTATTGTTGTTATGCTGGTAAATATTTTTATTATGTGGATGATGTTTTAAAAAGGAGAATAAGCAACCACACAATACCTAGAAGTTGTCCATAATGTTGTAATATGTTGGTGGGTTGCTTGATGTTACTTTTATGATGGATATAAGGTTGCAATGTCATGCCAATATATGTTTTTATATTCTGGACTGTTTGAAGGTGTTTGAAGTATATGGGAGATGGTAAAAAGAGTTGTGGTTTGGTTCCAATCCAAGCTTACCACTCGTCGTATTAAGTAGTAGTTCTGATGGTGACATTTGTGCACTTGTTATGTATGGTGAATTGTTTATTGGGCTATTTGGAGTGTTGTGGTGCAGAAAGTATATAGTTGAACGTCGATTGTGATATTGTTGTTTTTATGGACTTGGGGAAAGAAAGGAAAACAAAGGAGATGCTGCCCGTTTTAATAATAAATAAGCTTGTCATTCGTTGTACGATAGTTGCATCTTTCGTAGCTTAACGATAGCATTATTATCGTTGTTGTAGATTAAATTGTGATGAGACGATTTTAACGTGGTCATTGGATAGACTGTGATAAGGCATGTTAAGGCTAACTCTTCTTTTCTTTTGGAATGATCCATATGATATAAACTAAACGAGCAAACATGCAACATTCACAAATGGCATTATATACGCGTATATTATATGTTTATGTGTTATGGGGAAAGGTTACAGTGTTATATATGCACCAGCCACCTGATCAACTGGCATATGTTTATGGTTTTGCCCATGGAGGCCGAGATGATATGGTAGGATTCCCTCAGAGGCTTGATGATGTTATGTACGCATATACCTACGCATGATATGACATTTATACCCATATACATGACACTATGAAGATTTCATGATTACTGAGCTATTCAGACTTACAAATTGACTCATTTACTGCATGTTTCTTTCACGTCTTTTATATACTTCTTTTCATGCCTTACATACTCAGTACTTTATTAGTACTAAAGTCCCTTATTCCTCGGGACGTGTTTCATGCCCGTATGTCCTGATAGACAGGTTGACAGTCGTCCTAGTAGGCTATCTGCTCAGTGTAAGGTGTTGGTGCACTCCATTTGCTCCGGAGTTGCCTATTTGGTCAGTATGCTCTCGCCATATATTAATTGGTATGGCGGGGCCCTATCCCGACCATTATGATTTTTATGTACTCTTAGAGGCTTGTAGACAGATGTCGTGTATATGGGTACTTGTATGGCCTTGTCGGTCTATGTATTGAGTCTACAAATGACCATGTCGCCCTTATAGGCCGTTATGTCACATGTCTAAGTTTCTATATCATGCTGGATCGTCATATGTCGAGTATTCATTTATGTTTTATTCTAGTTATCTCATGATGGCCCTTCTGTCCTATTTACCCATGATGGTATGACAAGAAAGATACGTTACATTGCTACTCGGTTGAGTAAGGCACAAGGTGCTCTTCGAGGCCCTACGATTTGGATTGTGACAATAAGGCATTTTAAGGAGGCATCTAAATACTCGACAGGTAGCTGTTGCTGTAGGCGAACTCTGCAAGCAATAGAAACTGATCCCATGAACCTCCGAAATCCATAACATAGGCACATAGCATATCCTCCAAGATCAGAATGGTGTTCTTGGACTGCCCGTCAGGATGTGGTTTGAAATGTTCTACTCAACTCAATTTCTGTGCCTAACTCACACTGCACAGCTCTCCACAAATACAATGTGAAGAGTGTGCTTCGATTGGAGATAATGTACACCGGCACACCATGGAGACAAACAATCTCATGGATATAAGGCACAACCGGAATGAAATGTGTAGACTTGGTCAGTCTATCCACAATAACCCACACTGCGTCAAATTTCTTCAAAGTCTGTGGGAGCCCAACAACGAAATCCATGGTAATACGATACCACTTCCACTCTGAAATATCAAGTCTCTGAAGCAAATCTCCCGACCTCTGATGCTCGTACTTCACCTCCTGACAACTCAAACACCGAGCCACATAGTCAACTATATCTTTCTTCATTCTTGTCCACCAAAAGTGCTGACTCAAATCCTGATACATCTTGGTGACACCTGGATGAATGGAATACTGCGAAGTGTGAGCCTCCTCAAGGATAGACTCATGAAACCCATACATACTGGGCACACATATCCGTCCCTACATGCGCAATACCCCATCATCTCTAATAGAAACCTCCTTGGCATCGCCGTGCTGTATTGTGTGTTTAAGGGCAAGCAAATAGGGGTCGTCATACTGACGCGCTCTAATGCGCTCATACAGAGAAGACCGAGAAACCACGCAAGCAAGTGTCATGCCCCAAACGCAGGGTGCGCGACCGGCGCTTAACCGAGATAACTCGACTGAGCAAGCATGTACATTACCTTCTACCCGAACTTATTCAAGAATAACAATAAAATCCATTTTATTAATTAAGCGGTGAGGAGGATCAAGTAAACAACAACTCAAACTCGTTATAAGTAGTTACATCATTTATAAGTTTCAAAATACATACTCTTTCATAGTTTGATGTAAAACGTGTCATACAATTACGACATTACCAATTTTACATTCCCCATACCAATATTCCACCCACACTATGTCTACGGATCCTCTATTAGATACAAAAGAGTACAATGATAGTGTCGGCAACAAGGCTCCAGCTATACCTCAAAACATAGTGATAAAATGAACAAAAGATACATGACCCCGAGTGAAGTGGGGCTCACCAAATCAGTTGGGAAAAGTGTGTAGTGCTCTCGCTGATCAATGTCGCCTACTGTGGAACTACCTGCATTCATTAAAGATGCAGCACCCCTGACAAAAGGGACGTTAGTGCTGTTGAATAGTACTAGTATATATACTAAACACTCTCTCAAAGAAATGAGCAGTAATGCAAGTACAGACAATCGTAATATCAGTTAAAGCCTCAAACAATTACCAAATATCTAATTAGAGATAAGATAAGTTTTAAATAAATTTTAAAAATTTAAGTTGGGAAATCTTTGGTACCGGTATACCACTATTCATAATTTTTATTACGATTTCCAACACAGTCACCACCATGTGTGCGGCATGGCGTCCGATCACGACCCGATTAGCTAGGACGTCTCACCCTAGGCCATGAAAGCGTTGGCAAACTCACTCCACCTCACCGAAGGGCTCCCCTCCTCACGAGAGTCCTCACACATCACAAACACCGGGACCGAAAGCTGGGGCTGGAGGTGGAACCAGAATATTAAGTGGAGGATTTGTTGCACCCTCGTCAGGTGTAGGAATTGGTGCACCCTGAGCAGGAATAGTACAACCAGGCGGTGTAGTAATCAGGGGAATATCCTCAGCCCTCGGGTATTCACCTGCATCATCAATGATAGAATCAACTGCCACTCCTGGGGTAACATCGGTTTCTTAGCCAGTTCTTGCCTTCTTCTTAGGCGCCATTTACTGAAAGTTAGAGCAATGCACGAGTTAAAGGAGGAACAATCGTACAATCAACTTTATCGCACGATCAAGAACATCAAAGAAGGTTATTATTCCTAAATGGCCAAGTAGCCTTCTAATTATAGATGTGTTCGACAACACACCGATAAGAAGGACTCTACTAGACATGGCTCCGAACAAGTCATTATACCTCATATCAAGCTACTCAAGACTTCAAATAACTGAACGGAATATAATTGCTCAAAATGACCGATTGGGTCGTTACATTAATTGAAGTTGAAGTTATTCAAAATCATTAATCTGTTTTAGTTGAAGTTGTTCTTTAATGGGGTGTTGTTCATTGTTGAGTTACTTTCCCCGTCCATTTGTTGTCATTGAGATTTTGTACATGCGTGTTTGAGCCGTGGGCTATGTGATGTGGTGAAATTGGTATTGCTGTTGTTAAGAGGTTGTGGCCTATAGGCACTTGTGATACGAGTTGATATATCGTGTTGTTCTGATATTAGCATATGTGAATTTGTTGTGTGGATTGATTGTTGTTATTCAGAGCATAAGGGTGGCATCTCACTGTTGATGATTGTGCGGAGCGATACGGGTGGCTATTGTATTATTGTCAGAGCGGAGTGATACGGGTGGCTATCAGAGTGATTCGGGTGTATTATTCAACAAGCTACTCGATGTCTTTGATATTACTTTTTGACTTAGATTGTATTAGTACAGTCGCACAAGCATACACCGTAGCATGCCGTTTACACCGGTTCAGGAGTATGAAACTTGACATCTATTGATCATGTCCATTTACTCTTGTATTATCTGCTTTCATTGTGATATTGAGCATGTGACCACGCCATGCATATTGTGATATTGAGCATGTGACCACGCCAGGCGGATTGTGATATTGCACCTGTGACAACGCCGAGCAGAATGTGATATTGATTCTGTGACCATGACGGGCAGATTGAGATATTGGCACGTGAAATTTCCGTGCGGTTGTGATTAATAATGTGGGCACAAGGTGCCGTGAGCATATGATCTGTGGTTTGAGACTCATGACTTGTGTTTATGAGATGAGGCATCTCGGAGTAATTCTGTTGTGAAACTTGTCTTAGAACGGTTTAAGTATTCGGCTATCGTTGTTTTTCCTTAATTGGCGTCATTGGTATTTAACAGTGTTCTAATTACTTTACTATTTTTATCACATGTTTATCCCTTGTTGCCATTTATTGATTCTTGCTTCCTTTATTAGCTTTATACTTATAAACTGCATAGGTTTTAAAACTAGTAGGTGTCTTGACTTGTACCTTGTCACTACTCTACCGATGTTAGTTTTGATACTTATTGGGTACCGACCATGGTGTACTCATACTACACTTCTGCATATTTTTGTGCAGATCTAGGTATTGGAGATATCAGACTCAGGTAGAGTAGATTTTTAATTGCGAGGATTCAAGGTAGAGCTGCTTGCTCGTCGCAGTCCCTTAGAGTCCTTTTCCCTTTTTATTGTACTGTTAAATCATTATCCGAACAATATTATATTTTGAGTTATTTCTATGTATTCATTTAGAGTTCGTGACTCTGTATTACCTAGTCTTGGGAGGTTGTTGTGATTATTGTTGCGTAGGCTTGTTTCACCTGCGCACAATCCTTTGCATGTGCGATGCACTAGTACCAGTAGTGCTAAATAACTCCCAAATGGTCTGAAACCATACGGAAATACACCCGAATCCTCCGAGCCCCCATCCAATCATACTAACAAGTCCATATACCTAATTCAAACTTATTCAAAGGCTCAGAACTCATTTGAAACCTCCCGGCCACAAATCATATATGCATTTCAATCAAACACCACGCAACGAACCTGCTCGCGCAATCAAAATACCGAAAAGATGTCGTTTTGACCCGATATTAACCATGGTCAAACTCAAAATCTTTAACATAACTAGTCTCTCAACCAATGATCTTTGAACACTATTACATCACAAAACAACATCACAACTCAATTATTCAACCTGCGCAAGTAACAGTCACTCCAGTCGCAACCTCATTTAAATAATTAAGTGCAGCACATGAAGTACCAACCTAAGACAGTAGATCTCACAAAAACTATTAAATTGTCAATGAGTTAATACCCGAAATGAGTTGGCCTTCTTTGTTGCTACCAGTAGATGGACGACAGATTGGTTGCAAAGTTGTTTGCTGTGCAGATGAAGTTTCTACTGATGAATTATCCCCCAATGCCGCTAGAATAATGTTAGCATCAATATCAATTCCTGAACGCTGAAGTCGTGCAAGCACATCTACAACAACTTCTTGATTGATAGTTGCCTTTTATTCCACAATTCTTTCCTCTATTCTTTGTATCTTCTCCTCCAATTTTTGTATAGAATTTGAAGTATTTGAAGAGGGTTCAAAACATCCTGCTTCTCTCAAAAAAGCATATCTACATGAATAGAAAAAAAAACAAAAAAAATGAAAGAGTGTCTGAGAACGAAAAGAAAAGAGTAGCAGCAACAAAAGGAGGCAAATCGAGCAGATCCTTCTTCTTAACAGCCGCAACTACTTCTTTTTCCCCAAGCAAAAATACCATTTATTTCCTATAAAGCAGCCACAACTTTAGCCATGTAAAACTCCCTTAACTCACCCAAAAATAGATTAGAAACTCCATAAACAAATCAGCAAAATGCTCCACTAAAATGCAGCTGAAAAAACTGCTAAAAATGCAGCAAAATAGCTACAAAAATCACCTTTATTAACACCAATCTTCAGGCTTTTCTTCCTGATAAACCTGTAACAACTTTAGCCATGTAAATCTCACTTAAACCACCCAAAAACAACTTAGAAATTATAAAAAGAACAGCAAAAACCTCCATTAAAATGCAACTATAAAGCTGCTAAAAACACAGCAAAACAGCCGCAAAAAATCACCTCTATTAACACCAATCTTCACTTCCAAAGTCCTTCCCAAACCAGCCCAAAAACATGGAAAAATCCAGCCGAGAACTCAGTTGAAAACCATCGCGAACCCCAACTGGAATTAACCCCAAAACAGCTCCAAAACGCAGCCAAAACTCCCTTAAATCGACTCCATAAACAACTTCTCCTTCTCCACCATAAATCTCCTTTAAAACCAGTCAATAAACATGTGAAACCAACTCCAAAATACATCTGAAACTTCCTTTTTCAGTCATGAAAAACTTCTAAAATATTTTGTGGAATACATTTGTGCTCTTTATTGCCATTAGGAAAATTCTCAATAAAAGTTGGGTAGATAAAGCTTCTTTTGTAGTTTGAGGAAATAGGAAAAAAATGTATATGTACAATGCACTTTTCCTTTCATTTCATTTAATTCAATCGACACTAGTAAATACTATCATTTTGTTGATTTTCTCTCGGAGCAAACCAAGTTTCCCCAACACAATTTATTTGACATACCAGGAAATATAACATCTTTAGCCATTAACTTTTGCATTTTGTCATTTGCATAATTTGTTGTAAGCTCTAGTTTGTACAAAAAATAAAACTTTTTGTACTCCAATACAAGATAGGGGAATGATAAGTTACCGTGGAAGGTGTCATAACCCCATTTTCCCTCCGTAGGAACATTTTCCCTCCGTAGGATGTCGTGATGGAACATAGTCACCTAAGACTAGGTAAGCTTAACACTTTGCGGAATAAATGAATAATAAACCGAACTCCAATCTCAACACATGATATATAAATATAAGACTACAAATCAATAATTATAACTCCTAAAACTCGGTAGAAATAAGTCACAAGCTTCTAAGAGAAAATACTAAGTGTCTCTATACATCAAGTCTAAAGAGAATAAGGGAAATAACATAATAAGGATAGAGGGGGACTCCGAGATCTGCGGACGCTGGCAGATATACCTTGAAGTCTCCACGTACAGTCCAGCTCACTAGTATTTGGCTTGGTAGGAAGAACCTCGATCTGCACAAAAAGATGTGCAGAGTGTAGTATGAGTACGCCACAACGATACCCAGTAAGTGCCAAGCCTAACCTCGGTAGAGTAGTGACGAGGTCAGGTCAAGGCCCTACTGGTTTTAAAAGAAAAATAAGGCAAAAGATATAATAATATTTGAAATGACTGAAAATTTAAACGACGAGAGACTTTAGAAAATAACAACTTAGCAATTAAAGGTAAACAACTGGGGCGCTCCCGAGGTACCGCCTAGTAGTCCCAAATGTAAATATGCAAGACAGGGGAATCTCCCGAGGTACCGCCTCGTAGTCCCAAAATAAATATGCAAGACAGGGGGGATCTCCCAAGGTACCGCCTCGTAGTCCCAAAGTAAATATGCAAGACAGGGAGATCTCCCGAGTAAACGCCTCGTAGTCGCAAAATAAATATGCAGTAGAGGGGAATATCCCGAGGAACCGCCTCGTAGTACCAAAGTAAATATGCAGTACAGGAGGATCTCCTGAGGAACCGCCTCGTAGTCCCAAAGTAAATATGCAACAGATAATCGAAGGAATAACGAATTTTTCAAGAAATCTTACAGTTAAAGATTTAATTCAAATCAATGGAAGCAGGTAATTCAACTAAGCATATTGTATAAGTTGTAAGTAAGAGTTAAGGCACGTAGACATGCGATACTAGGCTAAACATGATCACTACATATGCTAAGGCAACTTTAGTTAAGGAATTTAAAAGAAGACAACTCGGCATGTATCGAAATTTTCACAATTAGCCCGTGTACGCACTAGTCATCTCGCGTACACGGCGCTCACACATCACAAATTGTTACAACAGCACCAAATCGTAAAGGGATTTTCCCCACACAAAGTTAGACAAGTCACTTACCTCAATTCTCGCCCAATCAATCGATAAGGATGTCTTTCCCTCGATTTTCCGACTCAGAATGGCCCAAATCTAGCCAAAAGCAATTACATAACATGAATACAACTACAAGAAATTACTTTAAATCATAAGTCTACGACTTTAGCAAAGAATCGAAAAACCGCCCCAAAAGGTCGACCCGAGCCCATGTCTCAGAATCGGGTAAAAGTCACAAAATACGAATACCCATTCGATATCGAGTTCACCCATACCAAAGTTACCAAAATCCGACACCAAGTCGCTATTCAAAACCCCAAATGTAACTCTCCAAATCCCTAGCCTCCAACTCCCAAATTCTACCTTAAACACACACAATCTAGGTGGGAAAATCAATGGGAAAACAAGGTTATTGATCAAAAATAAGTACAAGAGACTTACCTCAAGAAATCCCTCGACAATGCTCTCAAAGATCGCCAAAACCCGAGCTCAAAATGTCCAAAATGATAAAAATCACGAAACCCTTTGGTTTTAAACACTGCCCAGGGGTTCCACTTCTGCGGTCCACTAAGTCACACCTGTGGCACCGCTTGTGCGGAAAACACAAATGCTTATGCGGTTTGCTTCGCTTCTGCGACGAGAGGTCCGCTTCTGCGGACACGCTTTTGCAGTCACTTATTCGCTTCTGCGACACTGGCTGCCCTTCCTTCACTCCATATCTGCGGAGCCTTGCTCGCACCTGCGGGCTCGCAGATGCGGAAGCCTTCACGCACCTGCGACACAGCCCCAGGCCAAGCCCCAAATCCGCTTCTGTGCCTTGCCAACCGCACCTGCGGTTGCGCACCTACGAGAATAGTTCCGCAGGTGCGATTGCACCAGAAGGCAGAATATCCCAGCTTTTTCCTTAAATTCAAATTTGATCCGTTAACCATACGGAATCCACCCGAGGACCCCGGGACCTTAATCAAACGTACTAACAAGTCCTAAAATATCATACGGACTAAGACGAGCCTTGAGATCACATCAAACAACGCTAAAACTACGAATTGCACATCGATTCAAGCCTAATGAACTTTAAAACTTCAAACTTCTACATCCGACGCTGAAACCTATCAAATCAAGTCCGATTGACCTCAAATTTTGCACACAAGCGATAATTGATATTATGTACCTACTCTAACTTCTGGAATCGGAATCCAACCCCGATATCAAAAAGTCCACTCCCGATCAAATTTTCCAACTTTCGCCAATTGACGCAAATATTACCTACGGACCTCCAATTCAAAATCTGAACACACTCCTAAGACCAAAATCACCCTACAGAGCTATTGGAATAGTCGAAACTCCATTTCAGAGTCGTCTTCATACAAATCCAACTACGGTCAATTCCTACGACTTAAACTTCCATTTTAGTGACTATGTGTCCCATTTCACTCTGAAACCTAAAACAAATTCTCCCGGTATGTCACAAAACCAAAAAATGAATATAGAGGGAGCAATAAATAGGGGTTCGGGGCTAGTACTCTCAAAATGATCGGTCGGATCGTTAAATAAGGCTGAAAGCACATTGAGCACATGGTATGCAACTTTGATAGTTATACTTTAGGAGTTGGTTAGTGTCAAAAGAATATGAAGATTGAGATCATACCATGTACAAAATCACATTATGAATAGGAAAAAAGCTCTAGTGAATTCCTTTTTGACTTCAAAATTCTAAAAGAAGAAAAAGTTCAAAAAAAAGAAGAAGATTTGACAGCAAGTTAAATTGCAACTCAATCTCTTCCTTTGTTGATCTTCATTCTTCATATATATGAGTCTGAAAGTACTACATAATTGCAATTGAATGGAAAAATCAACCAATTGTTCTCTAAAATTTTGTGATTCTTCTACCATGAAAAGAACAAAAACCTTAGCAAAAGTAAAACAAAGTTTAAGTTCAACCAAGTTTCTTGGGAGAAGCAACAAAGTTCTACGATATGAAGATCCATACAACTCAAAACACACTTACACATGGGATGATAAGCATGTGTGTACACACTTCCAATTTGTCACTATTTTTAGTAACACGTTTCCAAAATGTCACAGTTAGAAGTGACAAATAAAGTAATAACTAAGAAACTACGATACACTATTAGTGAAAATAGTAAAAAGATGTTTCACCGGTAATCATCTCCTGAAGACTCATCCCAAATGCATATGTATCAACCAGAAAACTAAAATAATGATAAAATAATGAAAACTAAATGAAATAACATAGTTAAACTAAATAAAATAATCATCCAACTATTATCACTATTACCCAACCCATGAATATCCTATATAACATAGTCAAATCACCAAAGTTAATATTCAAGCTTAGCTAAGTTACACCTCAATACTATATTATTATTACTAAAAAAAATATAGCATATTGGTTTCTGAAAGAATAAAGTTTTGAACTTTTTAGTGAACAACTAAAAGTTCACAGAAAATGACACAAGCAACCATAAATTTCCTTTACTTCACAACGAGAACAACACATTAAGATCCACATTGACATACATATTCCATTTGTGTTATAACCAAATAGTCAGCTAGTTCTTCAAGAACTAATATTTTCTTAGCGATCTTGAGCATTTATCTATTAATTAAATCAAGAGAAGTATTGAACTTTAAGTAGAAACTAAAAATTACAAATTCAACGAAAGAAAGGACAATGAGAGAGACAAAGAATTTAAAAAATCAAGGAGTTAGCAGTATAGTACCTTCGAGATAGTCTTGAATCCAAAACGGTGCAAATGGCCATCAGGTACAAAATACCCTTAGCTGCAAATTCTTGCACTATTGGTTGTGCCCTTTTGATTTCCAAAAGCCTTAGCACAAATTCTATAGCTTCTGTTTCCACTGCTGCTTATGATGTTGTACACAAAAATATAAAAACAATTACAAGTTAGGAACCAAGACTTTCAATTTACCATACTTTTTGTGGAATTTGGATTATTAATCTTCAGAAAAGAGTTACCAAGTTACAAAGTAGTACTAAATTTGTTTAGGAAGTTAAATGTCTGAATAATTGGATAGTATCCATAACCAAGTTTATTTGGAGTTAATCCAATCTAACTCTTAGCAGTACCCCTAGTACGAAATAAGTGAAGTATTAGTTTTCTGTCTGATGCAAAAGAAATGATCCTACCAACAGATAAAAAGGACTATTTCAAGCCTCCATGTTCAAATCTGAGAAAAATAAAGTTAGAACCATTAGACATTACCCCACTAGACAAAAATGCCTCGTCTTTTCTCTTTGTCATATACTCATAATAAGTGTAAGATTTTCAATCTTGCAAAGTTTAAAAAATAGTCAAAGCAAACTTCAATTTTGACAAATTTTTAAACCTTCAATAGTATATGCAATATGCAATTCTAATTTCTATTTCTAGACCACTAATGACATATTCCATTTCCAACAAAAAACTACTCTTTTGCTTTTTTCTAATGAAGATATGATATAGGCACAAATTAGATAATTCAAAGACTAAAAATAGTACAACTCTCCAATGAACTAGAATTGATGATGTCTTATTTCTTTAACCATGAATGAAACAAATCACTCCCAGAATTTAAGGTCACTAAAGCTAAATATTCGTCAATATCTCTTCTCCATAATAGATTAACGTATAAAGAGAACAGAGCATCTAGATTGCATTAAGGCATACATATGAATATTTGCAAATTGAGATACATTCAAGAAAAAAATAGAATTTGAGTAACTACTGCTAATGGGACGGCATTTCGTCGAACAGTAGATGTGCATGGCATATTGAGTAAGCATAATTTTAGCGTACAACCAAGCAAACAACTCACTCACAAAAAAACTAGGTATTTCAAAATTATTTTACCCACATAATAAATTTGGTACACAATAGGCAAAGATAACCCAGTAAGTCTAATCACTGCTTAGATGAGATAAAATTGAACAAATTAAAACCCCCAAAACTCCCAAAAGAAAACTGCAGTAAATATGAAAATCACTAAACCGAAAGTAAATAAAGGTGAAATGGGTTTGGCTTTGCTTGATAATAGACCTAGTTATGAAAGAAAACAATAAGTTCTTAGGGAGCTCAGATCGGCGACCTTCACCGGCAAGATGGGACCTAACTGTAGAAGAAAAAGGTGTGTTCTTTAGAAGTCCAGATCTACCACCTCCATAGGCAAATTAGACCTCCACACGGTTACTTCAAAACGATGGATTCTTTTTTAGGAGTGTATATCAATGTGGTATGTTTTGGATTCAACTATCGATTTGGATTGATTGGCAACAAAAGTTCTCAGAGAACTACTTTATCTTTCTTGGGGCTTAAAAATATTAGCGATTAAAAAGGAAAAAGAACTCACACAAAAGTTTAGGATTGAACAAAAAATAAAAGGGAAAAATTAAGGAGGGAATCTGAACCGTCCCAATAGATTTTATTTTTTATAACCATCCCCACAAATAGACCTATTACGACAGTTTTGAAAACCGTAACAATAAAAAAAACTATTGGAACGGTTCTAACACTACTACAACGGTTTAGTAACGAAAATGTCCCAATAGGATCCATATCCTACTGCAAAGGTTATAACCGTTGCAAAAGACCATCTATAGCAACAAGTTATATTAACTGTTGCAAACAAACTGTTCTCATAGGCCCAATTTTTAGTAGTGACTCTTTCAAGCTTCCAAATTGAGAATTACTCTTCCAAATCAATCGCAACCTTCTCGAAAGTCAAAAATAGTCATAATACATCATGTGAAGCTACTCAAGGTCTCAAACCGCCAAAAAATGATAAAGCTCAAAATGATCGGTCGGGTTGTTTCAACTGGCTAGAAGGAAAACTCTTTATAGAAGCCTCCTAAGAATCATACAACCTCAAACCTTCTCGTAGGAGATAATCCACCCGCTTGACCCAAAATTGACATCTTCATATGATCTCACCACGGTCACCACCATTATGCAATCCATTAGACTTCCCGAGTCGGCACTCCTTAACAAGATATAAGAATCCACTTCATTCCACAAATGAACCACTGAATTATATCCCAGCATGTCCATATATGTCACGACCCAACTCCCATCGGAGCCGCTACGTCCCTTAACTCTACTTGCTAGGTAAGCCAACAATTTGGTGATAACAACAAATTTGATAAAATGGCATTTAATAAACTCAACAACAGAAATATCATGAAATAACTATGAAACAATAGTAATACCAGTACAACCATCCCAATGATCTAGTGTCAACGAATACATGAGCAATACTGAATGTCAAAATACAAGACCAAATCCTCTATACAATTGTCTGAACAATAGAACAGTAACAATAGAAGTAAATGAAAGAGAACTTCAAGGTCTTCGGATGACATAGCAGCTACCTCGTAGTCTCCCAAAAGCTGGTACCAACACAACTCTAGCAATCACCGCCTCCGGAAGTAACTGGATATGCACACAAAGTATAGAGTATAGTATGAGTACAACCGACCCCATATACTAAATAAGTAATAAAGCTAACCTTGGGCTAAAAGTAGTGACGAGCTTAGAAGAAACAGTCAGTGACCATTATCAATAACTAGTAACAACTCAGGATATAAAGGAAACAATATAAATAAATAACTCAACGATATCATGTTTAGCTCTCCCACATTACAGGAATTTAGACATGCTTTCCAAGTATAGCAGTTAAAGCTCAACACGGATAAAATATTTTATTTACCAGCTAGCATAAGGAAAGTACATTTCTATGCCTACATGTCAAATGTACATGTCAACTCTATATTATCACAGTGAAATCATAAAAAATAACCACACTTAGCACGCTCACGGTGCCTGACACAAGGCCCCTCACCATCACAGACAACTACACTCAGCACTATACGGGTGCCTGGCATAAATGCCCCTTACCAAAGCACGTGTATATATATATATCAATGTGCATGCGCTCACTGAACATATCAGACTTCGGAGGGGCGAATTCTGGCCCAAGCGCTAATCAAAATCACATAGACCAATAGTGGGCCTAGTGCACGCTTCGTCCCAAATCAAAGATACACCTAGCTCAATATAAGCCTGGCGTATGAGTCACCTCAAATCAATACCACATCGGCTCTATGGCCCAAGCTCAATCATCAACCTCTCAAGTCTCAGTTAACCACAACTCATAATACTCAATTCAACAGTGCTACACATATGAGGCATCAACAATGTGTAAAAAATCAAATGAGAAAGTACTGAGACGTAGATATCATTCACGGATATAGCATCATAATTGAGAGTATGTGTACAATTAAGGCAAATAGCTAAGAAATAGCAAGAATATCCCTATCATGTCTTAAACAAATAGAACATAGCCTAGACATGATTTCTAACATGAATCAATACTCAAATAATCATATAGGTTTAGAAAACACAGATATATTAAAGCACGAAAGTAAAACAAGTCTGATAATAGTCTAAAGTCTACTCGGATCATGAATACTCTAGTGCACACATGCACACCCGTCACCTAGCATGTGAGTCACCCCAACACATCTCATATAACATAGTTCCCAGGATTAATTACCCTCAAATCCTAGTTTAGATATGTTACTTACCTCAAAACACGCAATTCAATACTCTAGAAAACTATTCCTACGCGAATGTATCGACCCGACCGACGTTTTGAGCATTTGTATTTTGTTCGATGGTTCGAGGGCATGAGTAGCTTTGTATGATTTATTATGACTTGTATTTATCGTCGGTTGTGGTTTTTGGGTGATTCAGAATTGATTAGGGAGAATGATTCTCATTTTAGAAGCTTTAAGTTGGAAGAGTTGACCAAGCTTGACTTTTGTGTATTTGATCCCGGATCGGAGTTTTGATGGTTACGTTAGGTCCGGATGGTGATTTTGGACTTGGGCGTATGCCTAGATTTTCATTTAGGTGTTCCTAAAAGGTTTCGGTACTATTTGGCAAAAATTGACAATTTGAAGCTTTGGAAAGTTCATAGGTTTGACCAGGAGTTGACTTCGACATTATCGGGTTCGGATTGTTGTTCCGGGAGTTGGACTAGGTTCGAACGATGATTGATATTGATCAATGATTCGTGGTCTTGATGTCATTATGTGTGATTTGAGGCCTCGAGTAGGTCCGTAATATGTTTTGAAACTTGTTAGTATGTTCGAACGGGGTCCCGAAAGGGCTTGGGTGAGTTTCGGGGTGGTTTCGGACCATCTCTAAGCCCTTTTTAGTTTCTCTAAGCCCTTTTTAGTTTTCGGACCATCGTGATCGCGGATATTGGGTCGCGTTCGCAAGAGCAAATTGTTGTTTGGGCGTTGTGAATCGCGATCACGGAAGCCATTCTTGCGATCGCGTAGAGGAATTTCTGATGTCACAAGACTAACTTTGGAAGCTTATATCTTGCAATCTATAAGGAATATTGAATGATCCAAAAATGAAAGTTGTAGTCCTTTGTGTTTAATTTTCATAAACTAAAACCGTTTATCATTTCGAGTTTTGTAAAAAATCCTATGACCACTATACTGGAGGCTATGTAGAAGAGTTGGGCAAGCTTGTTGGAATTTGTTCATCGCGATCTCGGGGACATCGCCGCGATCGCGAAGGGTAAAAAATTAGCTGGAACTTGTTTGAAGCACGATTGCAAGGTTAGAGACCACGATCACGATGAAGGACCACGGGCAGCGCATTAAAACATCCAATTTCAAGATTTTGAGTTCATTTTCTCCACTTTTTGAGTTCTTGGAGAACAAGTAATGCGATTTTGGAGGAGATAAACAACCAATTCATGAGGGTAAGTAATTTTATCTTTGTTTGATTATATATTTTGTTTTTTCATTGATTATTACACCTAAATCAAGGATTTGAAGAGAAGAAATTGGGGTTTTTTTGACTTGAACTTAACCGAATGAATTTTTGGGGGTTTTGAACAAGAAATTGAGGTCGGATTTGGATGAAACATATATGGTTAGTTGTATTTGAATGAGTTATCAGAAGTTGTGAGTTTTGTCGGGTTTTGATATACGGGCCCGGGTTAACTTTTTTGTTGACTTTGAGTATTTGATTAAAGGTTCGACCTTTATCGCCTGGGTTTGTTTCTTAAGGCATTATTTGATGTTTTGAGTTGCTTTTGGCTAGTTTCGAGCCATTCAAAGGTTGATTTGCGTGGTTTGGAATTTCTAGAGTATCGGTTGGTTTGCTCAGTATTTGATTTGACTTGCGTGAGGTAAGTATCTTATATAAACATTGTTAAGGCACTAGTTGCCTGAATTATTTGTGATAGCTACGGTCTATGGGTGCGCATATGTGTGGGGTTTGAGCCCATGCACGAGCACCAGGGTATTTATCCATTCTCAGGGTAGTGGTTAGGCTATGATATGCCTAGAATTGACTGATAAGCTTTAAGCTATGATTTTTTTCATATTTGTAACACTGAACTATTTGAGCCATGTTTGAGGTTACGAAGAGGATAATTCCCTGAATAAACTTGGTAATTGCTTATTTTGTGATAAAATTTCCGATTTGAGCTATGATATCACACTTTGCACATGCCTACACTTTATCATGTTATTATACAAGTCCAGTGCATGAAATCTGATATTTATTCATTATATACATATGTTCTTATATACTTGCTTCTGTGTGATATGATTTGGACTGGATCCTTGTGACCACGGCGGGCGGATTGTGATGTTATGCTTGTGACCCTGCTGGGCGGATTGTGCTGTTATGCCTGTGACCACGCCGGACGACTTATTTTGTTGTGTATGTGACCAAGTCGTTCGGATTGTTTTGTTATACTTGTGACCACGTCGGGCGGATTGTGTTGTTATGCCTGTGACCACACTGGGAAGATTGTTTTGTTATGCCTTTGACCACGCCGTGCTGATTGTGGTGTTATTCCTATGAACGCCGGGAGGATTATGATATTGTTCATGTGACCACGCTGGGCGGATTGTGATTTTTTCACGTGAGTTGTCCGTGCGGATTGATATTATTAGCATGTGAGTTGTCCGTACGGATCCATATATTGATATTATAGCGTGTGAATTATCCGTGCAACACGTGGGTTTTCCGTGCGGATTGATATTATTAGCATGTGAGTTGACCGTGCTGCATGTGGATATGGAGGCATCCCTTTAAGGCCACCCTCTCATGTTTCTCTCTTGATGGTGTACACACGAATTGTGAGAAACTGGTGGGTTTCTGGTTGATGTAAGTCTTGGGAGAGCTGGTTACTAATATTTGGATCGGGTTGCACACCGTAACATGCCTTATTGGCTCATCGTTATTTAGATTGGGTTGCGTGCCGCAACGGGTTGATATTTGGTGATTGCATTTCATTTTTACTTGCAATGTTCTTGATTGTTTACCTGATTTACTTGCATATCTTCCTTATACGTTGGATAGTTGACTGAACAAAACACTTTAAAAAAAAGAATTGTGAGCATCAATGTGGTTTTACCTAAGATTTCCCGATTTAATCATATATCTATTCCACACTTGTTGAAATTATGAATTGTACAGGTGATAGCGAGTATCACTTATAATTTTTGCTTCAAATACCTCGCCGAGGTTAGTTATGATATTTATTGAGTACATGGGGTCGGTTGTACTCATACTATACTTCTGCACCTTACGTGTAGATCTTGGGCTGATGTTGCTGTATATGGCGGGAGCCGGCATTGGAAGCGTACCTTATTTCTGGACATAGCTACCACTTGTTCTTGGTAGTTTAAATTTGAGTTTTGTTTATCTATATTTCAATTAGATGTTGTAAATATTATTTCATACTAGTCTTGTAAATCTAAAGTCTTAGTGGCTCATGACTTGTACTATCAATCCTTGGGGAGTTGTATAAATTCAGTTATTTTACTTTTTGACTCTTATCATTATCTTTAAATTATGTTACTGTTATTTGGCTTACCTACCGGGTTGTGTTAGGTATCATCACGACTAGTCGAATTTTGGGTCGTCAAGTTGGTATCACAACTATAGGTTCATAGGTTCTACGAGTCATGAGCAAGTATCCAGTAGAGTCTTGGGAATCGGTATGATGACGTCCATACCTCTCTTCGAGAGGCTACATGGCATCTAGGATAAACTTCCTTTATTTCCTTCTTTATCGTGCGGTATTGATTCAGCTTGAAGCGTATATCTTTGATTTCATTCTATCAACTCGTGTGTTATGTTAGCACTCGGTATCAGCTGTGCATCTATGGCTTGTCATTCCATGGATGGGGTGCGAGATGTGTTTTTTGTGTTTTCGTGATAGGCCATTCTGGAGGACTTGAGGCTGGGTTTTGACCGTAGCTTGGGCTCGGTGGTTTCAGTTGCATGAGCATGTGCTTTCGGACTTATATGTCCGGTAGTGTCCCTGGGAGTGGGATTTATGGCTCGCAGAGTGGTTGGATAGCTATATAATGAGTATGATGTGACTGTGGGATGTGTTCAAACGGCTTTGATGAGACGGGAAGGGTTGCTCGAAGTGCAAAAAGGACTATTGGGTGCTTGATTTCTGTCTCGATGTGTTGCACTGTCTCTAGTTATGAGCATGTTGAGGGATCTTTCATGTTGTTTAGTTATGGGATGAAATAGATTCGTATGTCTTGTTGACGAGTTCAGACTTGGGAAGATTAAGTGATTTTGTAGTAGTTGTTACCGTGAAAGGGCATAGATTGATTGTAGTTTGAGGCTAAGTAGGTGGGTCATCTCCTGTAGAACGTTCTGAGGTTGTGTGATACTTATGATGTTTGGGTGGGGAGTTTCTTTCTAACAATGGGTTACATATGTTACAACTTGAGTTTGGATCGCTTGAGGAAGTTGACTTGACTATCACAAGATTGAATGTGCATTTAGCAGAAGATTTGAGGTATTTTTTGATTTGTGATACATGAGTTCATGAAGGATTTCATTTAATTGCAGTGCAGAATTATAGTAGTAAGGGAAAGGGTATTGTGGATTACCGGATGTTGTGATCTATGGCTTTGAGCCAAAGTGGGGGAGTATGCTATCGATAAATGGATTGCATGGTTATGTGTTAAATTAGTTTTGGCCTAATACATGCTCGTGGATCGGTTATGAATTGAAGAGGTTGATTTTGAGGGTGACTTGAGTAAGGAAATTTCTGGATGCATGATTTATTACACCTTAGGGATATACGAAAGTCTTGGAATGGTTTAGGTTGCTCTTCGTGATGAATGTAAAGTACTAAGAAAAGGGAGTAACTCGGTTGCATTAAGGTAGGGTTATTTCTTTGGGTGTTGGTGTGCTAATAGGGCACAAGTCGTTCGGCTCATTTGGGCGGTGCATTTGAGATTAGAATAGGGTGTATGACTCTCAAGAATGATTCTAATGAGTTCAAGATTCATACGTGGCATTTGAGGATTTACCCCGAATTTGTATATGACTAAGATCTGAGATTTGCATTGGATAGTGTGCAGACTCGTGGTATTTCTATATCATTATGGATTCTACATTTCATTATTAGAAAGGTAAAAGGAACAACTTTAAATTCACATAAGGTCTCTTCAGAGTGGGTATCTCGGATGTGGTATTTTGAGTGCTTAAAAGGGAATACGGTAGCTTATGGACTTTAGGACGATGTGGTTTTATGCCAGGATCTCTTGTGGTGACCTTTGGTTGAGGATCGTGGTGTTCTGGCAAGGAGAAATGTTAACTTGAAGGCAAATCAGAAGGAATCTGATTAAATAGATCAGCTTGGTAGTGGTTTAGATCGTTATGGTAATGGGAATGGTCGGTTCTTTTGGTTCTTATGATCTGGTGAGGCTTTACCGGTATTTCATGGCAATATTCTTGACTATTGGCGACCTGGGTGAGTTGGTTGAGTTAGAGGAATTCAGTATGTTGTGTATTATGATTTTCTCATGGATGGGATCTAGTGGAAAGTTTCTATCTAATTATGTATGAATTCTGCTAATAAATCAAAGACGATAAAGGGGTTATCATATTTTTCTATGGTGGTATGACAGATGCGGTACATCATGTGGGATTTAGATTTTCATGTATAAGTTTGCGGTTCAGATTCGAAAAGAAGGTCATTAGTTTTAGACCTCACAATTTCAATGTTTAGAAAAATGCCGGTACTATTTGATATCACCGTAGGTGAGTGCATTTCAAAAGGCACACTATGTTTTGACTTACGAATGTTTCATTGGTATTGCGGTACTCGCTTGGTTGATCGACTGCTGATGCTCAGATCCTTCTATGTGGCATGGAAGGATTATGGAAGTAATTATCATAAGATGATTGTGCATGAGAGGTGTGTCGTCATTTGAGTGATCGAGTCAAGATCAGATGTGGAGATTATTTTTTGTATTCTCGTGATTTGGAGATCGGGAGTCTCAGAGGCAGATTGTTTCTTGGTCGCAGACTTTGCATATATGGCCAAAGTTATCCAGTTGGGAGTATGTGTTATGGTTAGGTTATTGTGTACTTTTGGAGGGTTATTTATCTATTTGAGGATTTTCGGAGTTGATTCGGGGGCCCATTTGTAGGCCAAATGAGGATGTGTATTCTATACCGGGTCGGGTTTGTTGACTCAGCACTACTATTGTTTAGGGGTGTGTCATTTGGTTAGAGTTGAGTTTGTTCTCATTATGATATGTTTTATGTGTTACTCTTCTATGCTACGATGGGTTGTGATCAGTTAGGTATTTGCACACATGATGCGTTCTGTCTGGGTCTTGTGGCAAAAATTGAGTGAGATGGTTCTTGTGGCGTTGAATGGTTGATTACGCCTTGGTTATGGTCTTTCCGGGTTGTGGTATATTGTGTTATTTGTTTCTCCATGGTTATGATCATGCACTTTGTGTATTTGATGTTGATTTGTGTATGGTTGTTGATTTTGAACATTATGACTCGAGGTATTTCATGTGGACCAATGTTTTAATTGGGTCACGCATTGCAGGTGGAGTTATGCTGGGTTATGATACTTTGGGTTGATTTCTTGTGTCTTGATTCTCCTTATGTGATGGGTTTACATCATTGTGCTCATGGTGGTACCTGTTGAGCTTGCGGGATGATTCGCCCATTTGAGTCATTTTCCATATTTGAGTACATTTGGGTTGTTGCTTATTGGTGCACTGATTGCACGATTTGTGGCTTTAGGCTGTACTAGTGTAGCATGTCAGTAGAGCAACTGTAATTGATGGGATGAGGTCATTGGACCTGGAATGGGTGCTATTAGATTTGATTATGGTATATTTGGAAGGTTAATGTCACTAATCGATTTATAATCTGGCTATGGTTTTTGTCGGACGAGAGTGAGCTCCATGACTTATTGATCTGATGAGTTGTTATGAGTTTCTGCATGTTTCATTCACCATTGGCTGTGTACGAAGGTTTGGAACAAGGTTTTAGTTGATACGAGGTTTGTTACCTTTACTGGGTTTGTTTTTGGGACACTTTTGTGGTCAGAAGTTATCGCTATGAGTATTTGAGTTATGTGGTATATCATGTGATTACATCTTTGGTTATGGTTATGGCTTGGTACAGCTTGTTTAGACTTATACAGCGTGTAGATGGGAGATTCAGGTCTTGTAATGAATTTCGGATGTTGGAAATTGGGTTTAAAGGTTTATGGAATAAAGTTGAAGGAAGAATCTTCGGTTATGTTGAGTTGACAATCTTATATGGAGTGGGGTGACATGGGATCACCCCCGGGTATGTGCATGGTATGGTTACATAGTGATTTGATGGCTTTGGAACGACTCTTGGCACGTTCAAGGACGAACGTATGTTTAAGTGGGGGAGAATATAACGACCCGATCAGTCATTTTGAGCATTCGCATTCCGTTCGATGGTTTGAGGGCAGGAGTAGCTTCGTATGATTTATTATAACTTGCGTGTATCGTCAGTTTTGATTTTCAGGTGATTCAGAATTGATTTGGAAGAATGATTCTCATTTTAGGAGCTTTAAGTTGGAAGAGTTTACCAAGTTTGACTTTTGTGTATTTACCTCGGATCGGAGCTTTGATGGTTCTATTAGGCCCGGATGGTGATTTTGGACTTGGGCGTATGCCCGGATTTGCATTTGGATGTTCCTAGAAGGTTTTGGTACTATTTGGCGAAAATTGGCAATTTGAAGCTTTGAAAAGTTCATCAGTTTGACCGGGAGTTGACTTCGATGTTATTGGGTTCGGATTGTTGTTTCGGGAGTTGGAATAGGTTCGATATGTCATTTGGAACTTGTAAGCAAAATTTGGATTCATTCCTAAATGGTTAGGCTTGAATCAGACTGTTGGTTCAAAGTTTGAAGTTTATGAACTTAAGAGATTGCTCTTTATCGACGATTCATGGTTTTAATGTTATTATGTGTGATTTAAGGCCTCGAGTAGGTCCGTAATATGTTTTGGTACTTGTTGGTATGTTCAGACGGGGTCCTGAGGGTCATAGGTGAGTTTCAGACCATTTCTAGGTCCTTTTTAGTTGCAAGTTTTTGGCCATAGGGGTGTGCATTGCGATCGCGAACTTTGGGTCGTGCTCGTGAAGAGAAAATTGTTGTTTGGGCGTTGTGAATCGCGATCGCGGAAGCTATTCTCACGATCGCTTAGAGGAATGTCTACTGTCACAGGACTGACTTTGGAAGCTTATATCTTGCAATCTATAAGGAATTTGGAGATGATCCAAAAAAGAAAGTTTTTGCCCTTTATGTTTAGTTTTCACAAAATCAGACCGTTTGTCATTTGGAGTTTTGTAAAAAACGTTATGACCATTATACTAGAGGTTGTCTGGAAGAGTTGGGCAAGCTTGTCGGAATTTGTCCATCGCAATCGCGGGGACATGGCCGCGACCATGAAGGGTAAAAACTGAGCAGGAATTTTTTTGAATTGCGATCGCGAGGTTGGAGACCGTGAAAGTAAAGAAGGACCACTGGCAATGCATTAAAATATCTTATTTAGGGATTTTGAGTTCATTTTCTCCACTTTTTGAGTTCTTGGAGCAAAAGTAGGGCGATTTTGGAGTAGATAAACACCCTAATCATGAGGGTAAGTATTTTTATCTTTGTTTTGAATATATATTTTATTTTTCCATGGATTATTATACCTAAATAAAGAATTTGAAGAGAAGAAATTGGGGTTTTTTTTTACTTGAACTTAAGAAAATTAATTTTGGGGTTTTGAACATGAAATTGAGGTCGGATTTGGATTAAACTTATATGGTTAAACTCGTATTCGAGTGGGTTGTTGGAATTTGTAAGTTTTGTTGGGTTCCGAGATAAGGGCTCGAGTTGACTTTTTGGTTGACTTTGAGTATTTATTTAAAGATTCGACCTTTATCGCTTGGGTTTGTTTCCTAAGGCATTATTAGATGTTTTTGAGTTGCTTTTGGCTAGTATCTAGGTGCTCGGAGGTTGATTTGTGTGGTTTGGCATTTCTAGGGTATCAGTTGGTTTGCTCGGTATTTGATTTGATTTACTTGAGGTAAGTATCTCATCTAAACTTGGTTGAGGCACTAGTTGCCTGAATTATTTGTGATATCTACGGGCTATAGGTGCACATATGTGTGGGGTTTGAGCCCATGTGCGAGCACCAGGGTATTTATCCATGCTCGGGGTAGTGGTTAGGCTATGATATGCTTAGAATTGACTTTTAAGCTGTAAGCTATGATGTTTCTCATATTTGTAACATTGTTGTAAACTATTTGAGGTTACGAAGAGCCTAATTCCCTGAATAAACTTGGTAATTACTAATTATGTGATGAGATTTCTGATTTGAGCTATGATAGCACACTTTACACATGCCTACACTTTAGCATATTATTATACAAGTCAAAGAGCATGAAATCTGATATTTATTCATCATATACATGTGATCTTGTATACTTGCTTCTGTGTGATATGATTTGGATTAGATGCATGTGACCACACCGGACGAATTGTGTTGTTATGTCTGTGACCACGCCGGGCAAATTGTGTTGTTATGCCCGTGACCACACCGGGCGGATAGTTTTGTTATGCCTGTGACCACGTAGGGCAGATTGTGTTGTTATGCCTGTGACGACGCCGGGCAGATTGTGTTGTTATGCCTGTGACCACGTCGGACGGATTGTTTTGTTATGCCTGTGACCATGCCGGGCGAATTCTGTTGTTATTCATGTGACCACGCCGGGAGGATTATGATATTGTGCTTGTGACCACGCCGGGCAGATTGTGATATTTGCACATGCGTTTTTCGTGCGGAATGATATTATTAGCACGTGAGTTGTCCGTGTAGCATGTGAGTTATCCATGTGGATCCAGATATTGATATTACAGCACATGAGTTGTCTGTGTGAATTGATATTATTAGCACGCGAATTGTCCGTACAGCAAGTGAGTTTTTCATGCAGCACGTGAGTTATCGGTGCAGTGTGTGGATACGGATCCATCCCCCTGGGTTCTCCCTTTCATGTTTCTCTCTTGATGGTGTACATGCGGATTGTGAGAAACCGACGAGTTTCTGGTTGATGTGAGCTCTGGGAGAGCTGCTTACTATTAATTAGTTCGGGTTGCACGCCGCAACAGGCCTTATTGGCTCATTGTTATTTAGATCGGGTTGCGCGCCGCAACAGGCTGATATTTGGTTATTGCATTTCATCTTTTCTTGGAATTTCCTTGACTGTTTACCTGATTTTCTTGCATATCTTCCTTATACGCTAGATTGTTGATTGAACATAACACTTTAAAACAATGAATTGTGAGTATCAAGGTGATTTTACATGAGATTTCCTGATTTGATCATATATATGTTCTATACTTGTTGAACTTATGAACTGCACAGGTGATAGCGCGTATCATTTATAATATTTTCTTCTAATACATTGCCAATGTTAGTTATGATACTTATTGTGTACATGGGGTCGGTTGTACTCATACTACACTTCTGCACCTTGCGTGCAGATCTTGGAGTCGACGTTGTTTCATATGGTGGGAGCCGGCATTGGAAGCGTACATGATTTCCGGACATAGCAACCACTTGTTCTTGGTAGTTTAGATTTGAGTTCTGTTTATTTATATTTCAATCAGATTTTGTAAATATTATTTCATACTAGCCTTGTAAATCTAAAGTCTTAGTGGATCATGACTTGTACTACCAGTTCTTAGGGTGTTGTATAAATTCAGTTATTTTAATTTTTGAGTCTTATCATTATTATATAATTGTGTAACTGTTATTTGGCTTACCAAGGGGGTTTGGTTAGGTTCCATCACGACTAGTTGGATTTTGGGTCGTGACAACGAATCGGCCTCCAAGCGACTCGAATCTAGTCCAAAACAACTTAATATCATCAAACCCGCTTCTGCAGTCATACTCCCGCACCTGCACGCCCGCACCTAGGGTATACTTCTGCATTAACGATCCTTACTGCTTCACCCAAACTCCGCTTCTGCGAACCCCTCCCCACAGAAGCGCATTTGTTTTGCAAAATCCTGTGCGTATCTGCGGACTTCCCCTGGCCAGGCCAACCTCACACTTGTGAAACAAAGGCTGCATCTGCGGCTTCGCCTCTGCAGCCAATGCCACCACAGATGCGAAAGCACCAAAAGCTTCAGCAATAAGATTAAGTCCCCAAATTGTCCGAATTCCATCCGAAAGACCCCCGAGGCCCCCAGGACCCCTTCCAAACATACCAACCAATCATAAAACATTACCCGAACATACTCGAGGCCTCAAATCATATAAAACAACATCAAAGCCAAGAATCGCACCTCCATTCAAGCCCGATGGACTGATGGACTGATGAACTTTCAACTTCCAAAACTCATGCCGAACCATATCAAATCAACTTCGAATGACCTCAAATTTTGCACGCAAATCTAATTGACTGTAACACCCCGGAAAATTTTGAAGTACTTAAGTGTAAAGCCCCGTAAAATTTTGCAAAAGAAAGTAATGTTTCGTGGTGCCGAATTGGTTTTACGTGTTGAGTATTCTGGGTTGAACAATGCACCGGAAAGTAAAGGAAATTTTTTGATAGAAAAGTGCATTTCTGCGGACCATTATGCGACCGTAGAATCACTTTGCAGACTGCATAATGGTCGCAGAGTGAGGCAGTTATGGGGTCAGTTGGAAGAAATTATACGGTCGACTATGCGACTGCATAACTGTTATGCGGTGCACTATACGACCGCAGAACAATTATGCGGACCGCAGACTCAGGCAAATTTTTTTGGTCATTTTGGACAGCAATTATGCGACCGATATGTGGTCCGCATAACCATTATGCAGTCGCATATGCGACCGCAGAACCTGTTCTAGAGCTTCATTTTTGGGTTTTTAAAACCCGACCCTACTTCGTTAAATACATGTTTTGGGCCATTTTTGAGATATAATCTGACATTTTAGAGTGAGAGAGAGTGCCCTAGAGTGAGAAGGTGTTCTTCAATAATTTTTCTTCAATTCTTGCTCATGTTTTGGAAGATTAAGAAGGGAAGCTCACTAGGTCTTTATCCTAGAGGTAAGATTCTACACCCTAAACTCTAATTTTGAAATCATCTGAAAATGGGTAATTAGCAAGATAATTTTTGGGCATGAGAGTTGATTATTTTACATGCATGTGATATCAAGGGGTGTAGGAAGATTGTTGAACTAAGCATGGTAAAGATTGGGTTGTGGGATGATGGAATCCTCCATAAAAAGACCTTGAAACCTTGTGCACACCTAGTGTTTGATAAAATGCTCAAATGAGCTCGAACCACGATCATCTTCCTAATTTTGATTCAATTTGTTATATTTCTACAATAGATTGAAGTTGCTAAGAATTCTAGAACATTTAGAGTGTAAGGAAGCTTAAGTGAGGTATGTTGGCTAAACTCTTCTCTTAGAATTGAATCCCATGATATTCATGTAAATTATGCAAGTCCCGAGTGATTCATTATGAAATTGGCTATTCCGAGTAAGATTGGGTTGAAAGATATATGTTCAACAAGCATCCCAAATGCTCTATTCATGTTATGTTACCAATTGAGGATGTGTTAAAGTATGGGATGTGCATTAATAATTTTTCGACTTTAAGTCAAGTTCAAATGAAGGCTATTATGCCCAATTTTGTGAAATATCTCTATGTGCATTAGACTCTAAATTGCTCACATGTCTACTACACACTTTGATTTGAATTGTGTTTATTGTTGATGACGAGGATGATATTTGAAATTGATAATGTGAGCATGAAATACTAAATATGGCCAACGTGCCAAGAATGATCTTATAATTATGGCCGCTAGTGCCAATGAAATGAAAAGATGTGAAAGTATTATGAAATGCGATGATTGATATAAAAAGGTTGATGTCTCAAATAAGACGGCCTAGCCAGTCGGGTCGTGATCGGACACCATGCCGCACACATGGTGGTGATTGTGCTGGAAATTGTAATTGAAATTGTGATTGTGGTCGATGTCCCTAATGGATAGCCTAGCCGATCGGGTCGTGATAGGACTCCGTGTTAAAGACGGTGGTATTATAATTGAGAGAAATTGTAGTTGATGTCTCTACTGAGATAGCCTAGACGATCAGGTCGTGATCGGACTCCGTGCTAAGAGTGCGGTGGTAATGGTTTTGTGAATAATGGTATTGTGAATAGTGGTATTAGTATGGTGAATAATGGTACTGGTATTGTGGACAATGGTGTATCGATACTAACAATCTCCCAATATGAGATATGGAAATTAATTCGAACACTGTCTTGATCCTAAATTGAGGTTTGATGTTAATTAATGCTTTCATTGATATTATGATAATCTTATTTGTATTATTTGTCATTCTATTGAGAGGGTGTTTGGTTATATATACTAGTGCTATTTGACAGTACTATCGTCCCTTTTGCCGGGGGCGCTACATCTTTCAATGGATGCTCATGGAAACAGCAGGCGATACTGGTCAGTGATAGCAGTGCACCTTCTTCCCAGCTGACTTGGTGAGCCCCACTTCATTCTGGGGTCATGAATCTTTTGTACTTTGTGTATTCTGTTTGAGGTATAGCTGGGGCCTTGTTGCCGGCATTATCATTGTACACTTCTTTATCTATAGAGGCTCCGTAGACATAGTGTGGGTTGTGTATTGGTGATGGGAAAGACAAACTATGCTATGTTGTGGTTGTATTACTTGTCCATTTGAGACTTTAAAAATGGTGAAACTTATGGTAAGAAATTGGTAATTGCAGGCATGACTACTTTATTGTTTAATTAAGAAAAACATATATTCTCTTTATTCATGAATGAGTTTGGGTAGAAACAATCTAACAGGCTTGCTCGGTCGGGTTCACTCGGTTGAGTGCCGGTCGTGCTCCTCGGTTTTGGGGCTTGACAAACTTGGTATCAGAGCCTAAGGTTTTAAAGTGTCCTAGGATGTCTCGGAGCCGTGTCTAGTAGAGTCCTTATTATCGGTGTGTTGTCGACCACATCTATAATTAGGATGCTACATGGGAATTTAGGAATAATACCCTTCTTTCATGTTCTTGATCGTGTGATAAAGCTTGTTGTAAGATTGTTCCTCCTTTAACTCATGAGTTGCTCTATTTTTCAGTACATGGCACATAAGAAGAAGGCAAGAACTGGCCAAAGAGCCAATGTCACCCCAGGAGTGACAGTTGATCGTATAATTGATGATGCGGGTGAGCACCTAAGGAGTGAGAATATTCCTCCAGTTACTACATTGCCTGACTCTACTATAACTGATCAGACCGCACCTGTCCCTACACCTTCTAAAGAGGCAACAGTTCCTCCAACTGATATACCAGTTCCACCTCTAGTTCCAGCTTCCGATTCTGGTGTTTCTGATGTTGATCTTAGGAAAGCAATAGAGATGTTGGCTCAAATAGTGGCTTCCCAGACCCAGAGGTCAAATAATGCACCCACTTCTTCCAGTCAGCCAGGGGATTCTACTGGTTCAAGGGTGAACATGTTTCTCCAGTTGGATCCTTCAGTGTTCACGAGTACTAACCCAGAGGAAGATCCCCAGGATTTTATTGATGAGATACATAAGACTCTTAGAGTTATGCATGCTACTGAAACAGAGGAAGTAGAATTGGCCTCCTACCGCCTGAAAGAGGTGGCATATTCTTGGTTTGAACTATAGGAGGAGTCCTGTGAAGAAGGGAGCTCTCCGGCGAGGTGGAGTGAGTTTGTCGATGCCTTCATTGATCATTTCTTGCCTGCTGAGACTAAGGCAGCCCATGCTGCTGAGTTTGAGAACTTGAGGCAAGGTAGCCTGAGTGTGTGGGATTACCATATGAGATTCGCGTACCTGTCTAAATATGCTATTTACATGCTGCCCACCATGGAGGCTAGAGTTCGCCGATTTGTACAGGGCCTTAGTCCCTTGGTAATTAATGAGGCCGCTACAGCAGCCTTGAATTCTGATATGAACTATGGAAAGATGGTGGCATTCGCTCAATCCACAAAGACCTGTAAATTAAGGAATAGAATGGAGTGGGAGGGTAGTAATAAGGCCCGGTCTACGGGCAACTTTGGTGGTTCTTCAGGTGGTGGCAAGTCAACATTTAGAGGAGGGTCGTCAGGTCCATCATAGTCCTTTGCTCAGTCTTCGACTAGTGCACCGCCATCAGGGCCTAGTCAGTAGTAGCAGTGGAGCCGTTTCAGGCCCAGTCAAGGCAACAGGGGATCCAATCAGCAGGGTCATCATGGTGGTAGATTCCAGCAGCAGAGTAAGCCCCCATGCCCTAGGTGTGGAAAGATGCACCTAGGAATATGCTACATGGACTTACCCATATGCTACAGATGCGGATTGAGGGGTCACATTTAGAGGGATTGTCGTTCGTCCCGCCAGGGTACGGGCAGGGGCATGGCACAGCCAGCCAGTTCTACAGCTACTACATCCGTAGCACCTCCTCCAACTCGAGGCACTCCAATACCCGCAGGGCGTGGTGCAGCTAGGGGTGGAGCACAGAGTTTGGGAGGATCCAGACTTTTCTATGCTATGAGGGGTCGCCAGAATTCAGAGGCATCTCCAGATGTTGTCACAGGTTAAACCAAAACACGCTTATCAAGAGCTGTCATTAACATTTATAGAATTTAAGATGAGATCCTCTGTAACAATTTTCACACAAAGAGGCCCCTCCGCTTCATCCCAAAGTATACAGATGGAGGTGTAAGCACAATACCAAATCTCTACTCAAGCGGCCCTGCCGCCTCACCCCAATATACGCGGGAGGAGGTGTAAACACAATACCCATTTTTGCACAAAGTGGCCCCGCTGCCTCACCCCAATATATGCGGGTGTAAATGCATCAACGATACCAATACCTACACAAAGTGGCCATGCCTCCTCACCCCAATATATATATGTGAGTGGTGGTGCAACAACAATACCAGAATCATGCACAAAGCGGCCCTGCTGCCTCATCCCAATATATGCGGGTGGAAATGCATCAACGATACCAATACCTACACAAAGCGGCTATGCCGCCTCACCCCAATATAAATATGTGGGTGGTGGTGCAACAACAATACCAAAATCTTACACAAAGAGGCCCTGCCGCCTCACCCCAATATATGCGGGTGGAGGTGTAACCCCAATCACAATCTCTACACAATTTGTCATAATAGTTTTCCACATAAATCACGACTTGGAGACATTACAAGTCGATACACAATCAATAATTTGGAACACATCCTCAATTTATAATACAATATCATGAGAGCATTTGAAACACAAATTAAACATACATCTTTGTCAAAAAACTTATTCGGAATACTCAACTTGTAATAAATATCTTGGAACTTACAAGGATATTGGGGTTCCAATTCTTAAAGAAGAGTTTATCCAACATACCTCAATTTAGCTTCCTTAAACTCTAAAATATTTCGGAATTCTTAACAACTTCAATCTATTTTAGAAATATAACAAATTGAACCAAAAATTAGGAGGATGATCATGGTTCTAGCTCATTTGAGCATTTTATCAAACACTAGGTGTGCATTAATGTTTCAAGGTCCTTTTATGGAGGATTCCATCATCCCACAACCCACCCTTTACCATTTTTAGTTCACAATCTTCCTACACCCTTTGATAACACATGCATGCAAAATAAACAACTCCCATACCCAAGAATTGTCTTTGCAATCCTAGAGGTGTAACCCCATTTTTAGATAAATTTCGAAATTAAGGCCTAGGGTGTAAAATCTTACCTCTAGGATGAAGACCTAGTGAGTGTTCCTTGTTAATCTTCAAATATTCGAGCAAGAATTGAAGAACAAATTGTTGAAGATCACTCTCCCACTCTAGGGCACTCTCTCACTCTCAAAATATCAGGTTTTAGCTCAAAAATGGTCTGTTGCGTCTATTTAATCGAAGTAGGGTTGGATTATAAAAACCCAAAAATGAATAGGCCGCATAATTGCCCTCCAGAACTGGGCAAATCTGACTCAGTCTGCGGTCATTATGCGCACTGCAGACCTATTATGCGGTCGCATAATGCACCGCAAAATTGGTATGCGGTCGCATAATGCACCGCAAAACCTTCCTCAGAAAAATCTCAAAGCTGGATATGCGATCAGAGTGCGTTCCACGAAATAGTTTTGAGGTCATATAATGGGCCGCGAAAATGACATAAAAAATGGCCCAAAAGACTGTCTCACTCTGCGACCATTATGCGGTCCGCAGAGTGATTCTGCGGCCGCATAGTGGGCCGTAGAAGTGCATTTCTTCTACCCAAATTATTTTTTCTTTACTTTCCCGTGCATTATTCAACCCAAAAAGTCCGAGCCGCGAAGAATTTATACAATCCTTAAACACGTAATCCCAGTTCGGCATCACGAAACATTATTTTTCCTTTGCAACATTTTACGGGGCCTTACATTCTCCCCCACTTAGGATCATTCGTCCTCGAATGAGGGTCAAATTCCGTCATTAGCATTCAATGTAACTCAATTGTAAATCACACAAACCAGTAGTTTAAAAATTTGGCTAACTCCCCAAATTTCCAAAACTTTCGCCAGAGTTTCCCTTGTAACTAGGCCTATCCACCTGCCAGAGAACCCCAGAAACATATCCTAACAACATATACATAATCCAACGACGTAACATAACACAAAAAAATACCAATTGTGTCCTCACATGCAATATATTACCAGAAAGGAACACCCTTAACGTGAATTTGTACAAATGATGCATAATTCATAGAAGGTAACACTTAGAATTTTCATACAACACAACTTTATAAATACATGGCTATTCAAACAAATAAGGATACTTTTTCTTCATTTCTTCCTCGGCCTCCCAAGTACACTCTTCAACCTGTTGGTTTCACCATAGCACTTTCATGGAGGCAATTTCTTTATTTCTTAACTTTCGGACTTGCCGATCAACAATAGAAACTGGAATCTCTTCATACGTCAATTCCTCATTAACCTCAATAGTCTCAACCGGAACAATGAGTTTCGGATCTCTAACTACTTTCTTCAACATAGACACATGAAACACCGGATGCACTAATGATATCTCAGGTTGTAGCTCAAGCTTGTACGCCACCTCACCGATTCTCTGAATGATTTTGTATAGTCTGACATACATCGGACTCAATTTCCCTTTCTTACCAAATCGCATTACACCTTTCATGGGGAAAATTTTCAAGAATACCCAATCATCTTCTTTGAACGACAAATCCCTACGACGAACATTCGAATAGGTCTTATAACGACTCTGAGCAGTCTTCAACCGCTTCTATTGATCTTAACTTTTTCCATAGCGTGATGCACGAGGTCTAGCCCTATAAACTCTACTTCCCCAATCTCGAACCACCCAATGGGAGATCTACATCTCCTTCCATATAAAGCCTCGAACGATGCCATCTGAATGCTAGCATGATAGATGTTATTGTAAGAAAATTCTATGATTGGAAGAGGATCATCCCAGATACCCTTGAAGTCAAGAACACAAGCACGCAACATATCCTCAAGCGTCTGAATAGTCCTCTCTGCCTGCCCATCAGTCTGCGGGTGAAAGGTCGTACTAAGATTCACCTGAGTACCCAAACCTTGCTGAAATTTCTTCCAAAAATTAGCAGTGAATTGTGCTCCCCGATCAGATATGATGGAAACCGGAGTACCATGCAACCTGACTATTTCTTTGATATACAACTGAGCATACTGTTCCGCTATGTCGGTACACTTAACCGCAAAAAGTGTGCTGATTTTGTGAGTTGATCCACAATCACCCAAATTGAGTCAAACTTGCGCGGAGTGCGAGGTAATCCTACCACAAAGTCCATATTAATCATTTCCCCCTTCCACATTAGAATTTCTATGTTCTGCGCCAACCCACCGGGCCGTTGGTGTTCGGCCTTCACTTGCTGAACAATGAGTAACAATGAGTGTCGGATCTCCAAATACTTTCTTCAACATAGACACATGAAATACCGGGTGCACTAATGACATATCAGGTGGTAGCTCAAGCTTGTACGCCACCTCACCGATCCTCTGAATGATTCTGTATGGTCTGACATACCTCGGACTAAATTTCTCTTTCTTACCAAATCGCATTACACCTTTCATGGGGAAAGATTCTGTATGGTCTGACATACCTCGGACTAAATTTCTTTCTTACCAAATCGCATTACACCTTTCATGGGGAAAATTTTCAAGAATACCCAATCATCTTCTTTGAACTTCAAATCCCTACGACGAACATCCGAATAGGACTTCTGACAACTCTTAGTAGTCTTCAACCACTCCTTAATGATCTTAACTTTTTCCATAGCTGATGCACGAGGTCTCTCCCTATCAACTCTGCTTCCCCAATCTCGAACCACCCAATGGGAGATCTACATCTCGTTCCATATAAAGTATCGAACAATGCCATCTGAATGCTAGCATGATAGCTATTGTTGTAATCAAATTCTATGAGTGGAAGATGATCATCCCAGCTACCCTTGAAGTCACAAACACAAGCACGCAACATATCCTCGAGCGTATGAATAGTCCGCTCTTCCTGCCCGTCAGTCTTCGAGTGAAAGGATGTACTAAGATTCACCTGAGTACCCAAACCTTACTGAAATTTCTTCCAAAAATTAGTAATGAATTGTGCTCCCCGATCAGATCTGACGGAAACTGGAGTACCATGCAACCTGACTATTTCTTTGATATACAACTGAGCATACTGTTCCGCTGTGTCGGTAGCCTTAACTGACAAAAAATGTGATGATTTAGTGAGTCGATCCACGATCACCCAAATTGAGTCAAACTTGCGCGGAGTGCGAGGTAATCCTACCACTCGGGCCAACCCATCGGGCCGCTGGAGTTTGGCCTTCACTTGCTAACAATTTGGATATCTCGCCACAAAGTCTGCTACATTTCTCTTCGTATCATTCCACCAATAGACTTTATTAAGATCATGATACATTTTGGTAGAGCACGGGTGCATGAAATACTTAGAAGTGTGAGCCTCGGTCATGATTCTCTCCCGGATACCATCTACATTTGAAATACATAGACGCCCTTGGTACCTTAGTGTGCCATCATCCTAGCCGAGAGAAAAAAGCCATAGTCTTATGTTTACGAATCCCCTCCTTCAATTGCACCAAAAACGGATCGTTGTATTGCTTCTCTTTGACTTCCACAACAAGCGATGATTCAGTCCTATTTTGCACAATTACCCCTCCTTCACTAGAGTCCGCAAGACGAACTCCCAAACTAGCCAATCGGTGAACTTCCTTGGCCAATGGCCTTTGATATGCCTCCAAGTGAGCCAAACTTCCCGTAGATTTTCGGCTAAGAGAATCCGCCACAACATTAGCCTTTCCTGGGTGATCCAAGATATCGATATCGTAATCTTTGAGTAACTCAAGTCATCTTATCTGCCTCAGATCCAGCTCCTTCTATTTGAAAATATATTGAAGGCTCTTATGGTCCGTGAATATATCCACATGGACCCTATAAAGGTAATGACACCAAATCATCAACGCAAATATCACCACTGCAAGTTCTAAGTCATGTGTTGGATAATTCTTTTCATGATTATTGAGTTGCCTAGAAGCATAAGCTATCACCTTGCCCTGTTGCATTAATACACACCCAAGCCCAATTCTTGAAGCATCACAATATACCATAAATCCATCTGCACCCTCTGGTAAGATCAACATTGGTGTCGTAGTCAATCTCGATTTCAACTCCTGAAAACTCCTTTCACAAGCATCTGACCATTGGAACTTAACTGCCTTCTGAGTCAATTTAGTCAATGGATAGGCAAGGGTAGAAAACCCCTCCAAATTTTTTTGTAATACCCAGCTAAGCCTAAGAAACTACGAATCTCTGTTGGAGTTGTAGGCCTTGGCCAATTCCTCACAGCCGCAACCTTTTGAGGATCAACCATAATTCCTTCACTAGAGACTACATGACCCAAGAATGTAACAAATTCGAGCCAAAATTCACATTTCAAAAATTTTGCATACAACCGGTGCTGATACAGAGTCTACAACACTTCCCTGAGGTGATCGGCATGGTCCTCTCGATTGCGTGAATATACAAGGATATCATCAATAAACACTATCACTAAGGAGGCAAGAAAAGGCTTGAAGACTCGATTCATAAGATCCATGAAAGCTGCTGGGGCATTTGTTAGCCCAAAAGACATTACCAAAAGTTCAAAGTGCCCATATCGGGTTCTAAAAGTTGTTTTCAGAACATCCTGCTCCTTGATCTTCAATTGGTGATATCCGGATCTTAAATCGATCTTGGAGAAGTACCTAGCACCCTGCAATTCAGCATCGGTGTTCGTAACCCGGACCAAATGGTAAATACCCCCTTGTTGATCATTTTTGTGGCTTTAAGGTTATAAATAAACCTACCCTTCGGCACTACATCATCACCCTACCACTCAATAACTGGCTCGTTTGGAAATTCGATCTAACAGTCCTGGTTCGGCAATCAAGCTTGGCAAAACATGAATAAAGACAATCCATCCCCATTATCACATCAAAATCGACCATTCTCAATTCAATAAGATCGGCCATGGTGTTCGGACCACGCAACATGACAACACAATCCCTATAAACCCGCGCAGCCAAAATAGACTCACAAATTGGAGTAGATACAGGGAACGGCTCATGAAGCTATTTCGGTTCTATCCCAAATTCCATAGCAACATAACGAGTGACATATGACAAAGTGGAATCGGGATCAATAAGAGCATATACATCATGGGATTGGACGGACAATATAATTGTGACAACATCTGGAGAAGCCTCTTAACCTCGACGCCTCCCCCTCCGCATAGCATAAAATCTTCTGGGTCCTCCCGAATTTTGTGCACCACCCCTAGCTGCACCACGCCCTGCGGGTGCTGGGGTGCCTCGAGGTGGAGGTGCTGTGGATGTAGTAGCTTCAGAATTAGCTGGTTGCACTGTACCTCTGCCCATATTTTGGCGGGACGAGCGGAAATCCCTCTGAATGTGACCCCTCACACCGCACCCATAGCATATAGGTAGGTCCATGAAGCATGCCCCAAAGTGCATCTTCCCATACTTAGGGCATGGGAGCCTCCACTGCTGAAACCTTCTGTCGAGAAGACCCTGCTGGTAAGGTCCCCTGTTGCCCTGATTAGGTCTAGATGGCTGTGCACTCATCGAAGACTAAGCGAATAATTGAGATGGTCTTGATGACCCTCCCTTGAATGCCGACCTACCACCACCACCGGAAGAACCACCAAAGTTGCCCGCGGACCGGGCCTTGCTGCTACTCTGACGCTTCATTCTATTCTTCAATTTGCGGGTCTCTATGGCTTGAGCAAATGCCACCATCTTACCATTGTTCATATCGGAATTCAAGATAGTTGTAGAGGCCTCATTAATAACCAAAGGGCTAAGACCCTGTACAAACCGACGCACTCTAGCCTCCATAGTGGGCAACATGTGAATGGCATACTTGGACAGGCGCGCAAACTCCATATGATACTCCCACACATTCATACTACCCTGCTTTAGGCTTTCAAACTTAGTGGCACGGGTTGCCTTAGTTTTAGCAGGGAAGAAATGATCCATAAAGGCAACTATGAACTCACCCTACCTTGCCGGAGGGCTTCCTTCCTCACGGGATTCCTCCCACAACTTAAACCAAGAATAGGCCACCCCTTTCAGGCGGTAGGATGCCAACTCCACTCCCTCCGTCTATGTAGCATGCATAACCCAGAGAGTCTTGTGCATCTCATCAATAATGTGCTGGGGGTCCTCCTCGAGATTAGTACCCGTAAACACTTGAAGATCTAACAGAAGAAACTTGATCACCCTGGAACTATCAGATTCCCCTGGATGACTGGAAGAAGTAGGCCCAACACTCGATCTTTGGGCCTAAGAAGCGACTATCAGTGCCAACATCTGTATGGCTCCCCTAAGATCAACATCATAAACCCCTGAATCGGAAGCTGGAGCTAGAGGTGGAACTAGAATAGGAGTTGGAGGGACCGTTGCACCTTCAATAGGTGTAGGGACAGGTATGGTCTGTTCAATTGTGGTAGAATCAGGCAACGTAGTAACTGGGGGAATATCCTCACCCCTCGGGTGCTCACCCGCATCATCAAATATAGGATCAACTGCCACTCCCGGGGTGACATTGGCTCTTTGGCCAGTTCTTGCCTTCTTCTTAGGTGCCATGTACTAAAAATTAGAGCAACGCACGAGTTAAAGGAGGAACAATCTTACAATCAGCTTTATCGCATGATCGAGAACATGAAAGAAGGGTATTATTCCTAAATGCCGAAGTAGCATCCTAATTATAGATGTGGTCGACAACACACCGATAAGAAGGACTCTACTAGACATGGCTCCGAGACATCCTAGGACACTTTAAAACCTTAGGCTGTGATATCAAGTTTGTCACGCCCCAAACTCGTAGAGCGCGACCGGCGCTCAACCGAGTGAACCCGGCCGAGCAAGCCTTATTATATTTCCTTCTAGCCAAACTAATCCATGAATAAAGATAATACATATTTTCATTAATTATACAATAAGGTGATCATGTCTACAATACAAATTCATTATCATCAGTTACTCCATTAATAAGTCTCAAAACACACATACGCACACCTTCATGGTTCAAAGGGGAACAAGTGATTTAATCACAACACAACTAGTTTAACATTCCCAACGCCCATACACAACCCACACTTAGTCTACAGAGCCTCTAAAATACCAAAGAGTACAATGATAGTGCCTTTAACAAGGCTCCGGCTATACCTCAAAACACGATAACATATACAAAATAAAAGTTGCACAACCCCGAAATGAGATGGGGCTCACCAAGTCAGCTGGGAAGAATGAGCACCGCTATCACTGGTCAATATCCTCCACTGTGGAACCACCTGCATCCATTAAAGATGCAGTGCCCCCGGCAAAAGGGACGTTAGTACATGTCGAATAGTACTAGTATGAAAACCAAACACCAATTTAAGAACTCGGAAATACAATATGAACATGATGAACCAGGGCGATAGTAGAATAGCATAGATAGCCGGTTAAACCAAAACAAGCTTATCAAGAGCCGTCATTAACATTTATAGAATTTAAGATGAGATCCTCTGTAACCATTTTCACACAATGCGGCCCTGCCGTCTCACCCCAGTGTATGCAGGTGTAGGTGTAAGCACAATAGAAAATCTCTACTCAAGCGGCCCTGTCGCCTCACCCCAATGTACGCGGGTGGAGGTGTAAACACAATACCCATTTTCACACAAAGCGTCCCCGCCGCCTCACCCCAATATATGCAGGTGGAAATGCATCAACGATACCAATACCTACACAAAGCAGCCATGCCGCCTCACCCCAATATGTATATGTGGGTGGTGGTGCAACAACAATACCAAAATCATACACAAAGCGGCTCTTCCGCCTCACCCCAATATATGCGGGTGGAGGTGAATCAACGATACCAATACCTACACAAAACAGCCATGCCGCCTCACCCCAATATATACATATGGGTGGTGGTGCAAAAACAATACCAAAATCATACACAAAGCGGTCCTGCCGCCTCACCCCAATATATGCAGGTAGAGGTGTAACCCCAATCACAATCTCTAAATAATTTGGCATAATAGTTTTCCACATAAATCATGACTTGGAATCATAACACATAGATACACAATCCATAGTTTAGAACACATCCTCAATTTATAATACAATATCATGAGAGCATTTGAAACACAAATTAAACATACATCTTTGTCACAAAACTTATTCGGAATACTCAACTTGTAATAAATATCTTGGAACTTACAAGGATATTGGGGTTCCAATTCTTAAAGAAGAGTTTAGCCAACATACCTCAATTTAGCTTCCTTAAACTCTAAAATGTTCCGCAATTCTTAGCAACTTCAATCTATTTTAGAAATATCACAAATTGAACCAAAAATTAGGAGGATGATCATGGTTCTAGCTCATTTGAGCATTTTATCAAACACTAGGTGTGCATTAAGGTTTTAAGGTCCTTTTATGGAGGATTCCATCATCCCACAACCCACTCTTTACCATTTTTAGCTCACAATCTTCCTACACCCTTTGATAACACATGCATGCAAAATATACAACTCCCATACCCAAGAATTGTCTTGCTAATTACCCATTTTTAGATAAATTTCGAAATTAAGGGCTAGGGTGTAAACTCTTACCTCTAGGATGAAAGCCTAGTGAGTTGTACTTGTTAATCTTCAAAGATTCTAGCAAGAATTGAAAAACAAATTGTTGAAGATCACTCTCCCACTCTAGGGCACTCTCACACTCTCAAAATATCAGGTTTTAGCTAAAAAATGGTCTATTGCGTCTATTTAATCAAAGTAGGGTCGGGTTATAAAAACGCAAAAATGAAGCTCCGAAACAGGGTATGCGGTCCGCAGAATAGGCCGCATAATTGCCCTCCAGAACTGGGCAAATCTGAATCGGTCTGCGATCATTATGCGGCCCGGAGACCTGTTCTACGGTCGCATAATGCACCGTAGAATCTCCCTCCGAAAAATCTCAAAGTGGAATATGCGATTAGAGTGCGGCCTGCAAAATGGGTTTGCGGTCGCATAATGGGCCACGAAAATGACATCAAAAATGGCCCAAAAGACTGTCTCACTCTGCGACCATTATGCGGTCCGCAGAGTGATTCTGCGGCCGCATAGTGGGCCGTAGAAGTGCATTTCTTCTGCCCAAATTTTGTTTCCTTTACTTTCTATTGCATTGTTCAACCCAAAAAGTCTGAGCTACAGCGAGCTTGCGAGCCGCGAAGAATTTATACAATCCTCAAAGCCCAGTTCGGCACCACGAAACATTATTTTTCCTTTGAGAAATTTTACGGAGCCTTACATTCTCCCCCACTTAGGATCATTCATCCTCGAATGAGGGTCAAATTCCGTCATTAGCATTCAATGTAACTAAATTGTTAATTCACACACACCAGTAGTTTAAAAATTCGTCTAACTCCCCAAATTTCCAAAACTTTCTCCAGAGTCTCCCTTGTAACTAGGCCTATCCACCTGCCAGAGAACCCCAGAAACATATCCTAACAACATATACATAATCCAACGACGTAACATAACACAACAAAATACCAATTGTGGCCTCACATGCAATATATTACCAGAAAGGAACACCCTTAACGTCAATTTGTACAAATGATACATAATTCATAGAACGAAACCCTTAGAATTTTCATAGAACACAACTTTATAAATACATGGCTATTCAAACAAATAAGGATACTTTTTCTTCATTTCTTCCTTGGCCTCCCAAGTACACTCTTCAACCTGTTGGTTTCGCCATAGCACTTTCACGGAGGCAATTTCTTTATTTCTTAACTTTCGGACTTGCTGATCAACAATAGAAACTGGAATCTCTTCATACGTCAATTCCTCATTAACCTCAATTTTCTCAACCGGAACAATGAGTTTCGGATCTCTAACTACTTTCTTCAACATAGACACATGAAACACCGGGTGCACTAATGACATCTCAGGTGGTAGCTCAAGCTTGTACGCCACCTCACCGATCCTCTGAATGATTTTGTACGGTCCGACATACATCGAACTCAATTTCCCTTTCTTACCAAATCGCATTACACCTTTCATGGGGAAAATTTTCAAGAATACCCAATAATCTTCTTTGAACGACAAATCCCTACGGCGAACATCCGAATAGGACTTATGACGACTCTGAACAGTCTTCAACCGCTCCTATTGATCTTAACTTTTTCCATAGCGTGATGCACGAGGTCTAGCCCTATCAACTCTGCTTCCCCAATCTCGAACCACCCAATGGGAGATCTACATCTCCTTCCATATAAAGCCTCGAACGGTGCCATCTGAATGCTAGCATGATAGATGTTATTGTAAGAAAATTCTATGATTGGAAGAGGATCATCCCAGATACCCTTGAAGTCAAGAACACAAGCACGCAACATATCCTCATGCATCTGAATAGTCCTCTCTGCCTGCCCATCAGTCTGCGGGTGAAAGGTTGTACTAAGATTCACCTGAGTACCCAAACCTTGCTGAAATTTCTTCCAACAATTAGCAGTGAATTGTGCTCCCGGATCAGATATGATGGAAACCGGAGTGCCATGCAACCTGACTATTTCTTTGATATATAACTGAGCATACTGTTCCGCTATGTTGGTAGACTTAACCTCAAAAAGTGTGCTGATTTCGTGAGTTGATCCACAATCACCCAAATTGAGTCAAACTTGCGCGGAGTGTGAGGTAATCCTCAAACACGTAAGCCCAGTTCGGCACCACGAAATATTATTTTTCCTTTGCGAAATTTTACGGGGCCTTACATCAACTCTCGGTCAAACCTATCAACCTTCAACTTTTCAACTTTCGGCAAAAATCACCAAACCAATCTACGGACCTCCAAATCCAAATCCGTACATACGCCTAAGTCCAAAATCACCCTACGAAGCTATTGGAACCATCAAAACTCTATTCTAGAGTCGTCTACATAAAAGTCAAACTTCGATCAACTCTTACAACTTAAGCTTCCAACCTTGGTACTAAGTGTCCCAATTCACTTTGAAACCTCCCCGAAACCAAAATAATCACCCCGGCAAATCATATAACCAAAAACACATATATATAAGGCATCAAACAAGGGGAACGAGGCTAAAATACTCAAAATGACCGACCGAGTCGTTACATTCTCCCCTCTTAAACAAACATTCATCCACCAATGGGTCTAGAATCATACCTGGAGTCTCGAAAAGGTGAGGATATCTGCTCCGCAACTCTTGGTCGGTCTCCCATGTAGCCTCCTAGACTGGCTGACTATGTTCTTCGACCTCAACTTTCGAACTTGCCGGTCCAAAATGGCCACCAGCTCTACATCATAAGTCAAATCTCCATCTAACTGCACCGTGATGAAGTCCAAAACATGTGACGGATTACCATAATACTTCCCGAGAATCAAAATATGAAATACTGGGTGAACACCCAATAGACTAGGTGGCAATGCAAGTCTGTAGGCCACCTTTCCAACTCTCTCAAGCACCTCAAAAGGACCAATATACCTAGGGCTCAACTTGCCCTTCTTCCCGAACCTCATCACACCCTTCATGGGCGAAACTCTGAGTAGAACCTTCTCACCTACCATATATGCAACATCATGAGCCTTCCTGACATAATAACTCTTCTGCCTCGATTGCGATGTATGAAGTCGCTCATGAATAAACTTCACCTTCTCCAAAGCATAGCGGACCAAATCAGTGCCCAACAACCTAGCCTCCCCAAGCTCAAACCAACCCACCGGAGAATGACATCGCCTCCCATATAAGGCCTCATAAGGATCCATCTGGATACTCGACTGAAAGTTGTTGTTGTAGGTAAAATTTGCTAACGAATGAAACTAGTGCCATGAACCTTCGAAGTTAATAACACAGGCACGCAACATGTCCTCCAAGATTTGAATAGGGATGAAATGTTTTACTCATCTCGACCTATGTGCCCAGCTCACGCTACACTGCCCTCCAAAAATGTGACGTAAACTATGTGCCACGATCCGAGATAATAGACACTGGCACACCATGAAGGCGAACAATCTCCTGAATATAAATCTAGGCTAGCTGCTCTGAAGAATAGGTAGTCATAACTGGAATGAAGTGTGCAGACTTGGTCAGTCTGTCCACAACAACCCATACTGCATCAAATCTCCTCAAGGTCCATGGAAGTCCAACTACAAAATCTATCGTGATATAGTCTCACTTTTATTCCAGAATATCAAGCCTCTAAAGCAAACCACCAAGTCTTTGATGCTCGTACTTCACCTGTTGGCAGTTCAAACACCAAGAAACATACTCAATAATATCCGTCTTCATCCTCCGCCACCAATGGTACAGCCTCAAGTCCTGGTAAATCTTTGTGGTACACAGATTAATGGAATACCACGAACTATGGGCCTCCTCAAGTATCAACTCTCGCAACCGATCCACATTTGGAACACAAATCCAACCTTGCATCCTCAATAGCCCATCATCACAGATAGTAACCTTCTTAGCATCAACATTTTGCATTGTGTCCTTCGGGACAAGAAAGTGGGATCATCATACTGACGCGCTTTGATGCGCTCAAACAAAGAAGACCGTGAAACCACGCAAGCAATAACCCGACTAGGCTCCGAAATATCCAACCTCACACATTGATGGCCAAAGCCTGAACATCTAATGCTAATAGCCTCTCCCCAATAGAAATATAAGTAAGACTCCCCATGCTCTCAGCCTACATACTCAAAGCATCGGCCACTACATTGTCCTTCCTCGGATGATAAAGAATGGTAATATCATAGTACTTTAGTAGCTCTAATCACCTCTATTGCCTCAAGTACAGATGCTTTTTCTTGATTAAGTGTTGTAGACTCATGTGATCTGTGAACACCTCACAAGACACGCTGTAAAGATAATTCTTCCAAATCTGCAACGCTTGAACAAGGCTGCCAACTCAAAATCATGTACAGTTCTTCTCATGGGGAAACCGATGTGAAGCATAAGAAATCATTTTACCCTCATGCGTCAACACACAACCATCACCAATCCGTGAAGCATCACAATAGACTGTATAAGAACCCGATCCCCAAGATAAAACCAGAACAGGAGTTGTAGTCAAGGCGGTCTTGAGATTTTGAAAGCTCTCCTTACACTCATCAGAACACCTTAATGGGGCACCCTTCTAGGTCAATCTAGTCAAAGGTGCATCAATGGACGAGAAACCATCCACAAAACGGTGATAATACCCGGCAAAACCAAGGAAACTCTGGAACTCAGTAGCAGAAGATGGTCTGGGCCAACATTGATCTACCTCAATGTTCTTCGGATCCATCTTAATCCCCTTAATGGACACCACGTTCCCCCAAAATTCTGCCAAATCAAACCAAAACTCACACTTGGAAAATTTAGCATATAGCTTCTTCTCCCTCAAAGTCTGGAGCACGATCCTCAGATGTTGCTCATGATCCTCCTGGCTGCGTGAATAGACCAATATATCTCAATGAAAACTATGATGAAAGAATCAAGGTACGGCTGGAATACAATGTTCATCAGGTGTATAAAAGATGTTGGGGCATTGGTTAGCCCAAAGGACATCACCAGAAACTCATAGTGACCATAACGAGTCCTAAAAGTTGTATTCAGAATATCTGAATCCCGGATCTTCAACTGATGATACCCCGATCTCAAATCAATATTCGAGAATACACTACTACCCTGAAGCTGATCAAATAAGTCATTAATACGAGGTAATGAGTACTTGTTCTTAATAGTAACCTTGTTCATTTGTCTGTAGTCAATACACATCCTTATAGTACCATCCTTCTTCTTCACAAATAGAACCAGTGCATCCCAAGGTGACACCCTAGGCCTGATGAAGCCCTTATCAAGTAGCTTTTGTAATTGTTCCTTCAACTCCATCACTCTATCATTGCCATGCGATACGGTGAAATATAGATGGACTAAGTGCCCGACACCAGGTCAATACCAAAATCAATGTCCCTATTGGGTGGCACACTCGACAGGTCTGCTGGAAATACATTTGGGAACTCCCTCACTACAAAAACTGACTCAATGGTAGGAGTATCCGCACTAACATCCATCACGAAGGCCAAATACACCAAACATCCCTTCTCAACCATCCGTTGAGCCTTCAAATATGAAATCCCTTTACTAAGGATATGATCCAAGGAGCCTCTCCACTCCAATCTCAGCAACCCCAGCATCCCCAATGTCATAGTCTTAGCATGATAATCAAGAATAGTGTGATATGAAGACAACCAATCCTTACCCAAAATCATGTCAAAATTAATTATGCTAAGCAGTAAGAGATCAACTGTGGTCTGATAACCCCCAATCCACACATGATCAATACACACGGTCCACCATAATATAATCATCCACCGGTGTAGATAAATGAACATGCATAGCTAATGAATCACGAGGCATATCCAAATAACGAGCAAATAATGACGACATATATGAATAAGTTGAACAAGGGTCAAAGCATCTCTGTGGCAACGAAAACTATACATGTGATCACAGCGTCAGAAGCAACTGCCTCTGGCCTGACGGGAAAAGCATAAATACGGGCCTGACCACCATCTGATTGACCTCCCCCTCTAGGACGACCTCGACCTGTATGACCTCCACCCAAAGCTAGTTGAGCAGGCGGTATAGCAACTAGTACGGGAGTCATAGTCTGGCTTCTCTGCTGCACTGGACCAATGAAATGATGGGGCAATACTTCCTCACATGCCCCAACTCCTCACAATCGTAGCAACCTCAATTTGGGAATGACTGTGGGGGGGAATAACCACTAGTAGCACCCGATGATGAAGAACCTTGAACTGATGGAGCACGATAAGAGCTTTGAGCTAGGAGTGCATTGAATGATGACTGGAGTGGATGTGCAATGTATGCATTATGGATAATTGACAAGCCACAAGGGATATGATGAGCTAGTTGAGCGGGCCTAAAAGGACGGCCTCTACTGTGATGTGATAGACCTACAGACGAGGTACCACCAAAACCACCTGAACCACGGGGCCTCTTGCCCTCTTGCTCCTCATGCCCAAGCCTACGAACCTCCTCCAAGAGCCTAGAAATCTCGACCACCTGATCAAACCTAGCATCCGTCTTGGCCTCTCGAGCCAAACTGTAACGTAGACCATAGTAGAGGCCATCAATGAACCTCATGGTCCTCTCATCTTAGTGGCAACCAACCACTAAGAGATGCGATTCGCATCCTCTGGAGCCAATCGGGAGGCTGAGTCACAGTCATATCTCCCTAGCATAGCTGCTCAATATCTTTATGCAGCTCCTCTCTACGAGTCCGTGGAACAAACTTCTCTAAGAAGAGAACTAAAAATTCATTCCATGTAAGTGGTGCGACACCAACTGGCCTACCAACTCATAAGTCTGCCACCATGTATAGGCTGCCCCTATCAGTTGAATGGTAGTAAAAGAAACTCCACTGATATCCACAATACCTGCGGTACAAAAAATGCGAAGACATCGGTCTAGAAAATCCTGAGCTACCTCTGACTCTCCTTCACTGAACTCGGGCGGATCAAGCTTCCTAAACCTGTACAACATCCTCTACTCCTCATCAGTCATAGGTGGACCAACTTCAGCCCGAGCAGCAATATCTAACTGAATTGGTAACATCCCTAGTGTCTAATAACCCTGAGCTAGCTGCTCCGATATATGGGTGGTGGGAGTCTGGTCTCCTCCCCTAGCCTATGAGGTACCTGGTACGACTGGTAACATGCCCTCCTGAGCCAAGATCTTTCACACTCTTAAGATCTGGGCCAATGCCTCCTCAAGACCAGGAATAACAATAGGTATTGTCGGTGTCTGAGTAGGTCCTACCGACTCAACAGTAATTGGAGCCTGCTCCTCTACCAGAGCAACTGATGGCTCCACAAGCGTTGCTCTAGCTGCAGTGCGAGCCCCAACTCGGACTCTACCTCAGCCCCGGCCTCTCGCAGCCCTGACTGGTGGTATTGGTGCATGATTAGTTGATCGTGTCCTCACCATCTTCGAGAATATAAAAGAATAGAGATTGAGACTTCGGAATTAACAAATCCGTACGACAAGAATGCAAGAAAGTAAAGTTTCCTAATAGTTTGGTAGCCTCTCGAAGATAAGTACAAACGTCTCTGTACTAATCCAAGAGACTCTATTAAACTTGCTCATGACTCGTGAGATCTAAGAAACCTTGCTCTGATACCAACTTGTCACGACCCAACTCCCACCGGAGCCGCGACGACACCTAACTCTGCTTGTTAGGCAAGTCAACAGTTTGGCAATAACAACGAATTCGATAAAATAGTAGTTAATAATCTCAAGAGCATAAATATCATGAAATAACTATGAAACAACAGTAATACCACTACAACAATCCTAATGATCTGGTGTCAATGAGTACATTGGCATCACTGAATGTCAAAATACAAGACCAAATCCTCAATACAACTATTTCAACAATAGAATAGTAATAACAAAAATAAATGAAAGAGAACTTCAAGGTTTGCGGATGACATAGAAGCTACCTCATAGTCTCTCGAAAGTTGCTACCAACATAAATCTAGCAATCATCGCGTCAAAGGAAATAATATAAATAAATAACTCAATGATATCATGTTTAGCTCGCTCACATTACAGGAATTTAGACATGCTTTCCAAGTATAACAGTTAAAGCCCGACATAGATAAAATATTTCATTTACAATCTAGCATGAGAAAAGTACGTCTCTATGCCTACATATCAAATATACATGTCAATTCAATATCATCACAGTGAAACCATCAAGAATAACAACACTTAGCACGCTCACAGTGCCTGGCACAAGGCCCCTCACCGACACACATAACTACACTCAGCACTGTATGGGTGTTTGGCATAAATGCCCCTTACTAAAGCACGTGTATATATCATTGTGCCTGCGCTCACTAAAAGTATCAGACTTCGGAGGGGCGGATCCTGGCCCAAGTGCTAATTAAAATCATATAGCCCAATAGTGGGGCCTGGTGCACACGTTGCACTAAATCAAAGACACACTTAGCCCAATATGAGCCTGGCGTAAACGTCAACTCAAATCAATACCACATCGGCTCTATGGCCCAAGTTCAGTCATCAACCGCTCAAGTCTTAGTTAACCACAACAAACGGTTCTCAATTCGACAGTGTTGCACATATGAGGCATCAACAATGTGTGAAGAATCAAATGAGAAAGTACTAAGACGTAGCTATCATACACGCATATAGAATCATGACTGAGAGTATGTGTACAATTAAGGAAAATAGCTCAGAAACAGAAAGAATAACCTAGACATGATTTCTAACATGAACCAGAACTCAAATAATCATACCGGTTTGGACAATATGGATATAATAAAGTATGATAGTAAAACAAGTTCGGTAATAGTCTAAAGTCCACATGGATCATGAATATTCCGGTGCACGCAGGCACGCAAGTCACCTAGTACTGCGTCACCCCAACACATCTCATATAACGTAGTTCTCACGGTTAATTACCCTCAAATCCAAGCTTAAATATGTTACTTACCTCAAAATGTACAAATCAAACTCAAAAAAAGCCCTTCCCACCGGAATCACCTTCCGAGCGACTCGAATCTAGTCCAAAACAACTTAATATCATCAATAAGAGCCATAGGAAAACATCCCACAAAAATAAAGCTAATGTCTTTAATAAAAATTGAAAAGTCAACCTAAATTCCGAACACTCATTCGGATATGAGTCCAACCATACAGAATCATCCAATTCCAACCACAAATTGACCCTCAAATCACCAAATCTCACTCTCCAATAACATATTCAAAAATCCCCAAATCCCACCTTGAATCCTCATAAATTAGGTCTAATAATCAATGGGCAATCAATATCTAACACAACAATTGAGTCAGGATCACTTACCTCTTCAATTGTGAGGAAAAGCACTCCAAATATCGCCCTAAACCTAGCTCCACAAATCCAAAAATGAGGAAAACACTCAAACCCTCAATTATAAAACCTGTCTAGCAATATCGTACCTACTGTCACTTAACCGCTTTTGCGGCACAAGGGATGTATCTGTGAGACTAGCCAAACGCCCAACCATCCGCTTATGCGGTCATACTCCTGCACCTGCGCGCTCGCCCCTGTGGAATACTTCCATATATGCGATCTCTGCTCCTTCAGCCAAACTCCGCTTCTACGGACCCCTCCTCACAGAAGCGCATCCGTTTCTGAAGAATATACCAACTAATCCCAAAATATAACACAAACATACTCAAGGCGTCAAGTCACATACAACAACATCAAACCCACGAATCGCACCTCAATTCAAGCCTAATGAACTTTCAACTTCCAAAACTCATGCCGAACCATATCAAATCAACTCCGAATGACCTCAAATTTTGCAAGAAAAGTCTCAAATGACACAACAGACCGATTCCAGCTCCCGGAACCAAAATTTGAACCCGATATTATCAAATTCAACTCTCGGTCAAACTTATCTACCTTCCAAACCTTCAACTTTCCTGCTTTCGCGAAAACGAACCAAACCAACTTACGTACCTCCAAATCCAAATTCGGATATACGCATAAGTGTAAAATCACCATAAGAAGCTATTGGAACCATCGAAACTCCATTTTGGATTCGTCTACACAAAAGTCAAACTCTGGTCAAGTCTTACAACTTAAGCTTCCAACCTTGGGACTAAGTGTCCCTACTAACTTTGAAACTTCCTCGAAACCAAACCAATCACCCTGGCAAGTCACGTAACCACAAACACACATATATAAGGCATCAAACAGATGAGGGGGGGTAAAATACTCAAAATGACTGACAAGGTTACATTCCCCCCTTTTAAAACAAACGTTCGTCATCGAACGAGTATAGAGACATACCTGAAATGGTGAAAAGACGAGAAATTGAAGATTTAGGCTCCAACGTGGAACAAAGTCGCAGAATAAGGATAAGAAATAAAGAGAAGTTTCCTAGGTTCTCAGTAACCTCTCCAAGATAGGTATGGACGTCATCATACCGAACCGCAAGAATTTACTAGACATTGATCATGACTCGTAGAACCTATGAACCTAGAGATCTGATACCAAAGTGTCACGACCCGAAATCCCACCAAGTCGTGATGGCCCCTAATACAACCTGCTAGGTAGGCCAAACAATATAAGATACAACTCTAACAAGAAATCATCAATAAATATTATATAAAACTGCAAAGAATTAATACAAATATCCTAAGGACTGGTAGTACAACTCGTGAGCAGCTAAAAATAAGAATACAACTCTAGTTTGAGGAGAGATACATCATCTGTTTGAAAATTACATAAACAAAAATATAAGTCATAAACTACCACGAATAAATGGTAGCTTGTATATGGAACATAGATACTTCATCAATGATAGGCTTCGTCTCCCACAACAACTCAGCTCCAAAATTCGCACGCAAGGTTCAAAAATATAGTATGAGTACAACCGACCCCATGTACTCAATATGTATCTTGATAACCTCAGTGAAGTAGTGACAAAGATTTTAAGTCAAAAAGACATTCACTTTATATAATCAGTGCAGCACAATAACATGTATACTATAGAGAAATATCAAAGAAGCATTCACAAAATAACGAACATCAATAACAAAGGTGCACAAATGAAGTATAAACAGTAAGCATGATTTTCAAATTAAATAGGTCAAAGCAATACAACTTGCACCCATCCCGCATACGAATGAATATGCACCTAGAAAGTTTTACTTCAATATGATGTAAAGTGTATATGCTTGGCAACGATCCAATTACATATCAAATTCTAAATGGCATTTACATGAGAATCTTTACATGAGTCAAACATGTCAAGGTAGGATGATGACTCTATTTTTACATCAATCTGATACTTTCTAAGAGTCCAACAACTCATTAACAAGTCCTATGCATGTATAATGCATCAACTAGCATATATAAAAGATAGGTATGCATAAAGTATGTAAAAAAGATTGAATATTCACAAAGGATTCACTTGAACCGTCAAAGCATCTACCTTTATGCTCAATAACTTATCACATAGGATCCCATTGTAAGGCCCCATAAAATGTCGCCAAGGAATTTAAGGTTTCGTTGTGACGAGGCAGGCTAATGGGTTTGAGGATTGTAGTAAACGAGCTACAGTACAAACTTTTTGGGTTGAAGAATGCATGAAGTGTTCATGGGAATTTTTGGCAGAAGAAGGTGATTCTGCGATCAATTTCGTGACCGCAAAATTGTTTCGCGGACCGCATAAGCATCGCAAAGTGGAACAGAAAATGGGCAAATTTTGAAAAACAATTCTGCTGGCTGCAAAATGATTCGGCGGGCCGCATAACCATTCTGCTGACTGCATAATCATTCTGCTAGCATATAAAAATTTAGTTGCCCACATAATGATTCTTCTGGCCATATAATGGATTCTGCTGCCCACATAACGATTCTGCTACCACATAATTGCATCACATAATTGACTTCGGGGGTTATTTTTGAAAATTTTCTTATCCGACCCTATTTGGATATAAGGCCTTAGGGGGTCATTTTAGAAGGAAAGATCTGGTATTTTAGAGAGAAGAGAGATCTATTCTACAGAGAGAAGGGACGACACCAACATCTTCATACTTCAAATTCTTGATCATGCTTTGGAGATTCATGGGAGAAATCCACAAGATCTTCATCAAATAGGTAAGGTTATACTCCCTAGCCCTAAATTTCGTGATTTGGACTTAAAGTAGGTAATGAGAAATGTGATTCTTGGGTATGAGAGTTGTTATCTATGCATACATGTAGCTATAAGGATGGTCAGAAGGTAATTAAGCAAATATGAGTAAACTCTTGGTATGAAATGGGTTGTGGAGTGAAGGAAATCTTGTAGAAGAACCTTGTGGTAAAATTTGCACACCTAGTGTTTGATAAAATGATCAAATGAACTGAAACCATGAATATCTTCCTAATTTATGTTCAGTTTTGTTATGTCTCAAAATAGATTGGGATTACTAGGATTGCCGGAACATTATAGTAATTTAAGGAAATCTCAAAGCAAGGTATGTTGGCTAAACTTATCTCTTGGAATCGAATTCCATAATGTCCCCGTAAGCTTCAAGTATGGTTGGTTCAAGTTCCTAATTCCCATGTTCCGAGTTGTTCTTAATAAATTTGATTATCATGATTAAACAAAGTGTTGAAAGTTATGTATTCAAAACGTGCTCCGAATGTTCCTATCACATTATGTTATCCTTCGGGAATGTGTTCACGAATGATATGTGTATTAAAATGTTATGGCTTTGAGAAGTGTTTCAAATGAAGGTTATGATGCCAAATTGTGTGAGAAAAACTCGATGTGCTTAAGACTCTTAATTGCTCATATGTGTACCTAAAGTCTTGATTTGAAATGCATTATTGTTGATAATCTATAAAGATGCTTGAAAGTGAAAGACGTGGGTTGAAGATATAAAGTGTGGCCATCGTGCCAATTATGAAAGTTATACTTGTGGCCAATGGTTCCAATAAAATGAAATGATGTCACAAACATTATGGAATGAGCCCGGATTCAACTGTTTCAAAATGACTTCAAAAATAGATTTGCCTAAGAGCTTATGTACTCGAGCCATGCCCAAATGTATCCTTTTTAACTAATGCTATACTTTGTAAGTATTGCCAATGTGTTTTAAGCTCTTATATTCATGAGTTGAAATTATGCATTGCCCTTTTGGGGGAAAGGTATTTCAAGAATAAATGGTGTGTTACTCGTTTATGATTTTAACTTGCGCTTTGATTTCCAATCATTTTACTCAATTTCTTGGACAGAGATTCACTGTGTTTAAAGTCTTCATTACAAATAAACTTAAAATTGTGATTTTCGGAATATTCTATATGTTGATCTTTATGATGATGATCCTTGAAAGTAAAGAAATGAAGTGTGGAATATGAAATACGGCCATTGTGCCATGAAAGAAGAATCATATATATGGCCAATAGAGCCAATAAAACGATGATGTTGTAAGTGGTTGAAAGTACTAATGAATGTAAATATGGTGTGAAAGTTTACGAGGTAAATGCAATTGTATTTATGTTTCACTTGTATGAAAATAAAAAATGTTTTTGGGAGTATCGTTAGTCACCGAGGAAGGGTAGGTGAGAACAACCTAACCCCGAAACTACATGTGTCAGTGTAGGAGTGCATTATGATTATTTCCCTTATTTGGGATGAGATTGATATGATAAGAATATTCCCCTTAATTGGGATGAGATGATTGCTAGCAAAAGGGTGATGCCAATCCACATGGCATTGTGGTGAGATGACCTAGCCGATCGGGTCAAGATCGGATGCCATGCCGCACACATGGTGGCGATTGTGATTGTGATTACACCTCTTCTATTTTGAAAAAGGACATTTAGCTTTACATACTAGTACTATTCCATATGCACTAACGTCCCTTTTGCCGGGAGCGCTGCATCTTTAATGGATGCAGGTGGTTCATTAGAGGGCATCTTTGGATCTCGTTAGCAGTTACTCTCTATTCAGCAGGTTTTGGTGAGCCCTAATCTATTCCGAGCCTAATGTCATTTGATGTTGTACATTGTGTTATGAGGTATAGTCGGGGCCTTGTTGCCGGCACTTCCATTCTTCTCTTTTGTTGTACTTAGAGGCTCCGTAGACAGGTTGTGGGTGGTGTTTTATGTTGGGAATTGAACTAGAAGTGTTGGTATTTGGCAAATATGTTTTTCATTATGTCTATAAACTAGTAATATTTTAGAAATTTTAAATGAAGCTACTAATGGTAATGAAATTGGTGTTGTTTATGAAATCCTTTCACTGTTTAATTAATGGAGTACATCTCCACTCTATTCATGGGCAAGGTCAGGTAGAAAGTATCTAGCAGGCTTGCTTGACCGGGTTATCTCAGTTGTGCTCCAGTCACGCTCCCCTAGGTCAGGGCATGACAAACTTGGTATCACAGCCTAAGGTTTTAAAGTTTCCTAGGATATCTCGAAGCTGTGTCTAGTAGAGTCCTTCTTATCGGTGTGTTGTCGACCACATCTATAATTAGGAGGCTACTTGGACATTTAGCAATGTCTCCCTTCTTTGATACTCCAGGTTGTGCGATAGAGCTTAAGATAGAAAGCTAATTTCCTCGGCATGTCTCATTTTCCAGATGAGTAAACCATGAATTCAAGGCAGCAAAGAGGGATTGAAAGAACTAGTTACTAAGGGAGGTGTTATTATCCCTATTAATGTTACCGTACCACCAGGTCATGTGGTAAGAGAACGTAAGAAACAAAAGAGGGTTGTTTGTACCAATAAGCAGGAATGTTTGATTTGTAAGAAGCGCTACTTGGGGACATGTTGGATGACTATTGAAATATGTTATGGCTGTGAAAAGAGGGGGTACAAGAAGAACAAATGCCTTAGGTTGGGTACACCCATACCAGTCTCCCCGATATGCGGGAAGGCACATTTGGCGTTGTGTTGTAAGTATGCTCAGGAATGTGTTAGGGGTGGAGGGCTTGGGCAATTCCAAAGGCCCACATAGCAATTTGGTACAAAGATTGTTACTCCCACCGTGAAGGCTTGGAGGAAGGATAAAGGGGATGCTTATGGAGTATACAAAAAGGGTAAAAGTCAGGTCAGTGGGGCGAGTCAGTTTAACGGACCTCATCCCCGTTGTGTGAACTGTAGGAGATATCATTCGGGGGTTATATCACTATGGTACCAATGCATGTAATGGATGTGGAGTTGAGGGGCATCAGTTAAGGTACTGCCCTGTCAACCTAAAATCACCAAGTAAGTCACTCCTTGCTATATCATTGTATATGTACATCCATATTGAAGAGACTCCATCAACATGGTCTTAACAAGATGCTGAATCACAAAACATTGCATGTACTTACTTTCTGAACGAGATGCATTATTCGAGAAGTCTCTTTATCACAATTCTCTTACAACTTTTTGTGGGATTGAGCTCTATAATTATGTCCTTGAATTGAGTTATAACTCTAGGCTAATATTTCCCACTTGCTTCCCTAATATTCTCAACAAGGGACTATATCTGATGAATTTCTTATAGAACCTTCTGATTCAAATGGATAACATATGCTCACTTGTATCTGTGCGCACACCATCATAATACTTACCTACATGGCATCGAATCCAATGTAAAGCAGCCTAGTGCTGAGATCCTTCTTGAGCCACTCTTTCTCTCTCCGGTGTATGTGGCTCCTATGGTTTGAACACTCGCTTTACTCCTTTGTGGATATTATCATGAAACCTTTTCACTGTCTAGTAACATGAGAGCATATCTTAGCACATATCATATGTGTACTTGTCAATTGAAAGGGGTCACTTGTCCGCATAAAGTTCCTCTGAAACTTGGGATCGTCACAAATTTGTCATAGGAATATCTATTGTTTGCCCATCTTAGTATAACTTTCATGTCCACCTAGATCATACCTCACTGAGTAACTCACTTTGTTCCTGGTATTGTAGTTGCCCACGAAGTGGCTTGGTATTTCAGCGTGAGAGTTATTATGGCAGAAACATGTCTAGCTCATAGCAAAGTGTTCATTCTCTCTAACCAAAACATGGTTTCATCCCAATGTTAATATTCCTAGCTACATGGTTTCTCTCATATGTGGTTGAAAGTAAGTAGACTTACCGCGACCTTTCCCTCCAAACTTCAGGTGGATGTTTAAAAATTCTAGCACATATCATGAGCATATTCATTTGAAAGACAAATTTGTCGTATCTCTAGTCCTCTCATATAGTATCAACTATCGGGAAAGGGTTAAGCTGTTAGAATGATAATAATCTCTCAAGTGTTCAACCTCTATTTCAACCTCGTGAACTTGTGGCATAGATTCCTTGTGTCAAATACTGTTAAGAGCGTAATGGAACTTCATGTATTTTGAAACCAATATCACATTCAGGGTGCTAGAATATTCTCATTTTGAGTTAAGCTGATTTTCCCTACGCTCTAGGAGGAGACTGGTGTCACGTACTTAGCTATTTTACTATGGCTGTACAAGGCATATATGGAATGAAACAATTGTTACTGTCCCTTTTCATAACTCATCGTCTTCCAAGAATAACTCATGCTAATGTCCTTATCCTCCCGATCATGCCTCCCATATATCACATGTCTAGAATGCCTCACTTGGTTTTACATCTCAGGGTCATGTACATGGTTCCTACATTATCAATGCCTATTAGGCAACTCTGTGCCTCATTTGTTGAACCAATGATGTCACCACAACGAATAATCACGTATGCGCTATTAGTAGTAACCTTCACATCTCTTAGGATATAACTTCCTGAAGTGCGTGCTCAACACATTGATAAATTCTTAAACAATTCCAGCTCCATCTCGAACCCCGTTGTTCCTCCTTGTATTAGATATATGGGGGCTAAAGGTTCAAACATGTCACAAAAGGAGCATCATCCTATGATCAAACATGTTGGGTAGGAAACTTTATGGCCATCTTCATGCTAGCACATCTTAGAATAATTGATGAAGGTCGCCAAAGGTTTAATTTGGGTAGGAAACTTTATGGTCATCTTCTCCATAAAGATATTATGTGAATTTCTAATAAAGGTAAAGTATGTGTAGTCATATTAGGCCTTATAGAACCCGGAAGGAAATAGGTCAAACTATGATTATGATGTTTCCCCATCGTTGCCCTCCATGCACCCAATGCATCATGTATCTAGGTTCTAGAAGTTAGTTGGAAATCCTTTTTCGGTCCCTCCGGTGGAGGCTATTGAAGGTAAGGTTAATGGGTAATTGACTTATGAGAGGTACCTAATTGTCATCCTTGTTAGACAAGTCCGGGAGTTGAGATTGGCTTTGTCAAGTGCCATGGCACAATCTATGAGTCGAGAAGGTCACCTTGAAGGACAAAAGTGTTGTGGAAAGAATGTATTCTCAATTGTTTGTATAGACAGATGGTTGTGGTTCGAAAGGTACTTTCTATGTGTTATGATTCAAATATGTGCAGTTCATGTCCGTATACCACTTTTGATAATATAACACCTGTAATGATAAGATTAGTGTTGTTGATATATATTGTGATGCTTTGATGATTTATGGATGTATTGTTAGGGTGGTTTTGGTGATTCTCTAGCAGGTGGATAGGCCCAATTACAGGGGAAACTCTGCCGAAATTTCTGAGAAATTTTGGAGTTAGTCCAAATTTGGGAGCTTGAGTTGTGTGAGAAAAGAGATAAGTTATGTTAAGTGTTTGGGGCGGACTCTACCTTTTATTCGAGGATGAATGATCCTAAGTGGGGGAGAATGTAAGGTCCCATAAAATTTCGCCAAGGAATTTAAGGTTTCGTGGTGCCGAGGAAGGCTAATGGGATTGAGGATTGTAGAAAACGAGCCACGGTACAAACTTTTTGGGTTGAAGAATGCACTGAAGTGTTGATAGGAATTTTTGGCAGGAGAAGGCAATTTTGCGGTCAATTTCGCGACCACATAACTGTTCCGTGGACCGCATAAGCATCACAGAGTGGAACAGAAAATGGGCAAATTTTGAAAAATGATTTTGCGGACCACATAACCATTCTGCTAGCTGCATAATCATTCTGCTGGCATAATAAAAAATTTGCTGCCCACATAATGATTCTGTTGGCCACATAATCGATTCTGCTGCCCACATAACGATTTTTCTACCACATAATTGACTTCGATGGTCATTTTTTGAAATTTTCTTATCCGACCCTATTTTGATATAAGGCCTTAGGGGGTCATTTTAGAAGGAAAGATCTGATATTTTAGAGAGAGGAGAGAGCTATTCTAGAGAGAGAAGGGAGGGCACCAACATATTCATGCTTCAAATTCTTGATCAAGCTTTGGAGATTCATGGGAGAAATCCACAAGATCTTCATCTAATAGGTAAGGTTCTACTCCCTGGCCTTAAATTTCGTGATTTGGACTGAAAGTAGGTAATGAGAAATGTGATTCTTGGGTATGAGTGTTGTTATCTATGCATACATGTAGCTATAAGTATGGTGGGAAGGTAATTGAGCTAATATGAGTAAACTCTTGGTATGAAATATGTTGTGGAGTGAAGAAAATCGTGTGAAGAACCTTGCGGTCAAATTTGCACACCTAGTGTTTTATAAAATGCTCAAATGAGCTAAAACCATGAATATCTTCCTAATTTATGTTCAATTTTTTTATGTCTCAAAATAGATTGGGATAACTAGGATTGCCGGAACATTATAGTAATTTAAGAAAAGCTCAAAGCAAGGTATGTTAGCTAAACTTCTCTCTTAGGATAGAATTCCATAATGTCCCTGTAAGCTTCAAGTATGGTTGGTTCAAGTTCCTAATTCTCATGTTTCGAGTTGTTCCTAATATATTCAATTATCCAGAGTAAACAAAGTGTTGAAAGTTATGTGTTCAAAACGTGTTCTGAATCTTCCTATCACATTATGTTATCCTTCGGGAATGTGTTCACGAATGATATGTGTATTAAAATGTTATGGCTTTAAGAAGTGATTCAATGAAAGTTATGATGCCAAATTGTGTGATAAAAACTCGATGTGCTAAAGACTCTTAATTGCTCATATGTGTACCTTAAGTCTTGATTTGAAATGCATTATTATTGATAATCTATAAAGATGCTTGAAAGTGAAAGAAGTGGGTTGAAGATATAAAGTGTGGCCACCGTGCCAATAATGAAAGTTATACTTGTGGCCAATGCTTCCAATAAAATAAAATGATGTGACAGACGTTATGGAATGAGCCTTGATTCAACTATTTCAAAATGACTTCGAAAATAGATTCTCCTAAGAGCTTATGTGCTTGATTCATGCCCAAATGTGGCTGTTTGAACTAATACTATGCTTTGTAAGTATTGCCAATGTGTTTTAAGCACTTACATATTTATGAGTTGAAATTGTGTATTGCCCTTTTGGGGGTAAAGTATTTCAAGAATAAATGGTGTGTTACTCATTTATGATTTTAACTTGCGCTTTGATTGCCAATTATTTTACTCAATTTCTTGGATAGAGATCCACTGTGTTTAAAGTATTCGTTACAAATGAACTTAAAGTTGTGTTTTTCGAAATATTCTATATGTTGATGTTATGATGATGATCCTTGAAAGTAAAGAAATGGAAGTGTGGAATATGAAATACGGCCATTGTGCCATGAAAGAAGAATCATATGTATGGCCAATAGAGACAATAAAATGATGATGTTGTAAGTGGTTGAAAGTACTAATGAATCTATATATGGTGTGAAAGGTTATGAGGTAAATGTAATTGTATTTATGTTTCCCTTGTATGATAATCAAAAATATTTTTGGGAGTATTATTAGTCACTGAGGAAGAGTAGGTGGGAACAACCTAACTCCGAAACTACACGTGCCGGTGTAGGAGTGCATTGTGATTATTCCCCTTATTTGGGATGAGATTGATGTGATAAGAATATTCCCCTTAATTGGGATGCGATGATTTCTAGCAAAAGGGTGATGTCAATCCACACGACATCGTGGTGATATGACCTAGCTAATCGGTTCGAGATCGGACGCCATGCCGCACACATGGTGGTGATTGTGATTACACCTCCACCCGCACACATTGGGGTGAGGCGGAAGGGTCGCTTTGTATAGAATTTGTTGTGATTGGATGTCTCTGGTGAGACGGCTTAGCCGATCTGGCTGAGATCGAACTACGTGCTAAAAGTATGGTGGTATTGTGATTGGATGTCTTTTGTGAGATAGCTTAACCGATCGGGTCATGATCGGACTTCGTGCTAAATTCACGGTGGTATATCGGTACTAAAGATCTCCAAACCAAAAATTACATTATCTTCGTATTTTGCTTATCATCTTCACAGTATTATCTTTGTATTTTGAAAATTGTTATGTTTTAACTTGGCATTTTGATATCATTGATCGTTTCTTAATGTTTCCATGGTCTTCCTTTCTTATATTGGCATTCTATTTTGAAAGAGTACATTTAGCTTTGCTTACTAGTACTATTCCATATGTACTAACGTCCATTTTGTCGAGGGCACTGCATCTTCAATGGATGCAGGTGGTTCATCAGAGGGCATCTTTAGATCTCGTTAGCAGTTACTCCCTATTCAGTAGGTTTTGGTGAGCCCTACTCTATACCGGGCCTGATGTCATTTGATGTTGTACGTTGTGTTATGAGGTATAACCGGGGCCTTGTTGCCGGCACTTTCATTCTTCTCTTTTGTTCTACTTAGAGGCTCTGTAGACAGGTCGTGGGTGGTGTTTGATGTTTGGAATTGAACTAGAAGTGTTGGTATTTGGCAAATATGTTTTTCATTATATCTATAAACTTGTAATATTTTGAAAATTTTAAAAGAAGCTCCTAATGGTAATGAAATGGGTGTTGTTTATGAAATCCTTTCAATGTTTAATTAATGGAGTACATCTCCACTCTCTTCATGGGAAAGGTCGGGTAGAAAGTACCTAGCAGGCTTGCTTGATCGGGTTATCTCGGTTGAGCGCTGGTCGCGCTCCCCAAGGTCGGGGCGTGACACCCACATCACAATCAACTAGAAACCCGTCGGTTTCTCACAAACTGCATTTACGCCATCGATAGAGAAATATGATAGAGCGATCCTAATGGGATGGATCCATATTCACACGTTGCATGGACTAAGCCTCGTGCTCTATACAACATAAACATCATGCTACAATAATATCAATATCAACATAATAGCATGGTAAAGACTCCGGGCCAAAATAATATCACATCAAAGTTGTTGCACGACAAAGACCTTGTGCCAAATCAATAAAATATCACAATATCCGCACAGCAAAAATATCGTGCCATAACCTCAGTCCATATCCGAGAATCATATGCAGTGATGTATGCATATGAATAAGAAGTAAGCACATATAATGCATATGGATAGAGAATAACCATTCATAGATGTATGCATGTATACAAGGGATGATCCCTAGATAGGATATATGCCTCTACGTAACCATGCATGGATGTATGCATGTATACAAAGGATGATCCCTGGATAGGATGTATTCCTATATATACGTATGACCACATAACCAACATGTAATACATCATCCAAATAATCATCATACCCAAATAAGCATCAAAAGCTATTCCATAGTCTTTAACGTGGGTAAGGAAACTCAAGTATTCATACATCAATTTAAAGCATAACACAAAAATAACAAGTACGAGTGTGCCTTCATAATATACGGGTGACTATGTCTAAAGAAATTATAACAAAATGGTCTCAAGAATAGTTCATCAAGCTAAAAATAAGGTACCATTAGCCTCAACATTCACTCTAGCATGATTTATTGTGCTCACGTAGTCAATCAATTAACTAAAATATAGAACAAGTAGAACACACAACCAAATAAGGCATAAAGTAGTCTAGAATCTACTCCGAGCATGAATACCCATGGCACATGTATATACGCTCGTCAAATCATATATACATCGTCCCCAATTGAAGCAAAAAATAACAATTATTAGGAAAAATTCCCTTAATCAAAGCTAAGCAAGACACTTACCTCATCTGGGCTAGTCCAATGCTCCAAAATCACTTTTTCTTGATAAATTGCCTCCAACCGGCTTGAATCTAACCAAACATCATCTAAGGTAGTAAACTAATGACATAGGAAGCAATTCCAATCAATAAAGTTTGAACCTTTGAAGAATTTCCAAAGAGTAAACAAAAGTCAACCCAGGCCTGTGTATCCAAAATTGGAAACCAATACTTAATCCCGATGACCATAAACTGCCAAGTCCAAAAATGTGATTAGATTTCAAAATGGACTCCAAATCGGTACTCAGATCCTCAAAATATACTCTCTTAAAGTGCAAACAAACCCCCTAATTTCATCTCAAAAATTCATATTTTGGGTGTTCGTAATTCATGTAGATTCTTACAATAATACCAAAAATGAGTAGAAATCACTTACCCCTTAACCTTGTATAAAAATCTCCAAGCAAAATCGCCTCTCTCCAAGTCTTGGGTTCAAAATATGGGAGACTGAGCAAAAGTCCCGACATTCCACTTAAATTATACTGCCCAACTATACTCATCGTGATCGCGAAAGGCCGCTCGCGAAAGGCCAAATGCAGCTCCTAGCTCCAGCTCCTCTACACGAACGCGATGCTAGCAATGCAAACGCGAAGACCAACACTACCAAGCCTAGGCGAACGCGATAATCACTCCGCGAACATGAAGGCAAAACCTTGCGCTTGACTACGCTTCTTCACAAACATGGTCCAGTGTATGCGAACGTGAAGCATCTGACCACCAATGTTCGCAAATGCAGCCCGTAATTACGAACGTGAAGAACCAAAGCCCCTCAGCCTTAAATTACCTTCCTCGATCCCAAGACATGCTCTGCGTTCGCGGTGAACCACTAACACCAGCAAAATCTGTAGCTCCAAACTTGACCAAAATGATCTGAAACCACCCTGAATCACACCCGAGCCCCTAGTGTCCCCGTCCAATCATAATTACAAGTCCAAATACATTATCCAAACATATCCAAAGGCTCAAAACACTATAAATAACATCAAAACAAAGAATGGAAGAACAAATCATTCTCTTAACTTTCAAACATTAAAACTTCGTTGAATGCATTCGAATCACACTTAGACATTCCAAATCATAACCAAACTATGCATACAAGTTTCAGTCAACCAAATGAACCTATCCAAGGTCTCAAAACCACAATAGGAGTGTGATAATACCAGAGTCACCTCCCAGTCAAACCCATGAATTCTTCAATTCTTTAAATTGCCAACTTTTGACAAATAGACCCCAAACCTTATAGGAACCTACAAATCAAAATTCAAACATAGACCAAGTCCAAAATTACCATACGAACCTATTGGAATCATCAAATCACTAATCCGAGATCATTTGGATAAAAGTCAAACCTTGATAAACTCTTCCAACCTAAAGCTTCAAAATTGACAATCACTCTATCAAATCAATCTGAACTTTATGAATATCATAACCAACCACACATGCAAGTCATAATAGATTATATGCAGCTACTCAAGGCCTAAGACCACCGAACGGAATGCAAAATCTCAAAAGGACCAATCGGATTGCTACAATTTCCGTGTGTACAAGCTTGGAAACCAACTGTCCAATTTCTTTTGTAGTCTTTGAAGACTCCCCCTAGAGCACCTCAATTCTTGATTTATTTGAAGGCACAATCAATGTTCAATTTCTAGCAATTGTGATGGGGCCTATTCTAGCGAATATCAGTAGATCGCTTTGCAATATGCACCTCATCATTTTCACATAAATATTTATATCCCAAGGCATACTACATAACGTTACAAAGCTTAAGCGATAGCGAAGTGTTATTATGGTTATTATCATCTTATTGACCCATGTGCCCCATATAATAAAAGGAAACAGATCCTTCCATTCGATATATTGGGTAGGGATGTTTTGAAGTCCCTCTAAAAGAGTAGCCAATGGGTATGATTATGAAAGTTGTTATGTTGAAAACCAAGAGTGTTCCAGAAATTCTTAATTATGGGACATTCAATGAAAATATGAAGGATTGTTTCCTCTGTACTTCTGCACATAGGGCATATTGGATTAGTTGTAATGCTCAAAACGACCGGTCAGGTCATTACATTCTCCTCCACTTAAACATATATTCGTCCTTGAACGTGCCAAGAGTCGTTCCAAAGCCATCAAATAGTTGTATAAACTTTTCATACATATACCCATGAGTGATCCCACATCACCTCAACCTATATAAGTCTGACAACATAATCTAATCGAAGATCTTTGCCTCAACCTTAGCTCAAAACCCTTAGAACCCAATTTGCAACTTTCAAAATTCACTATAATACCAGATTCTCGCATCTATACGATGTATAAGTCTGAATCAAGCAGTATCAAGCCGTAACCATATCCCAAGTATAATCACATTATATTCCATGTTGCACCCTATGTTGCACAAGTCAAAACAAGATTCAACTAGTGGTTTCACATGGTGATGATAAAAGAGAGTCGCCACCTAATATTTAAAGGTATATTAGGGTAGCTATTTAATTATTAAGATAACTATCCTATTAGTCTGCTAACCAGTGAGATTTTGGGTAAAGGTTCTTGTTCTTATAATGGTAAGGTGTTAAGCACCCCCTAGAATCGACCTAAGGTAGCTCCATATGACTTAGACTAGGTTTGGGGAATTTAAATGTCTATATCTTACTTAACTAGTGTTTACAAATATACGGCTTACCTTATGTTATATTTTAAAACCTATCAATTTTTAAACAGAAGTGGTGTATATGCTTTGAAAAGGTGTAAATTTTATTTAAGAGAAAAAGCCTTTGAAAATGTCTATATAATTGATAGAGTGCTTAGAAAAAATGGGTTTATGACACTTACTTTACTAATAGAATGGGGTTAAGTTTAAAACATTTGATTTTTGAAATAAAGTGGCTATTTGTGTAAAGAAGAACTATTCGGAAGTGTGGTTTAGATATACCTTGAAATTTCGATTTCGAATCTCATATTCAAATTTGAAGAAATCATTTGAAAATCCTTAATTGTAGCAGCGTTTGTTTGATTTGCAGAAATAGCCTGCTTTTGGAAATCATTTCTTCTTTTTGGTTTTCTTCCTGTTGACTTTTGCAAATCTATTTTAGTTTCAGAAACTTCATGAAAATTGTTAGTAAGAATAAGAATCGAATAACATAAGTGATTAACAATTAGAATTATTTACTACTAAGATGCAATACCTTTATTTTTACCTATGTCTTTAGGGATTTCCTAGGTTGTTAATATAACTCAAGGAAATAAAGCAAGACATTCAATCAATATCGTCAGTGTTGATACATATAAGAATAGAAACAAATTTATAAGAGCGGTGAAAGAAAAGAAATGGACTCATTGTTTTGGGCCTAAATGAGAGTGGGCCCAGCAGACAGCGAGCAGTAGCAACATCAGGTGACTCCAAGTTCAGGCTAGAAATTTAGGTCTGACTTCTTTGAGAACTCAACAGGCCCAACTAAGACACATGCGCTAAAAAAAAGAAGGTCATTAGACATTTGTCCCAATACACCACTTATATACAAGTAACATCGATGTGAGGCCCAAGACAGAATATTAATCCGGAATGTAAATAAAATTAATGTAAAGTCAAACAAAGTAAAGCAATTTACAATGAAGACTTTGTTTCCATTTAACACTAAACCCAAAGATATTAGCAAATGTCAATAAATTAAGGGCTTAAGGTAAAATTCCATTCACGGCCAAGATACCCTTTAAATCCTTGTCACTTCATAGTTCACAAGGGCCTCAAGGACCCCGAGTAGTGCTTGTGTCAGGGAGAGTATCTCAACCAAGAACTAAATACTACTCCTAAATACCCTTAACTACTCACACTCAGTCTTCCCAGCAGGTTTAAATCTAATAAGGCACTCAATGTAAATTTCAATACATGGTAATAACAACACACGAGGAGATGTACATTTCTTGTAGATAACTGTTCAGAATATTACAGATAACATCAAAAGAAATCATAGTTCACACACAAGCATGCAATACACTGTCATATGCTTTAACATGCTTAGGAGTACTAAATGAAGTCAGTTCCAGTCATACATAAGGGAAAAGAGCACTAGCAGGACACTTTGGAAACCCAAATAGCTAGGTCATATAACTTAAGAGTAGGAAGATACATAGTTCAGAAATCTCAAGTCATGATCTCATTATCCTAACAGCCTATGTTCAAGAGTTTATCCCTAGATTATGTCTCAAATCTCTATTAAATGTACAAGTTAACATCTTCAATTGAATCTTTTAAAGGATGCTAACAGGAATGCAAGTAAAACAGGTCATGGCATGATTCTTTCTTCTAAAAGCTGTGAACTTCATACTCATACCAAACTCATTAAGAGTTAAAGAATGTTAGTATACTTATGTAAAACAAGTAATAGTAGAAAGTTCATCTTAGGTTCACAGGTCAGTCCTAGTTCACTTTAGGTAAACTTAATGATGTTCAAAGATGATGATGGTATTTATTTGAACATGAAAGGGAAGGTAGAGTTGTTTGTGAACAAGGTAAGTATAAAAATCCCAAAGATAACATTAAAACACATCAATAAGACATTGTCATAGGATCACAACATAACCAATATGGTTGAATATCATGAGATCAAACCATCAGCATTACTAGGTGTAGGTTTATAAAAGACAGTAAAAACATTGTATTAGAGATTTATTATACAGGTTAAATGCAGGAACTTAGTCATGATGAAGCTTGGTTTAATACTTTAGCACAACATATGAAACTTAAACATCATAGATGTATCTTAACCAGGTTCCATAACTTAAGCTAAATGTGGAGCAGCTTCAGAATACACCAAGGGTAAGTACAGGGGTCCAATTAATTTTGAGCATGTTTATGTAGTATGATCCAGACACTGTGCGTTTCATAGACCATTCACAGTGTTTACCTACACAATATACCTATGCGTTTCATAGACCGTTCATAGGATTTCATATACAATGCACCTATGTGTTTCATAGACCGTTCATAGGATTCACATATACCATACAATACACCTGTGCGTTTCATAGACCGTTCACAGTGTTTACTTACATAATACACTTGTGCGTTTCATAGACCGTTCACAGTATCACCTATACAATACACTTGTGCGTTTCATAGACCGTTCACAGTGTTTACTTACACAATATACCTATGTGTTTCATAGACCATTCATAGGATTTCATATACAATGCACTTATGCGTTTCATAGACCGTTCATAGGATTCATAACATATTATTATGCACATAGCCATATATATAAAGTCAAAGTGACATGATTAACACTACTTTTAAGATCTTAAGTTCCCGGATCATTGAGACACTTCATGTTCATGCTCATTATGGAGAAACATCGCTCATTACATTAGCACATGTATGGTGAATCAATAAGCCAATTTCAGTGGCACATGGCCCAAATTCGTTTTCATAAGATTTATCATCATTTAGCATAGGACATCTCTCTTCCACCTCATATATACCCTCTTATCAACTTATGGTCATTAGCTATGTTCATGATTCTTAGGGACTTAACATCGAAGGCATTTACATTAATTATTTTAGTAGCATACATACTATGATAGAAACCATAGAGACATACAACACCTCACAATTCTCATTTTGGCAAACGACAACATTTCATGTTCATACCATCACTTACTTGTACTTGCCATTGGTGATCATAGGACATCAAGAACATTTAAAATATTTAGGAACGCAATAGCCTCTCCTCATGAGGGCGTAAGAGCTTATAACACATTGGAAACATAAGTACAAATACATTCGTCTCATAACCTTTCCCACCATATATCACTTCACAATTACTTTCAATTACTTACAACATCATTATTTCATTGGCTCCCTTGGCCATACATATTCTTATTCATTCATGGCACTGTGGCCGTATATCATATTCCACACTTTCATTTCTTCCCTTTCATAGATCATCATCATAATTATCAACAAGTAGAATATTCCAGAATTCACAACTTTAAGTTCATTAGTAATGAAGGCTTTAAACACAATAGATTTCTTTCCAATAAATGGAGTAAAATGATTGGCAATTGAAGCACAAGTTCAAATCATACACAATTTCCACTCACGAATGTGTAAGAACACAAAACACTTTGAAAAATACTTACAAAGCATAGCATTAGCTAAAACATCCACATTTGGGCATCACTTGAGTTCATAAGCTTTTAGCCAATTATATTATCGAAATCAATTTTGGAATAGTTGAGTCAAAGCTCATTTCATAATCTTTCTCAAATTATTTCATTTTATTGGCACCATTGGCCACAAGTATAATTTTCACTATTGGCACGTTGGCCACACTTTATATCCCCAATTAACTTATTTCACTTCCAACCATCTTTATAGGTCATCAACAATTAGACATTTCCAATCAAGACTTTAGGTACACATATGAGGAATTAAGTGTCTTAAGAATATTGAGCTTTTCTCACACAATTTGGCATACTATCTTTCATTGAAACAAGACTCAAAGCCATAACATTTTAATACACAACCCATACTTTGAACATCTATCTTTCGACATAAGGCTCATTCGAAATAATTAAATTTATAGGGGATAACCCAGAATATAGAAGTTAGGAATCTTGAGCCAATCATACTTGATCTTACGGAAACATTATGGAATTCAATTTCAAGAGAGAAGGTTTAGCCAACATACCTTGATGGATCTCTTTAGCGATATTAAAACCACCAACTACTCTTACAACTTCAATCTACATCAACATAGTTCAATTGGACCAATATTAGTAAATATTTCCAGATTTTTGGTCAGTTTGGCATTTTATCAAACACCTAGGGTGCATAGCATTCAACTACCTCTAGTAATGGTGTTTCTTCCTCCAACAATACCTCCTTACCACCAACAAGAGATACTACAACATCCTTTGTCCACTAACTACCTTCTTATCAACATTATAATCATCAATGAACTCACATCTACCAAATTTTAGTAATTAACTCGTTACAAAATCTCTACCACACCCAATAATCTAATTTAAGTATTTATAACTTCCAATCACCATCTCATAAGTGCTAGTACTTATTCCTTGCTCATTTATTCACTAACAATCCATGCATATAGGTTTAAGGGTGAAAGATTACCTCTTGTAGACCAAATCTTGAAAGTCAACTTTTGGGCGTTCTTGAGATTTTGAAGAGATCCTATGGAATCCAATACAAAACCTTGTTGTAACTAGTGATTGAGAAGTGAAATCATCATAAAAACACACTTAAAAACTCACCTTAGATGTGTATTTGAAGCCTTGGCCGGATGGGTGGTGGAGAGAAAGACTTAGTCTTGAAGAAATCACTTAGCCCCTCTCTATACCTGTCCTTGGGGGTATTTAATGGGTTCTTACGTGCGCGGCCGCACATTGGCCGCGCACCTGAGGCAGAAACTCTCAAATATGCACAGCCACGCATCTGGGCGCGCATATGATACAGGTCCAGTAAAATGGCCATAACTTTCTGTATACATAACCAAATGATGAACGGTTTGATGTGTTGGAAACTAGACACAAAGGGCTTTAATTTGATAGTTATGTCATCACGTAAGTTATATTGAGGGAGTTATATTTATGTGAAGTTGGGTCTTGTGTCAATTGAAATATCCTTTCCACTTAATGTGTCCAACTTGTTTCACACAAGTTCTTGCCATTCCCAAAACTCCTTAGTATGTTCCAACATACCTTAAACATACATTATCAATTCAAATGCCTTACGTTGAAATTTGCAAATGCTTTCCTGATTCTGAAATTAAGACTGCCTCAATTCTTACTCCTTTGAAATTTGCTGCTCCGTCGAAGAATATTCTCCATCCTGGGTATGACTCTGTGATATGTTCTCCGGCGAACAACACTTCCTCATCTGGACAGTATGTAGTGAGCGGCTTGTAGTCCATGTCCACTGGGTTCTCTACGAGTTAGTATGCAAAGACTTGTCCTTTGATGGCCTTCAGCGTTACATACACAATGTCAAACTCGCTGAGAAGAATCTGCTATTTGGCGAGTTTTCCTGCAGGCATCGGCTTCTGGAAGATGTACTTGAGTGGATCGATCCAGGATATCCGATGTGTGGTGTATGTCGACATGTAATGCCTCAACTTTTGGGCAATCGAAGTCAAAGCGCAGCAGGCCCGCTCTATCAAAGTGTATTTGGCTTCACTGGGTGTAAGCTTCTTGCTCAGGTAATAGATGGCTTGCTTCTTCCTCCCGGTCCATCGTGTTGTCCCAACACACATCCAAATGCAGTCCAAAACTAACAAGTATAATAATAGTGGCTTTCCAGGCTCGGAAGGAACCAACACTGGCGGATTTGACAAGTACTCCTTGATCTTGTTGAAAGCTTTCTAGCACTCTTCTGTCCATTTCATAGTAGCGCCCTTTTTCAACAACTTGAAGATGGGCTCGCAAATTACCATAGACTGGACTATGGATCTGCTAATGTAATTTAATCTGCCAAGGAAACTGATCACATCCTTCTTGCTCTTAGGAGACGGTAAGTCTTGAATTGCTTTGATCTTTGAATGATCTAATTCTATCCATTTCCTGCTCATAATGAAACCTAACAGTTTTCCGGAAGGGACTTCGAATGCACATTTTACGGGATTCAACTTCAAACTGTACCACCGCAAATATTTGATGAACTTCTTCAGATCACCCAAATGACCTGCACTCTTTTGAGATTTGATGATGACGTCGTCCACATATACCTCGATTTTCTTATGGATCATGTTGTGAAAGAGGGTCGTCATGTCCCTCATGTAAGTAGCACCGGCATTCTTGAGGCCGAACAGCATGACTCTGTAGCAATAAACTCCCCTAGGCATAGTGAATGTTGTCTTCTCCGTGTCTTCTTCATGCATCAGAATCTGATGGTACCCGCCAAGACAATCTACGAATGACTGCAGCTCATGCGTTGCACAATTATCAATAAGGATATGAATGTTTGGTAAAGGGAAATTATCCTGTAGGTTGGCCTTGTTAAGATCTCGATAGTCCACACATAAATTAATCTTCCCATCTTTGTTTGGTATTGGTACGATATTTTCCAACCATGTGGGATAATTGGTGACTCTCACAACATTTGCCTCTATTTGCTTGGTCACATCTTCTTTTATCCTTAAACTCAAATCCGGCTTGAACTTTCTAGTTTTTGGTTTGACTGGCGGTCTGGGAGGATCGGTAGGCAATCGATGTGAAATGATGTCGGTACTCAATCCGGGCACGTCGTCATATGACCATGCAAATACAATGATGTATTTTCGGAGGAGCTCGACCAGTTCTTCTTTCCACTCTACTTCTAAATGGATGCTGATTCGAGTTTCTTTCATGTCTTCTCCGCTTCCCAGGTTGACTACTTCTGTCTCTTCAAGGTTAGGCGTTTTTTGGCTTTCCAACTGCTCGATCTCTTGTGGGAGATTACCTGACATCATGCTTTCGTCGTATTCCTCGTAGTCTGGATCATTCTGCTCGAGGGTTTCTTCACATTTCATAACTGCGGAACGCGGGTTTTTATTGGTTTGATTACTGAAAAGAAAAACTAAGCATAAATGAAGCAACAAATAAGTTTGCAATGATTTTAAGAAAGTAAATTTTATTTCATTAGAGAGGAACGACTAAGCTTTCAAGGAGGCAGTTGACAAAAGAGTACAGGCACGATTCAAGCCTCAATTGACCGTATGTTTTTTCAAAAGTCGAAGTAGTTGAATAGAAGGATCACTATGTCTATAACCATTGGTAAGTGTACCAAAGACGAAAAAGATTTATTTGATATTATGGATGACTAGTTACGGAGGAATTACTTATAATTCCACACTACCAAGACTCCTGGCGAACTAGAGATGGGCTGGCAGTCCAATTCTGCAAGTCCTCTCCTGGTTTGGCATCCCGAATGGTTGGTGTCTTAATATCAACTTTGTCACAACATTCCCGATCATGGTCACGAACAACCTTCCCATTAAATCAATGATGTCTTCCTCTAGTGTTGAGCTCTGACGCGAACCCATAACACACTCTGGCACAAAACCTTTCTTCCCAAAACCACCGGTGTAAGTCTTTCTAGTAGGAGTATGATACCTTAAGCAGGCTATAACTTTCTGTCCCCTTGGCTTAATCAGCTTCATTATCCCATCTGATCAGGGTCCCAGCCCGATCCCTGGTCGGTACCCATACTTCATCATTTCTCTCATAGCCATATTTGATCTGTATGGTGACGGCATACCTAGATTATGGTCAATCTTCTCTATCTCCATGATCTTGACCACATGAAAAGAGACCCCATCCAATCCTTCTATGAATAGAACTGCCTGTTCTAGATAAGCTGACTGGCTCCATTCAATGTGAACTACAATCTCTTGACAACCCCATTCGAACTTCATGCACTGGTGGAGGGTGGATGGAACTTCCCCTGCCATATGTATCCAAGGTCTTCCCAACAAGAAATTGTAAGAGGATGAGATGTCCATTACTTGAAATAATATTGGGAATTCGACTGGTCCAATTTGTAGAGCTATATAGATTTCTCCAATGACGTCTTTCTGCGATCCATGAAGGCTCTTACTCTCACATGGCTTTCTTTCATTTCTCTCAGATGAATAACCAACTCTCGTACAGTAGAGAGCGGGCAGATATTGATTCCGGATCCTGCATCAACAAGTACTCGGGACACCACTTTATCCCCGCACTTGACAGTAATGTGTAAGGCTCTATTTTGGCCCACGCCCTCTATTGGAAGTTCATCTCTTTAGAATGTAATCATCTTTGCCTCGACCATCTTCCCGATGGTTTCTACTAATGCCTTACTGGTAGTATTGCTCGGCACACTCATTCCACTTAATACCTTCATCAAGGCATCTTTGTAACTGTCAGAACTCATCAGCAGATCCATGATCTATATATGTGTAGGGGTTTTCTTCGATTTCTCCTAAATGGAGTATTCCTTAGCTGACATCTTTTTCCAAAATTCAGTGGCCTCAGCATCTGTTATATTCCTTCTCTGAATCTGTTCCCTTCCTAGATTTCCTCAGTTTACCTCCTCCGGAGTGTAACACCTTGCTGGCATGGTCATTCTATGAGCCGCTGTAGAATTCGTCATCTTGCCTTTTCCTTTCTGCTGATATGTACACAGGACTGCCTTGTATTCCCTGATAGTGGCGATGGACTATTGCTGGTATGTCTAGACCATCACTGGAGGTTTTAACTATACGGTGGTCAACAAAATTCTTCGGGGTGGAACCCTTGCATCCTCGGCTTTCTCTATTGTGACGATAGTCCCTTTCACATCATACTCTTCATCCAAAGCGGTCATATTAGCTCCTTGGTTCATGTGGTTTGGTTGTGGGTTACGATTCACATTTGGTCAAGCTGGGGTGCACTGAATGGCTACACTTTTGATCAGTGACTCAATTTCATTCTTCAGCCAGAAGCAATCCTCGATATCATGCCCTGGTACGCCTGAATGGTAGACACACCGTTTGGTTGCATCAAAGTATTTTGAAGGATGCTAAGGAATCCTCCCTTCTACTGGATATATCAAGCCAACTCTTCTCAATCTTGCAACAAATTGGTTCAAGGGTTCAGTAATCAGGGTGTAGTTTCTGGGACCTCTTTCTTCAAAATTTGGGCGAGGTAGGGGCACATAGGTGGCTCGATTTTGATGGGTGGTGGTTTGAACTAGAGCGTATGGTCGTGGTGGATTTGGATTTACGTGGGCGCGAGGTGGGTTATATTGAGGTTGGGGATTGTAGTATAGTTGTGTGTTGTATACTAGAGCATAGGTAGGTTGGTGTGGAGAATGGGTGTTTAGTAGGTAAGAGTTATTTTCGTGAGATGAACTGGACTAGTAATAGGGAATAATTGACGGTACCTCTTCTTTCTTCTTCTTTCCACTGCTTATCTAACCATACTGAATTGCTTTGCTAGCTGCTTGCAACTCGGCCATGGATTGTATCTTCCCTGACTTAATCCCTTTCTCTATAATGTCTCCGATCTTAATAAGTTCAGGGAACTTCTGCCCCATCATGCCCATCATCTTTTCAAAGTAGAATCCTTCTTGAGCCCTGGTGAAGTACTTAGTGAGCTCATTGTCATCTAAAGGGGGTTGAGCTCTGGCGGCCTCTGACCTCCATCAGTGTGCATTCTCCTGAAATGATTCTAACGGCTTCTTCTGCAAATTTACCAGGGCAAACCTATCTAGAGTAATTGTTGTGTTGAACTGGAAATAGTTCCTGAAGTCTTCTGCCATATCTTGCCATTCTCTCCAGTTTCTGGGATCCTGGCGAGCGTACCAAGTGAGTGCCACTCCTATCAAACTCCTTATAAATAGCTTCATCCTCAACTTCTCATTTCTTCCTACTCCAACCAGCTTATCGTAATAGGCTCTGAAGTGTGCATGGGGATCACATATCCCATCAAAGATGTCAGATTTTGGAGCGACCTGAAGGTTGTATACACAGACCCTCATATTCTAGACTCTCGCTCCCTCGAGCGACTTGAAGGTTCTTCATTTGTTTTCACAAAGCTCGCAACTGTTCGGATACTGACTCTTCCTCTTTATACTTAGCTCCCCTCTCCATTTCAGCTTATTGATCAACTTTATAAGGCAATCTGATCGTGACGGGTGCTGTGAAGGTGCGTTCTGAAATGACATATATGGGTGAAGTATATTGCTCGTGTGCAATGGTATGTGCCACAGGTATGTGCTGGTTTTGATTGTTGGCAAAGGCGACGCCATCACGAGAAGGGGTATGAATAGTGTCGATAGCGACTGGTGGGTTTTGCGGCATATGAACATAATTTGATACATAAGGTGTATGTATTGGAGGATTTGATGGGTTCACGGGGGTTTCTGGGGGTATAATCTGGGTTGTAGTGATTGAAGTCGGGGTATTGATTATTTGGCGGGTAGTTGAAGGAGAGTGATCAGGGATCGAGTCTAGGGAAGGAAAGAGGGGTGGTTGTGGGAGCGTCATCATGGCCAGATGTGCCAATTCCCAAATATGTTGTAGTTTCTCTCTTACTGATTCCAACTCTTGTCCCATCCTAGCAACATGTTCGTCATTCTGAGTATCATTCTTTTCTCCTGATTTCCCCGGCTATCAGCTATTACCAAAGTATGTCCGGTCGGGTCATCTGTCGCAGACATCTTCCCTTTCGATATCAAGTTGTATGGTGGTTTAGCCAGTTTTTCGAGTAAACACAAACCAGCCTCTGTTTCAGGAGATAATAATAAAATAATGTAAGAAAATAAAAGACGTGAAGAGCAGAGGTAAGTTTTCGATGTTTGCACAAACATGAGCACATAGAGCAGTTAGTTCACGTATTCAAATAAGCGCGTTCCCTAATGTGCGGGGGGCCTCTCTTTGCCAGAGGTGGGCCTATGTCGTGAATATTTGACAAACAATTAGATTTGACACATTTTGATCTGAAGCAAACTTTGGTTTTCATTAATAGTATTTGGATTGTAATAGGCGGGAACAAGTATTACAACATTATTTTTCAAACATCCACAAGATTACATGGGCCCAACAGACTTTCCCTTAGGGAAATGAAAGGGTATGGGATAAAAGATGCAAGATAATAAAATGGGGAAATCAACCAGCCACTAGTAGCAATCCCCCAAATCATCTCCCATAACTTATTCCTCTTACGGTTCCTATTCTAGGTCTTCAATATTGTACTCGGGCTCTTCTTCAGGATCTTCATCTGGTTCTATCTCAGATTCAGTTTGTATACACTCTATCATCATCCTCTGGAGGTGGGCATCATATGATCAACTGACCCTGGGACCACTTGGCAGTGCATGGAGGTAGTCACAAGATAGTGAGGCAAAATCTCGTGATTGATTTATAAGGTTGTTGCTGCATCTTCCAGCTAGGCCACTTCTTCTTTGCTTGGTCGGGCCATCTCATCCTCATCATTGATCCAGACATAGTATTATGGAGTGTACCATGAATTCTAACCCATCAGCATCATAATTAAATCATTCAACTCCTCCTAAAGTTCCTCAATCTTGGGATCGAGTTCTGCCCATTATACTCATCTTCATACAGAGCCATTCTCGTCCAAAGGGGTACACCCTAGATCAGACCAAACTGCCTAAGAACTCGTAGGGGTGCATATGGCTGAATACTTCTAGAGGGTTATTAGAATTTCCATGCCGCTCAGCCACGGAAGCGTCTAGTTTATCCATTCTCCGCTCAAGTTTGTCAGCATCTCTCTCCATTCTACCTATCCGTGCGGGGAGACCCAATGCTTCATTCTCTCATTGTGACTCTGAATCATAATTCTAATACCCACAAACTAATCAACTATGGCCTCTCGTTGAAAGAAGTGCTCCATGGCCCATATTTGGAGTAACAGGTTGCAGCCTTTGAAGAAATTGTAACCCCGGGAACATGCAAAAAGTGCTCTGAGAAGAATGTTGCCAAGACCATATGCATCAAGTTGATGTTGATTCATCCTCTCCTCTATGGGAAAACCAGTAATCCTAGCAGCACAAAAGAGAAGGTTATGGGGCGGAGACTTTCCCAGGTCGCCTAATCACATTGGAACTCTCCTAAGTGCCATTCGTAGCTCTCTCGATGTCCAAACATGCCAATCAATTGGTTCAGGCTTACCTATCCGTCTTCAATGTTCCTCAAACTCCGACTGCCTGCCAAACCCAAAGCATCGCGAAACCTATAGTTGGGCATGATAACCGGTAGTATCGGTTTTCTCCCAGTAAATGACATCTTTGTAAAGCTGGTGACTTCTTCTAGCGTTGGAACCAATTCACAGTCAACGAACTTGAAAACCACTTTGGCCGGGTCCTAGAATTCTATCAACAGCCTGTTAAGTACCCTATCGGCCCGGATGTTCAGTAAGACAGTCAATGCTCCTAGGTGCGTCCCGATCTCGTCTCCATGCTCTCGGCGGATGTTATTGCACTATTGCTTCAACTTATGTTGCGCTTCCATAACCATATTGATTTCGGGGATGTTTTGGTTGATTTCCATTTCTGAAGAGGGTAAATGAGGTTTGATAAGTGTTTTGCTCTGGATCTTTAGTGTCTTATCATGATTGGTTCGTCGTCCCACAAAAGTTATGTCGTTAGGTGCATGACCCGTTGACATTAGGGTAGCCTTCCTAATTGTGTGTCGGTGCCAAGGACTGACTCACCTAAGGTTTATGCAGTATGACATATGTTTGCTAGAGTAGAGTGTTTCCTAATTTTTTGAGTTGGACTGAATACTGCGGCATATGTCAGTTGGCATGACAAAGTCATTCTCTGAAGCTAAAGAATTTTGAAAGAAGGTTCGGAGGGGTGTAAAAGACAACCCTCGCTTGCCATTGTGTGTGATACTGTACGGCCAAGAATCGATAGGAAAGAATATTATGACAATGTATATAAATCAGTAACAATAGTGGAATAAAAGTAATAACAAGAAAGTAAGCAGATAAGTGCAAGTAAGGAAGGTAAGCACATATTTGCAAATTAAGCACAATTAAAACAGTATATAAACATTCCTAAATTCCAGATCTAGGCTAATTCTTCTAAGGTCATAACCTAAGTGTATTCCCCAGCAGAGTCGCCATGTTGATGCACCCTATTTTGCATGAGTCAAAACAAGATTCAACTAGTGGTTTCCCCTGTTGATGATAAAAGAGAATCGCCAACTAATATTTAAGGGTATACTAGGGTACCTATTTAATTATTAAAATCATTATCCTATTAGTCTGCTAACCAATGAGATTTTGGGTAAGGGTTCTTGTTCTTAAAAAGGGGAGGTGTTAAGCACCCCCTAGAATCTACCTAAGGTAGCTTCATAAGACTTAGACTAGGTTTGGTAAATTCAAATGTCTATATCTTAGCTAGTTTTTACAAATATATGACTTACCTTATGCTACGTTTTAAAACCTATCATTTTGAAAGATAAGTGGTGTATATGCTTTGAAAAGGTGTAAATTTTATTTAAGAGAAAAAGCCTTTGAAAATGTCTACACAATTGAAAGTGTGTTTAGAAAAAAATGGGTTTATGACACTTACTTTACTAATAAAATGGGGTTATGTTTAAAACATTTAATTTTTGAAATAAAGTGGCTATTGGTGTAAAGAAGAACTATTGGGACGGTTTAGATATACCTTGAAAATTTGATTTTGAATCTCATATTCAAATTTGAAGAAATCATTTTAAAATTCTTAACTGCAGTAGCATTTGTTTGATTTGCAGAAATAGTCTGCTTTTGGTAATCATTTCTTGCTTTTGGTTTTCTTCTTGTTTTAGAAAGAGAAGGCTGTTGATTTTTGCAAATTTGTTTGAGTTACAGAAACTTCTTGAAAATTGTTAGTAAGAATAAGAATCGAATAACAGAAGTGATTAACAATTATAATTATTTACTACTAAGCTACAATACAAAAACCTATGTCTTTAGGACTTGACTAGGTTGTTAACATAACTCAAGGAAATAAAGTAAGATATTCAATAAATATCGCCAGTCTTGATACATATAAGAATAGCGACAAAATTATATGAGCAGTGAAAGAAAAGAAACGGGCTCATTGTTTTGGGCCTGAATGAGATTGAGCTTAGCAAACAGCGAAACGAGCAGCAGCAACTTTAGGTGACTCCAAGTTCATGAAAGAAATTTGGGCCTGAGTTCTTTGAGAACTCAGCAGGCCCAACTCAGATACATGCGTAAAAAAGGTCATTAGACATCAGGCCTAATACAACTCTTATATACAAGTAACATCAATGTGAGGCCCAAGAAAGAACTATAACAGGTATTAATCAGGAATGTAAATAAAATTAATGTAAAGTCAAACAATGTAAAGCAATTTACAATGAAGACTTTTTCCATTTAACAATAAACCTAATGAGATTAGCAAATGTCAATAAATTAAGGGCTTAAGGTAAAATTTCCTTCATGGCCAAGATACCCTTTGAATCCCTGACACTTCAAAGTTCAAAGGGGCCTCAAGGACCCCGAGCAGTGCTTGTGTCAGGGAGAGTATCTCAACCAAGAACTAAATTCTATTCCTAAATACCCTTAAGTACTCACACTTAAATACCCTTAAGTACTCACACTTACTCTTCCCTACATGTTCAAAATGCTAATGAGGAAGTCAATATAAATTTTAATACAAGGTAATAACAACACACAAGGAGATATACATTTATTGTAGATAACTATTCAGAATACTACATATAACAACAAAAGAGATCATAGTTCACATATCATATGCTTTAACAGGCTTAAGAGTACTAAATGTAGCCGGATAGGCACACACAAGGGAAAAGAGCACTAGCAAGACACTTTGGAAACCCAGACAGTTAGGTCATATAACTTAGAGTAGGAAGGTACATAGTTCAGAAATCTCAAGTCATGATTTCATTATTCTAACAGCCTATGTTCAAGAGTTTATCCCTATATTAAGTCTCAACCTCTATTAAATGTACAAGTTAACATCTTCAATTGAATCTTTTAAAGGATGCTAACAGGAATGCAAGTAAAACAGGTCATGGCATGATTCTTTCTTCTAAAAGCTGTGAACTTCATACTCATACCAATCCCATTAAGAGTTAAAGCATATCACTATACTTAAGTAAAGCAGGTAATAGTAGAAAGTTCATCTTAGGTTCACAGGTCAGTCCTAGTACACTTTAGGTAAACTTGATGAAGTTCAGAGATGATACGGGCATTTATATGAGCATGAAAGTGCAGGTAGAGTTGTTTGAGAACAAGGTAAGTACAAAAATCCCAAAGATAACATTAAAACACATTCATAAGACATTCTCACAGGATCACATCATAACCAACATGGTTGAGTATCATGAGATCAAACCATCAACATTACTAGGTGTAGATTTCAGAAAAGACACTGAAAACATTGTATTAGAGATCTGTTATACAGGTTAAATGCAAGAACTTAGTCATAATGAAGCTTGGTTTAATACTTTAGCATAACAGATGAAACTTAAATACCATAGATGTATCTTAATTGGGTTCCATAACTTAAGCTAAATGTGGAGCAACTTTAGAATACACAAAGGGTAAGTACAGGGGTCCAATTAGTTTTGAGCATGTTTATGTAGTACGATCCAGACATGGTCACACAGTCATGAGGTTTAACAAGATCACAAAAGCATGTTAGAAATGAAATCTTTCAAATGATATGAGCATGATATTCCAAAGCTAAGAGTGGCAGTCATATATTCATTCTTAAACATTCACATTTTTTTAAGTTAGTTTATCAGGTGAATCAGTTCAAATGCAAACATCATTAAGACAAGTTAGCGTAGTATACATGAAAGTCACAGTAGTACATCAGGGAAGTATGAAGTTAAGATAAGTACATGGGATTATTTGAAGTGTTCTTAATCATAAAAACTTAGCAATATAGAGACCAACCAAAGATATGTTCATTAAGATTACAAGGAGGTGATTGATCAGTACACGATTCTGATTTCATATTACTAAAGAAGCTTATAACTCTAAAGTTTGGTGATCAATTTAGAGTTTTGTGATCAATTATGAACTAACGACAAACACATAAAGATAATTAACTATAACATATCAGAAACAGAGTCAATTAACAAGAAACAACAGAAAAACATGCTTTTAATTAGATGATTAAAAGAGAAAAAAAGGTTGAGGCTCACTGACTTCTTTTGGGCAGCAAACTAAATGAGGTTTTCTTTAGCCGTTACGAGTCCTAATCTCAAGCTCGAATGGTGGATGAACTTAGAGCCGGAAAGAAATCAACACTTATTTAGAAACCCTAACTTGATTTTGCTACGCAAGACTTAAGCGTTGTAAATGATATTGTACTTAGATTTATATATCTCTGCTCGTTAGGTGATTTTCATGTGTGTTGGTGATAACATTGAAGGCTTCCTTTGATAGTGGCATTCAATGCCCTTAGGGTTCAACAGAATTCAAATGGTAGTGGAAAGCGACGGAGAGTTGATGATGCAAGTAAACGAGTGAAAATCAAAGAAGAACAATGGTGTAAAGTAGTAGTGATTTTACCTGAGTGGAGTGTGCTGGCCATTGATGGAAAGACCCATCGGACAAAGCTCAAAAACCCAGAGGTCACTACATTTGACCTCTGGGAACAGAATCTTCATGATGAAGTTCTGAAGAGGCTCCTCATGTGCTTTGATTTGAAAGAACATAAGAGATCTTAGACGATTTGAGATTTCCTTCTTTGGTCTATGATTTCAACATTAAGCTTTTGAATTTAATAGGTGGAAACAGAAAGAAAATAGAAGGATTCGTAGTACAGGGATAAGATGGATAGCCATGCATGCTCGATTTTAAAAGAACGAAGAAGAAAATTAGACGGCCGGTCTCTTTGAATCTAGGGTTTCAGGATTGAGAATCTAGTGATGAAAACAGAAAGATAACAGCAGGGTTCGCGGGTTTAGGTGATAATGAGAATGAGTTGTGTCTTGATTCCTAACCTTGCACTAATTTGTGCAAGGTTTTTTGACTAATTGGTCTGGTGAGTTGAGAGAAATCAGAGAGGAAAGAGGAAGGGGGTGGCTGAGTCGGGAGAAGAATGATTAGGGTTTGGGGATAGTTGGGTTGGGTCTCTAGGTTTAAATGAGGAGATGGGATCTGGGCCGTTGGATCTCCTGATCAACGGCCCTGATAGTTTGGTTATTAAATAATTAAAATGGGATAATATGATAGCCATTGGATTGTTGGATTTGGACGGTTGAGATTCAATCTGATGGGGTATTAAAATTAAAGGGATTTACGACTTGAATCGATTGTGTTTCTTTTGTGAGTGATGTGAAGAGGTGATGTGGCATGAGCTCATTGGCTCAATGAGCTAATTAAATTACTACATATCTTATTTTCCTTTTTACTGCACTAATTTCGGATTTCAAATCCACTAGGCATATTGCCTAGGGTTACATTTTATATATATAACATAAAAAATACAACAACGAAGGGAGGCATGGACCTTACCTCCGAAACTATGATGGATATCCACTTGATTGTCCAAACATGACAACCAATTGGGTCCAGTGAATTAGATAAAGTTAGACATATGTTAATGAAACAATTCTCTATCCACAAGTGATAGGCAATTGTAATCCCAAAAATAAGTTGAAGAGATCCTAGGTCAACTATACAAAAAGGTAAACTAAAGTTAACTATGTGAGGTAGATGGAAAGACTTCTTCCATTTACAATAAATTCTTCCTTGGAACAGTGAAAAAATACTCCTTAGGTAAGGTGACAAAATACAGATGTACAAGCATCGAAGGAGAGCAATCCGGCAGCTGGTATAGTCTATCTTCCACATTGCTTTAATAGAGTATTCTAAAAGGGCCAAGTTGAAGATAGATATGTGAAACTTCAGGGGATATTTGACAGAAGAGATTGAGCAATTGAGTATCAGTAAACGTGGGAACAACATTAACAATACAGTGTCCTCATTTTTATTGATGTTGTCAGTGCTGAAACATGAGAAAGAAAGTGATGATGCAGTTTTCAAAAGACTTGTGCAGAACTTCTGAGAATGTGAGTGATCAGGGCTCTAAGGATGACTATTGTTGTTTGGTTTGTGAAGGCAAGGTAGTTGCAGATAGAGTAGAAAAACAGTTGGCAGCATGTGTTGCAACTGATCTTGTAACAATTGTTTTCTATATGAGTGAAGGGGTGGGAATGTGTAACAAGGACAGTTAGGTGTGAGCCCCTAAATATGTCCATTTGGTTTCCTCTTGGATGTAAACATATGGGTTTGACTGTAGATGTGATGGTAGACTACAATTACGTATTTTAGTCGTTTATTGCACTCTAGTTCACTGCACTTTATTCGTTTTGAGCTTTAATTGATAGTGTTTTGCACTTATTATGTGTTTTATGGCTTGCGAGAGTGATTCGGAGCTATGTAGATGATACAGAATGAATTCGAGCTATTTGGAGCTTTGAAATCTGAGTAAATGCCCAAGGGATTAAGCCGGGATCGCGTTCGGGGGTCAAAAACCACATCTGTATATCAAAAAGCGAGGAATATTCCGTACTCTAAGAAAACCCCATTGCCGAGGCGTGTGGGGCACCGCACGTTTACATTTTACTGTTTTCTATCAGAAATCAACTCTCTGGATTTCTCCACTAATGCCCCGCATGGCGCGTCACCCCATGCCGTGCACCTGCACAAGTTTTACAAAGTTATTTTCCTATTTCGGCAAGGAGAAGGTGATTTTGTCTGGGCCCGACCCTACTTAGTATAAATACATGAAAAATGTTATTTTCTGGACTTTTGACATATTGGATACCTAAGAAGGCTAAGGAGGAGTTGGAGAAGCAAAAGCACAAGGATTTCATCATTCAATCCTCACTCAAGACCCGAGTTTGGATAGTTTTATGTTTTTCTTTACTTTAAACATATTTTTGATGAATTCTCCATATCTATGGAGTAGTTACCTTTAGGGTTTGATGGATTTGGTGTATTGATACTTGTTTGTGGATTATAACTCTAGTTGTATATATTGAAGTATTTTGGATGATTTAATTGTTGCATCTATATCCACTTGTTCATGTAATCGAGAGAGGCATAACTTGTGATATCTTTGCATTATATTGTTAGTTGAGTTCATTAATTCTTCTTAGTAATCGAAAGAGGCTAGTTGAATCATTGATTAAACCTAGTTAGGAGGATAATCGAGAGAGGTTCTCCTAAAGACCAATCCAGTACGCGTTCTTGCATATCTTCACATGCTTAAATTGGTTCATCTTGTGAGGTTAAAACTTAATCGAGAGAGGAGTTTTTGCTAAACGTTTGAACTAATAATTGAGTGAATTCAAGAGACTCACTTGAACATTAGAAGTGAATTATCTAGAGTTAGATCCCAAATAATTTTCTTGCACCTATCCTATCAACCCCTATTTTCTCCCACTGATAACTTCCTTGCTTACCTTTGTTGCAATAGTCATTAGTCAATAGCTCTAGATTCTTAGTAAATTTTAGTTATTAATCATATAAATCTCAATTATTGATTCTCCTAGATAGCAATTAAGCTAGAAACTACGAAAATACTGTTTAACTCCAATCCTTGTGGATACAATATTATACTATACTATCTTTGACTAGCGAGCATAATTTAAGTGGTGTTTTGCGCTTGTCAAATAGTGGTCAGTCCGTTAGAGGTGGAGGCCTGCTTCTTAGAAGCCGCCTGAGAGGTAGAGTTCAAAGTGGTGGGGCTCAACCCCATTTTTATGCATTCCCAGCTAGACCTAAGGTAGAGTCATCTGATGCCGTTATCACAAGTATTGTTCCAGTGTGCCATAGAGATTCCTCAATTTTATTTGATCCGGGCTATACTTATTCATACGTATCATCCTATTTTTCTTCATATCTAGTTATGCCTCTTGATTCTTTGAGTGCTCCTATTTATGTGTCCACGCCTGTGGGAGATTTTATTGTGATAGATCATGTTTATTGCTCGTGTGTGGTTTCTATCGGGAGCTACGAGACAATTAGCAGAAGGGTTATATCTTATGTGAAGACTCGACGTATAGTCGAGAAGGGGTGTTTGGCGTATTTGGCCTATATCGTTAATCCTAGTACGGAGGTTCCTTCCATGGATTCAGTATCAATTGTGCGTGAGTTTCCAGAGGTGTTTCACACAGATTGTTTGGGGAAGCCACTTGACATAGATATCGACTTCTGCATTGATCTGGTTCCGGGCACTCAGCCCATTTCTACCTCACCATACCGTATGTCCCCAGTTGAGTTAAAGGAATTGAAGGAGCAGTGGCAGGATTTGCTTGATAAGGGATTCATTAGACCTAGTGTCTCGCCTTAGGGTGCACCAGTGCAGTTTGTGAAGGAGAAAGATGGAACAATGAGGATGTGTTGTAACGACCCGGACAACCATTTTGAGTATTGTAGCCCCCCTTTTTATTGCTTCTTCTATATTTATTTATGGTTATGTGACTTAGAGAGGTGGTTGGTTTGGTTCCGGGGATGATTCGAAGTGAATTGGGATACTTAGTCCCAAGGTTGGAAGCTTAAGTTCAAAGAGTTGATCGGAGTTTGACTTTTATGTAGATGACTCCGAAATAGAGTTTTGATGATTATCATAGTTTTGTATGGTGATTTTGGACTAAGACGTATGCCTGGATATTGATTTGTAGGTCCGTAGGTTGGTTTGAGTCGTTTTGGAGAAAGTTAGAAAGTTGAAGATTTGGAAGGTTGAGAGGTTTGACTGAGAGTTGAATTTGTTGATATTGGATTTGGATTTCGGTTCCAGGAGATGGAATAGGTCCGTTGTGTCACTTATGACTTGTGTCTAAAATTTGAGGTAAATCGGAGTTGATTTGTTATGGTTCGGCAATGGTTTTAGAAGTTGGAAATTCATTAGTTTTATTAGGCTTGAATTGGGGTGTGATTCGTGATTTTGATGTTGTTTGACGTGATTTGGGGCTTTGACTAAGTTTGTATTGTATTTTAGGACTTGTAGATTTATTTGGATTGGGTCCCGGGGGCCTCGGGAGTGTTTCAGATGGTTAACGGATCATTTTGGACCTGGGAAGAATTGCTGAAGGTTTTGAGTTGCTAGTGTAATCACATATACGGTGGGCTTGGCCGCATATGCGAAGCCGCAGGTGTGGCTGGAGGGGCGCAGAAACGGAACAGGGCATCGCTAAGGGAATTTTGCAGGTGCGTGCAGAATTTTGCAGAAGCGAATGCACTTTTGCGAGGAAAGTTCCGCAAAAACAAATTAGGACTTGATGTATTGGGGATCACAAATGCGGAAGGCTTACGCAGATGCGGAAGGCTTTCACATATGCGGAAGCGCGAGTGGGTCTACAGAAGTGGACTAGTAGAAGCGGTAATTTGACCGCAGAAGTGGCATGTCGGGATTCTTAGTGGATTTCTCATAAGCGAGGATTTTGTTTTCTACAAAAGCAACATCGCAGATGCGCGTTAATGGTGTCCGCATATTCGAGAATGCTGGGCGGGTTAATAAAATCGAGGGTTTTCATTGTTTGTCATATTTGGAATTGTGGGACTCAGTCTTAGGTGATTTTTGGAGAACTGCTCATCCCAACTGAAGAGGTAAGTGATGTTTATTCGATTTTGGTGCTACATATTCATTACCCATTGATTATTACACCTAATTTTCATGAATCTATGTCATTGGAGAGAGTTTTCTGAGGATTTGAGGGTCGATTTGTAGTTAGAATTGGATGATTTTGATATGGTTGGACTCGTAATTGAATGGGTGTTCGAAAGTTATGAAATTTTTTGGGTTCCGAGGTGCGAGCATGGGGTTAACATTTTGGGTTGACTTTTTGATTTGAGTTATAGATCTTAGCTTTGTCTTTTGGAATCACTTCCTATGGCTTTTGTTGATGGTATTGCATTGTTTTGGCTAAATTTGAGTAGTCCGGAGATTGACACGCGCTGGAAAGGCTTGTTAAAGGAGTGATTTGACTTGCTTGAGGTAAGTATCTTATCTAAACTTGGTTGAGACACTACTTGCCTGGACTATTTGTGGTAGCTACGTGTTATGGGTGGCGCATATATGTGGGGTTGAGCCCATATGCGTGCACGGGGGGTACTAATTCCATGATCAGGGTAGTGCTTAGGCTATGACGTGCCTTGCATTGATTGCTAAGCTAGAAGGGAGGCAAGGCCCAGGGTGGCAGGTGTTTTGTTCATCCTGACCGCGAGGTAAGTAATGCGATCGCGAAGTTTTATGGTCTTGGGCATCGTGTTCGCGACTGGGATGTCGCGTTCACATAAGAGGATTCTTCAGCTGGAATATTTTGTGTTTTGTGAACGCGAAGCAATTTTTAGTTCGAGAAGAAGGAGCACCTGGGCAGATTTTAAAAAACCCCCAAATCATGGATTAGAGTATTATTTTCATATTTTGACTTGTAGAGCTCAGCTAGGGCGATATTTGTGAGGGATTTCACTATAATTCAAGAGGTAAGCAACTTTTGATCACTTTTCTCCATTACTATTGAATTCCCATTGATATTTCCACCTAGATTGTGTGTTTTTGAGGTGAAATTTAAGGGATTTTGGACTAGTTATTGGAGAGTAAGTTTTGGGGATTTGAGGGTCAATTTGTGATTGGAATTGAATGATTTTGATATGGTTGGACTCATTATTGAATATGTGTTCGGATTTTGTGAATTTTGCCGGGTGCCGAGGCATTGGCCAGGTGTTGACATTTTGGGTTGACTTTTTGAATTTGGTTAAAGAACTTAGCTTTATCGTATGTGATCAATTCCTATAGCTTGTATTGATTATATTAAGTTATTTGTGACTAGATTCGAGTCGTTCGAAGGCTGTTTCGCGAGGCAAGCATTTGTTAGAGCAATGGGTTGCGCACTTTGAGGTAAGTAACACTTCTAAACTTGGAACTGAGGGTATGAATCCCTGAAAAATGTGTTGTGTAGGTTGTTTTGAGGTGATGCACATGCTAGGTGACGGGCGTGTGGCTGTGCACCGTGGTAATCATAATCTGGGTGGATTTTATTATACTGTGTTGATATCAAGTTTTGCTTTATCCATATAATTTCTAAGTGTTAGAGTAATTGAGTTGCGATTCACATTAGAAATCATATTTAGGCTATGTGCTTATTTTGTTGGGACCCACTGAGGTTATTTCTACTATTGAGTTATTTGCTTAAACTACAATTTTGTACTCAGTCATGTTTATTCATTTGCATATCATATCCAGTCCCCGTTATCATTTACTGTTATATCATGTTATCATTGTTTGGTCCGACTAATATGCCCAGCCGGTTGTAGCTGATCGGGCCCTGGTTGGCCCACCTATGAGTGATGCGGAGTAGAATAGACTAGAGTGGCTTAGGAGGCTTAATCCTCGAGAGTTCCGTAGGGCCGAATCAGAGGATGCTCATGATTTTATAGATAGGTGCCAGCGGATCCTTCACACGGAGGGTATTTTAGAGACCAGTGGAGTTTCATTTACTACTTTTCAGGTGACAAGGGTAGCCTACAGATGGTGGGAGGCCTATGTGTGGAGTAGGCCAACCGGTGTTGCACCACTTATGTGGCATGAGTTCTCAGTTCTCTTCTTAGAGAAGTTTGTTCCATAGACTAGTAGAGAGGAGTTTCGTAGGAAGTTTGAGTAGCTACGCTAGGAGGGTATGTCAGTGACTCAGTATGAGATGATATTTTCATAGTTGGCTCGTCATGCAATATGGTTGGCTCCCACTGAGAGGGAGAGTATTAGGAGGTTCATTGATGGCCTCAACTATGTACTATATTTCATCGTGACTCGGGAAAATACGACAGGTGTGAGGTTTGACGAGGTTGTTGATATTGCTAGACGCCTAGAGTTAGTTCGTAGTCAAGAGCGTGAGGTGAGGGAGGCCAATAGGTCTCATGGTTCAGGTGGTTTCAGTAGTGCCTCGTCTGGAGGACAGTCCCACCATAGCAGGGGTCGTCCTTATAGGCTCGCTCATAAGGCTCATCCAGTTCATCGTGGTGCATCAGCTAGCCATGGTTCATACAGTGCTCGTCTGGGTCAGTCATCTTTTAGAGCCCTTCCAGCTCAAATTTTATCCCATTCTCCATCAATGCAGGGTTCATCTGTACTAGGTTCTTCTAGTGGTTAATCTGGTTCTCGAAGTCCGATTCAGTCCCCGCCGTCATTGTTGAGTCGATGTTGCTTCGAGTGTGGAGAGTTGGGGCATGTGAGGAGGTATTGTCCCTCATTTATGGGAGGTCCAGTTCATCAGACCGGGTCAGGCTATGACTTCCGCACCAGTTACTACACCACTCGCTCAGCCAGCTCGGGGTGGGACTCAGGCAGCTCGAGGTCGCTGTAAAGGGTGAGGTTGATTAGGTGGTGGTCAGGCTCAATGCTATGCTTTTCCCGCCAGGCCAGAGGTTGTTGCTTCAGATGCAATGATTACAGGTATTGTTTAGTGTGCCACATGGATGCTTCCATATTATTTGACCCTGGTTCCATGTATTCATATGTATCATCGTATTTTGCTCGCTATTTGGATATGCCCCATGATTCCTTAGTTACACATGTTAATCTATCTATGTCGGTGGGTGATTCTATTATTGTGGACCATGTGTATCGGTCATGTATGGTGGCTATTGGGGGATTAGATATGAGAGTTAATTTTTACTACTTAGTATGGTTGATTTTGATGTGATTCTACCATGTCATGCTATTTTGGATTGTCACGTTAAGATTGTGATGTTGGTGATGCCGGGGTTGCCTAGGATTGAGTGGAGAGGTTCTCTAGACTATGTTCACAATAGAGTGATTTCATATTTGAAGGCCCAACGGATGGTTGGGAAGGGATGTCTCGCATATTTGGCCTTTATGAGGGATGTTGGTGCTGATACTCCTACCATTGAGTCTGTTCCGGAAGTGAGAGACTTTCTGGATCTGTTTCCTGCAGACCTGCTAGCATGCCACCCGACAGGAATATTGATTTTGGTGTTGACATCGGGCACTTAGTCCATCTCTATTCCACTGTATCGTATGGCACCAACAGAGTTGAAGGAATTGAAAGAACTACTTTAGAAGATACTTGATACGGGATTCATTAGGCCTAATGTGTCACCTTGGAGTGCACCGATTCTGTTTGTGAAGAAGAAGGATGGTACTATGCGGATGTGCATTGATTATAGGCAGTTGAACAAAGTTACAATTAAGAACAAGTACCTACTGCCACACATTGATGACTTATTTGACCAGCTTCAGGGTGCAAAAGTGTTCTCTAAGATTGATTTGAGGTCTGGGTATCACCAGTTGAAGATTCGGGATTATGATATCCTGAAGACGGCATTGAGGACCCGCTGTGACCACTACGAGTTCCTTGTGATGTCTTTTGGGATGACCAATGCCCCATCAACATTTATGCATATGATATACTGTGTATTCTATCCATATCTTGATTCTATTGTCATAGTATTCATTGATGATATACTGGTGTACTCATGCAGCCAGGAGGAGCACGAGCAGCATTTGAGGATTGTACTACAGACGTTGAGGGAGAAGAACCTTTATGCTAAATTCTCCAACTGAGTTCTATCTTGATTCTGTGGAATTCTTAGTGCATGTGGTATCCAGCAAGGGGATCAAGGTAGAGCCGAAGAAGATTGAGGCAGTTCCGAGTTGGCCCAAACTATCTTCAGCTACTGAGATTCGGAGTTTTCTTGGCTTGGCTGTATATTATTGTTATTTCATGGAGGGTTTCTCGTCCATTGATTGACTTAGAAGGGTTCTCCATTTAGGTGGTCTGATGAGTGTGAGGAGAGATTTCAGAAGCGCAGGACTGCCTTGACCACAGCTCTAGTTCTAGTTTTACCTTCAGCATCGGGTTCATATATAGTGTATTATGATGCTTCTGGGATTGGTATTGGGTGTGTCTTGATGCAGGAGGGTAGGGTGATTGCTTATGCTTCACGCCAGTTGAAGCCCTATGAGAAGAACTACCCCGTTAATGATTTGGAATTGGCAGCCATTATTCATGCATTGATGATTTGGAGGCATTATATCTACGACGTGTCTTGTGAGGTATTTACAGTTCATCAGAGTCTACAACAAATTTTTAAGCAGAAGCATCTAAATTTGAGGCAAGATAGCTAGAGTTGTTAAAAGAATATGATATCACCATTTTGTATCATCCCGGGAAGGCCAATGTGGTAGCTGATGCCTTGAATAGAAAGGATGTGAGTATGGGTATCCTTGCATATATTCCAGTTGGTGAGAGACCGCTAGCATCAGATGTTCAGGCCTTGGTCAATCAGTTTGTGAGGTTAGATATTTCGGAGCCTAGCCGGGTTCCAGCTTGCGTGGTTTCTCAGCCTTCTTTATATGAGTGCATCAGTATGCAAAGGAGGTTTCTATTGGAGATGATGGGGTGTTGGTTACGTGATTTGATTCTTGAAGAGTCCTATATTTTGCAGTATTTCATTCATCCGGGTGCCGCAAAAATGTATCAGGACTTGAGACAACACTATTGGTGGAGGAGAATGAAGAATGATATAGTGAAGTTTGTAGCTCAGTGCTTGAACTATTAGCAAGTGAAGTATGAGCATCAGCGGCCAGGCGGTTTGCTTAAGAGACTTGAGATTCCTGAGTGGAAATGGGAGCGTGTTATTATGAATTTCATTGTTGGGCTCCCATGGACTTTGAAGAAAGTCGATGCTATTTGGGTGATTCTCAACTGGTTGACTAAGTCCGTGTGGTTGGCTGAGATCTATATCAATGATATTGTTGGCCTTCACAGTGTGCCGGTGTCCATTATTTCTGATCGGGGCACGTAGTTCACATTCTATTTTAGAGAGCAATGCAACGAGAGTTGGGTACACGGGTTGAGTTGAGTACAACATTCCACCTTCATATAGACGGACAGTCTGAGCGAACCATTAAGATTTTAGAGGATATGCTACACGCTTGTGTTATGGATTTCGGGGGTTCTTGGGATCAGTTTTTACCACTTGCAGAGTTTGCCTAAAACAACAGCCACCAATCGAGTATTCAAATGGTTCCTTATGAGGGCTTATATGGGAGGCGGTGTCGTTCTCCCATTGGTTGGTTTGAGCCGGGGGAGGCTAGGTAGTTGGGCACGGATCTGGTTCAAGATGCCTTGGAAAAGGTCAAGTTGATTCAGGATCGGCTTCGCACAGCACAGTCTAGACAGAAGGGTTGCGCCGATCGCAAGGTTCGTGATGTTGCATATATGGTGGGATAGAAGGTATTGCTCAGAGCATCTTTTATGAAGGGTGTTATAAGGTTCGGAAAGAAGGGAAAGTTGAACCGTTGGTATATTGGCCCTTTTGAGGTACTTGAGATGATTGGAGATGTGGCCTACAGGCTTGCTTTGCCACCTAGTCTATCAGGTGTGCGCCCAATGTTTCATGTTTTAATGCTTCAGAAGTATTATGGTGATCCGTCTCATGTTCTGGATTTCAACAAAGTTCAGTTAGATGGAGATTTGACTTATGATGTCGAGCGGGTGGCTATTTTGGATTGGTAGGTTCGAAAGTTGAGATCAAAGAATATAAATTCAGTGAAAGTTTAGTGGAGAGGCCAGCAAATCGAGGAGGCTACTTGAGAGACCGAGCAGGAGATGCAAAGTAGCTATCCATAATTATTTGAGACTCCGAGTATGATTCTAGACCCATTTGAGGACAAACGAACATTCTCCCCGGCCGGTCGTTTTGAGTATTGTAGCCCCGTTCCCCCATTTATCATTTCTTGTATGTTTATTTGTGGTTATGTGACTTTCCGGGGTGGTTGGCTTGATTTTGGGGATGTTTCGGGATGTTTTGGGACACTTAGTCCCAAGGTTGGAAGCTTAAGTTGAAATAGTTAACCGGATGTTGACTTATGTATAAACGACTCCAAAATGGAGTTTTGATGGTTCTAATAGCTTCGTATGGTGATTTGGGACTTAGGAGTATGTTCGTATATTGATTTGGAAGTTCGTAGGTCATTTTGGCTTGAATTGGCGAAAATTGGAAAGTTGAAGGTTTGGAAGGTTGAGAAGTTTGACTGAGAGTTGACTTTGTTGATCCCAGGCTTGGATTTTAGTTCTGGGAGTTAGAATAGGTCTATTGCGTAATTTATGACTTGCGTGCAAAATTTGAGGTCAATCGAAGTTGGTTTGGTATGTTTCGGCATTGGTTTTAGAAGTTGGAAATTCAATAATTCATTAGGATTGAATTGGGGTGCGATTCATGATTTCGATGTTGGTTGATGTGATTTGAGGCTTCAACTAAATTCGTATCATATTTTAGGACATATTGCTATGCTTGGATGGGGTCACGGGGGCTCGGGTGTGATTCAGATCATATTCGGCTCATTTTGGACTTGTTGGACTGTTGTAATTGTTGTATTTTGTTTCCTTATACGCGTTCGCGAGGGAGGGCTCGCGATAGCGAAGAGTCTCTGGGTGACTGGTCAAATTGTGCTTTGCATTCGTGAGAATTGGAACGCATTCGCAAAGATTCTGGGAGTTGTGCATCACGAACCCGTGAGGCATGTCGCGTTCGCGCGGAAGGGAGGCAAGGCCCAGGGTGGCAGGTGTTTTGTTCATCGCGACCGCGAGGTAAGGAACGTGATCATGGAGTTTTGTGGTCTTGGGCATCGCGAACGCGACATACTTACTTCAACTGGAATATTTTGTGCTCCGCGAACGGGAAGCATTTTCTGCGTTCGCGAAGGAGGAGCACCTGGGCAGATTTTTAAAAATCCCAAATAGTGGGTTAGAGTATTATTTTCATATTTTGACTTATGGAGATCTGCTAGGGGCGATATTTGTGAGGGATTTCACTATAATTCAAGAGGTAAGCAACTTTTGATCACTTTTGTCCATTAATATTGAATACCCATTGTCACGACCCAATTTCCCTCCGTAGGATGTCGTGATGGCACCTAGTCTCTAAGACTAGGTAAGCCTAAATAATTTGCGGAATAACTGAATATAAAACTGAACTCAAAACTCAACATATGAAATATAAACAAGAACTGCGATTTAAATAATTACAACTCCCAAAACCCGGTAGAAATAAGTCATAAGCTTCTAAGAGAAAATACTACGTGTCTCTATACATCAGAGTCTAAAGAGAATAAGGAAAACAACATAATAAGGATGGAGGGGGACTCTGAGGTCTGCGGACGCTGGCAGATGTACCTTGAAGTCTCCACGTACAAGCTATCTCACTAGTAGCTGGTATGGTAGGAAGAACCTGAATCTGCACAAAAAGATGTGCAAAAGAGTAGCATGAGTACACCACAACAGTACTTAGTAAGTGCCAAGCCTAACCTCGGTAGAGTAGTGGCGAGGTCAGGTCGGGGCCCTACTAGAAAAAAAGAAATGAGGCAGAAAATATAATAATACAAGGAAATGACTGAGAAATGAACAACGAGAAATTTCAGAAAGGTAACAGCACAACAAATAGAGGTAAACAACAGGGGCGCTCCCGAGGTACCGCCTCATAGTCCCAAATGTAAATACACAACAGGGGGATCTCCCGAGGTACTGCCTCGTAGTCCCAAAAATAAATATGAAACTCATAACCTATGGAACAACGACTTTACAACAAGGAATCATACAGTTAAGGGGAGTTTCCCCAACACAAGGTTAGACAAGTCACTTACCTCAAATCTCGCTCAATCAGTCGATAAGAATGCCTTCCCTCGACTTTCCGACTCAGAACGGCCCAAATCTAGCCAAAAGCAACTACATACTATAAATACAACTACAAGAAACTAATTTAAATAATGAAATTACGACTTTAGCAAAGAATTAAAAAATCGGCCCAAAACGTCGACCCAGGCCCACATCTCGGAATCGGGTAAAAGTCACAAAATACGAACACCCATTCGATATCAAGTTCACCCATACCAAAATCACTCAAATCTAATACAAAATTCTCGATCAAAACTTCAAAATTCGGCCTAAGGATTTTTCTACCTTTTTCACAAAATTTCACAACCCAAATCCTTAATTAGAAGATACAATCAATGATAGATTAGTGAAATTTCATCAAAATCAAGTTAAGAACTCTTACCCCAACAATCCCTCTGAAAATCCCTCGAAATTTTGCCTCAAACCGAGCTCTCTAAGTCCAAATTATGAAATATGAAATAAACCCTCGATTTTGAACTGAAGTTTGCTGCCCAGCGATTCCTTCTTCGCGAACATGGAAATTGCCTCGCGTTCGCGAAGCACAAAATGCTACTGCTCAGTTTTTCTCTTACGCGAACGCGAGGACCCACTCGCGAACGTGATAACGAAAAGATCCCAGGCTTCGCGAACGCGTAGACCAACACGTGAGGTCCCTCCAGCCTGCCTCTCTTGTTCGGGACCGTGTGGCCTTCTTCGTGAACGCGAAGAAAAAATCTCACCTGCCTCCCAGGTACCCTTCGCGAACATGAGACCTCTCTCGTGAACGCGATGAAGGAAACCAGACATCAGAAAATTCAGCAGCTTCAACAATCCTTCAATGACCCGAAATGCGCCGAACATGGTCCGAATCACACCCGAGGCCCCCGGGACCTCAACCAAGGATACCAACAAGTCCTAAAACATCATACGAACATGCTTGAAGAATCAAATAATATCAAACAACACTAGAATCATTAATCGCGCATCGATTGAAGCCTAAGAACTTATGAACTTTCGAATTTCGAAACCGATGCCGATTCATACCAAAACAACTCTGATTGATGCCAAATTTTGCACACAAGTGATAAATGATATTATGGACCTTATCCAACTTCTAGAATCGAATTTCGACCCCGATATCAAAAAGTCCACCCCCGATCAAACTTTCCAAAAATCTTCCAACTTTCGCCAATTTACGCCGAAATGACCTACGGACCTCCAACTCAATATCTGGGCCCGCTCCTAAGACCAAAATCCTTCTACGGAGCTATGGAACTATCAAAACTCCATTCCAGAAGCATCTTCACACTAGTCAAACTACGGTCAACCCCTATGACTTAAACTTCCAACTTAGGGACTATGTGTCCCATATCTATCCAAAACTCTCCCGACCTGACACCAAGTACCCCGACAAGTCACATAACCACAATATAACATAGAGGAAGCATAAATTAGGGGATCGGGGCTAATGCACTAAAACAAATCGGTCGGGTCGTTACATCCTCCCCCTCTTAAATCAAACGTTCATCCTCGATCGAGTATAGAGACATACCTAAAGTGGTGAAAAGATGATGATAATGGCTACAGTGAACCTCCTCGACTTGCTGACCCCTCCAGTGAACCTCATAACACCCTTCATGGGCGAAACTCAGAGCAACACCTGCTCCACAACCATGAATGCAACGTCGTGAACCTACTGATCTGCATAACTCTTCTGTCTGGACTGGGCTGTACGGAGTCGATCCTGAATCAATTTAACCTTTTCCAAAGCATCATGAACTAAGTCTGTACCCAATAGCCTAGCCTTGCCTGGCTCGAACTAACCCATTGTAGACCGGCACTGCCTACCATATAAAGCCTCATATGGTGCCATCTGAATGCTCGACTGATAACTGATGTTGTAGGCAAACTACGCAAGTGGCAAGAACGGATCCCAAGTATCTCCGAAATCCATCACACATGCACGAATCATATCCTCCAGTATCTGAATAGTGCTCTCTAACTGTCCATCCGTCTGAGGGTGAAAGGCGGTACTCAACTCCACCCGAGTACCCAACTCATGTTGTACGACTCTCTAGAACCGCGATGTAAACTGTGTACCCCGATAAGAGATGATAGATACCAGCACGGTATAAAGTCTAACAATCTCGCGAATGTAAACCTGAGCCAGCTGCTCGGAAGAGTAAGTCGTAACCACAAGAATAAAATGAGCTGACTTGGTCAATTTATGCACAATCACCCAAACTACATCGAACTTCCTCTGAGTCCGTGGGAGCCCAACAACGAAATCCATAGTGGTCCGCTCCAATTTCCACTCTGGAATCTCTAACTTCTGAAGCAATCCACCCGATCGCTGATGCTCATACTTCACCTGCTGATAATTTAAGCAACGAGCTACATATTCCACTATGTCCTTCTTCATCCATCTCCACCAATAGTGCTGCCTCAGGTCCTGATACATCTTCGCGGCACCTGGATGAATGGAGTACCGCGAACTATGAGCCTCCTGGAGAATAACCTCATGCAAACCATCTACATTGGGCACAGATAGCCTACCCTACATCCGTAATACATCGTCATCTCCAATAGTGACTTCCTTGGCATCACCGTGCTGGACCGTGTCCTTAAGGACAAGTAGGTGGGGGTCATCATACTGACGCTCTCTGATACGATCATAAAGAGAAAACTTAGAAACCATACAAGCCAAAACTCTGCTCGGATCGGAAATATCCAATCTGACATACTGGTTGGCCAAGGCTTGAACATCCAAGGCTAAATGTCTCTCTGCTACTGGTAGATATGCTAAACTGCCCAAACTCTCCGCCTTGCGACTCAGGGCATCGGCCACCATCTCTGCTGCTGCTGCTGCTGCTCAAAGTCTCTACTCTTGAGGTACCGCCTCGTCGTCCCAAATGTAAATACACAATAGGGGGATCTCCCGAGGTACCGCCTCGTAGTCTCAAAAGTAAATATGCAATAGGGGATCTCCCGAGGTACCACCTCGTAGTCCCAAAGGTAAATATGCAACAAGGGATCTCCCGAGGTACCACCTCGTAGTCTCAAAAGTAAATATGCAACTCATAACCTATGGAACAACGACTTTACAGCAAGGAATCACACAGTTAAAGACTGAATACAAGATGACGGAAGCAAATAATTCAACTAAGTATGTTGCAAAAATTTCAAGTAAAAGTTAGGACACGTAGACATGCGATACTAGGCTAAACATGACAGCTACACATGCTAAGGCAACTCAGTTAAGGAATTTAAAAGAAGACTACTCAGCAAGAACTTAAATTTCCACATTTAGCCCGTGTATGCACTCGTCACCTCGCGTAAACGGCGCTCACATATCACAAATTATTACAACAGTACCAAATCCTAAGGGGAGTTTCCCCCACACAAGGTTAGACAAGTCACTTACCTCAAATCTCGCTCAATCAGTCGATAAGAATGCCTTTCCCTTGACTTTCCAACTCTGAATGCCCCAAATCTAACCAAAAGCAATTATATAGTATAAATACAACTAAAAGGCACTAATTTAAATAATGAAACTATGACTTTAGCAAAAAATTAAAAACTTGGTCCAATATGTCGACCCGGTCCCACGTCTCGAAATTGAGTAAAAGTCACAAAATACGAACACCCATTCGATATCGAGTTCACCCATACAAAAATCACTCAAATCTGATACTTCAAAATTCAGCCTAAGGACGTTTCCACCTTTTTCACAAATTTCACAACCCAAATCCTTAATTACAAGATACAATCAATGATAGATTAGTGAAATTTAATCAAAATCAAGTTAAGAACTCTTACCCCTAGCAATCCTTCTGAAAGTCCCTCGAAATTGCGCCTCAAACGGAGCTCTCTAAGTCCAAATTATGAAATATGAAATAAACCCTCGATTTTGAACTGAAGTTTGCTGCCCAGCGATTCCTTTTTCGCGAACGCGTAAATTCCCTCGCGTTCGCGAAGCACAAAATGCTACTACCCAGTTTTTCTCTTACGCGAACGTGAGGACCCACTCACAAACGCGATGACCAAAAGATCCCAGGCTTCACGAACGCGGAGCCTCACTCCCGAACGCGTAGACCAACGCGTGAGGTCCCCCCAGCTGCCTCTCTTCTTCCGTAATGTGTGGCCTTCTTCGCGAATGCGAAGAACAAATCTCACCTGCCTCCCAGGTACCCTTCGTGAATGCGAGACCTCTCTCGCGAATGCAATGAAGGAAACCAAACATCAGAAAATTCAGCAGCTTCAGCAATCCTTCAATGACCCGTAATGCGCCGAACATGGTCTGAATCACACTCGAGGCCCCCACGACCTCAACCAAGCATACAAACAAGTCCAAAAATATCATACGAACACGCTCCAAGAGTCAAATCACATCAAATAACACTAGAATCAAGAATCACACATCGATTCAAGCCTAAGAACTTATGAACTTTCGAATTCCAAAACCAACACTGATTCATACCAAAATAACTCCGATTGATGCCAAATTTTGCACACAAGTGATAAATGACATTACGGACCTAATCCAACTTCCAAAATCGCAATCTGATCCCAATATCAAAAAGTCCACCCCCGGTCAAACTTTCCAAAAATCTTCCAACTTTCCAACTTTCGCCAATTTACGCCGAAATGACCTACGGACCTCCAAATTGACATCCGAGCACGCTCCTGAGACCAAAATCCCTCTACGGAGCTATGGGAACCATCAAAACTCGATTCTGGAGTTGTCTTCACACAAGTCAAACTACGGTCAACTCCTACGACTTAAACTTCTAACTACTATGTGTCCCATATCACTCCGAAACTCTTCCGACTCGACACCAAGTACCCCGACAGGTCACATAACCACAATATAACATCGAGGAAGCATAAATTAGGAGATCGGGGCTAATACACTCAAAACGATCGGTCGGGTCGTTATACCCATTTATTTTCCCACCTAGATTATGTGTTTTTGCGATGAAAGTTTGGAGATCTTAGACTAGGTATTGGAGAGTATGATTTGGGGATCTGAGGGTCGATTTATGGTTGGAATTGAATGATTTTGGTATGGTTGGACTAATTATTGAATGGATGTTCGGATTTTGTTAATTTTGCCGGGTTCTATGGTGTGGGCGCGGGGTTATGTTTTTGGGTTGACTTTTTGAATTTTATTACAGAATTTAGCTTTATAGTATGAGATCGATTCCTACAACTTGTATTGATTATATTCAGTTATTTGTGACTAGATTCGAGTCTTCCGGAGGCCGATTCGCGAGGCAGGGGTTTATTGGAGAATTGAGTTCCACACTTTGAGGTATGCAACACTTGGAACTTAGAACTAAGGTTATAAATCCCTGAAAAATGTGTTGTGTGGGTTGTTTTGAGGTGGCGCACATGCTAGGTGACGGGCGTGTAGGCATGCACCATGGTAATCTTAATCCGAGTGGATTTTATACTGTGTTGATATCAAGTCTTGCTTTATTCATGTAATTTCTAAGTGTTAGAGTAATTGAGCTGTGATTCATATTAGAAATCGAGGCCCTGTCCCGACCATGATACAGTTAAGTTATCTCTAGAGGCTTGTAGCCGAGTCCTGTATATTTTGTATATCAATATTGTGGCCTTGCCAGCCTTGTGTGCATGTTAGTTTAGTATTGCTGGTTGTAAACATTCATGGTGGCCTTGTCGACCTTGATTGATATTGTCAGCTCGCAAGTAGGCCTTGTCGGCCTAAGTTGAGGGTTACCCCTCCAGAGTTCACAATTACAGAGTGGTACGCTCGGGCCATATATGGCACCGGGTGCCGCCCACGCCTCCCGAGATTTGGTGCGTGACATCAACAATAAAAGAGATAGCATGAAAGAGATTCTACGACTAAATGCATGAGAATAACTCAACAATGTAAACAATAACATGTAATAACAACTACTAATAAATGCATATAAGAGTAAACTCGACAATGGAAAATAGAACATATAATAATAACTTCATTTAAAACATGTAAGAATAAACTTGACAACGAAAGATAGAACAAATTATAACAACTTCAATTAAATGCTTATAAGTAACCTAAGAGTCAAAACCGGTCAAATGTTTTATATACAAGCCTGTGTACACACTCGTCAGCTCATGTACAGGTCTTCCACATATTTCAAGTAGTATAATCAAATCCAATCCTATGGGGAAGTTCCCCCACAAAAAGTTATGCAAGATACTTACCTTAACTAGGCCAAATCAACACTCAAGAATAGTATTTTCCTTAAAATTCGCCTACGCACGGATCGAATCTAACCAAAAACGACTTAATATCATCAAATGATGCAAGAGAAACCAATTTTGATTAATAAAGCTAACATATTTACACAATTACCCGAGTCCAAAGGTAGATGATGTTTGGCATATTTCGATATGTGTTGATGTTACTTTACCCATGTTTTAACCGCTTCTTGATGTTATTTGATCTTTAAAATGCCCAACATGGTTTAATTATTGGTTTTATGACTAATTGAGTTGTGTGTGGTGAATTAGGGTGTTTGGAGTGCAAAAATATGAAGAAAAGGTGCTCTAGGTAGAGGAAGAGAGATTGGATGCGTCACATCCATCTAGAAAAAGATCAGTTCGCGCACCCTTAACAGTGAAGTCAGCCCATAGCATCCGCCATAGCATCCGCACCTGGGCAAAGCTGAGATGGAGGAACTAGGGGTGGATGCGTCGCATCCACCCTCGCATGCAAAGCTGAGAAATAGAGGACAAGGTGGATGCGTCGCATCCACCTTCGCATGCAAAGCTGAGAAATAGAGGACAAGGTGGATGCGTCGCATCCACCTTCGCAGACAAAATTGAAATGGAGGACGAGGTGGATGCGTCGCATCCACCTTAGCATCAATCCCTGAAGCCGATTTGGACTAGGAATAGGAGAGCTTTGGCCCACGACTTTTGTACGCAATATATAAGCCAAAAACGCCTCCTTTAGGTTATCTAACATATTGGGAAGAGGGAAAAAGGCACGAAAAAGCTGTGGAGGCTGGAATTCATCAAGTTTCATCTTTCTCCCACCAAACTTAGTAATTTTTATGTTTCTTTGTATGATTTGTTATTTGGCTACCATGTCTATATGGAGCTAAACTTCACGTTCTAGGGTTGTGATTCTTTCATGACTATTGTTATTCGGATATTGATTTTGACTTCTTGATTTATCATATTAGTTTATTTATTCAATCTTGCACTTAATTATTTAATTGCTTGATCACCAATTGAATATTATCTACGAATCTAGAATTGAACTCGAAAGTGGGAATTCTATATTGCATATAGGATTGAGTAGGGCAAGTTCTTGAACTCGGGCATCGGGAAACGGATTCGTGGTTAGGATAGACATATACCTAATTGCCTTGCGTGGTTGATTTACAGGAATTATACATGCATTCTTGTTGATTCTAACTCCATAGACATATAGGCGTTAGGTTAGCTTGAATAGGCGAGTAAGAACTCGACAGATTCTTATGAGCAATATTAACCCTGTCAACCAATAAGCTAGATAAATTAGTCGGTCAATTCAATTGAAGAATACAATAGGATTGTTAGATAGCCCATAACCCTAGATCGTTTTCATTACATTGATATCATTAAAAATCTGCTCTTTCTCTGTTCAAAGTTTATTATTTATATTTTTCTTATTTAATTAGTTTAGAATAAAATATTTTTAGATTTAATTCTTGTTTAGATAATTGGGATAGTCTAATTTAGTTAATAGTTAATCATAACTCCTCGTGGGTTCGACATCCGACTTTTAGTCACCTTATTACTTGACGACCGCGTATACTTGCGTGAGTGTGTTTGGTCGCAACAATTTTTTGGCGCCGTTGCCGGGGACTTAGAAATTTGCTATTTTTCTAGATTAGACATTTTTTTTATCTATTCATGTTTTTTTATTATTTTATTTTAGTTAGTATTTTTTATTTATTTTAGCATGGCATCTTGGAATAAAAATTGTTCGAATGATGGTTATTCTTATTTTGATGATCCTTGTCCATATTGTGGAGGACCCCACTGGTGGAAAAATTGTCAGAATGTTCCTAGGAGCGAGTTGTGCGCACAATCTCAATCCTTTGAGTGGAATATTTGTAATATGTGTGGTGGTCAAGATGGCCATTGGGATGGTTGTCCTAATTTTGTTCATCCTTCTCTGAGCCCTTATTATGATCTTTCTAATGATATTTCTGAGTTTGATAGGGGCAATGAAGTGCAGGATATGGAGCCTGATGCATATATTAGGGATATTCTGAGGCAAGTAGCAGAGCAACAGGATGAACTCAAAAAAGATATGAAAAGAATGAGGGCAGCAATCATAAGAATGAAGGCCAATATGGAAGAATTGAATGAAGAGAGCGAGTACCAGCAAGAGAAAATTTTTGAAAAAGAGGAGATTTTGAGCCAAACTTGGCTGGCAGAACAGGCTGAAAAGTTAGAAATATATGAAGCTCAACATGAGGAACTTACTGATGGGATGAGACACTTTATAGAGGGAAGATCTAAACTGGGACAAGGGATCTATAAATTTGTCACTACTATTCATGACTTGCAAGATAAATTAAATGCAAAGGTTGTTGCGTCTATCGCCCAACAAAATAGTAATGAGTTGTCAGAAGCTGAAAAGGAGCTTATACGCCAAATTGAGGAGCTAAAAGTGGAGAGCCAATCATTCGAGCATATTTCTGTTGATGATGCCCATGTTGAGAAAAGTACACTAGAGCCATGCGAGGTAGCAGATAATGTTATATTTGAAGACTCTAATGTGTGCACATATGAGGATATAAATAGTAATACAATTCTAAAGTTGGGGCGTGTTGGTCCTCATTCTAAACATTTTTCGACATTGTATTTGGATGATGACATGGAAATCGAGTCATCTAAGCCTTTGGAGGAGTCAATGGAAGAGGAACATGATGCCTATATTTTTGAATTTGTCATGCCAAAAAGCAAAAAATACATTCCTCATCTAAAGGCCGAGAAGTGTAGAGTGAAAAATTTATTACTTGGCCTGGTTATCTTTGTAGCCCCACCACTGGAGCATAGCCGCAAACTGGATGCCATGTTAGGGGCTCAATTCATAAGTTCGAGGTGGAGGCAAAAAGTGGTTCACGTCGTGCCGCTACGTTAAATCAGGCGTTTGTTGGAAGGCAACCCAGCGTTACTGCTTTCTTTTATTTTTGTTTACTTTTTATTTTATTTTATTTTTATTATTTTGTAGTATTTATTTTTGTTTTGTAGGATTATGAGCATAGGAAGCAAAGCCATTAGAAGAGTGCAAAAGCGAGCTAGATGGTGAGGACTAAGTGTGGGGTGCCCACACAAAGGACGATGCCTGGGGGAAGTCTGAGTACCTCGTGAGCCGCTATTGCTTCGGCCTTTGGCCTACCAGGGAGTCTCGTTTACCCTCTTATTATTTATAATGTGCATTGAGGACATTGCAAAATTTTAAGTGTGGGGTGAGGAGATCGTTTGGATGAGTTTCTGTGCTATTTTAGCTTAGTTGTAGTACTCATTCTTAAGTGTGGTAGCTTTTGTGGGAAAAAAAAAAGAAATTTAAAAAAAAAAACGAAAAAGTAGAAAAATTAGACTTTTCCCGACGATTGATCTCCTAGACAGTTTTCTTGAGGGATTAAAGTCTAAACAAAAATTCAAAATATCTCTTTTAGCTTTCTTTAGGTAGTAATAATCCCCTGTGGTTTTTCTTTGTGCCTCGGTTCTTTTCCATGGGATGTAGTTTGAACCGGGTAATTTTGTTTTCTTTTTAGAGTAGAGTAGGAATGTAGGGAATAAAAGGAGGAAGAATGATGAACCTAGGTGACCTTGACTTGGTTGATAATGGCATATTTAGGCTTTTACATATGTAATATCTTCCCTTCTCACTCTGAAATTATTGATGATGCCTTGTTAAAATGGATAGCATGTTTTGTGGCGCCTATTTCTCATTTTCTTGACTTGTGTTCACTTTGCGCTTAATGCTTAATATCTCGTTGCTCCGTGAATACTTGCATTGTTTGAGAGTCGGAATGTGACCGTCCTTAATGAGTCATGTGCCATGTGTGGTAAGGTTTTTGTGTTGTCCATGTATTGTACTTGTGTCTAGAACTTGCCCGGTATGTGAGTTGAAGCGAAATTTTAGGTGATGCTCGGTTTGAAAAATAATTTTAGGATTTCTTTGATCTTTTTGAGCTTATTGCTTATCACAAATAAAATCTATCCCTAGTTAACCCTTTTGAGCCTGTAGACCTTTTATTTGGTACCCACATTACAAGCCTATACCCTTTTTATTCTTAATTGACATTGTTTTGATTCTTTTACCTCTTAAAGCACTTTAATTGTTAGATGAGCGCTAAAAGAAGTAAGAAGGGACTAAGTGTGGGGTGACTTTTGAGTGGAACCAATGAAAGAAAGAAGGGTGCACTTATTTTGTAAAATAATACACCACTAGCAGAAATTGAAAGAAAAAAAAAAGAGAAAAATCTGGAAAAAAAAAAGAAAGAAAAATATAAATGAATAAATTGTTATCTTGTTCTTGCTAGTGGGTATGAACTAAAGTAGTGCTTAAAGAAAAAGGGACTGTTTTGGGGGTGATATTGTTTGTGAAATTGAAGTGGGGTTGAAGAAAAAAATGCTTAAAGTAATTTTGTGATGTATTAAAGTGCTTAGGAGGGTGAGTCACTATTCCTTAAATATATCCTACCCGTCCCTTAGCCCACATTACAATCATGAAAAAGTCCTAATTGATTTTAGATCGAGCGAGCTTACATTAGTAGAGATTTACATTAAGGGCAAGCCTATGGTACTAATTCCATGCATGTGACTTCTTTGTGAGAGTGAGCGATTTTCTTTGATATATGTGAGTCATTAAAATATATTTGATCATGAGATTCGAATGTGTGGATTGAACTCGCTCTCTTGTTCTTGTTGTGAGGGCACATGGTTTCACGAGGGATAGGTAACGTTATTAGACTTCTCTATGATGTTGGGTGTTCAAGCCATGAGTGCATAGTAATATTGAGTCGGTTTTTGAGGTTAGGATTGTTGTGAGCATGTTGTCTTTGTTCGAATATGTTTAAAGAAGGGCATAAGTAAAGGGAAGTGTGTGTGATGCATAGTCTAGAGCCTAATTGTTGCAAATAACCATGGTCATAGGTGCAGTGTGCTTTGAATGATAAGAGCTTAATTTTGTTTTGTCTACTATAGGATGGTTTGTTCGAGGACGAACAAAGGTTTAAGTGTGGGGTAGTGATGTTTGGCATATTTCGATATGTGTTGATGTTACTTTGCCCATGTTTTAACCGCTTCTTGATGTTATTTGATCTTTAAAATGCCCAACATGGTTTAATTATTGGTTTTATGGCTAATTGAGTTGTGTGTGGTGAATTAGGGTGTTTGGAGTGCAAAAATATGAAGAAAAGATGCTCTAGGTAGAGGAAGAGAGATTGGATGCGTCGCATCCATCTAGAAAAAGATCAGTTCGCGCACCCTTAGCAGTGAAGTCAGCCCATAGCATCCGCCATAGCATCCGCACCTGGGCAAAGCTGAGATGGAGGAACTAGGGGTGGATGCGTCGCATCCACCCTCGCATGCAAAGCTGAGAAATAGAGGACAAGGTGGATGCGTCGCATCCACCTTCGCATGCAAAGCTGAGAAATAGAGGACAAGGTGGATGCGTCGCATCCACCTTCGCAGGCAAAATTGAAATGGAGGACGAGGTGGATGCGTCGCATCCACCTTAGCATCAATCCCTGAAGCCGATTTGGACTAGGAATAGGAGAGCTTTGGCCCACGACTTTTGTACGCAATATATAAGCCAAAAACACCTCCTTTAGGTTATCTAACATATTGGGAAGAGGGAAAAAGGCACGAAAATGCTGTGGAGGCTGGAATTCATCAAGTTTCATCTTTCTCCCACCAAACTTAGTAATTTTTATGTTTCTTTGTATGATTTGTTATTTGGCTACCATGTCTATATGGAGCTAAACTTCACGTTCTAGGGTTGTGATTCTTTCATGACTATTGTTATTCGGATATTGATTTTGACTTCTTGATTTATCATATTAGTTTATTTATTCAATCTTGCACTTAATTATTTAATTGCTTGATCACCAATTGAATATTATCTACGAATCTAGAATTGAACTCGAAAGTGGGAATTCTATATTGCATATAGGATTGAGTAGGGCAAGTTCTTGAACTCGGGCATCGGGGAACGGATTCGTGGTTAGGATAGACATATACCTAATTGCCTTGCGTGGTTGATTTACAGGAATTATACATGCGTTCTTGTTGATTCTAACTCCATAGACATATAGGCGTTAGGTTAGCTTGAATAGGCGAGTAAGAACTCGACAGATTCTTATGAGCAATATTAACCCTGTCAACCAATAAGCTAGATAAATTAGTCGGTCAATTCAATTGAAGAATACAATAGGATTGTTAGATAGCCCATAACCCTAGATCGTTTTCATTACATTGATATCATTAAAAATCTGCTCTTTCTCTGTTCAAAGTTTATTATTTATATTTTTCTTATTTAATTAGTTTAGAATAAAATATTTTTAGATTTAATTCTTGTTTAGATAATTGGGATAGTCTAATTTAGTTAATAGTTAATCATAAGTCCTCGTGGGTTCGACATCCGACTTTTAGTCACTTTATTACTTGACGACTGCGTATACTTGCGTGAGTGTGTTTGGTCGCAACAGTAGATCTCGACTACCCATAATCCCATGAGTCCATATGTGTGTTTTGTTTTCAAATCCGAGTACAATTCAACTCTCAAATCTCAAGTTTTAATTTTTCAAAATAAAAATTTCTCTTAGAAATTCATGAATTTGAAGTTAAATCTCATACACAATCATGTAATATAATTGAAAGATGTTCAAAATTGCTTACCCAATAGTTGTAGGTGAAAATCCCTCCTCAAAATCGCCTTCTACCGAGTCTAGGGTTCTAAAATAAGAAAATGAGACTCAATCCCGTCTTTTCAGCCCTTTTGTTTAGGTGCAGAAGTCGCAAATGTGAAGAATAGCTCGCAAATGCGGCGCCTGACAGCCCAAGGAAACTTCGTAATTGCAACACTGACCTCGCAATTGCGAAGCCAACCCCTTCCGCAAATGCAACAAATGGTCATAAATGCGACCTTACCCAACCCAAGCCTATCTTCGCAAATGCAATCAACGTGTCCCAATGCAATAGCTGAGACCCCTCTGCCATGATTGCAATTGCGATGCTAGTGCTCGCAATTGCGATAACTAGAGCCCTAGCACACCAACAACCTAGAATGAGTTCAAACCAATTTGAAATGTGTCTGAAGATCACCCGAGCCCCCGGGGATCTACACCAAACATTCACACAAGCCTAAAATATCATATGAACCCGCTCGCGCGATCAAATCACTAAAATAACATCCGAAACCTCTAGAATCACAACCAAGCGTCTGAATCCTAACAAACCAACTCGGAATGACACCAAACTTTGTAGACAAGTTCCAAATAGCAAAACGGGCCTATTCCATGTCCCAAAACCAAATTTCAAACCTGATAGCCATAAAGTCAACCTACGGTCAAACCTAAGGAAATTTCTAAACCTCAAATTTCCAACTTTCGGCAAAAGAAGTCAAATCAAACTAGGAACCTCCGAATTCAATTCAAGGCATACGCCCAAGTCCAAAATCATGATACAAATATATCGGAGCCGTCAAAACATCATTTCGGGGTCATTTTCTCAAAAGTCAAATCTAGGTCAACATTTCCAACTTAAGCTTCTAAACCAAGAACTAAAGGGTCCAAATCATTCCAAAACTTTCCCAAAACGAAACCAATTATCCCCACATGTCATAAAACCACAAATACACATACATGAAGCTTCAAAAAAGGGAAATGGGGGCTCAAATACACAAAACAACAGGTCGGATTGTTACAGTCTCCCCTTTTAAAAAAATGTTCATCCTCGAACGGGCATATTGTCACGACCCGGAATTCCCAACCTCGAGATTGTGATGGAGCTTAACATCTATTTACTAGGCAAGCCAATGTTAGATAATTAATTAACTAGTTTTGACAATTATTACAAGGTAATGATAATTGACAATTAATGAACTCAGAAATAAACACAGTATTAATATAAATAACGCGGTGCAAAACTACTCCCAGAAATCTGGAGTCACAAGTACATGAGTGTCTAGAATACTACAAAAATGGTTTGAAGTAAAACATATACTATCTGAAACTAAAATAGTAGTAAAACATGATAGAATGGGACTTCAGGAATAGCAAACGCTAGCAGCTCTACCTCAAGTCTCATGTAGCTGTTAAATCCAAGCAGTCTCCACTACGTGCCACTGGGACCAATACCGGTATCTTCACAAGAAGTGCAGAAGTGTAGCATGAGTACAACCGACCCCATGTACTCTTAAGTTTCGAGCCTAACCTCGACAAAGTAGTGACAAGGTGATGGCAAGTCACTCACACTAACCTATACGAAATAATAATAACAAAAAAATAAGAATAGAAATAAAGCAGTAAACTCATATAACTGGACCCGAAGGTCAACCACCAGAGACCCCAGAATAACAAAATCTCAAACCTCGTATCACAATATCAAGAATAAACTTTACAGCCACAACAAAACTACAACACATCAAATCTGTTGCGGCGTGGAACCCTATCCCAAGTTTCAACACAATCTTTCTCAACGTACAACTCATTTCCAATATCATATCACATCATTTCCTGTTCCGTTGCGGCGTGCAACCTGATCCCCCAATATTATTTATTTCAGTACCGTTGCGGCGTGCAACCCGATCCCCCGATATCAATTTGTCAACATAAACAACCCAATACCACTATTCAGGAAATATCAACACAACAGAGAAATGAAACGAGCTGAACAATATGGAACTACCAGTACAAACGAAGATTAGCCAATACTTCAAAATCCTCAAACCTTGGCAAAACATTAATACCGAAATAGGTAATGGCTCAAGTAATCAAAATAGCATAATGCAGTGCATCAAGTAATATAAGAAGAATAAAATCAAGTAAAATAGGTGACAATGAGAATATACAATTAAGACAAATTTAAACATTTGGCAGGTAAGAAGGCATTGAGTGAGAAATGAACAAATCAAAGTAAGTAACAATTGAATAACAATTAACCAGTAAATCATAGATGTCGCGTAAGAACGTGTAACAATTAGAGCATTTAACAAGAGATAATAAAAAAATAAATGATGGCATGGAAATAAACAGCTGAATCTCGCATGCTAAAACCCATGATGGCGCAAATACACTCGTCACCTTGCATATACGTCGTTTTCCCACATAATTCACATAATCAAATAGTTCAACAAGTCCTAATTCCCTCAAGTCAAGGTTAAATACAACACTTACCTCACTCTGCAACCAAGTCAATCAACCAAACACGGCCTTGCCTTTTGAACAAGCCTTCAAACTAACCAAATCTATCCAATTGCCTATCAAACAATTAAAAATAAGATTTAGAAACTACTCACGAAAGGAAAAAGGCTCAATCTTTAATGAATTTGGAAAAGGTCAATAAAAGTCAACTGTGGGCCCGTCCGGTCAAAACCCGGATCCAAGGGTGGATCTCGACTACCCATAACCCCACGAGTCCATAATTATGTTTTGTTTTCAAATCCGAGTCCAATTCGACTCTCAAATCACAAAATTATATTTTTCAAAATAGACAAAATTCCTCAAAAATTTTCTTAGATTCTCATGAATTTGATGTTAAATCTCATGTATTATCATGTAATATAATTGAAAATAGGTTAAAATCACTTACCTAATGATTGTATGTGAAAATGCCTTCTCCAAATCGCCTCATACCGAGTCTAGGGTTCAAAGATATGAAAATGAGACTAAAATCCCGTCTTCCAGCCCTTTTGTTCAGCTGCGGATGTTGCAAATGCGACCTTGGGTTCGCATTTCCAAACCCTCGCAATTGCGAAACAAGGATCGCAATATAGAACCCTGACAGCCCACACAGATGTTGCAATTGCGACAAATTCTACGCAAGTGCGATGGAAGACTTCTTTGTAAAAGCGACGCAATGGTCGCAATTGCGACCCAACCCAATCTGATATTGTCTTTGCAAATGCGACATCTGGACCTCCCATGTCCTCTTCACAATTGCGATGATGTTGCTTGCAATTGTGACAACTGCAGCACCAACACACCAGCAACCTATAACCAGCTCAATCCAATCTGCCACATGTCTGAAACTCATCTGAGCCCTCGGGGTTTCCAACCAAAAACCCACACAAGTCTAAAAACATCGTACAAACTCGCTCACACGATCAAATCACCTAAATAACTTCTAGAACCATGAATCGGACATTAAAATGCATGAAATTCAAAAGAAAACTCAAGTACCTCAAGAATCACAACCAAGCGTCCGAATCCAATCAAACCAACTCTGAATTGCACTAAATTTTGCAGACAAGTTACAAATAACAAAACATACCTATTTCAAGACCCAAAATCAAAACCCGAACCCGATAAACATAAAGTCAACCTACGAGAAAACCTAGAGAAAGTTCAAAACATCCAAATTGCTAACTTCCGGCAAAGCAAGTCAAATCAACCTAGACATACTCCCAAGTCCAAAATCACAATACGGACTTACCGGAATCGTCAAAATACCGATCCGGAGTCATTTTCCCAAAATGTTTACCATAGTCAACTCAAGTGCCATTTAAGTCAAAAATCACTTTTTCTTCAACCTTTTACGTAAAAACTTTCCGTAAAGCAGCACGGACTATGCACGCAAATCGAAAAATATTAAATGAAGCTAATAGAGGTCTCAAAGCATGGAAATAAGGGCTATTACTCCAAACGACCTATCGGGTCGTTATATTCTCCAACCCTAAAAGAAACGTTCATTCTCGAACGGACATAGAAAAGTACCTGGACTAGTAAAAATGTATGGGCATCTACTCCGTATATCGGACTCAGACTCCCACATTGGTACCTCGATCGGCTGACCTCTCCATTGCACTTTCACAGAAGGAAAACTTTTAGATCTCAACTTTCGAACTTGCCGGGCTAGAATAGCCATCGACTCCTCCTCAAAGGCCAAAGTTTCATCAAGCTAAACTGTGCTGATGTCTAGAACATGCGAGTTATCCTCATGGTACTTCTGAAGCATAGAGATGTGAAATACCGGATGTACCCCTGACAGGCTAGGAGGCAATGCAAGAAACCTCCCCAACTTTGTCCAAGATCATCAAACTGGTTAGCCTTGATACACTCTAACAACGGAGATTGTGCCACAACACAAGCAAGAACCCGACTGGGCTCCAAAATATCCAATCTCATAAGTCGATTGGCCAAAGCTTGAACATCCATGGCTAGTGGCCTCTCTGCTACCGGTAAATATGCCAAACTGCCCATGCTCTCAGCCTTCCTACTCAATGCACCGGCCACTATATTGGCCTTCCCCGGATGATATAATATGGTGATATAACAGTTTTTCAGCAACTCCAGCCATCTCCGCTACTGTAAATTAAGGTCTTTCTACTTAAACAGGTGCTGGAGACTCTGATGGTCGGTATAGACCTCACTGTGAACACCGTGAAGATAGTGCCTCCAAATCTTCAGTGCATGAACAATGGCTGCCAACTCTAAGTCATGAACAAGGTGGTTCTTCTCATGAACCTTCAACTGCCGAGACACGTAGGCAATAAACCTACCATCGTGCATCAATACTGTGCCAAGCCCAATATGCGAGGCATCACAATGCACAGTATAAGATCCCAAACATATAGGCAACACCAGCACTAAATTGTAGTTAATGCAGTCTTGAGCTTCTGAAAGCTCAACTCATACTCATTGGACCATCTGAAAAGAGTAGCCTTTTGGGTCAACTTGGTCAATGGGGTTCAGATAGATGAAAACCCCTCCACGAGCCGACGATAATAACTTGCAAACCCAGGAAGCTCCGAATCTCTGTAGCTGAAGTAGGTCTAGGCCAGTTTTGAATTGCCTCAATCTTCTTATGATCCACTTTAATGCCCTCAGAGGATACAACATGCCCCAAAAGGCAATCAAATCTAACCATAACTCACACTTTGAAAACTTGGCATATAACTGACGACCCCGCAAAGTCTGAAGTACGGTTCGAAGATGCTGCTTATGCTCCTCTTGATCATCAATGAAGATGATCATAAAAGAATCTAAATAGGTCTTGAACACCCGGTTAATCAAATCCATAAATGGTGCTGGGGCATTATCAAGCCATAGTGACCATACTGAGTCCAAAAAGCTATCTTAGGGACATCTGATGCCCTAATCTTCAACTGATGAAAGCCAGACCTCAAGTCAATCTTGGAAAACACCTTGGCACCATGAAGTTGATCAAATAAGTCATCAATTATTGGCAAAGGATGCTTGTTCTTGATAGTGATTTTGTTCAATTGCTGATGGTCTATACACTTGTCACGACCCAAAATCGCAATCTGTCATGATGGCGCCTAACACACCAGCTAGGCAAGCCAAAATATAACAATAAGGAACCCAAACAGCAGAATTTATAGAAATAGCATAAGTCTAAAATCTCAATATGACAAGATACTACTATTACAAGATAGATCCTTCAAAAAGTGGTAAATACGGAGTCATGAGCTCTACAATGGAATACAAGTCTAAAAACTATATAACAAACTGTATGAACTGAAAAACAGTACATAAGAAAAGACAAGCCTAGACTACGGGCGAAAAATGTAGCTCTACATCGTCTCCCGTTACTCAGCTCAACAAGCAACGTTGCTACTGCCAACTGGAACCAACACATGGATCTGCAAAATTATGTGCAGAGTGTAGTATGAGTACAATGGAACCAATGTACTCAATAAGTATCATAACTAACCTCAGCGAGGTAAATGATTCAAGAATTATAAATCATACCTACTATAACCTGTATAGTTTCATACATTTAAAAAGCACAGAACAATGATCTCTGTGTGTGTGTGTGTAATTACTCAAGTTATCTGGTCAGCAAATGATACATGATATAAGATGATATGCAAGTAAATTAGGTAATTAAACATGGAAATTGCAAGTAAAGATGAAATGAAAATCCAAATAAAACACTGGCCAGACTTTCCTCAATATCAGTTCCAAACCACTGATCAGCTTTCCTCAGTAACCGCGTGTACACCATCAAAAGAGAAACATGGGACGGTGACCCTAGAGGGAAGGATCGGTATTCACAAGCTATACGGACAACTCACGTGCTGCATGGACAACTCACATGCTAATAATATCAACTTCATAGACAACTCACGTGTTGCACGGACAACTTATGTGACAATAGTATCAATATCTGGATTTGCACGGACAACTCACGTACTGCATGGACAACTCACGTGATAATAATATAACAACCGCACGGATAACACACGTGCTAACAACCACAATCCGCCCGGCATGGTCATAGGCTACCAATCCATCTCATAACATAGAGAGAGAAAATATACTAGAGTACATGTACATGATAAATGATTATCAAGTTTCGTACTCCTGGACTGGTAAAAATAACATGCTATGGTGTAGGCAGGTGCGATGTGTGCTATTACATCTAAAACAAACAATCTCATCATGAAATAGCAATTTATCAGGCTTACCCGGAAGAATAATCTCAATGAAATCTCAACTGTGGTACAAATAGTTCACAGAGGGGTACAAATAGAAGAAACATATCAACTTGATGCTTAGCAATTAATTCAAGGTATGTCATAGCCTAAGCACGTAGCTACCACAAATAATTCAGGAAAATATTGCCTCAACAAAGTTTAGATAACATACTTATCTCAAGCAAGCCAAATAACTCCTCTAACAAGTCCTTCCCACGTGTATCAATCTTTGGACGACTCGAATCTAGCCAAAACAATGCAATACATCAACAAAAGCCATAGGAAGTGATTTCAAAAGACAAAGCTAAGATCTTTAACTCAAATAAAAATGTTAACCCAAGAAGTCAACCCCGGGCCCGCATCTCTGAACCCGACAAAATTCTGAAATTCCGAACATCCATTCAATTACGAGTCCAATCATACCAAAATCATCAAGTCATAAGTGACACAGCGAACCTATTCCAATTACTGGAACCGAAATCCGAACCTGATATCAACAAGACAACTCTCGGTCAAACCTCTCAGCCTTCCAAGCCTTCAACTTTCTAAGGTCCGCCAAAAAGGCTCAAACCAACCTATGGACCTCCAAATCAATATCCGGACATATGCCTAAGTCCAAGATTAACATACGAAGCTATCAGAACCGTCAAAACTCCATTCCAGTGTTGTCTACATAAAAGTCAAACTCTGATTAACTCTTTCAACTTAAGCTTCCAACCTTGGGACTAAGTGTACCAATTTGCTCCGAACCATCAGCAGAACCAAATCAACCACCCCGGCAACTTACATAACCACAAATGAATATAGAACAAGCAATAAATAGGAAAGTGGGGCTATAATACTCAAAATGACCAACCTAGTAGTTACATTCCCCCATTCTTAAACAAACGTTCATCCTCGAATGGGTCTAGAATCATACCTGGAGTCTAAAATAGGTGTGGATAATTGCTCTGTATCTCTCGATCCGTCTCCCAAGTAGCCTTCTCGACCAACTGACCTCTCCATTGAACTTTCACTGAAGCAATATTTTTTGATCTCAACTTCCAAACCTGCCAATCTAATATGGCCACCGGCTCCACATTATAAGTCAAATCCCCATCTAACTGAACCGTGCTAAAATCCAAAATGTGTGACGGATCACCATTATACTTTTGGAGCATAGAAATAGAAAACACTGGGTGAACACCTGATAAACTAGGTGGAAATGCAAGCTTGTAGGCCACCTTTCCAATCCTCCCAAGTACCTCAAAAGGGCCAATATACTGAGGACTCAAATTTCCCTTCTTTACAGACCTCATCACACCCTTCATGGGTGAAACTTTGATCAAAACCTTCTCACCCAACATATATGCAACATCACGAACCTTCCTATCAGCATAACTCTTCTGTCTGGACTGCGTTGTACGGAGCCCATCCTGAATCAACTTGACCTTCTCCAAGGCATCTCGAACCAAATCAGTGCCCAAAAACCCAGCCTCTCCTAGCTTAAACCAACTAACTGGAGAACGACACTGCCTCCTATATAGGGCCTCATAATGAGCCATCTCAATACTTGATTGGTAGCTGTTGTTGTAGGCAAACTCTGCAAGCAGCAAGAATTGATCCCATGAACCCCCGAAATCCATCACACATGCACGTAGCATGTCTTCCAAGATCTGAATGGTGCGCTCGGACTGCCCGTCCTTCTGGAGGTAAAATTTTGTACTCAACTCAACCCGTGTGTCGAACTCTCGCTGAACTACCCTCCAAAACTATGATGTGAACTGCGTTCCCCAACCATAAATGATGGAGATGGGCATGCCATGCAAATGGATGATCTCTCGGATGTAGATCTGAGCCAATCGCTCTACAGAATAAGAAGTCACCATCGGGATGAAGTGTGCGGACTTAGTTAACCAATCCAGAATTACCCAAACTGCATCAAATTTCTTCAAAGTCCGTGGAAGCTCGACAACAAAATCCATGGTAACACACTCCTATTTCCACTCAGGAATCTCGAGTCTCTGAAGCAAACCGCCCGACCTTTGATGCTCGTACTTCACCAGCTGACAGTTCAAGCACTGAGCCATATACTCTACTATATCTTTCTTCATTCTTCTCCACCAATAGTGCTGCCTCAAACCTAATACATCTTAGTGGAACTCGGATGAAAGGAATACCGCAAACTGTGGGCCTCCTCAAGAATCAACTCACGTAACCCATCTACATTGGGCATACAAATCCGACCCTACATCTGCAACATCCCATCACCCCCAATAGAAACATCCTTGGCATCACCGTGATGCACCGTGTCCTTAAGGATAAGCAAATGAGGGTCGTTAGTCATACTAAAGAGCTATGATGCGCTCATACAAAGAAGACAGAAAACCCACGCAAGCAAGAACCTGTCTAGGCTCCGAAACATCTAACCTCACAAACTGATTGGCCAAGGCCTGAACATCCAATGCTAGCGGTCTCTCACAAACTAAAATACATGCAAGGCTACCAATACTCTCAGCCTTTCTGCTCAAGGCATCGGCCGCCACATTAGCCTTCCTGTGATGATATAAAATAGTGATATCATAGTCTTTTAACAGCTCTAACCACCTCCGCTGCCTCAAATTTAGGTCCTTCTGCTTAAACAAGTTGATGTAGACTCCGATGATCTGTGAAAACCTCACATGACATGCCGTAGAGATAATGCCTCCAAATCTTCAATGCGTGAACAATGACTACAAATTCTAAATCATGACCAGGGTAGTTCTTCTCATGGGGCTTCAGCTGGACCGAAGCATAAGCAATCACTCTACCCTCCTGCCTCAAGATGCACCCGATGCCAATCCGCGAAACATCACAATAAACTGTAAATGAACCCTATAGTGACGGCAAAACTAGGACTGGAGATGTGGTCAAAGCAGTCTTGAGCTTCTAAAATCTCTTCTCACACATATCAATGGGACACCCTTCTGGGTCAATCTAGTCAAAGGTGCAACAATGGACGAGAAACCCTCCACAAAATGACGATAATAACATGTCAAATCTAAGAAGCTCTGAATCTCTGTAGCTGAAGACGGCCTAGGCCAACTCTGAACTGCCTCAATCTTATTCGGGTCTACCTTGATCCCCTCACTAGATACCACATGGCCCAAGATGCCACTGAATCTTAGAGAATTTAGCATATAACTTCTTCTCCCTCAGAGTCTGTAGTACTATCCTCGTATGTTGCTCATGTTACTTCTGGTTGTGTGAGTACACCAATATATCATCAGTGACACTATGACAAAAGAATCAAGATTTGGCTGGAATACACTATTCATCAGAAACATAAATGTTGTTGGGGCATTGGTCAGCCCAAAAGACATCACAAGAAACTTGTAGTGACCATAGCGGGTCCTTAATGCCGTGTTCAAAAATATCATAATCTCGAATCTTTTACTGATGATACCCCGACCTCAAATCAATCTTTGAAAACTTGCTTGCACCCTGAAGCTGGTCAAATAGGTCGTCAATGCGTGTTAAATGATACTTGTTCTTAATGGTGACTTTGTTCAACTTCCTGTAATCAATGCACATATGCATAGTACCATCATTCTTCTTTACAAATAGAACCAGTGCACACCAAGGCGACACGCTGGGCCTAATGCAGCCCTTAAAAAGTAAGTCCTGAAGATGTTCTTTTAACTCTTTCAATTCCGTTAGTGCCATGCAATGCGATGGAATAAAGATGGGCTGAGTACTCGGGCGGCATACCAGACATGTCTGCAGGAAACACATTTGGAAAGTCTCTCACTACCGGAACTGACTCAACAGTAGGAGCATCAACACTAACATCCCTCACAAAGGCCAAATATGCCAGACATTCCTTCCCAACTATCCGTTGGGCCTTCAAATAAGAAATCACTCTATTGGGAACATAATCCAAAGAACCTCTCCACTCAACCCTAGGCAATCCCTGCATCGCCAACATCACGGTCTTAGCGTGACAATCCAAAATAGCATGACACAGTGACAACCAATCGTATGCCTAAAATCATGTCAAAATCAATCATGCTAGGCTATAAAAGATCAACTCTCATCTCTAATCCCCCAATAGTCACTACACACGACTGATACACACGGTCCACAATAATAGAATAACCCACCAGAGAAGATACATAAACATGCACAACTAAAGAATCGCAGGGCATACCCAAATAACAAGAAAAGTATGATGATACATATAAATAAGTGACATACTAAAACAATACCTGTGATGACGGCATTAGAAGCAACTGCCTCTGGCCTGGCTAGAAATGCATAGCAACTGGCTTGACCACCACCTGATCGACCTCCCCCTCTAGGGCGACCTCAAGCTGACTGGGCCCCAACCCGAGATGATTGTGCGGGCGGTGTAGTTGTCGGTGCTAAAATCATAGGCTAACAGCTCTGCTGTGGGACCTTGCTAAACAGTCTGGGGCAATCTCTCTTGAGATGACTCAAGTCCCCGCACTCAAAACAACCTCTCCTTTGATGGAGTTGCTGACCTTGATGACTAGGTTGGGCGTGCACTGTAGGAACAGTGGCTGACTGAAGAACCACGAGGAACCTGGAAAGCTACCTAAACGGGTCTAGAAGGATGACCTCTATTGTAATGGGACTGACCTCCAGATGAGGCACTACTGAAACCACCTGAACTATGAGGCCTCCTGGCCTCCTGCTCCTCACACTCCTTCCTGCGAACCAGCTCTAAGTGTCTAGCAATCTCGACCACCTGGTAAAACCTGCATCTGTCGCAAACTCCTGAGCCATAATGAAGCGCAAACCATAGTTGAGGCCATTAATGAACCTCCTAATCTTCTCCCTCTCAGTGGGAACCAACTATACTGCATGACGAGCCAACTCGAAAAACATCATCTCATACTGAGTCACAGTCATACCCTCCTGGCTTAGGTGCTCGAGATGCCTACGCAACTTCTCTCTGCGAGTGTATGGGACAAACTTCTCTAAGTAACCTCGGCCCGAGAGGCAGTAACCAGCTGAACTAGTAATACATATGGTGTCTGGACTCCCTGAGCTATCTGCTCTGGAGTACGGTCAGCAGGAGTCTGGGCACCTCCTCCGGCCTATGAAGTGGTTGGTACAGCTGGAACTGAGACTGCTTGGGCCAGGCTCGTGCATACAGTCAAAATCTAGGCTATGGCCTCCTGAAGGCCTAGGATCACAATGGGTATTGCTGGTGCCTGAGCTGGTGGCTCCATAGGTGCTGCTCTAGCTATAGTATGAACCATACCCCGGCCTCTACCGCAACCTCGGCCTCTCGTGGCCCTAACTGGTAGTACTGGTGCCCGTCCACCTGACCCGGTCAAACGTGTCCTCACCATGTGTGAGAGAATAGAATAGTCAAGTTTCAAAATTCGGAATAACAAATACACACGAAAAGAATGCAAGAATGTGAAGTTTCCTAATAATTCGATAGCCTCTCGAAGATATGTATAGACGTCTCTGTACTGATCCGCAAGACTCTACTAAACTTGCTCATTACTGGAAATACATATGAACCTAGGGCTCTGATATCAACTTGTCACGACCCAAAATCCCAACCCGTAGTGATGGCACCTAACACAACAGCTGGGGAAGCCAAAATATAACAATAAAGAACCCAAACAGTAGAATTTATAGAAATAACATAATTCTGAAATCTCAATATGACAAGATACTGCTAATACAAGATAAATCCCCCAACAATTGATAAATACGGAATCATGAGCTCTACAACAAAATACAAGTCAGAAAACTATATAATGATACTGTCTGAACTTAAAACAACAGCACATAAGAAAAGACAAGCCAAGACCACAAGCAAAAAATACAGCTCTACCTGTCTCCCGATACTCAGCTCAACAAGCAATCCTGCTATTGATAACTGGTACCAACACCTGGATCTCCATAACCGACTCAATGTACTCAATAACTATCGTAACTAACCTCGACGAGGTAAAAGAAGCAAGAATTATAAATGATACCTCTATAACCTGTATAGTTTCATCAATTTAACAAGTACATAACAATGATGTAATTAGGTCATAAAGCAGAGAAAGAACCCTATGTGTGTGTGCGCGTGCAATTAGTCAAGTTCTATGCTCAGCAACTGATAAAGCATATAAGATGATATACAAGAAAATCGGGTAATTAACCATGGAAATTGCAAGCATATATGAAATGCAAATCCAAACAAAACGCTGGCCAGACTTTCCTCAATATGCATACCAAACCACTGATTAGTTTTCTTCCGTAACCTCGTGTACAATATCAAGAGAGAAATGTGAGATGGTGACCCTAAGGGGATGGATCCGTAGCCATACACTGCACGGAACCTCACGTGTTGTACGGACAACTCACGTGCTAATACTATCAATCGTACGCATAACTCACCTGCTGCACGGACAACTCATGTGCCAATAGTATCAATTTCTGGATCTGCATGGACAACTCACGTGTTGCACGGACATCTCGTGTGGTAATAATATAACAACCGAATGGAAAACTCATATGCTAATAATCACAATTCTTCCGGCGTGGTCACAGGCTACCAGTCCAGCTCATAACACATAGAAAACAAATATAATATAATGCATGTACAAGATCAATTATTATCAAGTTTTATACTCTTGGACTGGTATAAATAACAAGCTATGGTGTAGGCATGTGCGATGTGTGCTATTACAACTAGAACATACAATTACATCATGAAATATCAGTTTATCAGGTTCAACCAGAAGAATAATCTCAACGAAATATCAAATTTGGTAAAAATAGCTCACAGAGGGGTACAAGTAGGAGAAACATCTTCCTGCACGGTGTCCCAGTTTCCATCATTTCAGATAGGGGAACTCAGTTTACATCACAGTTTTGGAGGGCCGTGCAGCGAGAGTTGGGTACTCAGGTTGAGTTGAGCACAACATTTCACCCTCAGACAGACGGGCAGTCCGAGCGCACTTTTCAGATATTGGAGGACATGTTACGAGCTTGTGTCATTGACTTTGGGGGTTCATGGGACCAGTTCTTGCCGCTCGCGGAGTTTGTATATAACAACAGGCATTCATGATGCACAACTCCCAGAATCTTCATGATCGCGTTCAATTCTCGCGAACGCGAAGCAAAATTTGACTAGTCACCCAAAGACTCTTTGCGATCGCGAGCCCTACCTCACGAACACGTATAAGGAAACCAGATACAGCAGCCCACCAAGTCAAAAATTAGCCGAACGTGATCTGAATCACACCCGAGGTCCCCGGGACCCCATCCAAATATACCAACAAGTCCTAAAACATGATACGAACTTAGTCGAAGCCTCAAATCACAACAAACAACATCAAAATCATGAATCACACCCCAATTCATGCCTAATAAACTATTAAATTTCCAAATTCTAAAACCAATGCCGAAACATACCAAACCAACTCTGATTGACCTCAGATTTTGCACACAAGTCATAAATGATACAACAGACCTATTTCAACTCCTGAAACTAAAATCCAGGCCCAGTATCAAAAAATTCAACTCTCGGGCAAACCTCTCTACCTTCCAAACCTTCAACTTTTCAGGTTTTGCCAATTCAAGCCAAAATGACATGCGGACCTCCAAATCAATATTCGGACATATTACTAAGTCCAAAATTACCATACGAAGCTATCAGAACTATTTAAACTCCATTCTGGAGTCATTTACACATACGTCAACATCTGGTGAACTCTTTCAACTTAAGCTTCCAACCTTGGGACTAAGTGTCCCAAAATATCCTGAAATATCCCCGGAACCAAACCAACCACCCCGGCAAGTCACATGAACGGGGCTACAATACTCAGAACGACCAATCGGGTCGTTATAGGTTTCTATATCTAGTAGGTGTCTTGACCTGACCACGTTACTACTCTACCGAGGTTAGGCTTGATACTTACTGAGTACCGTTGTGGTGTACTCATGCTATGATTCTGCATATTTCTGTGCAAATCTAGGTACTTCTACTCGTGCTGGACGCCAGAGAGTTGACTCAGACTTTGTGGAGACTTTAAGGTATACATGATTGAGTCTCGCAGGCCTCGAGTCACCTTCTAGTGACCTTATGCTTCTGGTTTTCCTTGTTTCCGAACAATATTGCAATAGAGATTCCTAGTATATTTTAGTAGAACTTATCACTCAGTTCCACAGGGATTATATAATTGTTGTTTTGTTATGGTTATTATGATGTTTATCAGTTTAATTTAACATGTTACTTGTTATTTCTTCTAAATTCTCAATGTATGTTAGGAATACCTAGTCATAGAGACTAGGTGCCATCACGACTTCTTAAGGTAGAATTTTGGGGTCGTGACAACATCAATATCACCATCCTTATACCGTTGCATGTGCATCTCATCACAATACAATAATAAACTCACACCACGCGTGCCCTTATGCCACAATATTTCCCCAACAACAATACCAAATCACCAAAATACATAGCCCATGGCTCAGGAACATTGTACACAAGAATCTCAATATTAACAAAATATAACGAGAAATAACTCAACAGTGAAAGATATTCCATAAAATAATAACTTCAATTACAAACATGTCAATAGCTCTCAATAACTATAACTTCAATTAAATTCATGAGAATAAACTCAATAATGGAAGATATGACATGTAATATCAACCTCAATTAAACGCACATAGGAATAAACTCGATATTAAAAAGTATAACATGAAATAACTACAACATCAGTTAAATGTATATAAGAATAAACTCGACAATGAAAGGTATAACATGAAATAACAACTTCAATTAAATGCATACAAGAGTAAATTCGACAATGAAAAGTATAACATGAAATAACTACAACCTCAGATTAAATGCATACAAGAATAAACTTAACAATGAAAGGTATAAAATGAAATAACAACTTGAATTAAATGCATATAAGAAACCTAAGAGCCTAAACCGGTTAATTTTCACATATGAACCCGTGTACATACTCGTCACCACATGTACACACTTTTACGTAATCCAATTAGTGCAATTAAACCAAATCCTACGGGGTAGTTCCCCCACACAAAGTTAGTCAAGATACTTACCTCAATTAGGCCAATTCATCATTCAAAAATAGATTTTCCTTTAAAATTCGCCTCTGCACGGGTTAAATCTAACCAAAAATAACTTAATATCATTAAACAATGTAAGAAAAACTAATTTCGATTAATAAAGTCATGGCCTTTACACAAATTTTCAAAAGTCAACAAAAGTTAACCCCGTGCCCGCCCGATTAAAACCCGAGTCCAGGGTAGATCTCAACTACCTATAACCTCACGAGTCCATATATGTATTTTGTTTTCAAATCCTTCGACTCTCAAATCTCATGAATTAGATGTTAAATCTCATAAATAATCATGTAATTTAATTGAAATCACTTACCCAATAGTTACATGTGAAAATCCCTTCTCAAAATTGCCTTCTACCGAGTTTAGGATTCTAAAATATGATAAATGGAGCTAAGTCCCAAAATTTCTCTATTTTGATCAGCTGCAGAAGTCGCAAATGCGGAGTATCCATCACAAATGCGGCGTTTGATGAATCCCAAGGAAATACGCAAATGTGACCCTGACTTCGCATTTTCGAAGTCAGGCCCTTCGCAAAAGCGATCATTTGATCGTAAATGTGATCAGCCAGCCCAGATCCCACTTCGCAAAAAGAAAACCATTTGTTCAAAAATGCGAACCACCCAGAGCCAGTGAACCTCGCAAATGCGGTTCCCGCCTTGCAAATGCGAGGTCTGCAAATGTGCGAAGCACTGAGGAACCAACAATGAACAAGCAAAATTGAAGCAGCCTGGAAACACTCTGAAACTCACCTGAGCCCTCGGGGCTCCACACCAAACATCCACACAAATCTAAAAATATCATATGAACTCACTCGTGTGATCAAAATACCAAAATAACATCTGAAACGACGAATCGGGCATCAAAATACATGAAATTTCACAATCAACTCAAGAATCTCTAGAATCACAACCAAGCGTCTGATTCTTACCAAACGAACTCTGAATGATACCAAATTTTGCAGACAAATTTCAAATAATAAAACGAACTTATTCCAAGTTTCTAAACCAAAACCCAAACCCAATAGCCATAAAGTCAACCTACGGTTAAACCTAAGAAATTTCTAAACCTTCAAATCGTCACTTTCGGCAAAAATAAGTCAAATCAACCTAGGAACCTCCTAATTCAATTCTGGGTATACTCCCAAGTCCAAAATCACAATACGAACCTATCGGAGCCATCAAAATACTGATATGATATCGAGTACGCAAAAGTCAAACTAGATCAACTCTTCCAACTAAAAGCTTCTAAAATGAGAATCATTCTTGCAAATTAATATTGAATCGCTCAAAAACCAAAATCAATCATACACGCAAGTAATAATACATTATATGAAGCTACTCGTCACCTTAAACCACTCAATTGAATATAAATACTCAAAACAGTCGGTCGGGTCGTTACAAATGCCACAAACTTTAGCTTTCCTCTTTTCTCTATTAATTAGTAAAGGAACTTCTTAGTGACCATTAGAGAAGATGAGCAAATATCTCCCCAATAAATGATCGCTACTAAATGCTGAAATTGGAATAAATTTTTTATCACCACCTAGAATTTTTCACTCCTATTAGCTATAGAGTGGTGTTAAAAAACTTTTTATTTTTTTTCATTCTTTCTCAATCTACAACAATGATTCTTCTGAAACGTCAATAAAGCCAATTATTACCAAATTTAATTGCTAATTAATTATCTTTTTGTTGAAAAAAATTATCCGATGAGCTTATATAAATGGATTATAAATCAGTAATATGCATTACCATCACTATTAAAAGAAATATTAGAGGAAATCTACAAATTTACCAGGTAATTTTTGGTTCCATTGTTACGTCCTTTGAGTATTTATGAAATTGTATACTTTGATTTTTACTAATTTTTATTAAGCGACACTCTCCATTGTTATTAATCATCTGCGATGAATGATTAAAAATTTAAGTTATTTTCGATTTAACTCTACACTTGAAGCTTTATTTACAAAAATATTAAGCACTTATAGACCATTGTTTAACAAATTCCATATTTAGCATCCCGTTCCCTAGTTATATGTTGAAATATGCCTGAATTTTCCTCAGCGTTTTTCTTCTATGAATGGCTGCACTGAATTGTGTTTTAATCCTATAGATGTCATGCTTTAAGTTTATTTTGCATAATACATCATGCTAAAGTCCCTTTTTTGGAGTTTTCATTTATGGATGTTTACCCGAAAAATCGGATAGAGTTAAATTTGTATATGGTTCTAAGGATACGTGATATAACTTGGTACAAATTGCAGAGTGAAATAGAAATATATATATTCTTTGACAGATGGAATGAAATATAAGGCAGAGAAAAAAGAAATGTTGATGAACAAGGCAAAGTAAATGAGTCCAAAAGTGTTAATCTCTCTAAAGTTGTCTTTTTTTAAATGCCCTTTATGCTTACAAGAATTCCTCTCCCCCTCCCCCTTTATAGTAGAGGGATCCTACTTTATCTATATAAAAAATATATAGTGGAAAAACCATGATGAATTATCTTTTTCTCGATTCCTACCAAGATTCTCTCCCCTAGTGCGGTTGCAACGGCTCTTGTCTGTGAGCTCGATACCGGCTCGAGCTCGGTATTGGATCGAGCTCTCGACCTTGGTTCTCGATATTCAGGGTTAGTGTTGGTCGGTCTATGCATCTTGGATAATCTCCGCTTTGCCTCGTAGTTCAATTTGGATATGAGCTCGATAATGATACCGAGCTTGTCGTTGATTGGTCTTAGAGCTCGAAACTCGATGTCCTTACTTCGGACCTCGGCCCGTCATCACACAGATACCCTTTTATCGAAGTATTATCACCTCGACCAGTCCATACGATTGACTTAATCGGTTTTGACTGTACACAGATAGTCTCATCGTTTCTCGAAAAAGGATGTGGCGAGAAACGATATGATTTCCCAACAGCTCGATCAGATATATGCTGACATCTGCATCGATCCCGATCATGATGTACGTGATAGTTGTCCCATTGGTTCAGTTTTACCAAGGCATTCAATGTGTGTCAGACGGTGGTCGGCCACCGCTGATATTGAATCGTCATTTCTTCAATCTATAAATAACCCTTCCCTTTACCATTCATCACTTTTGCGTCTTCAATCTTCCAAATTTTCTAAGTTCCCTTTCATCTTTTCTGAGTTTTCTGTCTGCAAATCTGTGAGTTTTACTGCAAATTCTTTCTTAAAATACCAAATACTCCGGTTATTTGTTCACGGAATTTTAAATGGATAAAACGTCTAAAACTGTTCCGCAAAAAGAGACTGCTTCTTCATCTCGACCTGCTGGTGGCGAGGATGTGGAAGAGCCCCGCCCTGAGGAATTCATTCCGGTAGGGTGCTCGACTGTAGGTGATTTTAAAATTTAAAAGCCTTCTTCGATACCGGGTCGGTGTGAGCCGATATCGAGGTACCAATGTTCAATTACCGAGAAAGTTATAGATAAAGTCATAGAAGAATGCAACTGGGATAATAAACTCGTAGTAATCCCATCGCATGATGAATCAATTACTACCCACATCGAAGGGTTCTTAAGTGTTTATACTTATCTTTTCACGTTGGGCCCTCTAGACCCTGTTATCGTTGCCTTCTGTAAGAGGTACGATGTGACCCTCGGCCAGATCCACCCTTCCTTTTGGAGGATAGTGATTCTTCTTCTATTTTTCTCGAGCAAAGTCGAGAGGCGTATCTTCACCCTCGATCATCTTATGCGCCACTACAGTCCCCAACTTTATCGAGGAGGGTTGATCAAGCTTGCTCGCCGAGCAACCAAAGCACCATTCTCGAGCATAGACGAGACTCGGGATTGGGGTTGGATGGGATGTTTTGTTCGAATCAAAACCTCGGACCTCATCCCTGCCGATGACTTACCATTTCCCGAGAAATGCAATATGAGCCGTGAGTTAACGTTTCTTTTTGATTTTGTGATTGCCTTTCATTTTGTTGATCCATTTTTCTTTTCTTATCACAATCGTAGCTCGGATGCCGGAACTAATCCCGGGTCTTAAACAATGGGTAGAAGGTATGGTGTTGCAGAGACCGTACTCTGAGCGTGCTTGGATCGAATTATCAAAGGGTCGATGGGAGGCCCGCAGTCATGGTAAATCTTTTTATCGATTTGTCTCTTTATCTGTTTGTATGGTAAATCTCCATTTTCCCCCTTTGTAGGACTCGGGAAAGATGTAGTCATGAGGCCTCCATCTGGTGGTGAAGAAGTTCCTGCCCTGAAGCAGGTAAAATAAAGGAAGAGAAAAGACGTATCGGGCACCCCAAGCTCGAAAAGGAAGAAACCGACTAAAAGATCTCGAAAGCTGAAGGGGGGATCTGGTGTTATGTCTTCGGAAGTGGCCCGCCATTTAAGGGACGAGCTCGAAGAAGGAGAGGAGAATTTAGCCTGCGTACGGGCTAATGTTGTGATTCAACAGTCTTCCAATTTGGTGGAAGCAAATTAGGGAACCCTGGCCATAATCCTAGAACAAGAAGAAGCCGAGATTATCCCTTATCGAGCTAAGATGATTGAAAGGGATACCGAGGGTGGGTCTTCTCGGTCAGTAGAAGATATTTCAAGGAATGAGTTCGGGATAGTTGACATTAGCGGATCCCCTTAGATTTCGGATGCCATGATTCGAGAGGCCAGTATGTTGGAGGATCAGTCCTATGAGGGTATTCAGGAATCGGCCGATATCCATGGTTTTCTGGAGGGGCTTGAGTCAGGTGCCTCGGAGGAGGTTACCAGTTTTTGTGGAATGCTGGTACCCAAAAATGCATCGTGGTCGGGTTCTCCCGAGCCTTCACCGATTCACAAACTGGTGGACCGATTCCTAGCCCCGAGTATCGATCCCAATCGAAGGCGGAAGATAGTTCTCTCCGTACCTGAGGATACCCGAACTTTTTCTCCCCTTGTGGGGGATGGCCAGTTACCTTCGGTCCTTGGTGACCGAAGAAGATCAATCAGTGATGAATGCGGTGGGGCCCGCCTGTCTGTTCAACATGCTTTGAATCGGGTAACACTTAAAGTTATAGGTAATTCTAATGTTTCTCCTTCTGTTTGTAGGCTTTGGTGTTGCATCACGAGGCCTTTCTTCGAATCCGGGAGGAGCATGATGCCAAGGTTCGGAGCCTCACTGAGAAGAGTGACTCATACAAGCTCCTTAGTGAAACACTTCGAGCAGATTTGACAGTGGCTCGGGAGGAGCATGGAGAGATGGCTAAGCAGGTATTCCGAATGTTCCATGATAGTGAAGATGAAAAAGAGATAACCACTAACGATCCTATTCTACTGGTTCAGCAGAGGATCGAGCAGATTGGATGGCTTAACTCACAAGTAGATGCGCTACTGGCCAAGGCAGAGGAATTGAAAAAGGTGTATGGATATTCTTGCCTCAAAAAAAGAAGCCGTTCAAGCTCAGTTGGAGCTGTCTGATGCCCAACTTCGATCTGCGAAAGAAAATGCTTCGGGGCTGATCGAAAAGATGAAAGAGCTTCAGCATCAGTTGGATTTGGCCACTTCAGATAAAGCAGATTTGGCTAAAGAACTTGAAGTGGCCAGATCTGAGGTGATCGGGGCCAATAAAAGAGCCGATGCAAAAGTGGCTCAGTTCAGGATCGATGTTGAGGTTAACCAAGCCAAAGCTAAGAACATGGTCGAACATGCAAAATGGCAAGCTCGGAGAGAAGCTCTCGAAGAGGTCAGAGCTCAGGGCTTCAATATTGGGGCCGAGATTGAAGTCGCTAGGGCGGAGGAGAACACAGCTCGAAGGTTCTCCTTTCCTGAGGAGGTGACTCCGATGACTTGGGGGAGTCTGAAGATGAGGAAGATGCCGAGAACACGGCCTCTGATGAAGATTGAATCATTTAGGGGCTTAGGTCGTTTGCTGTGTTCTTTTGATACCGCTTTCGGTTTTTGTGTAAAGAACTTCCTTTTGGCTGAGTTGCCACCTTTGTACAAAAATTTGTAAATATAAATCTTTCTTCCTTTTGAAGCATAATAGCCTTTTACGCTAAATAGATAGTTTGAATTTTAATCTCTGTTGCCTTCGGGCCTTGTGGGTAGTCCCCTTTGCTGTATCGGGCTCGAACAACCTTCAGCCTTTAAATAGTCAAGTGTTCGTTTGAACTCGAAGTGATGAGTAATGTTACTCGAAGTAATGTATCCCGTAAGCGTAATGGTCGAGTGAGTGCTTGCTCAAACTCGAAATAAAAGTAGCCTGTAGGCTTAGTAGTCGAGTGAATGATTCGAACTCGAAGTAATGTAGCCTGTAGGCGTAATGGTCGAGTGAGTGCTTGCTCGAACTCGAAATAAAAGTATCCCATAGGCTTAGTAGTCGAGTGAATGATTCGAACTCGAAGTAATGTAGCCCGTAGGAATAATGGTCGAGTGAGTGCTTGCTCGAACTCGAAATAAAAGTAGCCCGTAGGCTTAGTAGTCGAGTGAATGATTCGAACTCGAAATAATGTAACCCGTAGGCATAATGGTAGCGCTCACTTGAAATAAAAGTAGCCCGTAGCCTTAGTAGTCGAGTGAATGATTCGAACTCGAAGTAATGTAGCCCGTAGGCGTAATGGTCAAGTGAGTTCTTGCTCGAACTAGAAATAAAAGTAGCCTGTAGGCTTAGTAGTCGAGTGAATGATTCGAACTCCAAATAATGTAGCCCGTAGGCGTAATAGACGAGTGAGTGCTTGCTCGAAATCGAAATAAAAGTAGCCCGTAGGCTTAGTAGTCGAGTGAATAATTCGAACTCGAAGTAATGTAGCCCGTAGGCATAATGGTCGAGTGAGTGCTTGCTCGAACTCACAATAAAAGTAGCCTGTAGTCTTAGTAGTCGAGTGAATGATTCGAACTCAAAGTAATGTAGCCCGTAGGCGTAATGGTCGAGTGAGTGCTTGCTCGAACTAGAAATAAAAGCAGCATGTAGGCTTAGTAGTCGAGTGAATGATTTGAACTCAAAATAATGTAGCCCGTAGGCGTAATGGTCGAGTGAGTGCTTGCTCGAACTCGAAATAAAAGTAGCCCGTAGTCTTAGTAGTCGAGTGAATGATTCGAACTCGAAGTAATGTAGCCCGAAGGCATAATGGTCGAGTGAGTGCTTGCTCGAATTCGAAATGAAAGTAGCCTGTAGGCTTAGTAGTCGAGTGAATGATTCGAACTCGAAATAATGTATCCCGTAGGCGTAATGGTCGAGTGAGTGCTTGCTCGAACTCGAAATGAAAGTATCCCATAGGCTTAGTAGTCGAGTGAATGATTCGAACTCGAAATAATATAGCCCGTAGGCATAATGGTCGAGTGCGTGCTTGCTCGAACTCAAAATGAAAGTAGGCATAGGCTTAATAGTCAAGTAACTGATTCGAACTCGAAGTAATGTGGCCCGTAGGCGTAATGGTCAAGTGAGTGCTTGCTCGAACTCGAAATGAAAGTAGTCGTAGGCTTAGTAGTCGAGTGAATGATTCGAACTCGAAGTAATGTAGCATGTAGATGTAATGGTCGAGTGAGTGCTTGCTCGAACTAGAAATAAAAGTAGCCCGTAGGCTTAGTAGTCGAGTGAATGATTCAAACTCGAAATAATGTAGCCCGTAGGTGTAATGGTCGAGTGAGTGCTTGCTCGGACTCGATCCTGTTTGCATCATAAATCTTGGATATAAGATATCGGTAAAGAAGAGAGCTTTCTTTGCAAATCGTTATACATGTGTTCATGTTTTGCGTCAGGGCTCGGGCCAATTACATGAGCATGGTTCGTTTTGATTATTTGGCTCTTACAATGTTTCCTATCGACACACTGTTTGTCATGAAATAATGAAGTAACTTCCTTTGCATCGTACTTGATAATTGTTGTTGATATGCTCGATGACGATGATATGCCTCCCTAGTATTCGAGGTTGATTATAAGGAGGCCTCGAATACTGTTGAATTATTCCGAGTTAGCACGATCAATGGTTGCCTCATTAAAAAACCTTACCGAAAAATCTATTTGGGACAAAACCGGTCTAAGGGAAAAAAGAGTGCAACGCGTGCTTTCAGACCTAAGGCTTCGTGTTGAATAATCCATCTTTGTTCCTGATCGAGTTCATTAATCCTCGTCTTTGGTCGAACACCTGCATTGGTAAGTTTTGAAATATAATTGGGGGGGGGGGTCGTACCTTAGCAGTAGTATCATTTTAGCCGTTTATCACACCGAGCTCGTAGGATTTCCATTATAGGGCCGGTATCGATTGTTTATCGATCTTTGTTCTCGGTTGGCAACCCTTTTAATAACGGACCCAAAACCTAACTGATCATCTTCGATTCTTATTTTGGATTGATACTGATTATGCGTATCGGCCTAAGTAATAGCTGGGTACTCGATTAGGTTGTGCTTCAGCCGTCGTGAAGCCGTCTAGCTTCGTTCATTTAGTCCTTGAGTGAAAGCTTGAACAACCCAATTATCTGTGACTGGAGGTAGATCCATTCGTTCCATTTGGAAATGAGATACGAATTCTCTTAGCGTCTCGTTATCCTTTTGTCTAACCTTGAATAGGTCTGACTTCCTGGTTTCGACCTTTATGGCCCCGGCATGTGCTTTTACGAAAGAATCTACAAGCAAAGCAAAAGAATCGATAGAGTTAGATGGTAAATTATGATACCATATCATTGCTCCCCTTGTCAGGGTTTCACCAATCTTTTTCAATAATACAGATTCGATCTCATCGTTCTCTAGATCGTTCCCTTTGATGGCACATGTATAAGAGGTGACATGTTCGTTGGGATTGGTCGTTCCATTATATTTAGGAATATCGGGCATGAGAAACTTCTTTGGGATAGGTTTAGGAGCCGCGCTTAGGAGGAAAGCTTTTGCACAAATGTTTTTGAATCCAACCCTTTTATCATTGGTGGAGCTCCTGGGATCTGATCGACCCTGGAGTTATATGTTTCTACTTTTTTATCGTTGGCTTTGATTCGCTTTGTGAGTTCCTCGAGCAATTTAACAATTTCGGGAGCAGTCCCTGATTCTTGCTCATTTGACTTCACTGTGGTTGGCTCCATTCTGTAGGTAATTTCTCGAGATGGATTGGGCTCCGGCCTGCTTTGTAGCTGGGTTTGGCTATGCAACTGAGCTATTGCTGCCTGTTGAGCTTGAAACATTTCGAAAATCATACGCAAGCTGACGCCGTTTTCCTCGACGTTATGGGTATCTCGAGCTGCAGATCGAGTGCCTCCATGAATGGTATTTTCGGGTTCAGAATGTAGGTTGCCTCAATGGCCATATGCGAATTGATATCTATCGGTGCTCCGATTCGGGCTCCAACGGTGTCAACAAGTGGTCTTTCGGTGCTGGGTGTCAAGTTATTGTTCTCATCTTGAAGACCGGCTTCGTTGTCGATTGGCGTAGCCATTTGACTGGTAGTTAGTCGTTGCTAATCCGAAATCCAAGATCTTTTCGGAAACTAGTGCAAAACACAACGATGTGTTTTTACAGATTCGTATCAAATAACCACTGTTATCCTTAGCCCCACGGTGGGCGCCAAACAGTTTACCCAAAACATCGGTTAGAGTTAAATTTGTATATGCTTCTAAGGATACGTGATATAACTTGGTACAAATTACAGAGTGAAATAGAAATATATATATATATATATATATATTCTTTGACAGATGGAATAAAATATAAGGCAGAGAAAAAGAAAATGTTGATGAACAAGGCAAAGTAAATGAGCCCAAAAGTGTTAATCTCTCTGAAGTTGTCTTTTTTTTACAATGTCCTTTATGCTTATAAGAATTTCCCCCTTTATAGTAGAGGGAACTACTTTATCTATATAAAAAATATATAGTGGAGAACCCATGATGAATTATTTTTTCCTCGATTCCTGCTAAGATTCTCTCCCCTAGTGCGGTTGCAACGGCTCTTGTCTGTGAGCTCGATACCGGCTCGAGCTCGGTATTGGATCGAGCCCTCGGCCTTGGTTTGAGCTCGACTCTGACTTGGAGTCACGATATTCGGGGTGAGTGTTGGTCGGTCTATGCATCTTGGATAATCTCCGCTTTGCCTCGTAGTTCGATTTGGATATGAGCTCGATAATGATACCGAGCTTGTCGTTGATTGGTCTTAGAGCTTGAAGCTCGATGTCCTTACTTCGGATCTCGACCCGTCGTCACGCAGATACCCTTTGATCAAAGTATTATCACCTCGACCAGTCCGTATGACTAACTTAATCGGTTTTGACCGTACACAATGGAGTTCTTTTAAATTTGGTTATGTGAGACATGTATGTTTACTATTTGGTTTTTTCTCTTCCTATTAGTTCAACTCTCAACTACTTATCACAAGTAAGTGACAAAAAGGCCTTACTCGTACATATGTTAGTTCATCTCCTGATTTAGGAAGCGTTTCAACTTTTCATGGTTCTCAATCATATGTTTTCAAGAGACTTTCTTCAAAATCAAAAGCTGCCACCGTTTCATTCGGACTTTAAGAAGCACATCCTTTCGTGCGTATATTTTTCCAATGAGTAGGGAATTAGAAAAAAAGAATTGGATAATTAGTTTTTTAAGAAGGACATTTTGGTAGGATGCTTTTAAATCCTTTAATATGACTTAATATAAAATAATATACCACATATCTTATTTCCTTTTGTTAAAAAAATGTCTAGTGCTATGCTCTAATAAGACAGTGTAAGAATTTTGATTTAGGAGCCTTGCTAATAATGATACTAATTGAAATTAATTATAATTTTTTTGTCACGACCCAAACCGATGGGCCACGACGAGAGCCTGAGTCCTATCTGTCAAACATCCCTAAGAATACGTCTAAGATATAAACATGAAATAAGGGTAGGTCATGCATAACACCTGTCAATAAACTGCTGAATCATGTGAATAACATACGTGAGAAAACATGCCCAAAAGACATATATACATATATATACGGAAGCGAGCCGACAAGGCTGCTATGGACAACTATATATCAAAATAGAAGCCGACAAGGCCACATACTATCCAACTATACATGATTGTCTACAGACCTCTAATAGAGTGTACAACTGTATAACGGACGAGACTGAGCCCCGTCATACTCATATATGTATATAAATATATTGTACCAAAACCCAATAGCATCTCCAGATCAAATGGAGCACACCAACTCTCGATGAGCAAGGATCCTAAGATGGAGTAAAGGACTCAACCTGTAAGTCTGAATAGCTCTGTGAATCATGAAATATTTATAATATCATGAATATGTTTATAAATATCATATCATGCATAGGTATATGCGTACATAATATCATCAAGCCTCTGAGGGCATCCCATCATATCATCTCGGCCTCAGTGGGCGAAATCATCAACGTATATGAGCTGATCAGATGGTGGTGCGTATATAACGCCATAATCTTTTCCCATACCCCATATATAAATGTGATGACCCGATAAGTCATCTATAGTTTTAAACCTTAATTCTGTATTTCGAAGCCTCCAATAGCTTCCTTCAGCCTTTCTCGATTTTTGTGCGCATTCCGGGTGTTTTTCCGGAAGTCTTTTATGTTAAAATTGATAAAATATGAAATTTTATCATAAAAGTCCATTTGAGTTAACTTCGGTCAACATTTTAAGTAAACGCAACCGGATCCAAATTTTGATGGTCCCGGTAGGTCCGTATCATGATTTGGGATCTAGGCGTATACCCAAAATCGAATTCGGAGGTCCCTAGCTCGAGTTATCACTTTTTATCAAATTTTTGAAGTTTAAAGGCTTAATGACTTTAAAGAATTTATCAGTGTTTTACTTTATTGATACCGGGGCTATATTTTAGTTTCGGAATTCGGTATAGGTCTATTACTATATTTATGACTTGTCTGTCAAATTTGGTGAGAAACGGAGTTGGTTTGACGTGATTCGGACGTCCAGTTGTTAAAATAGAAGTTCCAAAGTTTTCTTGAAAAGTTCATTTGATTTGGTGTCTGATTCGTAGTTCTAGGCATTTTTTTGATATTTTGATCGCGTAAGCGAGTTCGTATGGGATGTTTTGACTTATTTGCATATTTGGTTTGGAGCTCCGGGGGCTCGGGTGAGTTTCGGATAGGCTACGGATGATTTAAACTTGGAAAAATCTGGTTTTTTGGACTTCTACTAGTTTCTGGTGTAATGTACTTCGCGATTGCGAAGCCACTACCGCGATCGCGAAGGGGGAACTGGGTAAGGGAGGATTTTACTCTATGCGAACACGAAGGACTGTACACGAACGCGAAGTGAAGGGGGGGCTGCGCTTCGCGAACCCGGACAGTGTATCACGAACGCGTAGTTTTGTGGACCTAGGGGAGGGGAACTGACCAATACTCTTCGCGAACGCGGCACAAGGCTCGCGAACACGTAGGCTAGTGGGTGTAAGCCTTCGTGAACGTGAAGGGTATTTCGCGAACGCGTAGGCTATTTGAGCCGCTGCTTCGCGATTGCATCAGGTCCTTCGCGAATGCGAAGAAGGCCTGACGCCTAGTGATTAAAAACAGACCAAAAACAAGATTCTTTCATTTTTTTCATAAACTCTCCATTAGAGCTCGGCCTAGAGGCAATTTTTAAGAGAAAACTCAACATCAATTCATAGGTTTGTACACTTTAACTCATTTTCTTCCATTTCTAACATCACCCATTAATTTCTAGCCCTAATCTTTGTTCTTCCATGGTAAAAAACTAGGAATTTAGGAAGAATTGAGGGTTTTTGCAAATTAAGCAAATTGAGGTTGGATTCCGAAACTAATTACATAATAGGGCTCGGGGGTGAATGGAAAAATGGATTTTGGTCCGAACTGTCACGACCCAAACCGATGGTCCGCGATGGGAACCCGGTACCTTACTCAACCGAGTACCAACGTAACGTACCTTTCTTATTACATCATCATATACACGTGATATACAGGCCTAATAGGCCAACATGATCATTTATAAACTCAAAACATAGGCCGACAAGGCCATACAATCTTTCACGTACACGACATATGTGTACAAGCCTCTAAGAGTACATAAATATTATAAAGGTTGGGACAGAGCCCCGCCATACCAAACCATACACATCTAAATCATACTTACCAAACAAGCAACTCCGGAGCAAATGGAGTGCACCAATATCTTCTGCTGAGCTGATCGCCTACTTGGAGGACTCTCGACCTGTCTATCGAGACCTACAGGCATGAAATGCAGCGTCCCCATGCAAAAGGGACGTCAGTACGAATAATGTACCGCGTATGTAAGGCACATATATAAATACATAATAGGCATGGAAGAAATATAGAGTAAATGACTCAACCTGTAAGTCTGGATAACTCTGTAAATTATGAAATAATTATAGTATCATGCATATGCGTATGAATGTCATGTCGTGCATAGGTACATGTTTCATAACATCATCAGGCCTCTGAGGGCATCCCATCATATCATCTCGGCAACTGTGGGCAAAATCATTAACGTATACCAGCTGATCAGGTGGTATTGCGTATATAATGCCGTAACCTTTTTTCATACCGCATATACATATAATATACATATATACGCGTATATAACGTCATCTGGTCATGGGTCAATGTATATGTATAAATGCATGAAATGCATAAGAAATACGTTAATAATATTTTCTCGGAATGTCATAAAAATAATATGCCTTAAGAAATACGTTAATAAGATTTTCTCGGAATGTCATAAAAATAATATGCCTGTCGGATAAATTTTATCAAATACGTATTTTTCTGAGACCCATGAACAGAAGGTATAATAATAATTCACACGGGGAATCAAGAATATAGACACCCCTAATATTTCTATGAATAGAGTCATTTATGGAAACTATGTGTTTGCTCGTTTCTTTCAGTATCATTTGGGTCATGCCAAAAAGAAAGAAGGGATAGCCTTAACATACCTGGAGTAGGGAAAAATCCGTATGATATTCTTGAAAAAGGTCGCACCGTACTCCTTTAGAACCGCAAAATGTTACGTTGCTAAATCTCGTTGGAATCGTTTAGTTGCAAGAAGTCACGTTGTAGTATTTTTGCTAGCATCCGATTGTTGGGTCTTTGTACCCAAAATATTAGAAATGAGTTTAACATCTGATGGTAGGGTCTTTGGTATTCAAAATGTTAGAAATGCATTTAGCATCTAATGGTAGGGTCTTTGGTATTCAAAATGTTAGAAATGAGTTTAGCATCTGATGTATTGTCTTGGTATTGAAAATGTTAAAGAATGAAGTGTTATGTAATTACTTTGCCACCCAATCACAAATGACTAAGAGTCATTTGTTTGGAAAGTGTCTTGCTGCCACGTTTTTGCCTCTTAGGCTTATCCCATCCAAGAACCTAATTAAGTATTCACTAATTATTAATCTCCCACTAAAATCAATAATTATTCGATTATTCACATAATTAAGAATTATCTCAAATTACATAAAATACTACCACTTTTAATACACTTTATAAACCTTACTATCATAGCCATATGGTACCTTGTATGGTACTAGTCTATAAATATCGGGTATTATCGCTCGGACCGTATTTTATCACAAATCGACAAACTTTGACGGAACACATTTTCTTTGATTCGCTTACCCTTTCACCTTCATGAATTAACTTATCACTTGTATAAAATAGTGTAATACTTATAACCTCAAAATAATCTCATTCCCGAGCTTATGTCGATTAACCTACGACGAAACTTTAATGTATGAAAATGCGAGATGTAATATCTCATTTTCGAGCTTTCATCAATTTACTTATGGCGTACTCTCACGTACGAAAATATGGGGTGTAACACGAACCTCAGGTTTTGACCAATCGGGTGAGGGATTGATTTTTGACTTTTTGGGAAAAGTGTGGAAATTCTAAATTTATGCATTGTAATTGATTCCTTTAGCAATATTTGACATTATTGAGTCAATTGTGGTTAAATACGAGTGGTTTGGAGACGGATTCTAGGGGAATGTCTCCGGTAGAGCTTTGAGTCGACTTGTGGAGCGAGGCAAGTGTCGTGGTTAACCTTGACTCGAGGGATTAGGATTTGTTTGCCTATTTGCTACTTGTTTAAATGTTGGATACAACGTATATGTGAGGTGACGAGTACTTATGCGTTGTTATTGGGTTAATTCATGCGGGTGGGACTTGTTTCTTGTCATTTATTTCTTTCTTTGATCATGATATCTATGTGTAGACTAGTTAATTACTAAATTGATCATTTGTTCCGTATTTATGGGCTATCGGTGATAATTGAATATTATTTCTGAAGAAGATATTGGTTTTGTAGGACCATTGTTGACATAAGACTTGATCTTGCTTATTTTATCTCCCTGTTGTTATATGTTCATTGTTACATGGTAAGAGAGAGTGTTAATGCACGAAGGGTGATATCGTACTGTATTTGAGTGTTAATACACGAAGGGTGATGTCATGCCATATTTGAGAGTTAATGCACGAAGGGTGATGTTGTGTCGTATCTATTGCTCATGATGAAATTGAGAGTAAAAGCACGAAGGGTGATGTCGTGCCGTATTTATCATCTTATGGTGAGATTGAGAGTAAAAGAACGAAGGGTGATGCCGTATCATTATTACTATTTCATGGTGAGTCTGAGAGTAAAAGCACGAAGGGTGATGCCGTACAATTTTATTCATTATGTTTGTTCATTTTGTTGGTTGAAGGTTTATTGACTATTTCTTATTATCATTCCTTGTTGTAGTTATCGTATCTTGTACCCCTTTCGCATATCCCCTCCCACTAGTACTTGTTAATTCTTTATTTGTTGTTATGTTGTACATATATTTCCGTTTGTACAGGTTTATTTACGTGGGTGTCCTGTCATAGCCTCGTCACTACCTCGTCGAGGTTAGGCTCGACACTTACGGAGTACATTGGGTTGGTTGTACTCATACTACACTCTACACTTCTTGTGCAGATTTTGGTACTGGTCCCAACTGTCCGTGAGGCGTACCAGCTCGGATTGCCATTTGAAGACTCGAGAAAGATTTGCTGGCGTCCGCAGACCTTGAAGTCCCCTTCCATTTCCCCTATTTATTGTTCTTTTCATTCGAGTCTGTTGTATTTATTTAAAACCCTATTTTGTAGAGATTCTAGAAGCTTGTGAACTTGTGACTCCAGATTCGGGTTGTACTTAGATATTATTGGTTTTATGTCATTTGTATTCCATTTTAGTTTCTTTTCGGCTTAATTTGTTTTACTTAATTGAATTGATTGAAAACTGGCTTAAAGATCCTTTAACGTTGGCTTTCTTAGCAAGTGAAATGTTAGGCGCCATCACGGCCCCGAAGGTGAAAATTTCGAAGAGTGAACAATATATATATATATATATATATATATATATATATATATATATATATATATATATATATATATATATATACACACACACATGGGTCAATGTACATGTATAAATGAATGCAATGCATACGTAAGTAAGTCATTTGTTGGGGAATCAAGAACATAGGCACCCCAAGTACTTGTATTAATAGAGTCATTTGTGAAGGTTGCGCGTTTGCTCGTTTTGTTTGTATCATATGGATCATGCCAAAAAGAAAAGAAGGGGTAGCCTTAACATATCTTTGTCGTTTACTTAACCACACGATGTCAGTTCATCCCGTTAGTACTTCAATCTACAATAAATAATAAGGGACCATTGTTAAACTTACAGAAGCTAGAACTCAACACAAATGAGCGACTAGCTCGTCTACAAAATTTTGGACAGCACCTCCCCTTATTCTTTTTACTTTTCTCAAATCAAACAACAAGACCAACATATCTAAAATGTCAACAAACATATATACATCAATATCTAACCTTATATTCATTACAATACATCACCAAAACAGTCCACAGCATCTCACCCAATAACCAAGTTCTAACTTGCACTTTTTCATCCATACAACTTAGCTAAATTTTGAATAAACTTCAATAGTGAAAATCACAATATACTCAGGTTGTTCCTACTAATTTTCAGCCACAATACACAATAAAAATAATCTCATAACAGTCCAGCAAATTGTAGTAACTTGGAACTTACTTCAGGCCATTTCTTCACAAGTTCATATTGTCACAAGATATCTAAGACTCCAATAAGCTCAAACACATGAAGAAGAGAAGATTCCTTACCTTATGCAGCAAGAAGAAACCCTAGAAAAAGTCTCCTTTAACTTGTGTGTCACGCCCCTTTTTCTCTTGAAAGTGGGTTTCAACGTGTGACAACTCTTTTAAATGGGTATTAAAAGAGAAGAGTCGCCACCTAATAATTTTGAGGTGTGTTAGGACACCTATTTGCAAATAACTCTGTGTAATTAGTATACATCACCAAAGATCGGGTAAGAGCTCAAATTACCTCAAAGGGAAGGTGTTAGGCAGTCTTCGAGGTCCACAACTGTGGGTCCTGGCCGAAATTTACACTATATGGGATTACTGGATTATAATTGTCCTATGTGATCGGGTAAGTGAGGGAAGACAGAGAATTTAAAAGTTCTACAAGTATAAAGAGAAATGCACAAGAATTAGATTGTATATATATAATCAGTACGAGTCTTTAGAGGTTACATGATACAACTTAATTATTTTAAGTTCAAGAGACAGTGTGTGAACAATAAACGTATAAAAAAGGGAGGGGTCCTAAGCTTTTTAGCCTAAAGGATCACCCCGTGCAGCATAAATAATACTTCACAACTCCCTTAGAGTAGGGGTTGCTCATATTATTCAGCGGGCACAGACTATCATCTTCTGCAACCCGATTACTATGTCAAAGTTGTTTACTTAAAGCGCTCTAATTCAATTCTAAACCATGTCTTATGCGTGCGCTACCCGTCCTATGCCTACGGTCCAGGAGGCTTTGGACCTACTATTTGGGTGGTTCTATCCTTGCTTAGGGTGCTCAAAAATGATAAGACTAGGCGCACATTCAAAAACACGTAGCACTACACATAAAGGTAATAGATGGCTCAAGTTGGCCTTCACACATAAGCAAAAATTCCACGCGAGCAGATTCTTATATTAGGCAATAGACAGTTTCAAAATTAAGATGTATTAGAATCATTAAGTCCTATAGACATGGCCTCTATGTGATTGTGATTTTAAATGTCCTACAGGCAGTGCTGTTGTTTTAGACTAACGAACTTACAGATTATAAGCATTAAAAACCCTATAGGCATGATCTCTAAATTGTTTGCACTATAAGTCAATAAAATCGTTTGACACTCAAAATTAACAATGTTTGATTTTATAGACGAGCTTCCTAGGCGAGTAAGAGTATCCTATAGGCAGATTTCTTATAATAGGTATTTGAACTTGATTTTATCATACTTATTCCTATAGGCATGTCATCTAGGTAGGCAGTGTAATAAAACAACAAAAGTAGTTGATTAGTTAATCAATTAGAGCCCTATAGTCATGTATCTAGATGAGCATTTAGCAAAGGCATGTATTATTGCATCCTATGGGCATGCTGTCTAATAATTAAACAAGTAGTTATTGGCGTTTGGTTCCTATAGACATGCTATCGGATAGTGCACAGCAACAGACTTGGAAGCAAGTACAACATTTACTCAAACTAACCTGTTTTTGGATAGAGTACATGTATTAGACAAGTGAAGTGAAGTGTGTGAATTCCTATAGACATGATTTCTACCAGTATACAGAAATAAAGCATGTCGAACAAAGTAGCAAACAAAGCAGGTAAATCTTATAGAGCAGACTCAAATGTTACAGAATCGAGATGACTACAGGACCAACAAATAGAGCAGACCCAAGAAGAGATAACCCAGCATTGCCTGGGCCTTCAATAGACTCTTTCACTTGAATAGAAGGCCCATATCCAAACACTTCTCGAAAACAGGAGAGTATGTCCATTTGTACAACCCAAAGCCACACATGGACTCAAATCAAGCCCATCAGTTACAATATTGACCACTTAACCAAATAAGTTAATGGACCACACTTGGAAATCAACTAAATAGCCCTAAAGAATACCTCATAGAGACAGGTTTGTGTGACATTTAACAGGATTCATAAACACATTGGCATTTTAGAAGCAAGAATGACAAGATTGATTAAGCAAAGAACAGGAAACTAGGAGACACAACAGGCTTGATTTCCAACATGGTAAATGAAATATAGATTAAACCATTAGGCAGGTGATATCATGCTAAAGATAGACATAACACTAGGAGAGTTATGAAGACATGCCATTTGGGATTAATATGGTAAACATACTAGACACAAACAAGATGAACATGCTAAGTTTTCCTAGAATAAATTTAGAATAAGGCATGATCCATAGTTAGCCTAAAAAAAGGATTTTGAACCTAGGAGTGTAAGTCATGAAGGTCAAACCGAGTCATAGTCAGGGAATGACAATTACACATAGCAAATAGACAAGCAAACAATCGATAAGAAGCCTAATTATGCCCAGTATAACATAAAGATCTCAAAGTCCAAGGGTGTCATGGCAGGAAGACATATTATCTTAAGATTAATTAGAACAGGTAGACTCAGAACTTAAGCCAGTCGACTATGCATGATCATAGAACCTAAACGTATTGGGATTCAACTAGAAGCCAATACCAAAGAATGCAGGATTGACCAAACACCAGAACAAAGCAACAGGTTTGGTTAAAACATTGTGACAACAAATATAGTTTATGTAAGCAGATAAAAATAGAGTCCACATAAAGGAATTATCAGTAGAATTTCATTAAGGCAAATTCTGGGTAGGAGATGATTCTCTAGGAATTTCAGTGCGATAATCCAAAACAAAGCATAAGAAGATAGAATTGCAAAAGTTGAGACACTCATCAGTTTGTTGATTCAACAAACAAAATAGATGAGAAGACAAAGTGCCAGCAACAGCTCGGGTATCAGCAGCAAGGAGGACAACTAAAACACCCAAATCCGAGTTTGGCAAAGTTCACAGAAGCTTCAAATGAACCCCGAGCAGTATTCGTACTAGGGAGGTCGATAGAGGGATTCTGGTGGCCTTGGATTTCGGCCGGCCAAGAGCCAAGAGTGCAAAAAGTATAGGAGAATGAGAGTTGAGAGAACAGCAGTGGTAACAGTAGTTAAGTAATGGTTGTTAAGACTTACAAGGGGAACGGGGAAGGGGGTTTATATAGTAGCAAGCTTGGACGAACAAACAAGGAAATATAATCAATCAACACAAAAAAAGGAAAGAATATATCCCATGCGTGTTCAAAATAACAGAGGAAGTAAGAACTCCGAACCCTAGTCGGAGTCTGATTTAGGGCAAATCGTTAAATGAAGTAAAATGAAGAGGTTGTTTGATTTGGGCTGCTGAAGGGTTAAATGGGATGGGCTAAGTGCCTTGGGCCTGATTTTGGTCCGAAAGTATCCCTATATTGGACTATAAATTAAATACATGAAATTTGTTAAAAATATTTATAAATAGTAATTAATAAATAGAAAAAATATAATTTATGCAGTAAAATGATTGAAAATAATAGCTTAACATTATAAAAATATAAAAATATTATTTTGGCATAAATAATATAATAAATATAATTATGTATAGAATGTAGGCTATTATTATAAAAATTGTGTAAATAGCTCGAAAATACAAAATGTAATTATATGAAATGAAGTAAAATATTATAAAACTTACATGTGGGTGTAAATAATAAATGTTTATGATTAAATGATACCAAAATAATTTGAAAGGATAATTAATAAATATTTCAACAATTTAAATGCAAGAAAATTAATTTTAAAGCTTTAAAAATTATAGAAAATACTTATATGACTCTTGTAAACTGGGTAATAATACAAAATAATATTTTGAAAGTACATAGAATATTTTATAAAATATGAGGGCAAAATTGGATATCAACAACTACCCCTCTTTACCGGGAATGATGAAAGAGTTGTCGGGTAAAGAAAATGATGACCAATTTTGTCCGAAATGAGAAAGGATGATGTGTTTTTTGAAAAAATGAGGGCCGAACTCTTGTTCTTGAGTTTCGTACATATCCCTTGTGTTATGGAAATCATTTCGCGTGTAGTTCTGGATCCAATGGCGAACGAAACCGATGGAGTCGTTTCGAAAAAGGATCTCTCAGATAGGATAGTGTCGTGAGTAACGGATAATTTCAGGTGGAGCTACGAATGTGAATTTGAATGTTACGGGTATTCGAGATAAATGCTTGGGTGGTTATGGAACAAAGAGTAATCGATTGCCGATCATTGGTTACATTTGAGATAATCAAAGGAAGTGAACGTTGTGAATGGAAACTAGATCGAGAATTGCTCCCGTTTGTGGAATGGTTACCTCCCGACTTACCTGCAAAACGTAAAGCACTATGCACGTGAATATATATAGTTATTGCATAATTAAAAGATGATGCAAATTCCCTTCGGACCATGAGAGTTGACTTCGGACCATGAGAATGATGTCCTTAGACCATGACGTCCTGGGCCATGAAGCGTATGATAAGGGATTTGCAGGTCATGAAATGGTGTCCTCGGGCCATGAGGATGGTGCCTCTGGACTATGACGGCTTTGAATAATGATACCCGGTTTCGCGAGATCCTCCGGTCATGGCATGATGTCCTTAGGCTATGAGGATGATGCCTTCAGACTATGACGCCTTCGGACAATGTGGCGATGTTTCAGCCCACAAAATGCAAACATGTGGTGATATCGATTGTTTGATAGAGGGAACAATTGGTGCTTAGTCATATACGATAATGAGACAAGGAAGCTCTTAGCCTTATATGTGATGAGGGCAGTGCTTCGCCCTATGTAGAGGAAGGCAACATTTTCCCTTATGCAATAATAAGAGTAGTGCTTAGCCTCATGCAAGGAAAGGCAGTGTTATTCCTTATACAATAATGGAGGCAATGCTTAGCCTCAAGTAATGTAATGGAGACATTTCTTAGTATCATGCAATGAAAGGAAAGGCAGCGTTTAACCTTATTCAAAAATGTAGACAATGCTTAACCTCATGCAATGTAATAGAGACAGTGCTTAGTCTCATGCAAGGAAATGGAGACAGTGCTTAGTCTCATGTAAGGAAAGGCAATGTTTAGCCTTATGAAATAATGGAGGCAATGCTTAGCCTCATGTAATATAATGGAGACAGTGCTTAGTCTCATGCAAGGGAAGGCATTGTTTAGCCTTATGCAATAGTGGAGGAAATGCTTAGCCTAATGCAATGTAATGGAGAAAGTGTCTTGTCTCATACGAGGAAAGACAGTGTTTAGCCTTATGCAATAGTGGAGGCAATGATTAGCGTCATGAAATATAATGGACAATGCTTAGTCTCATGCGAGGAAAGGCAGTGTTTAGCCTTATGGAATGATGAGGGTAGTGCTTAACCCTATGCAGAGAAAGCATCGATTAAATGTGAGAGGGAAAGTGATCCTTAGCTTGACGCGTTTGTGCTTGGTGACTTCTATCAGTGTGAAGATAGTATTCTTGTTATATATTCATGGATTCGCTTGTTATGTCTGTTATGCCTGCACCCAAAGAAAAATTATGAGTTTTGGGGAAAGGTCGGTTCGTGCCTTTGAATCCTCATTCTGCCTTTCCTCCTTGTCTTGATGCCATGTTCGAGTCACCCTGGGTAACATCTGACTACTACAGAAATGAAATTTTCGAAAATATGCATTTGTGAGAAATGCAGTTGTTCAAAATATGCGATGATGCATAAAACAAATAATTTTGTCGAATCGGAGACTGTGACACATTTTGAGACATTGCAATCTTCTCAACTCGGAATTTTGAGGACCCTCCTCAAAATTGTGCTCTAGTTTAAATGCATACTTCCGGCAACACACTTCTTGGCGATCCTTGACGTAATGAGATTGATAGAAACTGGAAATCTTGCCCCGGTTCCTGACTGTAGAGAGGAATGGAAATTTTATTATGATGTGACCAAACCCATAGGGCTGCCTATGTATCCCCTCTTAAACAGGAATTGGGTCGAGCGTAGTTCAGGTTACATCAAAAGAAAGTGCAAACATAATTTTAAACATAATATCTCTTGACGACATCCGAATTGATGGGTTTTGGCCATATTTCTCCATCCATATCTGCAAGTATAAGCGCTCCTCCTGTCAGTACTCAGTGAAACATCTAAGGACCTTGCCAGTTAGGTGAGAATTTTCCTTTTGCTTCGTCCTAATGTGGGAAAATCTGCTTCAACACCAATTGGCATTGTGTGAATTGCCTCGATCTGACCCTTTTATTGAAAGCCCTTGCCATTCTATTCTAGTAGAGTTGACCATGACACACTGCTTTCATCCTCTTACCGTCAATGAGAGCCAATTGCTCATACCGGTTCTGTATCCATTCCGCATCGCTGTGCTCGGCCTCCTGTACGATTCTTAGGGAAGGAATCTCCACCTCAGCGGGTATAACAACTTCAGTACCGTAGACCAATAGATAGGGGGTTGCCCCAGTTGATGTACGAACTATGGTGCGGTAACAGAGAAAATAAAATGGTAGATTCTCATGCCATTGCTTGTAGTTATCCACCATTTTCCATAATATCTTCTTGATGTTCTTGTTGGCGGCTTCCACGGCTCCATTCATTGGCGGCCTATATGCTGTAGAATTCTGGTGCTTGATCTTGAATGTTTCACATATGGCTTTCATCAGATAACTATTGAGATTAGCAGCATTGTCGGTAATGATTGCAGCAATACGATCTCGAACAAAATCTGCTACGACATTCTTTGTCACATCTTTATAGGAAGCAACTTTGACCTATTTTGTGAAGTAATCTATAGCCACCAAAATGAACCTGTGTCCGTTCGAAGCAGCGGGTTAAATTGGTCTGATGACGTCCACGCCCCAAACAGAGAAAGGCCAGGTTGAGCTCGTTGCATTGAGTTCCTTGGGTGGCACCCGTATCATATCAGCATGTACCTGTCATTGGTGGCCCTTCTGTACATATTTGATGCAGTTTGTCTCTATAGTCATCAAGAAATACCATGCCCTCAATATCTTCTTGGCTAGAATGAACCCATTCATGTGAGGTTCCGGTGTGTATTTCTTCGAGCAATCTAAATGCCTCCTTGGCATCGACACATCGCAGCAATCCCAAGTCGAGAGTCCTTCTATACATAATTCCTCCGATCTGAAAGAAGTGGTTGACCAATCTTTGAAGCGTGCGCTTCTGAGGGTGTGTAGCTTTTTCTGGGTATTCTCATTTCTCCAAATAATCCTTGATATCGTGAAACCATGGATTTCCATTGAACTCTTCTTCAATATGGGCATAATAAGCTGGTTGTATATGAATCTCTATCAGGATAGGATCAATGAAATTCTTGTCTCGATGTTGTATCATGGAAGACAAGGTAGCCAGCACATCTGCGAACTCGTTCTGATTTCTCGGAATGTGTTTGAATTCTACCTTAGTGAACCTCTTGATCAAATCTTGTACACAGTGCAAGTATGGCAATATTTTAGTTTTCTTGGTAGCCACTCTCCAAGAACTTGATGCGACAATAGATCTGAATCTCTGATTACCAACAACTCTTGAATATTCATGTCGATGGCCAGTCCGAGTCCCAAGATGCAAGCCTTGTATTCTTCCATATTGTTGGTGCATGGGAACTTGAGCTTGTCGGACAACGGGTAGTATTGACCAGTTTCTGATACTAAAACAACTCTGATGCCCACTCCTTTGAAGTTTGAGGCTCCGTCGAAAAACATCCTCCAACCATCATATGTTTCAGAAATATATTCTCCTACAAACGTCACTTCCTCGTCGGGAAAATACGTCTTCAATGGTTCATATTATCCATTTACGGGGTTCTCTGCCAGGTGATCGGCCAATGCTTGCCCCTTGACCACCTTATGAGTCACATAGATGATGTCGAACTCACTTAGTAACATCTGCCACTTTGCTAACTTCCCCGTAGGCATTGGTTTCTGAAAGATGTATTTCAGTGGGTCCATCCTTGATATGAGGTATGTAGTGTATGCGCAGAAGTAGTGTCTCAACTTCTAGGCTATCCATGTCAAAGCACAACGGGTGCGCTCCAGCAAAGAGTGTCGTGCCTCGTAAGGTGTGAACTTCTTACTCAGATATTATATTGCCTGCTCTTTTTTCTCGGTTTCATCATGTTGCCCCAGGACGCAACCAAAGGCTCCATCGAACACGGACAGGTACAGTAGTAAAGGTCTCCCGGGCTCTTGTAGGACCAACACGGGCAGCTTAGACAAGTACTCCTTTATTTTATCGAATGCCCTTTGGCATTATTTGGTCCAGCTCGTCGTATCATCTTTTCTCAGCATTTTGAAAAATGACTCACATATTACCGTTGATTGTGCTATAAAATGGCTGATGTAATTGAGGCGTCCCAGAAAACTCATCACATCCTTCTTGTTATTTGGCGATGGCAAGTCCTGAATAGCTTTGGTTTTTGATGGGTCTAGCTCAATACCGCAGTGACTGACGATGAAACCCAGCAACTTCCCAGTAGGGACTCTGAAAGCACATTTTGCAGGATTTAGCTTCAGATTGTACTTTCGAAGTCAGTCAAAAAACTTCTTCAGGTCCGCTACGTGATCTAAACTCCTCTTAGATTTGATGGTAACGTCATCCACGTACACCTCTATTTCCCTGTGTATCATAATCATGGAAAATAGTAGTCATGGCCCTCATGTAGGTAGCCCCAGTATTCTTCAAACCAAATGGCATCATTTTGTAACAATATATCCCCCATTGCGTGATGAAGGCTATTTTTTCAGTCCTCTTCGTCCATTCAAATATGGTGATATCCTGCAAAGCAATCCGCAAAGGATTGGAGTTCATGCTTGGCACAATTGTCGATCAATATGTGTATGTTGGGAAACGAGAAATAATCCTTAGGACTTGCTCTGTTCAGATCTCGATAGTCACCGCACACTCTAACTTTCCCATCCTTCTTTTGGAATTGGTACGATGTTGGCTAACCAGGTTGGATATTCGACCACTCAAAGGACCTTGGCTTTGATCTTCTAGGTAACCTCTTCCTTTATCTTCAAACTCATATATGGCTTGAATTTCCTAAGCTTCTGCTTCACCGGCGGACATGTAGGGTTGATAGGTAGTTTGTGTGCCACTATGGATGTGCTTAACCCAGTCATGTCGTCATAGGACCATGCAAAAATATCCTCATATTTGTTGGTTCCCCAAGTACACGCAAGTATACGTGGCCATCAAGTAATAAAGTGACTCGAAAGTCGGATGTCGAACCCACAGAGACTTAGATTAACCATTAACTAAGCAAGCTAAAATCAATTAATTGTCCAAGATAATCAAAAGTTTGATTTTTCTATTACAACTACTATTGCGAAATTTAAACACATAACAGAGGGAGATATAGATTCCAGAGTTGTGGTCGGTTTATCAATCCTATTGAGTTCGTAATTACACCTGTTAATCCAAATTATCTTTGATTGCTAGTTGACCGGATCGTTTATATATATAGCATGTTCCCACAATACTATCTATCTATCTATAATATATCAACCCTATATTCCTATGGTCTTGAATCTATCATGAACAAATATAATACGATATTCAACTAAGCAAGACTGTTAGGTATATTCCTATCCTAACCGCGAAATCTTTCCCCGAGCCACGGGTTCAGAAACAAGCTCTCTAATTCTACTCTAATCTAAATACGGCTTTCCCAAGCATAGCATAGATAGTAAATAGAACTCAACTGCTGGCCAAACAATTAAGCAATTATGTACAGAATTAGAGAAACAACCAAAGATGATAACTCGAATTAACAGTAATATAATTAATAAACTTCAATATTCATGACAACCACAACCCTAGAACGCGAAGTTTGGCTCCATATAGGCATGGTAGCAAAATAATAAATCATTAAGAAAAAGTAAAGATTACTAAGTTTGATGGAAGAAAGATGGAATCTGATGAATTCCGGCCTCCATGACAGCTCTGTGCTTTCCTTATGTCTAAAGTATGTCAAAAGTCCTTAAATAACGTTTTTACATGTATTTATACCACGTACGGTTGGGCCTAGACGAAATCTCCCTTTCCTAGCGAAATAGAAAAACTTGCAAACTTATTTCTTTTCATGCGTCGCACTGTGCGTCGCCCCGTGTGTCACACTAGTGCTTTTTCCTGTCAGACAAAAAAACTCAGTCTCTGAACTTTGGAAATTTCTGACATAAAATTACACTAATGCGTCGCACTGTGCCTCGCACTGGTGCATTTCATCAGCAGTTGCTTCTTCCTTGAATTTTGACGTCCAGAATTGATCCTCGACCCCTAAACACGATCCCGGATTAATCCTTTGGGCTTTTACTCGGACTTCAAAGCACCAAATAACTTGAATTAGCTCCATAACATATACATAACTCGGAATCACTCCTACAAGGCATAAAACACACAATTAGTATAAAACACTAGCGATTAAAGCTCAAACTCAATTAAAGTGTACCAACTCAATTAGAGTACAATAATATCGACTAAAATACATAATTATAGCCTACAATCAATATTCCTATCGAAACTTGCTATACTCTTCCTTCTATGATGGTGATAGATGAACGTTTATGCGAATTTCTTTGATTGTTTCTGAATCTCCTAAGTTAACTGCCTTAGTTTCTTCTAAATTGGACTTTGGTTTGTTCTCAAAGTTCTCTACCTCTTTGACAATTTCCCCAGGTATTATATCATCTTCCAAATCTTCTGAATCACTTTCCTTATGTAGCGTTGTCTCATGACATGTCACAGTTGTAGGTTCATGAGGATTTGTAATAATTACGTTAAAAAAGAATGTAGAAAGATAATAATAAATAAACGAAAAGCAATGCATTAATAAAACATAAAATTTTCAAGAAGTACGACTCGATATCTCGAGTAAAATTTTGAAAACAAAATACTGAAAATGTCTTAAATTCCCAAAAACGATTTTAAAATAAATCATGCTAATTCTGCCAAGGCTACCCAGGTACTTGGCAAGCCCGGGATGGTGCAGCAATCCAGTTCATGAGAATAGCTCCTTCTCCCACTATCTGAATTGTAAGGTCTTCCTCCTCCTCCTCCTCTAAGATTGCACTACAATCCATATCTTCCTCATCCAGAAACAGCTTCCTCATGCCAGCCAAAACCTCGTCTTTCTCATATTTACAAATTACATCAGTCTAGTGGAATGTCTGGTGCAGCGGTGGTATGGGTTGTTCCAATGGATAATAAGCGGCACGCCATGGCAGTATCCAATCCTGATATTCTTGCACGGTATATTCATACCCGAGACCAAAGCTTCTACCATTATATTGTGGTCGTATTGGTTCCATGATCCCTTGGAGTTTTGGGCCAAGACCGTTTCCTGGTTCATACCCCAACCAAATCAGTATTCTCTCTATCTTATTGCTCCACCATCGATCCTTCTCAATTACGTTTACTCACTCAACACGGTGTTATGTTTCTCCTCCCAATTTCCTCCTTTCTTGATAGCTGGCACAGTCTGGTTGGTGTAGATAGGGCTACTTCCATCTCCGTGAATAATTACCTCTAGATGATTCCACTCGAACTTCACAGACTGGTGCAGAGTAGAAGCGACTGCCCCAGCTGCGTGTATCCATGAGCGTCCCATTAACAAGTTGTAGGTGGCGGATATGTCTAGCACCTGAAATTCAACATCAAACCTGGTCGGGCCCATCTGCAGATCAAGGTTGATTTCTCCAATAGTAGCTCTCAGAGACACATCAAATGCCTTCACGTTCATACTTCCCATCCGTATCTCATTCAGTTCTTTACCCAGTGTTTTAAAAGTGGTCAGCGGGCATATGTTCAGACTCAAACCCCCATCTATCAGAACCCTAGCATTGAACTTATCTTCATATTGCATAGTGATGTGCAATGCTTTGTTATGACTCAACCCTTCTGGCGGTAGCTCGTCTTTGTGGAAAGTAATCTTATGACTCTCCAGTACATGCCCTACCATATTAGCCATCACCCAACTAGTGATATCGGTAGGCACATAAGCTTCACTTAATACCTTCACCAAGGCATTCTTGTGCGCATCTGAATTTTGCAATAGTAATAAGATGAATATCTGGGCAGGAGTCTTATTCAGGTGATCAATAATAGAGTATTCCCTTGCCTGAACCTTCCTCCAAAGATCATCAGTGACTGTCTCCACGACATGTGGCTTATATGTGGTCTCTTTGCTTGTTCCTCCAAGATTCTCGGAGGTCCTAATTTGGGGACCTCATTGTGCCTGATGTAGGCCTAAGCGACATATAGACTTGGAGAAAATTTATGCCAAGGTTGCCTCATTCCATTAATGCAAAAATATGCCAAATCAATCTTTCACTAAACCGAAATAATCAAAATCTAATGAAATATGATCTAAAAAGAAGTAAAGAACATTATCTCCTAGTCTACTTGGTCCTCGAAGGACCTTCTCCATGCTTGGATATTTTGACTTCATCAATCACACTTCCCAGATCGTGCATGTTGAGTAGCAAGTAAGCCATTGCCCGCTTCCCTCCTTCATCAGGGTTCATGCCTTGACAATCCTATAGCCTATTTCTCATCCTCCCATCTAGCTCCATCAGTCCTTGCCTTAGCTGCTCTAACTTCCCTGTCGACTTATTTGTAATCTCCTTTCATTCTCTAATCACCTCCATATCCACCTTATGTTATTTTATATGCTTAGCTTTAGATTCGAACACTCTTTTACGTAGCCTCTTGTACTTCACATATGCCTCAACCAACTCATCTATGATCCTATCTTTCAGATTGATCCCCGGTTTGACGTCCCCGATTATGTCGTCTTCCAACCATGAGAGATAGTAGTACATATGACCGACGTGATACCTGTCTGGGTCAATAGTCTCCCCCCCCCCACGATGATCTTTTGATTCCACATGTGTTGGGCTTCAAACTTGAATGGGATGACATCTCTCTTTGAAATTTGATTTATACTGAACCATGTTGGAAACCCAATGTATGACTTTTTTCCTTACGGCCTGCATCATTACCCTTATAGGAGCATAAGGGTAGATGCCTCGCAGCCCGATCAATATTATGTGAGTGGTCCCTATGGACCTGATGATGAACTCTCTACTAGGAAACCACTCGAACATCCAGTGCACTTGCTCGTCTGTCAGATTGCTGAAGAAACGCACCCAGCCTACAGCATCTCCAGAATTTGCAAACCTGTCTGGAATGAATGTCATCTTCTTTGGATGATAACTGGCTATGTAGTCATCCAGCGGCCTGCATAGAATCTCCTGGCAATAATCACCCCTCTGAAAGCGTTCCAACAGCCAAACTTGCAGTAAGAGATTACAACCCTCGAAGTGTCTGAACCCATACTTGCACCGATCCATAGCACGGTACATCTCCGCTAAGATCATCGGGATAATAGTGTATTTCTGCCCCTCGATACCCTCCATTAAGGTCCTGGAGACCATGGCTAAGCCAGTGTGAATTCTTTCTCCTTGCATTGGAAAGATCAACAAATCCATAAAGCAGACTATGAAAGCATAGACCCGGCGGTGCACCCATCCCAAAGTGGTAATGGATAGCTCCTCATGATGCAGGCGATGTGATTTTCTATGCCCATACCGCTCATAGAGAAATTCAAATGGGATGTATGATTTCTTCAGGCAAACCAGTTCGTCGTTCTTCTTAAAACCCAACATCTTCATAAAACTGCATAGAGTGCGATTTTCTGGCACCAATAGACCCAGATTATCCCATGGTAACTTAGTGAAGCCCCCTATTTCTTCCAAGAGAGGAGTCATTTATATATTGTCAAATCAAAAAAAGGCTCTTTTTTCATCCCAGAACATGGTGGCTGCCTCAATTAGTCCCCTGTTGGGTTAAATATTTAGCGAAGATGGCATGTTACCCAATACTCTCCTCACATGATTTCTGTCACATAGTGCAAGGTCTTCCACCAGTCAATTAGCAGAGGCGGGATATTCTGGACCATACCAAACTTGGGGATTTCGTGCTTCATTTTCTACAAACAAGTAAAAGTGAGCCCTTTCCCCCTCCAAATTCGACTATTTGCATAATGATGGTCAATATGTTGGCATGTTTTCTCCAAGTAATGCACATAATATGATGGTGTCCTTTGGGATTATGAAATCCCATTGGACTTTGGACAAGGTTTATCGAAGTGGGTTGATGCATCAATGACATCTCAATCCATACTAGGTTTAACATGATGCATGTACATTTCAAATCAATGTGTGGTTTCTAGAAGGTCTAGATTGGTACTCTCAAGTAGACTTGAGAGGAAAAGGCACGGGGCCGTCGACTGTATCGCTGATCGACTAGTCTACCGCTAATAAGCCTTTTCGGTTTAAAAGGGTATTTTTAGGAAAGCGCAGACGCTCATCAAGTATCGCTATATTGATAATACGCACGAGTGGAGTATGATGTTGAAAGTATGCTTTATGCAAAAAATAATAACACGTTGCCAAATATTTGCATGATGAAAGTGCGTAAAAACAGTAAATAATATGAACAGGAGAAAGAAAAGATAAAAGAGAGAAGTCAGTTTTAACTCATGAAAATGTGCGAGAATGTAATTAAACCAAGCAAATAGGGAGATAGAGATGGGAGAGACATGATATAGCAATCTTAAACAAGATGAAGGAAATATGGAGGGGACGTACATGTCATAGCAGTTTAAGCAAATAAAGGAAATAGGAAAAGGATGTACATGTCATAGCAACTTAAACAAATAAAGGGAAATAAGGGAGAGCATGTACATATCATCAAGTAATCCATTAATCCACATAAGTCAACTTCATTATGGTAAGAGCCTAAGTGTATCCCCAGCAGAGTCGCCATGTTGTCGTGTCCCTTTTTGTCTCAAAAGCAGGTTTCGACGTGTGACAACTCTTTTAAATGGATATTAAAAGAGAAGAGCCGCCACCTAACGATTTTGAGGTGCGTTAGGGCACCTATTTGCAAATAACTCTGTTTAATTAGTCTATGTCACCAAAGATCGGGTAAGGGCTCAAATTACCTCAAAGAGAAGGTATTAGGCACTCTTCGATGTCAACAATTGTGGGTCCCGACCAAAATTTACACAATGTGAGATTACTGGATTATAATTGTCCTTTGCGATCGGGTAAGTGAGGGAAGACAGGGAATTTAAAAGTTCTACTAGTGTAAAGAGAATTGCACAAGAATTAGATTGTATATAAATAATCAGTACGAGTCTTTAGAGGTTACAAATGCTTAAAATAGCCGGCCGGGTCGTTACAGATGCAACAAACTTTAGCTTTCCTCTTTTCTCTGTTAATTAGTAAAGGAACTTCTTAGTGACCATTAGAGAAGATGAGCAAATATATCCCCAGTAAATGAGCGCTGCTAAATGTTGAAATTGGAATAAATTTCTTATCACCACCTAGAATTCTTAACTCCTATTAGCTACAGAGTGGTGTTAAAAAACTTTTGATTTTTTTCAAGCTTTCTCAATCTACAACAATGATTCTTCTGAAACGTCAATAAAGCCAATTATTACCAAATTTAATTGCTAATTAATTATCTTTTTGTTGAAAAAAATTGTCTGATAAGCTTATATAAATGGATTATAAATCAGTAATATGCATTACCATCACTATTAGAAGAAACAGTAGAGGAATTCTGCAAATTTACCAAGTAATTTTTGGTTCCTTTTGTTACGTCCTTTGAGTATTTATGAAATTGTATACTCTGATTTTTACTAATTTTTATTAAGCAATACTCTCCATTGTTATTAATCATCTGCGATGAATGATTAGAAAATTAAGTTATTTCCGATTTGACTCTACACTTGAAGCTTTATTTACAAAAATATTATGCACTTATAGACCATTGTTTAACAAATTTCATATTTAGCATCCCATTCCCAAATTATATGTTGAAATATGCCTGAATTTTCCTCAGCATTTTTCTTCTATGAACGGCTGCACAAAATTATGCTTTAATCCTATAGATGTCATGCTTTAAGTTTATTTTGCATAAGACATCATGCTTAAAGTCCCTTTTTTGAAGTTTTCATTTATGGAGTTCTTTTAAATTTGGTTGTGAGATATGTATGTTTACTGTTTGGTTTTTTCTCTTACTATTAGTTCAATTCTCAACTACTTATCGCAAGTGACAAAAAGGCCTTACCCGTCCATATGTGTTTGTAGGCAATTTTTTATTTCTTGTCAAAAAAACGGCTGGTTCATCTCCTGGTTTGGGAAGCGTTGCAACTTTTCGTGGTTCTCAATCAGATGTTTTCAAGAGATGCTTTCTTCAAAATCAAAAGCTGCCACCGTTTCATTAGGACTTTAAGAAGCACACCCTTTCGTGCGTATTTGTTTTCCAATGAATAGGGAATTAGAAAAAAGAGTAGGATAATTAGGTTTTTAAGAAGAACATTTTGGTAGATGCTTTTAAATCCTTTAATATGACTGTATACGGTCGAAATAGATTTCGATCTTCTTACGTTCGATCGAGTTCAAGTGTTAAAAAGTCAGAATGAGATTTTGGGAGTGAGCTCCGAAGTCAGTACTAACGAGCCTCCAGTCCGAAGGTCGCTCGAGGAGTCGGCTCGGTAACCTTATCGAGCCCGTGACCGAATCGATCCGCAAGGCACTGCTTCGAGGTCGGAAATGTGCTACGCCCATCTCGAAGGTCGAACTCGAGCCAAGACCGAAGGGCCCAACCCAGTAACGAGTTCGAGCCAGTATCGAGCTTACAGACAAGAGCCGTTGCAACCGCACCAAGAGAGAGAATCTTGGCGGGAATTGAGGAAGAGACAAGTCATCATGGGCCTTCCACTATATGCATTATTTTATTATTTTTTGTAATGACCCTCTACTATAAAAGGGGGAATCCTTGTAAGCTATGAAGGGAAGAAAGAAAAACACACTGTAACAAAAAATAACTTCTCATATTGAAAGATATCCCTTTGTACTTGTTTTACTTTATCTTATTCATTCTTGTTGCTCACTATTTGTATTCTCATAGTCAAGAATACACATATCTCTATTTCTCTATACGATTTATATCGAATTGTATCGCATATCCTTAAAACCATACACAAATCTAACGTTATCCGATTTTTTCGGTAAACAGTTTGGCGCCCACCGTGGGGCTAAAGGTAACAGTGATCGTTTGATATAAATCTAAAGTACACGCCAGCTTACAACTTCAAATCAGCAATGGCTTTACCTATCGACCATGAAGCCGGCCTTCAAGATGAAACCAACAACTTGGCAACCGGGGCCGGAATGCCATTTAATGATGGCACCGAGGCTCGAATCGAAGAACCCGAAATTCGAGCCGAAGTACCATTGGATGTCAATTTACAAATAGCTTTGGAGGCGAATCAGCGTTCCGAACCGGAAAGAAGCATTCAGGGCGGTACTCGATCCCTAGCCCGAGACACCCATAATGCGGGGGAAATCAGGGCCAACTTACGTATGATCTTCGAGTTACTACAAGCCCAACAAGTAGCGATAGCTCAGGTACAGAGCCAAACTCGCGTACAAAGCAGGCCGGATTCCAGTCCACTTCGAGAAATCACCCCCAGAACGGAGCCCGCCATAGTGAAATCAAACGAGCAAGAATCAGGGACCACTCCTGGAATTACTAAATTGCTCGAGGAACTCACAAAATGAGTCGAAGACAACGACAAGAGAGTGGAAATATACAATGTCAGGGTCGATCAAATCCCAGGGGCTCCACCAATGATAAAAGGGCTTGATTCGAAATAATTCATACAAAAGCCTTTTCCCTCGTGTGCGGCACCAAAACCAATCCCCAAAATATTCCGTATGCTCGAAATTCCAAAATATAACGGTACGACCGATCCTAACAAACATGTCACCTCTTACACATGTGCCATCAAAGGTAACGATTTGGAGGACGATGAGATCTAATCCGTGTTGTTGAAAAAGTTCGGGGAGACCCTCTCAAAGGGAGCGATGATCTGGTATCACAATTTACCACCAAATTCCATCGATTCTTTTGCCATGTGCCTATGGGCTACTTCGACCATTATGCCTACGGGCTATATTGCATCGAGTTCGAGTCATTCACTCGACTGATAAGCCTACGGGCTACTTTTTATTTCGAGTTCGAGCAAGCACTCACTCGACCACTAAGCCTATGGACTACTTCGACCATTATGCCTACGATCTACATTGCATCGAGTTCGAGTCATTCACTCGACTGATAAACCTACGGGCTACTTTTTATTTTTGAGTCCGAGCAAGCACTCACTCGACCACTAAGCCTACGGGCTACTTCGAACATTATGCCTACGGGCTACATTGCATCGAGTTCGAGTCATTCACTCGACTGATAAGCCTACAGGCTACTTTTTATTTCGAGTTCGAGCAAGCATTCACTCGACCACTAAGCCTACGCCTAACGGGCTGCATGGCATCGAGTTCGAATCATTCACTCGACGACTAAAGCCTACGGGCTACTTTTATTTCGAGTTCGAGAAAGCACTCACTCGACCATCACGCCCACGGGCTACATTACTTCACTCGACGATTATGCCCACGGATTATATTTCTTCAAGTTCGAATCATTAACTCAACTAGTAAGCCCAGGGGCTACGTCACTTCGAACAATCAATCATAGAGACTACGAAGTCCAAATTTGATTGAATTGTTACGATCCTTGTGAAAACATTTGTAAGGCACGCATAAAGTCTTCACAAATCGGCCAAAGTTGTCTATATGCAAAATATTTTACATGATTGATTACAAACATAAAAAAAAAATTATGAACTAAGCTTCCTGATCATCCTCAGGGGCGTTTGCTTCTCTGTCAGGCTCTCCCCCATCCTCGGATCTGCTCTTGCTACAGTCATCATCATCATCATCGCTATCAGAAGCCAAGGCTCCAGCTTCAACTTTGAGCTCTTTAGCCTTTTTTATTTCTTCAGTAAGGTCGAAACCCCGAGCATGTATCTCCCCGATGGTCTCCCTCCGAGACCTACATTTAGCAAGTTTGGCAATCCAATGTGCTCGGGTGTCGGCAGTTTCCGCCGCCTCTCGTACCTCCATCTGAGCAGCCCGATACACGGCAACAGAGTTATCCGCCAAGATTTTCGACGACTCAACCTCTGCCTTTGCTTCAGCAAGTTGGGCTTCAAGCTCCTCGATCCACTTAGCTTCAGCCGAACCTTTTTTCTTAACGTTTTGAAGCTGAACATCGGCCGATAATAAGTTGGTCAAAATGGTCTCTTTTTCCACAGCCAGGCGATCGATAGTCTCCTTCCACCGATTATATTCAGCTTTGATTTGATCGACTTCTTCCCGAAGTGACCCGATCTTTTTAGCCTTTTGCTGCAACTGAGACAACGAAGGGTTAACTTCCACAGTCGAGTCAAACCCATACTTTAATAGAACTAGGCTCACCTGCTTGTCAAGTTCGGCCTCTTCTTCACGAGCCTTAGCCAAATCCGCTTGGAGGTCCTTTATAGCCTCGTCCTTTTGGCTATAAAGAAGCCGCAAGGCATCTCTCTCCCCCGAGACCTTCTGAAGCTCAACCTCACACTGGCTAAGATCGACTCAAAATCTACTAATGGCCTGCACAGTAGGGAAAGAACACGAGTCAAATTCGGAAAAGAACAAAGAAACCAAGTATAGTAAAATCATTACCCGAGTAATGAAACGTTGGGCCTCTTCTAGTAGAAGAGAAGCGTCCCCAATATCGGAAGCATCATCGACTTCAGTAAAGCAATCCCGAAAGGGATCCCCTGCACTAGAGCCTCAGCCCATATCGGGGGTCTTCAATTCTCGAGCTTCCTTTAATGCCTCCTCATAAAACGTAGGAAGAGAAGGTGAATAACCCACTGTCATAGTCCCAAGCGAATCACTCGGGGTGTTCCGATCAAGACTCGGGATCCTTGGGTCAACCCCGACCGGTACAGCTGCCATCGGCTCAGGAGCTTCGGTGACCTCGATAACTCTTGCAGATCGGGTCACCAATGCCAGGGCACCTCCTTCTTCCTCTTCTTCTTCTTCTTCTTCTTCTCTCAATCGTTGGACCGAGTCAATCAAAAGGGAAATTGCCTTCCTCCTCACCCATCGAGTTTTGCGTATGGGTCCCTCTGACCGAGAGGCAGCTTTTGACTTCTTGTTTTTCCCCGATTTCGGGACCGGGGACTTGGTTCCTTCTTCACCGCTCGAAGGCCTCAAAGCGGCGTCCTTGGTTACACCTGCGTGAAAGGAAATCGGTAACTAATGGAGCACAAAGAACACTTCGAAGAAAATGAGAAGTAAAACCTTACCATGGTTCTTGGCTTCCCATCTGCCTTTTGCCAAATCACGCCAAGCACCTTCGGAATAAGAGGAAGTCGAGGCTAACTTCCGAACCCAATCCTCGAGGTCGGGCACTGCTTGTGGCATCCAAGGGCAGCTGTATATCGGGAAGATACATAAGAAAAAATTGGGAAAGGATACAAAAAGCAACGTCTTATGAGAACAACTTACGATCAAAATTCCATTCCTCGGGGAATGGCATCTTCTCTTCCGGAATAAGGTCACGGGTCCTCACCCGAATGTAACACCCCATCCGACCCCGATACTTGTCTTCGTCGATGCTCAACATCAAAGTCTTTGATGCCCGACGATGAAGTCTGATTAATTCTCGAAAGATTTGAGGCCGATACAACCGTATGAGGTGATTCAGGGAAAAATCCAGCCCCCGGCTTTGATGGAGAAGAAGCGAAGTACGATTACTATACGCTATAGAGAGGGATGAATTTGACCGAGGGTGACCTGATATCTCTTGCAAAAATCAATGATCACCGGGTCGACCGGACCCAATATGAAGGAATAAGTGTAAACACTTAAAACCCCCTCCACATGGGTGACGACACTCTCTTCGGGGGATGGAATTTTCAACACAATCTCGGAACCCCAGTTGCAGTCTTTTCTAATGGCCTTGAGATGACCCTCCATTATAGAGCACATATACATTGACACGTGCTCTCATCGACCCGGGACGGATGAAGGATTCTCAATCTTAAAATCGATCTTTAGAGTACACGGTCCAGGAATGTAGTCATAGGTGGACGGCTCCACTGGCGCCTTGTCGCCGGACGGCCGTGAAGAAGAAGCTTTCTCCTTCTGAGGCATAGTTTTCGAAGTCTTGGCCATTGATATGGGAGGAAAAAAGACAAAGGAAAGTGAAAAATTGACGACAACAAAACTCTGGTGGCAACAAGAAAGGAAGAAAAGATGAGAAAATTTGGGGGAGTGAATGCGTGAAAGTAGTAAATGATAGATAGAAGAGCTATTTATAGGCTCACGTCAAGACGGTTCAATATCACAGGTGGCCGACCGCCATCTGACAAGCATTAAATACCTTGAAAGGATGAATCGATGGGACAGCTATCACATACGTCATAATCGATCCCTGTGAAAACGTCGGCTTATGACCCGATCGAACCACTAAAAATCACATCGATTCTCACCGCATCCTTCATGAGAAATGAGGGGACTATCTGTATATGGTCGAAATAGTTTTCGGCCTTCCTACGTTCGATCGAGTTCAGGTGTTAAAAAGTCAGAATGAGATTTTGGGAGTGAGCTCCGAAGTTAGTACTAACGAGCCTCGAGTTCGAAGGTCGCTCGAGGAGTCGGCTCGGTAACCTTATTGAGCCCGTGACCGAATCGATCCGCAAGGCACTGCTTCAAGGTCGGAAATATGCGACGCCCATCTCGAAGGTCGAACTCAAGCCAAGACCGAAGGGCCCGACCCAGTAACGAGTTCAAGCCAGTATCGAGCTCACAGACAAGAGTCGTTGCAACCGCACCAAGAGAGAGAATCTTGGCGGAAATTGAGGAAGAGACAAGTCATTTTGGGCCTTCCACTATATGCTTTATTTTATTATTTTTTGTAATGACCCTCGACTATAAAAGGGGGAATCCTTGTAAGCTATGAAGGGAAGAAAGAAAAACACACTGTAACAAAAAATCACTTCTCATATTGAAAGATATCCCTTTGTGCTTGTTTTACTTTATCTTATTCATTCTTGTTGCTCACTATTTGCATTCTCATAGTCAAGAATACACATATCTCTATTTATCTACACGATTTATATCGAATTGTATCGCATATCCTTAGAACCATGCACAAATCTAACGTTATCCGATTTTTTCGGTAAACACTGACATAATATAAAATAATATACCACATATCTTATTTCCTTTTGTTAAAAAGATTCTTGAGCTATGCTCTAATAAGACAGTGTAAGAATTTTGATTTAGGAGCCTTGCTAATAATTGTATTAAATCTTTTGGGAAGGATTGACTGTCACGACCAAAACCGATGGGCCATGACGAGAGCCCGAGTCCTACCTGTCAAACACCCCTAAGCATACGTCTAAGATATAAACATGAAATAAAGGTAGGTCATGCATAACATCTGTCAATAAACTGCTGAAAAACATACGTGAGGAAACATGCCCAAAAGACATATATACATATACATGTGGAATACGGTAGGGCGAGATGAAAAGGCTGCTATAGACAACTATATATTCAAAATTAGAAGCCGACAAGACCATATACTATCCAACTATACATGATTGTCTACAGACCTCTAATAAAGTGTAAAACTATATAAAGGATGGGACTGGGCTCTGTCATACCCATATATGTATATAAATATATCGTACCAAAATCCAATAGCATCTCTAGATAAAATGAAGTACACCAACTCTCGCTGAGCAAGGATTCTAAGAAAGGGGACCGTCAGCCTGTCTACCTGCACCTGTGGGCATGAAACATAGGCCCCCAAGCAATAGAGGAGTCAATACGAATAATGTACTGAGTATGTAAGGCATGAAAATCAGTATATAAAAGACATGAAAGAAACATGGAGTAAAGAACTCAACCTGTAAGTCTGAATAGCTCTGTGAATCATGATACATTTATAATGTCATGTATATGCGTATAAATGTCATATCATGTATAGGTATATGCATACATAACATCATCAAGGCATTGAGGGCATCCCATCATAACATCTCGGCCTCAGTGGGCGAAATCATCAACGTATACCAGCTGATCAGGTAGTGGTCCATATATCATGCCGTGACCTTTTCCCATACCCCATATATATATGTAACGACCCGACCTGTCTTTTTGAGCATTTGCACCTCGCTCAGTGGTTTGAGGGTATGAGTAGCTTCATATGATGTATTATGACTTGTGTGAATTGTCGGTTTTGATTTTCGGGTTATTCGGAATCGATTTGGAAGAATGAATTTCATTGTTGAAGCTTTAAGTTAGAAGAGTTGACTAAGTTTAACTTTTGTGAATTTGACCATGGAATGGAGCTTTGATGATTCCGTTAAGTCTGGATGGTGATTTTGGACTTGGGCGTATGCCCGGATTTGCATTTGGAAATTTCTAGTAGGATTCGGCACTAATTGGTGAAAGTTAGGAATTTGAAAGCTTGGAAAGTTCATAAGTTTGACCGGGAGTTGACATTGATAATATCGGGTTCGGATTGTGGTTCCGAGAATTGAAATATCTTTGTTATGTTATTTGTGATTTGTGTGCAAAATTTGAGTTCATTCCGAGTTGATTGGATATGTTTCGGTGCGAGTTTTGGAAATTGAAAGTTATAAGTTCATTACTTTTGATTTGAGGTGCAATTCATCGTTTTGATGTTGTTATGCATGATTTGAGGCCTCGCTTAGGTCCATGTTATATGATGAAACTTGTTGTTATTTTTGGACGGGGTTCCGAGGGGCCCAGGTGAGTTCCGGGCGAGGTTCGGATAATTTCTCATTCTTATTTGGTTATTGGTAGCTGTTGTTACTGGTGTTGTGCACCTGCGGTTGAATTTGCGCAGGTGCGATGGCCGCAGAAGCGACAAAGAAGTCGCAGGAGAGGATGTGGATCTTGAGAAGGGCTCCGCAGATGCGAGAGTTGGGACACACCTGCGGAAGCGCAGAAGCGGTGCGTCGAGTCGCAGGGGCGATGTATGGCGCAGGTGCGATGGCAGAGTCGCACCTGCGGGCGCACAGGTGCAAAGTGATGTTCCACAGAAGCGATGGCTGCTAAGTTTGGTCTATTCATAGAAGCAAAGATTGGGCCACATGTGCGTGTCCGCAGAAGCGGAAATTTGGTTTGCAAATGCGAAAACCGTTGGGCAGAACCTATAAATCGAGGTTTTGGTTCTTTTATCATATTTTGGAGATTTGGGGCTTGGTTTGAGGCGATATTTGAAGTGATTTTCACCACGTAGATTGGGGTAAGTGTTCTCTATTCGCTTTTGCTCATATTTCATGAATGTATATTCAATTTTGGCATTTGGATTATAATTGTAAAGAGAAATTGGGGGTTTTAGCCTAAAGTTTCATAGAGTGAGTTTTTGAGTTTTGAACATCGATTCGGAGTTGGATTATGGGTCGTGACTCTCTCTCTATGCCATAGCCTTTCCTCATACCCCATATACATATAATATACGCGTATATAACGCCATCTGGTCATGGGTCAATGTACATGTATAAATGAATGCAATGCATGAGAAGTAAGTCAATAAGATCTCTCGAAAAATAAAAAGATCAATATGCCTTTAGTTAATACCATGAAATAAACTTTATCAACTTACGTTTTTTCTGAGACCCATGAACATATGATATAACAATAAGACACATGGGGAATCAAGAACATAGGCACCCCTACTACTTTTATGAATAGAGTCATTTGTGAAAGTCGCGCGTTTGCTCATTTTGTTTGTATCACATGGATCATACCAAAAGGAAAGAAGGGATAGCCTTAACATACCTTTATCGTTTACCTAACCACACAACGTCGACTCAGCCCGTTAGTACTTCAATCTACAATAAATAATAAGGACCATTGTTAAGCTTACGGAAGCTAGAACTCAACATAAATAAGCGACTAGCACGTCTACAAAATTTTAGACAGCACCTCCCCTTGTTCTTTGCACTTTTCTCAAATCAAACAACAAGACCAACATGTCGAGAATGTCAACAAACATATATACATCAATATCTAAACCTTATATTCATTACTATACATCACCAAAACAGTCCACACCATCTCATCCAACAAGCAAGTTCTAACTTGCACTTTTCCATCCATACAACTTAGCTAAAATTTCAATACACTTCAATAGTGACAATCACAATATACTCAGGTTGTTCCTACTAATTTTCAGCCACAATACTCAATAAAAATAACCTCATAATAGTCAAGCAAATTGTAGTAACTTGGAACTTATTTCAGGCCATTTCTTCATAAGTTCGTATTGACGCAAGATAGCTAAGACTCCAATAAGCTCAAACACATGAAGAAGAGAAGATTCCTTACCTTATGCAGCAAGAAGAAGCCCTAGAAAAGTCTCTTTTAACTTGAGTGTCGCGCCTCCTTTTCTCTCGAAAGCAGGTTTCGACATGTGACAACTCTTAAAATGGGTATTAAAAGAGGAGAGCTGCTGCCAAACGATTTTGAGGTGTGTTAGGGCACCTATTTACAAATTACTCTGTTTAATTAGTCTACGTCACCAAAGATTGGGTAAGGGCTCAAATTACCTCAAAGAGAAGATGTTAGGCACTCTTTGAGGTCTATAACCGTGGGTCCCGACCGAAATTTACACTATGTGGGATTACTGAATTCTAATTGTCCTATGTGATCGGGTAAGTGAGGGAAGACATGGAATTTAATAGTTCTACAAGTGTAAAGAGAATTGAAAAAGAATTAGATTGTATATAAATAATCAGTACGAGTCTTTAGAGGTTACAGGATAAAACATAATTATTCTAAGTTCAAGAGACAAAGTACGAACAATAAACGTATAAAGGAGGGGGTCCTAAGTTTTTTAGCCTAAAGGATCACCCCGTACAACATAAATAATACTTCGCAACTCCCTTAGAGTAGGGGTTGCTCATATTATTCAGCGGGCATAGACTATCATCTCATGCTACCCGATTGTTATGTTAAAGTTGTTTACTTATAGCGGTCTAATTCAATTCTAAACTGTGTCTTATGCGTGCGCTACCCGTCCCATGCCTATGATCCAGGAGGCTTTGGATCTACTATTTGGGTGGTTCTAGACTTGCTTAGGGTGCTCAAAAATTATAAAACTAGGTGCACATTCAAAAACACATAGGACTACACATAAAGGTAATAGATGGCTCAAGTTGGCCTCCACACATAAGCAAAAAATGCATGCGGCAGATTCTTATATTAGGCAATAGACAGTTTCAAAATTAAGACGTATGAAATGAGCATTTAGTAAAGGAATGTATTATTGCATCCTATAGGCATGCTGTCTAATAATTAAACAAGTAGTTATTGGTGTTTGGTTCCTATAGGCATGATATCGGATAGTGCACAATAGTAGACATGGAAGCAAGTACAACATTTACTCAAATCAACATACTTTTGGATAGTGTACAAGTATTAGACAAGTTAAGTGAAGTGTGTGATTTTCTATAGACATGACTTCTATCACTGTACAAAATAAAGCATGTCGAACAAAGTAGAAAACAAAGCAGGTAGATCCTATAGGCATGCTCTCTAACCCGTTTATGTAAGAATTAGGATACCCTAACCCCTTTTCACTAATCTTCCCCATCGTTTTCTTACAGATTATTACAGGCCCAAAGATAAAAGAAGAAACAGACTCAAATGTTACAGAATCTAGATGACTACATGCCCAAAAAATAGAGCAGACCCAAGAAAAGATAACCCAGCACTGCCTGGGTTTTCAACAGACTCTTTTACTTGAATAGCAGGCCCATATCCAAACACTTCTCGAAAACAGGAGAGTATGTCCATTTGCACAACCCAAAGCCACACAGGGACTCATATCAAGCCCATCAGTTACAATATTGACCACTTAACCGAATAAGTTAATGGACCACACATGAAAATTAACTAAACAAACCTAAAACAATACCTCATAGAGATAGGTTTGTGTGAAATTTAACATGATTCATAAACAAATTGGCATTTCAGAAGCAAGAATGACGGGATTGATTAAGCAAAGAATAGGAAACTAGGAAAGCCAACAGACTTGATTTCCAACATGGTAAATGAAATATAGATTAAACCATTAGGCAGGTGATAGTATGCTAAAGATAGACATAACACTAAGAGAGGTAGGGAGACATGCCATTTGGAATTAACAGAGTAAACATACTAGACACATACAAAATGAACATGCTAAGTTTTCCCAGAATGAATTTAGAATAAAGCATGATCCATAGTTAGCCTAATAAAAGTATTTTGAACCTAGGAGTCTAAGTCATGAAGATCAAACAGAGTCATAGTCAGGGAATGACAATTACACATAGCAAACAGACAAGCAAAAAATCGATAAGAAGCCTAATAATGCTGAGTATAACATAAAGATCTCAAAGTCCAAAGGTGTCATGGCAGGAAGTCATATTATCTTAAGGTTAAAATAGAACAGGCAGACTCAGAACTTAAGCCAGTCGACTATGCATGATCATTGAACCTAAATGTATTGGGATTCAACTAGAAGCATAAGCAATACCAAAGAATGCAGGATTGACCAAACACCAGAACAAAGCAATGGGTTTGTTTAAAACATCGCGACAACAAATATGGTTCATGTAAGTAGGTAACAATAGAGTTCACATAAAGGAATTATCAGTAGAAGTTCATTAAGGCAAATTCTGGGTAGGAGATGATTCCCTAAGAATTTCAGTGTGAGAATCCAAAACAAAGCATGAGAAAAACTCATAATAAACAGCCGAACAACAAAGCAGACTTAAAGATACAAAATCATTCAAGCAGAGCATATTGGAGTTTAAAAATCTAGGCATGTTGTGTCACTAGAAGATTCAGAATTGCAGAATAGCTGCAAAGCAAGTAAAATTTTTAATGATAATGACACAATATTGGAGTCATATTGGTTCAAACAACATGGATATGCGAAGCACTAAAAACAAGCAAAAGAAGATAGAATTGCAAAAGTTGAGACACTCACCAGTTTGCAAATTCAACAAACAAAATAGAAGAGAAGACTAAGAGCCAGCAACAGCTCGAGTATTAGCAGCAAACAGAATAACCAAAAGACCCAAATCCTAGTGCGTTAAATTTCATAGGAGCTTCAAATGAGCCCCGAGTAGTGTGAGAATGGAGAGATGAGAGAATACAAAGGCGGCTGGGCGAGGGAATAGATCTCTAGGGTTTGGGCGAGGGTTATAAAAAGAGAGGAAGGGCTGCTGTGGGCCGTTGATCATTTAAGATCAACGGCTAGGATCGAAAGGGAAACGGGGCATGAGACGGGTCACGGTCGGGTTAAATAAAGAGGTTGTTTGATTTGGGCTGTTGAAGGGTTAAATGGGATGGGCTAAGTGCCTTGGGACTGTTTTTGGTCCGAAAGTAGCCCTATATTGGGCTATAAATTAAATACACGAAAAATATTTAAAATAATTTAGAAAAAGTAATTAATAAATAGTAAAAATATTACTTATGTAGTAAAATGATTGAAAATAATAGCTTAATATTATAAAAATATAAAAATGCTATTTTAGCGTAAATAATGTAACAAATATAATTATGAATAGAACGTACTCTATTATTGCAAATATTATGTAAATAGCTCGAAAATACAAAATATAATTATATGAAATGAAGTAAAATATTATAAAATATATATGTGGGTGTAAATACTAAATTTGGATGATTAAAGCATCCCAAAATAATTTGAAAGGATAATTAATAAATATTTGAATAATTTTACATGCAAGAAAATCAATTTTAAAGCTTTAAAAATTATAAAATATTATAGAAAATACTTATATGACTCTTGTAAACTTGGTAATAATGCAAAATATTATTTCGAAAGTATATAGAATATTTTATAAAACATGAGGGCAAAATTGGATATCAACATTGAGAATGCTCACAACTTAGCAACAACATCAAACAAGTGATCTCCACCACATCTACAACACTTTTAATCAAGTGTTGGTGGTCTAACCTTGGAGGAGAGGGGATGCCTTGGGCTGTTTGGTATAGAAACATTTGAGATCTTAGGAGAGAAGATAAAACACATGAAAATCATCTCACATGATTAGGGAGGAATGAAACTTGAAGCCCTTTCCACTTAGAACCCTAGTAGAAAGATGGGTGGTTGTTTCGCTTGGGAGAGAAGAAAGGATGTTGGTGAACTTTATTTTGGATGAAGATGGGTAAAAATGGTCAAATGTTTGCTTTTAATAACCCCTTATGGTCGACCAAACTACTGCCCCAATGGCCCTCTCTTTAACCTTTAATTTGGGTCACAAACAATCCTTTAATTTGGGCTTCTCATTTTAGCAAGTAGGTGTGTCCTACTTATTTTATTATGGTGTATCACATGATGCCCTAGTTAATTTAAATACGTTTCTCCACCTCGTTTAATAATCATGACACGTGTAAAGTAGCTCAAGTAAGTAGGACGAAAAGTAAGTTGGTGAAGCAGACACGTCGGGTAAGCAAGCAGCTCGTTTTTATTTGTCCAAATCTCCTTTCTCAGGTTTAAGTACATTCGTCCTCAACCTAGTTGTGTATATGTTAAACGGAAATATGAGATGTGGCATCATTAAATTACTTTATATTCTTTCAAAGAGCATCTCATTTTCGAGCTTACATCAATTGACTTACGACGTACTTTTGCGTACGAAAACATGGGTGTAACATTTTTAATTATATATACTCTGTACTTTTTAACAAGTTCTTTAACGTATTTCATCCGTTTACAGCAAGTCCTTTGTTCGTGAACAGGAAGCATAGTAAATGAGTTCTTTCTAACTGTAATATTTTATTATTTTGTATGAGTATCAAAAATTTATTTTCTATAGGCTTAATTTTGTGTTACAATCATCCTAACAAGTTACTTGGATTGCTACATCACAAAATCGGTAATGGATTATACACCTTTATAAGTACTTTTATAAAGAAGATTATTAAGATAGTCGTATATATTACCAGTTGAAGTTGCTCGCTTTTCAAATCAAACAAACAATAATTAATAGTGTGTTTGTATCATTTTAAATTGTAGAAATTAGATACCAAAAAATATTTGTACTATATATATATATATATATATATATATATATATATATATATATATATATATATATATTTGTATTTCATCACCTTGTTTGCTATCTCATCCATGAAATTTTCTTTCTAAGACTTATAAATCCAATCACTGAAACTAAGATATTCTCAGAAAATATGTTCGACAAAAAGTTCATTCCAATAATAATTGTTTAACCAAAAAATAGTTTTTGTAGTCAAAGAAAATAAACAAATAATTCTGAATTCTAATAACCAATTTTACTCCATTTTTTCTAATATAAAAGAATAATAATAATAATAATAATAATAATAAATAAATAAGACTGGAAGAATAAGGAAATAGAAATCTATTGATGATTGTTGCTTTATTCCAATTGGAAAGAACAAGATCTTCCAATTGGAGAGAATAACAAGAATATTGGCAATTGATAGTATTACTTTGTAGTTTTCTCGATAGGGATACAAAATATGGAAAGAAAATTTATATAAGGGTACAATTTATAACTGATTACCCTATTTAATTCTTGCATGTTACTAATATTTATTACATTGATTACCCATTATATGGGTGATTTATAACGGTTGAAGTGATAACAGTCAATCGCGCATAATCAGGGATTATGCTAATTTATTTTAATATTTGTAGCTATTAATGATCTTTCCATCTTTGTGGCTTTGAATGTCCTTAATTACCAATCTCGTACCTACTTTCTCTATTTCAGCTAACAGGCGCGTTATCCTCGTAGACGGTCCCGTAGGTATTACTCATAATTTCTCTACACATCATTCTTCTTTATTGCTTTGATTCTCATGCCACTTGTCATCATAATATTAGTCCACATAGTGAATTTATTTTTTACCCCAACTTGAGGCCATGAGCAGCTTCATTTCAGGTATTACGACTGGTACGCATCATCGGAATTGAATGTCGGGGAGATCGGAGTTGATATTGGAAAGAAAATCCTCATTTCGAAAGCCTTAAGTTGGAAGAATTGACTAAGATTGGATTTTTGAGTAAACGACCTCGGAATCGGGATTTGAAGGTTCAAACAGGTTCGTATGATAATTTTGGATTTGGGCGTATGTCCGGGTCAAATTTTTGATGACCCGGGAACGTTTCGGCACCTATTATGGAAGTTGGCATTTTAAGAAGGATTTCTTAAATTTGAGTTGAAGTGCATTTCAATGTTATCAATGTCCGTTTGGGATTCCGAGCCACGGAATAGCTCCGTATGGTGATTCTGGTATTGGGAGCGTATCCGGATGTGGATTTAGAGGTCTGTAGGTTATTTTGGGGTCTTTTGACGAAAGTTAGAAATTTGAAGGTTTTTGAGAAGTTTGCCCGAGAGTGGACTTTTTAATATCGGGGTCGGATTCCGATTCCGAAAGTTGGAGTAGGTCTGTAATGTCGAATGTGACTTGTGTGCAAAATTTAAGGTCAATCAGACGTGATTGAATTGGTTCCGGCATCGAATGTAGAAGTTTGAAATTCTAAAGTTCTTTAAGCTTGAATTGGGGTATGATTCGTGATTTCGATATTGTTCGATGCAATTTAAAGCCTCGAGCAAGTTTGTAATGTGTTATGGGACTGGTTGGTATGATTGGTTGAGGTCCCGGGGGCATCGGGTGCGCTTCGGGGTGGTTTCGGATCATTTGGAGCTGTTTTGGAACTGTTGATTCTGGTATCTGGTTTCCTTCTTCGCGAACGCGAAGGAAGTCCCGCATTCGCGAAGAAGAAATTTTGGGGGTGCTAGATTTGTCCTTCGTGAATGCGAAGCAGGGGACGCGAAAGCGAGGAAAGGTCTGGTCAAGCTTTCGCGAACGCGACGCAGTGGTCGCGAATGCGAAGAAGGAAGGGGAGCCGGGACCCTGAGCCATTAAGCCTTCGCGAACGCGAAGCTTAGACTGTGAACGCGAAGAAGGAGGGTAGTTGGCTACGGCGAACGCGAGAGATTGAACGCTAATGCGATGCTGTGCATGGTCAGGCCTTCGCGAACGCGACACCGGTCACGCGAACACGAAGAATAACGGGTCTGGGAAGATTGGATTTTACGAGATTTGGCTCATTCTCTCTCATTTTTCACTGGGATGGACGATTTTTGGAGAGCTTCAAGTGGATAATTTCATCATCTATGTCAAGTTAAGTGATTCCCACCTATTGCAAGTAAAATACTTGATTTATATATGGATTTAAATAAGAAAATTAGTAGAAAATTTGAATTTTGAAGAAAAACCTAGAAATTGGTATTCTTGAATTTTGACCACGAATTTGGGCATGGAATTGGAAATAAATCATACATTTGAGTTCGTGAGGTTATGAGTAATGGTTATCTTTAAAAATATTTCGGAATACGGGAACGTGAGCCTGAGGGTTGCTTTATCAATTTTTCGAGCGGAGTTAGAAATTATTATAAACTGATTAATTATGAGTATTTGAGCATATTTTGATTGGGTTGCAACTCATTTGACTAGTTTTGGAGCGACGGGCGTCGGTTTGTGGTATTAGGGAGGCTTTGGAGCCGATTACGGAATTTTGGAGCGAGGTAAGTCTCTTTTCTAACCTTGTATGAGGGAATTTACCCCATAGGTGAAATAATTCAATATGTGCTTCTATTCGTGCTGGCTATATACGTACGAGGTGATGAGAGTCCGTGCGTAGCTACTATTATGCTTATGCCCGGGTAGTCTAGGACCCAAATCACGTTATACTTGCGATGCTTGCATCCTACTTGTTAATTTAACCATTTAAAACAGATTGGAACTTGATAAAGGAATTTCAAAAGGGTTAGACTTCACCTACTTGGGTTTTGGACGGGTCACTTGACCGTTAATGAGAATTGATATTTCTTTAAACATCAAACCTAAATAAATACTTGATTTGGTTGTCTGAATGTGTTTAACTTTTGTGGAACGGGCCGAAAGCCTCGGTAGATTAAATAGATGCATCTATAGTTCGCGTCGTTCGACCCTCCAGCAGTGCACAGTTTAATATTATGTTGGATCGGGCCGTACGACCTTGACTTTATTTGTGCATGACTTAATTGTTTGTTTTGGAATTATTGATAATTGATATGGCCTCATTGGCCGGAGATATAAATTGTTAAAAGATGAAAATAAATTTGGAAATCCCCTATTAACAAGAGAATAATTTAGTGGTTGGAGGATGTCGGCATGGAATTTCCACAGGTGGGATATCTCCTGTGAGCAGGTTAGTGGTTGCGTGGTGTTGATGAAGCTTCTACGAAGAATTTTATTGGTTATCTAGTAAGAGGTCAAATATGTGAATGTGACTAGTTATTCTGAATGTTCATGAAATGTTTAACATAAGGATTTCGAGGAAATTTGGCGGGTTGATTGTGCAAGGTCATGTCAATAGGAGATAAGGAATCTTGGTAGGTTCTAGGGTCATGCATTAGTAGCTTTAGGCTAAGTGGGAGAGCCCTACTATCTATGATTGGATTGTGTAGTTATCAACTAGTGCGGTTTCTGGTTATCGGTGTACTGGTGGGTTGCCATGACTAACGAAAGAGAACATCAGTGGTAGTTAGAGCAAAGAATTTGAGGAATGAAGGCTATATTTGGCCTTATCGACTTGTGTTCAGACTTGGGGAAGACTCAGAGCCTATGCTTCATGTGGAAGTAGTGTATAAGAAAAGAAATTCAGTCGGTTGCTTCTTTGAGAGGGTGTTCATATGCTAACAGGGCCTTGCAGTTTGATTATATTCGGGGACAAGTCAGAGTGAGTGACTCTCAACAACGGTCCTAATGGATTCAAAGGATAAAGTGGGGTGCCTAAGGATTTCGAGTCCATAGTATGGTTGAATATCGAGCTTTTGCAGCGGATTATGATAAAGGAGCTTGGAATGTTCCATGTTATCTTTGGTCTACGAGGTATCATGAGAGGAAGGGGAGCATGTAACTTTGGATTTATAGAAGAATCATCAGAATGGGTATATCAGTTAAAGATGCGATTATGCGCACAAGTAGGGTATGAAATAGTTCGTGGGTTTTGAGACAATGTGGTCTTGTGAAATAGGATCACTCAGGACAAGTGCAGATTAAGTTCGCTATGTTTTGAATAGAGCTATTATTATTCCTAAGGCGAGTCCAGGGAAAATTAGAAAGAGTCAGGTCAGTTAGCAATGGTTGAATCGGCATAATGATGGCAATGATCAGCTCCTTCAGTGTGTTGGGTTATTCATGTGATTTGTGACAGTACGTGCGAGGTTTGACGGTCGCCGTAACTGATCTTATTTGGAGGTTTTCGAGTATTATGGCCTGCTATGTGCAAATGGATCCCAAAAGGGTTATGGTGGTTTAGACCACTACTTGAGGTTGGTATTTTCTGTGGATATGAGGATTCAGTCGCGTGTTGTGATGGTTCTCTTGGAATGAGTTAAGTAAAAGGTTTATATGTGATGAAGTGTTTACCCTATTAGTAGTTCGGAAGTTAAGATGAAATTCTTGTACTCTTGCGCATTGGCATGATTAAGTGCAATGATCGGCAGGGGATTCGGAAATTGAGGATCAAGGTTGTAGTTTGGTGTCGACAAGAATGTCAAGAGCTCGGATGAGCGGGAAAGGATTCAGATGGTTAGAGTAAGCTCGTATTGTCTTTAGCGTCACCTGAGATCGGTGTCCTGTGTAAGAGGCTTTGAGTAGTGATTTCGGATTTTTGATTTGCTTTACAACATTTGTGCGGCCAGTGGTATGGATGTGCAGACTTGTTATCTGGTGCGGAAGGTCATGGGAGCACGTCCCACGGGGAGATTGTATAAGTGTGACATATAGTCACTTGATTGATCGAAGATTGGAACCAAGTATGGAGATTGCGGTACTATTGTTCATGTGAGCATTTATGCCTGGAGGGCACTCGATTCATTTGGTTGTGGACTGTGGAGGTGTGCTCCGGATATGATGGTTGTTCATGTGTGTTATGGGGAAAAAGGGTTATTATGAACCGTTGAAAGGTTATTAGACTAGTACGGTGCGATACGAATCAGCTTGAGGTCCATGGGTGGATCTAGATACAAATGTGGGCTCTATGACGGCCGGAGGTGTTCATTTCAGCATAGCGCTCCTTGTGGAGGAGTATTCGGACATTGGATGTTAATTTGTCGCTGGCTACTTCATGTGATACTATATTGTGCTGCGTGAGTTGTGAAACGGATTGTTAATTTCATATGTGTTGAGGTTCCGCACAGCGATGGTGTTGTGTGAGCAGGATGGCTCTCTAGATGCAGATCATATATCGCATCTTAGTTGTGCTTGAGTTTTGTAGCGCATGGCGCAATCTGTCTTCCCAGGGATGGTATTATGCACTTGGCGTGCTTGTGGCCAATATACTGGTATACTGTTTGGATCGTGTTGCACGCCACAACAGTGTGATGCTGAGTACAGTCCCCTATAGCTATTTTTGTGTGTTTTGTTTTCCATTTTCTGAGGAAGGTTCATGATGCCTTTTCGCTTATCTAAATTAGTTACGCGAGTTGAGTAATCCTTTCTAGAGTTCATTTTCCTTAGGTATCACGTTCGGGTTTGTAGCTTATTGGCACATTGTGGCATCATATGCGACTTTTGGCAGCGCCTGAGGTGGCTTATTGCATGGGCAACTTATACTGGGTGAGACGAGATTGTTGGATCTGGGATCAGTGCGATCGGATTATATGAAGCATATTAAAGAGCAAATACCATTATTTGATTCATAATGGGGTGATGATTCTAGTCAAGAGGAGAGGTTCAATGATTTGTTGACTTGGCAGTTGGTTATGAATTTCTACACGCCTCTTCAGTCGTGGCGGTATTGCCAGTGTTGAAACAAGACTTATATATGTCATGAGGTGTATTGTGAGCATCGGATTCATGAGATTTCAGCTATTGTTATCAGAGGATGTTATTGGTCATGTAAGTTATGTAATGCTTAGTGTGGATCCAGCAAAGGTATGCAATCATGTATTGGTACATCATATAGAGATTGATACAGTGTCCATATGATGGAAGCAGGCCTGGCAAAGAAATCTAGATGTTAGAATTGGGCTTTAAGGCCTAATGGGCTAAGTAAAAGGGAAAATCTTCAGATTAGCTCGAGCTAATGTGCTCAATTGAGTTGTGATAGCACGGGTGGGTGCACGAGGTGCTAACCAGTGATTTCGGACAACTCCAGAACAGTTCTTAACACGTTCGAGGACGAATGTAGGTTTAAGTAGGAGAAAATGTAACGACCCGACCGGTCGTTTTGAGCTCTAGAGCGTCGTCCGGTGGTTTGAGGCCATGAGCAGCTTCATTTCAGGTATTACGACCGGTACACGTGATCGGAATTGAATGTCGAGGAGAATGGAGTTGATATTGGAAAGAAAATCCTCATTTCGAAAGCCTTAAGTTTGAAGAATTGACTAAGATTGGATTTTTGAGCAAACTACCTCGGAATCAGGATTTGAAAGTTCCAACAGGTTCGTATGATGATTTTGGACTTAGGCGGGTCGAATTTTGGATGACCCGGGAACGTTTCGGCACCTATTATGAAAGTTGGCATTTTTAGAAGGATTTTTTAAATTTGAGTTGAAGTGCATTTCAATGTTATCAATGTCTGTTTGGGATTCTAAGCCTGGGAATAGCTCCGTATGGTGATTCTGGTGTTGGGAGCGCATCTAGATGTGGATTTGGAGGTCCGTAGGTCATTTTGGGGTCTTTTGGCGAAAGTTAGAAATTTGAAGGTCATTTTGTGGAATTTTTGAAATCGGGGTCGGATTCCGATTCCGGAAGTTGGAGTAGGTCTGTAATGTCGAATGTGACTTGTGTGCAAAATTTGAGGTCAATCGGACGTGATTTGATAGGTTCAGGCATCGAATGTAGAAGTTTGAAGTTCTGAAGTTCTTTAAGCTTGAATTGGGGTATGATTCGTGATTTCGATGCTTTTTGATGCGATTTGAGGCCTCGAGTAAGTTCGTAATGTGTTTTGGGATTGGTTGGTATGATTGTTTGTTGTCCCGGGGGCCTCGGGTGCGTTTCGGGGTGGTTTCAGATCATTTGGATCTGTTTTGGAACTGCTGATTCTGGTATCTGGTTTCCTTCTTCGCGAACGTGAAGGAAGTCCCGCGTTCGCGAAGAAGAAATTTTGGGGGTGCTGGATTTGGCCTTCACGAACGCGAAGCAGTGGACGCAAATGCGAGGCAAGGTCTGGTCAAGCTTTTGCTAAGGGGATGCAGTGGTCGCGAGCGCGAAGAAGGAAGGGGAGTCGGGACCCTGAGCCATTAAGCCTTCGCGAACGTGAAGCTTAGACTGCGAAGGCAAAGAAGGAGGGCAGTTGGCTACCGCAAGCGTGAGAGCTTGAACGCGAACGCGATGTTGTGCATGGTCAGGCCTTCGAGAACGCGACACTGGTCACACGAACGCGAAGAAGAACAGGTCTGGGCAGATTGGATTTAATACGTGATTTGGCTCATTCTCTCTCATTTTTCACTGGGATGGACGATTTTTGGAGAGCTTCAAAGGGAGATTTTCATCATCTATGTAAAGATAAGTGATTCCCACCTATTGCAAATAAAATACTTGGTTTATATATGGATTTAAATAAGAAAATTAGTAGAAAATTTGAATTTTGAAGAAAAACCTAGAAATTGGTATTCTTGGATTTTGACCACGAATTTGGGCATGGAATTGGAAATAAATCATACATTTGAGTTCGTGAGGTTATGAGTAATGGTTATCTTCAAAAATATTTTGGAATACGGGCACGTGAGCCTGAGGGTTGCTTTATCGATTTTTCGAGCGGAGTTAGAAATTGTTATAAATTGATTAATTATGAGTATTTGAGCATATTTTGATTGGGTTGCAACTCATTTGACTAGTTTTGGAGTGACGGACGCCGTTTTGAGGTGCTAGGGAGGCTTTGGAGCCGATTACGGAATTTCGGAGCGAGGTAAGTCTCTTTTCTAACCTTGTAAGAGGGAATTTACCCCATAGGTAAAATAATTCAATATGTGCTTCTATTCGTGCGGGCTAAATACGTACGAGGTGATGAGAGTCCGTGCGTAGCTACTATTATGCTTATGCCAGGGTAGTCTAGGACCCAAATCACGTTATACTTGCGATGCTTGCATCATACTTGTTAATTTAACTGTTTAAAACAGATGGGAACTTGATAAAGGAATTTCAAAAGGGTTAGACTTCACCTACTTGGGTTTTGGACGGGTCACTTGACCGTTAATGAGAATTGATATTTCTTTAAACATCAAACCTAAATAAATCCTTGATTTAGTTGTCTGAATATGTTTAACTTTTGTGGAATGGGCCGAAAGCCTCGGTAGATTAAATAGATGCATCTATGGTTCGCGTCGTTCGACCCTCCGGTAGTGCACAGTTTAATATTATGTTGGATCGGGCCGTATGACCTCGGCATTATTTGTGCATGACTTAATTGTTTGTTTTGGAATTATTGATAATTGATATGGCCTCATTGGCCAGAGATATAAATTGTTAAAAGATGAAAATAAATTTGGAAATCCCCTATTAACAAGAGAATAATTTACCTGCCTCGCGTTATTGTGTTTACTGTTGTCTAAAAAAAATCCATAATTTATCATATCAATTGTATATTAATTATAGCCCATAGTAAGTGTCTGAGTCGACCCCTCGTCACTACTTCTTCGAGGTTAGGCGGGATACTTACTGGGTACGCTTTGATTTACGTACTCATGCTACACTTGCTGCACATTTTTGTGTAGGTACACATATGGTTAGAGGCCTTGTGGGCGCAGAGGCGCGATAATGGCGGAGACTTAGGTGAGCTACATTCTATACGATGCTCAACAGCCAACAAAGTCTCCTTCAGAGTACTTACATTTTTTCTGTCCAATTTGTATTCCGGACAGCTGTTGTATTTTATTTTACATTCCTAGTTAATGCTCATGCACTTGTGACATCGGGTTTTGGGATGATTATGGGTTGCACTATATTGAAATTTTTAAAGATATTATTATGTATTTTGTAAACTCCATCTTCTACTATTTAATTGAGGGGAAAAACTATGATTTCAAAAATATTAAAATGAGACCTGAATTAAGTATTTAGTGTTGACTTGCCTGACAGCGGTGTCCGGAGCCATCACGACCTTTAATGGATTTTGGGTCGTGACAACATGGTATCAGAGCACTAGGTTCACTTCGGCCTTACGAGTCATGAGCGAGTTTAGTAGAGTCTTGTGAATCGATACAGAGACGTCTGTACTTATCTTCGAGAGGCTACCGAGCTAATAGGAGCACTTCCCTTCTTCATTCCTCATCGTTCGATTTGATTCCTTTGAGGCGTATTCCTTCATTTCCTTCCTATTCAATCTTACACGACGCGAAGCGCTTGATATAAATTTGGAATCGAGGAATTTTAATGGCACTACTGATGTAGAGCAGGATATTTCTCCCTGCGTATTCGATTAGGCTAATGTCATCGCCTTGTGGAAGGATGTTCTGTCATCTTAGCTCAGTAGCTATATTTTTGATGGTTTTGGGGATATGCACCAATTTCTATGATGTTCATGAGTTGTTATCGCACTGTATTAAAGAAATGGTAGGATGTTTGTCTATGCGTCGAGTTAGTGAATGACTTGAAAGGAGGTTTTACTCAAAGCATGATTCAGAGATTTAGTATTTTATTTTCGGCGGAGGAAAGGCAATTGGGCTACGAACGTTCAAGTTTGGGTTGATGGAGTAACGGGACTTGGTATTTCGAGCGCGGTGGAATTTTCATCTGTGATGTGGTGTCATCCTCCTTGATTAAATGCGTTAAGTTCGCCGGTGTTGCGGTCTTCTTCAAATCACCATTGGGGCAGAGTATTGTGAATGGTGCCGGGGAAGCGGCTGTCAGATGTCGGAGTGTGCTGTGGTTCAAAATTGAATCAATAAATCCTAATGTTGATGGCTCAAGAAAGATGATCTTCTAAGAGGTTTAGAGTTGGTGGCGACTCATGTGTCGGATGTTACAGAGATGGATCCGGGTTTGGAGCAACAATTGGGCAGCGAAGGACGAGGAAGGACATGTGGGAGGTGTCTTACGGTGGTTGAATTGTTAGGAGGTCAGGTGTGAAAAGTAGAAGTCGGGGAGTTACTTAAAGGAGAGGGTTTGGCCAAAGTGGGAGAGGGGCAGAGTAGCATATGGGTTTCGTGGTAGGATGGTTGCACGCCTTGAGGAAAGTTTAGAGTGATTTGGAATTCACGGTGGTTAGTGACCAGGTCTACGGGCTAAATTTGGAATATTGGCTGCTATATTAAGGAAGATTGTGTGTGACGGGAGGGAGTCGCTTAATATGAAGCAGGATACAACATGACTCTGGATTGGAATGTGTTGTCGCACTTTTAGTTGGTGTCCATGAGGAGTGAACGGACTTGTACAGCTGGTGAATGAGCACGGGCTCAGGATGGTTTATTGGCTTCGTGGTAATTGTATTCAGTGCAACGTTGTTGGAGGATGTCGGCATGGAATTTCCACGGGTGGGATATCTCCTGTGAGCAGGTTAGTGGTTGTGTGGTGTTAATGAAGCTTCTACGAAGAATTTTACTGTTTATCCAGTAAGAGGTCAAATATGTGAATGTGGCTAGTGATTCTGAATGTTCATGAAATGTTTAACATAAGGATTTCGAGGAAATTTGGCGGGTTGATTGTGCAAGGTCATGTCAATAGGAGATAAGGAATCTTGGTAGGTTCCAGGGTCATGCATTAGTAGCTTTAGGCTAAGTGGGATAGCCCCACCGTCTATGATCGGATTTGTAGTTGTCAACTAGTGTGGTTTCTGGTTATCAGTGTACTGGTGGGTTGTCATGACTAAAGAAAGAGAACACCAGTGGTAGTTAGAGCAAAGGATTTAAAGAATGTGGGCTATATTTGGCCTTATCGACTCGTGTTCAGGCTTAGGGAAGACTCAGAGCCTATGCTTCGTGTAGAAGTGGTGTATAAGAAAAGAAATTTAGCTGGTTGCTTCTTTGAGAGGGTGTTCATGTGCTAACAGGGCCTTGGAGTTTGATTATATTCGGGGACAAGTCAGAGTGGGTGACTCTCAACAATGGTCCTAATGGATTCAAAGGTTAAAGTGGGGTGCCTAAGGATTTCGAGTCCATAGTATGGTTGAATATCGAGCCATTTCAGCGGATTATGATAAAGGAGCTTGGAGTGTTCCATGTTATATTTGGTCTACAGGGTATCATGAGAGGAAGGGGAGCATGTAACTTTGGATTTATAGAAGAATCATTAGAATGGGTATATCAGTTGAAGACGCGATTATGCGCACAAGGAGGGTATGAAATGGTTTGTGGGTTTTAAGATAATGCGGTCTTGTGAAATAGGACCACTCAGGACGAGTGCAGATTGAGTTCTCCATGCTTTGAATGGAGCTATTATTATTCCTAAGGTAAGTCCAGGGTAAATTAGAAAGAGTGGGTCGGTTAGCAATGGTTGAATCGGCATAATAATGGCAATGATCAACTCATTCAGTGTGTTGGGCTATTCATGTGATTTGTGATGGTACATGCGAGGTTTGACGGTCGCCGTAATCGATCTTATTTGGAGGCTTTTGAGTATTATGGCATGTTATGTGAAGATGGATCTCGAAAGGGTTATGGTGGTTTAGACCACTACTTGAGGTTGGTATTTTCTACGGATATGAGGATTCAGTCGTGTGTTGCGATGATTCTCTTGGAATGAGTTAAGTAAAAGGTTTCTATGTGATGAAGTGTTTACCCTTTTATTAGTTCGGAAGTTAAGATGAAATGCTTGTACTCTTGCGCATTGGCATGATTAAGTGCAATGATCGGCAGGGGATTTGGAAGTTGAGGATCAAGGTTGCAGTTTGGTGTCGATAAGAATGTCAAGATCTCGGATGAGTGGGAAAGGATTCAGATGGTTAGATTAAGCTGGTATTGTCTTTAGCGTCACCTGAGATCGGTGTCCTGTGTAAGAGGCTTTAAGTAGTGATTTTGGATTTTTTATTTGCTTTACAGCATTTGTGCGGCCGGTGGTATGGATGTGCAGACTTGTTATCTGGTGCGGAAGGTCGTGGGAGCACGTCCCACGGGGAGATTGTATAAGTGTGACATGTAGTCACTTGATTGATTGAAGATTGGAACTAAGTATGGAGATTGCGGTACTATTGTTCATGTGAGAATTTATGCCTGGAGGGCGCTCGGTTCATTTGGTTATGGACTGTGGAGGTTTGTTCCAGATATGATGGTTGTTCTTGTGTGTTATGGGGAAAAGGGTTATTATGAACCCTTGAAAGGTTATTAGACTAGTACGGTGCGATCCGAATCGGCTTGAGGTCCGTAGGTGGATCTAGATATGAATGTGTGCTCTATGACGGGCCGAAGGTGTTCATTTCAGCATAGCACTCCTTGTGGAGGAGTATTCGGACGTTGGATGTTAATTCATCGCTGGCTACTTTGTGTGATACTATATTGTGTTGTGTGAGTTATGAAATGGCTTGTTAATTTCATATGTGTTGAGGTTCCGCACAGCGATGGTGTTGTGTGAGCAGGATGGCTCTCTAGATGCAGATCATATATAGCACCTTAGTTGTGCTTGAGTTTTGTAGCGCATGGCGCAATCTGTCTTCCCAAGGATGGTATTATGCACTTGGTGTGCTTGTGGCCAATATACTGGTATACTGTTTGGATCGTGTTGCACGCCGCAACAGTGTGATGCTGAGTACAGTCCCCTATAGCTATTTTTGTGTGTTTTGTTTTCCATTTTCTGAGGAAGGTTCATGACGCCTTTTCGCTTATCTAAATTAGTTACGTGAGTTGAGTAATCCTTTCTAGAGTTCATTTTCCTTAGGTATCACGTTCGGGTTTGTAGCTTATTGGCACATTGTGGCATCATATGCGACTTTTGGCAGCGCCTGAGGTGGCTTATTGCATGGGCAACTTATACTGGGTGAGACGAGATTTTTGGATCTAGGATCAATGCGATCGGATTATATGAAGCATATTAAAGATCAAATACCATTATTCGATTCATAATGGGGTGATGATTCTAGTCAAGAGGAGAGGTTCAATGATTTGTTGACTTGGCAGTTGGTTATGAATTTCTACACGTCTCTTCCGTCGTGGCGGTATTTCCAGTGTTGAAACAAGACTTATATATGTCATGAGGTGTATTGTGAGCATCAGATTCGTGAGATTTTGGCTATTGTTATCAGAGGATGTTATTGGTCATGTAAGTTATGTAATGCGTAGTGTGGATCCAGCAAAGGTATGCAATCATGTATTGGTGCATCATATAGAGATTGATACTGTGTCCATATGATAGAAGTAGGCCTAGCAGAGAAATCTGGATGTTGGAATTGGGCTTTAAGGCTTAATGGGCTAAGTAAAAGGGAAAATCTTCAGATTAGCTCGAGCTAATGTGCTCAACTAAGTTGTAATAGCATGTGTGGGTGCACGAGGTGTTAACTAGTGATTTAGAACAACTCTTGAGCAGATCTTAACACGTTCGAGGATGATCGTAGGTTTAAGTGGGAGAGAATGTAACTACCCAACCGGTCGTTTTGAGCTCTAGCGCATCGTCCGGCAGTTTGAGGCCATGAGCAGCTTCATTTCAGGTATTACGACTGGTACGCGTCGTCGGAATTGAATGTCGGGGATATCGAAGTTGATATCTGAAAGAAAATCCTCATTTCAAAAGCCTTAAGTTGGAAGAATTGACTAAGATTGGATTTTTTAGTAAACGACCTCAGAATCGAGATTTGAAGGTTCCAACAGGTTTGTATGATGATTTTGGACTTGGGCGCATGTCCGGGTCGAATTTTGGATGACGCGGGAACGTTCCGGCACCTATTATGGAAGTTGGCATTTTTAGAAGGATTTCTTCAATTTGAGTTGAAGTGCATTTCAATGTTATCAATGTCCGTTTGGGATTCCGAGCCTGGGAATTGCTCCGTATGGTGATTCTGGTGTTGGGAGCACGTTCAGATATGGATTTGGAGGTCCGTAGGTCATTTTGGGGACTTTTGGCGAATGTTAGAAATTTGAAGGTTTTTGAGAAGTTTGATCGGGAGTGGAATTTTTGATATCGGGGTCGGATTTCGATTCCGGAAGTTGGAGTAGGTCTGTAATGTCGAATGTGACTTGTGTGCAAAATTTGAGGTCAATCGGACGTGATTTGATAGGTTCCGGCATCGAATGTAGAAGTTCTGAAGTTCTTTAAGCTTGAATTGGGGTATGATTCGTGATTTCGATGTTGTTCGATGCGATTTGAGGCCTCGAGCAAGTTCGTAATTGTTTATGGGACTGGTTGGTATGATTGGTTGAGGTCCCGGGGGCCTCGGGTGCGTTTTGGGGTGGTTTTGGATCATTTGGAGCTGTTTTGGAACTGCTGATTCTGGTATCTGGTTTCCTTCTTCGCGAACGTGAAGGAAGTCCCGCGTTCGCGAAGAAGAAATTTTGGGGGTGCTGGATTTGGCCTTCGCGAACGCGAAGCAGTGGACGCAAACGCGAGGCAAGGTCTGGTCAAGATTTTGCGAACGCGACGTAGTGGTCGCGAGCGTAGAGAAGGAAGGGGAAACGGGACCCTGAGCCATTAAGCCTTCGCGAATGCGAAACTTAGACTGCGAAGGCAAAGAAGGAGGGCAGTTGGCTACCACGAACACGAGAGCTTGAACGCGAACGCGATGCTGTGCATGATCAGGCCTTCGCGAATGCGACACTGGTCACGCGAACACGAAGAAGAACAGGTTTGGGCAGATTGGATTTAATACGGGATTTGGCTCATTCTCTCTCATTTTTCACTGGGATGGACGATTTTTGGAGAGCTTCAAGGGGAGATTTTCATCATCTATGTCAAGGTAAGTGATTCCCACCTATTGCAAGTTAAATACTTGGTTTATATATGGATTTAAACAAGGAAATTAGTAGAAAATTTGAATTTTAAAAAAAACCTAAAAATTGGTTTTCTTGGATTTTGACCACGAATTTGGGCATGGAATTGGAAATAAATCATACATTTGAGTTCGTGAGGTTATGGGTAATGGTTATCTTCAAAACAATTTCGGAATCCGGGCACGTGGGCCCGAGGGTTGCTTTATCGATTTTTCGAGCGGAGTTAGAAATTGTTATAGATTGATTATTTATGAGTATTAGAGCATATTTTGATTGGGTTGCAACTTATTTTACTAGTTTTGGAGTGACGGACGTCGGTTTGAGGTGTTAGGGAGGCTTTGGAGCCGGTTACGGAATTTTGGAGTAAGGTAAGTCTCTTTTCTAACCTTGTAAGAGGGAATTTACCCCATAGGTGAAATAATTCAATATGTGCTTCTATTTGTGGGGGCTACGTACGTACGAGGTGACGAGAGTCCGTGCGTAGCTACTATTATGCTTATGTACGGGTAGTCTAGGACTCAAATCACGTTGTTCATACAATGCTTGCATCCTACTTGTTAATTTAACCATTTAAAACAGATTGGAACTTGATAAAGGAATTTCAAAAGGGTTAGACTTCACCTACTTGGGTTTTGGACGGGTCACTTGACCGTTAATGAGAATTGATATTTCTTTAAACATCAAACCTAAATAAATCCTTGATTTGGTTGTCTGAATGTGTTTATCTTTTGTGGAACGGGCTGAACGCTTTGGTAGATTAAATGGCAGTGCACAGTTTAATATTATGTTGGATCGGGTCGTACGACCTCGGCATGATTTGTGCATGACTTAATTGATTGTTTTGGAATTATTGATAATTGATATGACCTCATTGGCTGGAGATATAAATTGTTAAAAGATGAAAATAAATTTGGAAATCCCCTATTAACAAGAGAATTATTTACCTGCCTCGTGTTATTGTGTTTACCGTTGCCTCAAAAAAATCCATAATTTATTATATCATTAGTATATTAATTATAGCCCATAGTAAGTGTTCGAGTCGACCCCTCGTCACTACTTCTTCGAGGTTAGGCGGGATACTTACTGGGTACGCGTTAATTTACCTACTCATGCTACACTTGTTGCACATATTTGTGCAGGTACACATATGTTTAGCGGCCTTGTGGGCATAGAGGCGCGATTATGGCGGGAACTTAGGTAAGCTGAATTTTATACGACGCTCTGCAGCCAACAGAGTCTCCTTCAGAGTACTTACATTTTTCCTGTCCAATTTGTATTCCGGACATCTGTTGTATTTTATTTTACATTCCTAGTTAATGCTCATGAACTTGTGACACCGAGTTTTGGGATGATTATGGGTTGCACTGTATTGGAATTTTTAAAGATATTATTATGTATTTTGTAAACTCCATCTTCTACTATTTAATTGAGGGGGAAAACTATGATTTCAAAAATATTAAAATGAGACCTGAATTAAGTATTTAGTGTTGGCTTGCCTGACAGCGGTGTCCGGCGCCATCACGACCTTTAATGGATTTTGGGTCTTGACATTTATGGCGGAAATATTTTTCCACCTCTTCCCGATATCATTATGACGTGCATCAGAAGTGAAGAGTCCTATGTTGTCCTGTTGTGATTGGCTCTACGATTTTTTAGGGCTCATACGACTTTATCAGTTTGACGTGACGGTTCCAGGATGACATTTTTCCTTATAAATACCGAATTATCAACCTTTTAAAACTTCTTCTACTTTCTTTCGTCTATTCCTTCTTCCTCGAACTCTTTTAGCGATTTTCGCCCTGCGTGCATCTTTCTTTCTTCTACTTAACAATGGATTCGAAATCTTCAAATCCCTCTACACCTTCTGATCCTCGTCATACTATTATAGTGGACGACCTCTCTTCCACAGTAGCTCCGGTTAGGTGTAAAAGTAGGGGTGGTAAGATTCATAGCCTAGGTTTGATATCGAGTAGAAACACCTTCTCTTCTAAGAATGTGATCACCCGATAGGTCGTTTTGACTACTAGCCTTAATTTCCGTATTTTGAGACCTCTCATAGATTTATTTGATATTTATTGGTTTGCGTGCATGGTCAGTATCATTTTGCGGAAAGCTTTTATGTAAAGGTTTGAGAAAAAAAGTGATTTCTTTACTTAAAGTTAGGTTAGAGTTGACCACGGTCAATAATTTTGTAAACTACCTTGTATCGGTGTTTTGATAATCATGGTAGATTCGTATGATATTTTTGAACTTGTACGCATGTTTGGTTAGGTTCCCGGGTGACGCGAGCGCATTTCGGCGCATTATATGAAAGAATGTGAAAAATGAGTTTTACGTTACAATCTTGAGTTTTGATGATCGATTCTTGTTACTTGATGTTATTTTGATGATTTGAGGTGGCAAGCGAGTTTGTTTTATGTTATTACGGGCATGTTCGGTTTGGATCCCAAGGGGCTCGGGTGAGTTTCGGATGCATTACGGACCGATTTGGAATTATTGGCACTGAGCAGTTACTGGTGCAAGGTTGCAGGTCTCGCATTTTCGAGACCCTGATCACAATTGCAAGCCTCACATTTGCGATGTCAGGCTCGCAAATGCGAACATGGGCTGGAGGACTGGTCTTCGCTTTTGCAAAGAATTCATCGCAATTGCGACATCTGCAGCTGGGTAAACCATGTAAAAGTCAGGATTTAGTTCATTTTACACTATTTTTCAACCCTAAACACTTTAGAGGTAATTTTGGAAGAGGATTTTCTTCCCAAAACAACGTATCGAGTCGTTACATTCTCCCACACTTAAACATACGTTCGTCCTCGAACGTGCCAAGAGTCATTTCAATACCATCAAATCACTGTGTAAACTAACCTTACACATACCCATGGGTGATCCCACATCACCCCAATCCATATAAGCCTGACCACACAACTTAACTGAAGGTCTTTACTTCAACCTTAGTCCATAAACCTTAGAATCAAACCCCCAATCTCCGGAATCCATTACAAGACCCAATTCTCACATCTATACATTGTATAAGTCCGACCAAGAGGAATCACGTGATAACCACAACCCAAAAGGTAATCACATGATATACCACATAGCTAAGATACTCATAGCAATATATTCCGACCTCCACAACTGCTCAATAACAAACCAGGTACCGGTAACAAACCTCATATCAAATAAAACCTTATTCTGAACCTTAGCACACTACCAATGATCATAGGAACACATAGAAACTCATAACCACCCATCAGAGAAACAAGATAAAATGTGGAGCTCTCTCGCCCAACAAGGAGTATAGCCAAATTCTAAGCTGATTAGTGACATTATTCTTCCAAACCTACTGTAATCAAATTCGATAGCACCCATTCTAGGTCCAATGACCTCATCTCATCAAATACAAGCTGCTCCACTGACATGCTACACCAATACAACCCAAGGCCACAAACCATGCAATCTGCCCACCCATAAGCAACAACTCAAATGTACCCAAAAGTGGAAAAATGACTCAAATTAGAGAACAGTTCCGCAAGGTCAACAGATACCAGCACAAGCACAATGCTATGAAGCCATCACACAAGGGAGAACCAAAACATCCAAAATCATCACAAAGGATCATATCCCAACATTACTCCACCGCAGTGCGTGACTTAATCCAAACACTGGTCCACATGAAATACCTCGAGCCATAATGCTCAAAATCAACAACCATATGGAAATCAATCAACAAACACACGAAGTGTATGACCATAGCCATTGAAAAATGGATAGCACCATATACCACAAATAGGAAAGATCATAACCAAGGCGCAATCAACCATTCAACATCCTAAGAACCATCTCATTTGAATTTCGTCACACGGCCCAAACAGAACACATCATGTGTGTAAATGGTCAATAATCTCACAACCCATTGCATCATCGAAGAGCAATACATAGAATCCAAAAGACACGAATAAGATCAACTCTGACCGATGACACATCCTTTACATAGTTCTGCTAAGTAAACAAATCCAACCTAGTGTAGAATACACATCCTCATCATGCCTACCAATGGGCCCCCAAATCAGTTCTGGTCATCCACAAATAGATAAATATTCATCCAAGAGCCCACAATAACCTGACCATAACACATACCATTAGTTATCTAACTCTGGCCACATCTTGATAGTCCACAACCAAGGGGTAGTCCACCACTGAGACTCCCAGTCTCAAAACCACAAGAATATAAAAGAATCACCATATCCGGTCCCATCTCCAATACTCGAATGACTAATTCATCTTTCATACCCAATCATTCCACAAAGAAAAATCTGAACACTAGCATTCGATCAACCAAACGAGTACCTGTCACGACCCAAAAACCAACCGTCGTGATGGCACCTATCGTGATACTAGGCAAGCCACTACTCAACTATCTTAACCCAGTAAAAGCTTTGAAATTATAGACGGAAGCAATTAATATTTAAGAAAACCTTTTTGGAACAGAAATAAACCCGCTGCACAATAGAATCTATCCCAAAACTGGGGTGTCATCGAGTACATAAGCATCTATACCAGGAACTGTCTAATACAATATCTAAGGAATAAGAACTGAAATGCGATAAAGATAATGAATGAGATCCAAGGCCTGTGAACCCATGCAGCTACCTCGATAGTCTCCGAGATCAGCTGCTCAAATATCAACACCCGCTATGACCGGGAACACCTGGATCTGCACACAAAGTGCAGAGTGTAGCATGCGTATAACCAACTCAGTAAATAATAATAATAATAAATAAGGAATTGAAAGATAGTGACGAGCTATGCAGTTATAGTTCATTTTCAGTAATCTCAACAAGAAAGTAGACCTGCTTTCAAATTCGGCAGTTTAAGTCAAATCAATTTATAAATGACAAGTTCGAAAAAAATCCTGATATAATAACCCTCAGAAGTTTCAAAACAATGACATATAACAACTATGTGCAACAACAATGGAAGCAAATACCACCTCTCAGGGCAACAATCACTCAATCTTTCTCAATAGCTCATCACTCAGCTCTCAGCCCTCAACACTCACACTCAATAGGTACTGCGCTCACTGGGGGTGTACATACTCCGGAGGGGCTCCTTCAGCCCAAGCGCTATATCGTTGCGGCGTGCAGCCCTATCCCATATAAATAGCCATAAGGCTCGTTGCGGTGTGCTACCCGATCCATATATATATACAACCCTAAGGCTCGTTGCGGCGTGCAACCCGATCAATATGTATACATATAGCTCACGGCTCGGCACTCAGGCCCTAACTCAGTCACCAACCTCTCCAGTCTCTCGGGCTCTCATAAAGCATAAAAATCATCCCAAACAAAGATAATATAATGTATCCGCAAGAAACAAGAAGAGACTGAGATATGATACATAAGTAAACTGTGACTGAGTACAAAAGAACAATTAGCAATTAATTCAACGAGTACACGACCTCTGCGTGTCCCAACAGTGTAATCACATAGCCTAAGCGTGACTCCTAACATGAGTTGCGGTCAAATTTCTATAACACATGGAGAGCATATAGCTAACAACAAGTTATTCAACTTTATAGTTCCACGGAATGGACCAAGTCATAATTCCTACGGTGCACGCCCACACACCCGTCATCTAGCATGTACGTCACCACCAAACAATCATATAACAACAAAATTCGGGGTTTCATACCCTCAGGACCAGATTTAAAATTGTTACTTACCTCAATCCGAGCCAAACATCTACTCCAATATTCCCTTGCCTCGCGAATCAGCCTCCAAACATCCCGAATCTAGCCATAAGCAATACAATACAATACAATCAATACGGCTAAAGGAATTAATTCCATAAGAAAAATACAAATTGTAAGCCAAAATCCGAAATTGGCTCAAAATCGGCCCCGAGGACCACATCTCGAAATCCGACAAAAGTCACAAAACCCGAAAGCCCATTCACTCACGAGTCTAACCATACCAAATTTATCAAAATCCGACATTAAATGGTCATTCAATTCCCCAAAATTAACTCTCCAAATCCCTAGTCTCAAACCCCCAAATTTCACTTCAAGAACTCACCAACTAGGTGTAAAATCAGTGGGGAAACGTAATCATTGAAGGAAAATGGACACAAAGATCTTACCTCAAGAATTCCACTTGAAAAGCCCTCTAAAAATCTCCAAAATCCGAGCTCAAAATGTTGAAATGAAGCCAAAATTGCGAAACTCTCGTTTTTAAACATTCTGCCCAGACCCTTTTCGCACCTGCGGCCATTTTTCCGCATCCGTAGTCCTGCTTCTGTGGTGAAAGCTCCCTATCTGCGGAAGTCACTTAGCCCAGCTGCCTCCGTTTCTGCGAGCCTTGGACCGCATCTGTGCCTTTGCAGGTGCGGAAAATTCCATCATACCTGCACGCCTGCTCGCATCTGCGCCCGTCCGCCCGCTTCTGTGCAAGCGCCCACATGCCCACATCTGCGGCCTCTGCCCAAATCCTTCCTGGCCGCTTCTGCGGTCCCTTTTCTCGCTTCTGCTAGCTCGCATCTGCGGTTCCCAATCCGCAGGTGCGCTTACACCAGCAGTTGCAAACCTTTAGCAATTCTTCAACTTCAAACCTTGGTTCGTTAACCACCCAAAATCAACCCGAGGCACCCGGGACCTCAACCAAACATACCAATAAGTCTTATATCCCAATACAAACTTAGTTGAACCCTCAAATCACCTCAAACAACATCAAAAACACGAACTACACACGGATTCAAGCCTAATGAACTTCGAAATTTCCAAATTCTACAAACGATGCCGAAACCTATCAAATCAAGTCCGATTGATCTCAAATTTTGTAAACAAGTCACAAATGACCCCACGAACGTACTGCAACTTTTGGAATCAGAATCCGACCCCGATATCAAAAAGTCCACTCCCGGCCAAATTTTTCAAAATTCCAACTTTCGTCATTTCAAGCCTAATTCTACTACGGACCTCCAAATCACAATCCGGACATGCTCCTAAGTCCAGAATTACCCAACGGAGCTAATGGAACCATCAAAATTCAAGTGTGAAGTCGTTTACACATAAGTCGACATTCGGTGAACCTTTCTAACTTAAGCTTTCAATTAAGAGACTAAGTGTCTCAACTCACTTTGAATTCTCTACGGACCTGAACCAACTAACCAGATAAGTCATAAAACAACAGTGAAGTACAAAAATGAGTAGAAAAAGGGGGGGCGAGGCTACAACTCTTGAAACGACCGGTCGGATCGTTACAGTACCGCAATACCAATGAAGTATCTGTAAGTCAAAACACAATGCACCTTCTGAAATATGCACCCTTCTCAGGTAATACCAAGTAGTACTAGCATTCATATAAACATTTGAAATTGTCCATGTTGTCTAAGAATTTGTGACCTTCCCTTCTAAATTGAACCGCGACCTTGTACATGCAAATCTCAATCCCACACGGCGCACCGCATCTATCATGCCATCATATGAAAACATGAGAACCACATTATCAACCATGAGTAACAAGTAGATTACATACTCAATTAGCTAGAAGCCTACCACCTGATCCTATTTAGGAGAAAATCACAACGCACAACAAACTCCCCATGCCTGTAGAAAATATCCATCCCAAACCGTGGTAGAAATTATCGAGAAGTCTACGATGCCCATTTCCACATAACCAAGCCATCAGAACTGAATCCCTCTAACTCAACCAAGTCACGCAGGTCGCCAAACCCAAGAGTTTTGTCAAAAAATACCTGTAGAGACTCACCACATCATAAGAACCCAAAACACTGATTATACCCATTAACATGCTGATCTGATCTACTACCAAGCTATCCTATTTCTCCGGGTTCCTCTAAACCGCCTTCAAGTTAACACTTCTCCTTGCCTGCACACTATGACCCTTAACCCAACGCTGACCACAAGAGATCGTAGCATGAAACCACACCACTCTAAGGCCCATAAGCCGTTGTATTCCCTCTTAAGCACCCCAAAAGTACCACAACCGAGACACCCACTCTGAAGAGACCTTTTGTGAATTTAAAGTTGTTCCTTTTACCTGATACTAAAATATAGAATCCATAATGATATAGAAATACTGCAAGTCTCGACACCATCCAATGCAAATTACAGATTCTAGCTATATACAAATCCGAAAAATTCTCATTTTCCACATATAAATCTTGAATCCATTAGAATCTTCTCGAGAGTTATCCACTATGCTCAAATCTCAATTGCACCACCCAAATGAGCCAAACGACCGGTGCCCCATTAGCACAACAACACCCATAGAAGTAACCTTGCCTTAACGCAACCGAGTAAATTCCTACTCCATGCGCACTACATCCTCCATGAATAACAACTCAAATCAATACACGATTTCCATATACCCATAAAGTGTAATATAACCCGTATCCTAAAATTTCCTTGCTTAAGTCATCCTCAAAATCAACCTATGCAAGTCATAACTGATCCACAAGCATGCCTCAGACCGAAACCAATACAACACATAGCTATGAAATCAAATCGTCGATAGCAGACTCCCCCACTTGGCTCAAAGCAATCAGGCAAAACATCTGATAACTCACAATACCCATCCATTATTACTGCGATAATCCCACACTGAGATTCAACTAAATCCTTACTAAGCTCGTGCAACACAAACCATAAAATACATCAAATTAGTTGTTAAGCTCTCATTCATCCTCGTGACAGTCAAGTCAACTTTCTCAACTGATCCAAACTCAAATCGCAACACGTATAACCCACCGATAGAAAGAAACTCTCCACACAACATCATAAGGATCACACATCTGTAAACCACCCCGCATGAGATAACCCACATACTTAGCCTCAAATTGGCATTTTATTACGCCCTAGCATGGCCACAACCATCATGCAATTACTTAATCTTCCTGATTCTAAACACGTCAACAAGACATAAGAATCTACTTCATTCCACAAATGATCGACATGAAAGAACTCTCAACACGCACATAACTCGTGACTGTACAACATAACAAGATAGAAATCAAGCACCCAATAGTCCTTTTCACATCCCAAGCAAACTCTTCTCATCACATCCAAACCATTTGAACACATCCTACGGTCACACCATACTCATCATATAGCCATCCAACCAGTCACCGAGACATAAATTCCACTCATGCGGACTCTACCGGACATATAAGTCCAAAAGCACATGCTTACATAACTGAAACTACCGAGCCTAAGCTGCAGTCTAAACCTGTCCTCGAGTCCTCCAGACTGGCCCATCACCAAAATACAGAATACACATCTCGAACCTCATTCATAGAATCACAAGCCGTCGGCGCACAACCGATATCGAGCGCTCATATGCGAATGTGTGGAAGGAATTCAAAGAGTTACGCTTCAAGCTGAATCAATGCCGCACGATAAGGAAATAAATATGGGAAGTATATCCTAAATGCCCTGTAGCCTCTCGAAGATAGGTAAGGACGTCATCATACCGATCCGCAAGACTCTAGTAGATATTTGCTCATGACTTGTAGAACCTATGAACCTAGAGCTCTGATACCAACTTGTCACGACCCAAAATTTAACTTGTCGTGATGGCACTTAACCCAACCCGCTAGGTAAGCCAATTATCCATAAACACAATCCAAATGAGATATACAGGAAATAAATGATGAAATAACTTAATTCTTATACAATAACCCAAGGACTGGTAGTACATGTCATGAGCTTCAAGAGTTAGAGTTGCAAAACTGATAGGAAAATGATACAACATTTGTTTGAAATGTACATAAACAGAATCTCAAATCAAGAACTACCATGAATAAGTAGTAGCGGCAACTGGAACGCATGTGCATCTTCAATGCCAGCTCTCCACATTCACAGCAACATCAACTCCAAGATCTGCACGCACGGTGTAGAAGTGTAGTATGCATGTCAAATGAATGATTTCACAGTGATATTCCCAGGTACTCTCACCCTCAAATATACTCAAGTTGTCTTTCTCAAATGCCCACTTCATCGCACACACACACAATCACTCGGCACTGTATGAGTGCCTCGCTCATAAGCCCCTCACCAAAGCACGTATATCTATATCATTGTGCCTGCGCTCACTGCTGGTATGTCAGACTGCGGAGGGGCGGATCCTGCCCAAGCGCTAATCAAAAGCCTATAAGGCCTGTTGCAGCGTGCAACTCGATCCACAATAATAAATAAGTCAATAAGGCAGGTCGCTTACATTAACCTGTACACAATAATAATAATAATAATAATAATAATAATAATAATAATAATAATAATAATAATAATAATAATAATAATAATAATAATAATAATAATAATAATAATAATAATAATAATAATAATAATAATTAATAAATAATAATAATTAATTAATTAATTATAATAATAATAAAATTAATAATAATAATAATAATAATAATAATAATAATAATAATAATAATAATAATAATAATAATAATAATAATAATAATAATAATAATAATAATAATAATAATAATAATAATAATAATAATAATAATAATAATAATAATAATAAAGCCAATATGGCCTGCTGCAGCATGCAACCCGATCCACAATAACACTCATAACACGGCTCTCAGGCCTACCTCAGTCATCAATCTCTCAAGTCTCAAGGGCTCACAATCTCGTATCACTCAACCCAAACAATGATAACATATGATGTGACAGTGAATGATGAACAGAGACTGAGATATGATATGCAAATAAAGAATCATGATTGAGTATATAATTACAGTTAGAGCAGAAAATCCAAAACAACACAAATAGCCTCATTAGGTCTCAACCGAATAAGCACATAGCCTAAACATAATTTCTAACATGAATCATAGCTCAATTACTCTAACAAGTAGGAATTACACAGATAGAACAAGATATAACAGCAAAACAACTCTGGCCATAGTCTAATAGTCTACTTGAATCATGATTCCCCCGGTGTACGCCCACACGCTCGTCACTTAGCATGTGTGTCACCCCAATACATCTCTTATAACATAGTTCCCCCAGGGTTAAATACCCTCAAATCCAAGTTTAGATATGTTACTTACCTCGAACAAGCCAAATCCAATACCGAGCAAGCCAAACAATACGCTAAAAATGCCATCTCGCGCGTATCAACATCCAAACTGCTCGAAACTAGCCAAAAGCAACTTAAAAACATCAAATAATGCCTAAGGAAACAATCCCAAATGATAAAGGTCGAATCTTTACACATTCACTCAAAGTCAACCAAAAAGCCAAACTCGGGACGATACCTCGGAACCCGACAAAACTCACAAAATCCGACAATTCATTCAATTATGAGTCCAACCATACTAACCAATTTCACTTAAATCCGACTCCAAATCAATGTTCAAAACTCAAAAATTAACTTTAGGAAAGGTTAGACAAAAAAAACCCTAATTTCTCTTTAAAATTCATAATCCAAATGCCAAAATCGGAGATAGATTCATGAAATATAATCAAAACTGAGTAAAAAAATTCGAGCTCCAAAACCATTTTGGAGGGAAAATGCCCTCCAAAATCGCCCAAATCCGAGCTCCAAAACCATGTGAGAAAAAGTGACTAAATTCAAAAATAAGTAAAATAATGCAGCAGATCTTATAGCTCGAATCAGATCCTAGATGACCCAAAACTCACATTTGATAAGTCCAACATAATCCTTGAGAGATTACACCCAAGATAGCCTTTTGAATCGGCCAATTTGGCCTTAAAATGATGAAGATATGATATTTTGAAGTTATAAAGAAAGTTTAAAACTTTAAGGGACAAAAATGACATTTTTGTTATTATTTTACACTAGAAAATTGGCAACAAAAGAATCTTCGTTTTAGCATCCAAAACTCATTCGGAACCAAATATGCATTTCAATCATAAAACACGCTACGAATTTGTGCGCGCACTCAAAACACCAAAAAGAGGACATCTTGACCCAATATTGATCATGGTCAAACTCAAAATCCTTAACTTAACTAGTTTCTCAACCAATGATGCAAAACACAATCGAGCCCCTTGGGACCCCTTCAATCATACCAAAAAGTATAAATATATTATCCAAACTTATCCAAAGCATCAAAATATCCACGGGAACATCACAACAAAGAGTATTCGAATCACATTTAAACACTTCGGATTACTTCCAAAGTTTGAAAAAAAGTTCAATTCAACTATATAGACCTATCCTAAGTCTCGGAACACCAGTTGGAGTCTAATAAAATCAAAGTCAAGTCTTGGTCAAACTTATGAACTCTTAAGTTCTTCAAATTGCTAACTTTCTACAAATAGTGTCGAATCCTTCTAGAAATCTCCAAAATCGAATCTGAACATACACACAAGTCAAAACTTATCATACGAATCTATCGGGCCAAAAAAACTTGATTCCGAGTCAGTTTACCCAAAAGTCAAACCTTGGTCAACTCTTCCAACTTAAAGCTTCCAAATCGAGAGTCATTCTTCCAATTCAATCCTGAATCACTCAAAAATTAAAACCAACCATACACGTAAGTCATAATACATCATATGAAGATATTCAAAGTCTAAAACCACCGAACGGAACGTTAAAGCTCAAAACGACCGATCGGGTCGTTACAGTCGATTTTTTCAGAAATGGCCAAAATTGAACCTTTTTCATTCATGGGTAGGTTCTAAAGCTTATTTTTGGATTGCTTGATTGATAATTGGCTAAATTCGGTTGTTTGGAGGCTTGTTCCAAGGAAAAGGCCTTGGTTAATTGTTGAATTGATTGTCTGAAATAAAATAGATAGAAATAGTAAACACCACAAGGAGAAGACTCCGGGTGCTGCAAATCGGAGCATGGGAAGCAGCTCACCACTAGGTCTCCGGATAATGGGTATGCGCGCTGGAATGGCCACCAGATGTACCTATCTCAAAACTAGAACAATTAGTGCAGAAGTGTAGCGTGAGTACGTAAATCAACACGTACCCAGTAAGTATCTAGTCTAACCTCGAAGAAGTAATAACGAGGGATCGACATCGACACTTACTAGTAGTCAATAAATAAAGTGCAAGAATTATAAATAGGCATGAAATGCAACAGTAATAATGGAATAAGAAACAATAAATAACGTGATTCATTAACAAAATATCAAATTAAAGTCCCCAAATATTGCATGTCATTTCAACAAATAAGAACAATCAAGTAAGTACAAATTCTCAAGTCATGAAGGAAATATCAGGTATATTCAGACTCCTAGCGATATTACGCACGAGTTATTCCGAGGTCGTACGGCCGAATCAAAGGTAATACGGGAAGAGATACAAAGGAGGTAAAACTTCAAGATTTCTCTCATTATATATATATATATATATATATATATATATATATATATATATATATATATATATATTGCCGAGGCGTTCGGCCCGATCCACAGGAATAGGGAAACTCTTCGGACTACGGGTCATACGTTTGCAACACCATGATAGGCACATAAAAGAGCATAATTTTCTATTAACAATCGAATATTCCGCCAAAACTCAAAGTAACGAAGCTCGGTCTAACATAATCCCTAATCAAATTTCAAATAATACAAGTATTGTATGATAAAGAACTAAGTCTACACAGACATAAACATGATTTTAGCTACATATGGACTTTCGTCACTTCATGCGTACGTAGCACCCACAATTATTAACAATGAACAATTTATCTCGCTTCCAAGTCAACTACTCGGCCCTTCAATCTCACTAATTGCCCCAAATCGATGCCGAGCAATCCGAAACTAGCCAAAGATCGTACAAACTAGTCAATATATGCTCAAAAGTTCATAATTCATCTATTAGAATAATTATCCAACCCAAATCGGAAAGATACTAAAAGTCACCTCAGGGCCCACGTGCCCGGATTCCGGAAATTTTTGTAGAATAATGTTACCCATGACCTCATGAACTCAAATATATAATTTCTACTCAATTCCATAATCAATTTTGTGGCCTAATTCCATTTTTACCAAACCCTAGTTTTTTCAACAAAATCCCATAATTTTCGCAATTTCTATGTTAAAATCTATCCATAAACTATGTATTAAACTCACATTATGTAGAAATAACTTACCTCAACATACTAGGTGAAAATCCCTCTCCAAAAAGCTCCAAAATCAGCTAAGCAAAGTGTAAGAATGAGAAAAATGAGCTTAATCCCGACATTTTAAAAATTTTTGCCCAGTGACCCCTTCTTCGCGATCGCGAAAAGGCCCTCACGATAGCAAAAGGCAAAATCTACCAATCCCGGGAAATGTTCTTCGCGAACGCGATAGGAGACTCACGATTTCCAAAGGCTTCCCAACCAAAACTTCTCAAACGCGGTCCACCCTTCGCGAACGCGAAGGGAAATGACCAGCTGACCCCCCAAACCCAATTCCTTCTACGCGAACGCGGGTCTACCATCACGAACACGGAGACCACTGGTCCCAGGCCTTCGGGAATGCGACCCAATCATCGCGGCCGCGAAGCACAAAATTACCCAACCCACAATCCTCATCGTGAACGCGAGACAACCTCCGCGTTCGCGGAGAAGGAAACCTGAACCAGCAATTTCTTCATTTTTGGACTTAACTCGGGGTTATTCGAAACACACCCGAGTCACCTAGGACCCCATCCAAATGCACCAACAAGTTTATAAACATGATACGGACGTGCTCAAAGCCTCGAAACACGTAAAGCAACATCAAAATTAAGAATCGCACCCTAAAACCAAAGTAATCAACTTATGAACTTCAAACTTCTTCAACTGCTCCGAACGTGAATGTCACACCCCGAACTCAGGGAGCACGACCGGCGCTCAACCGAGTAAACCCAGTCAAGCAAGCCTAATTTACATTAACCTCTCGTCATTACTCATGCATGATTTACCATAACATAATTAGATCTTGACTTTCATATTGAATATATTTGGCTCAATGGCCCATAAATTCTTTCTTATGATGGTTACACAGCTTTATAAATAGTTTTAAATACTGTGAACATAAATACATGACAAAACTCAAATCTTTAATTACTTGACCTACAGTGTACATGGAGCATCTATGATAATAGATACCTAAATACATATAATGAACTAGACCCAAACACCCACTAGAACTGTAGCGGGCTCACCATAAGCCGAGTAGTGAAGAAGATCCCTATCAAAGATCTATATCATCATGTAGAAGTATACCTGCATCCATTAAAAGATGCAGCACCTCCGAAAAAAGAGACGTGAGTACATGTGGAATAGTACTCGTATGTAAGGCGGTCAAAACGACATATGAAAATACGGTAACTCAAATAAGAGGCAAATAAAGTACATCAAGAAACTACGAAACATCCCATAGGATCACATTTCAAGTCTTATTATACTTGCATCATTCTAAACTTCTTTTAGGATCAACTGAGACATATGAACTATATGTAGAATACATAATATAATGTAATTGTAACAACATGTACAAACAAGGCCAATGAAAGTGGCACCTTCCTCCTTTCCTTTACACATATACATTTCATAGACCGTCCTTAGTGTTCACATATCATATTATACACCTATGCGTCTCATAGACCATTCACAGTATCACCTATACAATAAACCTGAGCTTTTCATAGACCGTTCACAGTGTTCACTTACACAATACAAATACCCCTATTCAAGGGCTTGTAAATACAACATGAATATGATGAATCATGGTAACAATAAAAGGGTTTAGATAACCGTTAACATCAAGCAAATTTATTGTTATGCCCCACAGTATTATATTACGATGATGTTACGCCTCGCAGTATTATATTACGATGATGTTACGCTCTGCAGTATTAAATTATGACGATGATACACCATGTAGTATTGTACATTGGATTTATCGTAAGATAATTGACATCAGTTCAAGGACAAGATTATTTGGAGATTATAAGTATTATGCTATTTCAAACAAGGAATAAGTAAATTCGTGAAGGTTAAAGGGTAAGCAAATCGAAAAAAAATGAGTTTCATCGAAATTTGGCAATTTTGGGATAATATACGGCCCGAGCTAAAATATCCGATATTTATAGACTAGTACCATACAAGGTACCACATGGCCATGATAGTAAGGTATATAAGGTGTGTTAAAAGTGAGTAGTATTTTAAGTAATTTGAGATAATTCTTCATTATGTGGATAATCGGATAATTAATAATTTTAGTGGGACATTAATAATTAATTAAAGAATTAGTGATTAAATAAATCAAGATCTTGGATAAGGTTAATAAGCCAAAACGTGGCAGCCACATACATGATTCATTAAGTGACTCATGAACAATTTTGCAAGGTGGCAATCTTTAAAGAAAGGATTGAAAAATATCTTATTAAATTCAAAACTTGCATTATTCACAAAAAGATGGAATTCACAAAAAAAAGCCATAAAGGCTCTAACGTTACTACTTCAGTAACTACCTTGCAAGGTTGTGATCAAATTAACAAAGTGATCATATGGAATTTTCTACAAAAATTTATACGAGATTTCATAAGGTAATAGCAACGGGATTTTGCGATTCTAAGGGAGTACGGTGCAATCTTTCTCAAAAATATCATACAAATTTTTCCCAACCTCGATCTGCTGTTACGTGTTGTCAAAAAAATATCATACAGATTTTTTCCCTACTCCAGGTATGTTAAGGCTATCCCTTATTTCTTTTGGCATGATCCATACTACACAAACGAAACGAGAAAATGCACAATTTCCATACATGACTCTATTCATAGAAATATTAGAGATGCTTATGTTCTTGATTCCCCACATGTCATATTATTTTATCATTTGTTCATGGGTCTCAAAAATACGTAAGTTGGTAAAGTTTATTTCATGATATTAATCAGAGGCATAATGGTCTTATGACGTACTGAGAGATTTTATTAACGTAGTTGGTAAAGCTTATTTCATGATATTAATCAGAGGCATAATGATCATATGCGTATCGAAAGATTTTATTAACGTATTTCATATGCATTTCATGCATTTATACATGCACATTGACCCATGACCAGATGACATTATATATGCACATATATATATATATGTATATGGGATATGGGAAAGGTTATGGCGTTATATATGCACCACCACCTGATCAGCTGGTATACGTTGATGATTTTGCCCACAGTGGCCGAGATGATATGATGGGATGCCCTCAGAGGCCTAATGATGTTATGAAACGTGTACCTATGTATGGCATGACATTCATATGCATATGCATGACACTATGAGTATTTCATGATTTACAAAGTTATTCATACTTACATGTCGAGTCTTTTACTCCATGTTTCTCTTATGTCTATTATTTACTGATTTTATTCCTTACATACTCGGTACATTATTTGTACTAACGTTTCTTTGTCGGGGGACATTGCGTTTCATGCCTGCAGGTCCTGATAGACAGGTCAAGACTCTTCCAAGTAGGCTATCAGCTCAGCGGAAGGTGTTGGTGCGCTCCATTTGCTCCGGAGTTGCTTGTTTGGTCAGTATGATTTAGACGTGTATTGATTGGTATGGCGGGGCCCTGTCCCGAAATTTATGATATTATGTATTCTTAGAGGCTTTTAGACAGATGTCATATATACGGATACTTGTATGTCCTTGTCGGCCTATGTTTTGAGTATATAAAGGATCATGTCAGCCTTATAGGCCCGTACATCATATGTCTAAGTTTGGATTACACGTTGGGTCGTCCAATGTCTAGTATTTCCCCAAGTTTTATTCTAGTTATCTCACGACAGCCTCTCTGGTTCATTTACCTATGATAGTATGATACGAAAGATATGTTACGTAGGTACTCGGTTGAGTAAGGTACTGGGTGCCTGTTGCGGCCCATCGGTTTGGGTCGTGACAAAAGTGGTATCAGAGCTGTTCTGTCCTAGGGAGTCTACAAGCCGTGTCTAGTAGAGTCTTGTTTATGGGTGTATTGTGCATCACACTTATAAGCAGGAGGCTATAGGGCATTTAGGATCGTCACTCTTTCTTCTTACTCTAGATCGTGTGGTAGAGCTCAGTTGTAAGAACTCAATTTCCTAAACTCTATCTTATTCAAAATACGACAATGCCTACATCTACAAAGAGGGTTGGTATGAGATTGAATGTGGCTCTGGAAGAGTTGAGTCAGAGGAACTCAATTTTTGCATCATGCTTATAATGGATAAATATGAGGTATTCAGTAGATCATGTGTGTACTAAGATGTGTAAACTTCTTGATAAGGATCCCTAAGGTAAGAATGTCTATCCACTCTTACGGTAAAAAGGAATAAGAGAATCGGAAGGTAGACACAAGTTTCAGCATGCAAAAGAAGCAAGGTGAAGAAGGGTACGAGGTACCCAGTTAATGAAGGTTAATAGTATATACAATTTAAGCAGAGAAATATAAGCATTCTGAGTTACTTTCAACAGTAACGGAGATATATACAATTGATCACACCCATTCCACTTATGCCCTATAGGGGCTGACAGGTGTAGTTTAAGAGAAGGATGGGATATCAGGATCCGGCTGGGATTAGAGTAACCCAAAATGATGGATAGATTGTTTGTGTTAGTTGACATTTTCGAAAGATATTGCAAATGTGCTAATAGATCTCTTTGTGAGATACCCAGATGGTTCACTCTAAAATAGTACAGCTAGATATGAGTACTACAAAGATAGGCACTAGAATCCTGGAAGGGATAAATATTACCTTAGTGTGGCTCTCGTCCCTAGTAGAGAAAGAATGTTAGGCAACCCAAAATGCCAGTAGATGGAGCAAGGGGAGCTAAAAGCAAAAGAATGTCTTGTTCAAGTTTTCAGAATAAAGTGATAGATATAAATGTTAACGGGAAATAAGAAGAGAGTTAATGAAGCATTATGAGTAAGCTGTGATACATGAATGACAACGGTAGGTCAAAAGATGACAGTATTACAGAGTCTATAGACAAGGAAAGGAAAATACGAGAGGTAACAAGCCTTGAGGCAACAAAAGAGTATAGGTCATAAAGTCACATCCTCATTTTGAGAAATAAGTTCGTGACTCTAACATGACTACCAGAAGGAAAAGTTAGACCCCAGAGTAACAGAAATCAGTATGGACTGGTGAACAAGATAAACTAAACATGAATTAGGAACTGAGTGATTTGATAATAGCCTGCATCATGAGAATTTTAGGGATTGCATTCTGACGATAATAGAATGGACAACAGAAGAATAATCTTTAAAGGTCATTCAGGAAGACGTTTCCCTAACGCAAGCAATGTGAGCAAAGTCAAGCTTAAGGGACTGTGTGTGCCAGTTACACTAAGTGTCACCCTCATGAGTAAGGAATTGTGTTATCCTTGGTGCAGAAGGATTACCGCAAGGCGAGTAAGGATCATCAATGATGTGAAAAAGATGACAAAGATAAAGAGGTAAAACATCTATAGGTAGATCATCGTAGCTCTAAATCTTAGTGCTCCCCTAAAGGGGAGAATATGGAAGGATGTGACATTAAGTCGGAATTAAGTGGTTCTAGTAACTATGGAATGGAAAAGGAAGAATGTGATAAAAATGAAAGGGAGGAGATTGCATTTATTCTAATCCCATATATATGCTACAATTCAAGAACATTATGCAAATACGACGTCAAGGAGAGGAAGTAAGGGTTCCTTCCCGGAATGTTATTTATAAATAAGGAGCCAGTGCGAGAGGTAAGTTAGACAAAGGAAATAACCCAAGAAAGATTACGCGGAATATTAATATGAGAATGGGCCAACGAGTAATTAGCAGTTGATTAAGAAAGAGCCTAGTTATGGCTAGACAGGAGGTTACAGACGAATCAGCAGATCGTGCAAGATAAACATAGTAAAACTCAATATAGTAAATTCAGCCTCACAGTAATGTCATTGTAATACTTGAGATATATTCATATAGGAGTCGGGGTAGTTAAAGGTACCGTATGAATGTTACAGTAATAAAAGAGAGTGCCCCTGGGAAGACAGTCAAAATTTCAGTTCAGAAGCAACCCTACAAGATTAAGAGCATGAAGGTAAGTAACTACAGATAATTATAAGCAAGGAAGGACATCCAAAGATCCGTAATAAGCTCACAACTTTACAAGAGTCAGAGGGTCCTTCCTAAGTACTACAACTAGCTGAGGAAATAAGGAAGAAGACTTCAACCTAAGCATAGTGACCTAAAGAGGAAATGGTCGTGAAACAACAGTCTCACTACAAAATTGTATGCATTCCAAAAGAAAGTGGCACCTATCATGGCTAATGAGCGGGGAGTAAAACCAAAAGTAATATTCAAGACCATATGAGTTGCACAAAGATTCCGGCATGTGTGGGAACTTAGATAAGCTAAGTATGCACGCAACAATGGGGCAAAAAGACCAGGAAAGGTAATAGCTTATGTTTGAGGAAAGTTGAGAAGAAATGAAAGGAATTATTTGATCAATGATCCAAAGTTAGTTACGTTATGAACACACTTAAGATTTCGGAGTATTATCCATGCAGTATATATGTTGACAATCATACAGCCGTAAAAGACTCTGGTATAAGTTAAAAGAAACAATTGAGTCCAGGTCCTAGAAAAAGGATTGAATTGTTAGAAGATTGTATCATGAATATTCCATTGCGCCCATGAAAGGCTAAAGTAATAACTTATACCATGAGCCACAGATCGGAAGATAGCTTAAGCCTACATAAAGGTTAATCAGAGGAAAGAGGAAACTAAAGAGTTACTTCAACTAAGTAAATCAGGAGTTTGATTATTAGATCTAGAAAATTATGGACATCGTGATTGAGAACATTGCAGAGTCACTCTTAATATCAGAGGTACAAGAGAGACAATACATTAGCCATAATTTATAACGGCTCTACGATAGAGCTAGTTAGAAGAATACCAGCCTCACAAGAAGTAAGTATGAAGCTCCCACCGGATTGTGTATGCGCCAGAGATACAAGTATTATAATAGAAGTTCAAGTTGTGGATGTAAATTATACCTATGTGGAAGGGAGGTCACGAAAGAGATAGAAGATGTGATGAGAGACTTTAAGGTAAGTAAGGTAAAGGTGAACAACGTACGAGATACTCAAATACAAAAGATTGTGAATAGTCCATACTTCAGATAAAAGGCTAGAAGCGCGGGGATTCAGTATCCAAGATTAATAACGGCATCGTCAGTATCATATCTTCCAGCCTATGGTTTCTAGGTACCGAGAGATCTGGCCAAGAGAGTAAAGAAGAGTTAGAGATGATGTGATGTCTCACTTGATGTTCCAAAATCACATAAGGAGATCTGTGTGCAAGCGAGTTGAAGGAAGTTTGCGAGTAGTATAAATGAATATGTAGGTCGCAAGCTAAAGTATGGTAAAGCGACAAGGTTTTAGGAAGACATGAGTAAGGATAAGAAAGGGCGAGTGAGAAGATGATGAGAATGGATAAAGTCCTTAGGATTAAGCCCATGAAAACAAGAGAGTTGATGGTTTCTCTAAGTTATAAAAAGCTCAGTATAGCCTAAATCAACTCAAACGAGTCTAAGACTAATGGCATTTAGAAGAGATGGAATGCTGTCCTGATAGTACAATGAGGGCGTAATTGTGATAAAATAAAGGATGACGTTTGAGCCTTCGATTGAGTAATGATTTGAAGAGGATTTCATGAATTGTACGGGATTAAAATACCCACATAAGTGAATTGCATTGGGATGCTATAAGATACGATTATTGAAGTACAGTATCAGCTAAGTGGATCAGGAAAATTACTTCAAATATTCCTCGATGCAATGTAAGCCCTAGTGGCAAGGTATTACATAAGAAGTTTCATGTTATCAGTGGTATAGTGTAGATCAATATTGAGGTGAATCAACAATTGATGGACAAAAGTCATAAAGTATGAGGTGATATTAGGCCATCATTCTTAAAATGAGCAGTAATGAGGAAGCATTAAAAGACTTAGATTTATACATATGGGATAACCAACGAAAGTAACCTGGAGTTCGGTAGCAGACCTCAGTAACAATAAATCGAAGTAAGAGTTATGGTATAGTATGACCCACCTAGATGCAGTAAAGTCATACGAATGGATAATCGGGTCTATGAAATAAGATATAGCAATATTCGTAAGTTCAACAAAGTATCTGGAAAAGAACTTCAGTATACCTATAAATGCCCAAGGAGGCATATTTTCAAGCTCTGTATATGCTTACAAAGTGACGCCTAGAGATAGGCTAAAAGCTGGAGGAAAGAGGAGAGAAGAGTCGTATAGGCGCACATACAAAGTTAGAGTCGTATAGGCTGCATGATAGAAGGTAGCAACAGTTCCGAGATTAGAAGGATTCTAACTACAAGTCGTGGTATGAGAAACAGGCTTAAAGGGGGAATGCCCTGGCCTTTTGGATTTATTCAATGAACAGTTGCTTAAATGGCAAGGAGAATATTAAAGTATTCGCAAGAGTTATGGGTTATGAGAATGATAAGTGCATCAGTAAACATTCGAGGACGAATGTTCCAAAGGGGGGAATGATGTTATGCCCCACAGTATTATATTACGATGATGTTACGCCTCGCAATATTATATTACGATGATGTTACGCTCCGCAGTATTAAATTATGATGATGATACACCATGTAGTATTGTACGTTGGATTTATCGTAAGATAATTGACATCAGTTCAAGGACAAGATTATTTGGAGATTATAAGTATTATGCTATTTCAAACAAGGAATAAATAAATTCGTGAAGGTGAAAGGGTAACCAAATTGGAAAAAAATGAGTTTCGTCGAAGTTTGGTATTTTGGGATAAAATACGGCCCGAGCTAAAATACCCGGTATTTATAGACTAGTACCATACAAGGTACCACATGGCCATGATAGTAAGGTATATAAGGTGTGTTAAAAGTGAGTAGTATTTTAAGTAATTTGAGATAATTCTTTATTATGTGGATAATCGGATAATTAATGATTTTAGTGGGAGATTAATAATTAATTAAGGAATTAGTGATTAAATAAATCAAGATCTTGGATAAGGTTAATAAGCCAAAACGTGGCAGCCACATACATGAGTCATTAAGTGACTCATGAATAATTTTGCAAGGTGGCAATCTTTAAAGAAAGGATTGAAAAAATATCTTCTTAAATTCAAGACTTGCATTATTCACAAAAAGATGGAATTCACAAAAAAAAGCCATGAAGGCTCTAACGTTACTACTTCAGTAACTACCTTGCAAGGCTGTGATCAAATTAACAAATTGATCACATGGAATTTTCTACAAAAATTCATACGAGATTTCATAAGGTAATTGCAACGGGATTTTGCGATTCTAAGGGAGTACGGTGCAATCTTTCTCAAGAATATCATACGGATTTTCCCCTACCTCGATCAGCCGTTACGTGTTGTCGAAATTAATGTGTGTTAGATGAATTATCAAGGGAATCGACTCAGGTATATTAAGGCTATCCCTTATTTCTTTTGGCATGATCCATACGACACAAACAAAACGAGAAAATGCACAATTTCCATACATAACTCTATTCATAGAAATATTAGAGATGCTTATATTCTTGATTCCCCACGTGTCATATTATTTTATCATCTGTTCATGGGTCTCAAAAATACGTAAGTTGGTAAAGTTTATTTCATGATATTAATCAGAGGCATACAGGTCTTATGACGTACTGAGAGATTTTATTAATGTATTTCATATGTATTTCATGCATTTATACATGCACATTTCAAATGGCGTTATATACGCATATATATGTATGTATTCAAATGGTGTTATATACGTGTATATATGTATGTATATATATGTATATGGGATATGGGAAAGGTTATGGCGTTATATACGCACCACCACCTGATCAGCTGGTATACGTTGATGATTTTGCCCACAGTGGCCGATATGATGTGATGAGATGCCCTCAGAAGCTTGATGATATTATGAACACATGTACCTATGCACGACATGACATTCATATGCATATGCATGACACTATGAGTATTTCATGATTTACAAAGTTATTCATATTTACATGTCGAGTCTTTTATTCCATGTTTCTCTCATGTCTATTATTTATTGATTTCATTCCTTACATACTCGGTACATTATTTGTACTAACGTCCCTTTGTCGGGGGACGTTGCGTTTCATGCCTGCAGGTCCTGATAGACAGGTCAAGACTCTTCCAAGTAGGCTATCAGCTCAGCGGAAGGTGTTGGTGCGCTCCATTTGCTCCGGAGTTGCTTGTTTGGTCAGTATGATTTAGACGTGTATTGATTGGTATGATGGGGCCCTATCCCGAAATTTATGATATTATGTATTCTTAGAGGCTTTTAGATAGATGTCATGTATACGGATACTTGTATGTCTTTGTCGGCCTATGTTTTGAGTATATAAAGGATCATGTCAGCCTTATAGGCCCGTACGTCATATGTCTAAGTTTGGATTACACGTTGGGTCGTCCAATATCGAGTATTTCCCCAAGTTTTATTCTATTTATCTCACAATAGCCTCTCTGGCTCATTTACCTATGATAGTATGATACGAAAGTTACGTTACGTAGCTACTCGGTTGAGTAAGGTATCGGGTGCCCGTTGCGGCCCATCGGTTTGGGTCGTGACATTTATTAAGGGCTTCCATTCAAATTTATAGATATTAATTCGGGAATCCTCTATAACTACCTTCACACAAAGCGGCCCTGCCGCCCCACCCCAACATATGCGAATGGAGGTGTATCACGATACCACAATCTCTACACAAAACGTCCATGTCTCCTTACCCCAATATATGCGGGTGGAGGTGTATCACCATACCACAATCCCTATATAAATCGGCCCTGCCGCCTCACCCCAATATATGCGGGTAGGGGTGCGAACCTGGGGTTGACGTTTTTGGTTGACTTTGTATATTTGAATCAAGATCTTAGATTTTTTATTTGGAATTATTTCATATGGCTTTTATTGATATTATTAAGTTATTTTGGCTAGATTCGAGCCGTCCAGAGGTTAATTCACACGGGAAGGGATTCTTATAGTATTGATTTGGCTTGCTTGAGATAAGTATCTAACTTAAACTTGGTTGAGGCACTAGATGACTGGGTTATTTGTGATAGCTACGAGTTATGGGTAGCGCACATGTGTGGGCTTGAGCCCATGTGCGTGCACCGGAGTATTAGTCATGCTCGGGGTAGTTCTTAGGCTATGATATGCCTTGAATTGATTGCTAAGCTTCATGTTGTGATGTTTCTTATGTTTGTACCCCTTTATGAGCTATTTTAACCATGTTTGAGGTTACATAGAGGTTAATCTCCTAATTGAACCTGGTAATTGCTACTTTAGTGATGTAATTGCCTCATTTAAGCTATGGTAGCACACTTTGCACATGCATACACTTTAGCATGTCACTTATACCAATCCGTGAGCATGAAATTTGATATGTGTTGTTCATGTACATGTAATCTTGTATATCTGCCTTCTGTATGATATGGATTCGACTGGTATTGTGTGAGTTATCCGTGCGGTTGTGATTATTGGCACGTGAGTTGTCCGTGCGATTGAGATATTATTTTCACGTGAGTTTTCCGTGTAGTATGTGAGTTGTCCGTGCGGATGTGATTATTAGCACGTGAGTTGTCCGTGTAGTTGAGTTTCAACCCCTTTTACTTTTCAACATCTTTTTCACTTGTACTCTCCTAAACTATTCTGTGCTGGTATTTTCACACTAGTGGCGAGAAGCAAACGAGTCCTGGTCTGCCCCAATGATGATCGTAACAGGGGTAGGTATAGCCGATTCATGGTTGTCCCAAATCGTGAGTTGGTGGGAGAAGAGAATATGCCTTTTCCTGAAAAATAGAATTTTGCCTGTAAGTTTTTTTGTTTACTTACGTTATCTGTAATATTCTTCCATTCTCTCTTAGAATACTAATATTCTCATATGTGTTTTTCCCTAGCAGTCATGGAAGTTTTTGGTGAGCTTCTGAACTTCTGTGGTTGGGTTGAGTTATTGTTATATGCTGCCCCTATGGAGCAGAGAACTTGGAAGTTTCTTTCCCAGAAATTCAAATGGGAAGCTAAAACTCACGGTATGCTGCTTTATTTTACCATGTGTATTTTTGTCGTCATTTTTTTCTTTAAACATTCCTTCTTTTTAAATTTCAGGATTTGGAATCTGCGATGTTCGTCCCTCTCCCTCTCTCGTAGTTAGATTTTATGTCAATACTTCCTAGAAGCGTATTCTGAACTTGTCCTCTTTGAAGAGGAAAAATAAATAACCTCTTGCCTTCGATGAAGAAGAACAAGAACAAGAAGAAAAAGAAGGAGAAGAAGAAGAAGAAGAAGAAGAAGAAGGTTCTCTCATGAAGAAGCCTCGAGCTAGGAGGCAAGTTCTTTTGAGAGATGAGCGAAGTGGTCCTCAAACCCAGCCTTCGGAATCCATGCCATTTCACTTAGTTGATGAGCCCGAAGATATTCCGTTGGTGATTTCAGAGGAAAAAGCTATTGAACCAACTTGAACCCTCTATCAATTCCAGTTGAGAGGCTTTTTGCTCAAGGGTTTGAATGCGACGAGGATTTTGGTTTTTCTCTTAATAACTACCTCTCGCTACTCTTCCCATAAGTCTCATTGCTCCCACGTCACCCCTCGAGATGAAGTTGGCCCCTCCAAAAAGGGTGAAATGGAGAAAGTTATAATTGAAGTCCCTGAGGGTATCAATCTACTAAGAAAACCTAACTTGGGTGCTATTTGGTTGAAACCTCATATTGGCCCTCATGAAAGGGAAAAGCTTGACTCTCATTATTCTATCACCCTTATGAAGGACGTTATTCATTCTACTCTTAAGGTATATCTCCCTACCTTTAATCATGTGTTTCTTTGTTCCTCGGGTATATAACATCTTTCCTCTTCCATTTTTTTTATATATCAATTTACCGGGTACAAAGCTAATGAGAAGATTATCTTGGACTGAGCAGCAGGTGGTGAAGTTATGCATGGAGGCTGACAACTAGAAGGAAAAATTTGAGAGCCTTTAGTTGGAGAAGGATGTCTTGGCCGACGACAAAGAGGCTTTGGAGCAACAACTCAAGCTAGCCAATGTTGAGTTAGCAGTGGTAAAAGCATCGGTAGATTAGGCAGAGAAGGAAAAAGCCAAGATGGAGGCTACCTTTTCTAAGCAGTATTCAAAGGCAACAGAAGAGATTTGAAGTTTAAAAGAACTTCTGAATCAAAAAGAAGAGTATGCGGGTGAACTAGTTCGAGAGTTTACCCAAGCTTAGGAAGATCTTCGTGCCTTCTCCAGCAAAATTAAGCTCCTTGAGTCTTCATTGGAACCTTTGAAGGTTTTGTATGATGCTGCTGAGGCAAAGAAAGAAGGTCTAAGGGCTGAAGTTGAACAACTAGAAAGGGATTAGGAGGCTTTAGAGGATAAGCTGACTTTGGAAGTTAGGTGGGCTTATCTCTGCACTCGCCTTGAAAGTTTGACCGAGTCTAGCCAAGAAGGCTTTGATCTCAAAGTTGAACTTGCTAAAGCTAAGGAAGCTATCGAAACTACTAAGCAAAGTCAGAATTTTTCCACACTTGAGCATGAAAGTTCCAAGGGTGATTAGCAAGGATGATGCGAAGGCATATCCTCAGCCTTCAACTTCAAGTCCTCCAGCTGATCCTCCTTCTGCTGTCAAACTTCCTCCCCAAGATAGTCCTTAGTTTTTTTTTTTAATTGATATTTTTTGTGTTTTTTTTGTCTTTTGAAGACTTTAGACAATATCAATATCAATTTTGCACATTTTATATATGCTTTGTCTTTTCTCTTTAATTTCTCGATCCTTTTATTGCATTATCTTAGTAGAATGAATGCTTTGATATGACGTGACTAAATATGCACGCTCTTATTTATAAAAGAGGGCCCTTTTATGCAATCCACACAAATGAAGATGATGTCTCATCTTCATGTTGGTATAAAAATATGAAGTAATTTGAGAAGTTTTATTTGAACTTTCAAGACAAATATTCATATACATCATTTTTACAACTACTTTCTTGCAGCAGAATTACAAGTAAATGTTGGGAATATTGATCCCGTGACTATTTTTTAGTTTCAATTAAATAGCTCTTGGAAGTTTTTGTTGAATCTTCAATTATTCACTTCCCATTCGATCTTCGAGCTTGAGTTTCTTCAAAATTTCTTCAAAATATGCTTCATCCATATAGTCCCCCCAGTATTTGAGTTTGAAGTATGAAAACTTGAAAATTGGATCAACTTTTCTCCTTGATCCTTTTCCTGAAAAGGAATTACACATGAGACTCGGGGTGATTATTTTAGATGATGACTGCTTAACCCTTTTCATCAGAATTATTGTACCCTGGACCAAGAATAATTAGATATTCCGCGTGTCTTTTTGGGTATAATGTCATCATCTGGTTTGGGTTAGCTTTTTTCATATCATCTAAAAAAGTTAGTTAAATTTATATGAACAAATAAATTTGATTTAAGAGATACCTTATCGTGGGTACTTTCCCAAAAGTAATATTTCTTCAAGTGTATTACGTTCCAATTTGAATGTAACACTTTCTCGTCCATGGTCTCTAACTTGTATGCTCCTTTTCTAGCAATGCCTTGGACTCGATATGGTCCTTCCCAGTTCGAACCTAATTTCCATGTATTCACCACCTATGTTGACTGAAATACCTTCCTAAGGACGAAGTCCCGAACCTTGAAATATCAAAGATTTGCCTTTCTGTTATAACATTGTTATATCCTTTGCATTTGAGCTGCCATTCGTATTAAAGCTGACTCCCTTCGTTCTTCTGCCAAATTCAAATTTGTACGAAGTTTCTCATACTTGGATAATTCGTTCTTATGTTCAAACCTCAGGCTTGGTTCTCCTATCTCTACTGGAATTAGGGCTTCAGTATCGTAGACAAGAGAAAATGGAGTTTCTTCCGTACTTATTTTAGATGTCATTTTGTAGGCCCATAACACCCCTTGTAGCGCCTCAGGCCACCTGCCTTTTGCTGCTTCCAAACGTTTCTTCATACAGTTGAAAATTATCTTATTTGTCAACTCTTCTTTCCTATTAGCTATGGGATGATATGGTGTTGACGTTATTCTCTTGATTTTTCATCCTTCGAGAAATTCGGTGGTCTTTGCTCCCATGAGTTGTGGTCCATTATCGCAGATAATTTCTTTTGGAATTCCAAATCGACAAATTATATTTCTCCAATTGAAGTATATAACTTCTTTTCCCATACATGTTTGAAGGCAACTGCTTCCACCCACTTAGAAAAATAATCAATTAAAATTAATAAAAATTGTACCTTTCCTGGTGCTTGCGGTAAAGGACCTACAATATCCATCCCCCATTTCATAAATGGCCATGATGCGATTATCGAATGAAGCAGCTCCGCATGTTGATGCATATTATTTGCATACCGTTGACATTTATCACACCTTCTTACAAAATTTTCTGTTTCATCTTCCATTTTTTCCAATAATAACCTACTCTTATCAGCGTTTATTTCAACGATCTTCCACCGGCATGATTTCCACAGTGGACTTCGTGTATTTCTCCCATCACATGCTCAGTTTTTGAGGGGCCAAGGCATCTAGCAAGAGGTCCACCAAATATTTTTCGATACAAATTTCCATCTATCAAACAGTATCGAGCTACTTGCATTTGTAATCGTTAGGATTGCTTTTTGTCTTAGGCAGTATTCCGTACTGCAAATAATCACGGATTGTCCCATGTTAAATTATTAAAATTTACCTCGTTCTTGGTGTGATCAAGTGCTGAACGAAATAAATGCACCATGATTGCATTTTTCAGAATTTGCCACATCAGTTACTGATCCCAAATTTGCCAATGCATCCGCTTCTACAGTCTCTTCTCTTGGAATTAGAATGGCTTTCCACATTCGGAATTGATGTAATAATCTCCTACCACCTCCAAGTATTGTTGCATCTATGTCTCTCTAGCCACGTAGTTTCCTTGTATTTGATTAACCACAAGTTGGGAATCGCTTTTGATTTCAATTTGGTCAATTCCGTCTCTTTTGCAAGCTTCAAACCTGCAACCACTGCCTCATACTCGGCTTCATTATTAGTAATAGGGTAATATTTTATCGTCTGTCTAATAATATCCTCTGACGGTGATATTAAGATAAAACCCAAACCTGCTCCCTTTACATTTGAGGATCTATCGGTGCATAGAGTCCAAGTCCCCATATTAGATCCGACAGATGCATGTACCTTATTTTCAGCTTCCAGAAGTAAATTTGAACTAAAATATGCTACGAAATCTACTAATACATGTGACTTTATGTGTCAAGACCCAAAATCCCACCACAGGCGTCATGATGGCACCTAGTCTCTAAGACTAGGTAAAATGATTACTTACAACAATTTAAGTCAGTTTAACAATGATAATTTAAAACAGAGTTTAATATGAATACCAAACAAATGCAAAATAAGCCTACGCGGCAATAATCATAATAACCTCCCAAGACTAGGTAATACATAGTCACGAACTATAGCTGAATACATGGAAGATCTCAAAAAACGAAATACAATACTGTTCAAATAAAAGGCTGACAGTACAATGAAAGGAAAGTACTCCAAGGGACTATGACGATCAAGCAGCTCTACCTTGAATCCTCGCGATCAATGAGCTAACTCTGCCCGAGTCTGATATCTCCAATACCTGGCTCTGCACAAAAATGTGCAGAAGTGTAGTATGGGTACACCACGATCGGTACCCAGTAAGTATCAAGACTAGCCTCGGTGGAGTAGTGACGAGGTACAAGTCAAGACACCTACTAGACAAAATAATATATGCAGTATAGAAGTATAAAGCTAATAATGAAAGCAAGAATCAGTAAATGGCAACAAGAATCTACATATGATATAAACAGTAAAGTATTACGAACACCGTGAAAGTACAATTGAAACCAAAAAAGTAAAACAAATAACAACCAATTAAATTAAACCATTCTAGCACAAGTTTCGCAACGAAATTACTCCGAGATACCTCATCTCATAATCACAAGTCATGAGTCTCAAACCACAAATCATATGATCACAGCAACTTGTGCCCACATGTCTAATCACAACCGCACGGACAACTCACGTGCCAATATCCCAATCCACCCGACATGATCACAGGCTCACAATCACAATCCGTCTGGCATGGTCACAGGCTCAATATCAATATGAAAGCAGGTAATACAAAAATGCATGGGCATGATCAATAGATGTTAAGTTTCATACTCCCGAACTAGTATAAGTGGCATGCTAAGGTGTATGCTTGTGCGAGTGTTCTAGTACAGCCCAAGTCAACAAGTAATATCAAAGACATCGAATAGTTCATTGAAAGCAACACAACAAGTCACGTAAGGTGTATGACATACACAAGGAGGATCACACTATCACACAAATATCATCAACATAGTGCCCCCAGACCATCACACATCATCCCTGACACTGCCACCCTTATCTCTCCGATAGCCACGCATATCACTCCGCCCTGACAATATCATTAGCCACTCGTATCACTCCGCATAATAGCCACCCTTATCGCTCCGCCAGAACAATAACACAATAGCCACATGTATTACCCGTACTATCAACAACAGTGAGATGCCACCCTTATGCCCCACATAACAACAACCAATCCACACAACAATTCACATGTGCTAACATCACAACAACACGACATATCAACTCATACCACAGTGCCCATAGGCCACAACCTTTCCAAAAGAACCAACAATATCAATGTTTTCACAACAAACAACCCAAGGCTCACACAAAATGTGTATAGAATCTCAATAACAAAAAATAAATGGAAAAGTAACTCAACAATGAACAACACCCCCTTTAAACACAAATTCAATTAAAATAGATTAATGACTTTCAATAACTTCAACTTCAATTAATTGCTTAAGGATATACTCGATAATAAAAGTATTTTCATAAAATGGCAAACTTCGGATTCTAGTGTATGAAATAGGCTAACAATGAAAGAGATGGCACGAACTAGCAACTACGTCTAAATGCATGCGAATAACCCGGCAACAAAAGGACATCATGTAACAACAATTTCAATTAAGAGTAACTCAATAATAAAAGAAGTCACATAATGATAAAAGAAGTAACAACTACAAATAAAGCATATAAGAGTAAACTTGACAAGTAAAGGATATGACATGTAACGACAACTTTAAATAAAGCATGTGATAGTAAACATGACGAATAAAGATATAACATGTGCTAAATTTCCAAATAAATACATGAAAGAAGCCTAAGAGTCTAAATCGGTAAATTTCCACATAAAATCCTTGAGTACGCACTAATCACCTCACGTACACGGCTTTCACACAACACAAATAGCACAACAACTCAAATCCTAAGGGGTATTTCTCACACAAAAAGTTAGGCAAGACACATACCTCAAAGAAGCCAAATCAATACTCTAAAATTACCTTCTCGTGTGAAACAAACCACCGGTCTCAAATCTAGCCAAAATAACTCAATATCATAAATAAAAACCATAGGAAATAATTTCGGATAATAAAGCTTCAATCTTTAATGAAAAGTAAAAAGTCAACCCCGGGCCCGCACCTCGGAACCCGACAGAGTTCAAAAAATCCAAACATCCATTCTGATACGAGTCCAACCATACCAAAATTATCCAATTCCGACATCAAATCGGCCTTCAAATCCTCATTTTATATTTTTGAAAGTTTTTACAAAAATTCTCATTTTCTCCAATTCAAATCACTAATTTAATGATAAAAACAAAGATGGAATCATGAAATATAATCAAATCGGGGTAAAGAACACTTACCTCAATCCAAAGTGTGAAAATCCTCTCCAAAATTGCCCAAATCCGAGCTCTCTAACCCAAAAAGTGATAAAATATCAAAAGCCCTCGAAATATAGTACTTTATATTCTGTTCAGTGGTTTCTCTTACACGATCGCAGAACAATCCTCGCGATCGTGAAGAACAAAATGCTGCCCAGTGAAAATAAAGCTTCGCATTTGCGGCACACACCTCACGAACGCGATGAACAATGACAATACGCTAAGCGAACGCATATAGAATAACGCGAACACGATAATTAAAAGTCCACCGGCCCTCAACTCCATTACGCGAACATGAAGCTAAGGATGTGAACGCAGACAACAGACAGCTAAAGCATCACGAACGTGTGCCCACAATCGCGTACGCGATGAACAAAATTCCTGAGCTCCAAGAAACCTTTCGCAATCGCGGCTTCATCTTCGCAATCGCGAAGAACAACAAACACACCAGAAACCATCAACGATAAAGCATGAAGAAATGGCATGTAGCCCATCCGAAACACACCCGAGGCCCCCGGGATCCCGTCTGAACATACCAACAAGTTCCATAACATAATGCGGACCTGCGCGAGGCCTCAAATCACATCAAACAACATAAAAACTATGAATCGCACCTCATATCGAACTAAATGAACTTATGAACTTTCAACTTCAGCAACTCGCGCCGAATCATATCAAATCAACCAGGAATGACATCAAATTTGCATGCAAGTCCAAAATGATACAACGGAGCTATTCCAACTCCTAGAATTGCAATCTGAACCCGATATCAACAAAGTCAACTCCCGGTCAAACCTTTCAACCTTCCAAACCTTCAACTTTTCCAACTTTCACCAAAATGCATCAGATCAAGCCACGGACCTCCAAATTCAAATTTGGGCATATGCCTAAGTATACATCCACCATACGAAGCTATTGGAATCATCAAAACACCATTCTGGATTCGTTTACACAAAAGTCAAACTCCGGTCAACTTGTACCGCTTAAGCTTCTAGAACAAGAATCATCCTTCCAAGTAAATCCCAAATCATTCGAAAACTGAACCCGGCCACACACACAAGTCACAATACATAATACAAAGCTACTCGAGACCTCAAACCACCAAATGGGATACTAATTCTAAAAATGATCAGTCGTGTCGTTACATTCTCCCCCTCTTAAACAAACGTTCGTCCTTGAGCGTGCCAAGAACCATTCCGAAGTTATCAAATCAATGAATGAACTCACCATACCTATGCTCACGGGTGATCCCACATCACCCCAATCTACATAAGCCTGACAACACCCTCTCAACTGAAGATTATTCCTTCCACCCATACCAATAAGCCTTAGAACCAAATTGTTTCACCATCCGATCATTTTCCAAAGACCCGATTCCTACATAAACACATTATATCAATCTCAACCAGCTGTCATAGCTCATGCATACACCTACAAGGTATAACCGCACGACGTAACACATCACACATATGCCCATAACAACTACTCTGACCACAATAGATGCCCATAACAAAATCCAGTACCGGCAAATAACCTCATAACAGCTAGGACCCTGTTACAAACCTTCACAACACTGACAACGATATAAGAAACATGAATATCTCATAACTATTCACCCAAATCAACAAGTCACACCCAATGCCACTTGGCACACACCTCGCAAGCTAAAACCCAATAAGCACAACGCGAATATGACTAAATATTGAAAGAGGGACACATGATAGAACTATCAAACAAGCCCGACAGGCACAACTCCCTATCAGTGACATACTATGAAATAATTCCACAAGGGAGAATCAAAATATATGAACTACTCACTAGGATCTCATTCTAATATAACTCCACCGCGGCACGTAGCACGATTCAAACATATCAAACCACACAAAAACACGAGGATCCCATCCTTAGTTCTTAATCACAAGTAGAATACACATCACATCAACCAAAACCTTCCACTAACTCAATTCCAATATCACAACACATAACAGACTTCCCATACCTGTAGAGCACTTAAATCATAAATCGTAACCAAACCATCCAGAAATCACAACAAAACTTACTGTAATAAGTAACAGAAAGTTCAATCTAAGTCTTATAGCTCTCAATGGTAAACAAAACAAAACAAAAGACATGGGCTACCACTATAGAATCTCCAAACAAGGGTAAATACATAAGTAAAGTATAAGAATCAAGAAACTCACCTATATATGAAGCAAAATAGGAGGACTCACTCCTGATAAGCAGAACCAAATTAAAATAAGAATGATTCTCCTCTATAACAAATTGAAACCATACCTGTAACAACACCATCTGGTGTAGAGACCTCATCCCTACCATGAAAATCATATCAACGGGCCGGGCCTCCCCCTCTAGGGCACCCTCTACCTGCCTGTCCTCCACCCCTAGCTGACTGCGTAGGTGGCGTAGTAACTGGAACGATAGGAAATAATTTCGGATAATAAAGTTTCAATCTTTAATGAAAATTAAAAAGTCAACCCAAAAAGTCAACCCCAGGCTCGCACCTCGGAAACGACAAAATTTACAAAATCTGAACATCCATTTTGATACGAGTCCAACCATACCAAAGTTATCCAATTCCGACATCAAATTGGCCTTCAAATCCTCATTTTACATTTTTAATAGTTTTTACAAAAAATCTCATTTTCTCCAATTCAAATCACTAATTTAGTGATAAAAACAAAGATGGAATCATGAAATAAAATTAAATCCGGGTAAAGAAAAAAACCTAATCCAGAGTATGAAAATCCCCTCCAAAATCGCCCATATCTGAGCTCTTTTACCCAAAAAGTGATAAAATATCAAAAGCCCTTGAAATAGTGTACTTTATATTCTGCCTAGTGATTTCTCTTACGCGATCGCGGAACAATTCTCGCGATTGTGAAGAACAAAATGTTGCCCAGTGAAAATAAAGCTTCGCGTTCGTGGCACACACCTCGCGAATGCGATGAACAATGACAATAGTCTACGCGAACGCATATAGAATAATGCGGACGCGATGAGTAAAAGTCCACCAGCCCCAGCTCCATTACGCGAATGTGAAGCTATGGATGTGAACGCGGATAACAGACAGCTAAAGCATCGCGAACGCGTCCCCACAATCGCGACCGCGATGAACAAAATCCCTGAGCTCCAAGAAACCTTTCACGATCGCGGCTTCATCTTCGCGATCACGAAGAACAACATATACACCAGAAACCAGCAACTCTAAAGCATGAAGAAATGGCTTGTATCCCATCTGAAACACACCTGAGGCCCCTGGGACCCCGTCCGAACATAACAACAAGGCATAAAATCACATCAAACAATATCAAAACTACGAATCGCACCTCAAATCAAACTTAATGAACATTTAACTTCTACAACTCGTGTTGAATCATATAAAATCAACACGAAATGACGTCAAATTTAGCATGCAAGTCCCAAATGACACAACGGAGCTATTCCAATTTCGAGAATCGCAATCTGAACCCGATAACAATAAAGTCAACTCTCACTCAATTCTCTCAACCTTCCAAACCTTCAACCTTTTTCAACTTTCGCCAAAATGCATCAAATCAAACCACGGACCTCCAAATCCAAATCCGGACATACGCCTAAGTCCAAAATTATCACACAAAGCTATTGGAATTATCAAAATATCATTCTGGAGTCATCTACACAAAAGTCAAACTCCGGTCAACTCTTACCGCTTAAGCTTTTAAAAGAAGAATCATCCTTCCAAATCAATCTCGAATCATCAAAAAACCGAACCCGACCACACACGCAAGTCATAATACATAATACGAAGCTACTCAAGATCTAAAGTCACCGTACGGGATGCTAATTCTCAAAATAATCGGTCGAGTTATCAAATTATGGTGGTTCATGGTTGATAAACAATATCATATTCACTAAGTTCTATCATCTACTTAGCTAATCTTCTTGATAATTCATGTTTATGCAAAATGTTCCGTAATGGGAAAGTAGTTACGACAGATATAAGATGACATTAAAAATAAGGTTAGAATTTTCTTGATGCCATTATTAATGCCAATGCTAATCTTTCTAAGATATCTTGTTTTAGCTTCTAGTAATGTTTTTCTAACATAATAAATAGGAGATTGCATACCTTTTTCTTCTCATACCAGTACTGCACTTACTGCAACTTTAGGTACGGCTTAGTAAATAAGTAATCTTTCTTCATCCCTTGGCTTCGATCAAAGGAAGTTTTGAAAGATATGCTTTCAAAATCTTTCAGTGCTTATTGGAAGTCATCTAACCACTCAAACTTATTTTGCTTTTTTGGCAACGAGAAAAATTTGAAGCATTTCTCTGAAGATTTAGATACAAATTTTCCCAAGGCTGTTATCCTCCCAGTTAACCTCTGCACTTCCTTTTTACTTGTGAGTACATCCGATATTTCTTCAGTTGCTTTAATTTGAGACAGATTTACCTCAATTTTCCTGTTAGAAGTAAGGAAACCCAAAAATTTACCTGATGCAACTCCAAATGCGCATTTTTTCGGGCTCAGTTTCATATTATGATAGCGAAGAATAGCAAATGTCTCATCCAAATGCTTGAGATGATCTCATGCTTGTGTTGATTTCACCAATATGTCATCAATGTAGACCTCCATGATTTTTCCCGGATGTTCTTGAAACATCTAAGTCACCAATCTTTGATACGTAGCTCCATTATTCTTTAGACCAAAAGGCATAATTTTATAGCAATAAGTCCCCCTGTCTGTAATAAAATATGTCTTTTCCTTGTCATCGAGATCCATTTTAATCTGATTATACCCTGAATAAGCATTTAAAAACTTAAAACTTCATGTTCAGTAGTAGAATCAATTATTTGATCTATATGTGGTAAAGGAAATGAATCTTTGGGGCATGCCTTATCTAAATCAGTATAATCTACATGTACTCGCTATTTACCATCTTTCTTAGGTACTACAACAGTATTTGCTAGCCATTCAAGGTATTTTAATTCACGAATTGAATCAATTTTCAAGAGTTTACTTACCACCTCCTGAATTACCTGATTTTTGAAAGCTCCTTGCTTTCTTTTCTTTTGTTTCACCGATGGGTGTAATGGATCTTCATTTAACTTATGAGTCATTACCTCCGGTAGAATTTCTATCATGTCTGAATGAGACCAGGCAAAACAATCAGCATTAGTGCGTAAAAATTCAATTAACTTACTTTTTAACTCTAGGCTTAAGTTTATCCCGATATAAACTTTTCTCTCAAGTTGGTGAGTGAATAACATTACATCTTCGGGCTCTTTTGTATTTGTTTTGATAGTTTCATTCTCTTCTAGTTCCTGTATCACATCAGGTCTCACATCCATGTCTATTTTGTCTCACGTATTTGACGTTGAGGTTGAGAGAATATTCTCCTTAATTGGACACTGTAATTGCTATTTTTCTTCTCCATCTTTGGTCGTCCCATTTGTTACAGCCACCGCATTTCATTCTCGTGTTGCTCGTTGATCTCCCCTAATCTGACAAATTCCCCATTGTGACGAGAATTTGATCACCTGATGCAAAGTTGACGGTACGGCATCCATATTATGAATCCATGTCCTCCCTAAATCATGTTATAAGTCATGTTTGCATCCACCATATTTGGTGTCTTTCACTAATACTTCGGTAAATGTGAACAACGTAATTTCTCCCTGAACCTAGACAAAGACCGAGCATTGTGTATTACACGATCAATTTCTTGCATTTAGCTGACTACTCTTAGTAATATAATATTCACTTAACTTCTTGTATCAATCAAAACTCGTTTGACATTAGTATCATGAAGAAGTGAAGAAATTACCAGTACATCGTTATGAGGGATAAACAAGTCATATGCATCCTCATCATCGAATGTTATGCTCTTTCCCTCTAAAACTTGCCGAATTCGCTTCTCGTGAGTCATTGAGATTTTAGATGTTCTTTTAGTTGTTGTGTATGTTACTCCATTAACCTCCTCACCCCCGGTTATTACATTCACCATCCTTATGGTGATAGGGGCTTCTATAACGACCTAATAGGTCATTTTGAGTACTAGTTTCCTTTTGTGTTCTAAGACTTCTTATAACTCAATTTGATGATTTATGACTAGTGTGCGTAGCCCGTATCGTTTTTCGGAAAGTTGATATGTGAAATTTTGAAGAAAATGTGATTTTTAATTTTAAATGTGGCAAGAGTTGACCACAATCAATATGTTTGGTAAATGACCTCGGATCGGTGTTTTGACGATTCTGGTAGGTTCATATGATGATTTTGGACTTTTACGCATGTTTGGTTGGGGTCTTGGGTGACCTAATGCAGTTTTGGCACATTATATGAGAAGTTGGGAAAAATGAGAATTGAAGTTGAAGAACATGAGTTTTAATGATAGATTCATGAATTTTGATGTTATTTCGATGATTTGAGCAAGCGAGCGAGTTTATATGAAGCTATTACACTTGTTTGGATATTCGGATTATAGCCCAAGGGACTCGGGTGAGTATCGGATGTGTTTTGGATGATTTTAGAACTACTGACAAAAATCTGGTGTTGGGAACCTGCAAGTCTGGCATTTGCAAAGACCTGTTCGCAAATGCGATCCGCGCATTTGCGATGTCAGGATTGCATTTGTGATAATGGTCATGGATAGGAGACTTTGCAATTACAAAGTCAGTCTCTCTTTTGTGAGCCAGGGAGGGGTCGCATTTGCGATGGCAGTGTCGCAATTGCGGCACTGAGTAGGGACAAGGCAGCTTCACAAATGCGAAGCTTGGTCCGCATTTGTGATGAAGGGGGTCTTCGCAAATGCGAAGAAAGTGTCGCATTTGGGACATAAGAGGCACTGGGACACTGGTCTCTTTTGCGATCAATGGTTCACTTTTGCGAACGTCGCAATTGTAAATAAGAGTTCGCAATTGTGACATCTGCATCTGGGTAAAATGTTAAGATTTCGGAACTTAGCTCATTTTACACCATTTTTTAACCATAGACTCCATGGAGGCGGTTTTTGGAGAGAAACGTCTTCCCAAATTCATAGGTTAGTAACTTCAACTTGTTTTCAATCAATTTCAATTACTTTTCCATGAATTTCATCATCAAATCTAAGAATTTCAAATTGGGGGTTTTAGGTAGAATTTAGGAATTTTGTAAAATTGAGATTTAGACCTCGAATTGAGGTTAGATTATGAAATGAATCATAAATCCATACTCGGGGGTGAATGGGTTATCGGGATTTGGTCATAATTCAGGATATCGACCACGTGGGCCCGCATTGACTTTTTATTGACTTTTTAATTTAGTTAAAGATTGAACCTTTTTTTCATTTGTGGGTAGCTTCTAAAGTTTTTTTTTGAATTGTTTGAATGATATTTGACTAGATTCGATTGGTTTGGAGGCTTGTTCTAAAGGAAAAGTCGTGTTGGATTGTTGATTGTGTTCCGGAAAGATGTAAGTACCTTGGTTAAACTTTATTTGAAGGAAATAAGGTAGAATCGAGTCTATTTGCTATGTGAACTATGTGTTGGGGTGGCGTATATGCAGGGTAACGAGTGTATATGCCTTGGCCATGGAATAAGCATACGGGTAGAATTAGCCTTACTTGTACTATGTTATTTTGTGTATTATGTCTTCCATGCTTTAGATAGATTGTTTAATTCTTTGATTACTCGTTTCTATGATATTTCTTATATTGAGATTATTGTAATGTTGGGTATTGAGATTGTGAAAATTGCTGATTGGTTGTTGGTACCAATTGTTGGGAGATTCTCATATGACGAGTTGTGTTCAAATACTATTTTTGATGTTGAATAAGCTTCCAACCTTGTTTGGCAATGTGTTGTATGTGATTTCTTTGTGAGGAAGAGTGAAATGCACGAAGGGTGTTGTCGCTTCTTATTTACATATTGATATCATTACTTGAGTGAAGGTAAGGATAAAGCAAGAAGGGTGATATCATGCACTTGCCTTATTATTACTATGTGAGGATGAGAGTAAAAGCACGAGGGGTGATGTCGTGTACTTGATTTATTATTATTATGTGAGGATGAGAGTAAAATCATGAAGGGTGATGTCGTACACTTGCTTTATTATTATTATGTGAGGATAAGAGTTAAAGCATGAAGGGTGATGCCGTTCACTTTCTTTTATATATCATGTGAGGATGAGAGTAAAAGTACGAAGGGTGATACCGTGCAATTTTGTTGATTTCATTGCTCTTTACCTTGATATTTGGAATGTGGGCTTGGCTTTGTGGTTTCGCTATTTATTATTGAAAGAGGTTTACTTAGTGATACTTTACTTTATGTTTTTGTTTGCTACCCATTTCTCATGTCCCTATCCCGTTATTATATTTGATTCTTTATCTGTGATTTCATTACTTCTTGATATATAACTGCACAGGTTCATCCTAGCTGTCTTGACATAGCCTCATCACTACCTTGTCGAGGTTAGGCTCGACACTTATGAAGTACATTGGGTCGGTTGTACTCATACTACACTTCTGCACTTCTTGTGCAGATCTAGATATTGGTACCAACGGAGTCACGAGAGGTGCTTAGCAGATACTGGGCAAGTGATTCGAGGTAGATCTGCATTCTGTTCGCAGGCCTTGAGTCATCTTCTTACTTCCAATGTTTCCATTCTTAAGACATTGTTGTATTTTCTTTCAAAATAGTGTATGTAATGAACTCTAGAGACTTATGTACTTGTGACTCCACATCTTTGGATAGTTTGCGTTAGATATTGGTTTTAGACGTGTTACGTATATCTCTGAGTTTCTCTTACACTATGGTATTACTCTATTGCTAGTTATTTATTGCAGCCTTTCTTATATTTATCTGTTATGTGTTGGCTTTCCTAGCAAGCAGTGTTAGGCACCATCATAACCCCAATTAGTTGGGATTTTGGATCATGACAAGTTGGTATCAGAGCCCTAGGATGCATAGGTATCACGAGTCATGAGCAAGCTTAGTAGAGTCTTGAGGATCGGTACGGAGACGTCTGTACTTATCTTCTAGAGGCTATAAGGCTTTAGGAAACTTCACTTTCTTTCTTTCTCTATCATGCGCTTTTGTTCTATCACTGAGTTTGAATTATTCTTCTATTATTCTCTCATAGATGGTAAGGACGCGTACGTCATCCGCAACTGATTAGGAGTTGGAGCCCCAGATTGTAGCCACTACCATGGGTAGGGGTCGAGGCCGAGGTAGAGGCAGAGCTCAGCCTAGAGCATGCGCGGCGGCACTCATTGTCCATTCTTAAATGGAGCAGGATGATGAGATCCCTGTTCCGATAGAGTTTAGGTCCTAGAGGGGTTTATAGCTACCCTAGTGCTTCAGGACATCTTAGTTTGTATGGTTGGACTCATGTAGAGTATGGCTCAAGACGATGTATTTCCTGTGGCACCAGCCGTTTCTCAGGCCGGGGGAGGAGCCCAGACTCCTAATACTCACACTCCAAAGCAGATGTCTCACGGGTATCAGACCCTAGCAATTCTATCAGTTGGGGTGATTCAGCATGTTGTTTCTATACAGCCCGGGGAGAGACCTGCGATGTCAGCTAATGAACTAAAAAGGTTGGACAGGTTCACCAAGTTATATCCCCCTCACTTTAGTAGTACACCTTCTGAGGATCCCCCAAGACTTCTTGGACTGTTGCCATGAGATTTTGCGTGGCATGGGTATAGTGGAGTCCAACAGAGTTGATTTCACTATATTTCATATGCATGATTCTGCCAAGAGGTGGTGGCAGGTGTACGAACAGAGCAGGCCAGCGGGATCACCTCCTCTCACATGGGCTCAGTTCTCGCAGTTGTTCTTGGAGAAGTTCATTCCCTTCACTTAGAGAGAGGAGTGGTGCAGTTAGTTCGAGCGCCTTCAGCAGGGTAGCATGACCGTTACTTAGTATGATACCACATTTGTGGATTTGTCCCACCATGCAGCTATCCCTATGCCTACTGATTGAGAGAAGGTGCATAGGTTCATAGATGGTATTACCTATGGCATCAGACTTCAGATGGCAAGAGAGACCGAGGATGAAATTTCTTTTACTCAGGTAGTGGAGATTACTGGGAGGTTCGAGCGCATCAGAGGTCAGGTGAAGGAGGAGACCTCATACAAGAGACCCTGTTATTTTTGAGGATTCAGTGGTGCCTCGTCTGGAGGCCGGGGTTCCTACGGTAGAGGTCATCCTATAAGGACGATTCAGTTATCTCTACAGGTCACCCATGGTACTTCAAGCAGCCATAGTGCTTATAGATCACATCCCGAGCAGCTAGCATATAGTGCATCTCCAGCTTCGGTTAGTGCACCTCCAATACAAAGTTACCAGGGTGGTTATTCAGGTCGACAAGGATAGTTCCGGGGTCATTATTCATGTCAGTCGAGGGCTTGTTATACATGTGGGGATCTGAGGCACATCGTGAAATTTTGCCCTAGGTCATAAAGCAGTATCCCACAGTAGAGTACTCGTGCCATGGTTCTGGCACCGATGGCTCTACCACCCACACAGCCAGCTAGAGGCAGGCGTCAGGCAGCCCAAGGTGGGGGCCATTCAGTTAGAGGTGGAGGCCCGTTAGTAAGAGGTCATCCTAGAGGTGGAGGATAGGTTATTGGGGCTCAGCCCCATTGTTATGCATTTCCATCTCTAGTGAGAGGTCATCTTAGAGATGTTTCCGTGTTGTTTGATCCGGGTTCTACATATTCTTATGTGTCTTCATATTTTGCTTTGCATTTGAGTATGCCTCGTGATTTTCTTGATGTTCCTATTTTTGTGTCTTCACCTGTGGGAGATTCCATAGTAGTTGATCATGTGTACATGTCTTGTGCTGTCATTTTTAGTGGTTTTGATATTGTAGTTGATCTTTTGTTGTTGAATATGGTGAATTTTGAGGTCATTATTGGTATGATTGGTTGTCCCCGTAACACGCTATCTTGGATTATCATACCAAGACTGTGACTTTAGACATGTTGGGTTTGCCTAGATTATAGTGGAGAGGGACCCTCGGTCACTCTACTAGTAGGGTGGTTTCATATTTGAAGGCTCGGCATATGATCGAGAACGGTTGTTTGGCGTATTTGGCTTATATCCCAGATTCTAGTGCGGAGGTTCCTTCTATGGATTCAGTACTGGTTGTGAGTGAGTTTCTAGAGGTGTTTCATACAGATTTGTCGTGTATGCCACCCGACAGGAATATCAACTTTTTTATTGATTTGGTTCCGAGCACTCAGTCTATTTTTACTCTACCCTATTGTATGGCTCCAGCTGAGTTGAGAAAATTGAAGATTGCTTGACAAGGGATTCATTAGACCTAGTGTTTCATATTGGGGTGTGCCGATGTTGTTTGTTAAGAAAAAGGACAGATCGATGAGGATGAGCATAGATTATTGGCAATTGAACAAGGTCACTATCAAGAACAAGTATCCATTACCTAGGATTGAAGATTTATTTGACCAGCTTCAGGGTGCCAAGGTGTTTTCCAAGATTGATTTGAGCTACCATCAGGTGAAGATTAGGCATCGGATGTCCCTAAGAAAGCTTTTAGGACTCGATATGGTCATTACGAGTTCTTGGTGATGTCATTTGGCTTGACCAATTCTCTAGTAGCCTTCATGAATTTGATTAACCGAGTGTTCAAGCCTTATTTGGATTCCTCTTAATTAATGATATTCTGGTTTACTCTAGTAATCGATAGGAGCATGAGAAGCGCCTAAGGATTGTACTTCAGATTTTGAAGGATCATCAGCTATATGCCAAGTTTTAGAAGTATGAATTCTGGTTAGACTCAGTTGCTTTTTTGGGTCATATTATGTCTTCCGAGGGTATCAAGGTGGATGTTAAGAAGATTGAGGCAGCTGAGAACTGGACTAGACCTACTTCATCTATAGAGATTCGGAGCTTCTTGGGTTTGGCGGGCTACTATCGCCGGTTCGGGGAGTGATTTTCATCTATCTCAGCCCCGTTGACCAAGTTGACCCAGAAGGGTGCTCTTTTTATATGGTCCGCCGAGTGTGAGGTGAGCTTTCAGAAGCTCAAGACTGCCTTGACTACAGCCCCAATATTGGTGTTGCCCACGGGTTCGGGATCTTACATTGTGTATTATAATACATCGCGTATTGGACTTGGCACGGTATTAATGCGGGATGATAGGCTAATTGCCTACGCGTCTCGTCAGTTGAAGTTTCATGAGAAGAATTACTTTGTGCATGATTTAGAGTTGGCAGCCATTGTTCACGCGCTCGAGATTTGGAGGCACTATCTCTATGGCATTCCATATGAGGTCTATACCGACCATCGGAGTCTCCAGCATTTGTTCAAGCAGAATCTTAATTTGCGGTAGCGGATATGGTTAGAGTTATCGAAAGATTATGATATCACCATATTATATAATCCGGGGAAGGCCAATGTAATGGTTGATGCCTTGAGTTGGAAGGCGAGCGCATGGGTAGTTTGGCATTTTTACCCGTAGTGGAGAGGCCATTAGCCATGGATGTTCAGGCTTTGGCCAATCGATTTGTGAGGTTGGATGTTTTGGAGCCTAGCCAGGTTCTTGTTTGTGTTGTAGCAAAGTCATCATTGTTGGAGTGTATCAAGGCTCGCCAATTTGATGATCCTCATTTATTGGTATTGAAAGACACTGTGCAACGGGGTGGTGCTAAAGAGGTTGTGATTGGAGATGATGGTGCTATACGACTTTTGGGCCGGATTTGTTTTTCGAATGTTGATGGGTTGAGGGAGTTTATCCTTGAGGAGGCTCACAGTTCCCGATATTCCATTCACCCAGGTGTCACGAAGATGTATCGTGACTTAAAGCAATACTATTGGAGGCGAAAGATGAAGAAAGACATTGTTGGACATGTATCTCGGTGTTTGAATTGTCAACAGATGAAGTATGAATATCAGAAACTGGGTAGGTTAACTCAGAGATTGGTGATACCGAAGTGGAAATGGGAGCGCATCATGATGGATTTTGTGGTAGGCTTACCACGGACCTTGAGGAAGTATGATGTTGTTTGGGTTATTATGGAGCGGTTGACTAAGTCTGCACATTTCATTCTGGTGATGACTTCTTATTCTTCAGAGTGATTGGCTCAGATTTACATCCGAGAAATTATCCGCCTGCACGGTGTTCCCATTTCTATCACTTCGGACCGAGGCACATAGTTCACATCATACTTTAGAGAGCTGTGCAGCGTGAGTTGGGCAGGCGGGTCGAGCTGAGTATCGCATTTCATCCTTAGACAAACGGACAGTCCAAGCGCACTATTCAATTTTGGAGGACATATTGCGGGCATGCTCTATGGATTTTGGGGGTCAGTGGGACAAATTACTACCTCTAGCAGATTTCGTCTACAAAAAAAACTATCAGTCGAGCATCCAGATGGCTTCGTACGAGGCCTTATATAGGAGGTAATGTCGTTCTTTGGTTGGTTTGAGCCCGGTGAGGCTAGATTATTGGGCACAGATTTGGTTCGTGATACTTTGGAGAAGGTGAAAGTGATTCGAAGTAGATTCGTACAGTTCAGTCTAAGAGAAAGAGTTATGCGGACTGGAGGGTTCGAGATGTGGCTTACATAAAAGGTGAGAAGGTTCTTCTCCGAGTTTCGCCTATGAATGGAGTGATGCGATTTGGGAAGAAGGGTAAGTTGAGCCCGAGGTTTATTGGCCCGTATGAGATCTTGGAGAGAGTTGGGGAGGCTGCTTATACGCTTGCATTGCCTCCTAGCCTAGAAAGGAAACATTTGGTATTCATATTTCCATGCTTTGAAAGTACAAAGAAAGAGCAGATGGCTATTCTAGACCGGCAGGTTCGAAAGTTGATATCCAAAGATATTCCTTCCGTGAAAGTTCGTTAGAGAGGTCAGCCAATTGAGAAGGCCACTTGGGAGTCCGAGTCCGATATGAGGAGTAGATACCCGCACCTTTTTGCCAGTCCAATTATATTTCTATGTTCGTTCGAGAACGAACGTTTCATTTAGAGGTGGGGAATGTAACGACCTTGATAGGTCATTTGAGTACTAGCTTCCTTTTCAGTGTTCTAGAACTTCTTATAGCTCAATTTGATGATTTATGACTAGCGTGCATAGTCCGTGTCGTTTTCCAGAAATTTTATATGTGAAATTTTGAAAAGAATGTGATTTTTGACTTTAAATGTGGCTAGAGTTCACCACGGTCAATGTTTTTGATAAACGAACTCGGGTCGGTATTATGACGATTTCAGTAGGTTTGTATGATAATTTTGGACTTGTACGCATGTTTGGTTGGGGTCCTAGATGACCCGAGGGCGTTTCGGCGCATTATGTAAACGTTGGAAAAAATGAGTTTTGAAGTTGAAAATCTTGAGTTTTAATGATCGATTCTTGAATTTTGATGTTATTTTGATGATTTGATCTAGCAAGAAAGTTTGTATGATGTTATTACACTTGTTTGGATGTTTGGATTGGATCCCGAGGGGCTTAGGTGAGTTTCATATGTATTTTGGATGATTCTGGAACTGCTGAGAAACATCTGGTGCTGGGAACCTGCATGTCTCACATTTGCGAAGACATGTTCGCAAATGTGATCCTCGCATTTGCGAAGACCTGTTCGCAAATGTGATCCTCGCATTTGCAATGTCAGGATCGCATTTGCGATAATCGGCATGGCTTGGAGACTTTTCAATTGCAAAGTCAGTGTCGCTTTTGCGAGCTAGGGAGGGGTCACATTTTTTATGGCAGTGTTGGAATTGCGACACTGAGCATAGGCAAGGAAGCTTCGTAAATGCAAATCTTGGTTTGTATTTGCGATGAAGGGGTCTTCGCAAATGCGAAGGAAGGGTCGCATTTGTGACACTAGAGGCACTGTGACATTGTTTGCTTTTGCGAACATCGCAGTTGCGAACAAGAGTTCGCAATTGCGATATCTGCAGCTGGGTAAAATATTGGAATTTTTGGACTTAGCTTATTTTACACTGTTCTTTAACCCCTAGACTCCATAGAGGCGATTTTTGGAGATCAACTTCTTCCCAAATTCATAGGTTAGTAATTTTAACTTATTTTCAATCAATTTCAATTATTTTTCCATCAATTTCATCATCAAATATATGAATTCCAAAGTAGAAATTGGGGGTCATCAGTAGAATTTAAGAATTTTGTGAAATTGAGAATTGCGGTCGGCCTTCGAAACAAATCACATATTCGGGCTCATATTCGGGCTCGAGAGTGAATGGGTAATCGAGATTTGGTCTTAATTTCGAAATTTGACCACGTGGGCTTGGGTTAACTTCTTGTTGACTTTTTAAATTTAGTTAAAGATTGAATCTTTTTCAGACATTGGTAGTTTCTAAAGCTTGTTTTGAATTGTTTGAATGATATTTGACTAGATTTGTTTGGTTTGGAGGCTTTTTCTAAAGAAACAGTCGTGTTGGATTGTTGATTGTGCTCCGAAAAGAGGTAAGTGCCTTGGTTAACCTTAATTTGAGGGAAATAAGGTAGAACCGAGTCTGTTTTCTATGTGAACTATGTATTGGGGGCGGCGAATATGCAAGGTGACTAGTGTATATGTGTTGGCCATGGGATAAGCATGCTGGTAGAATTAGCCTTACTTGTACCATATTATTTTGTGCATTATGTCTTCCATGCTTTAGATAGATTGTTTAATTTTTTGATTACTCATTTCCATGATATTTTCTTATATTGAAATTATTCTGATATTGGGTGTTGAGATTGTGAAAATTGTCGATTAGTTGTTGGCACTAATTGTTGGGAGATTCTCATATGACGAGTTATGTTCAACTACTATTATTGATGTTGAATATGCTTCCCATCTTGTTTGGCAATGTATTTTATGTGATTGCTTGGTGGGAAAGAGTGAAATGCACAAAGGGTGTTGTCGTGCCTTATTTACATATCGATATCATTGCTTGAGTGAATGTGAGGATAAAGCACAAAGGGTGATGTCGTGCACTTGCTTTATTATTACTATGTGAGGATGAGAGTAAAAGTGCGAAGGGTGATGTCGTGCACTTGCTTTTATATTATTATGTGAGGATGAGAGTAAAAGTACGAAGGGTGATGCCGTGCAATTTTATTAATTTTATTGCTCTTTACCTTGATATTTTGAATGTGAACTTGGCGTTGTGGTTTTGCTATTTATTATTGAAAGAGGTTTACTTAGTGATACTTTACTTTATGTTTCCGTTTGTTACCCCTTTCTTATGTCCCTACCCCGTTATTATATTTGATTTTTTATCTGCTATTTCGTTATTTCTTAATATATAACTACAAAAGTTTATCGTAGGAGTCTTGTCTTAGCCTCGTCACTACCTCGTCGAGGTTAGGCTCGGCACTTACTGAGTCATTGGGTCGGTTGTACTCATACTATACTCTTGCACTTCTTGTGCAGATCTGGATATTGGCACCAGTGGAGTCCCGAGAGGTGCTTAGCAGATATCGAGCAGGTGATTCAAGGTAGATTTGCATTCCGTTTGCAAGCCTTGAGTCATCTTCTTACTTCCATTGTACTATTTCCATTCTTCGAACGTTGTTGTATTTTCTTAAAAAATAGTGTATGTAGTGAAATCTAGAGGCTCATGTACTTGTGACTCCACATCTTGAGATAGTTTGCGTTAGATATTGGTTTTAGATGTATTACGTATATCTCCGAGTTGCTTTTACACTCTGTTATTACTTTATTGCTAATTATCTATTGCAGCCTTTCTTATTTATCTGTTGTATGTTGTCTTGCCTAGCAAGCAGTGTTAGGCGCCATCACGATTTGGGATTTTGGGTTGTGATACTGTCACGCCCCGAACTTAGGAGCGAGACAAGCACCCCGTGCCTCACCTAACCTGGCGTACCAAATTGCGACTAAGGGACTCTGAACACATAATGTCATACTTTGGCCATGGGGCCACCTTGAAAGACAATTTGCGAAGCAAAATATAAAACTGAATGGAAACTAGCACTAACTAAATATCAATATAAAGCTAGGCCGACAAGGCCGACATAGCTACTACAGCTGACAAACCACCAATTTATACAAACCCAACATACTGCACTAACCAACAGGATATGCCTACAAGCCTCTACTGATAGATGTACTGTGATCGGAACAGGGCCCCGACCTACCCATAACATATATACAGATATACATAAGATGTACACAAAACTCTAGTCCTGGCAACTCCAAAAGACGTGGAGCTTACCGATCAGGCGGAACTCGGAAAACACCTACTGAGGAGGTCTACCCGTCTGTCTGTCTGAACCTGCACGCATGAAATGCAGCGCCCCCAAAAAAGGGACGTCAGTACGAAATAATGTACCGAGTATGTAAGGCAATAAAATAACTGAAATCTGAAACTGAACTGATAATATGATAACTGAAATTAACTGGGAGTCAAAGATGATCTGGAGATATACTTACCTGCTGATACTGACTCAACTCCTTCAATATAGTAAGTAAAATAATTGTACGGCCTTATAAGGCTCGGTATATATAACTGCTCTGCCATAGTAGGCTCGCTTATAGGCGCTCGGCCATACTAGGCTATGTATCTCGACCATGCTGGGCTCGCTCATAGGCGCTCGGCCACAGTAGGCTCGGTATATAACTTTCCATCTGATCAGAGGTTGCCCAATAGGGGCCTGCCCATCGATTATAGCTCGATGGTAATGAAAATACTGTAATACTGTATATATAGGCTTGCTGCTCTCTTGACTGAAAGAAGACAATACTAAAATTGAATATAGAGTCTCGATAAGGAATAATATTGTAACTTATGAGACTAGAATAGTGTGAATAAATTCATGAATATGAACTTCTCTTTTTGTCTCATTACTAACACATGTAGCTACGAGATCATGCCAAAATGAAGGAAGGCTTAGCCTTAACATACCTTATCACAATCTTTTCAATCACCAAGTTGAACTCACCTCTTCGCACCTTAATCTACAAGAATGATAATAATACTATCGTTAAGTTACGAAAGGTACAACTATCGCACAACGAACGACAAACCTATTTTGTATTAAAACGGGCAGCATCTCCCCTATAATATGCCCTTCCTCCAACTTCAAGATAACACCAACAATACAAGGACAGAACAATAACAACATATATACATCATTTTCCAGCCCTATATACACCATCAAATACTACAAAACAGCCCAACACACCCCAATCTCTTCGTACACAAAACGACCACTGTAGTAGTGTCAAACGACCCGAAAATGTTATGACGAACGACCAGCCAACCACCCTACATTTATATGGTGTTTATAAACCCCCTTCCTCCTCCAAAACTCCACAAAATAGTAATAAAACACGCAGCCCAACAGCAACACAAAACAGTCCACAAAACAGTCCGCTACAAGTGAATAACTCGAACTCACGGCTTCCGATCACCATCCCGTGAGTTCTTACAAGTATAGAACGACTTACCATGAATTTACAGAAGAAAAAATGGATGAAAGAGAGCAGTAAACTCACCTTATTTGTTGGATAACTCAGCTCCTATCTTGGTTCTTCAAACTCTAAGTTTTACCTCCAATTGGAACTTGAAAGGGAGAGAAAATCAATTAGGGTTTGTGGGAAATTTTTGGGAGGATTCTTTGCAGAGCTTATGTCTGGTTATTATGCTCTATTTTGAGTCTAATATATGAAGAAAATAGGCCCTTAAAAGGCCTCTTTGGACGACCCGAAATGGCCCATTTTTGGGCTTTCATTTAAGCAAGTAGGTGACACACCTACTTGTCACCTAGCAGCTTGCGCAGTATCGCAAAAATGCACATATCTCTCTACTCCGATGTCGTATTGACAAATGGTTTAATGCGTTGGAAAATAAACTCATAGATCTTTAATTTGATGGGTGGAACACACCATAACTCTAAGTATATTGGGAGAAAATTGCAGTTACAGTTGACCCAAAGTTTCAGTAAAACTTATGAATGTAACTTGTGATGACTTTCATCGACTTTTGTTCCACAACTCGCTTGACTTAAAAACATAACACACGGATGTAATACGACTAATATAAATCATAACATAATCTCTTTATCATGTTAATCACCCTAGTCTCACCCCAAAGGTACATGTTATAACATTCCCAACTTGTCGACTTTCGATGAAACATTGTTTTATTTAATTGCTTTAGCTTCTGAACTGTCCAACCCTCTTTGTACTTGTTGTTCATGATCTTCAATATTTGTAACCTCAGAGGTAACATGACTAACTTACTTTATATACTTTTAAATATTATCTCATTTTTTTGTTACATTAGTTTGCTTACGACGCATTTTTACATACGAAAATATAGGGTGTAACAGATACCCTTAGTGGCTCTTCCCTGTTGTTCATATAAGACTGCTTACTTTTCTCACTAAATAAATTTGTGAGATAATCATTTTTCAATAAATAATCAACCTCTGCTTGTAAAAGCCTACCGTGATCATTATGAAATTCACACTAAACTTTATGGCTTTTTTTACTAGGATCTGATCTAATTTCTTTGGGCCATCGTACCTTATTGCCCATGTCTCTTGACACTGCTACCAACTCGGAAGTACTTACATTGAAGTTGTAATTACCTATTTTTGATCGAGAATTTTAGTCGTTGTTCCTTATCATATCCTGTTCCTTTCCAAATCGAGAAGAGGAACTTGTTTCCTTCTGCCGTGATCTTTGATTAAACTGTGCATGTTTCGGTTTTGGTATAAGATCTCGCCTTGTTGGACCCATGTAAGGCTCATACCTATTTTTCGGTCCTTCGCTCCGGTTCAGATCGTCTAAATTCGAACCTATCCTCCATCTTTAGTTGGGATACTGTATCTTCTTCTATTCTAAGTTTTGTTTTGTACCTGTTATAAATCATTCCAAGTAGTTGCTGGGAACTCTCACAAACTTTCTTTTAATCTTCTCGTGGCTTATGAGCTTCTCTCATTCAGGTTGCTCGCAAATGCTATTGCTGCCCAATTATCATGTATGCGAGGTAACAACATCTTTTCTCGTTGGAAGCGATCCACGAATTCTTTGAATAATTCTATACTCCTTGTTTTACTTTTAAGATATCCTCCATTCATTTATTTTTAGCTCTTGAATGTGCTTTAATAAATGAATCTGCAAGCTCAGCAAAAGAGTCAATTGAACTTTCAGGTAAAAGAGAATACCACGTTAGTGCACCCTTTGTAAGGTTTTCACCAAAAAATTTCACCAACACTAATTCGATTTCCTACTTGGTCAAGGCGTTGCCTTTGACTCCTATAGTAAATACAGTCACGTGATCTCGTGGGTCAGAGGTCTTATCGTACTTAGGAATATCAGGCATCTTAAACTTTTTTGGTATCGATAATGGTGTTGCATTTATTTCCATGTCTATTATGAATACTTGTCTATATCTACTTTTTAAATTACAGGTGATACTCCTGGTGTCTGTTTTATCCGCTCGTTTTGTTCCTTGAGCTGTTTCTGAAAGGTTAAAGCTAGACTTTATAAATTCGAATTATTTGGCGTACCAGAACCTCCGGCTCCGGAACTATTTGAAATTTCTCTACTTTAAGAGTTTTCAAGCCCTGTATTGAGATTTTTCACAGTTATATTAACTGGTGGTGGAGTCTGAACAACACTTGGCAATCTACCTATCGAAGCACGTAAAGTTTCACCGATCTGTTGTGCAATGAATTGTTTCAAGTCCTCTTGTAAACTTGATTGTTCTTTATTTTGCTGCAACACGTTATGATTAGCAAATCTGACTGGTGAGTTTTCACGTGAATGTAGTGGAGAATGTGTGGGTGAGTTACGTAGAGAAGACCCCCAGTTCATTCCCCTGCTGTCTGTTGCTAAAGATAAAGTATGTAAATGGAAAGTGAAAAGATTATTAGATTTTTCGGTAACATAACCAATTTGTTTAACCAAAAAAATATTTTGTGTTTAAAGCAAATAAAAGAACAATTTGATTTTCTAATAACTAATTTTACTCTACTTTTTCTAATATAAAAGAATAATAATAATGGAAAATAAGACTAAGAGAATAAGGAAATAGAAATCTTATTGCTGAGTTATTTTCTTCCATTTGGAAAGAATAAGATCTTCCAATGGCAGAGAATAATAAGAATATTGGCAATTGATAGTATTACTTTGTAGTTTTCTAGATGGGAATCAAGATATGGAAAGGAGATTTATATAAGGGTATAATTTGTAACTAATTGCCCTATTTAATTCATGCCCGTTACTAATATTTATAACATTGATTATCTATTATATGGGTAATTTGTAATGGTTGAAGTGATAACAGTCAATCACGCATAATCAGGGATTATGCTGATTTTTTTCCATATTGGTGGTTATTAATGATCTTTCCATATCTATGGCTTCTAATGTCCTTAATTACCAACCACATACCTATTTTCTCTTTTTCAGCTAACAGGCACGGTATCCTCGTAGACGGTCATGTGGATATTACTCATACTTTCTCTGCACATCTTTCTTCTTTATTGCTTCAATTCTTATGCCACTTGTCATCATAATATTGGTCCACGTAGTGAGTTTATTTTCCACCAATACAATAATGTTGACTGCATCCAAGTTAAAATACCCTCTAAATTCAAGCAAAAATAATTTTCTATTGCATTATTCTTTTATCGTTATTATAAGTCAAGATGTATCATTATTTCATATGGGACTATTTTTAATAAACATGTGCTTACAAATGAAGCACTTGATGATTTTTATCATGAGTTATATGTAGGAAGGGCTTGAAGATTGTAATGATGACTATAAATAAATAACAATTAAAGTTAGAAAAATAGCAAATAAAGAATTTTGTAGAGTCATTTAATCATAATATATTCTTATTCGATTTGACTCATTTTATATTTTCAGGTTATTTGTTGCAGAATTAATATAATTATGATATTTAAGTGTTATTCAAAAATTATTCGATGATTATATATGTCATTTAATTTAGTCACATTGAACTTTTGTTATTGAGTAGATAAGACGACAATTATGACATTTGTCACTTTTATTATTCGGTGTTTACACCCAACTAATAAACAAATGACATTTGTCACTTTATTTTACTATAGTTATTAATAATTAACTATAGTTACTACTTATGTGTTTTGCACATAATCTTAATTAATAAAATTAAAAATACTTATTATCTTGCTAAATATATTCACCGTTGTGTTCTAAAACGACAACATCAAGTAGATTGATTTTAGTTTATGTTATTGTACTTTCTTTTTACTTTTTATAAAGAAACATTTCTTAAATTAAATAGATATTATCCTCAAAATAAATTTCAAAAGTTGACAGACTCATACAAAAAAGGATTCACAAAATTGCACTTGACTTTCATACTTACACTATTACTAATCATGAAAATTAAGAATATATATTAAAAATAACTTAATCTAGAAAAGAAAATTAAACTTATGTTTTAATAGTTTTTTCTTAAAAAGAATAATTCTTTCTGACATGCAGGTATACTTGTAAAAGTATGAAATTAACTAATATGCTATATTCCAATTTCTTAACTCCCAACCAGTCATAGTATATAGGGCAATAACGCAAAACTTCGGACTGAACCAGAACCTAGAAGGAAAATAATATGTAGTAACAAACGGCGACATTAACCTTAAACTTTCTAACGTTTAGTTATTATGACTTTATTTTTTTATTTTTTTATTTATTAAAAGTAGGACTCCTAATAGTCATGGTTGTCTTCTACGGTTAACTTAAGTAAATCGGGTGTAAATATCCGGTGCGAATAAATTTTTACCTATTTTAATATGACTAATATTCTTTAATAATATTTGCGCATTGCGAGTACTGATACTAGTAATTAGTAAACCATAAAATAATATCTTAAGGAAAAACATTTCTACCGAAGTTTCCTTTTTACGGAAAACATTTTCCTCCTGAAGAAACCCTATCGGTTTGCTTACCCAAAAAAGTCAATCTATATTTGGGAAAGTAGGCGTTAAGAGACGATCATTGTCTAAGGTTAATTTGAAACATTTTACCGATTCTTTATAGAGATTCTGTTTTTCTTTTCTGAAATCTCTATGTCAACATTTACTAATTAATCTCTTTGTCAATATTTATAAATACCATACTCTTTTTGTGCCTTAATGAAATGCTAATTTTGCTTATATGTTCGTAGATGTAACACTTCTCTGAAAAGTTAACATTATGTTTTAAAATATCACGGAGTTTTACATAATTATTTATGGTTTCATAAAATATTCCATAACCTACAACTATTAATTGAATAAGATATTATACAACCTGAACATAGTAAAAGTATAAAAAGATATACCCTATAAATATGGTAGCTCCCTATAAAGAAGGAAACAAATTCTGAAACTTATCTCTTCATCAATCTATCCCTAAATATTCTCAATTACATTAAAGATTTATAATTATCCGAATCCAAGACGATCTCCATTCTTTCAACTAATTTTTCCGATAAGTCATTTTGATAAGGTTCTCTTTTTTTGGCCTCCTTTTCATTTTTATTTTTTACTTTTACTTCTTCTTTTTTATGACTAAAAAGATTGTTGGAATTATTTGTGTTTTAATTATTTTAAAATTGCTTGAACATACGTATTAGTAGCTATTATTCGCGCTTTTGAAAGCAAGTCTTGTGAATTTTCAATTCAACGTTTTTTTACTAACATAAGGTATATATATATATAATTTATATATATTTAGTATAATATGCATGTATAGTATGTGTGACATATTTTGTATATTGTTTACCCGTAAAACGGTACAGTTGAATTTATACGTGGTTTCTAGACAAGTGAACTAATTTGATCCTGAAATAATACAATAATTGAAGAAATGTATAATACTTAGCCTTGAAATATAGATGAAAACAGTAGAGATGACAATTCCGGGAACAGTGTTTCCGGGCACAGCGATGATGAGATCAAAAAGCAAGAAAGTAAAATTGTATAAAGTTTTGTATAGAATAGAGTGTAAGTTTAGCCAAAAAATTCGTGTCCTTTACAATAATAAATGAGTTCACTCTTAATATGTGTTACGACCCAAAAATCTGACCTGTCGTGATGGCGCCTATCTCAATACTAGGCAAGCCGATAACATCAATAACCCCCTATTTCCTTTAAGTTTGAAAAATATAATATTTGAATACAATACAAAATCCCACAAATACTGATACAAACACTCCCCAAAACCTAGTATCACTGAGCACATGAGCATTTATCATGAATACAAGTCTGGAAAAATACGGTCTATAATAGTCTGAGACCAAATACAGTAAACAAGGAGATAGAGAAGGAGAGACAAGGTCTACGAAACACGGCAGTTACCTCTAAATCTCCGAAAAACTAACTGTGTGAGAGAATTAGCACCTGCTATGTCCGAAAACACCTGGATCTGCACACGAAGTGCAGGGTGTAGTATGAGTACAATCAACTCAGCAAGTAACAATAATAACTAAGGAACTGAAGATAATGACGAGCTACACAGTTATAGTTCATTTTCAATAATTCCAATAGAGATTAGACATGCTTTCAAATCCAACAGTTTAAGTCAAATCAATTTATACAGTTCAGGTTCATGTAATCCGGATATAAAATCTTTCAGAGAATTTCACAACAATGACATATAGCAACTAAGTGCAACGAGAAATGGAAGCAAGTATAGCCTCCCAGGCAACAGTAACTCAACTCATCACAACAGCTCACACTCAATGGGTACCCGCGCCCACGGGGCTGTACAGACTCCGGAGGGGCTCCTACAGCCCAAGCTCCATAATTCGCACGGATAACTCACGTGTTGTACGGACAACTCACGTGCTATAATATCCTGCACGAACAACTCACGCGCCATAATATCCTTACCTCACCGACAGGCCCTCAGCCTTACTCGGTCCTCAACCTCTCTAGTCTATCGGGCTCTCGGAAATCACAAAGATCAGCCCAAATAAAGATAACATAGTGTATCAACAAATATCAAGAAAGACTGAGGTATGATACGCAAGTAAAATTATGACTGAGTACAAGATAATAATTAACAAATAATTCAACAAGTACGTGACCTCTGTGGGTCCCAACAGTACCATCACATAGCCTAAGCATGATTTACAGTCAAATTTCTTCAACACATAGAGAGCATATAGCTAACAATAAGTTATTCAACTTTACAGTTTCACGGGACTGACCAAGTTACAATCCCCTCGGTGCACGCCCACACACCCGTCACCTAGCATGTGCGTCACCTCACAAATAATCACATGGCACAAAAATTCGGGGTTTCATACCCTCAGGACCAGATTTATAACTGTTACTTACCTCAAACCGTGAAATTCTTTACTCTGATATGCCTTTGCCTCGCAAATCGGCCTCCGAATGCCTCGAATCTAGTCACAAATAATTTGATTCAGTCAATAAAATTTATTGGAATTAATTCCATAAGAAAATGCTAATTTTCCATAAAAATCCAAAAATTAGCTATAAAATCGCTCGTGGGGCCCATGCCTCGGAACCCAACAAAAGTTACAAAATCCGAAAACCCTTTCAACCACGAGTCTAACCATATCAATTTTACCAAAATCCAACCTCAACTCGACCCTCAAATCTTCAAATTAAACCGAGAGGGTTTTCCAAACTTTTCTAATTAATTCACCCATTAAATGATGGATTCAAAGGCATAATCATGAAAATTAACGAAAAATGGATAAGAATCACTTACCCCAAACACCCACGCAAGAATCTCCTCAAAAATCGCCTTCTACCGAGCTCCTAATTTGATTTTGTGTTATGAACTCAAAACCCCCGTTTTGGAACTTTTAATTCTGTCCAGAAATGCCTTCATTGCGTTCGCGACCATGGCTTCGCGTTCGTGAAGCACAAAAAATGTGCTGCCAAGGTTCCTTCTTCGTGTTCGCGACCTCTTCATCGCGTTCGCGATGCCTTCCTACCTCGGCCCTTCACGTTTGCGAGAAACGAGCCGCATTCGCGAAGGCTTAACACTAGGTAGGCCCCAGCTCCCTTTCCTCTTCGTGTTCGCGTCTGCCCACTCGCGTTCGCGTAGGCTTTCCCCAGCTCCCTTATTTGCGTTAGCGTCTTCTTCATCGCGTCCGCGATGGGCAAATCCCAGTCGTCCAAAATCCTTCTTCGCGAATGCGTGAGACCCTTCGCGTTCGCGAAGAACAATACCAGATATCAGTTCCAGCAGTTGCAAAACAAGAAAAAATGATCTGAAACCGTCCCGGAACTCACCTGAGCCCTCCGGGACCTCAACCAAATATACCAACAAGTCCTAAAATATCATACGAACTTAGTCGAACCCTCAAATCACCTCAAACAACGCTAAAACCATGAATTACACCCCAATTCAAGCTTAATGAACTTTGAACTTTCAAATTCTATATTTTGTGACGAAATACATCAAATCAATCCGGAATGACTTCAAATTTTGCACACAAGTCATAAATGACATAACGAAGCTATTTTAATTCCAGAATCGGATTCCGACCCAGATATCAAAAAGTCAACCCCCCGGTCAAACTTTCCAAAATTTAACTTTTGGCATTTCAAGCCTAATTCCACTACGGACCTCCAAATAATTTTTCGGACACGCTCCTAAGTCCAAAATTACCATACGGATCTATTGGAATCATCAGAATTAAATTTCGAGGTCGTTTATACATAAGTAAATATCCGGTCAACTATTTCAACTTAAGCTTCCAACATAAAAATTTATTTTTTCAAGCTAACTCCGAAATACCTTAAAACCAAACCCGGCAATTCACACAAGCCATAATACCTCTAGGAAGTTATTCAAGACGTCAAATAGTTGAAAGGAGCGTAAATGCTTAAAACGACCGGTCGGGTCGTTACAATCTCCCCCACTTAAACATACGTTTGTCCTCGAACGTGCTGATCATGCCCAACTATGCCTTATTAAAAGGACTAAGCGGTCGTTACAAACATAATCCGGTTTACAAGTCTGAAGTCGAATCCCACATAGAACTAAGGCTCAGCTACAATTGTTCAATATCGCTTAGAAACACAAGTCCAAACAATTTCCTAATTATAAAGATTATATTATTTATTTTTATCTAATTAACTAACAAATACTAGAAAGCAGTAAAACTATCAATTAACAAGGATAAGGATTGGAGACAAGATTAAGGAGGTCTAGAGTTATGATTTCCCCTGTTGTCGGAATCCTTTCCGCTACGTTTTCTATAAATTTTTCTAAGTTTTCACTATCGCTCATGAGCGCTCTGAGTGTCGTAATTCTCTCCCGAGTAACTACCACAATTTACTAGACATATTCTTCCAAACTACGCTAACTGGCACAAAGTTACGGCTCACTCGGATCGCATCAAGGTTTCATTATCCCTAATCCCACCTTTAAACTCTCCGTATTGATCCCTCATATATGTTAGGAGTGATGTTATTCAACAAATACCTAAATATACACTCTCTCCCGAGTAATACACACTAAATAGGCACAGTCGATTGAGAGCTCTTCAACCAACCACAATATAAACGTAGTTGAACAAATAGAGAAAAAGCTACAGCAAATCTATATTAACGTAACAGAAAAATCATCCTCCAATAGGTTCCATCAAAACCCTAGATAACAAATTAGCTATTCATAATAGTATGCATAACTACAATACTAGAATTCATAACTAATAATGGAAATAGGAAGAAGGAAGTGAAAAACTCGTAGAAGAATTCCCTGCCTTGCTCCTAGTGTGTTCTTGCCTCCTTAGATCAAATCCCTGTCCAATCTCCTCTCTCAAATTGATGTTTAATGCCTATTTATATGTGTAGTAAAAAGGCCTAGACGAAATAACCAAGTCCAAAACCAAAAAGGAGACAAAATAGGTCTCAAACCCGAAACACGCATCGCCTCGCGTTAACCCTGGCGGCGCGAGCTCTAACGCGAGCAAACTCCCTCGCGTCGCCAGGCTCTTTGCTGCTTTGTTTCTAAAATTGATTTTGCTGCCTAACTTCACATTCTCTTTATCAATTCTTTCTTCATTTCACATTAATTTGCTTGTTTCTTTTTGTCTTCTTTTAATTTGTTTTGTCATCTTTTCATTTTGTCTTCAATCATTGTTTCATTATCTCATTATAATATTTCTCATCATCAAATAATCACGAGTCATTCTTGTAGTGCATAAAATGCACATAAAATCTCTACTTTGCTCCTAATTTCGTCTTCAACGTACCTACACATAAAATAGACTCAATTAAGCACAAATATAGTATAGTTTAGCATTAAAGCACCTAAATGTAAGGTAAGCGATGCACTAAAAATATATAATTATAACCACACATCACGTGCCAAGAGTTGCTTCTAACCTTCAAATCCCTATTCCACATTACCACGCACATACCCGGGGTGATCTCACGTCACCCTATTCTATATAGGCCTAACCGTACAACTGAAAATCCTTAATTTAGCCTTAGCCCAAAAACCTTGGAATTTAATTCCCAACCTTCAAAATTTCTTTTCAAGACACGAATCTTACATTTACACACTGTATGAGTCTGAACAAGCTGCATCGAGCTATAACTATAATCACGGATATAATCACCCAGCATATTACACAACTCGCCCGCTCGTAGCACCATTCCTGATCACAGTAACTACTCCAAACCAACCAAGTACTAGCATTAAACCCCATATCGAACAAAAACTCATCCCAACACCTTCGTACACTGTTGATAATAAAAGAAACACGCAAAAACTCGTAACCATTCATCAGATCCACCAGTTGGAGTTCCCTCTCCTTCGACAAGAACCATAGCATATTTTTAAGCCGACTTTCAATATTATCCTTCCGAATATACTGTAATCAAACATGATAGTACCCATTATAGGTTCAATGACCTTAGATTATTAAACACAACTATCCCATAGACACGCTACATCAATATAACTCAAGCCACAACTGCGCAATCTGTGTACCCAAATAGGGGAGATGTCTTAAGGAATAGAACTGTATTGCAAGTTCAACAAGCACCACTACAACCGCAATGTTACAACTAACTCCTCAAATTTCATGAAGAGGATAACTGTAGGCGCATATGCACAATTGTAGAGGAAGGAAATTAATGAATCAGATAAATTATCATAGAAATAAAATTCTCACACACGGCACGGACAACTCACGCGCCAATAATATGAATCGCCTGGCATGGTCACACGCCTCCAGTCCCACCATATCATACAGGAGCAATTAAACAAGTACACTTGTATATGATAATGAAATAAAATTCTCATGCTCCTGGACTGGTATAAATAGTACGCCATAGTGCAAGCATGTGCAAAGTTTGCTATCACACTTCAAATCGGTAATTTTACGCAGAATTAGTAACTACCCCATTTATTTAGGGAATCATCTTCTTTGTAACCTCAAGTATAGCCTAGATAGTTCTCAACAAAGGTACGAATACGGAAAACATTATAACTTTACACTTAACAGTCAACTCTAGGCATATTATAGCCTAAGCATTCCTCCGAGTCTGAATACTTGTTCTAATGCCCGCACATGGGCTCAAACCTCACATATATGCGCACTCATAGAGCATAGCTCTTACAAATAATCAACGCAACTAGTGCCTCGACCGAGTTTTAAATAAAATATCCACCTCAAATAGGTCGCAACCTCGAAACAATATACTTCTGAGAACTCCCAATCTCCAAATTCATTGAACACACGAATCACCGTAACTGATCCCAACTCTAGCACTAAAATGACTAACACATCCTCCATTCCCGATAATTTCATGAGGAATACTTTCATAATTCTTCCGTGCCACATAGCAATAATTTGAATATCAGCAGTCTATCAACCAGGTGAGTACTGCAATACCGATAAACATTCTTAAGTCAAAACACAACGCGCCTTATGAAATGCGCACCCTTCTCAGGAATTACCGAGTAGTTATAACATTCATCGAATATCTGAAACTGACCATGCTGTCCAACATTCGTTACCTTCTCTTCAAGACTGAACTGCCACCTTGTACATGTAATCCTAATCTCGCACAACACACCACATCTATTATGTCATCATGTGACAAGCACACGAATCCTATTATCAACTCTGAGTCACCAGCAAATTACATACCTTATTAGTTAAAAACCTCTCTCTTGCTTCTTTCCAGGAGGAAATCACAATACACAACACGTTTCATACACCGGTAGAAAATATCCGGTTCAAACCATGGTAGAAACCATCATGAACACTTTGAAATCCATTTGCACATAACCAAACTATCAGAACTGAATTCCTCCAACTCCACCAAGCCACACAAGTTGCCAAATCCGAGAGTATTGCCACAAAACACCCGTAAAGTCCCACATCATCATAAGAACCAAAAGAACCGAGCATACCATTACCATACTGATCCAGCATGTTACCCATTTGTCCTATTTTCTCCGAGTGCTTCTGAATAACCCTCAAGTTGACATTTCTCCTTGTCAAAACACTACTATCTTTACCCAACGCTCACTACAAGACATCCTAACATAAAACCACATCGCCCTAAGGCCCATAAACTACTGTAATCTTCTTAAGCACCTTCATAAATACCCTAACCGTAACACTCACTCTGAAAATACCTTATGCGAATTTAAAATTATTCCTCTTTCCTTTCTTATACTGAAATGTATAATCCATAGTCAAACAGAATTACCGCACGCCACGATACCATCCAATGTAAGTAATTGATTCTAGTGATATACAAATTCAAAAAAATTTCAATTTCCACATATACATTTTGAATCCATTAGAACCCTCTCGATAGCCATCCACTCTGCCCAAATCTAATTTACTCCGCCCCAAACGGGCTGAAAGACATGTGCTCTTTTAGCACAGTCAACACTCAATTAAGTAACCCTGCCTTAATATGACCAATCAAATTCATACTTCGTGTGCACTACATCCTTCAAAATAACAACTTAATCGCTCTATAATTTTTTTCATATTTCTATAAAGTGCCATATAACCCGTATTCAGGAATTTTCTTACTTGGGTCATCCTCGATCTCCATCTCTGCAAGTCATAACTGATCTACAAGTATGGCTCCAACCAAATCTAAAATTTAACACATAACCATGAAATCAAATTGTCAATAGCAGGCTCCCTCACTTAGCCTTAAGCTACAATTATATAAAATTAGAACCCGCAGGGATTTCTCCTTCTCAATTACCAAGATCTGGCAGAAGTTTCATCAACATCACACCACCGCTAACTACTCACAGGAGATAATCCACCTATGAAATTCCTTACCGACATCTTCCAATGACGCTGCACTAGGTGCAACGACTACGTAATTAGTAAATTCTCCTGAGCTCATGTTCGCCCACCATTTGTATAAGTCTGCACTTTCCCTATTGACATCAACTGAAAGTTCAACAATACCTTCTGAACTCAAGTCATATTGCGCCTGAAACGATAATCAGATCTTCATATCCCGCTTCATTTCAAACAAACTCTTTTCTGCCATATTCAATCTTTCTCCATACAGTAACCATCACTCCAAATAAAGTCTGTAGGCCAATCACATTCTATCATATTTCCAAACCGTTCTACACTTTCTCAAGGCATACGACTACCCTACCACAGAATCCATATGCTAATCCGCCACTCTTACTTTGGTTAAACCATCTCCTTTAAGCAAGTTCTCAACCTCTACTTCTCCTACTTGACATGCTAGTACATCAACCACCGCGAAACACTTCCCGTCATATCTTTCCTCACACTTTGCTTCCCAACTGTTGCATCAAATCAAAATGCATCTCTGTCACACCTGAACCAATAAAATGTTACCGACTCTAAGTCTCTTCGAATATCATCTTTCTCGAGCCATCAATATTAGAAATATCCATTCGCAACCACAATTACTACATAATCACTTACTCTTCTTGAGTCCAAACCCATTGACAAGACATGAGAATTTAATTTGTCCCACAATTTAACATGAAAGATACTTCAATACACTCACAACTCGAGACCATACGTCAAATCAAGACAGAAATCAAGTACCCAATAGCAAATTCTTGAGTCACAAGTAAACATTATTTGTCTCATTCAACCCATCTGAACACATCCTGCATTCACATCATACTTATCATATAGTCATTCAACCGCTCATCGATCCACAAATTCTACTCGTAGTGACATTACCGGACATATGAGTCAAAATGTACACGTTACAACTGAAGCTACCGAGCTTAAGCTGCGGTCTAACCCTGGCCTCAAGTCCTCCAGACTGGCCCATCATCAAAACACAAAATACAGATCTCGAACCTCGTTCACGGAATCACAAGCCAACGATGCACAACTGATACTGAGCGCTCACATACGCACACGAATGCGTGGAAGGAATTCAAAGAGTTATGTTTCAAGCTGAATCAACTCCGCACGATAGAATACAAGAAAGTGAAATTTTCCTAAGGTTTCGGCAGCCTCTCGTAGATAAGTACAGACATCTCTGTATCGATCCGCAAGACTCTACTAAACCTGCTCATGACTCGTGAGACCTATGTAACCTAGAGCTCTGATACTAACTTGTCACGACCCAAAAATCTAACATGTCGTGATGGCGCCTATCTCAATACTAGGCAAGCCGATAACATCAATAACCCCTGATTTCTTTTAAGTTTGAAAAACATAATATTTGAATACAATACAAAATCCCACAAATACTGATACAAACACTCCTCAAAACCTGGTGTCACTGAGTACATGAGCATCTATCATGAATACAAGTTTGGAAAAATATGGTCTATAATAGTCTGAGACCAAATACAGTAAACAAGGAGATAGGGAAGGAGAGACAAGGTCTGCGAAACACGGCAGCTACCTCTAAATCTCCGAAAAACTAACTGTGTGAGAGAATTAGCACCCGCTATGTCCGAAAATACCTGGATCTGCACACGAAGTGCAGGGTGTAGTATGAGTACAACCAACTCAGCAAGTAACAATAATAACTAAGGAACTGAAGATAATGACGAGCTACACAGTTATAGTTCATTTTCAATAATTCCAACAGAGAATAGACATGCTTTTAACTCCAGCAGTTTAAGTCAAATCAATTTATACAGTTCAGGTTCATGTAATCCGGATATAAAATCTTTCAGAGAATTTTACAACAATAACAGATAGCAACTAAGTGCAACGACAAATGGAAGCAAGTACAGCCTCTCAGGCAATAGTCAGTCAACTCGTCACAACAGCTCAATCACTCGGCTCTCAACCCTCACCACTCACACTCAATGGGTACCCGCGCTCACTGGGTTTGTACAGACTCCGAAGAGGTTCCTACATCCCAAGACCCATAATCCGCACGGACAACTCACGTGTTATAATATCCTGTACGGACAACTCACATGCCATAATATCCTTACCTCACCGACAGGCCCTCGGTCTTACTCAGTCCTCAACCTCTCTAGTCTCTCGGGCTCTCGAAAATCACAAAGATCAACCCAAACAAAGATAACATAGTGTATCAATAAATATCAAGAAAGACTGAGGTATAATATGCAAGTAAAATCATGACTGAGTACAAGATAACAATTAGCAAATAATTCAACAAGTATTTGACCTCTGTGGGTCCCAACAATACCATCACATAGCCTAAGCATGATTTACAGTCAAATTTCTTCAACACATAGAGAGCATATAGCTAACAACAAGTTATTCAACTTTACATTTTTCACGGGACGGACCAAGTCACAATCCCCTCGGTGCACGCCCACACGCCCATCACCTAGCATGTGCGCCACCTCCAAAATAATCACATGACACAAAAGTCTGGGGTTTCATACCCCTCAGGACTAGATTTATAACTGTTACTTACCTCAAACCGTAAAATTCTTTACTCTGATATGTCTTTGCCTCGCAAATCGGCCTCCGAATGCCTCGAATCTAGTCACAAATAATTCGATTAAGTCAATAAAATTTATTGGAATTAATTCCATAAGAAAATGCTAATTTTCCATAGAAATCCGAAATTTAGCTCAAACATCGCCCGTGGGGCCCATGCCTTGGAACCCGATAAAAGTTACAAAATCTGAAAGCCCTTTCAACCACGAGTCTAACCATACCAATTTTACCAAAATCCAACCTCAACTCGACCCTCAAATCTTCAAATTAAACCGAGAAGATTTTTCAAAATTTTCTAATTAATTCGCCCATTAAATGATGGATTCAAAGGCATAATCATGGAAATTAACCAAAAATGGATAAAAATCATTTACCCCAAATACCCACGCAAGAATCTCTCCAAAAATCGCTTTCTACCGAGCTCCCAATTTGATTTTGTGTTATGAACTCAAAACCCCCGTTTTGGAACTTTTAATTCTACCCAGAAATGCCTTCATCGCGTTCGCGACCATGGCTTCGCGTTCGCGAAGCACAAAACATGTGCTGCCAAGGTTCCTTCTTCGCATTCGCGACCTCTTCGCGTTCACGACCTCTTCGCATTCGCGATGCCTTCCTACCTCTGCCCTTCGCGTTCGCGAGACACGAGCCGCGTTCGCGAAGGCTTCACGCCAGGCAGGCTCCAGTTCCCTTTCCTCTTCTCGTTCGCATCTGCCCACTCGCGTTCGCGTAGGCTTTCCCCAGCTCCCTTCTTCGCATGCGCGTCTTCTTCATCACGTTCGCGATGGGCAAATCCCAGCCGTCCAAAATCCCTCTTCGCAAACGCGTGAGACCCTTCGCGTTCGTGAAGAACAATAGCATATATCAGTTCCAGCAGTTGCAAAACAAGGAAAATGATCTGAACCCGTCCCGGAACTCACCCGAGCGCTCCGGGACCTCAACCAAATATACCAACAAGTCCTAAAACATCATAAGAACTTAGTCGAACCCTCAAATCACCTCAAACAACGCTAAAACCATAAATTACACCCCAATTCAATCCTAATGAACTTTGAACTTTCAAATTATATATCTTGTGCTGAAATACATCAAATCAATCTGTAATGACTTCAAATTTTGCACACAAGTCATAAATGGCATAACGAAGCTATTCTAATTTCCAGAATTGGATCCCGACCCCGATATCAAAAAGTCAACCCCCCGGTCAAACTTCCAAAAATTTAACTTTCGGCATTTCAAGCCTAATTCCACTACGGACCTCTAAATAATTTTTCGGACACGCTCTTAAGTCCAAAATTACCATACAGAGCTATTGGAATCATCAGAATTAAATTCCGAGGTCGTTTACACATAAGTCTATATCCGGTCAATTATTTTAACTTAAGCTTCCAACATGAAAATTCATTCTTCCAAGCTAACTCTGAAATACCTTAAAACCAATACCGACAATTCACACAAGTCATAATACCTCGTAGAAAGTTATTCAAGACTTCAAATAGTTGAAAGGAGCGTAAATGCTCAAAACGATCGGTCGGGTCGTTACATTATGTCTAGGGAAGGAGGTCCTAGGATCGTGCTCTCCTTTAATGTCATGAAAGTCATTGATGAAAACGTAACGGTGAACATAAATGCCAAATTCTTTGTAACGGATCGTCGCTATTAATGTTGCAGAATATTCCCTATTAAATGCTACCGGATGCAGAGCATTTAACACACATCTATGAACGTTATCCTTTTCGCTGACAAGCGGAATGGCTGCATTCGGTCTTCGGCCATCCCTGTCTTGGGTTCCACGTGTCCTCCCTTTAGACGACCACGTATCATATCATATTTCACCCTATACAGATAGTCCCATTGCTTTCCGGTGATATAACTTTGTGTTACCAGGAAGTTGGTAGAAATACCTTTTTGGCGGGAATTACTATAACTCCCTGTGAAAGTCCCTGACAGTTGATTAGACGCACGTCTCTCTGTATTTAATTCCCTGAACATGCGTCATCCCATGATTCAGCACAGCTTTTGCCGATTATCGAGGTAATCGTGGCCATGAATTTAGCCGCCAAAATTTTACTTATACGCCACATTCTTTTCCTTTGCGTTTCAGAATTTCTCGAACTCCTGATTTGCATCTTTGTTTTCCACTCTTTCTCTAGTTTTCATCAAACACAAAACCTTTTCCTTCTTCTTTTTCAATGGCTTCTTCCTCTAAGCGTGATGATTCTACAAAGAACAAGAACAAAACTGAGGACTCCGTTCCTCCAATGGTAGGTTCCATCATCCCAAGAAAACTCAGTACCACAAAGGACCTTGAAGAGAAATTCCCTACTGCTAACCCTCATACATGGATTGTTAGTAAGTACCCTTCTTCCATTCGTCCTTCCAGTATTCCTGCTGTGAAGGAAGATTGTCGCTGCCATGAGTTGGATATCATCGCTCCTGATCTATCGGAGCGAGTGACCTTCCCAAGGATGGCTTTACATACTTTTACGTGTATCTCTTTACTTTGGATACATTTTCTTTGAGTGGAGAGCTTGATTCCGTGATTGCGGAGTTTTGCCTTCGCTACCAAGTGTGTTTGGCACAGGTAAGTCCTTCAGTGTGGAGGACGGTCGCCTGTCTTCGACGCTTGTGCTAGGAAACTGGAGATGAGCTAACCTTAGCTCATATGATGAATCTCTATTCTCCCAAAATCTTTCGCGGGGGAATGGTAACCTCTGCAAGCGTGGCCACCATACTCCGTTGTCTAGCATGGATGATGACAATGACCGTGGGTGGATGGAACGGTTCATTGTGGTTGCCACCAACGACATCATTCTGACAACGGCTTCATCCTTTCCGGTTGCTTAGAACTGCACTCGTAAGTTCTTTGTTTTGTATTTCTTTTTACTAGATAGTCCTTTATGGTCGTATCAACTCTTCACCCTTCGCATGTTTCACCAACTCAATGGATCGCACCGGTGGTGGAAGGTTTGGACTGGTGGGTTCAGAAGATGTTGGATGTCACAACTCCCGAAACTCGTTTGTGGAAAGAACTTGCTCTTAAATATGGGTGGAAGGCCAAAAATCATGGTAATTTTAATTTACCTTGCTTCCAATTTTTTGTATATGGAAAACTTGGATGAACCCTTCTGACTTGTTCATGAAATTAGGTCTACTTGCGGGCTCTGTTGTTGTCCCCGAGGAGGACGTTTTGGCTGATCCTGCCGATGCAGCGAGGCTGCTTCAGGAAGCACTTACTCGAACATGTATCTCCGGGCCTATTTTGAGCGCAAACACTTCCTTACGGAGTCCCCGGCCGGAGGATGAGCAACCAAAAAAAAGACATTCCTCTACCGCCAGGGGAAAGAATAAGAAAGCAAAGACTGATGCCCCTGAGTCATCTCTGGTGGCGATGATGACTGGTCCTCCTTCCGGGCCGGTCATAGACACCGTGATGATTGATGACGATGAAGAAGTTGTTGATGATGGAGCTTCTTTACATATAAGGCGACGATCCTCATCATCTCAACAGGATGCTCGACCTGTTGAGATAATTACGCCAACTGAAGACGATGTCTCGGCACTTTGGGGAGAATCTGATTTGGTAGAAAATGCCGACTCCCATTTTCGGGCCCCAATTGTTGTAACCGGTGTTGCGGGGCTGAGTACCGGGTCCTTGCCGTCTTTGGTTGGAGAGCATCCAACAGCCAGCACTGCATTTGATGCAGCTATTTCTCACTCTTCAACTCCATCAGCTTCATCTCCACCTTCACCAATACCAGCAACAGCTACATCACTTCCATCTTCATCCACTCTTCCATCAACAGTTGTTATATCTCCTCCATCGGCCGCATCTGACCATGAAGAAGGTGTTCCTCTTCCACAGTCCCCAGTTCATGGGAATTTGGGGCAAAATTACGTTGCCCCTTCTGAAGATCCACAAAGGAGGAGGAACGTTACTCTTTCAGTCTCTACCGGATGCAACTTGCTATCCCGGCCGGTGGAGCTTGCTAATTATCTAAAGCCTTTGGCTTCAGAAAAAGACTGGGAAAAGATTCAGGCACTCTCGGGAGAGTGCTTGTTGAACAATACCATGCACAATGCTGTAGTGGTACGTCATTCTCTTCCTTTATTATTTCTTATACTTTTGTATGAATGTATTATAAGTTTTACTTCTTCTTGTCTTGTAGGCCAACTTTCTTGCTTCTGAGGGCCTTCAAAGGTTGATTCGTGAAAAGGAAGAACTCACTTCTGAATGGAATCAGCTTTTAGTGGAACGAGAACAAACTGTTCTCCACCTCTTGTAATTGGAAAACAAAGCTATTGAGGCCGTTGTTTTGGTGGCTCGTTTGCAGCAAAGAGAGCAAGAAGTTACCCTTAGCCAAGAAATTGGCTTGCCTGCTCTTCTCCCGTCCTTTGGCCGATGATGTAGAACCGACCTGGGCATCCTCGATCTTTATCTTTGACTCGTACTGATTGTGTACATCTGCCCAAGTTGTTCCTTGAAATTCAAGCAGGCTCTTCTTCAGCTTCCGGGAAGCGTCTGAGCTTCTCGGGCTTAATCCTTTGGTGAATGCTTCAGCTGCCCATTCATCCGGGACAGTCAGGAGCAACATTCTTTCTTTCTGGAATCGGGTAACGAACTCTCGTAATAATTCGGATTCTCCCTGTGCGATCCTGAATATATCGGTCTTTCGGGATTGCACTTTTCTAGCCCCGGCATGAGCCTTGATGAAAGAATCTGCGAGCATCTCAAAGGAATCTATGGAATGCTCGTGTAATAATGAATACCACGTTAGGGCTCCCCTCGTGAGAGTTTCTCCAAATTTCTTTAGCAGCACAGATTCAATTTCGTGAGGAGCTAGATCATTCCCTTTTACCGCCGTTGTGTAGGTGGTAATATGCTCCTATGGGTCTGAAGTCCCGTCATACTTCGGAATTTCAGGCATCTTGAACCGCTTCGGGATTAGTTCTGGTGCCGCACTCGGCTTGTACGGTAATTGAATATACTTCTTCGAGTCTGGGCCTTTCAATACTGGTGGCGCCTCCGGGATTTGGTCCATGCAGGCGTTTACTTCCTTCATGAACCGTAAAAGTTCATTCTTGAACGGGTCGTTCTCGTTGTTGAGACCGGATCTGCTCCCCCCAACCCCGTCGGAGCCAACTTCGCCCCTGGGAGTGTTGTTATTGATTCTCTGTGTTGTTTGGTTTGCGGGAACATCGGGAGGAATTGGATCTCGTCTGTTTACATTATTCGAAGCCCCCGATAGCGCCTGCTTCAGTTCCATCATAACCTGATCCTGCCACGTGAGATTGCCTAAAATGATTGCATGTTGCTCTTGCAGGATCCTCACCACATCCACAACATGTTCCTCATCAGCATCATCGGGAGTTGTATTCCGAACCTGTCCTAATCATGCACCAGTGTGGCGTCGTTCTCCTCATTGCGGGTGTTACTGATTGAATCCTCGAAATGAGGTTGATCCCCTCGAATTTCGGGGTTGTACGTGTTGTTAACAGTGTTATCTACCTTTTTTTTATTTTTTCTAAGACAAAAATAATCAAATCGCGTTAGTAAAAAAGACAAGGATTAATTTAATTGCACGGCTGTCTAGGCCCCAAGGTGGGCACTAAACTGTTTACCCGTAAAATGGTACCGTTGAATTTATACGTGATTTCTAGACAAGTGAACTAATTTGATCCTGAAATAATACAATAATCGAAGAAATGTATAATACTTAGCCTTGAAATATAGATGAAAACAGCATAGATGACAATTCTGAGAACAGTTTTTTCGGGCACAGCGATGATGAGATCAAAAAGCAAGAAAGTAAAATTGTATAAAGCTTTGTATAGAATAGAGTATAAGTTTTGCCAGGAAATTCAAGTCTTTTACAATGATAAATGAGCTCACTATTTATAGTTATGTCTAGGGAAGGAGGTCCTAGGATCGTGCCCTCCTTTAATGTCAATTATGAGAGTCATTGATGAAAACATAAAGGTGAACATAAATGACGAATTCTCTGTAACGGACCGTCGCTCTTAATGCTGCAGAATATTCCCTATTAAATGCTACTAGGCGCAGAGCATTTAACACACCTTTATGAACGTTATCTTTTCCGGTGACAAGCGGAATGGCTGCGTTCGGTCTTCGGCCATCCCTGTCTTGGGTTCTACGTGTCCTCCCTTTAGATGACCACGTGTTATATCATATTTCACCCTATATATATATATATATATATATATATATATATATATATATATATATATATATATATAGTGTGTGTGTGTGTGTGTGTGTTTGGTATATTAACGATATATACTAGTACATTTAATTATATGTCTATATTTCTACATGTTACGTTTGAAGTTTGGATTTGGCATTTACCCAATTGAAGAGAAGAAGTGTAAGTTTAAATAGTTAACACAATCTTAAAATTAATTAAATTTTCAAACCTTGCATAGAAAACGGCAGAATAATTGACATGCAGTTCTGTAAAAAATTTAACACAATCTTAAAATTAATTAAATTTTCAAACCTTGCTATTGAAAACGGCAGAATAACTGACATGCAGTTCTGTAAAAAATTAAAAGAAAGTAGATTTCTCAATTAAATCCTCTTTTTCTCTTTATTTTTGCTATGTTTTTTCATGTTTCTACTTCTCTTCTGCCTTCTAGTTCGAGGTTGTCCTTGATTTTGCTCTTCTTCTGATTGTTTTTGTGAAAAGATGGCGGCTTGAGAAATTGTGGTGGAAATGATGCAGAGAGATGATCTAGTTGAGCCTTTTTTATGCATTTTGACCTACACAGAATATATGGGACGAAGAAAAGGGGATAAACGCGTGTGATATACAGTAATATCTTTTGCTGAAGGAATTTGGGGGAAATTGATAGTGATAGATACTTTAGGTGAGAGAGAATGAGAAAGAGAAATCTTTTAACTGGGAGGGAATCTCAAGGGAGAGATTTTAGGATATGAAAAGTTGTACATAATTTAATTAAAAAGGTAAGATTTTAAAATAAATTGTACTAAAAGTAATTTTGTAAAAGCAGTTGTAGAAAATATAAATAAGTCTTTAAAATTAAAATGTTGTATTCTATGTAAATTCCTCCATTTCGTTTTCATTTTTAGAGTGCTACCTCTAGTACCTGTTTTCGTGATTTAGCTTCCTATATTCATCCATCAAATATCTAGAACTAGAACAAAAAAGAAAAAAAAAGAACTGTCACATTGTAATAACAGCAAAGCTGAACTTCTGGAACAATTGGAAAAGAGAATTCTCTATACAAGCACAAGATTTCGTAAAACAAAGAAAGGAATTGGTAAAACATTGGCTCACCTTCAACTCACTATTACGTCCATCATCCTTCTAAGTAAGAATCGTGTGAGAATTTGTGTTTTCAGGGAACAATAAGACACATCAACTAAAATGTCAATGTTGCGCATGCGGTGATATGACCAGCTTGAAGTGTGCATATATTTCCTGAAAGAAGAAATTGTACCAAGCCAGAGTTATTTAACAAAACTGATTCTGTTTCATGTTGGAGAAAGATATGAAGGAAGAAGCAGATTAGCCTACCAATTTCATCTCAGTATAGCCTCAAGTAACCTCCCTTTTCATTTCTTTCCCTAACTCCTGTACTTCTTCTAAGGAAGGATCTCCGGTTGAGAGACCAACTTCTTTTCATGTCTCGCCTTCTCTTCCAAGCTACTACGTGACTATAAAGCGCGGGAAAAAGGAAGCAAAGGAGAACCAACAGTAGCAGAGCCACACAGAGCAACATAACATTGCGGAACCCCTCTTTCAACTCAGGTTCTCTTTGATTGGTCCAAGGAACTCCTCCAACATTCATCCCAAACACTAGCATAGCAGACAAATAAGTGATCTCAAACTATGAAATGATAAAACATGACTTGGAATTATGAAAGAAGTTCCTTAAGAAGTTCACCTCCGGTTACTACTGACAAGGGAAGAAAGACGATGGAGAGGAAGGAAAGGTAGTAAAGTTTTTTATTTATCTGCTCAGACTGCCAACTGTCAAGACCCGCCTGAATTGCTGTTACACGATTGGCGATAAACCCAACATTCTCCTTTAGTCTTCTCAGTCGACCAATTAACTCTTCAAGTGAATTGATGTCATCGCTGGCAAACCAACCTTTTGAAGAACATTTCTCCTTCACTCGCGGAAATACTTGCTCACCATGTGCAATCACCTGCAACAAGAGTGATTAAGATCAAATCTATCTCTAGAATCTAAACTATACATCTGAAATCTCAGGAAAAGGAGAAGTTGTAGATATAGCATAAGGAAGCTGCTATTTATACGACCAAAATGGGCAAGGTATTCTCAATAAACTATTGCCTTCCATAATGGGGACTAAATTTAGAAAACCACAAGAAAGCCAGGAAAAGTGAGAAGATAACAGCTCAGGCTTGGTAACCAACAGAAGTCATTGGCTCATTGAAAGATGCCGGTGTCATGTGTCACACACACACACACACACACACACATATATATATATATATATATATTGTGATGGGAATAATGTACTTTAGGCTGGTTCTGCAGCTTGTGGAGGTTACCAACCTCTTTTTTTTTTTTTGGACAAGGAAAAGGACAAACTAAACCTAAGCCAGCACCCTTTCAGGAAGCCAATCCAGCCTTTTTGTTTGTGCTTGTCGATCTTTATGTCGACTAACATTTCCCCTTAATCCATTCACTGCACACTTTTCCCCTTACACTTAGTAGCTTTTCCCTCCCCTAAATGGTCATAGAAGTTCCCTCTATGAACTCGCTCTGCAACTCTTCTTTCTCAATTTACTTCATTCTTCTTCATTTGAAGTTTTTTCTTCCTAAATTGTTTTAGTGCATGTGTTTGTGATGCTCCTTTCTGTTCCCTCCCCCAACCCCAGGGAGTTAATGATTAGAAAGCAAACCACTCCACCTATATGCATTAAAGAAGATATATAAAACTGGTTATATACAAGTCATGCATATTGTTTTTTTTTTTTTGCCCAGACCTTGTTCTTCGTTATAGGATAAAGTCAAGGATGTCATTTTTCTCTTCCCCCTTACCTCAATTAAGTATAAGGCCACTTAGGTAATAAATCAGTGCAGTATGCCGCTCCGCCAAGCAAGGAGTGTCAAGCACAGAGCAAAAAGAAACCAAATTTAATATCATGAGGGTACGTTACCTTTTTGTTGCGACAACTACCAACCCCGAACTCTTGCCCTAGTGGCATGGAGAGGACTCTCTCGACCACTATGAACAAGATTTGCCGGTTTTGTGCCACTTAATTATTTTCTGATTCATCTTGCAATGTTAATGTTTCTGTACTTGGATCTTCTTTCATTTGATTGGGTTTGATCAATATGTAAGGAGACGGCGGAATTGAAAAAGTAATAAAAAGAAATGGAGCAGCGAGAACATAACATACAACAAAACCTATGTTTTGAATTGAACTGCAGCAAGGGCGTCTAGTTATACAGAATATTTGTTGAGAGATGAAACTGATAACAAACAAACCTACCTCTTTTACTACTCCTCATCTATTTCTTACCCTAGACTTTTATCAAGTACTAGTGCTTTACATGGTGTGTCATGTCTTTCTTCTGTCACTTGAACATCAATCACTTTTCCATCGAAGGTTAAACAACCTGACAACTTTCCTTATCCCCTCCATCCATCTACATTCACTAGGCAGCATCACCATGCAATTAAATTTAATTGTTTAATCACAGATTTCTTAAAAGTGGGGCGACCAAAGAAGAAGAACAACATCCATGAAGGAACTAAAGAATCTTAGCACAAAGCAAAAATCAGTAGGAAAACAGAGAGGATCAGATTAAACCAATCCCAAACTTAAATGTTCCTCAATAATTGTTAAATTTAACAAAAATGGAGAACATTTTGTGCTAGTTAAAAGATATAACCCTCTTTTTAGTCATAACTACATCCTCATTCTTTCTAAATTTAAAAAAGGAAGAAACAATTTTGTTCAGTGAAGGAAAACAGAAAAAAGAACTAATCTTTCCCCTTTGTCAGATCCACAGGAATGAACAACTACCTGGAGGAGGCGCTGCAGGTCAAGATGCATCTTTGGAAATCTTCTATCGTCCAGCAATTGTTTCTTCAAAGCAAAACCACCTGCAGCCAAAGCAGAAAAAAATCATTCATTCAAACAATCAACAACGAACTCCAAGAAAATTAATAAAAGGAAGATGGTTTCAGGAATTAAATAAATGAGTATTTGTTTTCTTCATAAAGCAGCACCAACCACTAAAATCAAAGGAAAAAATGTAATGCATTGCAGTGAGAGAGTAAAATCAAGAAGTAATTTCATGAGTGATTTTAGCACTAAACAATTATAGGAAGTAATGGGGATATTTCCTAGTCACCTTTTGTTGGTATGGTAACCCCAGGTCCACCCAAACCTTTTGCACTCAGGAAACTGAGCAGTGGGCAGTGGCTCATTCCTATTTTTTCTCCTTTGGTGAGTCGAACCACCAACCTTGATTGGAGGATGGAGAGTCTTTACGCTATCCCTCAAAATGTAATTCAGGAAATCTTCTTTATCTTTTTAGTATTACTAAATAGTTATTATTCTAGCCTGCTGACCCAAACGTAAAGGCCGACTAATGAGATGTCTATTTTGATCTGAGTTTATGTACTCCTACTACGCATATGAATGTGCAAGTAGCCTGCAAATAGAATTAGTATGAGGGTTTAAGCTTGAAACAAGGATTCCTTCAACAAGTAAAACATGAACTGTCCATCAAACTGTATCATCAATCATGAGGACTGCCATCACGAATTGACAATGTTGTCAGGTTGCAAACATTCCATGAACCTTATGTGATGGAATGTATTTTCCATCTCCAAAACCAGAACAAAATGATTGTTTAATATTACACAATAGGAAACACAAAATCACAACAATTGATTTCCCAGTTTAACATTTATAAGGAAAATATACCTTTGTCCAATTCCAGCTCCATTGAATCCAACTCAATCTCCAGCTTCGTCAAAACATCTTGAAGGTGATCCACATGAGTGTCTATGATGTGAACAACCAGATTTGAAAGAGATTTAGGTACAGGATTATCAGCTTCTTCGGAATGATTCATCATCAACAGAAAATCAAGAACATGCTCCCTGATAACAGTCCCACCCCTTTCTTTCAACTCAACACCACCAGATCTTGGACTTTCCACAATGGGAACCTCTGAGAGAAGAGACTCATTTACTGGGGAGAAACCCAATCTTGGAACACGGCCTAGTGACACCGTGATCACAGAATTCTCGGTAACTCTTGCTGCAATTCTAAATGTAAATTTACTGGATGCAGGGCCGGGTGAATTAACTCGAAACACAAGAGCCCCATCAACATGCCCACAAAAAGGTCCATTGCTAACAAGTGACAAAATGTCTTGGAGCTTCAGAGGGGGACAGAGTACATCAATAAGATACTGTGCAGATTGTGAGAGTCTCTGGTTCCACTTTGGTAGCTCAACGTGGTACCAACAGAATTCCTTGCCTCTACCCTCTGTTAAATCCCATTCCTTATTAAAATAATTCCCTTCTCCATCAAAAATATAAGCTTTTTGCCTCATAGCACCAGACAAACGGGAGTTATGGTAAGAGATGTCCCTAATATGTGCTCGTGAGGTCGGTTCTCTATCCATTTCCTCTTCTTCTCCCTCTCCCTCTACATTTTGATCTTCGCGACTAACTTCCATCACTCCTCAGCCAACTTTTAAATCCAGCAAAACAATAAAGTAACCCTCAATAACCTAAAGGCTATTTCAATATGGATATCTACTTAAATTCCCAGATATTTCCCACTTTTATATATTCCCCAGAAACAAATTTCGGGCACAAAGAACTAAACCAACAATAATGACCCAAATCAAGATAGGCAGAAATGTAGAGAATTCATGGAAACAGCATTATCAGCATTTTCCCCCAAAAAATAGGCTAAGCGCATTCACATTTTCCCTTCAAGGAATTCATGCTCATAATAATTCGATCTCATCACATGCTAACTGATAAGAATAAGCACATTTCAAAAGACACGCGGATTAACAGAATTAAAACCCGACTAAAACATATTCAAAGACCAGCAAAAATATAAATCTGTTCCCTGCCAACCGCGAAGAGAGCAACAATGGAATAACAACAAACAACACAAGACAACTCAACTACGCCTAAGCTCCAACTAATTGGAGTCGGCAATATTCATTCCGCTCCATTTGGACCCGTTTCATGCCAATACAAACAATCAGGAAATGAAAGAAAAAATTAACGGAGAAAACGAGAAAGGATCAATTGCTCAGATCAATAGCTTTTCAACATGTTGGGAAGTTTCTTTGAAGGTTCTTGTTCTTCCGTTGAATATGTTATGTTTTTAACATTGTTTTTGTTTATTTTAATTTTAAAGAAGAAGTCTGGTCCACCAAGTAAACACTCGTCGCACTTCCGCTCATGTTCCGTTTGTTTGTTTTTTCTACAAGAGACATCCGAAAATGTTTGTTCCCACTCATTACTCAACGGTGACATTCAATATGCCTTACATTAAAGCAGAAAAGAAGGTAAGTAAAAGGATAAAAAGGAATACCGCATTTCTAGGTGTTCTATAAAACCTCTGAAGTTTCTGCATTTATCTTAATTTTGGAATCGATAATAAATGCTAGTCCGGTAAACACGTAATTGTTTAATTGGGTGAATGCAAACTATTGAGGAATCTCTAGATAAAAAGGATAATTTGATATTTATATATCATGATTAATAAGCCGGGAAAATTTTCAAATTTTGATCGTAAACTTTGCGAAATGGTTAAAATTTGCCTTCAATAAATATTTACTTGGGATCAAATATATTCTGATGTTACAATAATGGTCCAAATATGTCCTTATTCACTAACAGTAAAAGCTTCACAGCATGTGTGCCAAATTTGCACCTGAACTATACGAAATGGTTCAGATTTACCCCTGAACTTTTAACAAGAAGGTCATTGTTTTGGCAGCTGTAGACATTTAAAATTTATTGGATTTAAATTCATAAAATAATTTGAATTATAATTTAATTCAAGATATTTTAGTCCAAATAAATATTAGAAAAATTAACTAAATTAGCCGTCCATCTAATCTCTTAAACTAAAAATAGCTGGTGGATGTATAATATACATATAATTCATATATAACATATGTATAACTATACATAATTAATGTATAATCTATGTATACAGGCTAGAAAAAAGTAAACATTGATTATGGCCGGCTATTTGTGTAACAATCCCTAAATAGTATGGGATAATATAATTAGATTAATCATATACGTCCAATATGTATGGATTAGATAAATAAGTTCAAATCCATTTGGCTAACCCATTTAATTGGGCTACAAATGATTAATTGGGCTACAAATGATGAGCCCACTTCAGTAAGCCCAAGATGTCATTTTTCTAGAAGCCCAGTTTGGTGTCACGTGTTAAATGATGTGGCATGACAAGTCAAATGGGAGAGCCAATAGGATCATGCCGCATGTGGGCCGGTCCCGGGCCTAAACGGGCCAAGTAGGCCGGTCCCAACGGTCCCGGACCGGGCCCAAATTAAACGGGTCAAACGGGCCCGGGCATAAACGGGCTTTTTCTAAGGACCGGCCCGGGACCGGGACCGAGATCGTTTGGTTCCGGGCTAAACCGTTCCGGACAGCGGGCTAAGTGGGCCCAATATTTATTTATTTATTTAAAATAAATAAATAGATATTAGAGACAAAAGGATGTTAAAATAAATATCTAAGATGTATAGATATTCGAATATATATAGTATATAAGATGTATATATAGTATATCGATATAAGATGTATATATATATATTCACTATTTTTGTGGGGTCCAGCTGTTTCACTGTGCTGGTATCTTTTCCGCTTCTTTCATTTTGTGGATGAATTCTTCTGTATCATTTAAGTCTTCTTCAGATAATATTCTTTCTGCTTCAATGGGCTGAGAATCTTCAGCAATATCATCGTTGCTTGTTTACACTCTTATTCTTACTATATTAGAACACTTCAATGGTAGATTTACCAACCAGAATGAGACTGTTCGTACTCTCCTTAATAGCCTTAGATGTAAGACTTTAAGTGAGTTTAGGTGGTATAAAGACACCTTTATGAGTAGAGTGATGGAACTACCTGAAAATAAGCTTGAACATTGGAAAGCTAAGTTCATAGATGGCCTTCCCTCTTTATTTGCCGAAAGAGTTAGAAAGGTTTTAAGAGGTAGTTATGGGGAAATTCCATACACAGACTATACCTATGGTAAGTTAATAGGAATTTGCACACATGAAGGATTAAACCTGTGCAATGAATTAAGATTGTCCAGACAGCTTAAGATGGATAAGCTTAAGGAAAGAAACCAATTAGGAGACTTTTGCACCCAGTTCGGTTTACCCGAGACTTCTACTCATAAAAAGAAGAAACATAAGTATCATAGATACCCAAACCAAGACAGTCCTTATAAGAAAAAGAGATCTAGATATAGATCCAAAGAAGAACGAGAAGCTAAGAAAGCCCATCGCAAGGCTACTAGATTTACCAAAAATAGGTCTAAGAGAGATCTAGCTGATATTAAGTGTTATAAGTGTGGTAAATTTGGCCATATAGCTCCGAATTGTAAGCTTCAAAAGCTGAAAACCTTAGGAATGAAAACTAATACGTCTTACAGCGGTTCCGAAATTTACGAATGGAATCTTGATGGATTTATACTCATAAAAAGAAGTATCATAGATACCCAAACCAAGACAGTCCTTATAAGAGAAAGAGATCTAGATATAGATCCAAAGAAGAACGAGAAGCTAAGAAAGCCCATCGCAAGGCTACTAGATTTACCAAAAATAGGTCTAAGAGAGATCTAGCTGATATTAAGTGTTATAAGTGTGGTAAATTTGGCCATATAGCTCCGAATTGTAAGCTTCAAAAGCTGAAAACCTTAGGAATTGTAAACTAATACGTCTTACAGCGGTTCCGAAATTTACGAATGGAATCTTGATGGATTGACTGATAGACAATTAACTATTCTTGTGCATAGAATGCTTATGTATGTAACTATCTGTAAAAGTATAAAAAATACAGATAGAAATATTTGCAGAATGATTGTTGCAGGTTTTACTGGCCAACTTCGTGGCTGGTGGGACAATTATTTGACTATCGATGAAAGGGCAATGGTTATTAATGCCAAAGCCACTGAGGATGGAATTGATAACTTAGGCATGGCTCTAGTAGCAAATAAAGAAGATGCCCTTTTAACTCCTTTATCGGGCTGAGGTTCACGGCTGGCTAGACGAAGCCACTAAGGCAAAGCCAATGAGAGCAGTGTTATATCAGACTGTACCAACCATCTTGACACCAAGTCAAAACTCTATATATAAAACTCATTTATATTTTAATAGATGCCGTCGCTTTCATGGTGTATATAGGAGAGAAGTTAGATACTCAACATAGATATGATGTCTCTTAGCCGGACATCGTCACGGCCAGAGAGGAGAGACTAGAAGAAAAGCTAACTAAGAAAGATAGAAAATATGTACCTTGTGGCCAAGAAGCAAGGCCCTGAAGATGAAGAACTGAAAACTTTTATTTACTTGTTCTTCTATTACAGGCTACCAGCTACAAACTTCAAACTATCAACTAACTCTTTACTTACAGTTTAGAGAGAGAGAGAGAGAGGGTCTCGACTTCTACCTCTGAAGAATGAACGAATGAATTCTATAAATAGAAAAAGAAAAGGAATCTATGAACAGTAAAAAGTGGGTCCCGTGGGTCCCTATTATAGTGTTTCTACTGTTGAAACAGTGTATCTACTGTTGATGAACAGTGTATCTACTGTTTGAGTAGGGTCCGGCGGCTTCACTGTTGCTGTGGGTCCGGCGGCTTCACTGTTTTTGTGGGGTCCAGCTGTTTCACTGTGCTGATCTCTTTTCCGCTTCTTTCATTTTGCGGATGAATTCTTCTGTATCATTTAAGTCTTCTTCAGATAATATTCTTTCTGCTTCAATGGGCTGAGAATCTTCAGCGATATCATCGTTGCTTGTTTCACTCTGCATTGATGTATCTGATTTTTCATATTGATTAATGGAATGAAGTAAATTTCTTTTGACCTCTTCCAAGTATTTATTAATCATCTCTGCTTTATCTCCTTCTTGAAAGGAGATTCTTCTGGCAATATGCCTTACTGAACTGTCATCAATTACCTCTTTCTGAGGTTTGCTGGAATATTCTTGGATTTTTATCTCGATTGAATCCAAGAGTTCTTGACCATATAAGGTCTTTATTTTGGGATCCTTCTTCATTAACTTGTCCCAAAAATTGTTGTAAAAAGTCCTGTATAAGCATGGGACTTGTTCTTCGGTGAATCCGACTTCTGGATTCCATTTGTGTATCCAGGGAATAGAAAATTCCAGAAAGAAATAAATCTGGTTGATTTTGTCTGGGTAGCAGATATGATCTGCGTGATATAAATTGTTTATAAAAGGAGAAATTTTTATCCATTCTTTGTATAACATGAGAAATGGATTAGGTAAAATTTTTATTGTTGGACCGTGGTATGACCACCAATTTAGAAACCAGTTAGGAATTGGCTCTGCAAATATCTTTGCACATACTTTAATAAACCAAGTATGTTTGTCTTTGTCATTGTTGTAGTATAATACTTTATCAAATGCTTGGATATAATCCCAATAAGTAAAATTCATTTTATTTTTGTTAAGGCTTATCTGTCTTTCCTTCATTGTGGATATACCCCAGTCTTCAACAGATATAATCTGTTTAATTATAATCTTCGAGAAGTTATAAACGTTCTCGTCTGTGCTATACCCAGAAAAGTGCTAAAACTCTGCACTGCCAGTACTGGTTAGTATTGTTTCATAGTAGGAACGGGTTTTGTATGACTCACCCGGATAATATAACCCATTTATTAAATACCTTTGGAATATCTTCCACGGTTCTTCTTTTCTCTGAATGTCAGAGTTTTCTAAGAGAAATATCATTTCTCTTTTCGACACTTTCTCGTATGACTTGATATCATCATTGTCATCTTTAGTAATGGAAGCAAAAGTATCACTTTGCTTAACAGAAGTATCTTTCTGTTTTTGAGCAGTCAAATATGCCTGCAAATGTGCGTATAATGGATTGTCTTCTGGAATATCTTCCAGATGGACGGATGGTCCGATCGATGCTTCTTCTCGGAGAGATATCCTCTCATTGACTAAACTTCTTCTTCCCATTTGTATAACTGGGGAGTTTGATGAGGATCCGTATGACGATCCTGAAGGTGATGACCTTCCTTTGGATTGTGGGGATGATCTTCCCCAACCTCTACCTCTTCCCCTACCCCAGGGGGGTTCCATCCTGTAAATATTCACGAGATAAGAAATCTGGCAGAGAATTATCAATTCCCTTTTTATATTGTATTTCAAAATCAAAAGGGGCTAATTGAGTCTGCCATCTTGCAAATATCATTTTCGAAGCATCATGTTTAAAATCTTTGTTAAACATATATTTAACAGATTGTGCGTCAGTTTTTATCAAAAACTTTTGATTGTATAAGTCGTCTTGAAATTTTAAAACACATTTTACTATGGTTAACATTTCATGTGCCACAGTAGCGTATTTTCTATGGGCTTCAGACCATTTACCAGAGTAGAATCTAATCAGATATTCATGTTTATCATTGGGATTTATCTGTTTCAAAATCCCTCTGTAACCAATATTAGACGCAGCAGTCTCTATAATCTTTTGCCATGCAGGATTAGCAAGGGTTAAGCAAGGTAAAGATTTAACACGTTGCTTAATATTTTTGACCAAAGTAGTGTGACTATCAGTCCAAGGATTTTTATAATTCTTTTTTAGCCTATCATATAAGGGGGCTAAATCACGTGACAGATCTTTATAAAAAGGCGAAATATAATTTAAACTTCCCAAAAATCTTTGTAACTGAGTTCTATCAGTAATAACATCGGGAAATTTTGAGGCAAAATCAATCGATCTTTGAATAGGAGTAATCTTTCCTTGACAAATATAATGTCCTAAGAATCGAATGTTAGTTTGGAATAAACTCATTTTTTGTTTTGAGATTACCAAACCATTTTGTATAACAATTCTTTTGAAAATATCTAAATGCTTAATATGCATTTCAAGTGTTTTGGAAAATACCAAAATGTCATCGATATAAACAATGACGAAGTCTAGATAGGGGTTGAAAATATCATTCATAATTTTTTGGAATTCTGAAGGGGCATTTTTCAAACCAAAAGGCATAACATTCCATTCATATTGCCCAAATGGAACATTAAAAGCAGTCCTATAAGTATGCTCTTTAAATATTTGAATCTGCCAATATCCAGATTTTAAATCAAATTTTGAAAATATATTGGCGTCATATAATCTAGACAATAAATCTCTTTTATTAGGAATAGGATACCTAACCCACTTCAAATATTTATTCAAGGGCTTATAATTTATGACTAGTCTAGGAACACCACGTTCCTTTTCAGCTGCGTTAGTAACATAAAAGGTTGTACATGACCAAGAAGATTTTGAGGGTTTTATCAAACCCTTTGATAGCAAACTATCAATCTCTTTTTTGCAAAATTCTACTAATTCTGCGTTCATCTGACAAGGTCGAGATTTAGTAGGAATATCATCCTCAGAGAAATTGTCTCCATATGGAAGAGTGACAATATGCTTTTTTCGATTCCAAAAAGCACTAGGATGCTCAGCACAAATATCAATAGCAATTTGCTCAGAAATCAATTTGATTTTATCTTGTACTTTATTAGAATTTAAAGTGTCAAATATATTCATACTAAACAATTCTAATTATAAAGAATCAACATGTTTTTGCTTCATATCAATTAAAGCATTAATATCTCTAGTTACTGGATCTGTAACAAAAGTATAACTTATCTCTTTATCCTTATAGGTAGCAGTAAAACCTTTCGAGTCTATGCTAGTAAAAGGATAAACGGCGTTAATAAACGGTGTTCCAAGTATAATTGGAGGGTATAACTGGTTTTTTACCAAGAAAAAGAAGTGAGAAATACAGACTTTATTCTGACAAATACCCGTATTAGGAAGTTTATACTTTATATCTAAAGCATGTCCGGATGCAGATCTAACCATATGAGTAGTTTTTTGAAAATATTTCGTAGGTACTAAACCTTCTTGAATGCAGCTAACATCTGCTCCACTATCAATCATGGCAATGTTTGTAATTGAAAAACTATTATCAATGAGAATAGTACATTTGATATACCATTTATGAGCAGTAATAATTTGCATCATCCCTAAAAACATATCATGTTTAGGATTAAAACTAATAGGTTTTTCTTCAATATCATTTTCAAAAATACCTTTGTTTTTATCATTAGATTTCTCAGTTGGAGAATTGATTTTCTCAATCTGAATAATCCTATGATCACAAATCATTTGATTTTATTTAAGAGATTTGATCTCTCGTTTCAAGTTTTCAACTTCAATTTTTAAATCATCGAAAGAAGAATCTCTTGCTGGAGTTGCATTTTTGTTTAACAAACGGTTATTAACCTCTAGTAAAGAATAAGGCGGGGAATATTCAAATTCTTTTTCAAAAGGTTTTGCAAAATTAGAACTTGAATTAGAACTTGAACTAGCAGCCAAATTAATAATTTTTTCACGAAATTTTTCATCAGTAACTTCTTTTAAAAGTTCTATTACATTATCAGATGTAATAGTTTTCATATTCAAATTTTCAAATTGTGATTGTAATTTATAAAATTCATCATCACAAGCACATGTATCACCTTTGCAAGTTGTACAAGTATTATCAACATTTTTATCACTATCAGATAAATCAAGTAAATCAATTTCAGCTTCAGATTCTGATTCAGAATAATAATCAGATTCTGATCCAGAAGTGTATAACAAACCATAAACCTTATCACGTAGTTCATCGTCTAGTCCTAAAGTTTTCGGCTTTTGAAGCTTGCAATTCAGGGCTATATGGCCAAATTTACCACACTTATAACACTTAATGTCGGCTAGATCTCTCTTAGACCTATTTTTGGTAAATCTAGTAGCCTTACGATGGGCTTTCTTAGCTTCTTGTTCTTCTTTGGATCTATATCTAGATCTCTTTCTTCTATAAGGACTGTCTTAGTTGGGGTATCTATGATACTTATCTTTCTTCTTCTTATGAGTAGAAGTCTCGGGTAAACCGAACTGGGTGCAAAAGTCCCCTAACTGGTTCCTTTCCTTAAGCTTATCCATCTTAAGCTGTCTGGACAATCTTAATTCATTGTACAGGTTTAACCCTTCCTGTGTGCAAATTCCTATCAATTTACCATAGGTATAGTCTCTGTATGGAATTTCACCATAACTACCTCTTAAAATCTTTCTAACTCTTTCAGCAAATAAAGAGGGAAGGCCATCTATGAACTTAGCTTTCCAATGTTCAAGCTTATTTTCTGGTAGTTCCATCACTCTACTCATAAAGGTGTCTTTATACCACCTAAACTCACTTAAGGTCTTACATCTAAGGCTATTAAGGAGAGTACGGACAGTCTCATTCTGATTGATAAATCTACCATTAAAGTGTTCTAAAATAGTAAGAATAAGGGTATAAACGACATCTTCTCTATTTGTCACTAGGGCCATGCCTAAGTTATCAAGTCCTTCGTCAATGGCTTTAGCGTTAATAACCATTGCCCTTTCGTCGACAGTCAAATAATTATCCCACCAGCCACGAAGTTGGCCAGTAAAACCTGCAACAATCATTCTGCAAATATTCCTATCTGTATTCTTCACACTTTTACAGATAGTTGCATACATAAGCATTCTATGTACTAGAATAGTTAACTGCCTATCAGTCAAACCATCAAGATTTCATTCGTAAATTTCGGAACCACTGTAAGACGTATTAGTCTGATTCCAATCACGTTCCTCTCTTAAAACATCTTGAGGAGTAGGACGATTGTAATAATAAGTCTGCATTCTAGGTTTATCAGCATATTTGCTATCAGTAAACTTACTATTCTTTTTGGGATAACTTTTGAGTTTATTAAACTCTAACAAAATATCATTTTTATAATCAAAAGTAGCATCCATTTTATCAGCAAAATCTTTTGATAAATCAATAGGTTTGATATTCAAATCGGATAACTTTTTATCAAGAAGTTCTTCTAAATCACCAAAAGATTTAAATTTAAAATTCTGAATATCAGGGGGTCTTTGAATATGAGTAAGAGCAATTTGAGGTTCTGATTTGCTTCCTGAAGAAGAGGCAATATCAGTCAAAATCTTTCCAGTACTCATATCCTTAATCAAGACTGTTAAATCATCAAGTTTAACTAATGTTTTCACCCAAAACTTTAACATATAAACTCAAATAATTATTTTGAGAAATTAATTTATTAATTTCTGTGATGCTGACTGCAGCAACATCTTCATCAATAAATTTTTGAAATGCAATAAAAGTAATACTTGTATTATTAGGTAAAACAAAAGGCGGTTGAGGAGGGTAAATGGCTTTAGTAATATTGCCATTCCCGTCTTTATAAGATCTTTCCAAAACTTTTATAAAAAGTGATAAATATGTGGTTATAAACCAAGGAACAAAATACATAATTTGATTATGTAAAGCACAAGTTTCATAAAACTTTTGGGAAATATTATTTAAATCCTCTTTACTATAAGTATCAAAAAACCAAGTTTTAAACTGGTTCCATTTATCAGTGAAAAATTCTTTTTGAATATAACCTCTAGCTTGTGACCCTGGAATAAAATCAATTTTGTGTGGAATCATTAAGTATCATTTGGGTCAAAATCCATTTCGGACGCAGAAGGAATATCCTTATCAGAAATATTATCATTATCCTGAACAATATTTGTCTTGGGGTTAATCTTAACCCTTTCAACTGGCTTATCACCTACTTTAGTAGAAATTGTGTGTAAAGATGCAGCACGATTTTCTAGCTGGTCCATAGACTGGTTCAACAGGAGAAATGTGTTGAATATCAGGCAACAGTCTACGACTAGTAAATGAATGTCTATTATAATTAGAACTAATAGTAGGCAACAGTCTATTATTAGAAACTGACTGTCTACTATAAGTGAAACTATTATCGTCAAACTGAATGCAAATCCTACCATCCGAATTTTGAGTAATATGAGAATACTCAGTATTACTGATAGCATCAGTTATCTGACTGGGGGATATAACCGAATCCAAAGTCCATGTGGTTAGAAAATTAATTTCTTCCCACTTAATAGGTCTCCTCGTGGTGACCTTAAACTTTGCAAAATTCGTTTTCACTAGAATAGTCTGATCAGATGTATCATATAATTTACATCTGGGGTTTAACGTAGATAGTAATTTAAAATAAATTCTATACGATAAACATATCAGTTCAGAACCAGGCGCATAATTATAACCATGCGTTTTCACATTTAATGTTAATGCATCAAGTATATTAACATCAGATAAAGATAATTACAAATTGGGTTGAGTATTAAAATATACTGGGCCATAGGCGACAGTAGATTCAATAGAACCCGTCAGAGACTGTCTAAAATTCAAATTTCTGGCATCTCTGAGAGCAGCCAAAAATGTCTCTGGCAACCCTTTAAGGGTTAAAGGTTTAAAAGCAATTTTAACCATACCAATATGCAAATAATTATACTGGTGTTTATAAACATCTATATCATGCTTGTTTAACAAACGAATAGTCTGTTCAGACGAATTCAAAGCTAAAGATTGCTCAGTTGTTTTAACAAGTTGTTTAGAAGAGAGTTTATCAAACCATCCATAATCATAGATTGTTCTAATAGGGACTTTAGGAATAGTCCATTTGTTTAACAAATCAAGGTTTTGAGGTATATCTACCTCTTCCAACCTAGTATTTTTCATACTAGTTTCTCCTAAATCCATATTTCAGAAACATATCTATGTCGAATATTTCATATCTATCTTATATATACCATGAAAGTACCTAGGCTCTGATACCATTTTAACAGGATCAAGTGGCGGGCGGTAATCCGCCATGCCTTCTCAATTAAATTAAAACAGAAATCACCGTTTGACCGGAAACTGGACTTGTTTCACACCTCACATCTGGCTTTTATATGCCTGGAAGGTTTCCACCAGTTAAAGATTTCTATTTTAACATATTTGAGAATTCTTAATCTAGCTAATTCAGTACCCTTATATTTAAAGACTGGCGGTAATCCGCACAATCATTAAGGATAAGAATTGAAATATACTTGAATTTTATATATAGTTTAATGACTGTATGGTATATCTTAAGATGTATATATAGTATATTTTAAGATGTATACTATGTATATAATATAGTATATATATATTTTAAGATGTATATATAGTATATAAATCGAATATAGTTTATATATCTTTATTATTATTTTTTTTCTCTAACTTCTATAAAAAAAAATTAAAAATACAAAGTTTCTGTTGGGCCCGTTTGGGCCCGGGACCGGCCCACTAAACCCGGGACCGTTAGTTCGTGGTCCCGGTCCCGAGCCGGTTCCAGCAATAAGCCCGCGAAACCCGGGACCGTTTTGGACCGGACCGCATAGGACCGGCCCACTTAGGATCCGGTCCGCGAAGCCCACTTAGGACCGGACCCGGCCCACTTGCCACCCTTAGATTAGAGGTTTCCACGCGCTAGCCAATTTTCGCACTAGTAACTAAAAAATAGCCAATATTTATAAAGTTATTAAAAAGTGATCATTATTTTGCTGAAATACGGAAAGTTCCAGCATAATATGCTGGATTATTGAGCTCTTACGTATAAACTTCCAGCATATTATGTTGTATTTCTAGCACATTATGAAATTCTAGAACATTATGCTGGAATCTCATATATAAAATTTTCGAACTCCAGCATATTATGCTGGAATTTTTTCGGATTTTTAAGGATGTTTTTGTTCAGATTTTATCTTTACATGAAAAAATGACTAAATTCTGATTACTTTTGAAATTGCGACTATTTTTCAATTACCGGTTGTAAATCTGGCTATTTTTTATTTTTTACCCACCTAAGGTGGTGAAAGCTCTCTATGTGGGTTATTAATAATAGAATTTCATTCATCCTAAATTTTTCTTTAGGTTTAATTTTTATATACTTATTGTGAAAAAAAAACTTTTATAATGTCCATTCACCTGAAATATAATATGTAATCATCCATATAAAGCGATATTATAAACTGAAAAATTATACATATTACTTGTTATAACAGATTAAAACACATTGGTAGTGCATAATTTTTCTTTGTGAATATATATCAATTAAACCTTCTCTAATGCCCAAGCAGAAAAATTTAAAGTCGGCACGACCTAATCTGATGTCACGCCCCAAACCTGGGGAGGAGTGGCTGGCACCCGGTGTTGTGCTGGCCCGAGCGAACCACTCTGTAAATCATGATCGTTCGACCAAAACTAGAACATACATAGGTCGAGTTAGCTGAACTCATTCCTTTTGTAACTATCTTGGGCCTGCATGGCCACAACTCATAATGTGCAACTGTAAGTAGTAAAACATTGTATCAATGAACCATCTTTCTTAAAACATGAATACATATAGGTCGTCAAGGCCTCTGACATACTGTACAAAATGAACCTCTGTCTACTAAGCCTCTAAGATTATTTGACATCAAATGGGACAGGATACCGGCCTACCTATAAATCTATAGCAAAACGTTGACACGATGACTTATAGACTTGGCTGCACTCCGAATAAAGTGGAGTCTTACCGATCCTTCGCCGAATGCTAACCTCGTCTACTACGAGGGCTCGTCCAACTGATTATCTATACCTGCAGGCATGAATTAAGTGTCCCCAATAAAAGGACGTCAGTACGAATAGTGTACCGAGTATGTAAGGCGGAACTGAAACATAACAATAAGTTAACATTAATTAAAGACATAAAAATCAACCTGAATCTCTGAAGTGCCATCGTATATACATACTTATTATACTTATATATATAATGCTTCTCTTTGAGACTCTTATCCATATATATCGTATGATGCATGACTGCCCAACTGATCAGTGGTAACTGCCCGACCGGCCGTAGCGCGGTGGTAAATACATGACTGCCCGACCGACCGTAGCTCGGTGGTAAATGTATAACTGCCCAACCGGCCGTAGCATGGTGGTAAATGCATAACTGCATGTATCATTATATTATAAACATTAACATCTTTATCAAATACCTCAATAGATACTTAGGAGCATACTTAGACATGCTTGAATATCATTTTACATGAATGAATAACATAGACATCCTTAACTGCTAAGAGTAGAACCACTTATGGAATAGCATTTCGTTTACGTATCGTAGCTTGGATCATGCCAAAAGAAAGAAGGGATAACATACCTGAACCGGTTCTCTTAGAATTTGCAATTCACGCTTTACAGAATCAACAACCAACGTTATTTATATTTGGTATGGAATTGTTTTGCTCTTTGAAGAACTCACGACCAACCACTCTCTATAAGAGATTCAATTGGGTTTTAAGACACACATGAATTCCTATTGAAGAAACGCGAAGCAAACTAATTGTAGTGAGATGGCAACTCACGATCAGCCCACTCCCTAAGATATTCAATTCAATTCTTGATCTTTAGTCCTTTATTACTAAGGAATAAGCATCTCACTAGTTGTAAGAAATCTTTAGTGGGTGTGGCCCACTTAGTGGATGACTAAGCCACTTTAAATCCTCCAAAATATGACATTTATACAACACTTAAGTGTCACTTTAATCTTATCCCATAATTTTTACCCCTTTTCCTTAATCAACTTATTAATCCCCCACTAATTCAATAATTAACCAATTATCCACATAATTAAATATCAAATTACTTAAAATATTACTCACTTTTAACACACTTTGTACACCTTACTATTATGGTCATGTGGTACCATATAAAATCAATGCATACATTATTATTTTATTAAAACATGTAAAAATACATATATTTTCTCAACTTCTAATTTTCCTAATCTCATATAAAGAGTACAAATTTTCGTACGCTTAATTCTTAAAATGGTAAAAGATAACCTTCTTTTCTTGTGAGAAAATAATTTCTATCTTTACAATAAAGAAAATCTCATAAACTTTCTCATATTATGCGTATAATTTAAAGCATATTCAAAAATAGTAATATTAATAACTATATAAAATCATATTTTTCAAACCTTTTTTTTACAAAAATATTCCATTCAAAATACCATATCAAATGTATATAACATCATCAAGGTTGTTAAACTTACGGGGTCTTACAATAACATAATCACAAATCCTTTATAATCTCGTGAATGGTCTTAATTCCTTCAAGCTCATATGGATTACTACGACTCATCCTAGTATTAAAGTACGGGATGTAACATCTAATCACTCTTACATTGTAAGATATAGCTCCAAATTATAAAGTAAACTTCACAAAAATATATCAACAAATAAAGTATTTAGGACAATTAGCCATAGAATATCATTTATCATTTTTTGCCAACAAAATATTACCATTTACATACAACATTAAAAGGACCCATAAAAATTTTCAATATGTGTGGTTGGAATTTATTTAAAATACATTTGCAGCGATGTATAAAATTTAATTAAGATTAGAATTACTTTGGATTAGTTTAGAGTCAAAATTCATAACTAAAATCGAGCTGGAAAAACTTCAATGCGAGACATGTGTATTCATTAATATTACACACATGTATAAATAGATATATAGAGGGATATACGGCAATACATGGGGAATACACAGATATACATGGTGGATATACATAAAAATATACAGCTCGTCTTCTCCCCTATTCTTCGTCTACATTGAATTTTGACTCTGAAATTTCACCCAAAACCAGATCAAATTAGCTTTAAATGGAGCTCCAATTTTAGTGTAAATATAACGACCTACTAGTTGTTTTGAGTATTAGAACCCCATTTCCCTATTTGATATTCCATGTATGTGTACTTTATGTTTTATGACATACGGGGATGGGTGATTTGGTTTTCATGGGATTCGGGAGTGATTTGGAACACTTAATTTTATTTTGGAAGCCTTAAGTTGGAAGAGTTTGACCTCTGAATCGTGATTTGAGGGTTAATTTAGACTTGGACATGCGTCCGTATTTGAATTTGGATGTTCCTAAAAGATTTTGATTCTATTTGTCGAAAGTTGAAAATTTGAAGATTTGAGAGTTCTTGAGTTTTATCGATAGTTGACTTAAGGTTATCAGACTCCGATTGTTGTTCCAGGACTTGGGATAGGTTCTTGTTATTGTATGGAACTTGTATGCAAAGTTTGGTTGAGATACGAAGTGGTTAGGCATGAATGGGACACTTGGTTGGAAGTTTAGAAGTTCTTGAACTTAAGAGAAGTTCAACTTGTGGTTTGATTTTTGATTCGTAGATGTGATAATCTTGAATGTGTTTGGAGGCTTTGGATTGGCCCGATTAGTGTTTATGGACTTATTGTATGATTGGACGAGGGTCCCGGGTGGCTCGAGTGAGAGTGGCTCGGGTGAGTTTCGAACCACCCGGAGCATGTTTAGAGTTGCAGATTTTGCTGGTGTTTGGTATGCTTCGCCATCGCGGAGGGTTATTTTAGAGCTGCGGGAAGTTGTTCGTCGCGTTCGTGATCGGGCAGTTGCATTCGCGATGAAGGAGTTGGGAACTGGGCGAAGGCTTTCGAGTTCGCTTAGCATTGGCAAAGCAGGGCAGGCAAGAAGGCATCGCGTTCGCTGGGGTGTTGTCCCATTCGTGCAAGTGTGGTAGGTGAGGCTTCACGATCATGAGGATGCTTCCTCGATCACAAAGGAGGAATTCTGGGTGAGGCCAATTTGTACTTCGCGAACGCACGGCTGGGGCCGCGTTCGCAAAGAGTACCCCTAGGTAGTTCATTTAAGTGGGAATTTCGGGATTTTAGCACATTCTCTCTTATTTTGAACCATAGACTTGGAGAGATGCAATTTTTCAAGGAGCTTTTCATACAAGACTAAAAAGTAAGTGATTTCTACTTATATTTTATTATATTTTAAGAATCTACATGGATTATTAACACCCAAAATATAGAATTTTGAGGTGAAATTTGGAATTTTGCCTAGAACTTAAGAGAGTGAAAATTGAGATTTTGAGCTATGGTTTGGACTTGGATTTGAAAACCAAACACATATTTAGACTCGTGGGGTTATGGGCAGTCGGATTTTACCCCTTGACTCGGGTTTTGACCATATGGGACTGAATTGACTTTTGTTGACTTTTTGGAAATTGATTAAAGATTGAAACTTTATTGTTTGAAATTGATTCCTGTGATGTTATTTGACTCTATTGAATATTATTTGGCTAGATTCTAGACCGTTGGAGGTGATTTCTAAAGGAAATGCGATTTTGGAAGGTGGATTGGGCTTGCTAAAGTAAGTGTCTTGCCTAACCTTATTGTGAGGGAATAAGCCTTAGGATATGACCTTGTTTGCTTAATTGTAATGTGTGAAAAGCGATATCTATATAAGGTGACGAGCGTATATGCGGGTGCTATATATGATTCATGAATGGATTAGACTTTAGGATTTTACTATACGTGTTTAGTTATATGCCTTCCATGATTCATGTTCTAATCAATTGTGTGACTATGTGGGCCACTCCTTACATGCTAGTATCCATGTTTAGGATTACTACTTTGTAATTGGCCAAGATGGGATATTTGAGAAATTGTTGTTATGCTTGATTTAGCCACAGTCATACTTTATATATTGAGCACGCATCTACACTTTTATTTACATGTCATTGTGTATCTTATTGATTATTTGTGAGCATATGCCTCTTTAAAGATGAAATGTTATTTCGGATTGTTATGATTATGGCATATTTGGACATGTTGAGCTGGTTGATTTAGCTACGACACGAGATTTCTATTGTGCAGTTATTGTGATATTATTATTGTTGTGGCACGAGATTTCTACCGTGCATTTGAAGGGACACTATCACTATTACAGCACGAGATCATTACTATGTAGTGTGTGGATATTGATCCATTCCCCTAAGGTCTCCCTTATGAGAAACATATGAGTTTCTGGTTGATTGTGATGTGGGACCCGATGTGATGAGTTTTTGTGCATAAAGGTGGAAGCTTTGGCCATTAAGTGAATCCTTTATAACTTATCATGCATTTTATATGCTTTCTATGTTGAATTTTAACATGCTACTTGATGCCTCTGTTATGTTTTTTTTGACTTGTTAGTCGAAATTTCTTGAAGATTCAAGGAAGTCACTTACAAGGCCTTCAACTAATCGGGTAAGATTTCGCCCCTAAGCTCTCATGCAAAGCTTTGTAATGAGTTTAATAAGATTTTATAATGTTGGGGCTTATGGGATGGTGATCGAAAGCCATTAGCCCTTAAGTTCGAATTTGGGTGTATGTGAAGGATATCGAATGTGATTCTTGAGTTGGGAGTTAGTAGTTGAGAATGCATGTAGCGATGAGGGTGGTACATGGGTGGTTGGACTACTCTTAGTGAATATTTGACTTGGGGATTGGTTGTGGGGGTGAAGAAATCCCATTGTAAGGAGTAGTAGTCCAAGATGCACTATGAGTTTGATGAAATTTCTACATGACCTAGACTATGAATACCTTTCTAATAATGGTACCATTTGATTATGTTTCTATAGATTGAAGTTGCTAAGAATAGTGAAACATTGTAGTAATCCTAAGGAAGCTTAATTAAGGTATGTTGGCTAAACCCCCTCCGTAGAATTGGATTCCATGAATACCTTATGAATTCCAAGTATAGTTTGTCCAAGTTCCTATCCTTATTGTGTTAAATTGCCACAAATGAATGATGTATCAAATGCATATTTATCCAAGTCATGTCTCAATTGTTCTTGTTATATCATGCTCTCCTTTTATAATTATTTCCAATATGTTTTGAGCTCTTAAGTACTTATGAGTTGAAACTATGATTTTTCCAATATTTTAAATATCTTTAATGTTTTATGATGATCCACGACAAGTAAAGGAATGAAAGCATGAAATATGAAATTCGGCCTTCGTTCCAAGTATGAAGAATATCATGTATGACCAAGAGAGCCGAAGAAAAGAAAGATTATATGAAAGCTATGAGATGAATATATACTTCGTTTATATATAAAATATTTTTTGGAGTATCGTTAGGTCACCGAGGAAGGGTGGGTTATAAAAGCCTAAGCCCAAAACTACACGTGCCGATATAGGAGTTAATTGAGGGACAAGATCCCCTTTATATTATGTTGAGATTATTCCTCCTTGATTGTGATGAATTGATAGCTAGCTAAGACCATGTCAACCCGCATGACATTGTGGCGAGACGGCCTAGCCGATCGGGCAGAGATCGGACTCCATGCCGCGCACATAGTGGTGGTTTCGTGTTTCTATGTCAACCCACATACATTGGGGGTAAGATAACCTAGTCGATTGGGTCGTGATCGGACTCCATGCCACGTGCATGGTGGTGTGTTGGTATCTAAAGATCTCCGAACTAAAAATGTAAAGGCTTGTTTGAAAGTTGAGTATGTCTTAACTTGGTATTTAAATATTATTGTTTTCCCTACTACTCCCACTTTTCTCTATTCTTGTATTGGAATTCCATTCCATGTGAGGGTGCTTAGCTTACATAGTAGTATTATTCTATATGTACTAACGTCCCTTTTGTCGGGGACGCTGCATCTTTAATGGATGCAGGTGGTTCCTCAGCAGGTGGTGTAGGATCTTGATAGGTGTACCATCTTTTTAGCTGACTTGGTGAGCCCTACCTCATACCAGGGCCTTTTTTGTATTTGTCTCTTGTTTATTATTTTGAGGTATAGCCGGGGCGCCCCGGAAAATCCCATATTACTCTCATGTTTACTTAGAGGCTCTGTTGATGTACTGTGGGTTATGTTAGTATGAAGGAAACTTTAAAATGTTATTTTGGTCATTTACTTCCACTTAATCTAAGGATTGTGATTGTTTGCCATCTATCAAATGGAACTCTTTTAATTAATGTAAAATTTGGTGTTGGTACATTTTATCCCCTTAATTTGCTATCTCCGGTTGTTTATCCTTGAATCACTCATGGGCAAGGTTGGGTAGTAGGCATCAAGTAGGATTGCTTGACTAGGATATCTCGGTTGAGCGTCGGTCCCGCTTCCCAAGTTCGGGGTGTGACACTTAGTTTAAACCTTTCATGCCATCCCAAACCTAAGATTGTAGCTGAGTCTCTCAACAAACCTCTGTACCCTTTCCTTCTCAATAGGAATCAAGAAAGTTGCATAGCTTTACAACTACTATGAACCTCATCTCATACTGGGTAATGGTCAAACCATCCTACTGCAAGTGCTCAAACTAGTTGCGTAACTCATCTCTCCTGATGGGCGGTATGAACTTCTCTAAGAAGAAGAGTTGAAAACTGAGCCCATGTAAGAGGAAGTGACCCTACTGGTCTGCCCTACTCATAAGTCTGCTACTACCTCTTGGTTGACCGTCTCAACTGAAATGTGGTAAAATCAACTCTATTGGACTCTATAAGTTCTAAATTGCGTAGAATATCATGACACATGTCCAAGAACTCCTGAGCATCAACTGTGATATCACTAGTATAACATGGAGGATCTACTTCTGGAACCGATCTATCCTCTTCTGCTCCTCCACGGTCATAGCAGGTCTAATCTCAGGTCTGACTGTAGCAATAGGTTGAATCGCCTTAACTGGTGGAATAACCGAAACTCATGGAGTTTGAAACATAGCACCGGCCTGCTCCGAAGTGTGAATAGTTGGGTTTAGTGCTCCCCTTCTAGTTTGGGAAGTAGATGGAATCATAAGGATCATACCAGCCTGTAACAATCCATCAAAATAAGTCAAGATCCGAACCATAGTGTCCTGAAGCACTAGGGTGGAAATAAAACCCACGGGAACCTGAGCTGAACCCGGTACAACAACATAAACTAGAGCGTGCTTCGCCACTAGAGCTACTGGTGGCTCCTCAGAAACTGATCTAGCACGAGCACGAGGAACTCTCACAAGTATGGCCATACGTGCTCTGGCCTGAACTCTAGCGCTTTCCTGACCCCTCTCATGACTTTGGACCGGGTTACTGGCTTTTGCTCGGCTGAATTGGAAGAACGTGTTCTCACTATCTGTGAGAGAATAGAAGAGCAAAGATTCAAACTTTAGGATGAAATAAAGCCGCACGATAGAGAAAGGAAGAAAGTGGAGTTTCCTATTTATCACGTAGCCTCTCGAAGATAAGTACATAACTACATACATCTCTGTACCGATCTGCGAGACTCTACTAGACATGCTTATGACCCATAGAACCTATGAACCTAGAGCTTTGATACCAACTTTGTCACAACCCGATATCCCCCCAACGATCGTGATGGCACCTAACCCTTATGCGTAGGTAAGCCAACATCCAATATAGAGCAAACCAACATAATTAAGGTGAAATATAACTGAAATAGCATAAATAGGCGAATAAGATTGCAACAACATTTAACATATGGATACTACAACATCAAATCTCCAAAACCTGGTAGTATGGAGTCTCGAGCTCTAAAACAAGATAAAATAAAATCTCTTAGTAATACAGTAATGTCGGAATAAAAATAACAATATAAAAGTAGGGAAAAAGGGACTCAAAAGGATACATTGCAACAAGGTGGTGCTAAGAAGGTTTAGGGATGATGGTGTTAGGCGATTTTAGGGTCGGATTTGTGTCTCTAATGTTGGTGGTGTTACACCCCATGTTTTCGTACATGAGAGTACGTCGTAAGTCAATTGATATAAGCTTAGAAATGAGATCGTCTTTGAAAGTACATAAAGTAAGTTAATCATGTTACCTTGGAGGTTACAAATCTTTAAGATCATGGATAACAAGTACCAAGAGGGTTGGAAGGCTTAGAAACTAAACAAATTGAAGAAAATAAATTTCGTCGAAAGTCGACACATTGGGAATATTATAACATGTACTTTTGGGGTGGGACTAGGGTACTTAACATGATAAGAAGGTTATTTTATGAGTTATTTTAGTCGTATGATAGTCATGTGTTACATATTGAAGTCAAGCGAGTTGTGGAACAAACGTTGGCAAAGGTCATCACAAGTTATATTTATAAATGTGCTGAAATTTAGGTGAAATATAACTGAGCTTTTCTCCCAATATACATGGAATTATGGGATGATCCACCCACAAAATTGAAGATCTATGAGTCTAGTTTCTAACCCATTAAACCGTTCATCGATAAAATATCTGAGTAAAGAGATATTTACGTTTTTGTAAGACCGCGCAAGCAGCTCCCAATGGGACCTACTTAGGCGGTGGACGACCCTTGAACATTTTAAGGGGGTTGGACGGCTCTTTTTTGGTCATTTTAGATCAAGGACAGTTACCAAACTCTATCAACACCTCTCTAACAGTTCTCCAAGGTTCCAAGTCCAATCCAAGGTGGTTTTACCTAAACCTAACCTCAAAAGTTAGCCTAAGTGAAGAAGAGAGTCTCTATGGTGTTGTGATGTCATTAAGGGTGCTTGTAAGCTAAGGGAAGCTTTGGTTCGAGTTTTTTCTGATTATATAAGGTATTTATATCACCCTATTGGTTGTACTTAAGCTTATCTATGTGTTGGTTAAGATATTTGGATGAAGAATTACAAGATAGCATTTGAAATGGTATAAGAAGTTGTTGTCTCTTATTGGACTATTTTGGAGTTGTATATATGACTTCATATGGCTGGAAATCATGGGAATAGATTGGTTATAATATTTTTATTGTTATGCTTGTCAATATGTTGATGATATTGTAATTAGGAGAAGAAGCGACCACACAATACGTAGAAGTTGTTCATGTCGTTGTTTTATCTTGTGGGGATCTTTGATGTTACTTTTATTATGGATATAAGGTTGGAATGTCATGTAAATATATATGTTTATATGCTGGACCCATTTATGGTGTTGTAAGTACAGGGGAGATGGGAAAAAGAGTTGGGGTTTGGTTCCAATCCAAGCTTGCCGCTCGTCGTGATAAATAGTAGTTTCGTTGGTGACATTTGTGCACTTGTTGTTGTGTAGATTGATTGGTGTTGTTGGGCTGTTGGGTGAGTTGTGGTGCTGAAGGTATATAGTTGAAGGTTGTATGTGTTCATGTTGTTTTGATGGACTTGGGAAAAGCAAGGAAAACATAGGAGATGTTGTTCGTTTTAATATAAAATAAGTTTGTTGTTCGTTGTACGATAGTTTAATCATTCGTAGCTTAACGATAGTATTATTATCGTTGTTGTAGATTAAAGTGCGATGAGACTAGTTCAACATGGTCACTGGACAGATTGTGATAAGGTATGTTAAGGCTATCCATTCTTTCCTTTAGGCATGATCCATATGATACAAACGAAACGAGCAAACGCACAACTTTCACAAATGACTCTATTCTTAGAAGTACTAGGGGTGACTATGTTCTTGATTCCCCATGTATCCTATTATTATATCGTCTGTTCATGGGTCTCAGAAAATACGTAAGTTGATAAAGTTTATTTCGTGATATTAACCGAAGGCATATTGATCTTATGACATTCTGAGAGATCTTATTGACTTACTTCATTATGCATTGCATTCATTTACACATGTACATTGACCCATGACCAGATGGCATTATATACGCGTATATTATATATATATGGACTATGGGTAAAGGTTACAACGTTATATACGCACCACCACCTGATTAGCTGGCATACGCTGATGATTTCGCCTACTAAGGCCGAGATAATATGATGGGATGCCCTCCGAGGCATGATGATGTTATGTACGCATATACCTATGCATGATATGACATTTATATACATATACATGACAATATAAATGTTCCATGATTCATTGAGCTATTCAAACTTACAGGTTGAGTTCTTTACTCCATGTTTCTTTCATGTCTTTTATACACTGCTTTTCATGCCTTACATACTTGGTACTTTATTTGTACTGATATCCCTTTTTCCTGGGGACACTACGTTTTATGCCCGCAGGTCCCGATAGATAAGTTGACAGTCCTCCTAGTAGGCTATTAGCTCGGCGGAAGGTATTGGTGCACTCCACTTACTCCAGAGTTGCCTATTTGGTCAGTATGCTTTGGACACGTATTGATTGGTATGGCGGGGCCCTGTCCTGACCTTTATGATGTTTATGTACTCTTAGAACCTTTTAGACAGATGTCATATATATGGATGATTGTATGGCCTTGTCGGCCTTTGTTTTAAGTGTACAAATGATCATTTCGGTTTTATAGGCCCGTATGTCACATGTATAAGTTTGTATACTATATTGGGTCGTCCTATGTCGAGTATTCTCTTATGTTTAATTCTGGTTATCTCATGACGGCCTTTCCATCTCATTTACCCATGATAGTATGATAAGAAGGATTCGTTACGTTGGTACTCTGTTGAGTTAGGCACCGGGTGCCCGCCGCGGCCCTTCGGTTTGGGTCGTGACAGAAGTGGTATCAGAGCAGTTCTGTCCTATATAGTCTACAAGTCGTGCCTAGTAGAGTCTTGTTTATGGATGTGTTGTGCCCCACACTTATAAGCTGGAGGCTACAGGGCATTTAAGACTGTCACTCTTTTTTCTTACTCTTGATCGTGTGGTAGAGCTTAGTTGTAAGAATTCAAAATCCTAAATTCTATTTTATTCATAATACAATGATACCTACATCTAGAAAGACAATTGGTAAGAGATTGAATGTGGTTGTGGAAGAGTTGAGTCAGAGGAACTCGATTTTGCATCATGCTTATGATGAGTAAATGTGAGTTTTTCAGCAGATCATGTGTATACTAAGACATGTAAGCTTCTTGATAAGGAGCCCTAAGGCATGAATATCTATCCACCCATATGGTAAAAAGCAATAAGAGAATCAGAAGGTAGATACAAGTTTCAACAAGTAAAAGAAGCAAGGTGAAGAAGGGTACGAGGTACCCAGTTAGTGAAGATTATCAGTATTTACAATTCAGGCAGAGAAATATAAGCATTCTGAGTTACTTTTAACTGTAACAGAGATATATACAATTGGCCACACCCAGCTCAGTTATGCCCTATGGGAGCTAACAGATATACTTTAAGAGAATGGACGGGATATCAGGATCCAGCTAGGGTTAGAGTAACCCAAAATAATGGATGGATTGTTAGCGTTAGCTGACATTTCTGAAAGATATTGCAAACGTGGTAATAGTTCTCCTTGTGAGACATCCAGGTGGTGCACTCTAGAATAGTACATTTAGATATGAATACTAGCATGTTCATAAAATTCAGAAGATAGGCACTGGTATCCTAGAAGGGATAAATATTTACCTTAGTATGGCTCCCATCCCTAGTCAAGAGAGAATGTTAGGCGACCCGAAGAGCTAGTAGATAGAGCAAGGGGAGCTAAAAGTGAATGAATGTTTTGTTGAAGCTTTCAGAATAAAGTGATAGACCGAAATATTAGCAGGAGAATAAGAAGAGAGTAAATGAAGAATTATGAGTAAAATGTGATAAATGAGTGATAACGGTAATCAAAATATGATAGGATGACAGAGTCTATAGTCAAGTGAAGTGAAAGACACGATGAGATAAGCCTTGAAACAATAAAAGAGTATAAGCCATAAAGTCATATCCTCATTTCGAGAAATACGTTGGTGACTCCAACGTGATTACCAGAAGGAAAAGTTAGACCCCAGAGTAATAGAAATCAGTATGGGCTAGTGAACAAGATAAACTGAACATGAATTAGGGACTGAAGGATTTGATAATAGTCGGCATCGTGAGAATTTCAAATATTGCATTCCGGCGATAATAGAATGGACAACAGAAGAATAACCTTTAAAGGTCATTCAAGGAGATGATTCCCTAAAGTAAGCACTGTGAGCAGAGTTAAGCTTAAGTGACTAAGTGTGCCAGTTACACTAGGTGTCACCCTCGTGCGTAAGAAACTCAGTTATCCTTAGTACAGAAGGGTTACTGCAAGGCGAGTAAGAGTCAGTGAAGATGTGAAAAGACACTAAAGATGAAAAGAGAGGGGAAGATGGTGAGATATGGTATTAAGTAGGAGTTATATGGTTTAGGTAACTATGGAATAGTAAAGGAAGAATACGGTAAAAAGGCGAAAGGAATGAGATTGCATTTATTCAGATTCTACAGATATGTTATGATTCCAGAACATTATGCAAGCACGACGCCGGGGAGAGGCAGTAAGGGTCCCCGCCAAGGATGTTATTGATAAATAAGTGTGAATGAACACTTGCTACATAAGGAGCCAGTGCGAGATGTAAGTTAAGACAAAGGAAATAACACAAGAGAGATTATACAGAATATAGATATGAGAATGGACCAACGAGTAGCTAGTAGTTGATTCAGGAAGAGTCTAGTTAGTGCTAGACAAGACGATATAGATAAATCAACTGATCGTGCAAGGTAAACGTAGTGGACCCCAACATAGGGAATTCAGTCTTGCAGATATGGCATTGTAATACTTGAGAAATATTCAGATAGGAGTTGGGGTAGTTAAAGGTACCATATAAGTGTTACAGAAATAAAAGAGAGTGCCACTAGGGAGACAGTCAAAATTTCAGTTCAAAAGTAATCCTATGAGCACAAGGGCATGAAGGTAAGTAACTAAGGATAATTATAGACGAGGAAGAACATCAAAAATTCCATCAGGTATACGATGTAATAAGCTCACAGCTTTACAAGAGTTAGAGGGTCTCCCCTAAGTACTCCAACGAAAGACTAGCTGAGGAAATAAGGAAGAAGGCTTCAACCTAAGCATAGTAACTTGAAGAAGAAATGGCCTTGTAACAACAGTCTCACTACAATATTGTATACACTCCATAAGAAAGTGGCACCTATCGTGGTTAATGAACGGAAAAAAAAAATCAAAGGTGATATTTGAGATCATATGAGTTACAGGAAATTTCAGTATTCATGGGCAATAAGATAAGTCAAGTATTCATGCAACAAGTGGCAAAACGAATAGGAAAAGTAATTTCTTACATTTAAAGACAACTGAGAAGGCACGAAAGGAAATCTATGGTGCTAGCAAGTTAAAGGAAGGTTGCGAGTAGTATAAATAGATATGTGTAGGTTATAAGATAAAGTATCGTAAAGCGACAAGGTTTTAGGTAGATAGGAGTAAGGATAAGAAAAGGTGAGTGAGAAGGTGACGAGAATAGGTAAGTCCTCGGGATTAAACCCATCAAAACAAGAAAGCCGATGGTTTCCGTAAGTTATAGAAAGCTCGATACATCCTGAATGAACTCAGAGGAGTCTAAGTCTAAGAGCAATAAGAAGAGATGAAATGTTTCCCTAGTAGTAGAATAAGGGTGTAATTGTAATAGATAAGAGGATGACGTTTAGGCCTTTGATTGAGTAATGATTTAAAGAAAAGGGATTTCATGAATTGCACGGGATTAAAATATTCCCATAAGATGAATCAAGTTGGGATGCCATGAAATATGGTTATTGAAGTATAGTATCATGATGTTTGGCATATTTCGATATGTGTTGATGTTACTTTACCCATGTTTTAACCACTTCTTGATGTTATTTGATCTTTAAAATTCCCAACATGGTTTAATTATTGGTTTTATGACTAATTAAGTTATGTGTGACGATTTAAGGTGTTTGGAGTGCAAAATATGAAGAAAAGGTGGTCTAGCCAGAGGAAGAAGGGTTGGATGCATCGCATCCAACCTAGAAAAACATCATCTTTCGTGCACCCTTAGCAGTGAAGTCGGCCCATAGCGTCCGCCATAGCATCCGAGACTGGGAAGTAGAAGAGAAGGGTGGATGCGTCGCATCCACCCTCGCATGCAAAACTGGGAAGTAGAAGAGAAGGTGGATGCGTCGCGTCCACCCTCACATGCAAAGTTAAGAAATGGAGGACGAGATGGATGCGTCGCATCCACCTTAGCATCAACCCCTGAAGCCGATTTGGACTAGGGTTAGGAGAACTCTAGCCCACGACTTTTGGACGCAATATATAAGCTTAAAAACGCTTTTTTTAGGCGAGATAGATGAGACAAGGGGGAGAAGCTATAACCAAGTTCTAAAACCACGGAATTCGTCTTGAGTTCTTATTCTCTCTTTCTTTTATTGATTCTTATGCACTCTTATGAAATTTTGGATGATTGCCTGAATATGAGTGGCTAAGAACCCTATTGTTCTAGGGTCATGGGTATACATGAATGTTGATGTTTGAAGTTTAATTTGACGACGTTGGGTTTATCATATTGGGTTATTTATTTAATTCTGTTTTTAATTATTTTGCTGAGTAGTTAACAGTGAAATACTATCTACGAATCTAGAGTTGAACTCGAAAGTGGGAACCCTAGATTGCATATAGAAGTAAATAGAGTAAGTTCTCAAACCCGGGCATCGGGGAACGGATTCGCGATTAGGATAGACATATACCTAATTGCCTTACTCGGTTGCAATACAGGAATTGTAAATGCGTTCTTGTTAAACTTAATTCCATAGACATATAGGTATTAAGTTAACTTGAATAGGCGAGTAAGAACTCGACAGATTCTTACGAGTGAAATTAACCCTGTGAATCAACAATTCAGATAAATCATTTAGTTATTTTAAACTAAGAATGCAACATGAATGTTAGATGACCTGTGACCCTGGAATATTATATCCTATTGATTGTTATTCAAAACTATTTAAGTGTTGTGTTTAATTCTTAGCAATTCATTATTTGATAGTCTTTAGGTAGTAATTTAGAAAATTATATATTTTGTTAGAAATATCTTGAATCAATAAGCTATTCGAGTTTGAATTATTCAAAAGTTAATCATAAGTCTTCGTGGGAACGATACTTTGTTCACTACTTTATTACTTGACGACCACGTATACTTGCGTGAGTGTGTTTGGACCCGACAAGTTTTTGGCGCCGTTGCCGGGGACTTAGAAATTAGCTACGTGACTAAGTTAAGCTTTTATTAGATATTTTTTCAAGTTTTAATTTTCAGTTTGCCTTGTTTGTGTCAACGCAGGATCTTCTCTCGAATGCAGAGGAGTAGAAGTGCAAACAACCTCATTCCTCTTGATCCAGAAATCGAACGAACACTACATAGAGTGAGAAGGGAACTCGAAGCTAGAACGACAATAGAAAGAGAGTTGGACATCGCAGTTCAACCACAGCCAATAGAGATGGCAGGCAATGAAGAGCGTCTGGTGATTGAAGCCGCAAGGCCCAATCTTGCGAATATGACTCAGGCTATTGTGAAGCCTGATATCACTGGGCATTTTGAACTCAAACAGTACATGGTACAGCTGATTCAATCCATAGGACAATATGTGGGTCTATCTCATGAGGACCCGCAGAGGCATATTCAGAACTTCTTGGAAATTACGGACACTTACAATTATCCGAACGTTTCCAAGGACTATGTCAGGCTGACACTATTTCTTTTTTCACTGTTGGGGGAAGCTAAGGAATGGTTGCAAAAGGAGCCCGCGAACTCTATCCACACTTGGGATGATCTAGCAAGGAAATTCCTGATCAAGTTTTTCCCAACTAAGAAGACAAAGTCGCTGAGGAGCCAAATTCTTGGGTTCCAACAACGGGATGGCGAGACACTTCGTCAAGCTTGGGAAAGATACAAGAAGCTACTCAGAGACTGCCCGCATCATTGTCAAACTGATGAGGTATTGGGTCACACTTTTGTTGATGGGTTAGATGAAGCATCAAAGATGAATCTTGACTCAGCTTGTGGGGGTAGTTGCATGGCAAGGCCGTATAGTGAAATACAACTCTTGCTAAATAACTTCACTGCTAATGACCATAATTGGCAAGGAGAGGGGGATTCAAGAAGGGGAATTAAACAGAAGGCAGCCGGGTTGATTGAGCTTGATGACTTTTCCTCCATGAGAGCCGATATAGCAAAATTGGCAAATTAGATGAATAGAATGACAACACAACAAATGCAACATGTACAGCAGATGTCTATTTGTTGCGAACTATGCGGAGACAGTCATATGATTGACATGTGCCCCACGAATCCTGAATCTATATACTATGTGGGGCAACAAAACAGAGGTTCTATGAATCAACATGCACAATATGGGAACACTTACAACCCAAACTGGAGGAATCATCCTAACTTCTCATGGGGCGGAAATCAACAGAATCAGAATCAGTATAAGCCTCAAGGAAATTTTACTCAACCTCAGAAGCCACCCCAACAAATGGAAGAAAGTACGAATGACTTGCTGAAAAAGTTGTTGCTAGACAATCAACAGATCAGGACCGATTTCAGAAATCTTGAGAGGCAAATGGGGCAGTTAGCAGCAAACCAAAATACTAGACCTACAGGCTCACTTCCCAGTGATACAGAGAAGAACCCTCAAGTTAATGCAGTTACACTTAGAAACGGGAGGGAACTAGAGGAAGTGCCAAAGAAGATAAAGGAAAAACCTATACCTGAGGGAGAGCTGACACCTAAGGCTCAAAGGAAAATGATGCAAGTTCAGAGCGAATGGAGGTTACAAGGCCACCACCACCTTTCCCCCAAAGATTGCAGAAAAAGAATGACGATCACATATTCAACAAATTTCTCTCTATGTTGAGTCAGGTTCAATTAAATATTCCATTAGTGGATGTACTTCGTGAAATTCCAAAGTATGCTAAGTACATAAAATACATAGTGGCTCACAAGAGGAAATTGACTGAGTTCGAGACGGTTGCACTTACTGAGGAGTGCACATCAAGGGTCCAAAACAAGCTTCCCCAAAAGCTTAAGGATCCTGGCAGCTTCACCATTCCAGTGCGAATCGGTAATATTGACGTGGGACGTGCTCTTTGTGGTTTGGGTGCAAGCATAAATCTGATGCCTTTATCCTTGTTTAAGCAATTGGGTCTGGGAGCTCCGAGACCAACCACTGTGATGTTGCAATTAGCTGATAGGTCCATAGCCTACCCCGAAGGAGTGATTGAAGATGTGCTGCTGCAAATTGGAAAATTCATCTTCCCAGCTGACTTCATTATTCTAGACTTCGAGGTTGATGAACAAGTTCCAATCATATTGGGACGACCTCTCTTGGCTACTGGTGATGCAATAATTAAAGTGAGAGAAGGGAAAATGATTATGAGGGTGGACAACGAGGAAGCAGTCTTCAATGTCTACAAAGCAATCCAACTTCCCCGCCACTATGAGGAGCTCTCTATGATATCTGTTGTGGAGGTGGATGAGAAACTTCTTGACACGAGTGTATATCTAGACGATTCTCTAGAAAAAGCAATCATGATGTTTGATAGCTTGGAGATGGATGATGAGGTTGAGGAGATGATGCATATCCTAGATGCATCATGTGCTTACATGCAAGGAATAATCCCGTTTGAGCCCCTGAATAGGCCAAGTGGCCCCCCACCAAAGCCGTCAATTGAAAAATCTCCAAAATTGGAACTTAAACCCCTACCCCCTCACCTTCAATATGCTTATTTGGGAAGTTCTGACACTTTACCTGTCATTATTTCTTCTCACTTGTCTAAATTACAGGAAGAAAAGCTATTAAGGGTGCTACGTGAGCACAAGCGAGCAATTGGGTGGACAATGTCTGACATTAAAGGCATTAGTCCAGCTTTCTGCATGCACAAAATCCTCATGGAGGACGGACACAAGCCAAGTGTAGAGCACCAACGCCGACTAAATCCAATCATGAAAGAAGTGGTAAGAAAAGAAGTGATTAAGTGGCTTGATGCAGGTATTGTATTTCCAATCTCTGATAGTAAATGGGTAAGCCCCGTTCAATGTGTGCCGAAGAAAGGGGGGATAACCGTAGTAGTTAATGAAAATAATGACTTAATTCCTACAAGAACTGTCACTGGATGGAGAATTTGCATAGATTATAGAAAACTGAACAATGCCACCCGGAAAGACCACTTTCCCCTTCCCTTTATTGACCAAATGCTTGATAGATTAGCTGGCCAGGAATACTACTGTTTCCTGGACGGTTATTCGGGGTATAATCAGATTGGTATAGCCCCAGAAGACCAAGAGAAAACTACATTTACATGTCCTTATGGCACGTATGCATTCAAGAGAATGCCCTTCGGTCTTTGTAATGCACCTGCGACTTTTCAAAGGTGTATGATGGCTATTTTTACTGACATGGTTGAAAGATTTGTAGAAGTATTCATGGACGATTTTTCTGTGTTTGGATGTTCTTTTGATAGTTGTTTGATGAACCTTGATAAAGTGCTAGCTAGGTGTGAAGAGACAAACTTGGTGCTAAACTGGGAAAAGTGCCATTTCATGGTACGTGAAGGTATAGTTTTGGGGCACAAGGTTTCAAAAGATGGTCTACAGGTGGATAAAGCAAAGGTGGAGACGATTGAAAAATTGCCCCCACCGACATCCATCAAAGGCATTCGCAGTTTCTTGGGTCATGCAGGTTTTTATCGTCGTTTCATTAAAGATTTTTCGAAAATTTCTTCTCCTTTGTGCATGCTTCTAGAGAAAGATGTTACCTTCAAGTTTGATAATGCATGTCTGAAAGCATTTGAGGAGCTGAAGGGAAGATTGGTGACTGCACCAATTATCATTGGCCCCGATTGGGCACAACCATTTGAGTTGATGTGCGATGCAAGTGACATAGCAATCGGAGCGGTGTTGGGGCAAAGGAGGGATAAAATCTTTCACTCCATTTATTATGCAAGCAAAACTATGAATCCAGCTCAGATGAATTATACAGTTACTGAAAAGGAGTTGCTTGCAGTGGTGTGGGCGTTTGACAAGTTCAGATCCTATCTAGTGGGAACCAAAGTCATCATCTACACAGATCATTCAGCTATCAGATACTTATTTGAAAAGAAAGACGCCAAGCCGAGGCTGATTCGTTGGGTCTCTTGCAAGAATTTGACTTAGAGATCCGAGATCGAAAAGGGACAGAAAATCAAGTGGCCGATCATTTATCCAGATTAGAAAGTCGGGACCATGTAGCTGAAGGAGGGTCAATCAAAGAAACATTTCCGGATGAGCAAATATTAGCAGTCACCTCAGGTGAAGCCCCATGGTATGCAGATTATGTGAATTTTATTGCAAGTGGGGTGACGCCACTAGAATGGACACCTGACAATAGAAGAAGATTCTTACATGATGTAAGGTTCTACATGTGGGATGAGCCATTCTTATATAGGCAGTGTGCAGATCAGTTGGTGAGAAGGTGTGTTCCTGAGGAAGAGATGAAGGCTATACTGCATGACTGCCATGCTTCGCCATATGGAGGTCATCACGGCGGGGATAGAACCGCCCAAAAAGTGCTACAATTAGGTTTTTATTGGCCAAAATTGTTTAAGGATGCACATGCCTTCGTTAAAAATTGTGATAGATGCCAAAGAACCGGAACTATCACGAGGAAGCACGAGATGCCCTTGCAAAATATTCTGGCAGTAGAACTTTTTGATGTTTGAGGGATTGATTTCATGGGACCATTCCCATATTCTAACGGGCACAGATACATCTTGGTGATAAGCGACGGGGGAACTCACTTTTGTAACAAATTGCTGAATAATATTCTTGCAAAATATGGAGTTAAGCACAAAGTTTCCACTGCCTATCATCCCCAAACGAGTGGTCAAGTAGAAGTTTCCAACAGAGAGGTAAAGCAGATTTTGGAAAAGACAGTAAGTATGAATAGAAAGGACTGGGCCGGGAAGCTGGATGACGCATTATGGGCATATCGCACTGCATACAAGACCCCAATAGGTACTTCTCCGTACAGGTTGGTTTATGGGAAGGCCTGCCATCTGCCCGTCGAGCTTGAACACAAAGCATATTGGGCGATTAAAAAGCTAAATATGGAGATGGACTTGGCCGGTGAGAAGAGATTGCTACAACTCAACGAGCTTGATGAGTTTCGATTGCATGCGTATGAAAATGCCAAATTGTATAAAGAGAAGACCAAAAGATGGCATGATAAGCATATCCAACATCGTGAGTTTGAACCAGGTCAAGAAATTCTACTGTTTAATTCAAGGCTAAAGCTTTTTCCACGAAAGCTTAAATCTCGATGGTCGGGTCCGTTTGAAGTAGTTAGTGTGAAACCTCATGGTGCGATAGAATTGTGTGATAAGGGGTCCAATGCGACATTCTTGGTAAATGGCCAAAGAGTAAAACACTATTGGGGTGGTGACATTGCACGTCACAAGACCACGATGGATTTAGTGGAGGCATGAAGAACATGTTGCGTCGTGCCGCGACGTTAAATCAGGCGCTTCTTGGGAGGCCACCCAAGTTAGTTAGTTCATTGTTTTGTAGGAATTAGATCTTGTATGTATAAAAAAAAAAAAAAAAAAAAAAAAAAAAAAACTTTGTCCAAATATGAGAAAACGAGGCGGATGCGTCGCATCCCCCTCAGCATGAAAAAAATTGACGGGCCAATTGCTCAAGGCAGTGAAGTCTGCCTATCGCGTCCGTGTCGCGTCCAACAAATTTTGAAGGAAGAAGAGGGGATGCGTCGCGTCTAAGCTCGCACGCACAGGTAAGTACTATATAATTTAACACATCTTAAGAAAAAAAAAAGTCAGGCATACAAACGCATACAAATTCGTTAGTCGAACTTGCGACGCATACAAACGCATACAAATCTCTTTAATTCAACTTGCGAAGCATACAAACGCGGCAGGTACGCATCATCTTCTTCGTTCTTTCTTTGGCTTCTCTCCTAATTCTTCTCTCTTCCCTCTCTCAATGGTAGCAACAAGTAGGTTTTGCAATTTCAAATATCACACATGTAATTAAGAAAGGAACTGACAAAGCCTGGGGTTTAGGGCTGTCGTTCTTGGTAGTTGTAATGGTTGCGAGATGATAAACTATAACTCCCTTCATCTCGTCAAATTTTGGGAGGGTAGTCGCATTACCCAACTGATAGAATGAACTAGGCACACTTGTTACATATCACATGTTCGACGAATTGTCCATGAGGAAAATTTAGGCGTCGGTGAAGTCTGAGTAACCGAGCAACATTGGTATATGCTTGAGAATAGGTGTGGGGTCGAGTGAGGTGCTATGTGAAATTGACCGTGGTTAGTGAGCGTCGCTAGGATAGACCTCATGTTGGGCATAACGATATCTATATAGCGCAATGCTTATTTGTAAAAATTGAAGAGAGTTATCACATACTTGCTGAAAGCCATGAGCTATAATTCCATGAAGTATTGAATGGCATGACTTTACGAATAATTGGAAGTGCAAGCTGTTGCAACTGCTTTAAAGCTGAACTTCGCTGTTTCATATGCTAATTGTTGATTTCTTTGCATTGCAGGTACTTAGATTCGTAAAATGACAGCAACGAGTAAACCGTCCAAGCAACAAGACAAAGATGGTAACAAGCAACCGCCCAAAAAGCCTACCGGAAGGGCAGCAGGCGGCCCAAATCCACAGAAAAAAAGGAAGCGGACAGAGAAGGAAATGGAACTGCTGCCTAGGCAGTTAAGTGATGATTCAGAGCAAGAGGAAGAGGAAACATTAGTCAGGAGGACAGTGAAGAAGGGTATTACACCAAGCAAAGGAATAGAGATAAGAGAGCCTATGACATACCAAAGAAAAGCCTCCAAAAAGAGTGATCCGACTGATAAAGGGAAGGAGAAGATTACTACAGAATCTGAGTCCGAATCCGATTCGGATAATGACCTCCTACATGTCAACATGAGTGATGAAGATGAGGGTGAACCCATAGACCGAGTTGCTTGGGAGAAAAACTTTGTTAATGAGAAGGCATTCCGAGCCTATAAGAAGATACTGGTTTCAAAGAAGTATATTCCGGAAAAGCCGATCAACATCGGAACACTTAAGAAAAAGTACTCAGAGTTTCTAAAATCAATTCGAGAGGTGCAACAATGGGGACCCATCTTGAAAGGTCACGGCAAAGCCAACCTCACCATTGTTAGAGAGCTTTACGCCAATTGGTGTCACGCCAGGGGCAACATTGTGCGAGTAAGAGGGGTAGATATTAATGTGTCAGCTGAAGCTCTGAATAACTTCTTAAGGGTGCCACACACACTTACAGATAGGTTTGACTCCATATGCAAAACACCAGATTATGCACACATTAAGTCTGTCCTATGCCCTACCAGGAAGGATGCAGAATGGAAGCATGGGAGTATGGAGTACCATTCTATAGCCAAGGAATTCATGAGTGCGTTAGCACGTGTGGCTCTAAATTTCATATGTAACTGCCTGATGCCATGCCAACACAAAACTGATGTCCCTCGTCACCACGCACTAGTATTATATGCTTTATTATAGGGGATACCGCTCAACTTAGGAGCCATCATTCATGATCAAATGCAGCGCACCAGGATGAATTACAAGTGGAGGCTGTTCTTTGCTAATACCCTATCGGCTTTCTTGACAGAGATGGGAGTACTATGGGACAAGGAGAATGACGACATTGAGGCTAAAGCTCCAGGACCATACGATGTCACTCATGTTCTAGAGCCGAACAAGGGAAGGTCTTCTAAGCTCACTATTCAACAATTATTTGAGCAGATGCAAGCAGATATGCAAGAGAACAGGGCTGAGCTGATAGCGACTCGTGTCGAGTTGAGTGCCACCAGGGATGAGTTGAGACAGACTCGTGCGGATCTAAGCCGAGTTCAGACCGAGCAGGCCACGATGATGAAGGAGATATCATTACTCCTCAGAGCTCTGGTTCAATGTGCAGGTACAGACATCTCACAGCTGATTGCATCATCCACTGCCGGACCATCCACTCCTGTTCCTCCTATAGTCACTGAGGCTCCACACAACAGGCCTACTGAGGTCGCTGTAACACCTGCTACAGAATCAGCTCCAGTTGTTGATGATAGGACAATGACAGCTCTCCCTATGCGTGAGGATGATGTTGAAAGGCCGGAGGGGGTCATGATGAATGCTATGGATGCAGATGCTCTTCCACAGACTGCGGATGAGCCCTCCACCTTGACTTGAGGGAGTTCTTCTCACCCTACTTTACCTTGTTTGTGTGCATTGGGGACAACGCACAGTCCTAAGTGTGGGGTGGGGGGCTATTCATATTTTGTTGTATGGATGAATGTACTAAAATATTCACTGGATTAATGGCATATAATAGCAGTAAATTCATCTATATGGAGTAACTCTCAGTTTATTCTTGAAGTTAAAAAAAAAAAAAAAAAAATTTAAAAAAGAAAAATAAAAAAAATAAAAATAAAAATATAAAAAAAAATAAATAAAAAAAATTATATAGTATCTTTGTAGGTAGTAATAATCCCCTGTGGTTTTTCTTTGTGCATCGGTTCTTTTCCATGGGATGTATTTTGAACCGGGTAGAAACTTTTTCTTTTAGAATAGATTAGAGTTAGAAAATAAATGGAGGAAGAAATATGAGATTCCGAGGGGGCTACTGACTTATTTGATAGTAGCATAGTCAGGCTTTGGCATATGTAGGGCCTCTCCTATGTTTTGAAATTGATCATGAAGCCTTCATGTATTGGATAGCATGTTTGTGATACCTATGTCTCATTTACATGACTTATGTTCACTTTGCGCTTAATGTTTAATATCTCGTGGCTTCGTGAATACTTGTATTGTTTGAGAGTCGGAATGTGACTGTCCTTAATGAGTCATGTGCCATGTGTGGTGAGATTTTTTGTGTAGTCCATGTATTGTACTTATGTCTAGAACTTGCCCGGTATGTGAGTTGAAGCGAAATTTTAGGTGATGCTCGGTTTGAAAAATGATTTTAGGCTTTCTTTGATCTTTTTGAGCTTAGTACTTATCATAAATAAAATTTATCCCTAGTTAACCAATTTGAGCCTATTGACTTTTATTTGGTACCCACATTACAAACCTATACCCTTTTTATTTGGAATTGACATTGTTTTGATCCTTTTACCTCTTAAAGCACTTTAATTGTTAGATGAGCGCTAAAAGAAGTAAGAAGGAACTAAGTGTGGGGTGGCCTTTGAGTGAAACCAATGAAAGGAAGAAAGGTGCACTTATTTTGTAAAATAATACACCACTAGCGAAAAAAAAATAATAATAATAATAATAATAATTTGGAATAAATATAGATGAATAAATTATTGTTTTGTTCTTGCTAGTGGGTATGAATTAAAGTAATGCTTAAAGAAAGAGAAAATATTGTTGAGGGTGATATTATTTGTGAAATTGAAGTGGGGTTGAAGAATTTGCGCTTAAGTTATTTGGTGATGTGTTAAAGTGCTTAGGAGGTTGAGTCACTATTCCTAAAATATATCCTACCCGTCCCTTAGCCCACATTACAACCATGAAAAAGTCCTAATTGATTTTAGATCGAGCGAGCTTACATTAGTAGAGATTTACATTAAGGGCAAGCTTATGGTACCAATTACATGCATGTGATTTCTTTTGTGAGAGTGAGCGATTTTCGTTGATATATGAGCATGAGATTCGAATATGTGGATTGATTTGACTTTCTTTGTTTTTGTGAGGGCACATGGTTTCAAGAGGGATAGGTAACATTATTAGACTTCTCTAGGATGTTGGGTGTTCAAGCCACGAGTACATTGTGACAATGAGTTGGTTTTTGAGGCTAGGATTGTTATGAGCATGCTGACTTGTTTGAATATTTTTGAAGAAGGGCATAAGTAAAGGGAAGGGTATGTGATGCATAGCCTAGAGCCTAATTGTTGCAAATAACCACGGTCATAGGTGCAGTGTGCTTTGAATGATAAGAGCTTAATTTTGTTTCGTCTACTATAGGATGGTTTGTTCGAGGACGAACAAAGGTTTAAGTGTGGGGTAGTGATGTTTGGCATATTTCGATATGTGTTGATGTTACTTTACCCATGTTTTAACCACTTCTTGATGTTATTTGATCTTTAAAATTCCCAACATGGTTTAATTATTGGTTTTATGACTAATTAAGTTATGTGTGACGATTTAAGGTGTTTGGAGTGCAAAATATGAAGAAAAGGTGGTCTAGCCAGAGGAAGAAGGGTTGGATGCGTCGCATCCAACCTAGAAAAACATCATCTTTCGTGCACCCTTAGCAGTGAAGTCGGCCCATAGCGTCCGCCATAGCATCCGAGACTGGGAAGTAGAAGAGAAGGGTGGATGCGTCGCATCCACCCTCGCATGCAAAACTGGGAAGTAGAAGAGAAGGTGGATGCATCGCGTCCACCCTCACATGCAAAGTTAAGAAATGGAGGACGAGGTGGATGCGTCGCATCCACCTTAGCATCAACCCCTGAAGCCGAATTGGACTAGGGTTAGGAGAACTCTAGCCCACGACTTTTGGACGCAATATATAAGCTTAAAAACGCTTTTTTTAGGCGAGATAGATGAGACAAGGGGGAGAAGCTATAACCAAGTTCTAAAACCACGGAATTCATCTTGAGTTCTTATTCTCTCTTTCTTTTATTGATTCTTATGCACTCTTATGAAATTTTGGATGATTGCCTGAATATGAGTGGCTAAGAACCCTATTGTTCTAGGGTCATGGGTATACATGAATGTTGATGTTTGAAGTTTAATTTGACGACGTTGGGTTTATCATATTGGGTTGTTTATTTAATTCTGTTTTTAATTATTTTGCTGAGTAGTTAACAGTGAAATACTATCTACGAATCTAGAGTTGAACTCGAAAGTGGGAACCCTAGATTGCATATAGAAGTAAATAGAGTAAGTTCTCAAACCCGGGCATCGGGGAACGGATTCGCGATTAGGATAGACATATACCTAATTGCCTTACTCGGTTGCAATACAGGAATTGTAAATGCATTCTTGTTAAACTTAATTCCATAGACATATAAGTATTAAGTTAACTTGAATAGGCGAGTAAGAACTCGACAGATTCTTACGAGTGAAATTAACCCTGTGAATCAACAATTCAGATAAATCATTTAGTTATTTTAAACTAAGAATGCAACATGAATGTTAGATGACCCGTGACCCTGGAATATTATATCCTATTGATTGTTATTCAAAACTATTTAAGTGTTGTGTTTAATTCTTAGCAATTCATTATTTGATAGTCTTTAGGTAGTAATTTAGAAAATTATATATTTTGTTAGAAATATCTTGAATCAATAAGCTATTCGAGTTTGAATTAGTCAAAAGTTAATCATAAGTCTTCGTGGGAACGATACTTTATTCACTACTTTATTACTTGACGACCACATATACTTGCGTGAGTGTGTTTGGACCCGACAGTCGTGATGGCGCTCAACGTTATCGCTAGGCAAGCTCCACGATGAGACGTGAGACCTAGTGAGAAGGTATTACGTAAGAGGTTTCAAGTTATCAATGGTAAATTATAGATCAATATTAAGGTGAATCAACAATAGATGGATAAGAGATTAGGATGTCATTCTTTAGATGAACAGTAATAAGGAAGCATTAAAGGACTTAGATTTACACATATAGGATAAACAATGAGAGAGTAACCTGTAGTTAGGTAGCAGACCTCGATAATAATAAATCGAAGTAAGAGTTATGGTATAGTATGACCCACCTAGATGTAGTAAATCCATAAGCATAGGTAACAGAGGCTATGAAATAAGAAATAGCAATAGTTGCCCAGAGGGACAACTTGTCATAGTTCTGTATATGTTCACAAAGTGAGGCCTAGAGATTTGCTAAAAGCTGGAGGAAAAAGGAGAGAAGAGTCGAATAGGCGCACATACAAGGACAAAGTCGTACATGCTACATGAAAGAAGGTAGACCCAGTTACGATATTGGAATAATTCCAATCACATGTCGTGGTGTGAGAAAGAGGCCTAAAGGGGGGAATGCCCTAGCCTTTGGATTTATTCACAGAATAGTTTCTCAGATGGCAAGGATAGTATTAAACTATTCGTAAGAGCTATAGGTTATGAGACTGATAAGCGCATCAGTCAACATTCAAGGACGAATATTCCAAAGGGGGGGGATGATGTTACCCATGTTTTCATATGTTAGAGTACGTCGTAAGTCAATTGATGTAAGCTCAGAAATGAGATCGTCTTTGAAAGTACATAAAGTAAGTTAATCATGTTACTTTGGAGATTACAAATCTTTAAGATCATGGATAACAAGTACCAAGAGGATTGGAAGGCTTAGAAGCTAAACAAATTGAAGAAAATAAGTTTCATCTAAAGTCGACACGTTGGGAATATTATAACATGTACTTTTGGGGTGAGAATAAGGTGCTTAACATTATAAGGAGGTTATTTTATGAGTTATTTTAGTCGTATGATAGTCGTGTGTTACGATTTGAAGTCAAGCGAGTTCTGGAACAAAAGTTGGCAATGGTCATCACAAGTTACATTCATAAATGTGCTGAAATTTAAGTCAAATGTAGCTGCGCTTTTCTCCCAATATACTTAAAATTATGGGATGATCCACATACCAAATTGAATATCTATGAGTCTAGTTTCTAACGTATTAAACCGTTCATCAATACGATATCCGGGTAAAGAGATGTTCACACTTTTGTGAGACCGCGCAAGCAACTCCCAATGGGACCCACTTAAGCGGTGGACGACCCTTGAACATTTTAAAGGGGTTGGACGGCTCATTTTTGGTCATTTTCGACCAAAGACAGTTCCCAAAATCTCTCAACACCTCTTTAATAGTTCTCCAAGGTTACAAGTTGAATCTAAGGTGGTTTTACCTAAACCTAACCTCAAAAGTTAGCCTAAGTGAAGAAGAGAATCTCTATGGTGTTGTGATGTCATTAAGGGTGCTTGTAAGCTAAGGGAAGCTTTTGTTCGAGTTTGTTCTGATTATGTAAGGTATTTATAGCACCCTATTGCTTGTGATTAAGCTTATCTATGTGTTGGTTAAGTTATTTGGATGAAGAATTACAAGATAGCATTTGAAATGGTATAAGAAGTTGTTGTCTCTTATTGGACTATTTTGGAGTTGTATATATGACTTTATATGGCTGGAAATCGTGGGAATAATTTGGTTATAATTTTTTTATTGTTGTTATGCTTGTAAGTATGTTGAATATGTTGATGATATTGTAATTAGGAGAAGAAGCGACCACACAATACCTAGAAGTTGTTCATGTCGTTGTTTTATCTTGTGGGGCTGTTTGATGTTACTTTTATGACGGATATAAGGTTGGAATGTCATGTCAATATATATGTTTATATGCTGGACCTATTGATGGTGTTGTAAGTACATGGGATATGGTTAAAAGAGTTGGGGTTTGGTTCCAATCCAAGCTTGCCGCTCGTCATGATAAATAGTAGTTTCGTTGGTGACATTTGTGCACTTGTTGTTGTGTAGATTGATTGGTGTTATTGGGCTGTTGGGTGTGTTGTGGTGCTGAAGGTATATAGTTTAAGGTTGTATGTGTTCTGGTTATTTTGATGGACTTGGGGAAAGCAAGGAAAACATGGGAGATGTTGTCCGTTTTAATATAAAATAAACTTGTGATTCGTTGTACGATAATTGCATCATTCGTAGCTTAATGATAGTATTATTATCGTTGTTTTAGATTAAAGTGCGATGAGACAAGTTCAACGTGGTCATTGGACAGACTGTGATAAGGTATGTTAAGGCTATCCCTTCTTTCTTTTGGCATAATACATATGATTCAAACGAAACGAGTAAAGGCGCAACTTTCATAAATGACTCTATTCTTAGAAGTACTAGGGGTTTCTATGTTCCTGATTCCCCATGTGTCCTATTATTATATCATATGTTTAAGGGTCTCAGAAAATACGTAAGTTGATAAATTTTATTTCGTGATATTAACCAAAGGCATATTGATCTTATGACATTCCGAGAAATCTTATTGACTTACATCATTATGCATTGCATTCATTTATACATGTACATTGACCTATGACCAGATGACATTATATACGCGTATATTATATGTATATGGGGTATGGAGAAAGTTTACGATGTTATATACGACATTATATATACGTTTATATGATATATATGGTATTATATACGTGTATATTATATGTATATGGGGTATGGGGAAAGGTTACAACGTTATATACGCACCACCACCTGATCAATTGATATACGTTGATGATTTACCCCACTAAGGCCGATATGATATGATGGGATGCCTTCCGAGTCTTGATGATATTATGTACGCATATACCTATGCATGATAAGACATTTATACACATATACGTGACTCTATAAATGTTCCATGATTCACTGAGCTATTCAGACTTACAGGTTGAGTCCTTTACTCTAGGTTTCTTTCATGTATTTTATATACTACTTTTCATGCCTTACATACTCGGTACTTTATTCGTACTAACGTCCCTTTTGTATGGGCATACTGCATTTCATGACCATAGGTCCCGATAAATAGTTTGACTGTCCTCCTAGTAGGCTATTAGCTCAGTGGAAGGTATTGGTGCACTCCACTTGCTCCGGAGTTGCCTATTTGGTCAGTATGCTTTGGACACGTATTGATTTTTATGGCAGGGCCCTGTCCCGACCTTTATGATATTTATGTACTCTTAGAGGCTTGTAGACAGATGTCATCAATATGGATGATTGTATGGCCTTGTCGGCCTATGTTTTGAGTGTACAAATGGTCATTTTGGTCTTATAGGCCCGTATGTCACATGTATAAGTTTATATACCATGTTGGATCATTCTATATCGAGTGTTCTCTTATGTTTAATTCTGGTTATCTCATGATGACATTTCCGTCTTATTTACCAATGATAGTATGATAAGAAGGATAGGTTACATTGGTACTCGGTTGAGTTAAGCACTGGGTGCCCGTCGCGGTCCTTTGGTTTGGGTTGTGATAGATGGCTTGAGAGACTTGATTCTTGAGGAGGCTCTCAATTTGTGGTATTCTATTCACCCAGATGCTACGAAAATGTATCGTGATTTAAAGCAACATTACTAGTGGATGAGTATGAAGAAGGACATTATTGGGCATGTTTCACGATGTTTGAATTGTCAACAGTTCAAGTATGAGCATCAGAAACCATGTGATTTGCTATAGAAGGTTGAGATACCAGAGTGGAAGTGGAAGTACATGACTATGGACTTTGTGGTAGGTTTGCCACGAACTTGGAGAACGTTTGATATCATTTGGGTCAGTGTTGATAGGTTGACCAAGTCTGCACATTTCATTCCTATTATGACTTCTTACACTTTAGAGAAGTTGGCTCAAATCTACATTAGAGAGATTGTTCGCTTATATAGTGTACCTCTTTATCATTTCAAACCTCGACACTTAGTTCACTTTGCACTTTTGGAGAGCTGTTCAGCAAGAGTTGGGCAGGCAGGTGGAGCTCAACACTGCATTCCACCCACATGTTGATGGACAATCTGAGCAAACTATTCAGATCCTTTAGGATATGTTGAGAACCTGTGTTATTGATTTCGAAGGCCATTGGGATCAGTTTCTACCATTGGAGGAGTTTGCTTACAATAAGAACGATCGATCAAAAATCCAGATGGCTTCGTATGAGGCCTCGTATGGTAGGCAATGTCGATCTCCTATTGGTTAGTTCGAGCCTGGTAAAGCTAAGTTATTGGGTACTAATTTGGTTTGTGACACCTTGGAGAAGGTGAAGTTGATTCAGTAAAGGCTTCTCGTAGCACAATCCAGATAGAAGAGTTATACAGATAGGAAGGTCCGTGATATAGATTTCACTTATGAAGAGTGTGATGAGATTTGGGAAGAAAGGCAAGTTGAGAGCGAGGTTTATTGGTCCATTTTAGGTGTTGGAGAGAGTTGGCGAGGTTGCTTATAGGCTTGATTTGCCTCCTAGTATTTCGGTAGTTCATCTAGTATTTTATGTTTCTATGATCTGAAAGTATCATGAAGATAAGTCGCATAATTTGGACTTCAACACAGTGCAACTAGATGAGAATCTTGCTTATTAGGAGGAACCAGTGGCCATTTTGGATAGACAGGTTCGGAAGTTGAGGTCTAAAAAGATCGCGCCGGTGAAGATGCTTTAGAGATGTCAATAGAGTGAGGAGGCTACTTGGGAGATCGAGTTAGATATGCAGAGCATATATCCACATATTTTCAACAGTTCAAGTATATTTCTAAACTCATTCGATGACGAACGTTTATTTAAGAGGTAGAGAATGTAACCACCCGATCGGTCATTATGAGTTTTAGAGCCTCGTCCCTATTTGATGCTTCCCATATATGTACTTGATGTTTTATGACTTTCGGGAATGGGTGGTTTGGTTTTCATAGGGTTCAGGAGTGATTTGGAATACTTGGTTTTATTTTGGAAGCCTTAAGTTGGAAAAGTTGACTAAGGTTTGACTTTTGAGTAAACTACCTCCGAATTGGGATTTGAGGGTTCTAATAGGTTCGTATGGTGATTTTGGATTTGGGTGTGTGTTCGAATTTGGATTTGGAGGTTTCTAGAAGATTTTGACTATATTTGTCAAAAGTTGGCAATTTGAAGAATTGGAGATTTCTTGATTTGACGATAGTTGACTTTTAGGTTATCGGACTTCGATTGTTGTTTAAGGACTTGGGATAGGTTTGTGTTGTTGTATGGAACTTGTATGCAAATTTTGGTTGAGATCCGAAGTGGTTAGGCATAAATCGGATGCTTGGTTGGAAGTTTGAAAGTTTTTGAACTTAAGAGAAGTTCAACTAGTGGTTTGATCTTTGATTCGTAGATGTGATGATGTCAGATGTGTTTGGAGGCTTTGGATAGGCTTGGGTAGTGTTATGGACTTTTTGGTATGATTGGACAGTGTCCTGGATGGCTCGGATGAGTTTTGGACCACATGGAGCATGTTTAGAATTGCAGATTTTGTTTGTGTCTGATGTGCTTCATGATCGCAGAGAAGGTCTTGTGATCCCTTATACTTTATCATGCATTTTATATGCTTTCTATGTTGAATTCTAACATGCTACTTGATGCCTCTGTTATATTTTTTTTACTTGTTAGTCAAGACATAATTATCCATATTGAGTCGATATTTCTTGATATGATCTTTGATGATTTTGTATCTCTTTTCATAGTCTTGTTGTGAATAATTATGAACTATACATGTTTATTTGATTAGTAGGTATCACATGACTTGAACCTCGTCACTACTTTACCGAGGTTATTCTTGATACTTACTAAGTACACATTATCCCATACTCATACTACACTTTTGCATATTTTTGTGCAGATCCCGGCATTGGCAGTAGCAGACCTCTAGAGGGAGCGGGGAGCCTAATAGCTGTCAGTGGAGACTCGAGGTAGTACTGCATGATCATTCGCAGACCCTTGGAGTCCCCTTCCCCTACTTTTATACTGCTATTTATATTTAGACAGTATTGTATTATTGAGAGATTTCATTTTATCTTGCTTTAGAGCTCATGACTCCATACTACTAGGTTTTGGGGATTTGATATTGCAGTATCCATATGCTATTTGTTGTTGAAGTCTTATTCTGCAATTTATGCCATTTCAGTTATATTTCACCTTGATTATGCTGGTTTTCTCTATATTGGATGTTGGCTTACCTAGACATATGGGTTAGGTGCCATCATGATTGTTAGTGGGATTTTGGGTCGTGACAATGTTGGTATCAGAACTCTATGTTTATTGGTTCTATGAGTCATGAGCATGTCTAATAGAATCTTACAGGTCTGTACAGAGACGTCTGTACTTATCTTCGAGAGGCTACGAAAAAAATAGGATATTTCTCTATCGTGCAACTTTATTTCATCCTAAATTTTGAATCTTTGCTCTTCTATTTTCTCACAGATGGTGAGAACACATTCTTCCGTAGTAGCTGAGCAGGAGCCAGTACCCCATGCCAGAGTCGTGAGAGGTAGAGGTCGGGGCAGGGCAAGAGTTCATGCCACAACACGTACAACCACACTTGTGAGAGGAGCACCTATAGTTCCTCGTGCTTGTGCAAGACCAGTTTCTGAGGAGTCATCAGTAGCTCCAGTGGTGGAGCAGGCTCCAATTTATGTGCTCCACCAAGTTCAGCTCAGGTTCCCGTGGGTTTTATTGCCACCCTAATGCTTCAGAATATTATGGCCCGTATCTTGAGTTATTTTGATGGATTGTTATAGGTTGGTATGATCCTTATGATTCCATCTACTTCCCAGATTGGAAAGGGAGCACAAACCCCAGCTATTCACACTCTGGAGTAGGATACTACTATGTTTCATACTCCAGGAGTTTCGGTTATTCCACTAGTTGGGGTAGTTCAACCTATTGCTACAGTTAGGCCTGAGATTAGACCGGTTATGACCGTGGAGGAGTAGAAGATGATGGATAGGTTCTCGAAGTTAGATCCTCCATGTTATACTGGTGATCTCACAGCTGATGCTCAAGAGTTCTTGGACAAGCGTCATGAGATTCTACGGAATTTGGGACTTGTGTAGTCTAATGGAGTTGATTTTACCATATTTCAGTTGAGACATCCAGTCAAGAGGTGGTGGTAGACTTATGAATAGGGCATACCAGTAGGTCACTTCCTCTCACACGGAATCAGTTCTCGACTCTCTTCTTAGAGAAGTTCATACTGCTCACTAGGAGAGATAAGTTGCGCATCCAGTTTGAGCACTTGCAGCAGGAGGGTTTGACCGTTACCCAGTATGGAATGAGGTTCACAGAGTTGTCACGCTATGAAACTTTCTTGATTCCTACTGAGAAGGAGTGGGTACAGAGGTTTGTTGATGGATACAACTACAATATTAGGTTTGGGATGGAACGAGAGGTTGAGACTAAGATTACCTTTCACCAGGTTGTAGAGATTGCTAGGAGATTACTGCATATCCGCAGGCAGGTGAGGGAGTATAGAGAGGGCAAGAAGCCTCATGGTACTAGAGGATTTAGTGGTACCTATTCTGGAGGCAAGGGTCACTATGGCAGAGTTTATTATAGTAGTCCAGTTAATTCAGGACTAAAGACTTCGTGTGGTGCTCCAGCTAGCCATGGGTTTTAGAGTAATCATCTAGGGCATTCGTCATTCAGCGCTCCTTCCGCACATAGTCCTTACAGTGGTTCTTCCAGTTGTTCGGGGTAGGCTTAGCCCCAACAGACATGTCCGCAGAGAGCTTGCTTTGAGTGTAGGGATTCCAATGCACATGAGGAGGGGTTGTCCCAGGATTTAGATGGATGTACCTCAGTAGGGTACTCAGACAATGATTCCCGCACCAATTGTTACACCACCTGCACATCCAGCTAGAGGTGGAGGTCAGGCGGGTAGAGGTTGTCCTGAAGGTGGAGGCCAAGATCGTTGTTATGCTTTCCTTGGTAGGCCTGAGGCGGTTACGTCTGATACAGTCATTACATGTATTGTTTCAGTTATTCATAGAGATATTTTAGTGATATTTGATCATGGTTCTATTTATTCGTATGCACCATCCTACTTTCCATCATGTTTAGATATGCCTTGTGATTCTTTGGATATTCCTGTCAATGTGTCCACACCTTTTGGAGATTCTATTATGGTAGATCGTGTCTATCGTTCTTGTGTGGTCACTATCAACGTGTATGATATTATGGTTGATCCCTTATTATTAGACATGGTTGATTTTGAGGTGATTCTTGACACAGATTGGTTATCCCCGTATCATGCTATCTTAGATTATCATGCCAAGACTATGACTTTAGCTAAGTAGTGAGGGTCGCTTGGTCTTTCCACTAGTAGGGTGATTTCATTTCTGAAGGATCAACATATGGTTGAAAAGGGATGCCTTGCATATTTGGCTTTTATTCAGGATTCTAGCGCCGAGGTTCCTTCCATGGATTCAGTACCGATGGTGAGAGAGTTTCCAGAGATGCTTCCTATGGATTTGGCGGGTATGCAACCGGATAGGGATATTGATTTTGATATTGACTTGGTTCCGATTACTTAGCCCATATCACATGGCTCCAGCTAAGTTGAAGGAATTGAAGGAGCAATTGCAAGATTTGCTTGATAAGGGATTCATTAGGCTAAGTGTTTCTCCTTGGGGCGTGCCAGTGTTGTTTGTAAAGAATAAAGATGGTCCCATGAGGATGTATATTGATTACAGACAGGTGAACAAAGTTACTATCAAGAACATGTATCCACTACCGTGCATTAATGATTTATTTGATCAGCTTTAGGGTGTTAAGATGTTCTCAAAGATTGACTGAGATTAAGATATCACCAGTTGAATATAGGGCTTTGGATATCCCTAAGACGGCTTTTATGACTCGTTATGGACATTATGAGTTTTTGGTGATGTCTTCTGGGTTGACCAATGCCCCAATGACTTTCATGCATTTGATGAACAGTGTGTTCTAGCCTTATTTAGATTCTTTTGTCATTGTGTTCATTGATGATATATTGGTGCATTCCCATAGTAGATAGGGGCACGAGCAACATTTGAGGATTGTGCTTTAGTCTTTGAGGGTGAAGAAATTGTATGCTAAGTTCTCCAAGTATGAGTTTTGGTTGGACTCAGTGGCATTCTTAGGTCACGTAGTATCTATTGATGGGATCAAGGTGGGTCTGAAGAAGATTAAAGCAGTTCATAGTTAGACCAGACCTTCTACCTCTACTGTGATCAAGAATTTCTTAGGCTTGGCTGGGTATTGTCGTTGCTTTGTGCAGGGGTTTTCATCTATTACAACTCTATTGACTCAGTTGACTTAGAAAGGATCTCCTTTCAGATGGTCTGGCGAGTGTTAGAAGAGCTTTATAAGATCAAGACATCTTTGACTATGGCTCCAAATTTGTTATTGCCTTTAGGATCGAGGTTTTATACAATTTATTGTGATGATTCGCGTGTAGGCGTTGGGTGTGTGTTAATGCAGGACAATAGGTTGATTGCCTACATGTCGCGCTAGTTGAAGCCCCATGAGAAGAACTATCCAGTGCATGATTTGGAGTTAGTAGCTATTGTACACGCGCTCAAGATGTGGAGGTATTACTTATATGGCGCATCTTTTAAGGTGTATACGGATCATCGGAGTCTCCAGCATCTGTTTAAACAGAATGATTTGAACTTGAAGCAGCGGAGGTGGTTGGAGTTATTGAAAGATTATGATATCTTCTTTATCGTCTGGGGAAGACTAATGTGGTGGCTGACGCCTTGAATAGAAAGGCGGAGAGTATGGGGACTTTAGCATTTATCCCAGTGTAGAGAGGTATTTTGCTATGGATGTTCAGGCTTTAGCTAACAGATTTGTGAGATTGGATATTTTGGAGCCTAGCAGAGTCCTTGCTTGTGTTGTTTCATAGTCATCCTTGTCTGAGCGCATTAAGGCTCACCAGTATGATGATCCCCATTTGCTTGTCCTTAGGGAAACAGTGTTGCGAGGTGGTTCTAAAGAGGTGATCATAGGTGATGATGGTTTATTACGACTTCGGGGTCGAGTTTGTGTTCCCAATGTGGATGGGTTGAGAGAGTTGATTCTTGAGGAGGCTCAGAGTTCATGGTATTCTATTTATCTAGGTGCTACAAAGATATATTGTGATTTGAAACAACACTATTGGTGGCGGAGGATGAAGAAGGACATTGTTGGATATGTTGTGCGGTGTTTAAATTGCCAACAGGTCAAGTATGAGCATCAGAGACTAGGTGGTTTGCTTTAGAAGATTGAGATACCGGAGTGGAAGTGAGAGTGAATCACCATGGACGTTGTGGTAGGATTAACACGGACATTGAGGAGATTTGACGTTGTTTGGATCATTGCTGACAGACTGACAAAGTCTACGCGTTTCATCCTAGTCCTGACACCCTACACTTTAGAGCAGTTGGCTAAGAACTACATTAGAGGGATTGTCCACTTGCATGGTGTACCTATTTCTATCATCTCGGATCGTGGCACTCAGTTTACTTTGCACTTCTGGAGAGCAGTTCAGCGTGAGTTAGGTATGCAGGTTGAGTTGAGCACTGCATTTCACCCTCAGACGGATGGGCAATCCGAGCGAACCATTCCGATTTTGGAGGATATGTTGAGGGCATGTGCCATAGATTTCGGAGGCCAGTGTGATTATTTTTATCCATTAGCAAAGTTTTCATACAACAATAGATATTAGTCGAGCATCCAAATTGCTCCATATGATGCATCATATGGGAGGCGATGTCGTTCTCCATTTGGTCGGTTTAAGCCCGGCGAGGCTAGGCTATTGGGCACTGACTTGATTTAGGAGCAGCTTTGTACAACCCCATCCGGGCAAAAGAGCTATGTTGACAGGAAGGTTAGTGATGTGGCTTTCATGGAAGGTGAGAAGGTGCTTCTTTGAGTTTCACCTATGAAGGGCGTGATGAGATTTGGGAAGAAGGGCTAGTTGAGCCCTTGGTATATTATTCCATTAGAGGTGTTAGAGATAGTTGGTAAGGTAGCCTATAGACTTGATTTGCCACCCAGCTTGTCGGGAGTTCACCTGCTGTTTTATGTTTTCATGCTTCAGAAGTATTATGAGGATTAGTCACATGTGTTGGATTTCAGTTCACTACAATTGGATGAGAATATGGCTTTTGAAGAAGAGCTAGTGGCCATTTTGGATAGGCAGGTTCGAAAACTGAGGTAAGAAGATATTGCATCAGTGAAGGTTCAGTGGAGAGGTCAACCGTTCGAGGAGGCGACTTGGGAGATCGAGCATGATATGCGGAGCAGATATCCTCATCTTTTGATATCCCAGGTATGATTCTAGACCCATTCGAGGACAAACATTTATTTAAGAGGGGCAGAATATAACGATCCGGCTAGTCGTTTTCTATATTTGAGCCTCGTTCCCCTATTTGATGCTACTTGTATATTTGTGTATTATTTTGTGACTTGCGGGGATGGTTGGTTTGGTTACATGAAGGTTTTGGAGTGAATTGGGACACTTAGTTTCATTGTTGGAAGTTTAAGTTGTAAAGGTTGACTAAGGTTTGACTTTCAAGTAGGTAACCTCGGATTGGTAATTTGTTGGTTCAAATAGGTTCGGTTGATAATTTTGGACTTAGGCGTATGTCCGGATTTGGAGGTTCCTAGGGTGTTTTGGTTCTAATTGTCGAAAGTTGGAAAGTTGAAGGTTTGGAAGGTTCATAGGTTTGACCAGGAGTTGACTTTGATGATATCAGGTTCGAATTATCGTTTCGGGACTTGGAATAGGTTTTTTTATGTCATTTGGGACTTGTGTGCAAAGTTTGGATGTAATCCAAGATTGGTTAGGCGTGAATCTGGATGCTTGGTTTGCAATTTAGAAGCTTATGAACTTAAGAGAAGTTCAATTTGTGGTTTGATCATTGATTCATAAGTGTTATGGTATCGTGTGTGTTTGGATGCTTTGGATAAGTCCGCGTAGTATTTACTGACTTGTTGGTAAGATTGTACAGGGTCCCGGGTGGCTCGGGTGATTTTCAGACCACCCGGAGCTTATTTGAGATTGCAGATTTTCTGCTGCTATCTAGTGTACTTCACGATCGCGGAGAGGGTCTCGCAATCGCAGAGGGTTATTTTTGAGGCAACTGGTTTTGTTCTACCTGTTTGCGGCCATTAGGTCGCATTCGCGATAGTTGTTGTAGTTTGGTCTTCGCGTTTGCGCCACAGGGGTCGCATTTGCGTAGAGAAGATACAGGTTGGGAATTTAGCTGGATTTAGCCTTCACGATCTCGGGTTCAGGGTCGAACTCACCTAGGCTTGGGACACCTGTGCATCGCATTCTCTTAGAACCAACTACGTTTGTGAAGGGTCTTTTTGGCACTTGCAGGATTGTGCTTCGCGAACACAAGGCTTGGGCTGCGTTTGCGAAGGGTAGTGCTGGGTAGACTCATTTAAGTTCTAATTTCGGGATTTTATCCCATTCTCTCATATTTTGAACCCTAGATTTGGAGAGGGGCGATTTTTGAAGGAGACTTTCATACAAGACTTTGGGATAAGTGGTTTCTACTCTGTATTTGTATTATTTCAAGAATCTACATGAATTATTAACACATAAAACATGAAATTTTGAGGGAAATATGGGGGGTTTTCCTACAACTTAAAAGAGTGAAAATTGGGATTTGGGTCGACTTGGACTCGATTTTGGAATCTAATCACATATTTGGACTCGTGGTGTTATGGATAGTCGGAATCTACCCCTTCGCTCGGGTTTTGACCATGTGGGCCCAGGTTGACTTTGGTTGATTTTTGGAAATTGAATAAAGATCGAAACTTTATTGTTTAGAATTGATTCCTATGGGTTTGTTTGACGTTACCGAGTTATTTTTGGCTAGATTTTATCCGTTCGGAGGCTGATTTGAGTGGCAAAAGATTTTTGGAGTATTGATTCTCGCACTTCGAGATAAATATCTTGCCTAGGCTTGGATTGAGGGTATTTGCCCATTGGCTATGATATTTGTTATGTGTTGGGGTGATATATATGCAAGGTGACGAGCATATATGTGTGCACCGTAGTTATTCATGATCCAAATAGATCTTAGGCTATTATATGCTTTGTTTACTATTATGCTTCTTTAATACCATGTTTTCTCTATTTTTATGACTACATGAGCATTTATTCATACTAGAAATCATGTCTAGGCCATTTACTTATCTGTTGAAACATAATAGGGCTTTTTTTGCTATGTTGAGTTATTTGCCTTAGCCGTAGTCATATTTTCCAGTTATAATATTATTTCTACGTGTTATATCTCTGTTTCTGTGCACTTTTTATATGTTATCTCACATGTTGTTGGTGTCCTTGTGTTTAATACAGGTTTGAGCTGAATTGTGGCATGTTGGTATATACTGTGTGGTATATTGATTGTGATTCTGTGAGATGTTTGCATATGGAGATGTGAGTGAATTGATGACTGATCTTGGGCCCTAGGGCCGGGTTGATATTGATAGTGAGGTGACGCATGCGCTAGGCCCCATATTGGGCTGAGTGATATTGATAGTGAGGTAACACGCGCCAGGCCCCATATTGAGTTGAGTGATATTGATCATTGACTCAGATCCGATCAGCACTTGGGATAGATCCATCCTTCCGGAGTCAGGTATTAACATTTGAGGGACTTATGTCAGGCACAAGTATAGTGTTGTGTGTGTGTGTGTGTGTGTGTGTGTGTGTGTGTGTGTGATGATTGAGGGATACTCGTGCTAGGCACTATACATGTGTTGGGTTTTGGTATACTTGATGATCAAACTGCAATGCCATTAATTTTGGCATGTAAACTTGTCATGCATGCATAAGGTTGTATCTTTTTCATGATAACTGGTACTTGATGTTTATATTTGATGTTTAAAGCTTGGACTCGTAGCTTAAATTGATAATCCATATTTAGGTGATTTCTGTGGAATATTGATGCCTTGACTGATATATTTGAAAAACATGCTTATTGCTCCACTTATTGTGATAAAAATGAACTTGATATTACTTGAAATGCTTTTCCTTTTGTCATTATTATACTGTTATTTGTATTGTTGGCTATTGAAAATGAGCATTGGACATTTCCAAGCTCGTCACTGCTTTCAGCCTGAGGTTAGACTTGTTACTTATTTGAGTATATGGGGTCGGTTGTACTCATACTACACTCTGCACTTTATGTGCAGATCCAGGTGCTGTTGTTAGAGGTGATTGCTAGAGGGTGACATCTATACATGTTGGAGATTTTGATGTAGTATTGATGTTCCATTCGTAGGCCTTGAAGTCCCTTTTCTTAGTTCATGTTTTTACTATTTAGTCTTTCAGACAATATTATACTTTAGCTCAGACTCTATATTTAAAAAATCTGTAGAGCTTATGCACTCCATGACACCAGATTTTGGGATGACTTTCAGTTATGTTAACTTCAATTATTTATACTATTCCGCCTTGCGACTATTTAATTATATTATTGAAATTTATTTCTGTATATTAGTTGTTGGCTTGCCTAGAAAGCAGTGTTAGGCATCATCACGACTCTGGTAAGATTTTGGGTCGTGACAACCATTCATGAATGACATTGCTTCGTACCCAGTAGTAGCATCAATCACAAGCTTTGGAATAGGAAGCGGGAATTCATCCTTAAGGAATGGATTGTTGAGATCCCTAAAGTCAACACACACTCGAATTTGACCATTCTTCTTTCGTACAGGGACAATACTTGAAATCCATGTTGGCTATTTAACTTCATGAATAAAGCCAGCTTCAATGATTTTGTTAACCTCACTTTCAATCAAGGGAACCAAATTCGGCCTAAAGCGCCTTTGAGCTTGCTTAAAAGGACGAACACCATTCTTGATTGCAAGGTGATGGACTGGTACTTTGGGGTCCAAGCCAGGAATATCTTTGTAACTCCAAGCAAAGACATCTATATACTTGTTGAGTATCTCAACATAATCATTTTCCTCGTCAATGCGCTAGTAGAGCACTCAAGTAGGTGGGCCTCAGTTCTTCATTAGTGCCAAGGTTAACTTCTATCAAGGCATCAATTATGACATTCATCCCTTCTTCAAGTTCCGGTGGAGCATCTTCAACATATTCATCTTCTTGGGGATCGCCATTGTTGAAATATATGTGGTAACACGATGAAACATTCTCCAATTTCTCGTCAACCTCCATTAGAGATGAAGTATCTTGCATGCCTTGTGCAATAACATGATATGAAAAACCCACACTTTCTTTGCCTTCATCGTGTTACTTGGTATAGACCATAGTGTATGGCTTTGCTTTTAGTATCTCCTCATACAAAACGATGAGTTTTGTTTGCTACCTCATTCTAGAAGGAACCAAACTTTGGCAATCTTTAGAGATCTTTTGGATTCTAAACGAGGTGGGTGTTCTTATATTTCGATAATTTCTCTGGAACTTGTTTTTCTTCTTTAATGGACCTAACCTCTCAAATACCGAAGTTCTCACAATCGATTTTCCTTATCGATCAAAGACGGAAGGCCTGTTAGAAGCAGCATATTCATCTTCTATAGTGATATCGTTGTTGCTTGCCCTTCTTATGAAGATGAAGACTGGTGAAGGTTGTTTGCATCGCAAACCTTCATGTGGTTGCCTTGTAGCAGCTTCTGATGGGAGCTTTCCTAACTTTAATGGCTCATTGAGGTTGTATCCAAACTTTGCGAATAGCTTGTAAGAATTAGGATCAAAACCTTCATTTGTATGCTTCCCAAGGAGTGCCATATTTTGCAGCAGATTCTAAGACACAAACATTCCAAGTAGATTTGAGGATGAATTTATCTCTTCAATGTGTTTGATCGGTATAATTAACCCGTTTAGCACATTTTTTGGAGATTGGATGATTTACCTTCTCCTCTCTTTATCTTTGGGACATAGTGAAGTACATGAGCTACCTTCTTGCCGAAAGAAATAATATTCCCTCTATGAGATTAATTCGGATTAGGATGTGCCTCCTCAACAGTGATTTTGACATTGCCAGCAGTTACCTCAGCTCTTTTAGTTGTGAACTCGTCCTTCTTTATCTTAGTGACATCATTAGCTTTTAGCTCCTTCACAACGTGGTTCTTCAAGTAGAACTTTGCATCGGCGAAGTATGACTCAGCATCAGTGAATGGCTTATCATCAGCAACTATCTTCTTCTCGACTCCACCCTCGTAGTACTTCAAACATTGATGGTAGGTAGAGTGAATCACTTTATTCTCATGTACCCAAGGCCTTCCAAGAAAGATGTTGTATGAAGTATTTGCATCGATCACATGCATCAATGCACTTGATGCATATCTCCAACGATGATCCCAAATTTAATCGCGCTTATGGCTCTTTGTCCCCTTGATTGAATCCTTAAATCATCAAATGATTTTCCAAGAGTTCATCTATGGGAGTTACAAGTTCTTTCACAGTGTGAATTGGCAAAACATTCACTGAGGATCCTCCATCAATCAAAATCCGATTCACCCTTTCATTGCACATATAGCCAACCATGTATAAGGGGCGATTATGAGGAGTGTCACCTAGTAGAAGGTCATAACTCGTGAATGTGACATTTCCTTCGCAAGCATTAACTTCTTGAGCAATGAAATTAATGAGCTTTTTCGACTTTGAAGATGGAGCCAACATTGGGTCTTCAGTCTTTTCTTCTGCTTTATTAGCACTAAAAAAGAGGCCCCATACCATCTTGGAATACCTTCGTACGGAGCCAACTCGGTAAGAATTCCTCCAAGGTCACTAGATGTCGTAGATTTTGAGGGTGGTGCACCTCTACCTTTTCTTTCTTTAAATGTTTAACTGTGTTTCGTTTCCTTGATGTTTTCACCATCATCGCCCTTGTTGGTTGTTCGATTAATTTCTTTCATCGACTTCTCTTGTGGCATCTACATCGAGTCACCAAAGTCCAACCTTCATTATCAGACTGATCAACTTCGGTATTGTTGTTCTCTAGTAATTCTTCATCTTTACTTTCTTTGAAACTGCATATTTCATCTGGATCTAATGAGCCAAAGGTATAAAAACTTGGTCCGCAATTGCCTTCTCATCTTTAAGCACGATCTTCTTTTCACGAGCCAAGTACATAACTTTATCCTTGAAGATAAAGCACTTCTCAAGAGGGTGACTCACAAGTCGGTGATATTTGCAGTAATTTGGGTCATTCATTTTCTCAGCTTCATTTGGTGATGTACTTTCAAGGTTATGCATGTCTCAAGTACAAAGAATAGAGAAAAAAGCACCTCGCTAAATTTTTCACAAAACTAGCGAAAGCATTCTTCAAATATAAGGTCAAATCGTGATACTAGAGAAGCACAAGTGGAGGCCGTGTTTTCTATAACAATGGAGGCTAGCTGGGCTCACGAAGGTGCCAATGGATTTGGAGAATTGGGCCACGAATTTAAAATGCTTACAATAATTAGCGTTAGTCTAATTGAGGCCCAAGAGTCTCGAGAAATCGAAGAAGTCCAAGAAACCATTCAAGATTAGGATTTCTTTCCTTACAGATTAGGATTTTTTAATTCTTGTTTTAGTAGGATTATATATATAGTTCTAGTCAAACTAGGATTGTTAGTTAGTATTTCATTGCTACTAGAATTCTTTTTGCTATTTTAGTTAGGATAGGTATTTCTTAACCTTATTCTTATTTTAGTTTAATTAGAATTAGTTTTCCTTAACATTATCAATTTTACTCATTGTAAGACTTATTTAAAGGGCTCAATATGCTGAAAATAGACATTGGTGATTAGGCTTTTTAAGCTCTTGCTTCAAAAACGTGATTTCTCTTTTGGTTGACTCTTCTCTCTTTATTCAATGCTTCTTGCAATCTCGCAGTATTGAGGAACGTGAGGGTAAGATTCTTTTCATCTTACATTCTTCTCACTTAAGTTTGAAAAATACTTTCGCTAGTTGTGAAAAACTTTAGAGATGTGGTTTTGGTTTTCTCTATTATTTGTGCTTGAGAGGTCCAAAACCTTGAAAGTACATAGGTTTGGTATTAGAGCACATGTTCCAGGTTTGAATTCTTGAATTGTTGTCTTGTTCATCATGTTGCCAGACAAGAAATGTAATGACCTGACTGGTTGTTTTGTGTATTTGAGCCTCGTTTCCCCTTTTGTTGCTTCACACATGTGTATTTGTGGTTTTATGAATTGCCGGGTTGGTTAGTTTTGTTCCGGGAAGGTTTTGGGTTGATTTGGACCCTTTGGTTCTTGGTTTAGAAGCTTAAGTTGGAAATGTTGACCGAAGTTTGATTTTTGTAAAAACGACCTTGGAACGGTGTTTTGATGGATCCAATAGGTTTGTATCACGATTTTGGACTTGTGTGTATGCTCATAATTGGATTCGGGGTCCTCTAGGTTGATTTGACGTGTTTTGCCCAAAGTTGGCAATTTGAGGTTTAAAAATTTTCCTAAGTTTGATTGTAGGTTGACTTTGTGGGTATCGGGTTCGAAATTTAGTTTTGGAACTTGGAATAGGTCCGTTTTGCTATTTGGAACTTGTCTAAAAAATTTGGTGTCATCTGGAGTTAGTTGGATAGGATTCAGACTCTTGGTTGCAATTCTACAGGTTCTTGAGTTTTCTTTTGAAATTCATGCGTTTTGATGTCCGATTTGTGGTTCTAGATGTTATTTTGGTATTTTGATTACGCCAGCGAGTTCTTACGATATTTTTAGACTTGTGTGGATGTTTGGTTTGGAGCCCCGAGGACTCAGATAAGTTTCAGATGTGTTTCAAAATGGTTTGGACTCAATTCCAGGTTGCTGGTGTCTCAGGTGTCACAATTGTGAACACTGGCATCATAATTGGATCATTGCAGAGGGGCCTCAGGTGTCGCATTTGCAATGCCTTGATCGCATTGGGAAGAGTAAGCTAGACTGGGTAGGTTCGCATTTGCGATGGGAGCAGGCTTCGCAGAGTCGCAAATACGAGCCTTTATTCGCAATTGCAACATCTGCAACTGAAAAAAAGGGCTGAAAAGATGAGATTTCATACCACTTCTCTCATTTTGGAACCCTAGACTCGGTAGGAGGCGATTTGGAAAGGAGATTTTCACCTATAATCATTGGGTAAGTGAGTTTGATCAATTTCCAACTATATTACATGATTATATATGAGATTTAACATCAAATTTATGAGAATCAAAGAGAAATTTGGGGATTTTGTCTATATTTTGAAAATATTAATATTTGGGATTTGAAGAGTCGAATTGGACTCGGATTTGAAAACAAAACACATATATGGACTCATGGGGTTATGGGTAGTCGAGATCCACCCTTGGACCCGGGTATGACTGGGCGCACTCGGGGTTGACTTTTGGGAAAAAATATAAAGATCTTAGCTTTATTAATCAAAATTGGTTTCTCTTGCGTTATTTAATGATATTAAGTAATTTTTTGTTAGATTTGAGCCGTACGGTGGCGAATTATGAGGGAATCACTATTTTTTAGTGTTGATTTGGCCTAGTTAAGGTAAGTATCTTGCAAACTTTGTGTGGGGGAAACTACCCCTTAGGAATTAGGTTGATTGTACTAATTGAGTTATGTGAAAGACGTGTACACGATGTGGCGAGTGTGTACACGGGCTTATATGTGGTATTTGACTTGTTTAGACTTTTAGGTTACTTTTAAGCACTTAATTGAAGTTGTTATTGTTTGTTCTATCGTTCGTTGTCAAATTTATTCGTACATGCCTTATTTGAAGTTATTATTACACGTGCTAGTTTCCATTGTCGAGGTTTCCCTTATGTGCCTTTATTTGTAGTTGTTGTTACATGCTATTCTTTCCATTTTTGAGTTATTCTGATGCATTTAGACTTAGTTGCTATTTCATGCTATCTCTTTCATTGTTAAGATTATGTTATGCACTTGAATTGGGAGTTGGCATTTCATGGGAATATCTTCATTGTGAGTCATTGAAGTTGTAGTTGTGGAAGATAATAATGCATTGAGGTTTGGTTACTGAAATATCTTTCCTTGTTGAGTTGTCTCTCATTAATTTTGTGATTATTGAGATTCTTGTATACATTGTGGTTGAGCCGTGGGCTATGTGTTGTGGTGACATTGTTATTGATGATTTGGTAATGTTGTGGCATATGGGCACATGTGGTGCGAGTTGATTATTGTGTTGTGATATTGACACGTATGCGGTGATATAAGGGTGGGTATTGAAACGCATGCGGTGAGATAAGTGGGATTTATGCGCGTGTTGCTGTTATGGGAATTACTTGATGCCACGCGGTGAGACAAGGGGCTAAAACGCGTGTAGCTATTTCGGGAAAAATATTTTTAAAATAGATGCGAGGCTCACATGGTGATACAAGAAACATTGTGATTGACTTGTGAAATGTAAAAGAGAATGAGGTTTGGTGCCTCGGTCATGATTCTTGAGCTCGTTGATGGAACGATTATTGTTATTCTTCATTTGACTCACTTGTATTTGACTATATTTGATTATTTGTTGTTCTTATCACATGCTAATTCTTGTTGTCCTTTTTTGTTTTTATATCTGTTGTTAGCCTTACATCATTATACTACTTCGTTGCCATTTAATTCTTTGCTTTCCGTTATTAGACTATATCATATTCTGTTCAGGTCCCTTTGGTCTAGTAGGTATCTTGACCTGGTCTCATCACTACTTTACCGAGGTTTGGCTTGATTCTTACTGGGTACCTTTGTGGTGTACTCATGCTATGCTTCTGCACATTGTTTGTGCAGGTACTTTTGCTCGTGCCGGGCGCAAGTGATTGACTAGTTATTCCGGAGACTTCAAGGTATACCTACTTGACGCTCATAGGCCTCAGAGTCACCTTCTTTTATTGCTTTACTTCCGTTTATCTTCACTTTCAACAGAGTTGTATTTAGAGATTATTAGTGCATTCTCTGTAGAGCTTATGACTCAGTTTCACCAATTTTGGGAGATATTTGATAGCTGTACCGTTTGGGTTTATTTATAATAATTTAACAGTTTAATTTGATATCTAAGTTATTATTTCTGCTAATTCTCGATGAATGTTAGGCTTACTTAGTCTTAGAGACTAGGTGCCACCACGACATCCTAAGGTGGGAATTTAACGCCATGACAAGTTGGTATCAGAGCTCTAGGTTCATTGGTATTACGAGCCATACGCAAGTTTAGTAGAGTCTTGCGGATCGGTACAGAGACATCTGTACTTATCTTCGATAGGCTACGAAACTATAAGGAAAATTCTACTTCTTTGATCCCTTGACATGTGAATTTGTTGATTTCAAAATCTAAGCCTTTGTCTTTTTATTCTCTAAAAAATGGTGAGGATATGCACTGCTGGATCAGATGATTAGACACCCGCGCCCCCTGCTAGAGTTGCGAGAGGTCGGGGTATAGGCTAAGGAGGGGCATGTGCTGCAGCCAAAGCACCTGCCCGGGCAGCGACTGAGGGGCCACCAGTAGATCTGGTTGGTGTACAGGCACCCGAGACACCTGTTGTTACCCCTGGACTAGAGGAGACCCTAGCACTATTTTTGAGCATATTTGACACTTTAGCTCAGGCAATATTGATTCCCCTTGCACCAGCTACATCTCAGGCTGGGGTAGGAGTTCAGATTCTCGCGGCCCGTACTCTAGAGCAACGAGTCCACATTGATCAGGTTTCGAGTGTCATGCCAGCACAACCCGTTATTCCAGTTCAGCCTGAGGTCAGTCCAGAGGCATCAGAGGAGGAGCAAAGGAGACTTGAGAGGTTCAAGAAGTATGATCTTCCTACTTTCAGCGCCGTAATTACTAAGGATGCGCAGGGTTTTCTGGACAAGTGCCACAGTATTCTCTGCACCATGGGTATTATGGAGGTGAGAGGAGTTAGTTTTACAATATTTCAGCTCTTAGGAGCAGTATATCGGTGGTGGCAGACATACGAGGAGGGTAGGCCAGCTGATGCAGCCCCACTCACTTGGGCTCCGTTTTCAGATATGTTTTTTTAGAGAGTTTGTTCCCCAGACCCTTCGGAATGCATGGCGCATAGAGTTTGAGCAGCTGCGTCAGGGGACTATGTTAGTGTCAGAGTATGCCATCATATTCAGTGAGTTGTCCCGACATGCACCCGCCTTGGTTTCTATAGTCAGAGAGCGAGTCTGCAGATTCATCAAGGGGCTCAGTTATGGCCTTAGATTCAGTATGACTAGAGAGTTGGAGACAGATACTCCGTTTCAGCAGGTTGTAGAGATCGCTGGGAGGATGGAGGGTATGCGGGGCCGAGAGAGGGAGGACATGGAGGCCAAGAGGCTTTGAGATTCTGGAGGATATAGTGGTGCCCACGCTCCGGTTGCAGCCCGTCATGGCATATGCTATGCGAGTCACCCAGTTCATTTAACACTTCCAGCTACTAGTAGTGCTCTAGCTATTTCGAGGTCTTAGTTTGCCCATTATGCACAACCACTTTCTAGCGCACCTCCTGCACGGGGTGCCTTCAACAGTCAATCTAGCCGACCAGGCCAGAGTTAGTTTTAGTAGCCACACCCATCGAGAGCTTGTTTCGAGTGTTGTGATACCAAACATATGGTGAGGGACTGTTCCAGACTTAGGAGGGGTGCACCTCTACATACTACACAGGCTCCATGGATTACAAAGGGTTCACAAGCCATGGTTGCTGCTCTAGTTGCCACTCCACCTGCACCGCCAGCTAGAGGTGGAGGTCAGGCGGGCATAGGTCGCCCTAGAGGGGGAGGCTAGGATCGTTTCTATGCTTTTCCTGGTAGGAATAAGGTAGTTGCGTAAGATGCGGTCATCACAGGTATTAGGGATGCATCAGTATTATTTGATCCGGGTTCCACTTATTCATATTTATCATCTTACTTTGATCCGTATTTGGATATATTCTGTAATTTTTTGAGTGCTCATGTATATGTGTCCACGCTTGTGGGAGATTCTATTATTGTAGACCGTGTCTATCGGTCATGCTTAGTCACTATTGGTGGTTATGAGACCAGAGTTGATCTATTGCTACTCGGTGTGGTATACTTTGATATGATCTTAGGCATGGATTGGTTGTCGCCCTATCATAATATTCTGGATTGTCACGCCAAGACCGTGACATTGGCTATGCCAGGATTGCCGCGGTTAGAGTGGAAGGGCATGTTGGATTATATTCCTAGCAGGTTTGTTTCCTTTCTGAAGTCAAGACAAATGGTTGAGAAGGGTGTGAATCATATCTAGCCTTTATGAGGATGTCAGTGCTGATACTCCTACCGTTGAGTCAGTTTCAGTAGTGAGAGATTTCCCAGATGCATTCCCAGCAGACCTACTGGGGATGCTGCCCGATAGGGATATTGATTTTGGTATTGACATGGTGCCGGGCACTCAGCCCATTCCTATTCCACCATATCATATGGAACCAGTGGAGTTGAAGGAGTTAAAAGAACAACTTCAGGAGTTGCTTGATAAGGGTTTCATTCGACCGAGTGTCTCATCTTGGGGTGCTCCAGTTCTATTTGTGAAGAAGAAAGATGGCTCTATGAGGATGTGTAGTGATTATAGGCAGTTAAACAAAGTTACAGTCAAGAATAGGTACCCACTACCGCGCATTGATGACTTATTTGATCAGTTTCAGGGTGCTAGAGTGTTCTCGAAGATTGATTTGAGGTCAGGGTATCATCAGCTAAATATTCGGGATCTGAATATCCCGAAGACTGCTTTCAGGACTCGGTATGGTCACTACAAGTTTCTAATGATGTCATTTGGGCTGACCAACACCCCATCAACATTTATTCACTTGATGAAAAGTGTGTTGCAACCATATCTTAATTCTTTTGTCTTCGTGTTCATTGAATCTTGGGTGTATTCACGCAATCGGGAGGATCATGAGCAGCACTTGAGGACCGTGCTCCAGATCTTGAGAGAGAAGAAGTTATATGCAAAATTCTCCAAGTGTGAGTTTTGGCTTGATTCTATGGCATTTTTAGGTTATGTGGTGTCTAGTGAAGGGATCAAGGTAGATCCGAAGAAGATTAAGGCAGTTCAGAGTCTGCCCAGACCGACTTCAGCTACTGATATCTAGATTTCCTTGGTTTAACCGGATATTATCGCCACTTTGTAGAGGGTTTCTTATCCATTGTTGCACCTTTGACTAGATTGACCCAAAATGGTGCTCCCTTTAGATAGTTCGACGAGTGTGAGGCGTGCTTTTAGAAGCTCAAGACTGCATTGACTATGGCCCTAATATTGGTGTTACCTACAGGTTTGGGGTCTTACACTGTGTATTGTGATGCGTCGCGTATTGGGCTTGACGCGGTGTTGATGCAAGATAGTAAGGTGATTGCCTACGCGTCTTGGCAGTTGAAGGTTTATGAGAAGAATTACCCTATTCATGACTTAGAGTTGGCGGCCATTGTTCATGCATTAAAGATTTGGAGGCACTATCTGTACGGTGTTCCGTGTGAGTTTTATACCAACCATCGGAGTCTCCAGCATCTATTCAAGCAGAAGGACCTTAATTTTTGGCAGCGGAGATGGTTAGAGTTGTTGAAAGACTATGATATCACCATACTATATCATCTCGGGAAAGCCAATGTGGTGGTCGATGCCTTGAGTAGAAATGTTAAGAGTATGGGTAGTTTGGGATATTTACTGGCAGCGGATATGCCACTAGCCATGGACGTTTAAGCGTTGGCCAATCAGTTTGTGAGACTGGATGTTTCAAAGCCTAGTCAGGTTCTTGCTTGTGTTGCTTCTCGATCTTCTTTGTATGAGCGCATCAGATTGTGTCAGTATGATGACCCCCATTTGTTTGTCCTTAAGGACACAGTGTAGCACGTCGATGCCAAGGAGGTTGCTATTGGAGATGACATGGTGTTGTGGATGCATGCCGAATATGTGTGCCCAATGTGGATGGGTTGCGAGAGTTGATCCTTGAGGAGGCCTATAGTCCGTGGTATTCCATTCATCCGGGTTCCACCAAGATGTATCAGGATTTAAGGCAACACTATTGGTGGAGAAGAATGAAGAAAGATATAGTAGAGTATGTGACTCAGTGCTTGAACTATCAGTAGGTGAAGTACGAGCATCAGAGGCCGGGTGGGTTGCTTTAGAGACTTGAGATTCCCGAGTGGAAGTGGGAGCGTATTACTATGGATTTCTTTGTAGGGCTCCCACAGACTTTGAAGAAATTTGATGCAGTGTGGGTTATTATGGATAGACTGACCAAGTTTGCTCACTTCATTCCAGTTGTGACTACCTATTCTTTAGAGCAGCTGGCTCAGATCTATTTCCGTGAGATTGTTTATCTTCATGGTAAGCCAGTGTCCATTATCTCCGATCGAGGCACATAGTTCATATGGTATTTTTGGAGAGATGTGCAGTGTGAGTTAAGCACACGGGTTGAGTTGAGTACAATATTTCACCCCCAAACGGGCTGGCAGTCCGAGTGCACTATTCAGATCTTGGAGTATATGTTACGTGCATGTGTTATGGGGGGGGGGGGTTATGTGATCAGTTTCTACCGCTTGCAGAGTTTGCTTGCAATAACAGCTACCAATCGAGTATTCAGATGGCCCCTTATGAGGCCTTATATGAGAGGCAGTGTCATTCTCCAGTTGGTTGGTTTGAGCCGGGAGAGGCTAAGTTGTTAGGAACTGATTTGGTTTGGGATTCCTTAGAGAAAGTCAAATTGATTCAGGATCGGCTTCGTATGGCATAGTTCAGACATAAGAGTTATGCTGATCGAAGGGCTCGTGATGTGGCATGTATGGTGGGAGAGAAAGTTTTGCTGGTGGGAGAGAGAGTTTTGCTTATAGTTTCACCCATGAAGGGTGTGATGAGATTCGGGAAGAAGGGAAAGTTGAGCCCTAGGTATATTGGTCCTTTTAAGATCCTTGAGAGAGTTGTCGAGGTGGCCTATAGGCTTGCATTGCCACCCAGCTTATCCGCAGTTCACTTGGTGTTCCATGTTTTCAGGCTACGAAAGTATTATGATGATCCATCACATGTATTAGATTTCAGCCCAGTCCAATTGGACAAGGATTTGACTTATGATGAGGAGCCGGTGGCTATCTTGGACAGGCAGGTCCGAAAGTTGAGGTCAAAGAATATTGCTTCAGTGAAGGTTCAATGGAGGGGTCATCCGGTCGAGGATGTGACCTGGGAGACCGAGCATGATATGCAGAGTCATTATCCTCACCTTTTTGGCACTTCAGGTATGTCTCTATACCCATTCGAGGACGAACGTTTGTTTAAGGGGGAGAATGTAGCGACCCTAGCGGCCGTTTTGTGTATTTGAGCCCCGTTTCCCCTTTTGATGCATCACATATGTGTATTTGTAGTTTTATGACTTGCGGGGTTGGTTAGTTTCGTTCTGGGAAGTTTTGGGTTGATTTGGACCCTTTAGTTCTTAGTTTAGAAGCTTAAGTTAGAAATATTGACTGTTTGACTTTTGTGAAAATGACCCCAGAACGGTGTTTGATGGCTCTGATAGATTCGTATCGTGATTTTGGACTTGGACGTATGTCCGAAATTAGATTCGGAGGTTCCTAGGTTGATTTGACGTGTTTCGTTGAAAGTTGGCAATTTGAGGTTTAAAAGTTACCCTAAGTTTGACCATAGGTTGACTTTGTGGCTATCAGGTTCAGAATTTGGTTTTGGGACTTGGAATAGGTCCATTTTGCTATTTGGAACTTGTCTGCAAAATTTGGTGTCATTTGGAGTTAGTTGGATAGGATTCAGACACTTGGTTGCAATTCTAGAGGTTCTTGAGTTTTCTTTTGAAATTCATGTGTTTTGATGTCCGATTCGTGGTTCTAGATGATATTTGGGTATTTTTATCATGCGAGTGAGTCCGTATGATATTTTTAGACTTGTGTGGATATTTGGTTTAGAGCCCCGAGAGCTCGGATGAGTTTCGGACGTGTTTTAGAATGGTTTAGACTCATTTTTAGGTTGCTGGTGTGCTCGAGTCTCAGGTGTCGCAATTGCGAACACCAGCATCGCAATTGTGATCATGGAAGAGGGGCCTCAAGTGTCGCATTTATGATGCTTTGAATGCATTTGCGAAGAGTAGGCTAGACTGGGTAGGTTTGCATTTGCGCTATTTTTGTCACATTTGCGAAGGGAGCAGGCTTCGCAATTGGGAAGCCAGTGTCGCATTTGCGACTCCCCTTAGGTTGTCAGGCGCCGCAATTGCGAACCCAGTGTCGCAATTGCGACATCTGCAACTGAACAAAAGGGCTGGAAAGACGAGATTTCATCTCACTTCTCTCATTTTAGAACCCTAGACTCGGTAGGGGACGATTTGGAGAGGGGATTTTCACCTGCAATCATTGGGTAAGTGATTTTGATAAATTTACAACTATACTACATGATTATATATGAGATTTAACATCAAATTTATGAGAATCAAAGAGAAATTTTGGGGATTTTTGTCTATATTTTGAAAAATGAAAAATTGGGATTTGAGAGTCTAATTGGACTCGGATTTGAAAATAAAATACATATATATACTCGTGGGGTTATGGGTAGTCGGGATCTACCCTTAGACCCAGGTTTGACTTTTGTTGACTTTTGGGGAAAAGTATAAAGATCTTAGCTTTATTAATCGAAATTGGTTTCTTTTGCATTGTTTAATGATATTAAATCATTTTTGGTTAGATTTGAGTTGTGCAGAGGCGAATTATAAGGGAAAAGCTATTTTTGAGTGTTGATTTGGCCTAGTTGAGGTAAGTATCTTGTCTAACTTTGTGTGGGAGAAAGTACCCCTTAGGAATTGGGTTGATTGTGCTAATTGAGTTATGTGGAAGACGTGTACATGAGGTGACAAGTGTGTACACGGGCTTATATGTGGATTTGACCGCTTTAGACTCTTAGGTTACTTTTAAGCACTTAATTGAAGTTATTATTGTTTGTTCTATCTTTTGTTGTCAAATTTATTCGTACATGCCTTATTTGAAGTTATTATTACACGTGCTAGTTTCCATTGTCGAGGTTTCCCTTATGTGCCTTTATTTGTAGTTGTTGCATGCTATTTTTTCCATTGTTGAGTTATTCTCTTTCATTTAGACTTAGTTGCTATTTCATGCTATCTCTTTCATTGTTAAGCTTATGTTATGCACTTGAATTGGGAGTTGCCATTTCATGGGAATATCTTCATTGTGAGTCATTGAAGTTGTAGTTGTGGAAGCTAATAATACATTGAGGTTTGGTTATTGAAATATCTATCCTTGTTGAGTTGTTTCTCATTCAGTTTGTTATTATTGAGATTCTTGTATACATTGTGGTTGAGCCGTGGGCTATGTGTTGTGGTAACATTGCTATTGATGATTTGGTAATGTTGTGGCATATGGGCACATGTGGTGCGAGTTGATTATTGTGTTGTGATATTGACACGTATGCGGTGGTATAAGGGTGGGTATTGAAATGCATGCAATGAGATAAGGTGAGATTTATACGCGTGTTTCTAGTAACGAAATTACTTAAGCCACGTGGTGAGATAAGGGGGCTAAAGCACGTGTAGTTATTTTGGGAAAAATAATTTTAAAAGAAATGCAAGGCTCACGTGGTGATATAAGGAGATTGTAATTATGACTTGTGAAATGTGAATGAGAATTAGGTTTGGTACCTCAGTCGTGATTGGTGTTGTACATTCTATGTTAAAAGAGCTTATTGATGGAACGATTATTGTTATTCTTCATTTGACTCACTTGTATTTAACTGTATTTGAATATTTGTTGTTCTTATCACATGCTCATTCTTGTTGTCCTTTATTATTTTTATATCCGTTGTTTGCCTTACATCATTATACTGATTTGTTTCCATTTAATTCTTTGTTTTTCGTTATTAGACTATATTATATCCTGTTCAGGTTTTTTTTATCTAGTAGGTGTCTTGACCTGACCTCGTCACTACTCTACCGAGGTTAGGCTTGTTACTTATTAGGTATCATTGTGGTGTACTTATGCTACGCTTCTGTATATTTTTTTGTGCAGATCCAGGTACTTCTGTTCGTGTCAGATGCCATTGATTGACCAGTTATTCCGGATACTTCAAGGGATACCCGCTCGACGCTCGCAGGCATCGGATTCACCTTCTTCTATTGCTTTACTACTGTTTATCTTCACTTCAAACAGAGTTGTATTTAGAGATTATTAGTGCATTCTCTGTAGAGCTTATGACTCAGTTCCACCGATTTTGGGAGATATTTGACAGATGTACCGTTTGGATTTATTTATGATAGTTTAACAGTTTAATTTGATATCTTAGTTGTTATTTCTGCTAATTGTCAATGTATATTCGGCTTACCTAGTCTTAGAGACTAAGTACCATCATAACGTCCTAAGGTGAGAATTTGGGATCGTGACAAGAAAATAGAAAGTTCGGGACTCTCTTCAATTGATGTGCAACTTCGGATTGAAAGATTAAGAACTATAACCCTTGAAAGAGACAACGAAGAAATTAAAGTGCAGCTAGATGACTTAAATAAATCAATTTTGAATTGACCGAATTGGTTGAAAGTTTGGTGATTCAAAATCAGCCACCAAATCCACCACAATGCCTACAACCTCTACTAACACCAAGACACAACATACCAGTGCTACCGCGGCATCTTCCACTTTGAGATCTACCAATTCAACTGCGTAGAGCAGAACATATTGAGCAAGCAGAAGAAGCTATAGTTAACCAAGGAATAAGAGTACCGAGGCGCCATTCTCACCATGATAAAGACTCATATTTGGAATAGTCAGATAATCAAGGTAGTGAAGAGTATGATTCTAATGAAGTTCAATATCAATATGATAGGAGGAGATTTCAAAGAAGACCACATATTAATAATCGAGAGAGATATCAACGTGATGATATTGAACTTGAAATTAGAGTATGATGGCAAATCTCAAGGTGATGAGTTCATTGACTGATAATTATTGAGCATATTTTTTATTATAAAGAATATTCTAATCAGAAGAAGGTCAAGCTTGTTACTATAAAGCTTAGAGGTTACACATCTCTATGGTGGAAAAACCTCAAAAGGGAGCGAGAGCTTGAGGAAAAACATAAATTCGCACTTGGGAGAGAATGAAACGAGAATTGCACAAATAGTTCTTGCAAGAGACATATGAAGAAGATTCTTACTTGAAGTTTCATTCTCTTAAAAAAGGAACTTTATCCATGGATGAGTACATAAGAGAATTTGAATATTTTAGGCTCAAGAGTGACATTAAAGAAAACCCAGCCTGCCTAATTGCTCGATACTTGCCTGGATTAAATAAGAAAATTGCGATTGCGATATGATTGCAGCCCCATTGGACCTTTGGGGATGTTTTCAAACTATCCAAGGTTGTAGAGACATAACATATAGAAGCAAAAGCCACATTTTTATCAACTACAATAAAATGTCTGAATACGTTCAACCATGAGAGTGCTAGTTTGAGCTCTACAAAGACACAACCATCTACAACAAAACCAAGTGTCTAAAAAGTTGAAGGGAATCCCATGACTTCAGAAGCTATTTTTAAAAAAGAGATGCCATAAATGTGGAGGACTTGGGCTTTTACAACCTGATTGTCCTAACAAAAAGGCATTCACCATCCTTGAAGGAGTAACTGATGAAGAAGATTATCATGAAGAGCAGCGTGATGACAACTTGGAAGAAGTAGCTGAATATGGAGATGACAAAGAATACCTTATGATCCAACGAGTTCTTCATTCAGATTCTAGCAAAGTAGAACCATGGTTGCGACACAATATTTTTCATACACGTTGTACATCTAAGGGAAAAGTTTGTACGCTCATCATTGACTCGGGAAGTTGTACAAATATAGTTTCTGAAGAAATGGTTACCAAAATTAGGGTTTGAGACGAAGCCATTGCAGAAGCCATACCGCATGAGGTGGCTAGAGGAAGGAAGGAATGTACATGTTAATAAACGATTTCTTATACCTTTCTCTATTGGTAAGAATTCTCAAGATAAGTTTGGTATGATGTAATGACTATGGATGCTTGCCACTTACTGCTTGGGAGACCATGGGATTATGATAGAAAGGCAATTCATGATGGTTTCAAGAACACTTACTCTTTCGTTAAGGCTGGAAAAAAGATCAAATTGCTCTCAATGAATCCTGAAGATTTAAAGAAGTCAAAATCTAAAGTGAATGAGACATACATCACAAGAGCTAAGGTAGAAGAAAACTTAAAGGAGGGAGAGAAAGTGCTCGCTGTAGAACCTAAGGAAGTGGAATCTATCACCAAGAAAGAGTCATTAGAAGTCATTGACCCACGACTTCAAGCAATATTGGATGAGTTTCATGATATTGTATCTGGTACTACATCTTCTTTCTTACCACATATGAGGTCAATTCAACATCAAATTGATCTAATTCCAGGCGCACCACCTCCTAATAAAGCAATATATCGAATGAATCCAATAGGGCAAAATGAACTTCAAGGAAAATTCGAGGAACTATTGGACTGTGGACTAATTACAGAAAGTTTAAGTCCTTGTGATGTACCTGTCTTGCTCGTTCCTAAGAAGGATGGATCTTGGCGTATATGTGTTGATAGTTGTGCTATTAACAAGATGACCATCAAGTATAGATTTTCTATTCCTAGGCTTGATGATCTTTTTGATCAATTACATGGGGCCAAGATGTTTTCTAAAATTGAATTGAAGAGTGGCTATCACCAAATTCGAATGAAGGAGGGTGATGAATGTAAGACTGCATACAAGACTGGAAAGGGATTATATGAATGTCTCGTTATGCCATTTGGGCTATCTAATGCTCCTAGCACATTTATGAGACTCATGACCCAAATCTTTCAACCATATATGGGAAAATTTATCGTTTCTTATTTTGACGATATACTTATTTATATCAAGGATGATAAACAATATTTATAGCACTTAGGAAGAATATTTTATTTTTAAGAGAGAAAACCCTCCACGCCAACTTGAAGAACTGCAATTTCGTTTTTGAGCAAGCCTTTATTCTCGGTTATATTGTCTCTATTGAGGGAATTCATGCTGACTCGTGAAAGATTGAAGCTATTTCTAGCTGGCTTATTCCAAAAAGCTTAACAAAGATTCGCAATTTTCATGGTATGGTTTCTTTGGATTGGCATTTTATAAAAAAAATTATCTCTCTTTTTGAAAGATGTGAAACTTGTATATAGGCAAAAATACACAAAATCAATTTGGATTTTTGCACTCCTCTGCCAATTCCTACTCAACCTTGGGAAGCATTAGCATGAATTTTGTGTTGGGACTTCCAAGGACTCAAAGGGGGTAAGGATTCCATCTTCGTGATTGTTGATCAATTTTTGAGGATGGCTCACTTTATTCCTTGCGATAAGACTTCGGATTCAACAAATATTGTTGATCTCTTCTTTGATCATATTGTGAAATTGCATGGAGTACCCATAACTATTGTTTCAAATAGGGATTCGACATTCGAGGTTCCTAAGTCATTTTTGGAGGACTTTATGGGCTAAACTTGGCAATAAGTTAACACATAGCACTCGCGTGGGTGTGAGGAACGAGTGGGTAAGATTGTTTTCATCTTACATTCTTTTTACGACATTAAATAAATAAAGAAGAGTCAACCAAAGGAGAATTTAAGTTTTTGAAGCGAGAGCTTAGAAAAACTAATCACCAATATTTATTTTCAGCATATTGAGCCCTTTAAATAGGCCTTACAATGAGTAAAATTGATAAGGTTAAGGAAAACTAATCCTAATTAAACTAGCATAAGAAAAAGGTTAAGAAAAATCTATCCTAACTAAAATAGAAAAACGAATTCTAGTAGGAATGAAATACCAACTAACAATCCTAGTTTGACTAGAAGTATAAATATAATCCTACTAAAACAAGAATTAAAAAATCCTATTCTTTAAGGAAAAAAAATCATAATCTAGAATGGATTCTTGGACTTCTTTAATTTCTTGAGATTCTTGGGCCTCATGGACTAAGTCTAATTAGTGTAAGCATTTTAAATTTGTGGCCCAATTTTCTAAATTTATTGGCACATTCGTGAGCCCAATAAGCCTCCATTATTATAGAAAATATGGCCTCCACTTGTGCTTCTCTAGCGTCAGGATTTGAGCTTGTATTTCCATCATTTGGCCCTTTCATCTCTGGAAGCTCAATGAGATTTAGCTTGAGGAGTTCTTCAAAAATTACAAGCACATTAGAATCTAGAAACAAGTTCTCTTTTTCTTGCATTTCCTTTAGAGTCAACTTTCCATGTGGCTTGTCTTGAAAAGAAGTTGTTTTCATACTTTGTTTCTTGCTCATCTTCGTTGTGAACTTCACAGGCGACGTATTGACATTCATAGCTTCTTTGCTTTCAGACTTGGGTACGAACTTGCTCCATTTTTTGACATCTTGCTTGTCATTTCCTTTGCAAGGCTCGCAGACATGCAATCTTTCATTTCCAGTGGAGACCATGCTCAATTACATGTCATAGGTACGAGTTGCAAGTTCTTCAAATGTGCTAGAATTGATACCTTGCAAGATGTAGAGAAGTCCCTAATGCATGCCTTGGATGCATATCTCTATGCCAGAAGCTTTATTAAGCCCATCTTTGCAGTTGATGTTTGCATTCCTCCAACGATTGATAAAGTCAATAACCTATTTATCCTTCTGTTGACGAGTATTTGTAAGTTATACCATGCTCACAACATGTCTCGTGCTATAAAAGAGTTTGAGAAACTCTTGCTTTAGTTAATTCCAGCTATCAATAGATCCAGGCTCGAGGTTTGTATACCAATCAAAAGTATTTCCTTTTAGGAACGAACAAACTACTTGACGAGTTCATCTCCATAAGTCCCAGTATTGTTACATGTCTCAACGAAGTGCACCACATGTTGCTTTGGATGGCCTTTGCCATTAAACTGTTGAAATTTTGGAGGTTGATATCCAGCAAACATCTTCAACATATCGATCCTTGCAATGTACGACTTTGCATATGTAAGGGAGGACTTGGAATAAATTTAACCCCTCCCCCAACTTTGTTTTAATCCCAAACTTTTTATAATTACACTTTTTCCCTATTTTCAACTATATATACCCCATCATTCTTTCATTTTTTCTTACAAAATCATCAATCTATCACAATCTCTCTCTAATTTTCTTCTATAATTGCTACTATTGCTTACTTTATTATTACAATTTGTGAAACAATTGTGAAGTTGGTGAATTGAAGTCTTCAACGATAATCAATTTTCAACAAGTTGTTCGTCAATTCGGTAAACTCGTTCCAACTCTTAAGTTTTAATATTATAATTTTGTTTGTGTTTATTTATTTTCTATTACTTTATTAATTAAGATGGCTTCCTTAAAAAAAAATTTAGTAAAAATAAGGGAAAATCCAAGAGTGACGAATGTAGTGCTCAATCTATTCCTCCCCCACTGCCCCGGGCTCCCCGAACCAAACTCCATATACGTCCTATACCTGCTATTCTTGATAGCGATAATAGTTTATTACAATTTACTGAAAGTCAATTTTGCCATAATATTATATCTGGTGAACAATTAGACCATGAATTAATGAATGCTCTTTATTCTAATCCAACTATTGATGAAAATGATGACGAGGAAATAGATTTTGATAAAACTCAACCGGATGATGATACACCAACTAGTCCTGCTCCTGATGTTAACCCAACTAGTGGTAACCTTGCTAATCCAAATGATGCCCCATTTGATACTTCTGTTACTACCCCTACTTTTTTTAGACAACCTAGCTAACGGACGGAAACATCTCCCGTTCGGCCATTTTTTACTCAGCTAATTCCAGAAAATAAGGCTAAATGTAAAACTTGTAGCACGGAGTTAGTTTTTAAATATTTTGAATCGCGGGGGTGGGGACGGGAACTTTGGCTAGACACATAATGAATACCCTCAAGATAAAGTGAGATATCTTCGTCTGAAAGCTTTGCCCGAGAGGAAAAGTCTACCTACTCCTAGTCAGGTTGACCCTAGTACCGGTTCAAATCAATTTCAACCGAAAATTAATACTGTTACCGGTGGTATTTTATATTATGATCCAAAAAAAAGATCGGGAAGAATTGGCAAAAATGGTAACTGTTATGTGTTTACCCTATAGTTTTCCTTCTGATCCTAACTTTGTGCATTATATTAGAAATTTTTTTAATCCTACTTATAAAGGTTTTCCTTGCACAACCGTAAAGAGCGATATTTATAAATATAAACAATATTTACGCTATTTATTTACTCATATAAATTGTCGTGTTGCTATTATAACTGATATTGGTAGAAGTGGTAACGACTGTGATTACCTTACTGTTACCAGTCATTGGATTGATGAGGATTGGATAATGCAAAAGCACATTATTTCTTATAGAATAATTAATTCACGTCACACAGGGCAGTTTATTGCTAACACAGTTACAGATATTTGTAGATATTTTTGTATTATGGATAAAATAATATCAATTTCAATGGATAATGCTACTAGTAATACAAATGCTATAGCCTTGCTTACCACTACGCTAAATCCTACATTTAGTGATATTTTTCATGTTAGATGTATTTGTCATATTTACCATTTAATTGTGGGTGATGGTATGAGAATTTTAAATATTGAAATTGAAAAGGTTAAAATGGCTCTTAACTGGCTTTTTTATTCAAACCGTAGAAGTAGACTTAGAGAATATTTTAAAAGATGCGATGAATTTGGCCTAAGAGAAAGAAAGGTTCCTAAACCTTGTCCAACTAGATGGAATTACATGTATGAAAGTTTGGTTGTTGCATATGAATATAGAAACCCCATAAACTCAACATTTAATGCACATGTAAGTGATGATGATGAGCACCTTACAAATGGGGATTGGGCTAATGTTAAAATACTTGTAGAATTTTTTAAAAAATTTCATATTGCTACAAATGAATTTTCTGGGCAATATTATCCTACTATTTCTAACTGTTTAGTTTATATTGCAGAACTTGCAAATTTGTTTGCTCATTTTTCAAAGGGTGGGGAAATTTATAAACTTGCTATTGATTCTATGAGAAAAAAGTTTAAAAAATATTTTTTCCCTATTCCCTCTATTTATGGTGTTTCTGCTTTGTTAAATCCTTGTATGAAATTAGGAGGTCCTCATTTTTGGTATGAAACTGTTTATAATGATTTAGCACTTAAAGATGAGGAATTGTCTCAACTTTCGAAAACAATAGCCTCGATTAGAATAAATGCTCAAACTATTTTTAATACTTATCAAGTTGCATTAAATCATGCTAGACCAAATGTTCCAACTCATTCTTCTTCTGATTCTCAATCATCTAAAAAAACTGCGGGAGTAAGAGCACTTAATGCTTGGGCGGGGTTCTCAAGGTTCTAGTAGTAGTGATTTTTCACAATTAAATGAGCTTGGAGTTTATTTGTCGCAGGGAATTGAGGAAGTGAATCCCGACGGTTCCTTTAATCTTTTGGAATGGTGGAAGGACAAAGAAAAATACTTTCCGGTTCTTTCAAGGATGGCCCGAGACATTTTAACTATTCAAGCTTCAACAGTGGCATCAGAGAGCACTTTCAGTCAAGCAAGACTTTAACTCAGTGATTATAGAGCGTCTATGAGGGAGAGTTTGGAAAAATCAGTACTTTTCAGAGATTGGATCCGGTCGGAAAGAAGAAATTTTGGACTTGCTGAATCACAACCAGATAAAGCGAAGCTTACGAAAAAATGCTAGCTGAACTTGCGGAGGATGTCGCTTCGCTCGGAAGTGGCGATGACCAAGAAACTTTTCCGCCACCACCAACGGAAATTCCTCCGGACCTTGATAGATTTATAAAGTTTGTAAGAGATACCATGTAACTTATATGAACAAAAATTAGTATGTATTATGTAACTTATATTTTGGCACATCTTGATTAGTTTCTTTTTCTTCTCAATGGTGGTATTAGCACCTTGTTGTGCTCATTCCATAGGGGGGTGAAGACTAAGAAAGATATTGCCATATTTTTTAATGCTATAATAAAATTACAAGGCATATCTCTTTACAATATTTTTTTGTCTGTATATATATCTTATCGAATATAGCTTCTATATATATATATATATATACTATATATACATCTTATATACTATATATATTCGATATTAAATATTGAATATTAAAATTTAGGATGTTAAATAAAACTATACCACAAGGTACATATTTTCTGTCTTTCTTAGTTAGCTTTTCTTCTAGTGGCGGATTACTGCCCGCCACTTGATCCTGTTAAAATGGTATCAGAGCCTAGGTACTTTCATGGTATATATAAGATAGATATGAAATATTCGACATAGATATGTTTCTGAAATATGGATTTAGGAGAAACTAGTATGAAAAATACTAGGTTGGAAGAGGTAGATATACCTCAAAACCTTGATTTGTTAAACAAATGGACTATTCCTAAAGTCCCTATTAGAACAATCTATGATTATGGATGGTTTGATAAACTCTCTTCTAAACAACTTGTTAAAACAACTGAGCAATCTTTAGCTTTGAATTCGTCTGAACAGACTATTCGTTTGTTAAACAAGCATGATGTAGATGTTTATAAACACTAGTATAATTATTTGCATATTGGTATGGTATAAATTGCTTTTAAGCCATTAACCCTTAAAGGGTTACCAGAGACGTTTTTAGCCGCTCTTAGAGATGCTAGAAATCTGAATTTCAGACAGTCTCTAATGGGTTCTATTGAATCTACTGTTGCCTACGGCCCAGTATATTTTAATACTCAATCCAATCTGCAATTATCTTTATCTGATGTTAATATACTTGATGCATTAACATTAAATGTGAAAACGCATGGTTATAATTATGCGCCTGGTTCTGAACTTATATGTTTATCGTATAGGATTTATTTGAAATTGCTATCTACGTTAAACCCCAGATGTAAATTATATGATACATCTGATCAGACTATTTTAGTGGAAACGAATTTTGTAAAGTCTAAGGTCACCACGAGGAGACCTATTAAGTGGGAAGAAATTAATTTTTCAACCACATGGACTTTGGATTCGGTTATATCCCCCAGTCAGATAACTAATACTGTCAGTAATACTGAGTATTCTCATATTACTCAAAATCCGGATGGTAGGATTTGCATTCAGTTTGACAATAATAGTTCCATTTATAGTAGACAGTCATTTTCTAATAATAGACTGTTGCCTACTATTAGTTCTAATTATAATAGACATTCCTTTACTAGTCGTAGACTGTTGCCTGATATTCAACACATTTCTCTTGTTGAACCAGTCTATGGACCAGCTAGAAATCGTGCTGCATCTTTACACATAATTTCTACTAAAGTAGGTGATAAGCCAGTTGAAAGAGTTAAGATTAACCCCAAGACAAATATTGTTCAGGATAATGATAATATTTCTGATAAGGATATTCCTTCTGCGTCTGGGATGGATTTTGACCCCAATGATACTTAATGATTCCACACCAAATTGATTTTAGTTCAGGGTCACAAGCTAGAGGTTATATTCAAAAAGAATTTTTCACTGATAAATGGAACCAGTTTAAAATTTGGTTTTTTGATACTTATAGTAAGGAGGATTTAAACAATATTTCTCAAGAGTTTTATGAAACTTGTGCTTTACATAATCAAATTATGTATTTTGTTCCTTGGTTTATAACCACCTATTTACCACTTTTTATAAAAGTTTTGGAAAGATCTTATAAAGACGGGAATGACAATATTACTAAAGCCATTTACCCCCCTCAAGCGCCTTTTGTTTTACCTAATAATACAGGTATTACTTTTACTGCATTTCAAAAATTTATTGATGAAGATGTTGCTGCAGTCAGCATCACAGAAATTAATAAACAAATTTCTCAAAATAATTATTTGAGTTTATATGTTAAAGTTTTGGGTGAAAATATTAGTTTTTTTAATAAAAAACTTGATGATTTAACAGTCTTGATTAAGGATATGAGTACTAGAAAGACTTTGACTGATATTGCCTCTTCTTCAGGAAGCAAATCAGAACCTCAAATTGTTCTCACTCATATTCAAAGACCCCCTGATATTCAGGATTTTAAATTTAAATCTTTTGGTGACTTAGAAGAACTTCTTGATAAAAAATTATCCGGTTTGAATATCAAACCCATTGATTTATCAAATGATTTTGCTGATAAATTAGATTCTACTTTTGACTATAAAAAGGATGTTTTGTCAGAGTTTAATAAACTCAGAAGTTACCCCAAAAAGAATAGTAAGTTTGCAGATAGCAGATATGCTGATAAACCTAGAATGCAGACTTATTATTACAATCGTCCTACTCCTCAAGATGTTTTAATAGAGGAACGTGATTGGAATCAGACTAATACGTCTTACAGCGGTTCCGAAATTTACGAATGGAATCTTGATGGATTGACTGATAGACAATTAACTATTCTTGTGCATAGAATGCTTATGTATGCAACTATCTGTAAAAGTGTGAAAAATACAGATAGAAATATTTGCAGAATGATTGTTGCAGGTTTTACTGGCCAACTTCGTGGCTGGTGGGACAATTATTTGACTATCGATGAAAGGGCAATGGTTATTAATGCCAAAGCCACTGAGGATGGAATTGATAACTTAGGCATGGCTCTAGTAGCAAATAGAGAAAATATTGTTTACACTCTTATTCTTACTATATTAGAACACTTCAATGGTAGATTTACCAACCAGAATGAGACTGTTCGTACTCTCCTTAATAGCCTTAGATGTAAAACTTTAAGTGAGTTTAGGTGGTATAAAGACACCTTTATGAGTAGAGTGATGGAACTACCTGAAAATAAGCTTGAACATTGGAAAGCTAAGTTCATAGATGGCCTTCCCTCTTTATTTGCCGAAAGAGTTAGAAAGGTTTTAAGAGGTAGTTATGGGGAAATTCCATACACAGACTATACCTATGGTAAGTTAATAGGAATTTGTACACAGGAAGGATTAAACCTGTGCAATGAATTAAGATTGTCCAGACAGCTTAAGATGGATAAGCTTAAGGAAAGAAACCAATTAGGAGACTTTTGCACCCAGTTCGGTTTATCCGAGACTTCTACTCATAAAAAGAAGAAACATAATTATCATAGATACCCAAACCAAGACAGTCCTTATAGGAGAAAGAGATCTAAATATAGATCCAAAGAAGAACGAGAAGCTAAGAAAGCCCATCGCAAGGCTATTAGATTTACCAAAAATAGGTCTAAGAGAGATCTAGCTGACATTAAGTGTTATAAGTGTGGTAAATTTAGCCATATAGCTCCGAATTGTAAACTTCAAAAGCTGAAAACCTTAGGACTAGACGATGACTTACGTGATAAGGTTTATGGTTTGTTATACACTTCTAGATCAGAATCGGATTATTATTCTGAGCCAGAATCAGAAGCTGAAATAGATTTACTTGATTTATCTGATAGTGATAAAAATATTGATAATACTTGTACAACTTGTAAAGGTGATACATGTGCTTGTGATGATGAATTTTATAAATTACAATCACAATTTAAAAATTTGAACATGAAAACTATTACATCTGATAATGTAATAGAACTTTTAAAAGAAGTTACTGATGAAAAACTTCGTGAAAAAATTATTAATTTGGCTGCTAGTTCAAGTTCTAATTCAAGTTCTAGTTTTTCAAAACCTTTTGAAAAAGAATTTGAATATTCTCTGCCTTATTCTTTACTAGAGGTTAATAATCGTCTTCTAAACAAAAATGCAACTGCAGCAAGAGATTCTTCTTTCGATGATTTAAAAATTGAAATTGATAACCTGAAACGAGAGATCAAATCTCTTAAAAAAAATCAAATGATTTGTGATCATAGGATTACTCAGATTGAGAAATCTAATGATAAAAACAAAGGTATTTTTGAAAATGATATTGAAGAAAAACCTATTAGTTTTAATCCTAAACATGATATGTTTCTAGGAATGATGCAAATTATTACTGCTCATAAATGGTATATCAAATGTACTATTCTCATTGATAATAGTTTTTCAATTACAAACATTGCCATGATTGATAGTGGAGCAGATGTTAGCTGCATTCAAGAAGGTTTAGTACCTACGAAATATTTTCAAAAGACTACTCATATGGTTAGATCTGCATCCGGACATGCTTTAGATATAAAGTATAAACTTCCTAATACGGGTATTTGTCAGAATAAAGTCTGTATTCCTCACTTCTTTTTCTTGGTAAAAAACCAGTTATACCCTCCTATTATACTTGGAACACCGTTTATCAACGCTGTTTATCCTTTTACTAGCATAGACTCGAAAGGTTTTACTGCTACCTATAAGGATAAAGAGATAAGTTATACTTTTGTTACAGATCTAGTAACCAGAGATATTAATGTCTTAATTGATATGAAGCAAAAATATGTTGATTCTTTACAATTAGAATTGTTTAGTATGAATATATTTGACACTTTAAATTCTACTAAAGTACAAGAAAAAATCAAATTGATTTCTGAGCAAATTGCTATTGATATTTGTGCTGAGCATCCTAGTGCTTTTTGGAATCGAAAAAAGCATATTGTCACTCTTCCATATGAAGACAATTTCTCTGAGGATGATATTCCTACTAAATCTCGACCTTGTCAGATGAACGCAGAATTAGTAGAATTTTGCAAAAAAGAGATTGATAGTTTGCTATCAAAGGGTTTGATAAAACCCTCAAAATCTCCTTGGTCATGTACAGCCTTTTATGTTAATAACGCAGCTGAAAAGGAACGTGGTGTTCCTAGACTAGTCATAAATTATAAGCCCTTGAATAAATATTTGAAGTGGGTTAGGTATCCTATTCCTAATAAAAGAGATTTATTGTCTAGATTATATGACGCCAATATATTTTCAAAATTTGATTTAAAATCTAGATATTGGCAGATTCAAATATTTAAAGAGCATACTTATAGGACTGCTTTTAATGTTCCATTTGGGCAAATATGAATGGAATGTTATGCCTTTTGGTTTGAAAAATGCACCTTCAGAATTCCAAAAAATTATGAATGATATTTTCAACCCCTATCTAGACTTCGTCACTGTTTATATCAATGACATTTTGGTATTTTCCAAAACACTTGAAATGCATATTAAGCATTTAGATATTTTCAAAAGAATTGTTATACAAAATGATTTGGTAATCTCAAAACAAAAAATGAGTTTATTCCAAACTAACATTCGATTCTTAGGACATTATATTTGTCAAGGAAAGATTACTCCTATTCAAAGATCGATTGATTTTGCCTCAAAATTTCCCGATGTTATTACTGATAGAACTCAGTTACAAAGATTTTTGGGAAGTTTAAATTATATTTCGCATTTTTATAAAGATCTGTCACGTGATTTAGCCCCCTTATATGATAGGCTAAAAAAGAATTATAAAAATCCTTGGACTGATATTCACGCTATTTTGGTCAAAAATATTAAGCAACGTGTTAAATCTTTACCTTGCTTAACCCTTGCTAATCCTGCATGGCAAAAGATTATAGAGACTGCTACGTCTAATATTGGTTACGGAGGGATTTTGAAACAGATAAATCCCAATGATAAACATGAATATCTGATTAGATTCTACTCTGGTAAATGGTCTGAAGCCCAGAGAAAATACGCTACTGTGGCACATAAAATGTTAACCATAGTAAAATGTGTTTTAAAATTTCAAGACGACTTATACAATCAAAAGTTTTGGATAAAAACTGACGCATAATCTGTTAAATATATGTTTAACAAAGATTTTAAACATGATGCTTCGAAAATGATATTTGCAAGATGGCAGACTCAATTAGCCCCTTTTGATTTTGAAATACAATATAAAAAGGGAATTGATAATTCTCTGCCAGATTTCTTATCTCGTGAATATTTACAGGATGGAACCCCCCTGGGGTAGGGGAAGAGGTAGAGGTTGGGGAAGATCATCCCCACAATCCAAAGGAAGGTCATCACCTTCAGGATCGTCATACGGATCCTCATCAAACTCCCTAGTTATACAAATGGGAAGAAGAAGTTTAGTCAATGAGAGGATATCTCTCCGAGAAGAAGCATCGATCGGACCATCCGTCCATCTGGAAGATATTCCAGAAGACAATCCATTATACGCACATTTGCAGGCATATTTGACTGCTCAAAAACAGAAAGATACTTCTGTTAAGCAAAGTGATACTTTTGCTTCCATTACTAAAGATGACAATGATGATATCAAGTCATACGAGAAAGTGTCGAAAAGAGAAATGATATTTCTCTTAGAAAACTCTGACATTCAGAGAAAAGAAGAACCGTGGAAGATATTCCAAATGTATTTAATAAATGGGTTATATTATCCCGGTGAGTCATACAAAACCCGTTCCTACTATGAAACAATACTAACCAGTACTGGTAGTGCAGAATTTCAGCACTTTTCTGGGTATAGCACAGACGAGAACGTTTATAACTTCTCGAAGATTATAATTAAACAGATTATATCTGTTGAAGACTGGGGTATATCCACAATGAAGGAAAGGCAGATAAGCCTTAACAAAAATAAAATAAATTTTACTTATTGGGATTATATCCAAGCATTTGATAAAGTATTATACTACAACAATGACAGACACAAACATACTTGGTTTATTAAAGTATGTGCAAAGATATTTGCAGAGCCAATTCCTAATTGGTTTCTAAATTGGTGGTCATACCACGGTCCAACAATAAAATTTTTACCTAATCCATTTCTCATGTTATACAAAGAATGGATAAAAATTTCTCCTTTTATAAATAATTTATATCACGCAGATCATATCTGCTACCCTGATAAAATCAACCAGATTTATTTCTTTCTGGAATTCTCTATTCCTTGGATACACAAATGGAATCCAGAAGTCGGATTCACCGAAGAACAAGTCTCATGCGTATACAGGACTTTTTACAATAACTTTTGGGACAAGTTAATGAAGAAGGATCCCAAAACAAAGACATTATATGGTCAAGAACTCTTGGATTCAATAGAAATAAAAATCCAGGAATATTCCAACAAACCTCAGAAAGAGGTAATTGATGACAGTTCAGTTAGACATATTGCCAGAAGAATCTCCTTTCAAGAAGGAGATAAAGCAGAGATGATTAACGCTTACTTGGAAGAGGTCAAAAGAAATTTACTTCATTCCATTAATCAATACGAAAAATCAGATACGTCAATGCAGAGTGAAACAAGCAACGATGATATCGCTGAAGATTCTCAGCCCATTGAAGCAAAAAAAATATTATCTGAAGAAGACTTAAATGATGCAGAAGAATTCATCCGCAAAATGAAAGAAGCGGAAAAAAGACCAGCACAGTGAAACAGCTGGACCCCACAAAAATAGCGAAGCCGCCGGACCCCACTCGAACAGTAGATATACTGTTTCAACAGTAGATACACTGTTTCAATAGTAGAAACACTGTAACAGGGACCCACGGGACCCATTTTTACTGTTCATAGATTCCTTTTCTTTTTCTATTTATAGAATTCATTCGTTCATTCTTCAGAGGCAGAAATCGAGACTCTCTCTCTCTAGAATTCTCTCTCTCTCTCTAAGTTGTAAGTAAGAGTTAGTTTGTAGTTTGCTCATTGTAACAGAAGAATAAGTAAATAAAAGTTTTCAGTTCTTCATCTTCAGGGCCTTGCTTCTTGGCCACAAGGTACATATTTCTGTCTTTCTTAGTTAGCTTTTCTTCTAGTCTCTCCTCTCTGGCCGTGACGATGTCCGGCTAAGAGACTTCATATCTATGTTGAGTATCTAACTTCTCTCCTATATACACCATGAAAGCGACGGCATCTATTAAAATATAAATGAGTTTTATATATAGAGTTTTGACTTGGTGTCAAGATGGTTGGTACAGTCTGATATAACACTGCTCTTATTGGCTTTGCCTTAGTGGCTCCGTCTAGCCAGCCGTGAACCTCAGCCCGATAAAGGAGTTAAAAGGGCATCTTCTTTCACGGTTAGAACTGCTAGACACATGGGCTCAATAAAAGTATGTATTATATTATGACAGACCCCTTGCTTGAGTAAAGGTTTTTAACCTTCCATACAGTCATTAAACTATATATAAAATTCAAGTATATTTCAATTCTTATCCTTAATGATTGTGCGAATTACCGCCAGTCTTTAAATATAAGGGTACTGGATTAGCTAGATTAAGAATTCTCAAATAAATTAAGATAGAAATCTTTAACTGGTGGAAACCTTCCAGGCATATAAAAGCCAGATGAGAGGTGTGAAACAAGTCCAGTTCCCGGTCAAACGGGTGATTTCTGTTTTAGTTTAATTGAGAAGGCATGGCGTATTACCGCCCGCCACTTGATCCTGTTAAAATAGTATTAGAGCCTAGGTACTTTCATGGTATATATAAGATAGATATAAAATATTCGACATAGATATGTTTCTGAAATATGGATTTAGGAGAAACTAGTATGAAAAATTATACATCTTAAGATATACTATATATACATGTATATCTACTCTATATATATATATCTAGTATATCTAGTATACTATGTATATATAGTATATCTTAAGATGTATATATAGTATAGTATAGTATATATAGTATATCTTAAGATGTATATATAGTATAGTATATATAGTATATCTTAAGATGTATATATAGTATAGTATATATAGTATATCTTAAGATGTATATATAGTATATCGAATATAGTTTATATATCTTATGAGATGTATATATAGTATAGACTATAGTATAGTATAAATATAAGCTTATATGTATACTATACTATACTATAATATATATACATCTTACTATATATAAGCTATATTCGATTTATATACTATATATACATCTTAAGATATACTATATATACATGTATATCTACTATATATATCTAGTATACTATGTATATATAGTATATCTATACTATATTATACTATATGTATAGCTTAAGATATATAAAAAGACAAAAATATTGTAAAGAGATATTCAAATCAATGCGTTATATTTTTATTATAGCATTAAAAATCATGGCAATATCTTTCTTAGTCTTCCTCCCCCCTATGGAATGAGCACAACAAGGTGCTAATACCACCATTGAGAAGAAAAAGAAACTAATCAAGATGTGCCAAAATACAAGTTACATATTAATTTACATGGTATCTCTTACAAATTTCATAAATCCTTCAAGGTCCGGAGGAATTTCCGTTGGTGGTGGCGGAAATGAAGCTTGCTCATCACCGCTTCCAGGCGAAGCATCATCCTCCGCAAGTTCAGCTAGCATTTCTTCGTAAGCTTCATCTACCTCTGGTTGTGATTCAGCAAGTCCAAAATTTCTTCTTTCCGAACGGATCCAATCTCTGAAAAGTACTGATTTTTCCAAGCTCTCCCTCATAGACGCTCTATAATCACCGAGTTGAAGTCTTGCTTTACTGAAAGCGCTCTCTGATGCCACTGTTGAAGCTTGAATAGTTAAAATATCTCGGGCCATCCTTGAAAGAATCGGAAAGTGTTTTTCTTTGTCCTTCCACCATTCCAAAATATTAAAGGAGCCGTCGGGATTCACTTCCTCAATTCCCTGTGACAAATAAACTTCAAGCTCATTTAGTTGTGAAAAATCACTAGTACTAGAACCTTGAGAACCCCTGAACCCTGCCCAAGCACTAAGTGCTCTTACTCCCGCAGTTCTTTTAGATGATTGAGAACTAGAAGAAGAAGGAGTTGGAACATTTGGTCTAGCATGATCTAATGCAACTTGATAAGCATTATAAATAGTTTGAACATTTATTTTAATTGAGGCTATTGCGTTCGGAAGTTTAGACAACTCCTCATCTTCAAGTGTTAAACCATTATAAACAGTTTCATACCAAAATTGAGGACCTCCTAATTTCATAGTAGGATTTAACAATGCAGCAATATCATAAATAAGAGGAATAGGGAAAAAATATTTTTTAAACTTTTTTCTCATGGAATCAATAGCAAGTTGATAAATTTTTCCACCCTCTGAAAAATGATAAAACAAATTTGCAAGTTCTGCAATATAAACTAAACAGTTAGAAATAGTAGGATAATATTGCCCAAAAAATTCATTTGTAGCAATATGGAATTTTTCTAAAAAATCTACAAGCATTTTAACATTAGCCCAATCCGCATTTGTAAGGTGCTCATCATCATCACTTACATGAGCATTAAACGTTGAGTTTATGGGATTTCTATATTCATATGCAACAACTAAACTTTCATACATGTAATTCCATCTAGTTGGACAAGGTTTAGGAACCTTTCTTTCTCTTAGGCCAAATTCATCGCATCTTTTAAAATATTCTCTAAGTCTACTTCTACGGTTTGAATAAAAAAGCCAATTAAGAGCCATTTTAACCTTTTCAATTTCAACATTTAAAATTCGCATACCATCACCCACAATTAAATGGTAAATATGACAAATACATCTAACATGAAAAATGTTACTAAATACAGGACTTAGTATAGTGGTAAGCAAGGCTACAGCATTTGTGTTACTAGTAGCATTATCCATTGAAACTGACATTATTTTATCACTAATGTAAAAATATCTACAAATATCCGCAATCGTGCTAGAAATAAACTGCCCTGTGTGACGTGAATTAATTATTCTATAAGCAATAATGCGCTTTTGCATTATCCAATGCTCATCAATCCAATGACTGGTAACAGTAAGGTAATCACAGTCATTACCACTTCTACCAATATCAGTTGTAATAGCAAGACGATAATTTATATGAGTAAATAAATAGCGCAAATATTGTTCATATTCATGTTTATATTTATAAATATCACTCTTTACGGTTGTGCGAGGAAAACCTTTATAAGTAGGATTATAAATTTTTCTAATATAATGCACAAAGTGGGGGTTAGAAGGAAAACTATAGGGTAAGCACATAACAGTGACCATTTTTGCCAATTCTTCCCGATCTTTTTTGGATCATAATATAAAATACCACCGGTAATAGTGTTAATTCCCGGTTGAAATTGATTTGACCCGGTACTAAAGTCAGCCTGACTAGGTGCACTTGTCCCCTCAACCAAAGCTTTCATACGAAAATATCTAGCTTTATCTTGAGGGTATAGCAATATGTGTCTAGTCAAACTTTCCGTCCCCCGACTTCCAACATATTGAAAAACTAACTCTTTGCCACAAGTTTTACACTTAGCCCTATTTTTTTCTCTTGGTTGAGTAAAAAATTGCTAAACAAGAGATGTTTCTGCCCGTTTAGGAGGTTGTCTAGAAAAAGTAGGGGCACTAATAGGAGGGTCAGATGGGGGATCATCTAGATTATTATTAGTTGGGTTAACTTCAGGAGCAGGATTAGTGGGTGTATCGTCATCCGGTTGCGTTTCATCAAAATCTATTTCTTCATCATCATTTTCATCAATAGTTGGATTACCATAAAGAACATTCATATATTCATGGTTTAATTGTTCACCGGGTGCAATATTATGGCAAAATTGACTCTCGATAAATTGTAATAAACTATTATCGCTATCAAGAATATGAGGTGTAGGACGGGTAACATGTTTGGGTCGGGGAGCCGAGGGAAGTGGAGGAGGAATATATTGGCCACTAGATTCACCACTCTTCGATTTTCCCTTATTTTTACTAAACATATTTTTTAAGGAATAAGCCATCTTAATTAATCAAGCAAAGTAAATAAAACAAACAAAATTATAATATTAAAACTTAAGAGTTGGAACGAGTTTACCGAATTGACGAACAACTTGTTGGAAATTGATTATCGTAGAAGACTTCAATTCACCAACTTCACAATTGTTTCACAAATTGTAACAATTAAGTAAGTAATAGTAGCAATTATAGAAGTAAATTAGAGAGAGATTGTGATAGATTGATGATTTTGTAAGAAAAAATGAAATAATGATGGGGTATTTATAGTTGAAAATAGGGAAAAAGTGTAATTAAAAAAAGTTTGGGATTAAAACAAAGTTGAGGGGTTAAATGGCTATTTGACAGCCCAACGACATTTTTTTTTAAAAAAAAAAATAGCCGTCGGGCCCGCTAGGCCCGCTAAGGGACCGGACCGATCCCGATCCGGTTCCGAGCCCTGGCGGGCCAAACGGTCCCGGGCCTGACGGGCCCAAATCATAGGACCGGCTCACAAGACCGGACCAGGCCCACTAAAACTGGACCAAACGATCCTGACCCGTTTAATCGTTTGGCCCGTTTGGCCCGCGGTCCTGGACCGGCCCACTTGACAGAGTTACTCTAATCTAACATAAACCATAAGGAAAAATCAGAAGAAAGAGATGCCATTCATTTTCAAATTCAAAAAACAAAACCCAAATTAATTATTCTCTCCCTTTTCTTGGGCGGTACGAGCGTATGCACCCCAACCCGACCACTCCCTATCTCTCTCCTAAAGCTTTTCAAACTCGTTTATCTCTCCACAGTTCTCAAACCCTTCAAACCCCTCTCTCTCTCTCTCTCTCTCTCTCTCTCTCTCTCTCTCTCTAGGGTTTCCCTCTCACCGATCACCCTATAACTCCATTCCATTCCCCGAAGCTCCCACTAAACCACACACTAACATCATCACAATCTTACTCAACTCGATCCGCGTTGACTCACTTCCATGGCGGAAGATTCAGTTGCAGTTCCAGATCCCTCGTCAACCAATACGGCGCCGTTAGGTCACTCAGTGATTCCTATAGTGAACAAGCTCCAAGACATCTTCGCACAGCTCGGTAGTCAGTCCACCATCGAGCTGCCTCAGGTGGCTGTCGTCGGTAGTCAGAGTAGCGGCAAATCGAGTGTTCTGGAAGCCCTTGTCGGTCGCGATTTCTTGCCTAGGGGTTCTGACATCTGTACTAGGCGCCCGCTCGTTCTGCAGCTTATACAGACCAAACGGAAGCCGGATGGAACTGAAGAGGAATGGGGAGAGTTTTTGCACCTTCCTGGCAAGCGATTCTTTGATTTCAATGAAATTCGTAGGGAGATTCAGGTAATCTGCTGTTATTATCCAGTGTTTCGATTTGTAGAAACTTCCAACGAGGTTATATTGAATGTTCGTATATTGAGCTTGTTTCGATGAAATTCATTGGGAGATTCAGATATAGTGATGAACTGTAGTCTACACCTTGTATAAACTTCCAATGAGGCTTAAAGCAAAATGTTTAAAGTATTACTACTATCTATCATTGTGTTTGAGAAGTCGATGCTGCAACTGCCATGCGAAATCTTATACATTATGACTTAAAATACTAGTTTGTGATTTCTTTATATACTACGCCGATTATTTTAGTGATTTGTATACCTTTATTTTTGCGTGGACTTGAGTAATTTTTTCACATTCCCAATTAATGTTTTTAAAAGCAAAGCAAAAAAGTGACAAGATCCTTTGAGTCTTGACGGGAAAAGTGAGAAGTGAAGTGCTAAAAAATTCAAACATATATGGATTTAGTACTAAATAATCAAATCGCAATTAAAATAACTAGTTTCAACACTCAGTATGCAATGTCGATATTAATCCAACTCTTCAAAGTTGAACTTCAAAGAAATGGCCACTTTTTGTTTGGATAACTTTGTGTGCTATAGTTTGAAGCGCACATTTCTATGAAGCTTCATGGCTTCACCTATGAAGCAATAACTCTTCGCTTTGCGTCGTTTCATCGCTTTAAGCAATGGCATTTAATAACATTGTTCCCAACTGCGAATTCTTTATGATTTGGTTTTAGGCGGAGACAGACCGGGAAGCAGGCATGAATAGAGGTGTTTCAGATAAACAGATACGTTTGAAAATTTTCTCACCGAATGTTCTTGATATTACACTTGTGGATTTGCCGGGCATAACAAAGGTGCCTGTTGGTGATCAGCCTTCTGATATTGAAGCCCGGATCAGAACAATGATAATGTCGTATATTAAACTTCCGAGCTGCTTAATATTGGCTGTAACACCTGCTAATGCTGACTTAGCTAACTCAGATGCTCTTCAGATAGCTGGAAATGCTGATCCTGATGGTATGTTCCTACTATATAGTTTTCTACTAGGTGAGTTTAGATGCTTCTGAGACTCTTTTATATACAAAGGTTTCTTCTTGCAGGGTATCGGACCATTGGTGTAATCACTAAGGTCAGATTGATCGAAAATAGAACTCTTTCCTTTTGTTTGTTATGTTTCTGTATTCTTAATTGGGTTTTCGTCAATTGAATTTTCTTTCTAGTTGGACATCATGGATCGGGGCACTGATGCTCGTAACTTTTTACTTGGAAAAGTGATTCCCCTTCGCCTTGGATATGTTGGCGTTGTGAATCGTAGTCAGGAGGTAACATTTCAACTTGAGATTGATAGAAAAATAGTTAAACCTGTCAGCATGTTTTTATTTGCAAATGGGCCATTTAAACTTTTTTCGTAATTTATGATATCATTTCATTCTAATGAACTTCTTCATTTGAGCTCCTCTGGAAATTTCTTTATTATGTTTTGGAGTTTCACTTCATTTGTACCTTTTACTTTCATGACTACTATTTTTATAGGCATGTGATAGGTGTAGAAACCAAAAAAGGATGCTGTCTATTTTCGTCTTTGTAGTGGCATTTCCTATCCGTGCTCTCTAACTAGCACATTTGTGTTCCATTCATTAGCAATTTTCCTTTAGGGCTGTGGTTTCTTTCTTGATAGTGCATGTATTCATCACTCTTGTTTGACTGATATCTTTTGAACCACTTGATGCCTTGACCCATTTTCTAGGTCTCCTCTGCCTTGCCGTAGTTTCAACTTTAGGACAAGAAGTGCTAGCTTTAATTGCTTCACGTGTGATTCCTTTTCTCCTCGGTCCAGAGACAATATGTAGGACTTGTGCCAACAATTCATCAGACTTAGTGAGTCTGGATCACTTACTAATACTAATCTTCAGCATGATACTGCCCTAATTCCAAGAGGCACTATAAGCAGAAAAGCTAAATAAAAGGAAGAATATTATAAAACCTATGCAGTTAATTTCTGTATATCGGTTGATAATATATTGTTATGTATCAAATGCCTTTTAATTGCATACTTACATTCACAGTCTGAAGACGTGCCGCAATTAAGGCCTTATTCTTATGTAGTAACCTGGTCTTTGGCTTCTAACATTTTATTTGCTTGTGTATGATTTTCCTATCTACAGCACATACTATTACTGTTTTTTTATTATTTATTTCATTGCGTAATAAATTATTTTGAGAAATATGATGAAAACACATTAAGTGCTACAACAAAACAGCAAACAGAACAAAAGCTAATGAAGTGTAGAAGGATGTACAAAATGCACAACATTAAGGCTCTTTTGTGGGTAAAAATGGCAATAACATTTTGTTATGATGGTGGTATCCGGGCCAGCTTGTGCTCGCCTCGACTACTCAATCATGTACCTGTTACCTCCCACCAGGTACATGTACCGGGTAAATCTGCCCTTCCAAGACTTACGCCTATGAGAAGAAATCATCTAGCACTTTTTTGTCTCCGTAAGGATTTGAACCCTAGTCTTCTAGGTTTTTATCCATTTCATTGACCACTAGGCCAAACCCTTGGGTGCTTAAAACTGGAGTAGCCATGCAAGCTCTTGGACCCCTTTTGCACGCCCTTCATTGTACCAAAAAGGAAGAAATCTAAGGCATTTTAATTTCAGCTTATGTGTATGCATACCAAGGTCTCCCAAAGCATTTCTCCATCTCTTTACCATGAGGCGATCCAGGTGCCAAAGTCGGTGATGAACAACTTTGTTTCCCCATTGTTTTTGATGAAGTAAGGGAATTTTATAGATGGCATTCAAAAGATACAACAAGTACAGAAGTGAGTACATAGAAGACAGTCAGCTATGAACAAAAAAAGAGCTAAGCAAGACCTAAAGAGCTTAACATGACAATCATTAGGAGCTAAATTGTGCCAACTATACAACCATAGAAGACATCTAGCCTTAAGAATCATAGAAGGAGTTGATAGCCCATCAAAACACCTGCAATTCATTTCTGACCAGACACACCAAAAGATGCAGGCAGGAACCATTTGCCAGATTTTCCTGATGGACTTGTCAACTTTCCAAAGAGACCAGCATTCATAGGCTTCTTTGATGCTCTGTGGCATAACCCAACTGATGCCAAAATAGCAAGGAACATGCACCAGATATCTGCAACAACTGAGCAGTGAAGTAGGAGATGGCTGTTAGTTTCTAAATGCTGAAGAGACATGAAGCAAGTAACAACAGAGATTGGATAGAGAAAGGTGCAGCTAACAGAACGTCAAAGTCAGAGCAGAAGTTCTAAATGAGGCTTCACAGTTATGGAAAACCTGATGTGGAGGAGCTTTTCCAAATGCCTATAAAACCAGTCTGTGGCTCTGGGCTAGGTTAAGTAAAATAGTGTCGAGGAAACAATATATCAAATTTGGGCAACTCTACTTGATAGGCTCTATAGTAGATGTTCATATTTATGTACATATTAGCAGTTCGTCATGTCCATGCATGTTCATATGTATATTTATGTGCTCGAATGGGGGTGGGTACATGACATAAGCACACACTTCAAATACGCACACCCACATTAGCTTATAATCTTCTGAACTGTTTGGCTCAATCAATTTGAAATAGGATATTAGGACGAACCGGAGTATTAAGGATGCACTTGTGGCTGAGGAAAAGTTCTTCCGAAGTCGTCCGGTATGTTAGTACCATCTTTTGTTGTTAGTTCATTTCAGGTCTCTATAATTTAAATGTCTCATGTTCAATCTCTTCTCTGGTGAAGGTATATAGTGATCTTGCTGATCGTTGTGGTGTTCCTCAATTGGCAAAAAAGTTGAACCAGGTAATTAGTGCAGGAATATCAGTAGGTTCTTCATGCAATAAACTATTGGCTTTGTCATATATCCAAAAAGTCTTTGTAGAATTGAATTTCTTTGACATGATGGACACAAAAGCAAGGTTGCGGCAGATACATATGTTTTGGTTAACATTTATACCATGTCTCTCTTAAAATAAAAAGCTTATAGATTTTGATCTGTCGCTTCTTTTCATTTTTAAATTGGAATGGATATTTGAACTGAAAAGGAAAAACGCTGTGTATCTGAAACATCTTTAACTTAAAGCACTTGAAAGTTGAGACACGCTCGCCCTATGATTATAGCAGTACAAAATTCTTGGACATAGGAATGGTGTGTCTGTTCTGGAGACTGACATGAGAGACGACCATTCTAAAATATCTGCAGTGAGTAGCCCTTATAAACAAAATTCTGTGCTCAGTAGCCTGAGTTGTGCCCTTCCCAGCAAAAATAATTGCATGTAAACCTTGTCCACCGCTTTGCCAAAACAAATCTTAAATCAAAGTGCCTGCTCTTGTTGTTTGTCTTTCAATTTGTGAGTGGGGACATCTTATTTTATTGAAATTTGGATGGTCTTTTAGATAGCTTCTTGTGAGGGGAACGAGGATATTTTCTAATGCAGCTTCATGTATGCGACTTTCCTGTTTCATGCAGATCCTAGTGCAACACATCAAGACAGTTCTTCCAGGATTGAAATCTCGCATTAGTGCTGCACTGGTATCTGTTGCAAAGGAGCATGCCAGCTATGGGGAGATCACAGAGTCAAAGGTATCTTCGGTCATCTTGCTTAACTTTATATGCATATACCTGAGCTATGGCGGGCTTGTTGTGACATTACAACAGAAAGTTTTGATATCAGGTTTTTTCCTGGTAGATTTTCTGTTTCTCATTCAGCGTAGTTTTCTCTTATCCTATGTTAACATTATTATGTATTCCTCCTGAATCTAGGCTGGTATGGGAGCACTCCTGCTGAACATTCTTTCCAAGTATAGTGATGGTAATGTGGCCTCAACTTTGTGAGACTGCTGGTTTGAATAGTATTTATATTTATTATACCTCTAGTCTTTCTTTTTATGAATGTTATTTCTATCATATCAATTGAGCTTTGTCGAATCTCATTGATAGTACAGATTCTTATTTCTCTTATTTTGGGGGGGAACAGCGTTCTCTTCAATGATTGAAGGAAAAAATGAAGAAATGTCAACTTCTGAGCTGTCTGGTGGAGCAAGAATTCATTACATTTTCCAGAGCATATTTGTGAAGAGTTTGGAGGTGCATAATTTTTATATCAACTTGAGAATGCCAAATGATATTCTTTTCTAGTTTGGAGAATTGTTTTGGTAGACCTGATAGTATACATTGAAATGATGTTAATATTATTTGTCTCATGTTGTATGTATGTTTGTTGGGATAAGCCAATTCTGCTTTAGCATATTGTGCTGTTCCAGAGAGGTATCATCACCATCATTATTATTATTATTATTCATCGTCATCATCATTAACAACAAATGTCTTCATAAATGGTAAGCGAGTAGTATCCAATTACTATCATAGTTTTCACTCACTGACAAAATGTGGCCTATATCCATAAAAGTAGCAGCTGGAAAAAATTGCCTCCGATTTTGAATTACTTGCTTTAACTCTCTTTTTTATCTTAACCCCAAAACTTATGTACTGTGTCTCTACAGCTGAACTAGAAGTCTCAAATTCTGGGATATTTTCCAACATGTGATTGAGAAAACTGAAAGAAGCTTAAGCTTCTTTGCATGAGTATACTGTGTTAGTGAATGTCATTTAAATGGTAGATCAAAATTCATCACTTCTCATCGAACTTCCCCATCTTTTCAGGAGGTAGATCCCTGTGAAGATTTGACTGATGATGACATCCGAACTGCCATTCAAAATGCAACTGGTCCTAAATCTGCTTTATTTGTGCCAGAAGTAAGTTCTAACCGTGAACCATGAGGAGTTCCTTTTATTTTGTGCCAATGGTTGAGTGCTTTCTCCAGTAGTTCCATATAAAATCTGTTCCATTTGGTTGGTCTTGCCCTTCAATTGATGTTTAAATATGTAGGTTCCATTTGAAGTTCTCGTCCGAAGACAAATAGCTCGTCTATTAGATCCAAGTCTTCAGTGTGCAAGATTTATTTATGATGAGCTCATAAAAGTATGCCCTTTTGTTGAGAAATGTCTTTGATTTTTTGGATGTTATGTGTTTGTATCTACCGTTTAACTTTAATTATTTGTTCATAGATGAGCCATCGGTGCATGGTCAATGAATTGCAACGATTTCCTATTTTGAGAAAACGGATGGATGAGGTTATAGGGAACTTTTTGCGGGAAGGCTTGGAACCTTCAGAGACAATGATTGGGCACATTATTGAGATGGAGGTATATGTCGAACCTTTGGCTGACCTATTGTATACTTCCTTGTGCATAAATAGGATTATGTATAAATCATATGTGTGTGTGTGTATACACATGTTGTCATCTTTATTTGTATGTGTTATCAAATGAATTTGCTTGATTTATAGTCCTAACCTACTTTTGGGATTCTTGAGCTATTCTTGGAACCGCCTTTTCTTACTGATCATAATCTATTTCATGATTGCTATACAGTCAGCATCTTAGAAGACACCAGATTTTTTTGGTATCAAAGATCGTATGGTTATCTTAAATAAAAAGTAGCTAATTTAGTTGAAATCAAAAGCATCAATAGCTGTTAACATTTTTAAGTGCATCGGTGGATTATTTTATCATCACTGCATCCATTGTTATAGAATTTGAAAATTTCTTCAACTTAATAATATTTTGCTGTAGATGGATTACATAAACACTTCGCATCCGAATTTTGTTGGGGGGAGTAAAGCGGTGGAGACGGCAATGCAGCATGTCAAGTCCAATAGGATTACTGCACCTGTTCCGAGGCAGAAAGTAAATATTTAATATGCTGTTTCACATACTTCAGCGGATGGTTCTTTCATTTCTCATCTAACTAGTCACGAATTAATGTGTTTATGTCACCACTCAGGATGGAGTAGATTTAGAGAAAGCGCCTGCATCTGAAAGAAGTCTGAAGTCGCGTGCCATTCTTGCTAGACATGCTAATGGAATTGTTCCTGATCAGGTATGACTTTTCTGCACCAGCACCTACAAGCTTGCTTCTCTTCCTAATCTTCCTGCTGGGGAATTAGTTTGGTGTTATTATTTTCTTGAAGACGAATTGAAAGCATTGAGATTGGCCTGATTATTCTGCTACTTGGACTGGAAAAACAGGTTACCCGGCCTGCTGTAGAAGAGAAAACAACAACGTCAGGTATATTTCCATCTGATAACACATGATGTTATGCCTTTTATTTTCTACATGCATTGCAAAACCAGACCCCACTTTGTGGGATTTCACTGGGTTTGTTGTATGCATTGCAAAATGCGAGTTTGTTCGTTACACTTCATTTCGAATGCCACACTATAGGTTATTTTGCTTCTTTTGTAAATATTCAATTCCTTATCCTGGACTCCCCATTTTGGATCCAATGTTGCATGTTTCTATTGGCGATGTCTTACTTGTGTTCTTCACAATCAGGATCGAATGTTGGTTCAAGCTGGGGGATATCATCAATATTTGGTGGATCAGACAGTCGTACATCTGTCAAAGACAATTCCATTAGTAAGCCATTCAGTGAACCTGTCCAGAGTATGAATCATGCTTTCATCCACTTGAGAGAGGTATATATTTGAAGGCCTCTGTAGTCTATGATTATTAGGTAGTTCAATTTTGATAACCTTACACGTGAAATGCTCCATTTTGAAGCCCCCAAGTGTACTAAGGCCGTCAGAAACTCATTCGGATCAGGAGACTATTGAAATTGCCGTCACAAAACTGTTATTAAGGTCATATTATGACATTGTCAGAAAGAACATCGAGGACTCAGTACCTAAAGCAATCATGCACTTTCTGGTAATAATGATATCATGGTTTTCTGTCTTAAATTCCTTTTGCATTGATATTTTGACATCACTTGCTTCCAATAGACTTATGCTAATAATATGAAGGATTTTCTTGTTCCATTTATTGCAGTTTTTTGTAATTTTAGATTGATTATTGCAGATCTTTTGTAATTTTCTATGTTGCTCGGACTCTCCGAAAATGTTATCGGGTGCGTGCCGGATCCTCCAAAAATAGTGTATTTTTGGAGGATCGACACGGGTGCGGCATCATTTTGGAGAGTCCGTGCAACATAGGTAATTTTAGATTGAGTGCTCTATGCCAGGATGTGTTACTTTTTCCGATTTGATTGTGTAACTCTTCCCATAATCTGGTGTATCCTCTTCTATCTTTCTCCTTTGGCAAGGGATTTTTTCTTTTTCAAGTGAAATTCTGAGCACCGTGAGACTTTGCTGTAGCCTATAGGCTATGTTGTGTATATGTATTTTATTTCAGACAAACTGGGGAACAAATAGGAATAGTAAGTAGAAGAATTAACCCAAATAGCCGCCCACCCCATCACTTAAACTAAAAATAGCTAGTGAATGTATAATATATGGATAATTTATGTATTACATGTGCATAATTGTGTATAATCAATGTATAATTTATGTATATGGCTAGAAAAAGAAAACAATTAATATGGCCGGCTATTTGTGTAAAGATCCCTAGTAAATAGAAGAATTATTTAGGTTTGAAGGTTGGAAATGCTCTTACTTTTTCTGCCAAAAGTAAGAGGCTAACATCAGTGCAACGAACTGTTCGCTTGTTTTATTTGGATATGATGTAGTTGCATCAATGACAAAATAATATATAACACGTGTGTGTGTGTGTGTGTGTGTCTGTAATGTTTGTTTGTATGTATGCATATTTAGTTCCCCCGTTTTGTTTGATAAGAATGTCGTTTATTTGTTGTTCAGGTCAACCACACAAAAAGAGAACTCCACAATGTGTTTATCAAGAAACTTTACAGGTATTTGAAGAGTGCGAGGAACTCAAGTCTATTTGAAGGCCAAACTTATTACAGACATCTGCTTATTGATCTTTTGCAAGGCTTCTTTGCTGAATGAAATACTCACAGAAACAATAACTAATTCTTGATGCTGTTACACACTCTATGCTAATAGTAGAATATTTTTCTCTGCTCAACTGCTTAGATTACTCAAAAATATTATAATGTGTTTTCTGCTTATGGTTTTGTCATGATTCTTATCAGTCTGCTTTACAACATGTCACAGAGACAATCTCCTTGAAGAGATGTTGCAGGAACCGGATGAGATAGCCTTAAAGAGAAAGCGCACTCGTGAGACACTTCGTGTTCTTCAGCAAGCTTTCAAGGTCAGATCTTGGTTCTTTTTTATTCAGAAGATAAATTTTCTGCTGAGCTTTTTCCAAAGAAGTGTTAATTAGTAATAAACCATTGATTTAGCAGGTCTATGTGGCTAATTGTAGTATGGTAGTTAATGTTTGAAGTGTAGATCTTTTTGTGTTCCTTGAAAGTTTTGAAGAAAATTTTCCTATATCAGACTTTCCAGGTTAGCATGGGTGGATGGTCGTTTCTATGATTTACTTATGCTTTTAATTCAATCCAAGTAATCGAGATAAGAAACTAGAGCCAAATTAAACAAAAACATGGACACAACACATGAAGACCCAAAAGTTTTTTAAGAATCAGGGAAGCATTACATAGATGGGGATAACAGTTTCCAGCTTCATCACTGATAAATTCAGATAATTCAACATCATAAAAAATCTCGAAACCTTATACTAAGTGGCATTGGGCCTTTTTAAAGGTTTTACCAAACTCAGTTGCCCCCCACTAGCAGAGTAGTGACAGCTCTTTGCCAGCTTTCATTCCAGTCGCCCTTTTCTTCTTCAAAAGAGATTTTCTTCCCCCGCCCCTCCTCCCCCTTCAACAGTTAGGTTTAGTAGCCAATGAAGATGAATAGTTAGCTATGTTATCTTTTAATTTTGCTCATATGGAAGTTCCTGAAAGTGAAAATATTGTAAAAGTAAAACCAAAACCAATTCCCATAATGAAATTCAGACATTTACATTTGTTGTCCAGAACATAAACTAAAACCAAGTGAAAAAAACTAGACTGTTTTTGATTGAGACACCACCTTAGAAATCAAATCAAAACACTTTCAGAAAATCCAAAATATTTGATAAGCTAAACCACTTTTAATGCAAAGGTTACTTTAGGAATGAGAGTGAGTGGAACACTTTCAAAAGGACCAAAAACAATCGAAATACTTTTTGTTTTCAATAGAACAAAAGGCAACCAAATATATAACAATATCCCGAAAGCTGTTACGTATTACTCCCTCCGTTTCAATTTAGATGAAGTAGTTTGACTTGGCACGGAGTTTAAGAAAAAAAAGAAGACTTTTGAAACTTGTGGTCTTTAAAGCTTAAGGGGTAAAAGCTTTGTGGGGCCATGACATTTGTGTAGTTATAAAAGCTTCTCATTAAGGGTAAAATGGGTAAAATGAAGAGTTTAAAGTTGAATTATTTTCAAATTTAAAATGTGTCATTTATTTTGGAACAGACTAAAAAGGAAAGTACCTCATCTAATTTGAAACGGAGGGATTATCTTTTTTTTCCTTTTTTTTCCATAAGTTATTTTTATCCAGTTGTGCTTAATTTTATTGATGATCAGTTCTACCTATGTTTAATTATCTTCAACACTCCTATATTTTTATGTTTTTTTGTTTAAAATTAAAATGGTCGTTCAAACACATTGTTTTTCAAGACTAAATTAGAAAATCTTTTATGAAAAGCATTTCCAGAAATTGTTGAACCACGTAGTTGCGTTTGGAGGCTTGTAGAGTTTTGAAGGAAAAAAAGGTTTGTGGAAGTTGAAAATTTGAAAATTTTCACTTCAGATACACATTTAAATAACAACTTCAATCACTTTAACTGGGAAATGACTACTATTTTTATTTTTTTGGCTAATTTTGCTTGAAAGAAAAACTCAAAACAAACACCAATCTCAAAAAACTGCTTGCAAGTGAAGCTGAAAATTTCCATAAACGCCTTCTAATGTTAAAGAAAAAGTGGGTTGGTTTTTACATGGTTCATACACAATCAACTGACGCCTTCTAATGTTAAAGAAAAAGTGGGTTGGTTTTTACATGGTTCATACACAATCAACTGACGCCTTCCCGACATATATTGCAACGTCTCCAATAGCACGCTCTTACTTTGTCTTTTTCCCTTCATAAGTCATCAAATTTGGTGCCTTTACAAGTCTCGTTCATTGTAAAAGGACCTCCATTTTTCCAAAGTCCATTCCTTGAGCCTTCGTTTTTTTCCCCGGAAAGAGTTGTGTCCTTCCAGTATCCAATAAGGTGGCACATGAGTTTTCAAATCCTGAAAAACTAAAAAGATAAAACAAATTGGTGTCAGAACATGTTTGACTGATGGTCAACTGGAGCCCTCAGTTTGGTGCCCCGGTTTCATAGCTAATCTATCTTCTTTACTCTGATGAAAGTAGTGTTTTAGGGAAGCTACTTGTCGATGTAAATTTTGCTAACTGATGAATTTTCTTTGGCGAAAATGTGTCTTCTGGAACAAGTGTCTTTTGGTTTGCAGACATTGGATGAGTTGCCACTTGAAGCTGAGACAGTTGAAAGGGGCTACAGCATGGGTACTGATCCAACGGGCCTACCAAAGATTCATGGTCTTCCGACATCATCAATGTATACTATAAGCAGTGGTTCAATTGAATCATACACTGCTCCTAAAAACCCAAGATCACGCAAATCATCCCATTCTGGCGAGCTACAGTCACCAATGTATGCTGGTGCAGATTCAAATGGCGGTGGGCGCAATTCTCTCCTTGGTCTTTATCCAACAGTTGATGTATAGGAGATATATCAAATGTGTTGGGTTGCTAGGCATCTGGAACGATCTGGTGCAATGAGGAGTCACTATTTTTTTCCTGCTCCAAAGAAGATGATGTTGAGCTGACCATCATTTGGCTCTCCCCAATTCTTTATTTCTATTGTTTATATAGAATGATTGATATTAGAAGCTATACAAAGAATAATAGGAAGTAATCTTCCAAATGATGCGGCTAATATTTTTGTTTCGTTTCGATAAATAGCAAGTTTAGCTCTGGCTGCTCGAATTTTTGCACTTGCCGTACATGTGTTATGAGGAGAGGGAAATGACTGGATTTGTAACTTTGACACGGAGCTTGTAGTACCGTGTAGACTGCAGTTATTTTGGGGAATACTGACTTTTACTAGTCGTTCTAGTGATTTATTTTTCCTAACAGTGGAAAATACCTTAAAATGTTGTAAGAAATTACCTTAATAAAATGCGGCTTTAAATTGCTTTGAAGTCTTGTGGATATGTTTCAATGCTGTTAAATTTTTATTCCTGGCCTAATTCATCGCCTTCAAATGCATTTTCTCAAAGTTTCGAGGGTTGGAATTGTCATTCGTTGGTCTCTTCTTTGTGAGCAGAGCGACAAGCTCCCTTCTTGCTGTAAGATTACTAGTGAAGTGAACCATTTACTGGCTAAGAAGGTTTTGGTTTTGGGGTGCTAGGAAATGAGGCTGAGCTGATACTTTTTTATTTTTTTTATGTCCATTCCTATTTTTTTTGTAGAGGGTTTAATTATGTGGGCGTTTGGACATAAGAATTGTAAAATACGAAAAAAAGTAAATATTTTTATAAAGTGAATGATATTTGAAAATTAGAGTTGTGTTTGGGCACGAATACAATTTGGACCTGTTTTTGAATTTTTGTGAGTGATTTGAAGTGAAAATTTTGCAAAATAGCTTTTTGGAGTTTTTTAAATTTTTGAAAAATTTCGAAATTCTATTTCAAGTGAAATTTAAAATTTTTATGGACAAACCCCGACTCCCAAAAAGTGATTTTTTTTTTAAAAAGTAAAATTTCTTATGGCCTTAACGGGCCATAAGTATTCGATACCAAGTTTTGGCAGTAGTAAATTCATTAGAGTGGCTGTCGAACTTGTAGATTATTTAAACGTACTTGCCCTTAAAATTCTAAATCCGATAAATCAATTTACTTACCCTGCCTTTTTTTCCCCACCATCACACGCACCTCTGGAAGATAATATATGGTTAATTACAGCAACCTTTCTTGAGGTTTTTCTACCATATTCACTTCTTCTAAATTTTGCACATTGCAAAAATATACTCCTTCTGTCCCAAAAAAGAATGATACGTTTTGGATTTCGAGAGTCAATCGAGTTGTTCTTCGACCACGGCCTTTTCATATACCTTTTAAATATTTTGCATTCTAAATTATTGTGACTTATAGTACTTTTATGTAGTTTTTAATGTATAAATTTTATAAAAAATGCCTTAAAAATTCTATGTTCGAAATCATGATCAAAATCAATAAGTTTTACTCTCGAAATTCAAAAAGTATAATCCCTTTTGCGGTGGAGAGAGTATTAATTTTGAGTTGCAAATTAATATTTTTCCTATTTGAATTCGTCAACTTGCTCTTTGGAGTAATACTTATATATTTGAATAAGAACGTTAAAAATGAACGAAGTTTTAAAGGTAGTTTTATTAAGAGAACTTTATACTCTTGGCATGCTGGCTACTACCGTTTGTCCATATCATTTTTTGGTCAAGAAATTACCCACTCATTGAAACCCCCACCTTTCAACCATGACTAACTACACTGTCCTCTTCACCTCGCCACAGAAAAAGGCAGCTCGGTGCACTAAGCTCCCGCTATGCGCGGGGTTCAGGAAAGGATCGGACCATAAGGGTCTATTGTACGCAGTCTTACCCTTCATTTCTGCAAGAGGCTGTTTTCACGATTCGAACCTGTGACCTCCTAGTCACATTGCAGCAACTTTAGGCTAGCCACGGAATGAGACACCCAAATCAGTCTAGTTTTTCTAAGAGAAACATAGTCAAGAACAAAAGTCTTGTCTATCCACATCGCTCACCATCATCTCCACATTTCTTTGTCTAAAATCATCTTTCTACTACATTATTAAACGCCACAAACTCACCAAGAAACCCCACGGCTAACCTCACCAAACCCCATCGACCAGCCACCATTGCTCTGCTTTCTTCTTATAAATTCCACCAACAACCGTCGTGTAAAGACTCATCCCGGTCCTTATCTTAATTATAATATGTGGATAAGTGTATAATCAGTGTGTATGCACTAATGATACACATATTATATATGTATACGGTCGAAATAGATTTTGGCCTTAGCACGTCCGATCGAGTTCGAACGATGATCTATCGAAGTAAGATCCCGAAGGTGGAACAAACTAACCTCGAACCTGGGGAGGCCGATCCGTGTCGAGTTCGATATCATTATCAAGCTCGAATCGAAATCGAAATCGAACCATGATGCAGAGTAGATCTATCATGCTGATAATCCAGAGACCAACCAACATTGACCTCGAATCAATTCGAGGGCTCGAGCCAGGATCGGGCTCGAACCAAGATAAACAGAAGTATTAGCAGGAGAATAAGAAGAGAGAAATAAAGTATTATGAGTAAGATGTGATAAATGGGTGATAACAGTAAATCAAAATATGATATGATGACAGAGTCTATAGTCAAGTGAAAAAAAAAACGAAAAAAAAAAACAAGAGGTGACAGGTCTTGAGACAATAAAAGAGTATAGGCCAAAAGTCAGATCTCGAGTCGAAATCAAGCTCAAACCAAAATCGAGGGTTCTAAGCAAGATCGAGCTCGCAGACAAAAGCCGTTGCAATCCCACTAGAGAGAATCTTGGCAGAAATTATGGAAAAACTGACTTATCATGGGTCTCCCACTGAATGTTTATTTTATTTTGCTTAGAGCCAAATTCCTCCACTTTAAAGGGCTTGGTTACCATTTCTGTAAAACAAGTTTTTCTCAGGCTTACATTGTAATAAAAGCGCTATATTCTTCTACAGTAAAGAATCGTTCTTTCAGATTTCTTAGATTGATTCTATTTGTTGAATCCTAAGATTCATTGTTCCTGACAACCTTATCTATTTCGCATTCTCTGCAATCTATATTTACATTTCTATTTATCCTTACATTTTGTGTTAAGTTACGCCACATATCCTCGGAACTACGTATAAATTCAACTATATCCATTTTTCGGGTAAACAGTTTGGCGCCCACCGTGGGGCCGAGGATAACAGTGATTATTTGATACAAATCTGAAAAAATACGCCATTGTGCTTTGCGCTTATTTCCGAAAACATCTTGAATTTCGGATCAGCTACGAATAACCACCAATCAAATGGCTTCACCGATCGATAACGAAGCCGGCCTTTAATATGAAACCAACAACTTGGCACCCGGGGCCGGAAGGCCAATTAACGATGGCACCGAGGCTCGAATCGAAGTACCCGAAATTCGAGCCGAAATACCATTGGATGTCAATTCACAAATAGCTTTGGAGGCGAATCAGCGTTCTGAACCGGAAAGAAGCATTCAGGGCGGTACTTGATCCATAGCCCGAGATACCCAAAATGTGGGAGAAATCGGGGCCAGCTTACGTATGATCTTCGAGATGCTACAAGCCCAACAAGTAGCGATAGCTCAGCTACAGAGCCAAACTCGCGCACAAAGCAGGCCGGATTCCAATCCACTTCGAGAAATCACCCCAGAACAGAGCCCGCCATAGTGAATTCTAACGAGCAAGAATCGGGGACTACTCCCGGAATTACTAAATTGCTCGAGGAACTCACAAAATGAGTCGAAGCCAACGACAAGAGGGTGGAAACGTACCATGCCAGGGTCGATCAAATCACCGGGGCTCCACCAATGATAAAAGGGCTTGATTCGAAAAAATTCATACAAAAGCCTTTTCCGTCGAGTGCGGCGCCGAAGCCAATCCCCAAAAAATTCCGTATGCCCGAAATTCCCAAATATAACAGTACTACCGATCCTAACGAACATGTCACCTCTTACACATGTGCCATAAAAGACAACGATTTGGAGGACGATGAGATCGAATCCGTATTGTTGAAAAAGTTCGGGGAGACCCTCTCGAAGGGAGCGATGATCTGGTACCACAATTTACTGCCGAATTCCATCGATTCTTTTGACATGTTAGCAGATTCATTCATAAAGGCACATGCTGGTGCCATAAAGGTTGCAACAAGGAAATCAGACCTCTTCAAAGTAAAGCAAATGGAGAATGAAATGCTGAGGGAATTCGTATCCCGATTTCAAATGGAACGCATGGAATTACCTCCGGTCACAGACGATTGGGCCGTACAAGCTTTCACCCAAGGGTTGAACGAGCTAAGTTCGACAGCATCACATCGGCTAAAACAAAATTTGATCGAGTATCCAACGATAACTTGGGCAGATGTACACAACCGATACCAATCAAAAATTGGGGTCGAGGATGATCAGTTGGGATCTCCGTACGGACCCGTTCATTAGAACAGGACAGTTACTAAAAACCAAAAGGAGATCGACAGAGAACAAAGGTCGAACAGAGACCGATATCGACCGTACGTCGCAGATCGGGTGAACAACGGTTTAACACACAATGCAGTTCGGAACAATCGAAGGATTGATCGAGGGAAAAATTCTTGGGGGCCTATGAGTAAAGCGGCTTCGATAAAAATGCCGATCCTATAGAAGCACCTCGATTATCAGAATATAACTTCAGTGTTGGTGCATCCGCTATCAGACGCATCAAAGACACTAAATGGCCTCGACCCATGTAGACCGATCCTGCCCGAAGAAATCCCAATCAAACGTGCGAATATCATGGTACCCATGGCCACAGAACGGAAGATTGCAAGCAACTAAGAGAGGAAATAGCTTGCTTATTTAACAAAGGGCACCTTCGGGAATTTTTGAGTGATAGGGCGAAGAACCATTTTAAAAACAGGGATTTCAGCAAGCAAAACGAGCAAGAAGAACCGCAGCACGTCATCCACATGATCATCGGCGACATCGATACCCCTCAGGGACCAGTGCTTAAACGTACTAAAACATCGATGGTGAGGGAAAAGCGATCTCGGACTCAAGATTATGCACCCATGGGGACTTTGTCCTTTGACGATGAAGATGCAGAAGGGGTCATCCAACCTCATAACGACACACTGATAATATCCGTACTCATGAATAAAACTAAAATTAAGCATGTGTTAATCGATCCAGGTAGCTCGGCCAACATCATCCGATTGAAGGTAGTAGAGCAGCTCGGCCTACAGGATCAGATCGTACCCGCAACTCTGGTTCTAAACGGGTTCAATATGGCACGTGAAACCACCAAAGGTGAGATAACCCTACCAATAAACGTGGTCGGAACCATCCAGGAAACAAAGTTTCATGTGATCGAAGGCGATATGAGATATAATGCCCTTTTCGGAAGGCCATGGATCCACAACATGAGAGCTGTACCTTCGACCCTACACCAGGCCCTCAAATTCCCGACATCGAGATGTGTCAAAACGGTGTACGGAGAACAATCAGCCGCAAAGGAAATGTTCGCCGTTGATGAAGCTAAACCAATGTCCTCACTTTCGCTGATAAAAGGATCAGGCCCGGAAGGAGAACGGGACACCAAATAGCATTCACAGACACCGGCTTCAACCCAGCCAGACAACCAGAAAATCGAAGAGGATGATGATCAAAAGGTCCCTCGATCTTTTGTGATTCCCGATGACTCTGACGCCACCAAATCAACAATCGAGGAGCTAGAGCAAGTCACATTAATCGAGCACTGGCCCGAGCGAAAGGTATACTTGGGAACGGGGTTGAGTCCCGAACTCAGGAAGAAACTCGTTCAATTTCTTATCGATAACATCGATTGTTTTGCCTGGTCCCATTTAGATATAACAGGGATCCCGTCAGACATAACGACGCATCGGCTAAGTTTGGACCCCAGGTTCAGACCGGTGAAGCAAAAGAGAAGACCCCAGTCCGAGAGAAAGCACGCATTCATAAAGGACGAGGTAACCAAACTTCTCAAAGTAGGGTCCATTCGGGAGGTGAAATATCCCGAATGGCTAGCCAACGTAGTTGTAGTCCCTAAAAAAGGGAACAAACTTAGAATGTGTGTGGACCATAAGGATTTGAACAAAGCATGCCCCAAAGATTCCTTTCCGCTGCCCAACATCGATCGCATGATCGATGGCATGGCCGGCCACGAGATCCTCACTTTTCTCGATGCCTATTCCGGGTATAATCAAATCCAAATGAACCCGGAGGACCAGGAAAAGACTTCATTTGTCACTAAATATGGAACGTATTGTTATAATGTGATGCCCTTCGGGCTAAAAAATGCAGGGGCTACTTACCAACGCCTAGTAAATAAAATGTTCGAAGAACAAATAGGAAAATCAATGGAAGTTTATATTGATGACATGCTAGTTAAATCCCAGCGCGCATAGGACCATTTGACCCATTTGCAGGAAACGTTCGAAATTTTGAGGAAATACAACATGAAGCTCAATCCCGAAAAATGTGCTTTTGGGGTCGGTTCGGGCAAGTTCCTCGACTTCATGGTGTCACATCGAGGAATAGAGATTAACCCCTATAAAATCAAGGCCATCGAAGACATCATCGTTGTGGACAGCGTGAAGGCCGTACAAAGACTAACAGGCCGGATTGCAGCCTTAGGCCGGTTCATTTCAAGATCATCTGACCGAAGTCACACATTTTTCTCTCTACTCAAAAAGAAGAACGATTTTGCTTGGACCCCGGAGTGCCAACAAGCATTAGAGGAACTAAAGCGATATTTATCAAGCCCACCACTACTTCACAATCCAAAAACAGACGAAAAACTTTGTTTGTACTTGGCAGTATCGGAAGTCACCGTAAGCGGTGTCCTAGTTCGAGAAGAGCAAGGTACGCAATTCCCCGTTTATTATATGAGTCGAACCTTAGGAGAAGCGGAAACTAGATATCCGCTCCTAGAAAAATTGGCACTTGCACTGATAAGCGCCTCAAGAAAGTTAAGGCCGTACTTTCAATGTCATCCCATATGTGTGTTAACCACTTACCCGCTTCGTAATATTTTGCACAAACCCGAGTTATCAGGCCGACTGGCCAAATGGGCCGTCGAACTCAGTGGGTACAATATCGAATATCAACCCTGTACGACCATCAAGTCTCAAATTTTAGCAGACTTTGTGACCGATTTCACGCCAACCTTCGTACCCGAAGTCGAAAAAGAACTCCTGTTGAAATTAGGTACATCATCGGGGGTATAGATCCTTTTTACGGACGGGGCTTCGAACGTGAAAGGGTCCGAGCTGGGCATAGTTTTGAAACCACCCACGGGTGACACTATTAGGCAATCTATTAAAACTATCAGGTTGACTAATAACGAGGCCGAGTATGAAGCCATGGTTGCAGGTCTCGAGCTAGCTAAAAACTTCGGAGCAGAAGTCATTGAAGCCAATTGCGACTCCTTGCTGGTGGTGAGTCAAGTAAACAAAACCTTTGAAGTTCGAGAAGGTAGAATGCAAAGGTATTTAGATAAACTGCTTGTCACTTTGCACCATTTCAAACAATGGACTTTACGGCATGTACCACGGGAACAGAATAATGAGGCCGATGCACTTGCGAATTTGGGGTCGTCGGTCGAGGTAGATGACTCAGGCTCGGGGAATGTTGTTCAACTTTCGAGATCGGTAATCGAAGAAGGTCACGCCGAAATAAATTCTACAAGCTTAACCTGGGATTGGAGAAACAAGTATATTGAATACTTGAAGAGCGGAAAGCTCCCATCGGACCCTAAAGATTCCAGAACCCTACGGACTAAAGCTGCTCGATTCACGTTGGCTTCGGACGGAACGCTGTACCGAAGAACATTCGATGGACCGTTGGCAGTATGCTTGGGTCCGGGAGATACCGATTACATCCTACGGGAAGTGCACGAGGGTACTTGCGGGAATCACTCTGGAGCCGATGCATTAGTTCGAAAAATAATCAGAGCAGGGTATTATTGGATCGATATGGGCAAAGATGCGAAGGAATTTGTTTGTAAATGTGACAAATGTCAAAGGTTTGCACCGATGATCCACCAACCCGGAGAGAAACTCCACTCAGTCCTATCCCCATGGCCGTTCATGAAGTGGGGAATGGATATCGTCGGCCCTCTGCCATCGACCCCAGGTAAAGCCAAATTCATTTTATTTATGACTGACTATTTTTCTAAATGGGTTGAAGCACAGGCGTTCGAGAAAATAAGAGAGAAAGAAGTTATAGACTTTATTTGGGATCATATCATATGCCGATTCGGGATACCCGCCGAAATAGTGTGTGACAATGGAAAACAATTTGTTGGCAGCAAAGTAACAAGATTCCTCGAAGACCACAAGATAAGAAGGATACTATCGACGCCATACCACCCCAGTGGGAATGGACAGGCCGAATCAACGAACAAAGCTGTCATTCAAAACTTAAAGAAGAGGTTGAACGACGCTAAAGGGAAATGGAGAGAAATTCTGCCCGAAGTCCTTTGGGCATATCGGACGACGTCAAAATCCAGTACGGGGGCGACCCCATTCTCCTTAGTATATGGGTCCGAAGCATTGATACCAGTCGAAGTTGGTGAACCCAGTGCCAGATTTTGATTCGCGATGGAAGAATCAAATAACGAGGCTATGAATACCAGCCTCGAACTATCGGACGAAAGACGAGAAGCTGCTCTCGTCCAATTGGCCGGCCAAAAGCAGCGAATCGAAAGATATTATAATCGAAGAACCAAGCTCCACCATTTCAAGCCTGGGGACTTAGTGTTAATAAATATTACCACCAATACCCGAAATCCGAACGAAGGAAAACTAGGACCAAATTGGGAAGGACCATAATAGGTGCTCGAGAACATCGGAAAGGGATCGTACAGACTCGGCATTATAAACGACAAACAACTATCAAGCCGCTGGAATGTATCACATCTAAAATGGTACTACTGCTAAGGTACGACCTTTCCATATTCGTTTATATTTCAAAACTGACCCTTGCAGAAGTCCGAATAAGGGCTAAGATGGATCTCTCGCTTGAAAGCACGCGTTGCACTCTTTTTCCCTTAGACCGATTTTATCCCAAATGGGTTTTTTAGCAAGGTTTTTAATGAGGCAACCATTGACCGTGAAACATTTACAACAATATCCGAGGCCTCACAAGAGAGTTATTTCACAACAACAGGGTTCCAATAGGAAATATTATAAGATCCAAATGGTCGAAGCGAACCATGCTAATATAGATTGGCCCGAATCCAGGCATGTAATAACATGCGAAGAAAGTTCTCTTATTTATCGGCATCTTATATCCAAGGAAAATTCCTCTATTTTGAGATTTATTATGCAATCAAAATTAAGATAAACTCGACCACTAATCCTACGGGCTACTTTTATTTCGAGTTCGAGCAAACACTCACTCGACTATTACGCCTACGGACTACATTACTTCGAGTTTGAATCATTCACTCGACTAAGCCTACGGGCTACTTTTATTTTGAGTTTGAGCAAACACTCACTCGACCATTATGCCTACGAGCTACATTACTTCGAGTTCGAATCATTCACTCGACTAAGCCTACGGGCTACTTTTATTTCGAGTTCGAGCAAACACTCACTCGACCATTATGCCTACGGGCTACATTACTTCGAGTTCGAATCATTCACTCGACTAAGCCTACGAGCTACTTTTATTTCGAGTTCGAGCAAATACTCACTCGACCATTACGCCTACGGGCTACTTTTATTTCGAGTTCGAGCAAATACTCACTCGACCATTACGCCTACGGGCTACATTACTTCGAGTTCAAATCATTCACTCGACTAAGCCTACGGGCTACTTTTATTTCGAGTTCGAGCAAACACTCACTCGACCATTACGCCTACGGGCTACATTACTTCGAGTTTGAATCATTCACTCGACTAAGCCTACGGGCTACTTTTATTTCGAGTTCTAGCAAATGCTCACTCGACCATTACGCCTACGGGCTACATTGCTTCGAGTTCGAATCATTCACTCGACTAAGTCTATTTACTACTTTTATTTCTAGTTCGAGCAAACGCTCACTCGATCATTATGCCTACGGGCTACATTGCTTCGAGTTCGAATCATTTACTCAACTAATAAGCCTAAGGGCTACATCGCTCCAAGTTTGAGTAAGCGCTCGCTCAGTTACAGAGGCTACAGAGTCCAAATTTGATTAAGTTGTTTAAATCATTGTGAAAACATTCATAAGTCGTGAATAAAGTCCTCACAAGACAGGAAACAAAAACAGAAGCAAGTCGGCAAAAAGGGATATATCTATATACAAATCTATCGGCATGGGTGATTACAACGTAAAAACTAAGAACTAAACTTCTCGGTCAGGAGCAGTCTCTTCTTTATCAGGCTCCCCCCTGTTCTCGGATCCGCTCTTGCTCCCATCATCATCATCATCATCATCATCATCATCGCCAACAGAAACCAGAGCTTTAACATCGGCTTCCATTTCTTTGGCCCTTTTTATCTCTTCAGCGAGATCGAAACCACGAGCATGGATCTCCTCGAGAGTTTCCCTTCGGGATCGGCACTTAGCAAGTTTGGCGACCCAATGTGCTCGAGTATCGGCGGACTCGGCTGCCTCTCTTGCCTGGACTTGGGCAGCTTCAGCATCAGCCCGATAGACGGCCACGAGTGCATCCACATTGGCCTTTTCCTTTTCAGCATCAAATTCGGCCTTGGCAAGTACAGAGGCCAACCGAGCCTCAAGCTCCTCAATTTTTCTTGCTTGAACTAGGCCTTTTTCCTTCATTTTCTGAAGTTAGGTTTCGGACGATGATAACTGGGCTCGAGCAGTCTCTTTTTCTGCAGCAAAGCGATCCATACCTTCTTTCCACCGCAAAGACTCTGTTCTTATCACGTCGACCTCATCACAAAGCTTCCCGATCATCTCGATTTTTTGCTGTAGTTGTGAGACCGAAATGTTAGCTATCGTTCCGGTATCAAGCCCATAGGCTTTCAAAAGCATCATTACCTGCTCAGACAAATTGTTCTGATCTCGATAAGCCTTGGCCAGCTCAGCTCGGAGGTCTTTTACTTCCTCTTCTCTCTGCCCTAAGGAAAGTCTAAGGGAGTTCCTCTCGTCAGTAGCCCGTTGTAGGTCGGCCTCGTATCGATGCAGCTCATTTTGGGATCGAGAACAACTGCCACTGCCTACAAAGAAACAAGAAGCGAAGTTAACAAAAAATGAACATAAAGATAGTACCGACAAAATAATTTTAAAAGCTCACATGATTCAAAGCCTGCCGCAATCCGTGAAAAAGATCCGATTCATCACCAGCACCGACAACGTCCTCAATGCCGGTAAATAGGTCACGAAAGGGATCTTCTTCATCGTGAGGCCTGTCTAGATCAAGGGCTCCTAGAGCTTGAGCTTCCCGAATCACCCCTGCGGAAAAAGCGGGAAAGGTAGGCGAATCCTCGATTGCTGCTGCCCCAAATGAATCGCCTGGAGCATTCTCCTCGGTTCGAAGGGGTTCGAGGGCCCCTTCGATCATATCCCCTGCCCGTTGACTCCGATGAGATGCGTCTTCGATATCCGATAGTTCGGGGACTCTACCCAAATCTTTCTCCGATATATCCTCAGTTTGAGGCGGAGCCTCATGGAGCATCATCGATCCAGCCGCCGATGAGGCATCAGTGGTTATCTTCATTCGGACCGCCAACGCGGACTCATCATTTTCTTCTTCTTCATCTTCATCCCTTAGACGCAGAACGGATTCCACGGTCAAATGAATGACATTCTTGTTCGGATTATGAGCCATCCTCTTTTTCGGTTTTGGATCTTTGGGAACGAAGGCTCTTTTCCTTTTATTTTCCTTCACTGGCTTTAGGATAGAGGCCGAAATTTTCTCCTCATTGGACAAGGGCCTCAAAACTGCATCTTTACCCAAACCTGCATATGGAAAACCTTAATAAAATATTTTGAAAACCACCTCATTCGGATCATCAAAGAGTACGAGAAATGAGCTTACCGTGATTTTTGGCCTCCCACCGACCCTTTGACAAATCACGCCATGAGCGCTCGGCGTATGTGGAGGTCGAAACAAGGGCTCATACCCAGTTCTTGAGATCGGGAACTGCTTCGGGCATCCAGGGAATAGCTATATCACAAAAGAGGAGTGTCGATGAGAGAATAAATGAAAGAACAAAGCAGAAGTAACAGCAAGATCACACTTACGTTTCATATTCCACTCCTCGGGACAGGGCATCTTTTCAGTCGGAATCAGGTCAGAAGTCCTAACTCGAACGAACCTGCCCATCCAACCCCGGTCTCTGTCCTCATCAATACTCGAGAACAGAGCCTTGGTAGCCCGACGCTGAAGTTTTATTAACCCTCCTCAAAAAAGTCGAGGACGGTATAATCGGATAAGATGGTCGAGGGTGAACGGTATCCCCTCGATTTTGCTTACAAAATATTGGATCAGGATAACGATCCGCCAAAAAGAAGGGTGGACCTGGCCTAGGGTTATTTGGTATTGACGACAGAAATCAATGATAAAGGAATCGAGGGGACCCAACATGAAAGGATAAGAATACAAATTCAAAAACCCTCTCACGTGTGAAGTGATATCTTCGTCAGAAGAAGGGATCATTATTTCTTTTTTATCCCAATTGCAATCTTTCTTTAGCTGTTGGAGGTGCTTCTCGGTTATCGAACATATATACCTTGATACCGGTTCACATTGACCAGGCACCGATGATCCTTTATCGACCTTGAAATCAGAAGTAAGGACGCACGCCCCAGGAACACACTCCTCAGGCCGTGGTTCTGCCGGCGTATCATCGGCGGCACACTGTGAAGATGAAGTTTTCTCTTTCTGAGGGATGGTTTGTGACATTTTTGCCATTTTCGAGTTCAAAAGCAAGGAATAGAGAAAAATGACAAAGATTTGGTAAAATTGAGGAGGGGCTTTTGCAGAAAGAAATCACAGATTTACTGGTAAGTTGGAGAGTACGAAGAAGAACTTGGGAAATTTGGAAGATAGAAGATGTAAAAGTGGTAAAAGATAAAAGAAAGGGTTATTTATAGATTCAAGCGATGGCGGTTCAGTATCAGCGGTGATCGACCACCGACTGACATGCATTAAATGCCTTGAAAGACTAAACCGATGGGACAGCTACCAGATGCGTCATGGTCGAACCCGATGGAAACGTCAGGTTATAATCCGATCGAGCCGTTAAAAAATCATATCGTTTCTCGCCATATTTGTTCTGAGAAATGAGGGGACTATCTGTATACGGTCGAAATAGATTTCGGCCTTAGCACGTCTGATTGAGTTCGAACGATGATCTATCAAAGTAAGATCCCGAAGGTGGAACAAACTAACCTCGAATCCGGGGAGGCCGATCCGTGTCGAGTTCGATATCATTATCAAGCTCGAATCAAAATCGAACCATGATTCAGAGTAGATCTATCATGCTGATAATCCAGAGACCAACCAACATTGACTTTGAATCAATTCGAGGGATCAAGCCAGGATCGGGCTCGATCCAAGATCAAGAGCTCGAGTCGAAATCAAGCTCAAACAAAAATCGAGGGTTCTAAGCAAGATCGAGCTCGCAGACAAAAGCCGTTGCAATCCCACTAGAGAGAATCTTGGCAGAAATTATGGAAAAGCTGACTTATCATGGGTCTCCCATTGAATGTTTATTTTATTATGCTTAGAGCCTAATCCCTCCACTATAAAAGGGCCTGGTTACCATTTCTGTAAAACAAATTTTTCTCAGACTTACATTGTAATAAAAACGCTATATTCTTCTATAGTAAAGAATCGTTCTTTCAGATTTCTTAGATTGATTCTATTTGTTGAATCCTAAGATTCATTGTTCCTGACAACCTTATCTATTTCGCATTCTCTGCAATTTATATTTACATTTCTATTTATCCTTATATTTTGTGTTAAGTTACGCCACATATCCTCGGAACTACGTATAAATTCAACTCTATCCATTTTTCGGGTAAATAATATATTGACTATAGACTACATACACAACGTATGAATGTGTATACGCATTTTAATAGAAGAACCCAAAAGAAAAGGACAAAAAAGAAGATGGTGTCCGGCATTTTTCCCCTATCCATCCCTAATCTAATGGCGATAATCTCTGGCCAAAATCTGGTCAAATATAACGGTGAAGCCTTGATATTCTTCAATTGATTTATGATATCTCTAAGGTATTGGCTTTCATCAGATTTGACAGAGCAGTAGCTCACTGTGTTATTATGGTGGTTGTGCTAGGTCCTTACCCGTTCATGTAGTACACATTTTTGATTGAGTGTGGGAGAGACTTCCCAATCCTTCCAACTCCTAGAATGTATCCTTTCTTGCCATTTCCAAAGGATACACTCCCTCCTTGTAGGGCCTTAAGTGAAAGGAAATCATTTGTACTTCCAGTCATATGCTTTGAATAGCCGCTATCCATGTACCATTGTAGGCTACTTCCTTTCACTGTTCCCTGCACAAGAAAATCAGGAGTTAGACTTAGGAACCCAAACGAGTTTGGGTCCCTTGTAATAAGGAAAGGGGTGAATGAGGGATCTTCTGGTCCAAGAAGACATCATGCATTTTTTATATGAGGGACCAAGTTCTCTACCAGTAGTTACTTTTTCAGCGAAAACTTTGTTTTTCTGTTGTGACTGAAATTTGGCCTTACAGTTTTCTTTAAAGTGCCAGTGTTGCCACAGTGAGTGCAAAGCCAATTATCAGGTACAGTTTCGTACTTGCTATGGGGATTGTAAAGGATCTTTTCCCTTTGGAACCCAATCCACTTCCTGTTTCCCCCATTGTTGTTGTACATGGCAGTGATAGCATAAGAGGACCAGGTCCACTTGAGGGATTTTTCAAGGTCACTCTTCACTCTTCCTAGTTCTTCATGAAGTTATTTGTTTTTCTCAAGATCAGCACACAAACTGGACTTCACTGAATTTAACTCACTTTCAAGCTTAATGTGTGCCACACTTGCAACTTTCTTTCCCTTTTGAGAATTTTCAAGCCTACTCTCCATTTTAAGTTCCCCAATTGTTTCCTTCAAGTTCACTAGTACCACTAATAGGTCATCTCTTTCATGCTAAATGTTAGCAACCCTCTCAGTTAAGAATTCTTTTTCTTTCTTTCACACTCAATGGTATCTTTTAGGTCTACCACAACGACCATTAGATAATCTCTTTCATGTTCTATATTTGCAATGTTTTCATCTAAGGCATCCTTCTCTTTCTTTATGTTCTCAATTGTTTCCTTTAAATCAACTACAACGACTACTAGGTCATCTCTGGTCTGTTCTACTTCTCCTAAATCAACAGTTAAAGCATCTTTATCATTTATAAGACTGTGATAAGCATCAATTAACACATTTTCCAAAGACGTATTTTTTAGGAGAATAAGATTTCAGATTTCTCTGAACTTCCAGAAAAGTTACCTCATCATCGTCGTCATCTTCATCATCATCAGACTGAGCCATCAAGGCAAAGATTGAGTCATACTCATTTGCTTTACTTTCTACTGCCATTATTGAACTATCACCATGATCAAATTTTTTCTCCAGATTCACTGGAGGAATCTCCCCATGCAGCAAGAGCTTGTTTCACAACATTGTCAGTGACATTCTTTCTCTTGAAGCATTTATCAGGAATTGAGTTCCTCTTGGCTACTTTATCTGTGTTGTGCTTGAATTGATCCTGCTTTAGGAGGGGACAATCCTTGATGAAGTGTATTGGCTTACCACACTTATGACAGAGGTCATAGTTTTTTGGCTTGCTAGAACTCCCTTTTTGGAATGCCTCCATTTCTGCGAACCATCTTCTGAAATCTTCTTGTCAAGTAAGCCATATCACCATCCTCACCACTTGAATCATTGCTGTCTGTCTTGAGGACCGGGTTCTTCTCTCTTTTGGGTTCTCTTCTTTCATTGTCCTTATTTTTCTTCATTTCATATGTTCTCAGATTGTCAACGAGTTCATCGATGGTCAGCTTCTGCAAGTCCTTCGCCTCTGTAATGGCGTTCACTTTGCTTTCCCAAGAACTGGGCAGCACGCTAAGGATTTTCCTAACAAGCTTGTTTCTTGGAATAATGTCACCAAGAGAGTGGAGCTCATTAATGATAGAGGTGAAGGGAGTATGCATATCTTGGATGGATTCATCATCTTTTCTCCTGAAGAGCTCGTATTCAGTTGTGAGCATGCCGATCTTGGATTGCTTGACCTGTGTTGTTCCTTCGTGAGATGTCTGGAGAGCTTCCCATATTTCCTTGGATGACTGACATGCCGATATCCTATTGTATTCATCAGGACCAATACCACATACAAGGATTTTCTTTGCACGAAAATTCTTCTCTATGGCTTTCCGGTCGGCATCATTAAATGCTTTTCTTGTTTTGGGAATAGTTACAGCAGGGTCACCACTATTTTTTGTGGAAACGAAGGGTCCATCACAGATGACGTTCCAGAGCTCAGAATCTTCAGCCATGATAAAATCGTGCATCCTTGTCTTCCACCATCCATAATACTGGCCATTGAACCTTGGTGGCCTGTAGGTGGACTGACCTTCTTCAAAGTTTGGGTGTAGCAGCTATGAGGATCCTTTCTAGGTGTTAGCCTGATAGAAAGAACCTGCTCTGATACCAATTGATAGAATTTAAGGGTCCACCAAACTATATAGAGAACCGGGTTCTCTATAAGTTCCCACAGATATAAGTTCCCACAGAAACCACACATACTGTAGTGAGTAAATGACAGGAGAAATTTTACGTGGAAAATTCCCAGCTCAACAGGATTAAAAACCATGACCTACCCTTGTAGGATTTCAACTTCTCTACGAGCAACTTTCAGATAACAACCTATGTAACCTAGGAATTAATCTCTTAATACCTCACTAACTTATAACACTCTATTACAAGACACTTTGTAATAATTCTATTACAAAGACTTTACAACTCGACTAACTCTAGCCAAGACACAAACACAAGGGTTTATGATTTACAATGGGTTTCCTACGCAATACTTTTAAACAAGCTAAGTAGGAATTACAATTGAAGAACTATTACAAAGTTACAGCTCAACTAAGGACATACAATAACTTGATATGGGGAACTGGTCCGTAGTAGTGTTGTTCTTTATTCTTGATGCACTTTAGAATCATTTTCTTGATGATCAATCACAGCGAGTGTGCTTGAGTAAATTCTCTAAGTGTTCAAGTCATTTGTTTTACCTTCCTTGATGTTAATAATGCATTTGTGACATCACTAGGATGATGTAAGCAAGGTAGGTAAAAGACACTCCCCATAAAGTTGACTGCTGCACTGTTTCTGCACTGTAGCGTAAGCATGCAGTAACTTTACAATTGGGGCAGTTGATTTGTGCAGTTTCCTCGGGAAACAGTATCGATCTATTCCATCTGTTGTTCCTTTGACTCTGAAGAGTTGAACCATATCCCAAGTTGGAACCTTTTGATCTTAAGGTCTTGATAATGTGTAACATGTTCCTTATCTGGTTCTTGACAGTAAGTTTGTTAGATCATCAAAACATAACATGGATATACATATAGCCTATCAAAATTAAAGAGTCACTGGGGTGATCAGATGCTTTTCTATAGATTTGGCTCAATAAGGCAATAACTGGTATGATATAAACTAAATAGACTGATATTATTGCAGGAAAGAAAATTGTACCTCTCAGACTTCTCTTTCCTTAATCATATTGCCTTACCTCTCAGTACTAATTAGGCTGCCTGTCAATTAATTACTCACTCTTTCCTAATTCAAGGGACAAATTATATTGACTAGATCTTTCTTGAGTACTTAGACAATTAATTCACAATCAATATAAGTTAATTAAGCGATAAAATATCAATATTCATCAATAGAAAGCAACTCCAACATTGAATAAACTAGTTATTCATAATTGAAAAATTTATTGAACTATAAGAATAAATAAATAAGAACATAAAAGAAGATTAAGAAACAAAAAAACTTTGTTAAAGCTTGAATCTTCACTCTAAAAGGAACTGCGGTTGCCTCTTTTAAACTATTGTAGAAAAGAAAGAATAAAGGAAATCCTAATATTGACCTCATTATTGCACCTTGTTCCTTGATTTGAGACCGCCCATAAGTTCATTTGGTGTTTTATTACTTGTGGACTCTGTTTTGGTCTCAAAAGATTCAGGAAGGATTTGTAATACTATCTCGAGATTCTGTAGCATTTCTCTTCATGCGTCAAGCCTTTGGATAAGTCCATAGGGTATTTGGACTAGCCAAGATGGTTTGAAGGGGCCCAGTGGGTGAGTTTTGGGGATCCGGGAGTCATTCTTTCATGAAAACCAACAAAGAACTTACTGCAGAAGTGCAGAGTTGAGGGGCTTGGAATGCGAGCATAGTTGACATCCACCAGCAGAAGTCCTACAATTTTAACACTTTGTACAAATAGCCCCATTTGTTACCTTGAGTTCGTTTCATAATTTTGGGATATATGGAGCTCAAATTAAGGTAATGTTGAAGGAATTTTCAACTATGATGATGGGGTAAGTGATTCTCACTCAAATATATGATTATAACATGAATCAATCGTCAATCTTGCCTTAGAATCAACGATTCAAAAGAGGAAAATAGGGTTCTTGACTTGAAACAAAACAAAGTATGTTTGAAAATTTGAACATCGATTTGGATTCAGACTGAAAATCTAATTAAATATTTGGACTCATGAGGTTACGAGTCAAAGGCATTTGATTCTTGTTTTGGAATATGACTATGTGAGCCCGAGGTTGACTTGTATTGACTTTGACCAAGATCGAATCTTTTGCGTAGATAATTGAGTCCTATGACTTTGTTTCACACGATGGAGCATTCTTTGGCTAGATCGGGCTTGTTTGATGGATTTGGAGCAAGAAAAGGTAGATAATAGCTAGCCCGGGATATAGGTAAGTGATGACTTGTTAATCAAGATTGAAATATCCATGTCGAATTGATATCTCCTGATATGATATTTGATGATATTGCATCTTTTGTTATATTCTTATTGCAAAATATTATAAATTGTACAGGTGTCACGACCCCAATTTTCCTCCGTAGGATGTCGTGATGGTACCTAGTCTCTACGACTAGGTAAAACTAACATTTATTAACAATTTAACAGAATATCATTGGCAAGGTACCAAAAACAAAACTGAATAACTTATAAAACCTTCCAAAAATAGAATCTCATCAATACACACCCCAAAACCGATGGAGCTGAGTCATAAGCTCTATAGAATAACTCTAGAATATTTACTACATCACTGTCTGAAAGAGATACAATAGGAAGTAAAACAGGGAAGGTGACTCCGAGGCCTGCGGACGTGGAGCAGGTATACCTTGAAGTCTCCCAAGCAGCAACTACAAACAACCTCTAATGACCGTCACGAGCAGACGTACCTGGATCTGCACAAAAATAAATGTGCAGAAGCATAGTATGAGTACACCACAACGGTACCCAGTAAGTATCAAGCCGAACCTCAGTAGAGTAGTGACGAGGCTAGGTCAGGACAACTACTACGATAAATAAATAGTATAAAAATGTAATACAGATATGTAATGGAAAGTGAAGAAACAACTGATACAAAACAAGATGATAGCATAAACTAGTACCAGAAATCAACAATGGAAATAACATAAAAAACCAACTAAAGGGGCTATAATGATCATGTACAGACAACAACCGCTAGAACAATAAAGAATGAAACAACATGAAATAATTCCCACCAAACACTTTGCAACCTAAAATAAACAACAAGAATCACAATGAGGAACCACCTCGTGTATAATGAAATCAAAACCGAGGTACCGCCTCGTATAATCAAGAATCACAACCGAGGTACTACCTCGTATTCACATTTATCAATTTCAATCACAATATTTCCTTATAACGCCACGTGAGCCTTACATTTGTAAATAGGTTTTGAAAACAGTTTTTCCGAAATAGCTACACGAACATTAGCCCACCTTATGATGCCGCATGGCTTCACGTAGTTCCTCTACAAGCAACATGCACATAAGTCCCACCTTATACCTTAGCATGCACATTAACCCCAAGCCTTATATTGTCGCATACGCGTCAATATCATATCAGAATAATAATTTGCACCACAAGTGCCTATATATTACAACTTGCCAACAACAACAACAATTCTAATATTTCCACAACAATAGCCCATGGCTCCACCACAACATATACAAGAATATCAACAGCAACAATGAATGTAAAATGCTCAATAAGATAGATGTCTCAACAATAAATAACTTCGCCTCAACGTGTTAACGACTTTCACAACTTCAACACCAATTAACTCAATAATGAGAGAAATAATGTATAACTACGATATTTGTTAAGACTAACTTACAATAGAAGAGATAACATTTAGCAATGAGTTTCAAATAATGGAAATCAACAAGGAAAGGGATAACGTGAAAAATTACTTCAAGTAAATGAAAATCAATTAGGAAAGAGATAACACGGTCAACAACTTCAAATAATGATAGTTAACAATGAAGAGATAGCATGTAACAATAAAAGAGGCAACACGTTCAACTAAAGCATGAGAGCAAATGATAAATTAGGAGGTAGAACAAGTATTAACAAAATCATTTAAGGCATATAAGGATAGACTAACACAAGTACGAATAGATTGGCTAAGAGAATTAGAACATGATATGGTACTCAATTAAAGCATGGAAATAGTATAAGTAGCCTAAACCAGTCAAATACTACGTACAACCTATGTACCCACTCGTCACCTTGCGTACACGAATTTCACTTAGCACAATTGAGTCAAACAATACCAATCCTAAGAGTAGTTCCCCCACACGAAGTTAGGCAAGACACTTACCTCAACTAGGCTAATTCAACACTAGAAAATAGCTTTTCTCTTAAAATCCGCCTCCACACGGCTCAAATCTAACCAAAATCGACTCAATATCATCAAACAATACTAGGGAGTTCAAGTGCAATAGATAAAGTTAAGATCTTTACACTTTTTCTAAAAAGTCAACAAAACTTAACCCGGGGCTCGCCCAGTCAAAACCCGAGTCCAATGGTAGATTTTGAGTCAAAACCTGGTGTTCGCAATCTGGTGTCTGGTGCTCTGGTGTCGCAATTGCATACACTAGGTTTGCAAATATGAAGGTGACAGTAGGGGATTGATGTCACAAATGCGACCTCCCCTTCGCATTTGCAAAGGAAGCAGAATCTGGGCAGAGTTCGTAATTGCGACCATTTGTTCGCATTTGTGATATTTCCAGCTTCGCAATTGCGAAGCCTTTCTCGCAAATGCGATGAAGTATAAGGCTGCCAGGGTTCGCAAATGCGAGCCCTGGTCCGCAATTGTGAGAATTCGCAAATGCGAATCCTGTGTCACAAATGCGACATCTATAGCTGGTTAAAGGGCCGGGAGACGGGATTTTTGAACTCATTCTCATATTTTTGAACCCTAGACTCGGTAGGAGGCGATTTTCACCTACAAACCATGGGTGATTTTTACCTACAAACCTTGGGTAAGTGATTCTAATCTCTTTCTAATCAAATTCCATCAAGTTATCTTAGATTTTAACATCAAAATCATGTGAATCAAAGTTAAAATTTGTGAAAACTTTGTCAAGTTTTTGAAAAATAAGAATTTGAGGTTGAGAGTCAATTTGGACTCGAATTTTGAAACTAATCATATATATGAACTCTTGGGGTAATGGATAAACAAAATCTACCATTGAACTCGGGTTTTGACTGGGCGAGCCCCGAGTTGACCTTTGTTGACTTTTTGGAAAAGGTGTAAAGATCTTAACTTTATATATTCTAATTGAACTCCCTAGCATTGTTTGATGATATTGAGTCAATTTTGGTTAGATTTGATCCGTGTGGAGGCGGAGTTTAAGGGAAAAGCTATTTCCGAGTGTTGAATTGGCGTAGTTGAGGTAAGTGTCTTGCCTAACTTCGTGTGGGGGAACTACCCTTAGGATTGGCATTGTTTGACTCAATTGTGCTAATTGAAATTCGTGCACGCAAGGTGACAAGTGGGTACATGGGTTGTACATGGTATTTGACTGGTTTAGGCTACTTACACTATTTCCATGCTTTAATTGAATGCCATATAATGTTCTAATTCTCTTTGCCAATCTATTCGTACTTGTATTAGTCTATCCTTACATGCCTTGAATGATTTCGTTAATACTTGTTCTACCTCCTAATTGATCATTTGCTCTCATGCTTTAGTTGAACTTGTTGCCTCTTTTATTGTTACATGCTATCTCTTCATTGTTAATTATCATTATTTGAAGTTGTTGACCGTGTTATCTCTTTCCTTATTGATTTTCATTTACTTGAAGTAATTGTTCACGTTATCCCTTTCCTTGTTGATTTCCATTATTTGAATCTCATTGCTAAATGTTATCTCTTTTATTGTGAATTAATCTTAACTAATATCGTGGTTATACATTATTTCTCTCATTGTTGAGTTAAATGGTGTTAAAGTTGTGAAAGTCGTTAACACGCTGAGGCAAAGTTAGTTATTATTGAGACATCTATCTTATTTCTATATTTTTTGTACATCAATTACCTTACACTTTGGTGTTTTAATGATAAATTGTGTGACATTCGAGCTTAATGGAGTTGCTTTTATGTGTAGGACCATTTAAACACGAAGAGGAATGAAAGTTGCACAAATTGATGTTGAAAATACAAGAAAAGAGCACGAAAGAAAAAATCGGTACAAGGCAAGGAGGGAGCTCGCCCCAGAACTTGCCGCACTTGGCCCAAGGCAAGGTGGAGCTCTCACCCAGCCATGCCTCGCGAGGTCCAGAACCTCGCCCCACACCTAGCCTCACGAGGAAAGAAGCTCGCTCCATGCCTTATCCACGTGCCCCTATCCGAGAGAAAATTATTTTCTTGTTGATTTTGGACTTGGGGACTTTGCGTACACCTATAAATAGTCCTTGAACTCATTTTTGAGAGGGGAATTGGATCAAGGGAGATCAAGGAGCCGTCGTGGAGGCCGGAGTCATCGAATTTCATCTTTCTTCCGCCAAATTTAGTAACTTTTATCCTTCCTTGGATGATTTGGTTTTTGGCTATCATGTCTATTGGAGCTAAACTTCTCGTTCTAGGGCTGTGGTTCTTTTATGAATATTGTTATTTGGATATTGATTTTGGTTTCTTGATTTATAGTATCGGTTTATTTATTCAATGCCACGCTTAATTATTTGATTACTTAATTATTTATTTGCTAATTGACTTGCTTGGTTATTATACGGGAATTATAAATGCAGTCTTGTTGATTCTAACTCTATAGACATATATGTGTTAGGTTAGCTTGGATTGGAAAGTAAGAGCTCGACAGATTCTTATGAGCAATATTAACCTGGTCAAATAAACCATATAATTTATTAGTCAGTTTAAGTGAAGAATACAATAGAATTATTATATAGTCCATAACCCTAGATCGTTTTCATTATATTGATAAGATAAAACCATGCTCTTCCTCTGTTTAAAGTTCATTAATTGTTTTATTTTTGTTTTTGTTAGTTTAGATTCAAATACTTTTGGGTTTAATCCTTGTATAGATAATTAGGATAATCTAATTTAGTTAGTAGTTGATGAAAAGTCATCATGCGAACGATACTCTACTTATCAATTTATTATTTGTCGACCGCGTATACTTGGGTGTGCATTTGGCCGCAATAAATTTTTGGCGCCATTGCCGGGGACTTAGAATTAGATATTTTCTAGATTAAATTTTTACTTTTTTGTTTATTCAAGTTATTTTTTTATTGTTTATTATTTATTTTAGTATTTTGTTACTTACTTATTAGGGCATCTTGGAATGAAAATTAGTTGAATGGTAGTTATTCTTATTAGATCTTTGTCCATATTATGGAGGACCCCACTAGTAATCTCAATCCTATGAGTGAAATATTTGTAATATGTGTGGTGGTCAAGGTTGCCATTGTGATGATTGTACTAATTCTTTTTATCCTTCTCCGAGCCCTTATTATAATTTTTCTAAAAATGTTTGTTAGTTTTATAGAAGCAATGAAGTGGAGGATGTGGACGTGATGCCTGTATTAGGGATATTTTAAGGCAAGTAGCAGAGCAACAAGATGAACTCAAAAAAGCATACAAAGAACTAGTGCAGCAATCACAAGAATGAAGGTCAATAAGGAAGAATTTTCAGAAGAGAGCAAGTTTTTGCAAGAGAAGTGTTTTGAAGAAGTGGAGAGTTTGAGCCAAACTTGTCTAATGGAACAAGCTCAATAATTGAAAATTTATGAGGCTCAACGTGAGGAAATTACATATGGGATGAGACATTTAATAGAAGGAAGATCTGAATTGGGACAAGAGATCAAAAAGTTTGGCATTGCTATTCACGATTTGGAGGTTAATTTGAATGCAAATTTTGATGTGTCTAACACCCAACACAATAATAATGAGTTGTGAAGCTGAAAAAGAACTTATAACTCATATGCGGAGTAGATAATATTGCACTTGAAGATTCTAATATATGTACACATAAGGATATAAATAGTAATGTAATTCTAGATTTGGGACGCATTGATCCTCATTCTTTATATTTTTCAACATTGTGTTTGGATGACGACATAGAAATCGAGTCAGCTGAGACTTTGGAAGAGCCAACGAATGAGAAACAATGTGCTTACATTCTTGAATTTGTCGTACTAGAAAGATAGAATTACATACCTCATCTGAAGGCCAAGAAATGTAAAATATTACATTGGTTACTTGGTCCAACTAGAGTTATCCCACCACCCCAGGAGCATATCTGAAAACCTGAAACCAAATTAGGGATATAATTCATAAGTTCAAGATGGAGGCAAAAAGATATTCAAATCGTGCCACGACTATAAATTAGGCGCTTGTTGGGAGGCAACCCAGCTTTACTGTTTTGTTTTGTTTTTGTTTTTTTAAATGTGTTATTATTGTAGTATTTATTTTTGTATTCTAGGATTATACAACAACAATAGACCCAGTATATTTCCAACATGTGGGGTCTGGGAGGGTAGTCTTTACGCAGACCTTACCCCTACCTAACGAAAGTAAAGATGCTGTTTCCAATAGACCCTCGACTCGGTAAGAGTGCAAAGAATAAGAAGAAGGAGGAGGAGGAGGAGGAGAAGGAGAAGGAGGGGAAAAGCAAGAAAAGGAAGAGAGAAGAATAAGAGGGAGATAAAGGATAAGTAGTGCCAAATAATAGTAACAGGGACTACAATACCTGGGGTGAATGGGCATGGGAATCAAAGCCATAGAAAGTGTGTAAAAGCGATCTAGATGATTAGAACAAAGTGTGGGATACCCGCATAAAAGACCATGCTTGGGAGAAGTCTGAGTATCCCCATGAGCTGCTAATACTTCGGCCTTTGGCCTTTCAGGGAGTTCCTCTTTCCACCCACTATGTTTGGCTTTAAATGTGCATTGGGGACACTGCACACTTTTAAGTGTGGGGTGGGAGAATTCCTTTGGATAATTACTAGTATTATATTAGTAAGTTATCTTCTTATTTTTTTGTATTTTTAGCTGCTTATTTCTATTTTAAGTTGCTTACATGGGGTAGTAAAACTATTAGTGTCGTATTTAATTGTGTAGTATTTTAGTGGCTTAATTTGGAAAAAAGTCAAAACTATGGAAAATAAAAATAATAGGATTATTGGACTTTTTTCGACGATGGAACTCCTAGACAGTTTTTTTGAGGGATTAAAGTCTAAACAAAAATACAAAAAAAAATAAAAAAATAGAAAATATGTTTTTTAGCTTTCTATAGGTAGTAATAATCCCCCGTGATCTTTCTTTGTGCCTCGATTATTTTTCATAGGATGTATCTTGAACTGGCTGAATTTTTTAATTTTTAGAATAGATTAGGATTTAGGGAATAAAAATATGAAGAATGTTGAGATTCCTAGATGCCTTTGACTTGTTTGATAGTAGCATACTGTCACAACCCAAAATTTTATCAAAGCTGTGATGACGCCTAACACCGCTTGCTAAGCAAGCCAACAACACATATGCAAAAATAAACATCAACAATAGTAAGAAATAGTCTCAAATAACGTAATAACTGAAGTCAAATGATGATACAACTGAAGACCACCCAAATTCTGGTATCACCGAGTGCATGAGCTCTATAAAGTGCTAAATACATTGTCTGAACAATACAATACTGCCTGAAAGTCTAAACAATAATAACGTAAGATAAAGGAGGGGACTTCAAGGGCTGCGAATGGAACAACAGTGCTACCTCGAAATCTCCAAGAAAATTCGAATACTTCTCATCGGCAACCATCGCTATCGACAACACGGGAATCTATACATGAAGTGCAGAGTGTAGTATGAGGGTGATCAAACAAATTGTCAATGCGAGACAATAGATATTTGTTCTTGATAGTAACCTTGTTCATCTGCCTATAATCAATATACATTCTCATAGAACCATCCTTTTTTTCTTCACAAATAACACTGGCGCACCCTAAGGAGAAACACCCGGCCTGATGAACTCCTTATCCAACAACTCCTGCAACTGCTCCTCAAACTCCTTCAACTCAGTTGGAGCCACGTGATACGGTGGGATATATATGGGCTGGGTGTTCGGCACCAAGTCAATAAAAATCAACGTTCCTATCGGGTGGCATGCCTGGTAGGTCTGCAGGAAACACATCTGGAAACTCCCTCATTACTGGAACTGAATCTACAGTAGAAGTATCACCACTAACAACTCTAGCAAAGTCTAGATATGCCAAACACCGCTTCTCAACCGTCTGTTGAGTCTTCAGAAATGAAATCACCCTACTAGGAGTGTAACCAAGAGAACCCCTCTATTCCAACGTTGGCAACCCCGACATAGCTAATGTCACGGTCTTAGCGTGATAATCAAGAATAGCATAGTACAACAATAACCAATCCATACTTAAAATCACCTCAAAGTCGACCATATTAAGCAACAAAAGATCAAGCATGGTCTCATAATCCCCAAGAGTAACCACACAAGACCAATACACACGATTCAACAAATAGAATCACCAACATGTTTAGACACATGAACATAAATATCAAGAGAACCACGATGCATATCAAAATAAGGAGCAAAATACGATGACATATAAGAATAAGTAGACCCCGGATCAAACAACACAGAAACGTCTCTATGACAGACCGAAACTATACATGTGATCACCACATCTGAGGCCACTGTTGACACTTAATTTTGGCCTTCCTAAAATTTAACTTCTGCAGGCTTCCTAATAAAAATAATGATAAAATATAGTTTTTGCACATTATTTGGCTTTAATGCAATTTATTGATAATTATTCCTATTTTGTGTTTTACAAAATATAGGAATTTCTATCATTTTATTGCAATTAATTAAATACTACAAGTTTTGTTCATTTTCATGAATTTCAAAAATAATTTATTGATAATTGTCCTATTTTTTAAATATTAAGATATTCTATCAATTTATTTTCTTTGTTAAATAATAAAAAATAATAACTACTACGACACAATTGTAGTAGTTACAGTTTTAAATAAATATTATAATATATTTTAATTAAATAATTATTTTTTAATTTATAGCGCAGTCTAGTAATTACAAGGAAGCCGGTAGAATTTATTCCAAAATGTGACAAGACACCATGAATTGACAAGACATCATGATGTGACAAGTCACTTGATGTGACCTGATGTGACATGATATTTCTTTACCCTTATTTTTGACCATATCTTTATTCTTTTAGATTATCTTTTATTTTTAGTTAAATGTAGTCCACATGCTTTAAAAATCATTAAATATCTACTACTACACTACACCACCCTCTTCTCTCTCATCAGATTTTTAAATGTGAGATGACAAACCCTAATTCTCATTATCTCCTATTCTCTCAAATGAGAGACTAGCTGCACACCCAAAATAATCTGATGCTCTCTCCCAATTTTGAGACTCTAGCCGCTTCTCCCATGTCTCTCATCCCTCTCGATGTCATCTTCCCCTCTCACGCCTATGCTGCCGCAGCCGGCTGGCCGGCGTCCCACTGCTACCACCCCTTTTCTCTCACCGCTGGCCTTCCTCTTCTCTCTCCCGCTGACCTTTCTGTCTCGCCGAAATTGACCACCGGCGACTGGTCGGATATATATAGTGTCACGATATTTCACTTGCTAGGCAAGCCAACATTAGCTAAATTATTTAACCAGTTTTAACAATTTAGATCAAGACATAAAGAATACTAAATTATAATTATTTGAAATAGAATAACAAACGCCAAATGACGAATTTTAAACATATCCAGAATCTGGAATCACGAATACATGAGCATCTAGAATGCTACTAATTCTATCTCAAAAGAAGTAAAATTGTTTAATACTAAGTAAACAATGAAACTGGATAAAGGAGGGGACTCCAGGGCTGCGAACACTATGCAACAATACCTCAAGTCTCCAGAGCAGCTGAATCCAAGCAGTCTCGCTATGAGCCGCCGGGATCAATATTGGTATCTGAAAAAGAAGTACAGAAGTATAGTATGAGTACAACCGAACCCATGCACTCTGTAAGTGCCGAGCCTAACCTCGACGAAATAGTGACGAGACTAAGGCAAGTCACTTAAAAATAACCTGCATGAAATAATAATAATAACATAAAATCAAGAATATAAATAAAGCAATAAAATCATATAAACGAACCCGAAGGTCAACTACCAGAGAGCCTAGAATAACATAATCTCAAGCCTCATATCACAGTACCAAGGATAACTCAACAATCTCAAATAATTACAACATATCAAATCCGTTGCGGCGTGCAACCCAATCCCACCATACCATCATCTGTTCATATCATAATCCGTCCTTATTCCTTCATATCATTTCAATACTGTTCAATACTGTTGTGGCGTACAACCTGATCCCCAAACAATTTCAAATTATTAACATAATTAACTCAACAACAGTGTTTGCAAAATATCAACACAAAGGAGGTGAAATGTACAAATAATAAAGAACCACAGAATAAACGGAGAATATCCAACATCTCGGAATCTCAAAACCAATAAAAACAGATAAAATATGTGACAATCAAAATATACAATTAAAGCAAGTAGAAATATGAAGCAAATAAGCAGAAATCGTATGAGAAATGAATAAATTAAGGCAAGTAACAATTAAGTAACAAGTCAAGTATAGCATGGATGTCAAGTAAAAACATGCAACAGTTAAAGAATAAAATATGAAATAACATGGAATAAATGAAGACATGGAAATAACTATCCCAATCGCGTATGCTAAATCCCATGACGACACATATACACTCGTCACTTTGCATATACGCCATTTCCTCACATAATTTCACATAACAAGTAGTTCAACAAGTCCTAGTTCTCTCAAGTCAAGGTTAGACACAACACTTACCTCACTCCACAAAAACAAGCAATCAATTAACCATGGCCTTGCCCTTTGAGCAAGCCTCCAAACCAACCAAAATTTAACCAATTATCGATCAAATAATTCAAAATAGCTTTAGAAAATACCCATGTGTGAAAAGATTCAATCTTTGATAAAATTGGAAAAATTCAATAAAAGTCAACCTCGGACTCGCTTGGTAAAAATCCGAGATTCTGATCAAAATCCGATTATCCATTCACCGCCGAGCCCGGTTATGTGATTTGTTTCAAAATCCGACCTCAATTTGATGTCTAAATCTCAATTTTGCAAAATCCCTAATTTCTACCATGGAAATTCTAGATTTGATATTAAATTCTCATGAAAGGTAATGGGGAATTGGAAGAAATTGGATTAGAGTTACTTACCAATGATTTTGGGAAGAAAACATCTCTTGAAAAATTGCCTCTAGAGTATTTAGGGTTGAGAAATGGTGTGAAATGAACTAAGTCCTGATTTTTTCCTATTTTACCCAACTACAGATGTCGCAATTGCGAACTCTTATTCGCAGTTGCGGGCATCGCAAATACGATAAATAGGTCGCAATTGCGAACTGTGTCCCTAGCCAGCTTTGGTCGTAATTATGACAAATATATCACAAATGCAATCTCCCTTCCACCGCAAATGCGATCAAAGGTTCGCATTTGCGAACCTATCTAAGCCTAGGGCTCAGTTGCAAATGTGACCAAGCCATCACAAATGCTAGTTCTGAGGTGTCCGCAATTGCGAACATTTCTTCACAAATGCGAAGACTACCCTGCCCAGTCCCCCATCGCGATTGCGAGCTCAACTTCACAAAAGTGGAGTTCGCATTTGCAAACAGGTCTTCGCAATTGCGAGATCTGCAACCCAACACCAGAACTGAAGCACCAACAGTCCTTAAACTATCCAAACTCATTTGAAACGCGTAAGGAATTCACTCGAGCCCCTCGGTGTAACGACCTGATCTGTTGTTTTGTATAATTGTGCCCTGTTACCCCCTTCAGACATGTGTATTTATGACTCTGACTTGCGGGGTTGGTTAGTTTTGTTCCGGGAAGCTTTTGGGTTGATTTGGACCCTTTGATTCTTGACTTAGAAGTTTAAATTAGAAATAAAACTTTTCCTTTTGTAAAAATGATCCCGAAACTATAGTTTGATAGCTCCGATAGCTTCGCATCGTGATTGCAGACTTAGGGGTATGCTCAGAATTGATTTCGGAAGTTCGTAGGTCGATTTATGTTGATTTACTGAAATTTGGCAATTTGAAGTTGAAAAGTTTGACCATAGGTTGACTTTTAGCTATCGAGATCAAAATTTGAATTTAGGACTTGAAATACGCCCGTTATGCTATTTAGAACTTGTGTGAAAAATTTGATAGCATTTGGAGTTGGTTTGATAGGATTCGGACGTTTAGTTGTAATTTTAGAAGTTCTTGAAAATTTACTTTGAAATTCATGCGTTTTAGAGTTCAATTCATAGATTTATATATTATTTTTGTGTTTTGATCGCGCGAGTGAGTTTGTATGATATTTTTAGACTTGTGTGGATGTTTGTTTTGGAGCCCCGAAGGCTCGCATGAGTTTCAGACATGTTTCGGAAAGTTTTGAATTGAAACATGCAGGATCTGGTGTCTGGTGCCTCTGGTGTCGCAATTGCGAATACTAGAGCCGCATTTGCGACCTTAGCAGGGAACCCACAGGTATCGCACCTGCGATGCCTGGGTCATATTTGCGAAGAAGTCTTGGGCTGGGCTAGGTTCGCATTTGCGATGGTTTTCGTCGCTTTTATGAGGGTAGCCAGGTTCGCAATTGCGAACTCATCTTCGTATTTGCGAAGAGCTTCCCAGGCCTGTCAGTGCCACAATTGCGAGATTTTATTCGCAATTGCTAGAGTTCATAATTGCGAACCCATGTCGCAATTGCAAACCCATGTCGCAATTGCGATAACTGCAATAGAACATAAGGATTGGAAGTCGGGATTTTATCTCCCATTCTCTCATTTTAGAACACTAGAGTCGGCAGGAGGCGATTTGGAGAGGGGAGTTTCACCTACAAACTTTGGGTAACTGCTTGTAATATTTTTTTTTTATCATATTCCATCAATATATCTTATATTTTAATATCAAATCATGTGAATCAAAGTGAAAATTTGTGAAACTTTGTCACATTTTTGGAAAATAAGAAATTGAGTTTTCAGAGCCGGTTTGGACTCGGATTTTGAAACTAATCACATATATGAACTCTTGGGGTCATGGGTAGTCGGAATCTACCATTGGACCCGGGTTTTGATTGGGGGGTCCCCGAGTTGACTTTTGTTGACCTTTTGGGAAAAGTGTAAAGATATTAGCTTTATCTATTGTAATTGATTTCCCCGGCATTGTTTGATATTATTAAGTCGATTTTGGTTAGATTTGAGCCGTGTGAAGGCAAATTTTAGGGGAAAAGCTATTTTTGAATGTTGAATTGGCCTAGTTGAGGTAAGTATTTTGCTTAACTTTGTATGGGGGAACTATCCCTTAGGATTGTTTATTCATTTTGCTATGAGAAAGCCGTGTACGCAAGATGAGTGGGTACACGAGTTGTACGTGGTATTTGACAGTTTTAGGCTACTTAGACTATTTTCATGCTTCAATTGAAATTCTATATCATGTTCTAAATTCTCATAGTCAATCTATTCTTGTTTGTGCTTGTCTATCCTTACATGTCTTAATTGACTTGTTTAACACTTGTTCTACATCCTACTTGATAAATTGCTCTCATGCTTTAGTTGAACTTGTTGCTCCTTTATTTGATACATGTCATCTCTTTTATTGTTGATTATCATTACTTGAAGTCATTGTACGTGTTAACTCTTTCATTGTTAATTATCATTATTGAAGTCATTATTACTAGTTATCTCTTTCGTTGCTATTATTCTCATTTGAAGTCATGTTATTCCTTCCATTGTGAGTTGGTTTTATTTGGTTCGTAGTTACACGTTATCTTTCTCATTGTTGAGTTATTGGTGTTGAAGTTGTAGAAGCCGTATCATTTTGAAGCAAAGTTGATAATTGTTGAGATATCTTTCTTGTTGAGAATTTTACATTCATTGTTATTGTTGATATTCTTGTGCATGTTGTGGTGGAGCCGTGGGATATTGTTGTGGAAATATTGATATTGTTGATTGTTGGCAAGTTGTGATATATGGGCACTTATGGTGCGAGTTGTTATTGTAATGTGATATTGACGCGCATGCGGCGGTATAAGGCTTGGGGTTAATGTGCATGCGGCGGTATAAGGTGGGACTTATGTGCGTGTTGCTTGTAGGGGAACTACGTGAAGCCACGCGGCATCGTAAGGTGGGCTAAAGTGCGTGTAGCTATTTCGGAAAAACTATTTTCAAAACCTATTTCAAATGTAAGGCTCACGCGGAAGTATAAGGAAAGATTGTGAATTATGAATACGAGGTGGTACCTCGGTTGTGATTCTTGATATATATACACAAGACGGTACCTCGGTGGTGATTCTTATTGTAAATGAGACAGTACCTCGTTGTGATTCTTGTTGTTTTGTTCTTCCTTATTTTTGTCAGTTATTTTCCGTATATGATCTTTGTGGTTCTCTTTAACTAATTTTTTAATGTTATTTCTGTGCTTACAATTCCAGTATTAGTTCATACTGTTAACTGTTTCGCATCAGTTATTTCTCCGCTTTCCATTATTTATCCTTATTACGTTTTTATACTGTTTATTTATATCCTAGTAGGTGTTTTGACCTGACCTCGTCACTACTCTACTGAGGTTGGGCTTGATATTAACTGGGTACCATTGTGGTATACTCATACTATGCTTCTACACATCTTTTTGTCCAGATCCAGGTATGTCTACTCGTACCGGTCGTTAGTGACCGACTGTTAGCTTCTTTACAGAGACTTCAAGGTATTCCTGCATGGTGTCCGCAGGCCTCGGAGTCACCTTCCTTTACTTTTACTACTATTGTATTTTTCATTCAGACAATGATATAGTAGACACTCTAGTATGACTCTGTAGAGCTTATGAATCAGTTCCACCGGTCTTGGGGAGTGTAATGTTGTTGATCCTGTTTTCGTAAGTTTATATCAGTTATTCAGCCTTGTTTTAGTATTTTGTTAATTATTTCCGTCAAGTCATTATGAACTGTTAGGCTTACCTAGTCGTAGAAACTAGGTGCCATCATGATATCTTATAGAGGAAAATTGGGGTCGTGAAACTCAGGCTCCAAACCAAACGTGCGCGCAAGTGTAATAACATCAATGGAACTCGCTTGCGTGATCAAAACACCAAAATAACATCTAAAACTAAAAAGTGAACATCAAAATGAATGAAATTTCAAAGGAAACTCAAGAACATCTAGAATCACAACTAAGCATACAAATCCTATCAAACCAACTCCGATTTGCACCAAATTTTGCAGACAAGTTTTAAATAGAAAAACGGACCTATACTAAGTCTCAAAACCAAAATTCCAACTCGATATCCATAAAGTCAACCTATGGTCAAACTTAGGAAATTTTCAAACATTCAATTTGTTAACTTTCGACAAAACAAGTCAAATCATCCTAGGGACCCCCGAATTCAATTCCGGACATACTCCCAAGTCCAAAATCACAATACGAACCTATCAAATCGTCAACACACCGATCCGGGATCATTTACCAAGAATATTGGCCGTGGTCAACTCTACAAATCGTCAAAATTTCCATTTTTATCAAAATTTCATAAAAAAGCTTTTTGAAAAGTGACACGGACCATGCACGCAAACCAAGAAACATCAAATGAAGCTATAGAGGTCTCAGAACACAAAAATAACGGCTAGAACTCAAAATGACCTATCGGGTCGTCACATTCTCCACCTTTAAAAAAACCGTTTGTCCTCGAAAGGACATAGAAAAGTACCTGAACTGGTGAAAAGGTGTGGGTATCTACTCCGCATATCAGACTCAGACTCCCACGTAGCTACCTCGATCGACTGACCTCTCCATTACACTTTCACAGAAGGAAAATTCTTAGACCTCAACTGTCAAACCTGCCGGGCTAGAATAGCTATCAGCTCCTCCTCATAGTCTAAATTCTCATCAAGCTAAACTATTCTGAAGTCCAAAACATGTGAGTTGTCCTCATGGTACTTTCAAAGAATAGAAACATGGAATACCGGATGTACTCCTGATAGGCTAGGAGGCAATGCAAGATTGTTGTCCACCTCACCAACCCTCTCAAGGGTCTCAAAAGGACCAATATATCTGGGGCTCAACTTTTCCTTCTTTCCGAACCTCATCACACCCTTCATGGGTGAAAATTTTAGCAAAACCCTCTCTCCCACCATATTAGCTTCATCTCGAACCTTCTGATCAGCATAACTCTTTTGCCTAGACTGTGCTGTACGGAGCCAATCCTGAATTAACTTAACCTTCTATATAGCATCACGAACCAAATCGGTGCCCAACAAACCTAGCCTCTCCGGGCTGAAACCAACCAATCAACAAACGACATCGCCTCCTATGTAAGGAATCATATGGTGCCATATGAATACTCGACTGGTAACTGTTGTTGTAGGCAAACTATACAAGACGTAAGAATTGGTCCCATGAACCTCCGAAATCCATAACACAAATGCGTAACATGTCCTCCAAGATTTGAATGGTGCGCTCGGACTGTCTGTCCGTCAGAGGATGAAACTGTCACGCCCCAAACCAATGGGCCTCGATGGGCACATAGTGCCTTACCCAACCGAGTACCAACATAACGTATTTTTCTTATCATATCATCATGGGTAAATGGGTCAGAAGGTCCATTATGAGATAACCAAAATAAAACATAAGGGAATACTCGACATAGGATGACCCAACATGATATACAAACTTATACATGTGACATACAGGCCTATAGGACTAAAATGATCATTTGTACACTCAAAACATAGGCCGTCAAGGCCATAAAATCATCCATATATATGACATATGTCTACAAGTGTCTAAGAGTACATAAATGTCATAAAGGCCGGGACAGGGCCCCGCCATACCAATCTATACATGTCCAAAGCATACTGACAAAATAGGCAACTCCGGAGCAAGTGGAGTGCACCAACACCTTCCGCTGAGCTGATACCCAACTAGGAGGACTTATCAACCTATCTATCGGGACCTGCAGGCATGAAACATAGCGTCCCCAGGCAAAAGGGACATCAATACAAATAAAGTACCGAGTATCTAAGGCATGAAAAACAGTATATAAAAGACATGAAAGAAATATGGAGTAAAGAACTCAACCTGTAAGTCTGAATAGCTCTGTGAATCATGAAAAATTTATAATGTCATGCATATGGATATAAATGTCATATCATGCATAGGTATATGCGTACATAACGTCATCAAGCCTCTGAGGGCATCCCATCATATCATCTCGGCCTCTGTGGGCGCAATCATCAACGTATACCAGCCGATCAGGTGGTGGTGCGTATCTAACGCCGTAACCTCTTCCCATACCCCATGTACATATAATATATGCATATATAATGCCATCTGGTCATGGGTAATTGTACATGTATAAATGAATGCAATGCATAATGACGTAAGTCAATAAGATCCTTCGGAATGTCATAAGATCATTATGCCTTCAGATACACTTTATCAACTTATGTATTTTCTGAGACCCATGAACAGACGATATAATAATAGGACACATGGGGAATCAAGAACATAGGCAACCCTAGTACTTCTAAGAATAGAGTCACTTGTGAAAGTTGCGTGTTTGCTCGTTTCGTTGTATCATATGGATCATGCCAAAATAAAAGAAAGGATAGCCTTAACATACCTTAACCCCGTTGAGTCCTTAATACTTTCCAAGAAACTATTCAAACAACTCAACTCAATCTACCATAGCACAAGGAGATTCAAAATCAATGATGATTAAAGGCTAAGTCTATAACTTAAGCTAGTAGCTCGTTTACGTAAATTCGGTAGCATCTCCCCTGTAACCTTGCTTTACCACGTCCATCAACCAACACGAAACCATACAACCTTCACCTATATACTTTCATAACCACAACACAAATCAATCTACACAACAATAAGTGCATAAACATCACTAACAAAACTACTATTTTACACGACAAACGACAAGCTCAGATTGAATCCCTTTTGAACCATTTAACCCCAAAGTCATTCATTCATTAACTTAACAACATAGCCAGCATGATATTAAGTACAATGGGAGGAGTTCTAACCTCCTATTCATGTTAAGCACCCTATTCTTATCCCAAAAGTACATGTTATAATATTCCCAATTTGTCGACTTTCGACGAAACTTATTTTCTTCAATATTTTTAGCTTCTAAGTTTTTCAACCCTCTTGGTACTTGTTATCCATGATCTTTAATATTTGTAACCTCCAAAGTAAAATTATTAACTTAATTTATGTACTTTCAAAGATGATCTTACTTCTGAGCTTACATCAATTGACTTACGATGTACTTTTACGTATGAAAACATAGGGTGTAACATTATTCCTCCCTTTGGAACATTCGTCCTCGAATGTTGACTGATGCGCTTATCGGTATCATAACCGGATAGCTCTTACGAATACTTTGATACTGTCCTTTCCATCTAAGCAACCGTTCTGTGAATAAATTCAAAGGATAGAGGATTCCCCCCTTTAGGCGTCTTTCTCACACCACGACTTGTGGTCGGAATCCTTCCAATCTCGTAACTGTTGATACCTTCTATCATGTAGCCTGTACAAGTTTGACCTTGTAAGTGCGCCTATGCGACTCTTCTTTCCTTTTTCCTTCAGCTGTTAGCCAATCTCTTGAGCTGTGCTCAGCTCAACCAGTGCCCAACTCAAGCTGCACGACCCTCCAAAAATGTGATGTGAACTGCGTGCCTCGATTAGAAATGATGGAATCGGGCACGCCGTGCAGACGGATAATCTCCTGAATGTTAACCTGAGCCAACCGCTCTGAAGAATAAGAAGTCACCACCGGAATGAAGTGCGCAGACTTAGTCAACCGGTCTACAATAACCCAGACTATGTCATATTTCTTCAAGGTCCGTGGAAATCCTACCACAAAATCCATAGATATGCACTCCCACTTCCACTCTAGTATCTCCAATCTCTGAGGCAATCCACCCGATTTATGATGTTCATACTTCACCTGTTGACAATTCAAACACCGAGATACATAAGCAATGGTGTTTTCCTTCTTTCTTCACCACCAATAGTGCTGTTTCAAGTCACAGTACATCTTCGTGACACCTGAGTGAATAGAATAGCGCAAACTGTATGCCTGCTCAAGGATCAAATCTCTCAACCCGTCCACATTTGGAACACAAATCCGACTTGAAGCTGCATAACACCATCATTACCAATCACACATCCTTGGCACCACCCCGCTGCACCGTATCATTCAACACCAACAAGTGAGGATCATCAAAATGGCGAGCCTTGATATGCTCCAACAACGAAGACTGTGTCACCACACAAGCAAGAACATGGTTGGGCTCCAAAATATCCAATCTCACAAACCGGTTGGCTAACGCCTGAATATCCATGGCTAGTGGCCTCTTTGCTACTGGTAAATATGACAAACTGCCCATACTCTTCGCCTTCTTAATATATACATCAATGGTCGATGTAGACCTCACAATGAATGCCGTACATATAGTGCCTCCAAATCTTTAGCGCATGAACAATGTCCGCCAACTCTAAGTCATGAATTGGGTAATTCTTCTCATGAACCTTGAACTGCCAAGACGCATAGGCAATCACCCTACCATCCTGCATCAATACCGCACCAAGCCTAATACATGATGTATCACAATATATGGTATAGGATCCCGAACCTGTAGGCAATACCAATACTAGGGCTGTAGTTAGTGCAGTCTTGAGCTTCTGAAAGCTAAACTCACACTCGTTAGACCATCTGAAAAGAGCGCCCTTCTAGGTCAACTTGGTCAATAGGGCTGAGATAGGTGAAAGCCCTCCATGAACCGGCGATAGTAACCTGCCAAACCCAAGAAGCTCCGAATCTCTGTAGCTGAAGTAGGTCCAGGCCAGTTCTGAACTACCTCAATCTTCTGAGGATCCACTTTAATGCCCTCGGAAGATACAACATGGCCAAAAAAGGCAACCGAGTCTAATTAAAACTCACACTTTGAAAATTGGCATATAACTGACTATCTCTTAGAGTCTGAAGTACAATCTGAAGATGCTGCTCATGCTCCTCCCGACTGCGGGAGTAAACCAAAATATCATCAATGATGGCGATCACAAAAGAATCCAAATAGGGCTTGAACACATGGTTCATCAAGTCCATAAATGCTGGGGGGCGTTTGTCAAGCCAAATGACATCACTAAGAACTCATAGTGGCCATACCATGTCCGAAAAGCTGTCTTAGGGACATCCGATGCCCTAATATTCAACTGATGGTAGCCAGATCTTAGATCAATCTTTGAAAACACTTTGTCACCCTGAAGCTGATAAAATAAGTCATCAATCCTTGGAAACGGATACTTGTTCTTGATAGTGACCTTGTTCAACTGCCGATAATCTATACACATCCTCATCGAAGTATCCTTCTTCTTCACGAACAACACTGGTGTACCCCAAGGAGAGACACTAGGTATAATTAATCCCTTATCAAGCAAATCCTGCAACTGCTCTTTTAGTTCCTTTAACTCAACTGGGGCCATACGGTATGGTGGAATAGAAATGGGCTGAGTGTCACGACCCAAACCGATGGGCCATGACGAGTGCCCGAGTCCTACCTGTCGAACACCCCTAAGCATACGTCTAAGATATAAACATTATATAAGGGTAGGTCATGCATAACATCTGCCAATAAACTACTGAGTCATGTGAATAACATACATGAGGAAACATGCCCAAAAGACATATATACATATACGTGCGGAATATGGTAGAGCGAGTCAACAAGGCCACATACTATCTAAATATACATGACTGTCTACATACTTCTAATAGAGTGTACAACTATATAAAGGACGGGACTGGGTCCCGTAGTACCCATATATGTATACATAAATATCGTACCAAAATCCAATAGCAGCTCCAGATCAGATGGAGCACACCAACTTTCGCTGAGCAAGGATCCTAAGAAGGGGGACCGTTAGCCTGTCTACCTGCACTTGCAGGCATAAAATGCAGGCCCCCAAGCAGTAAGGGTATCAATAAGAATAATGTACCAAGTATGTAAGGTATGAAAAAATATGGAGTAAAGGACTCAGCCTGTAAGTCTAAATAGCTTTGTGAATCATGAAACATTTATAATGTCATGCATATTGTATAAATGTCATATCATGCATAGGTATTTGTGTACATAATATCATCAAGCCTCCCATCATATCATATCGGCCTCAGTGGACTAAATCATAAACGTATACTAGCTGATCTGGTGGTAGTGCGTATATAACTCTGTAACCTTTCTCCATACCCCATATATATATAATATACGCGTATATAACGCCGTATGGTCATGGGTTAATATACATGTATAAATGAATGCAATGCATACAGAAGTAAGTCAATAAGATCTCTCGGAAAGTAATAGGATCAATATGCCTTCGGTTAATAACATGAAACAAACTTTATCAACTTACGTATTTTCTGAGACCCATGAACAAACGATATAATAATAGGACACATGGGAAATCAAGAATATAGGCACCCCTAATACTTCTATGAATAGAGTCATTTGTTAAAGTTGGCATTTGCTCGTCTTATTTGTATCATATGGATCATGCCAAAAGGAAAAAAGGGATAGCCTTAACATGCCTTTGTCGTTTACTTAACCATACGACGTTGGTTCATCCTGATAGTACTTCAATCTATAACAAAACAATAAGGGACCATTGTTAGGCTTACGTGTCACGAACCAAAACTCACCACGGTGAACTACCAACTTAATTATGAACTTTATTATTTTTGAAATAGTGAATTCTATTAGATAAATAAATCAATGCATTAAAATCACGGAAACTTTAAATTTTAACAAAATAGCTAATAAAAGTGTGTAAATGCTAAGCAAAATCACAAACAACTTCTAGAACATCCCACAACCCGGTGTCACAAGTGCATGAGCATTTACTAAGGAATACAATAATAATACAACATCTATTCGGAATGTAAATAAGACAGGATAAACTAAATAGTATGATGAAGACTCTGTGGACTGCGATGTATAGCCTGGAATGCAGCTCACCATAAAGTTTCCTCTGCAGCTGCGCCTACGCACCAAGATGACCACCAGATAAACATGTTGGATCCTGCACATTTAGTGCAGAAGTGCAGCATGAGTACGTAAATCAACGCGTACCCAGTAAGTATCTAGCCTAGCCCCGGAGAAGTAGTGATGAGGGGTTGACATTGACACTTACTAGAGGCCCAATAAAGCAATATAATAAATCATAAGCAGATATTAAGCACACAACAATAATGGGGTAAATCTGTAAGTTATATAATCTTCCAAATATTTCTTTTAGAGGTATGAGTTTCTCAGTCATGTATTCTACCTCAACAACTCAGATATATCAAGTGCGAGAATCAAACGGATAAGGAATATGTAAGGCTCCATAAAATATTTCCTAAGACCCTGGGTTTCGTGGTGCCAAAGTAGGCTTATGTGTTGGAAATTGTAGATTCAGACTTTTTGGGTTGAACAGTGCGTTGGGGAATTGAAGAAAATTTCTGGAAATACAGGGCATTTTCTGCGGTCCATTTTGCGATCGTAGAACTGATCTGTGGACCGCATATCTGCCGCAGACTGAGGCAGAAATTTGGGCAATATTTTTGGGCCATTATGCGATCCATTATGCGGTCGCATAATTATTTTGCGGGGCGCATAGCCCCTCGCAGTTCCAATACAAAAACATTTTGGAGGAATGTCCTGCGGCGTATTATGCGACCGTAGAACAGGTTTGTAGACCGCAGACCGGCCGCAAAATGAGGCAGGGGTGCCCAGTTCCGGAGGGCCATTATGCGGACCGCAGAAGCGTTATGCGGTCGCATATGCGATCACAGACCTGTACCGAGGCTTCATTCTTTCTAATTTTTGAACCCGGCAGCCTTGGGGATCATTTTAAAAAGGGAAAACATATATTTCTATAGAGAGGGAGTGCCATAGAGTGAGAGGGGAAGTTCCTAAGCTCATCATCCATCAATTCTTGCTCAAAGTTGAAGAATTTGCAAGAAGATTTCACTAGGTCTTCATCCTAGAGGTAAGGTTCTACTCCATAGCCCTCAATTTCGTGATTTTAATTGAACATAAGTAATAAGCCAAGAAATTATTGGGTATGGGAGTTGTTTATTTTACATGCATGTACCATCAAGGGTAGTGGAAAGATTGTTGAGCTCTTTTGGGTGAACTTTGGGTAGTGGGGGTGAAAGAATCTACCATTGGAGGACCTTGACACCTTAATGCTCACCTAGTATTTGATAAAATGCTCAAGTGAGCTAGAACTATGAACTCCTTCCTAATTTGTGTTCAATTTTGCTATATCTCTAAATAGATCGAAGTGGTTAAGATTTCCGAAACATTGTAGTAATTTAAAAAGCTCGAGGCAAGGTATGTTGGCTAAACTCTTCTCTTAGAATTGAACCCCACAATGTCCTTGTAAGTCCTGTGATGCTCATTATATATTTATTATTCCAAATAATATTTGTGCCAAAATAATTATGCGTTCGATATGTATTCCAAAGATTCTTGTTAATGTTTGAGAATGTGATTTTAGTATGGGCTGTGTGTTATTATGTTATGATTTAAAAGCATGATTCTAATGAAAGCTATCATGTCAATTGTGTTAGAAATTATATGTGCCTAAGACCCTAAATTGCTCAAATATGTGTTTAAAGTCTTAATTAGAAAGGCCTTGTTGTTGATTATCCATGATGATAATTGAAATAGAAAGAAGAGGACATGAAATATGATGTGCGGCCAACGTGCCAAGAATGATATTGCGTCATGGCCATTGGTTCCAATGAAATGAATGATATGAAAAAGATTACAAATGAGTGGTAAATCCTTTTAATAATAAATGCCTTGGGAGTATCGTTTAGCCACCGAGGAAGGGTAGGTCATAACAACCTAACCCCGAAACTACGCGTGTCGGTGTAGGAGTGACTGAGGGTAAATACCTGTGTTAATGAGATGGGATTGTTTCCCCTTTTATGGGTTGAGATTGACTTCTTGATATGTTTTCCCCTTAAATAGGATGAGATTATTTCTAGCGAGATGTGATGTGATGTCGATCCACATGACATTGTGGTGAGACGGCTTAGCCGATCGGGCTGAGATCGGATGCCATGCCGCGCACATGGTGGTATTGTGAGTGTACGTCTCGGGGCTAGACAACTTAGCTGGTCGGGCTGAGATCGGGATCCATGCTAAAACACGGTGGTGTATCGGTGCTAAAGATCTCCCAACTTAAATTACTAAAACCTACTTGAAATTTACCTTTCCCCTAACTTGACACCTTGATACTATTTGAGTCTCTTATTAATTTCATGTTTTATTCTCCATTTACTGTTGCTTGTTCTATTGAGAGGGTGTTTAGTTTTACATACTAGTACTATTATATATGTACTAACATCCCTTTTGTCGGGGGCGCTGCATCTTTAATGGATGCGGGTGGTTCCATAGCAGGTGGTATTGATTAGTGATATCATTACACCCTCTCCTCAGCTGACTTTGTGAGCCCCACTTCATTTCGGGGTCCTGTATCTCTTATCCTTTGCACAAAGATTTTTAAGGTATAGTTGGGGCCTTGTTGCCGGCACTGTCATAGCACTCTTTTGTTCCTGTTAGAGGCTCTGTAGACATAGTGTGGGTTGTATCTATTTTTGGGAAGGTTAATCTAAAAATGCTGTAATCGTATCATCTATTCCACTTTAACTATGATTGTACAAGGTACTTTGTGAATGACGTAACTAATGGAAATGAACTAGTGTTTTCACATGACCTCTAACTGTCTAATTAATGAAATGTATTCTTCTCTTTATTAATGGGTGAGTTGGGTAGACAACACTGTGCAGGCTTGCTCGACCAGGGGTAACTCTGTTGAGCCGCGGTTGCGCTCCCCGAGATTGGGGCATGACAAACTTGGTATTAGAGCCTAAGGTTTTAAAGTGTCCTTGGATGTCTCGGAGCCGTGTCTAGTAAAATCCTTCTTATCGGTGTGTCGTCGACCACATCTATAATCAGGAGGCTACTTGGGCATTTAGGAATAATACCCTTATTTGATGTTCTAGATCCTGCGATAAAGTCGATTGTAAAATTGTTCCTCCTTTAACTCGTGCTTTGCTCTAACTTTCAGTACATGGCGCCTAGGAAGAAGGCAAGAACTGGCCAAGGAGCCAATGTCTCCCCAAGAGTGGCAATTGATTTGATAGTTGATGATACGGGTGAGCACCTCGGGGGTGAGAACATTCCCCTGACTACTACAGTGCCTGATTCCACTACACATGATCAGACCATAACGATCCCTCCAACTGATATTCTAGTTCCACCTCCAGCCCTAGCTTCCGGTGTATCTGATGGGGATCTTAGGGGAGCCATACAAATGTTGGCTCAGATAGTGGCTTCCCAGACCCAGATATCAAATATTGCACCCAGTTCTTTTAGTCAGCCAGGGGATTTTGCTAGTTCCAGGGTGAACAGATTTCTCCAGTTGGATGCTCCAGTGTTCACAGGTACTGATTCTGAGAAGGACCCCTAGGACTTCATTGATGAGATGCACAAGACTCTTCGAGTTATGCTTGCTACTGAGACGGAGGGAGTAGAGTTGGCCTCCTACCGCCTGAAAGGGGTGGCATATTCTTGGTTTGAAATGTGGGAGGACTCCCGCGAGGAGGGAAGCCCTCCGGTGAGGTGGAGTGAGTTTGCCGATGCTTTCGTTGATTATTTCTTGCCTGCCGAGACTAAGGCAGCCCATGCCGCCGAGTTTGAGAGCCTAAAAAGGTAGCATGAGTGTGTGGGAGTATTATATGAGATTCGTGCGCCTGTCCAAATATGCCATCTACATGTTGCCCACTATGGAGGCTAGAGTGCGCCAGTTTGTGTAGGGCCTTAGCCCCTTGGTTATTAATGAGGCCGCTACAAATGCCTTGAATTCTGATATGAACTATGGTAAGATGGTGGCATTCTCTCAGGCCACATACACCCGCAAACTGAAGAATAGAATAGAGTGTGAAAGCAGCAGCAAGGCCCGGTCCGCGGGGAATTTTGGTGGTTCTTCTAGTGGTGGTGGTGGTAGGTCAGCATTCAGGGGAGGGTCATCAGGGCCATCCCAGTCTTTTTCTCATTCTTCAGTCAGTGCACTACCATTGGGGCCCAGTCAGCAACAAAGGAGCCGTTTTAGGCCCAATTAGGGCATTAGGGGATCTTACCAGCATGGTCGATTTGGTAGGAGATTTGAGCAGCAGCAGAGGCCCGCATGCCCTAGGTGCGGGAAGATGCACTTTGGGGCCTGCAATATGGACCAACCCATATGCTACGGGTGTGGAATGAGGGGTCACATTCAGAGGGACTGTCACTCGTCTCACCAGAGCATGGGCAGGCGTACAGCTCAGCCAGCCAGTTCTACAGCTACTACATCCGCAACACCTCCTCTAGCTCGAGGCACCCTAGCAACCGCAGGGCATGGTGCTGCTAGGGGTGGCGCACAGATTTCAGGAAGACCTAGCCGTTTCTATGCAATGAGGGGTCGCTAGAGTTCAGAGGCTTCTACAGATGTTGTCACAGGTATATTGACTATCCAATCTCATGATGTGTATGCTCTTATTGATCCCGATTCCACTTTGTCCTATGTTACTCCCTATGTTTCTATGAGATTTGGGATAGAATCGGAATAGCTCCATGAGCCGTTCTCTGTATCTACTCCAGTTGGTAAGTCAATTATAGCCGCGTGGGTTTATAGTGATAGTGTTGTCACGGTGCATGGTCGGGACACCATGGCCGATCTCATTGAATTGGGAATGGTTGATTTTGATGTGATAATGGGAATGGATTGGCTTTATTCATGTTTTTCCAAACTTGACTGTTGAACCAGAACCGTTAGCTTTGAGTTTCCAAATGAGTCAGTGATTGAATGGAAGGGGGATGATGTGGTGCCGAAGGGTAGGTTTATTTCTTACCTTAAGGCCACGAAGATGATTAACAAAGGGTGTATCTACCATTTGGTTCGGGTTATGGACACCGATGCTGAGGCAACTACACTTGAGGCTATGCCGTGTGTGAATGAATTTCCGGAGGTCTTTCCGGATGAGCTCCCTGGGATTCCGCCAGATAGGGAGATTGATTTTGGGATTGATGTGGTGCCAGAGACACAACCGATATCTATTCCACCCTACAGAATGGCACCAGCAAAATTTAAAGAGCTATAGGAACAATTGAAAGATTTGTTAGAGAATGGCTTAATCCGGCCAAGTGTGTCGCCTTGGGGCGCACCGGTTCTATTTGTAAGAAAGAAGGATGGGTCGCTAAGAATGTGCATTGACTATCGGCAGCTCAACAAGGTTATAATAAAAAATAAGTACCCACTGCCAAGGATAAATGACTTGTTTGATCAATTGCAGGGTGCTAAGTACTTCTCCAAGATCGATTTAAGATCCGGGTATCACTAGTTGAAGATCAGGGAGCAGGATATTCTGAAAATAACTTTTAGGACTAGGTATGGGCACTTTGAGTTCCTGGTAATGTCTTTTAGTCTAAAAAATGCCCCTGCAACTTTCATGGATCTTATGAACCGGGTTTTCAAGCCTTTTCTTGACTCATTCATGATAGTGTTTATTGACGATATCCTTGTATATTCGTGAAGTTGAGGGACCATGTCGTTCATCTCAGGGCGGTTCTACAGACCCTATATCAGCACAAGTTGTATGCAAAGTTTTCAAAATGTGAATTTTGGCTTGAATCTGTCACGTTCTTGGGTCATGTCGTCTCCAGAGAAGGAATAGAGGTGGATCCTTAGAAGATTGCAGCTGTGAAGAATTGTCCCCAATAGAGATTCGCAGTTTCTTGGGCTTAGCTGGATATTACAGGAAGCTTGTGGAGGGGTTCTCTACTCTTGCCTCTCCGTTGACTAAATTGACGCAGAAGGCGGTTAAGTTCCAATGGTCAGATGCTTGTGAAAGAAGCTTCCAGGAGTTGAAATCAAGATTGATTACGGCACCGGTATTGACCCTACTAGAGGGTACAAATGGGTTTGTGGTATATTGTGATGCTTCAAGAATCGGACTTGGGTGTGTATTAGTGCAACATGGCCTACGCTTCTAGGCAACTCAAGAATCATGAAAAGAACTATCCAACCTATGACTTAGAGCTTGCAGCGGTGGTCTTTGCATTAAAGATTTGGCGTCATTATTTGTATGGGGTCCATGTGGATTTATTCACGGACCATAAGAGCCTTCAATATAATTTCAAACAGAAAGAATTGAATCTGAGGCAGAGAAGATGGCTTGAGTTACTCAAGGATTAGGACATCGATATTCTGTATCATCCGTGGAAGGCTAATGATGTGGCAGATGCTCTTAGCCGGAAATCTAGGGGTAGTTTGGCTCACTTGGAGGTGTATCAAAGGTCGTTGGCCAAGGAGGTTCATCGGGTGGCTAGTTTGGGAGTTCGTCTTGCGGACTCTATTGTAGGAGGGGTGATTATGCAAAATAGGACTGAATCGTCACTTGTGGTGGAAGTCAAGGAGAAGCAATACAACGATCCATTGTTGGTACATTTGAAGGAGGGAATTCATAAACATAAGACCATGGCCTTTTCTCTTGGCGTGGATGATGGTACACTAAGGTACCAAGGGCGACTATGTGTTCCAAATGTGGATGGTCTTCGGGAAAGAATCATGACCGAGGCTCACACTTCTACGTATTCCGTGCACCCGGGCTCTACATAGATGTATCATGATCTTGGGGAAGTCTACTGGTGGAATGATATGAAGAGGAATGTAGCAGACTTTGTGGCAAGATGTCCAAATTGTCAGCAAGTGAAGGCCGAACACCAAAGGCCCGATGGGTTGGCACAGAATATTGAAATTCTGATGTGGAAATGGGAGATGATCAATATGGACTTTGTGGTAGGACTACCTCACACTCCTTGCAAGTTCGACTCGATTTGGGTAATTGTGGATCGACTCACGAAATCAGCACACTTCTTACCCGTTAACGCTACTGACACATCAAAACAGTACGCTTAGTTGTATATCAAGGAAATGGTCAGGTTGTATGGCACTCCAGTTTCTACTATATCAGATCGAGGGGAACAATTCACAGCTAATGTTTGGAAGAAGCTTTAGCAAGGTTTGGGTACTCAAGTGAATCTTAGTAAAACCTTTCACCCGCAGACTGACGGGCAGGCAGAGCAGACTATTCAGACACTCGAGGATATGTTGTGTGCTTGTGTTCTTGACTTCAGTGGTACCTGGGATGATCATTTGCCGATCATAGAGTTTTCCTACAACAACGATTATCATGCTAGCATTCAGATGGAACCATTCAAGGCTTTATATAGTAGGAGATATAGATCTATCATTGGGTGGTTTGAGATTGGGGAAGCAAAGTTGATAGGGCCAGACCTCGTGCTTCAGGCTATAAAGAAGGTTAAGATTATTACAGAATGGTTGAGAACTTCCCAAGGTCGTCAGAAGTCCTATTCAGATATACGTCGTAGGGATTTGGAGTTCCAAGAGGATGATTGGGTATTCTTGAAGGTTTTCCCCATGAAGGGGGTAATGTGATTTGGTAAGAAGGGGATATTGAGTCCAAGGTATGTCGGGCCGTACAAAATTATTCAGAGGATCGGTTAGGTGGCTTATAGGCTAGAACTACCTCCAGAGATGTCTTTAGTGCACCCGATGTTCCACGTATCCAGGTTGAAGAAGGTGGTTGGGGATCCATCGCTTATTGTTCTGGTTGAGACTATCGAGGTTAATGAAGAATTGACTTATGAAGAAATTCCAGTTGCCATTTTTGATAGGCAAGTTTGAAAGTTTAGGAATAAAGAGATTGCCTCCGTGAAAGTGTTATGGCGAAACCAACAAGTCGAAGAGGCCACCTGGGAGGTCGAGGAAGAAATGAAGAAGAAATACCCTCATTTGTTTGAATAGTCATGTATTTATAAAGTTATGTTCTATGAAAATGTTAAGAGTTTACCTTCTATGAATTATGTATCATTTGTACAGTCGATGTTAAGGGTGTTCCCTTTTGGTGATATACAGCTCGTAAGGCCATGGTTGCAATTATTTTTATGATATATTGCGTCGTTGGTTCATGAATATGTTGTTAGGGTTGATTTTTGGGATTCTCTAATAGGTGGCTAGACGCAGTTACAGGGGAAACTCTAGAGAAACTTTTGGAAATTTGGGGAGTTAGTCAAAAGTTGGAACTATTGGTGTGTTATAGCAGCTAAGTTACATTAGTTTCTAATGGCAGATATTGGCCCTCATTCGAGGACGAATGATCTTAAGTGGGGGAGGATGTAAGGCCCCGTAAAGTTTTTCCTAAGACCCGGGGTTTCGTGGTGTCGAAGTAGGCTTATGTATTGGCAATTGTAGATTCAGACTTTTTGGGTTGAGTAGTGCATTGGGGAGTTGAAGAAAATTTTTGGAAATACAGGGCATTTTCTGCGGTCCATTCTGCAGTCGCAGAACTAATTTGCTGACCGCATATCTACCGCAGACCGAAGCAGAAATTTGGGCAAAATTTTTGGACCATTATGCGGCCGCATAATCATTTTGCGAGATGCATAACTCCTCGTAGATCCAATACAAAAACATTTTGGAGGAACGTTCTGCGGTGCATTATGCGACCGCAGATTAGGTCTGAGGACCGCAGACTTGCATCGGGGCTTTATTTTTTCTAATTTTTGAACCCGACCCCATTCTTATAAAACAACCTTGGGTGTGGGAGTTGTTTATTTTACATGCATGTACCATCAAGGGTAGTGGGAAGATTGTTTAGCTTTTTTGGGTGAACTTTGGGTAGTAGGGTGAAAGAATCCACCATAGGAGGATCTTGAAACCTTAATGCTCACCTAGTGTTTGATAAAATACTCTAGTGAGCTGGAACTATGAACTCCTTCCTAATTTGTGTTCAATTTTGCTATATCTTTAAATAGATCGAAGTGGATAAGATTTTCGGAATATTGTAGTAATTTAAAAAGCTCGAGGCAAGGTATGTTGGCTAAATTCTTCTCTTATAATTGAACCCCACAATGTCCTTGTAAGTCCCGTGATGCTCATTATAAATTGATTATTCCAAATAAGCTTTGTGCCAAAATAATTATGCGTTCGATATGTATTCCAAAAATTCTTGTTAATGTTTGAGAATGTGGTTTAAGTATGGGCTGTGTGTTATTATGTTATGATTTAAAAGCATGATTCTAAAGAAAACTATCATGTCAATTGTGTAAGAAATCATATGTACCTAAGACCCTAAAGTTCTCAAATATGTGTTTAAAGTCTTAATTAGAAAGGCCTTGTTGTTGATTATCCATGATGATAATTGAAAGTGAAAGAAGAGGACATGAAATATGATGTGAGGCAATCGTGCCAAGAATGATATTGCATCATGGCCATTGGTGCCAATGAAATAAATGATATGAAAAAGATTATGAAATGAGTGATAAATCTTTTTAATAATAAATTCCTTGGGAGTATCGTTTAGCCACCGAGGAATGGTAGGTCGGAACAACCTAACCCCGAAACTACACGTGCCGGTGTAGGAGTGATCAAGGGGTAAATCCCCGTGTTAATGTGATGAGACTGTTTCCCCTTATATGGGATGAGATTAGTGTGTTGAGATGTTTCTCCTTAAATGGGATGAGATTATTGCTAGCGAGATGTGATGTGATGTCGACCCACACAACATTGTGGTGAGACAGCTTAGCCGATCGGGTTGAGATTGGACGCCATGCCGCACACATGGTAGTATTGTGAGTGTATGTATCGGAGCGAGACGGCGTCCGGCTGAGATCGAACTCCATGCTAAAACACGGTGGTGTATCAGTGCTAAAGATATCCCAACTTAAATTACTGAAACCTACTTGAAATTTACCTTTCCCCTAACTTGACACCTTGATACTGTTTGAGTCTTTTATTGATTTCATGTTTTATTCTCTATTTACTGTTGCTCGTTCTATTGAGAGGGTGTTTAGTTTTACATACTAGTACTATTCCATATGTACTAACATCCCTTTTGACGGGGGCGCTGCATCTTTATTGGATGCAGGTGGTTCTATATCAGGTGGTATTGATCAGTGATAGCAGCATACCCTCTCCTCAGCTGACTTAGTGAGCCCCACTTCATTTCGAGGTCAGGTATCTCTTATCCTTTGTACATAGCATTTTGAGGTATAGTCGGGGCCTTGTTGCCGGCACTGTCATAACACTCTTTTATTCCTGTTAGAGGCTTCATAGACATAGTGTGGGTAGTATCTATTTTTGGGAAGGTTAATCTAAAAATGCTGTAATCGTATCATCTGTTCCACTTTAATTATGATTGTACAAGGTAATGTTTTGGAGACTTGTTAATGACGTAACTAATGGAAATGAACTAGTGTTTTCACATGACCTCTTACTGTCTAATTAATGAAATGTATTCTTCTCTTTATTCATAGGTGAGTTGGGTAGACGACACTGTACAGGCTTGCTCGACTTGGGGTAACTCCGTTGAGCGCCGGTCGGGCTCCCCGAAGTCGGGGAGTGACAGAATACCATATAAAATGCTTGGCATCAGTGGAAAGATAATCTCGTGAATATTCGGACTGCCAGTGATATAACATACGATTCTGCCATGGTCCTTCGGCCCGATCCAGAATAATGTGTACACTGCCGAGGGTCGAGCGGCACGAACAATAGATGCATCTATTCTACTGCCGAGGCGTTCGGCCCGCTCCATAAGAAGAGAGAATTCATCGAATTACGAGACACGTGCTTACAATACAGTACATGAGCACAAAGTGAATATAACCTTTACCGTTTCTCAAATAACTTGCCAACAACTCAAGGTGATAAGGCTCAGCCTAATATATACATATATTTTCACATCAATTTCAATTATAAATTAAATTAATTAAGCCAGCATAATGAGTTCAAATATACATATATATATATATAAATTATAAATTCAATTAATTAAGCCAGCAGAGTGAGTTCAAGTAATTCACATATTACATGATAAAGTCCTAAGTCTACCCGGACATAAACTTTAGCTACGTACGGACTCTCGTCACCCCGTGCGTACGTAGCACCCGCAACTAGAAGAACATAACATTTGTTTCACCTAGGGGGTAGTTTCCCCCTTACAAGGTTAGACAAGAGACTTACCTCGCTCCGAAGTTCCATAACCGGCTCCAATGCCACTCTAACACCTCACACCGATGCTCGTCGATCCAAAGCTAGTCAACCAATCATGAAAACCAATAAACATATACTCCAACATCACAATAAATTAATTTATAACACTTCCCAACTCGGCTCGAAGAGTCAACAAAGTCAACCCTTAGGTCCACATGCCCGGATTCCAAAAATTTAGATAAACATTACCCATAACATTACGAACTCAAATATATGATTTATTCCTAATTCCATTTCAAATATCGTGGTCAAAATCTAAAATTATCAATTCTACTTTTTTCTCTTAAAATCTCATAATTTCCACAAATTTTCATGTTAAAATCCTTATGAAATCCTTGAAATTAACTTACAATACGTGGGAAGTACTTACCTTGCAATAGATGATGAGAATCCCCTCTTGAAGAGATCCAAAAATTCGCCCAAACCAATAAAAATGTGGGAGAAATGGGCTAAATCTCGAATTAAAAGCACCCCACTGCCCAACGACTTTCGCATCTACGGTCCACCAGTCGCACCTGCAGAACAATATATCGCAGGTGCGGTCCCCTCTAAGACCAGCCATCCTCACTTCTGCAGAAAAATGCTCGCTCCTAAGAGCCTTCACCAGCCTACCCGCTCCGCTTCTGCGGAAGGTTTGGTCGCGCTAGCGGTTGCGTACCTGCGTTCAAGCCTTCGCATCTACGGAAGGCCATGCCTCTCCTCCTTCGCTTCTACTCTCAACTGCCCGCATCTGCGAGCTCGCAGGTGCGACCAAAACCTCGCACCTGCGCATCCCCCTGCCCAGCACAACTCTGCACCTGCGATGCCAAACACGCCCCTGCGGTCTCGCACCTGTGACCAAATCCTTCGCAGGTGTGATCGCACCAGACCTGGTGCACTTCAGCAGTTGCCCAAGTCCAAACTCATCCCAATTTCCAATCTGAATCACCCCCGAGGCCCCTGGGACCCCATCCAAGCACACCAACACATCCCAAAACATGATACCAACTTAGCCGAAGCCTCAAATCACGTCAAACAACATCAAAATCACGGATCGACGGCCAACCTTTACGTTTAACGCGTTCGAATTACACTTAAACATCCCGGAATGACGGCAAACTTTACGTGCAAGTCACAAATCATGATACGAACCCATTCCAAGGCTCGAAAACCCAAACGGACATCGATAGCACCAAAGTCCACTTTAAATCAACTTAAGAAATACTTAAACCTTTAAAATGCCAACTTTCCATATTAAGAACAGAAATGCTCCCGGGCCACCCGATACTCAACCCGAACATACGCCCAAGTCCAAAATCATCATACGAACCTATTGGAACCTCTAAATCCCGATTCTGAGGCCGTTTACTCAAAAGTCAAACCTTAGTCAACTCTTCCAGCTTAAAGCTTTCGAAATGAGAATTTTCCATCCGAATCAACTCCGAACTTCCCGAAATTCAATTTCGACTACGCGTACAAGCCATAATACATGAAGTGAGGCTACTCAAGGCCTGAAACCGCCGAATTACGCGCTAGACCTCAAAATGACTGGTCGGGTCGTTACATTCTCCCGCACTTAAATATACGTTCTTCCTCGAATGTGCTAAGAACTGCTCCGGAGTTGCCCCAAAATCTTTGTTCAACACCTTGTGCACCTACCCATGACACCACAACCCAGTTGAGCACATTAGCTCGAGCCAGACTGAAGATCCTCCCTTTTATTTAGTCAACAAGCCTTAGAACCAAATTCCAACCCCCGAATTTCTCTACAAGACCTGATTCTAACATACTTAAACCGTATCAATCACTACACACTGTACCAAAACATGATCATACACCTTTGCTGTACTCACACCATGCACCGCATAATTCACATGCCCATAATATATCATCCGACCACAATAGCTGAAATTTCACGAATCTAATGCTCGCAATACGCCTCACAACATATGGAATCCCTGTTCCAACTCTCGCAATACCGCCACGACGAAAGAGATGTGTAGAAACTCATAACCACCTGCCAAAACAATAAATCATGGGGTCTCTTCACCTGACAAGCACCATTACCTCATTCTGAATTGAATAACAATATTTTCTCTTTAATATACCCTACTTAAATCTGATCGCACTGATCTCAGGTCCAATAATCCCATCTCACCGAGTACAGGCTGCTCAGGTAATAAAAAACCTCAAACACCATCTAAAATCTTATATGACGCCATCCATGTGCCAAAAAGATACAACCAGAATATGAATCATAATGAAAAACGAACTCTGGCAAGGAACTACCCAGCCCGCATAACGAATGAAACGGCCAAGTCAAATTATGGTTCCATCTCATAGATAAGAAATAAGGCACAAAAATAAGTATAAGGAACCGTACTTAAAATCTCACTGTTGCGGCGTGCAATCCGATCCAACTATGACACTATTGCGGCGTGCAACCCGATCCAAACATGACACTGTTGCGGCGTGAAACCCGATCCAAATATGACATCGTTGTGGCGCGCAACCCGTTCCACACAACATACCCGTGGCGGCGTGCCACCCGATCCAACAATACACCCGTGGCGGCATGCCACCCGATCCACATAACAATCAATAAGGAAACACCCATCAAGTCGAAATGCTTATACTTACGAATGCTCGAATATCGACCACAAACACGCCAAGTGCATAATACAACCCTGAGGAGATGGGTAGTGCCATACGCTACAAAAACTCAAGCACGACCAAGGTGCAATAAATAACATGCATCTCGAGAGCCATCTTACTTATATAACACCACAAGCTACACGGGATCACAACATATGTGCGAATAATCAAGCCATCTCACAACCCACCTGGCACAATAAAGTATTACATAGAATAGATGACGACGGGATTAACATCCAATGCTCGAAGACTCCTCCGTAAGCAACGCTACGCTAAATGAACACATCCGGCCTGATGTAGAGCGTACCTTCACATTAGACCCACCAACGGACCTCAAGCCGATTATGATCATACCATACTGGACCACAACCTTCCAAGGATCCGCAATGGCCATATGCATGACACACACGAGCAGCCGTCCAATTCGAAACAAACTCCCACAGTCCACAACCAAAGGAATAGAGTGCCTCTCAATCATAAGCTCTCACATTAGCGATAATACCATAGTCTCCATACTTGGTTCAATCTTTAACAATCAAGTCACTAACATGTTACACTTATATGATCTCCTCGTGGGATATACCCCCACAATCTTCCACATCAGGTAGTAAAATCTGAACGTTAATGGCCATCAGCCATGTTATTTCCACAGTGCTAGTCAAGCATCCGCAAATCAATACACGATGCCTCTTACCTCGGACACCGTTCTTAGGTGACACTAATATAATGCCAGCTTACTCTAAGCATCTGAAATTTTCTCCTCGCTCCTCCGAGCTCGTGATATTCTTGCCAACATCGAACTGCAACCTTGATCCCTCATTTCCAATTCCCATGCCGCTCACTGCACCTATCCTGCCGCTACGTGATAGTACAAGAATTTATCATAACCCCTGAAACACTAGTAGAATAAGCACTCCATTGGCTAGGAACCTTTAACTTAACTCATTTTAGAAGAACCATTGCAACATGCAACTGAATCCCCATAACAATAGAAAATACAAACCTCAAGTCATGGTCTAAACCGTCGTAACTCTTTCGGGATCCATTTACCCATAACAAAGCCATTAGAATCAAATACCTCCCAAATCAATCAAATTATGATGGCTGTCAAGCCCACACGTACAACCACCAACCACTTGTATAACGTTACGCGCCGAAGGAACTGATCATTGCCACAATCATGCTGGTTCAAACCATTACCAACCGACCCAACTTCCTCCAATTTACTCTTGACCTGCCTTAGAAATAATAATAGCTCCATTCAAAAACATAACGAACTCAATCATCACTCATCCCGAGTGACTCGACTCACGAGATCACATCGTCTCGATACCCATGAACCATCTCATACCCTCATCATGCGCACAATAACGTCTCCAACTGGTACACCCATTCCGAAGGACCTTCCGCAAATCCAAAATTATTTCTTCCATTTCTCCAATACTGCCCCGCAGACCCGATGATAACATAGAAAATTCCCCAAGTATTCTTCACACTCTGTTGCAAAATCCCGATCTTCATCCACACCATGAACCCAAAGTCCTTAGACACCACACTTACATCCTTGAACCCATTAGAACCACTATTAAGAACCACCAAATCTGACATGGTCCCGAGTATAATCAAACTCCATCGCTCTATTAGTATATGAACACTCCCAAAGAAGCAACCAGATTAATTCTTTTCCTTGTACATCACATCTACAAGAAGCATAAACAATGAGTCTTCCCAAAATCTGCACATGAGTCAATAAGGCGAAATATAGCACACATTCATCAAGTTCTTTGCTCGAATTACCCCTGATGTTTTTCTTTTCTTAGTCATAAATAATCCACCAATGCACCGATGACCAGAAATCGCACAAGTAGAATACCTTGCAATCCGATCATAGACGGTGGGCTCCCCCACTTAGCTTTAAGCTACCATCACATAATGTAGAACCCGCAAAGATTCCTCCTTGTCAATTGCCATGATCTCACACCGTCAACTAGCCAAATTTCTCATAGTCCCTTGTTAAACGTTTCTTGAACATTGGAATTATCTGCCACAATCGCATATTTGACCTTCTGCGAGTAGTAAGTAGAACTATTCATAGAAACTTCATCAAAATCACGCAACCGCTAACTTACACACAAGAGATATCCCACCTGTGGAATTCCATACCGACATCTTCCAATGACGCTGCACTGGGTACCACTACTTCAAAATCAGTAAACCCTTCTGAGTCCACGCTCGTCCACCGGCTGTACAAGTCTGTTCATTCCCCATTGACATCAACTGAAAGTCCGACAATACCTTCCAAACTCGAGGTCACATCGAATCCCATAACGATAATCAAGCTCTTACATCCCTAAGTACTCCAAGCAAACTTATTTCCGTCATATTCAACCTTCCTCAGCACAGTAGCCACTATTCCAAATAAAATTCGTAGACCTAGTCACTGCCCACCATGATTCCCAAATTGCTCTAATCTTTTATCAAGGCATGTGGCGATCCTACCACAGAATCCATATGCTACTCTGCCACTCCCACTTCAGTTAAACCATATCCTTTAGGCAACTTCTCGACCTCTGCTTTTCATACTTTACCTGCTAGCAATTCAATCACCGCGAGACACCTCCCACCATGTCCTTCCTCATCCTTCGCTACCCAAATATTGCCTCGAATCAAAATCCATCTCTAGAACACCTGAACTAATAAATTGCTACCAACTCTAAGCCTCTTCGAAGATCATCTTTCTCGAGCCATCAACATTAGAAACACTGATACGATTATGAAACCGCTACACACCGCCATCTCTGAGAACCGCTTCTCAAACACAATTTCACAACACCTTGCCCCGAAGGCAAATCAAGAAGAACATAACACCGATGAACCTTAATGCATTCAAATAAGGACGACGACACCACATCACACATGAGAATTCCACCACGCTCGAAAATATTAAGTCTCGTTATTCCATCACCCAAATCCTGAACATCCATAGTCTGATTGCCTTTCCTCCGCTGGAATTAAATGCCGAACCTCTAAACCATGAACCGAGAAATCCACCTTTCGAGTCATACACTACCGCGACCCGTAAATGAGCAATCTACCATTCACAATAACACAACACGATAACAACGCACGAACATCATAACAATATGTGCATAACATCAAAACCATAGGCAATACTTATACAGGGCTGGAATGACAGAACCCCTTCCACAAGACGACGATAATAACTTGCTCGAATACATAGGGAGAAATATCATGCACCACATCTGTAGTACTACTATAACTCCTCGCTGCCCCAATTAATAACAAGCGCTCCATGTCGCATAAGATTGAGTAGGAAGGAAATGAAGGCATAAGATTCAATGGAATCAAACAGCACAAAGAGGAATCAAGAAGGGAAGTGCTCCCAACAGCCCCGTAGCCTCTCAAAGATAAGTACAAACGTCTCCGTACCGATCCGCAAGACTCTACAAGACTTGCTCATGACTCGTGAGACCCAAGTGAACCTAACGCTCTGATACCAATAGGCCGTGATAGCGCTCAACGTCGTCGTTAGGAAAGCCCACGGTGAACTACCAACTTAATTATGAACTTTATTATTTTCGAAATCGTGAATTTTATTAGATAAAGAAATCAATGCATTAAAATCATGGAAACTTAAAATTTTAACAAAATAGATAATAAAAGTGTATAAATGCTAAGCAAAATCACAAACAACTTCTAGAACATCCCAAAACCTGGTGTCACAAGTGCATGAGCATTTACTAAGGAATACAATAATAATACAACATATGTCCGGAATGTAAATAAGACAGGATAAAGTAAATAGTATGATGAAGACTCTGTGGGCTGCGATGCATAGCCTGAAATGCAGCTCACCATAAAGTTTCCTCTGCAGCTGCGCCTACGCGCCAAGATGACCACCAGATGAACATGTCAGATCCTGCACATTTAGTGTAGAAGTGCAGCATAAGTACATAAATCAGTGCGTACCCAGTAAGTATCTAGCCTAACCACGGAGAAGTAGTGACGAGGGGTCGACATCGACACTTACTAGAGGTCCAATAAAGCAATATAATAAATCATAAGAAGATATGAAGCACACATCAATAATGGGGTAAATCTGTAAGTTACATAATCTTCCAAATATTTCTTTTAGAGGTATGAGTTTCTCAGTCTTGTATTCTACCTCAACAACTCAGATATATCAAGTGCTAGAATTAAATGAATAAGGAATACCATACAAAGTGCAGGCATTAGTGGAAAGATAATCTCGTGAATATTCGGACTGCCCGCGATATAACGTACGATTATGCCGAGGTCGTTCGGCCTGATCTAGAATAATGTGTACACTGCCGAGGGCCAAGCGGAATGAACCATAGATGCATCTATTATACTACCGAGGCGTTCGGCCCGCTCCACAAGAAAGGAAGGAAGTCATCGAATGCACGTGGCTCTAACTAGTGTCCTGTCTCCTACACTGTATTGATCTATGCTTAACATTTCAAGTGGAAAATGTACTTGTGAAGTGGTTCTTAACACACACACACACACACACACACACACACACACACACACACACACACACACACACACACATATATATATATATATATATATATATATAGCCCCAAATCAATTTCAATTATAAATTCAATTAATTAAGCGAGCAGAGTGAGTTCAAGTAATTCACATATTACATGATAAAGTCCTAAGTCTACCCGAACACTTATCTCGCTCCGAAGTTCCACAACAGGCTCCAACGCCACTCTAACACCTCAAACTGATGCCCGTCGACCCAAAGCTAGTCAACCAATCATGAAAACCAATACAAATATACTCCAACATCACATTTAATTTATTTGTAACACCTCCCAACTCGTCCAGCTTAAAGCTTCAGAAATGAGAATTTTCCATCCGAATCAGCTCCGAACTTCCCGAAATTCAATTCCGACTATGCGTACAAGCCATAATACATGAAGTGAGGCTACTCAAGGCCTCAAACCGCCGAATTATGCGCTAGACCTCAAAACGACTGGTCGGGTTGTTATATTCTCCCGCACTTAAACATACATTCTTCCTCGAACGTGCTAAGAACTGCTCTGGAGTTTCCCCAAAATCTTTGTTCAACACCTTGTGCACCTACCCATGACACCACAACCCAGTTGAGCACATTAGGTCAAGCCAGACTGAAGATCCTCCCTTTTATTTAGTCAATAAGCCTTAGAACCAAATTCCAACCTCCGAATTTCCCTACAAGACCTTATTCTAACATACTAACACCGTATCAATCACTACACATTGTACCAAAACATGATCATACACCTTTGCTGAATTCACACCATGCACCGCATAATTCACATGCCCATAATACATCATCCGACCACAATAGCTGAAATTTCACGAATCTGATGCCTGCAATATGCCTCACAACATATGGAATCCGTGTTCCAACTCTCGCAATACAACCACGACGAAAGAGATGTGTAAAAACTCATAACCACCTGCCAAAACAATAAATCATGGTGTCTCTTCACTTGGCAAGCACCATTACCTCATTCTGAATTGAATAACAATATTTTCTCTTTAATATACCCTACTTAACTCCGATCGAACTAATCTCAGGTCCAATAATCTTGTCTCACCGAGTACACTCTGTGAGCTGCGATGCGTAGCCTGAAATGTAGCTCACCATAAAGTTTCCTCTGCAGCTGCACCTATACGCCAAGATGACCACCAGATGAACATGTCAAATCCTGCACATTTAGTGTAGAAGTGCAGCATGAGTACGTAAATCAGTGCGTACCCAGTAAGTATCTAGACTAAACATAGAGAAGTAGTGACGAGGGGTCGACATCGACACTTACTAGAGGTCCAATAAAGCAATATAATAAATCATAAGCAGATATGAAGCACACATCAATAATGGGGTAAATCTGTAAGTTACATAATCTTCCAAATATTTCTTTTAGAGGTATGAGTTTCTCAGTCTTGTATTCTACCTCAACAACTCAGATATATCAAGTGTCAGAATCAAACGAATAAGGAATACCATACAAAGTGCCAGGCATTAGTGGAAAGATAATCTCGTGAATATTCAGACTACCCGCGATATAACGTACGATTATGTCGAGGTCGTTCGGCCCGATCTAGAATAATATGTACACTGCCGAGGGCCGAGCGGAATAAACCATAGATGCATCTATTATACTGCCGAGGCGTTCGTCCCGCTCCACAAGAAAGGAAGAAAGTCATCGAATTACGAGACACGTGCTTACAATACAGTAAATGAGCACAAAGTGAATATAACCTTTACCATTTCTCCAATAACTTGCCAAACAATTCAAGGTGATAAGGCTCGGCTTAACACACACATACACACACACACGCACACGCACACACACACACACACACACACACACACATATATATATATATATATATATATATATATATATATATTTCAATTATAAATTCAATTAATTAAGCCAGCAGAGTGAGTTCAAGTAATTCACATATTACATGATAAAGTCCTAAGTCTACCCGGACATAAACATGCTTTATCTACGTACGGACTCTCGTCACCTTGTGCGTACGTAGCACCAACAACTAGTAGCACATACCAATTACATCACCAAGGGGGTAGTTTCCCCCTCACAAGGTTTTAGATATGAGACTTATCTCGCTCCGAAGTTCCACAACAGGCTCCAACACCACTCTAACACCTCAAACCGATGCCCGTCGACCCAAAGCTAGTCAACCAATCATGAAAACCAATACAAATATACTCCAACATCACAATTAATTTATTTGTATCACCTCCCAACTCTTCCAGCTTAAAGCTTCCGAAATGAGAATTTTCCATCCGAATCAACTCCGAACTTCTTGAAATTTAATTTCGACTATGCGTACAAGCCATAATACATGAAGTGAGGCTACTCAAGGCCTCAAACCACCGAATTACACGCTAGACCTCAAAACGACTGGTCGAGTCGTTACATTCTCTCGCACTTAAACATACGTTCTTCCTCGAACGTGCTAAGAACTGCTCTAGAGTTTCCCCAAAATCTTTGTTAACACCTTGTGCACCTTCCCATGACACCACACCCCAGTTTAGCACATTAGATCGAGCCAGACTGAAGATCCTCCCTTTTATTTAGTCTATAAGCCTTAGAACCAAATTCCAACCTCTGAATTTCTCTACAAGACCTGATTCTAACATACTAACACCGTATCAATCACTACACACTGTACCAAAACATGATCATACACCTTTGCTGAATTCACACCATGCACCGTATAATTCACATGCCCATAATACATCATCCGACCACAATAGCTGAAATTTTATGAATCTGATACTGCAATACGCCTCACAACATATGGAATCCCTATTCCTACTCTCGTAATACCACCACGACAAAAGAGATGTGTAGAAACTCATAACCACCTGCCAAAACAATAAATCATGGGGTCTCTTCACCTGACAAGCACCATTACCTCATTCTGAATTGAATAATAATATTTTCTCTTTAATATACCCTACTTAACTCCGATCGCACTGATCTCAGGTCCAATAATCTCATCTCACCGAGTACAGGCTGCTCAGGTAATAGGAAATAAAGGCATAAGATACAATGGAATCAAACTGCACGAAGAGGAATCAAGAAGGGAAGTGCTCCTAATAGCCCCGTAGCCTCTCGAAGATAAGTACAAACGTCTCTGTACCGATCCACAAGACTCTACTAGACTTACTCATAACTCGTGAGACCCAAGTGAACCTAACGCTCTGATACCAATAGGCCGTGATGGCACCCAACGTCGTCGTTAGGCAAGCCCACGGTGAACTACCAAGTTAATTATGAACTTTATTATTTTCGAAATCGTGAATTTTATTAGATAAAGAAATCAACGCATTAAAAATCATGGAAAATTAAAATTTTAGTGAATAGATAATAAAAGTGTATAAATGCTAAGCAAAATCACAAACAACTTCTAGAACATCCCAAAACCTGGTGCACAAGTGCATGAGCATTTGCTAAGGAATATAATAATAATACAACATATGTCCGGAATGTAAATAAGACAGGATAAAGTAAATAGTAAGATGAAGACTCTGTGGGCTGCGATGCATAGCCTGAAATGCAGCTCACTATAAAGTTTCCTCTGCAGCTGCGCCTACGCGCCAAGATGACCACCAGATGAACATGTCAGATCCTGCACATTTAGTGTAGAAGTGCAGCATGAGTACGTAAATCAGTGCGTACCCAGTAAGTATCTAGCCTAACCACGGAGAAGTAGTGACGATGGGTCGACATCGTTACTTACTAAAGGTCCAATAAAGCAATATAATAAATCATAAGCAGATATGAAGCACACATCAATAATGGGGTAAATCTGTAAGTTAGATAATCTTCTAAATATTTCTTTTAGAGGTATGAGTTTCTCAGTCTTGTATTCTACCTCAACAACTCAGATATATCAATTGCCAGAATCAAACGAATAAGGAATATCATACAAAGTGCTAGGCATTAGTGGAAAGATAATCTCGTGAATATTCGGACTGCCCGCGATATAACGTACGATTATGCCGAGGTCGTTCGGCCCGATCTAGAATAATATGTACACTGCCGAGGGCCGAGCAGAATGAACCATAGATTCATCTATTATACTGCCGAGGCATTCGGCCCGCTACACAAGAAAGGAAGGAAGTCATCGAATTACGAGACACATGCTTACAATATAGTAGATGAGCACAAAGTGAATATAACCTTTACCGTTTCTCCAATAACTTGCCAAACAACTCAAGGTGATAAGGCTCGATTTAACACACACACACACATAATATATATATATATATATATTTCCAAATCAATTTTAATTATAAATTCAATTAATTAATCCAGCAGAGTGAGTTCAAGTAATTCACATATTACATGATAATGTCCCGAGTCTACCCGGACATAAACATGCTTTATCTATGTACGGACTCTCGTCACCTTTTGCATACGTAGTACCCAAAACTAGTAGCACATAACAATTATTTCACCTAGGGGGTAGTTTCCCCCTCACAAGGTTTTAGACATGAGACTTATCTCGTTCCAAAGTTCCACAACAGGCTCCAACGCCACTCTAACACCTCAAACCGATGCCCGTCGACCCAAAGCTAGTCAACCAATCATGAAAACCAATACCAATATACTCCAACATCACAATTAATCTATTTGTAACACCTCCCAACTCGGCTCAAAAAGTCAACAAAGTCAACCCTTGGGCCCACGTGCCCGGATTCCGAAAATATTCGAAGATATACATTACCCATAACATTACAAACTCAAATATATTATTTATTCCTAATTCCATTTCTAAAACCGTGGTCAAAATCCAAAATTTTCAATTCTAGGTTTTTGTCTTAAAATCTCATAATTTCAACGAATTTTCATGTTTAAATCCTTATGAAATCCTTGAAATTAACTTACAATACGTGGGAAGTACTTACCTTGCAATAGATGATGAGAATCCCCTCTTGAAGAGATCCAAAAATCTCCCAAACCAAATAAAAATGTGGGAGAAATGGGCTAAGTCTCGAATTAAAAGCACCCCACTGCCCAGCAACTTTCGCATTTGCGGTCCACCAATCGCACCTACGACTCCGCACCTGCGGAACAATCCATCGCAGGTGCGGTCCCCTCTAAGACCAGCTATCCTCGCTTCTACAGAAAAATGCTCGCTCCTGCGAGGCTTCACCAGCCTGCCCGCTCCGCTTCTATGGAAGGTTTGGTCGCGCCAGCGGTTGCGCACCTGCACTCAGGCCTTCGCATCTGCAGAAGGCCATACCTCTCCTCCTGCGACAAAATCCTTTGTAGGTGCGATTGCAACAGACCTGGTGCACTTCAGCAGTTCCCCAAGTCCAAACTCATCCCGATTTCCAATCTGAATCACCCCCGAGGCCCCTGGTACCCCCCATCCAAGCACACCAACACATCCCAAAATGCGATAAGAACTTAGTCAAAGCCTCAAATCATGTCAAACAACATCAAAATCATGAATCGACTCCAAAACATTTCTTTTAACTTTCCAACCTTCAAACTTAGCTGAACGCGTCCTAATTACACTTAATCATCCCGGAATGACGCCAAACTTTACGTGCAAGTCAAAAATCACTATATGAACCTATTCCAAGGCTCAAAACCCCAAACATACATCGATAGCCCCAAAGTCCACTTTAAATCAACTTAAGAAATTCTTAAACCTTCAAAATGCCAACTTTCCATATTAAGCGCCAAAATGCTCTCGGACCACCTGATACTCAATCCGAACATACGCCCAAGTCCAAAATCATCATACGAACCTATTGAAACCTCCAAATCTCGATTCCTAGGTAGTTTACTCAAAAGTCAAACCTTAGTCAACTCTTCCAACTTAAAGCATCCGTAATGCGAATTTTCCATCCAAATCAACTCCAAACTTCCAGAAATTCAATTCCAACATGTGTACAAGCTATAATAAATAAAGTAAGGCTACTCAACGCCTCAAATAGCCGAACGATGCACTAGAGCTCAAAATGACCGACCGGTTCGTTACATTACGAAAGCTAGAACTCAACACAAATGAGCGACTAGCTCGTCTACGAAATTTTGGACAACACCTCCCCTTATTCTTTTTCACTTTCCTCAAATAAAACAACACAACAAACAATATATAAATAGGCTCATTCTCGAGTAACCCAACCACAATTTCAATTTAGAAATATGCTCACTACAAACCAATAATGGCACGGCAACACTAACAAAAAATGAGCATTAAACTCGGTTCTACAATATCAACAACACTTCTCCAAGCCTTCTCTTCAACCATAATAGCAATAGTATTATTAAGTTATTTCTACTGATTTCCAGCCATAAAACATCAAGATTTCAACTCCAAAATAGTCCAGCAATTACAACACTTCAACATGAAGTTCAACCTACTTCACAAGTTTCTTTTATCAAACCAACCAGATATATATAGATGATCTTAAATACATATAGGAGAAGTTGAACCTTACCTTGGCAACAAGAATACTCGTCCAACTAAGTTTTACTTCAAGTTTAAGTAAGTTCTTTACCCCAAACAACAAAATAGAAAGATAACTAGGTGATCTTGATCTTCCAAGAGAGAAATCACCTTACCAACTTGTGGATTTGGTCTTGAACCCTAGGATAACGTTGAGAGAGGTTTTGGGATGATATTTTGGAGCTTCTTCACATTGCAATAGATGGAGAGAGATTCTAAATTATTCTCTAAGTGAAATATAGATATATCTATGTATATATAGCCCTACTAATGGGCTTGGACAGATGGGTTTGGCTGCCTATCTCTATCCTTTCCCTTTCCCTTTTAATTTTGTCCACAAACTCTAAGTAGGTGATGCACCTACTTAATCAAGTAGGTGATACATGTTGGTTCTTTTTTCTATTTTTAAACATGTGTCTCATCCTCGTTAAATAATTTAGACATGTGTTGAGTATCTCAAGAAAGTAGGATGAAAAGTAAGTTGGTGAAGCAGGCACGTCGGGTAAGCAAGCAGCTTGGTTTTATTTGTTCAAATCTCCTTTCTCACATTTAAGTGTATGTCCTTAACCTATTCGTGCATATGTTGAATGGAAATACGGGATGTAACATCATTAAATTACTTTATATACTTTCAAATAGGATCTCATTTCTGAGATTACATCAATTGACTTACGCCGTACTTTTGCGTACGAAAACATAGGGTGTAACATCATTCCCCATTTTGGAACATTTGTCTTCGAATATTGACTGATGCGTGTTACGAATACTTTAATACCGCCCTTGTTATCCAGGCCACTGTTCTATGAATAAATCCAAAGGCCAGGGCATCCCCCCCTTTAGGCCTCTCGAATGTTAAACTCCCAAAGATTTATAGAAATTTTGGTAGAGTCTCCTCTGTAACTGTACTACTTACTATCAACCTGTCACGCAACAAACCAACTAATACAAAGCCACACAGAGACACAATCACCGATAACAATGGGCTCACACGAACAATGATAGTATCTAACATAAGAATCTGGTAACATATATGCACCTAAACGATGTGATGTCTCAGTCTTATCCTCTGGAAGCAGAAACAAGTGAGGATACCTAAACTTCATATCTTTTTTAGCTTCCCAAGTCATCTCCTCCACATTCTTGTTCCTCCAAAGTACTTTAACCGAAGCTACGTCCTTAGTTCTCAATCTCTAAACCTCTCTATCTATTATAGAAATGGGAGCTTCCTCATATGATAGCTGCTCTATGACCGGGACATCATCAACTGGCACGACTCTAGAAGGATCTCCGATACACTTACGTAGCATAGACACATGAAAGACTGGATGCACAGACTCCAAGTTGGAAGGTAATGTTGGACATATTTCTATATGTTTTAATGTTATTCTACCCAAGTTTTAACCGCTTTTTGGTGCTATTTGATGTTAAAAATGTCCAACATGTGTTAATTATTGGTTTTATGACTAATTTAGTTGTGTGTGATGATTTAGGATGTTTGGAGAGCAAAATTATGAAGAAAAGATGCTCCAGCTATAGGAGAAGAGGGTGGATGCGTCGCATCCAACCTTGGAAAAAGGTCTATTTGGAGCACCAATAACAATGAAGTCTTGAGAAGGCATCCACCTTAACATCCACACCTAGGCACATCGAGGTTGAGGGAATAGAGGGTAGGCGTGAAGCATCCACCCCATCATCCGATGCTGAGAAGTTCAAGCTAAGGCGGACTCGAAGCATCCAACTCAATATCAATCCCTGAAGCTGATTTGGAAAATGAAAGGAAAACTTTGGCCCACGACTTTTAAACGCAATATATAATCTAAAAACGCCTCTTTTAGGTCATGGAACACACTCTTTGAAGGGGATTCGGCCTAGGGAGAGCAAGGAGCCGCCATGGAGGCTGGATTTCATCTTCTTCCGCCAAACTTAGTAATTTTTATGTTTCTTTATATGATTTGTTGTTTGGCTACCATGTCTATGTGAAGCTAAACTTTACGTTCTAGGGTTGTGGTTCTTTCATGACTATTATTATTCAAATATTGATTTTCATTTCTTGATTTATCATATTAGTTTATTTATTCAATCCTACACTTAATTATTTCATTTCTTGATCACCAATTAAATACTATCTACAAATCTAGAATTGAACTCGAAAGTGGGAGTTCTAGATTGCATATAGGATTAATTAGAGCAAGTTCTTGAACATGGGCATCGGAGAATGGATTCAAAGTTAGGATAGACATATATCTGATTGCCTTGCTTGGTTGATTTACAGGAATTACAAATGTGTTCTTGTAAGTTCTAATTCCATAGACATATAGGCGTTAGGTTAGCTTGAATATGCGAGTAAGAACTCGACAAATTCTTATGAGAAATATTAACATTGTCAACCAATAAACTAGATAAATTAGTTAGTCAATTCAATTGAAGAATACAATAGGAATGTTTGATAGCCCATAACCCTAGATCGTTTTCATTACATTGATAACTCTTCCTTTGTTCAAAGTTCATTATTTATTTTCTTTTTAGTTTAGTTACTTTAGCATCACTACTTTTGGGTTTCATCCTTGTTTAGATAATTATGATAGTCTAATCTAGTTAATAGTTGATAACAAGTCCTCGTGGTATCGACACTCTATCTTATCACTTTATTACTTGACGACCGCGTATACTTACGTGTGCGTTTGTCCGCAACAGAAGGAAAGTCTAACTCATATGCTACCCATCCTACTTTGCGTATGATCTTATATGGTCCAATGTACCGAGGGCTAAGTTTGCCTTTCTTACTGAATCTCATAACGCCTTTCATCAGTGATACCTTTAGGAATACCTAGTCATCTACCTGAAACTCCAAGTCTCGTCATCGATTATCTGCATAAGACTTCTGACGGCTCTGAGATGCTAATAGACTTTCTTGTATAAGCTTAATCTTCTCGACTACTTGTTGTACCAACTTTGGTCCTACTAACTTAGTTTCCCCAACATCGAACCATCCGATAGGCGACCTACACTTCTGTCCGTAAAGAGCTTCGCATGGAGCTATCTGAATGCTGGAATGATAGCTATTATTATACGTGAACTCAATAAGTGGCAGATGATCATCCCAGCTACCCCTGAAGTCTATCACACAAGACCGTAACATATCCTCAAGTGTTTGAATAATATGCTCAGTCTGAACATCTGTCTGAGGATGAAATGCTGTGCTAAGACTTATCTGAGTCCCCAATCCTTTCTGGAAGGACCTCCAAAAATTAGCTGTAAACTGAGCACCTCTATCTGAGATAATAGACATAGGGACACCATGAAGTCGTACTATCTCCTTAATGTAAAGCCTTGCATAATCCTGTGTTGAATAAGTAGTCATGACAGGTAGAAAATGGGCTAATTTTGTAAGTCTATCAACAATCACCCATATAGAATCGAACTTACGCTGGGTATGAGGTAAGTCTACGATGAAATCCATATTAATTACTTCCCATTTCCAAGTCGGAATCTCTATAGCCTGCAATAATCCACCGGGTTTCTGATGCTCAATCTTAACCTACTGAGAATTAGGGCACTGAGTAACAAACTCTGCTATATCCTTCTTCATTTCGTCCCACCAGTATATTTTCATGATATCATGATACATCTTCGTCACTCCTAGATGAATAGAATAATGAGAATAGTGAGTTTCTCTCATAACCTGTCGGCACAGCCCTGCAACATTAAGGACACATAATCGACCTCGATATCTGAGCACTCCATCTCCTATAATCTCAAATGGTGTCTTCTCCTTCTAAGGGTCTATATCTATGTAATGAGCTAACATAGGATCCTCATACTGGCGTTCCTTTACTTTAGTTACTAAAGAGGATGTTGTCGTATCCTACATAGTAACTCTGGTATCACTTGAATCCAATAATCAAACTCCATGACTTGCTAGCTGATGAATCTCATGGGCAATCTCACTCTTCTCTGGATGTAAATATGACAGGCTACCCATAGATCTATGACTGAGGGCGTCGGCTACTACATCCTCCTTCCCTGGATGGTATAAAATATCAACATCATAGTCTTTCAGTAGCTCCAACCATTGCCTCCGACAAAAATTCAATTCCTTTTGCTTGAAGATATACTGAAGGCTCTTATGATCCATATAGATATCAACATGAATGCCATACAAATAGTGCCTCCACATCTTTAGTGCATGAATCATCGTGGCTAACTCTAAATCATGGGATATTCTCGTGTTTTCTTAGTTGTCTAGAAGCATAAACGACAACCTTACCATGCTGCATCAATACAAAACCCAATCCAATGCCTGAAGCATCACAATAGATAGCATAACCATCGGTTCCCTCTAGGAGTGTCAAAATCGGTACCGAAGTCAATCTGTCCTTCAATGCCTGGAAACTCCGTTCACAAGCATCACTCCGCTGATACTTAGCTGCATTCTGAGTCAACTTTGTCAATGGTGTTGAAAGAGAAGAAAAACCCTCAACAAATCTCCCGTAGTAACCTGCCAAACCCAAGAAGCTACGAACCTCCGTCGGTGTCGTGGGTCTAGGCCAAGTCTTCACTGCCTCAATATTCTGGGTATCAACCCGGATACCTTCACCTGAAATAATATGCCTAAGGAAAGCTACATAATTCAACTAGAATTCATATTTAGAGAATTTTGTGTACAACTTCCTTTTTTATAGAACTCTAAGCACAATACGCAAATGATCTGTATGCTCAACCCTTGAACGAGAATAAACCAAGATATCATCTATAAATACAATCACGAATAGATCTAGAAAAGGTTTGAATACACGGTTCATCAAGTCCATGAATACTGCTGGGCATTAGTCAAACCGAACGACATAACACAAAACTCAAAGTGCCCGCATCTGGTCCTAAATGTTGTTTTCCGAATATCTTTCTCTTTAACCCTTACCTGATGGTACCGAACCTCAAGTCTATCTTCAAGAAACACTTGGCACCCTGCAACTGATCAAATAAATCATCAATCCTCGGGAGTGGGTACTTATTCTTGATCGTCACCTTATTCAACTACCTTTAATCAATACACATCCGCAATGAACTATCTTTGTTTCTCACAAATAACATATGTGCTCCCCACGGTGATGTACTGGGTCTGATAAAGCCTTTTTAAGCAAATACCTCAGTTGTTCTTTTAATTATATCAGCTTTGCAAGTGCCATTTTATAAGGAGAAATAGATATCGGCTGAGTATCTAGTAATATGTCTATAGCAAACTCAATCTCCCACTCTGGTGGAAGGCCTAGAAGCTCGTCAGGAAAAACATCAGGAAACTCATTAACCATAGGGATAGATTGAAGGGTCGGTGACTCTGCTTTCACATCCTGTACCCGTACTAAGTGATAAATATATCCCTTTATGATCTTCTTTCTTGCCTTGAGATAGAAAATGAACCTACCTCTCAACGATGCAGTATTACCTTTCTACTCTAGAAATGGCTCCCCTGGAAACTATATTCGAACCATCTTTGATCTACAATCAACGTTAGGATAACAAGAAGCCAACCAATCCATACCTATTATAATATCAAATTCTACCATATCTAGCTCAATCAGGTTTGCTACTGTAGAACGACTAAGAACTACTACTATGCAATCTCTACATACCCATCTAGCTATCACTGGATCCCCAATAGGTGTAGACACCTCAAAAGGTTTAATCAACCCAGGTTCTATCACAAACTTACTAGCAACCAACAGAGTGACATACTATAAGGTGAAACCTGGATTAATCAATGCATATACATCATATGAGGAGACTGATAATATACCTGTAACAACATCAGGAGGCGACTCCTGATCCTGTCAACCTGCTAATGCATAGATGCGGTTCTAACAACCGCTCGAGCTAGATGCTCCACCTCTGCCTTTAACACGACCGACTGGTGCTTGTGAACCTTGGCAGGGGGTGTACTGATGATGATGATCCAGCTACAGATCCCATTGGTTGAACTATACCTGCACCACCTCTCGTCAGACAATCTCTCATAACGTGGCCTGGATAACCACAAGTATAATAAACACCCAAGCCAACAAGGCACTGCCCAACATGGTGCTTACCACACTGAGCACATCGTGGCAAGGGAGGCCTCATCTGACTTGACTCACCCCTATACTGAGAACTAGAGGCCATGAAACTCTAACAGGTCCCTGAATATGTGGAATGATCAAATCCCCTACCAGCGAACTGAGGGGGTGCCCTAGCCGATGGCTGGGGTGGATAACTCGGGTACTGCTGTCTCTGAACACCTCGAAGCTCACTAGAAGGACCTGAAAATATCGCTCTCTTATTCTGTCCCCTATCATGCTCATGATCGGCCCTCTGCTTCTTCTTTACGCTCATCTACACCCTGAGCGTATGCCTGAATACGAGAAATATCCATACCTGGCTGAAGTGAGACCAACATACATTCATTAAGCAAGTGTGGCTCCAACCCCATCATGAACCAGTGAACCCTATCATCCATCTTAGCTACAATAGTGGGAGAATACCTAGCCAATGAATCAAACTGAAGGCTGTACTCCTGGACACTCATATTACCCTGCCGAATGGTCAAGAACATATGAACTCTAGCTCATCTAAGCTCTGGTGGAAAATAATGATGAAGAAAAGCCTCTGTAAACTCCTGCCATACTGTTAGAGGGGTATCCTCACCTCTGGACAATTCCCAAGACTCGTACCAATTAACTACAACATCCCGAAGTCTATAGGAAGCTAGTTCAACTAATTTAGTCTCAGTGGCCTTCATTACCCTCAAAGTCCTCTGTATCCTATCGATAAATACCCGAGGGTCCTCATTTGGATCTGCCCAGTGAATACCGGGGGGTCTAAATTAATGAAGTCCTGAACCCTCGCACTGGTGGCCCTATCTGTATTACCAATACCTACCTCCTAGCGCCGAGCCTGTGCAGCCACTAATTGAGTCAATAGCTGAATAATATCTCTCGTCTACTGGCCCGGTGCATCTGGATGAGGAGCTGGGGTTACTGGGGCGGGCGCTAGAGTTGGTGCCCCTCAGAGATCCTCTAGAGAGGGTGGGGTATGTGAAGTCTGAGATAGAGTCTCACTCTAAGACTCTCCCCGAGCCCTGGTAACTCGTGGCGCTCGACTCGTAGTTTCATCAGCCACAAACATAGATTTGCCCTTCTGGGCGACTGTAGCCTTCTTAGGCATTGCTGAAAACATAACATATTATTAGGAAAATGAATCCTTATACCGCACGATCTAAGATAAGAGGGAGGATACCATCCTATATGTAACAACCCGGAAAATTTTGAAGTATTTCAGTGTAAAGCCCAGTAAATTTCGCAAGTGAATTCAAGGTTTTGTGGTGCCGGAGTAGGCTTACGTGTTTGAGGATGGTATAAAATCTTCGAGGCGAGCAAGCTCGCTGCGGTTCGGACTTTTTGGGTTGAACAATGCACCGGAAAGTAAAGGAAAATTTTTGGCGGAAAAGCGCGTTAATGTGGTCCATTATGCGACTGCATAATCACTTTGCGGGCCGCATAATGGCCGCAGAAGTGAGCAGGAGAAGGGCCAGTCTGGGGATAATTATGCGGTCGGCTATGCGACCGCATAACTGTTATGCGGTGCATTATGCGATCGCATAACAGTTATGCAGACCGCATAGTGATCGCATACACATGCAGCTTTTTGATTGTTTTGGTCTGTAATTATGCGATCGATATGCGGTCGCATATGCGACCGCAGAACTTGTTCCGGAGCTCCATTTTTGGGTTTTTAAAACCCGACCCTACTTCGTTAAATACACGTTTTGGGTCATTTTTGAGCAAAAACTCTGATGTTTTAGAGAGAAGGGAGAGTATTTTAGAGAGAGGAAAACCCTAGGCTAATTATTCATCAAGTCTTGCTCAAATCGTGGAAGATTAACAAGGAAAAACCCACAAGTTATTCAGCTAAGAGGTAAGGTTCCATACCCTAGTTTTCAATTTCGAATTTGGGTAGAAGATGGTTGATTAGGAGTATGATTCATGGGTATGAGATTATTATTTATACATGCATGTACCAATAAGAATTGTGGGAAGATTGTTGAGGTGAAATAAGTAAGGATTGGGTTGTGGAGTGAAGGAAATCTTGTAGAAGAACTTTGTGGTTAAATTTGCACACCTAGTGTCTAATAAAATGCTCAAATGAGCTGAGACCATGAATATCTTCCTAATTATGGTTCAATTTTGTTATGTCTCAAAATAGATCGGGATTGCTAAGAATTTCGGATCATTCTAGAGTTAAGGAAGCTCGATTGAGGTATGTTGGCTAAACTTTCTCTCTTGGAATTGAATTTCATAATGTTTCTGTAAGTTTCAAAGTATGGGTTGCGTATTAAAAGGTTATGGCTTTGAGTCGTGTTTTCAATGAAAGATAGTATGCCAAATTGTGTGAGAAAATCTCAATATTATTAAGACTCTTAATTGCTCGTATGTGTACCTAAAGTCTTGATTTGGAAATATCTTATTGTTGATAATCTATAAAGATGGTTTGAAGTGAAATAAGTTAATTGGGGGTATAGAGTGTGGCCAACGTGCCAAGAATTTAAGTTATGATTGTGTCTAGTAGTGCAAATGATTTGAGAATATACGATAAAGAATATGAAATGAGCCTCGACTCAACTGTGTTAAAAGTGATTTGGAAAATAGAATTTGCCTAAGAGCTTTTGTACTGAATTCATGCCCATTAGTGGCTGCTTTAACTAATACTTTGCTTTATAAATATATCTAGTGTGATTCGAGTTCTATATACTCATGTGTTGAACTGGTACATTGTCATTGCTAGGGAAGAGCATTGTAAGAATAAATGGTGTATTGATTGTTTATGATTTTCATGTGTGTTTCTATTGTTGGATGGTATGACTCATTCTTTGGGAAGAAACCATTTGTGTTTGAAGTTTCCATTTCAAAAGGATTTGAAGTATATGATTTCTGAAATATCCTATATGTTGATACTTGATGGTGATCTTTGAAATTAAAAGAGGTGAAAGTGTGGAATATGAAATACGGCCATCGTGCCAGGAATAAAGAATCTTGTGAATGGACTAATGAGCCAAGGAAATATTGTCATTGTGAATGACTAGAAATACTAATAAGAATTCATACAATGTGAAAGATGTTGAGGTGAGTACAATTGTATTTATGATATTTCTGTTTGCAAATCAAATCAAAACTATTTTGGGAGCATCATTAGCAATACCGAGGAAGGGTGGGTCATAAGGCCCACACCTGAAACTACACGTGCCGGTGTAGGGGTGGATTGTGATTATTCCCCCAATTTGGGATGAAATTGGAACCTTTGGGAAATTGTGATATTATTTCCCTTAATTGGGATGAAACTGGAATCTTTGTGGATTGGAAAAGTCAACCCACACGGCATATGTGGGAAGGCGGCCTAGCTGATCGGGTGGAGATCAGACGCCATATTGCGCATATGGTGGTACTTCTCTTGGTAACAACTTTCTTTCGCATCACATGTCAAGCTACATTGTTCGTGGGGAGATGGCCTAGCCGATCGGGAGTGATCGGACTCCGTGCTAACAAAGACGGTGGTATATCAGTGCTAATGATCTCCCAACCAAAATTATATATGAAGTTCATATTTTGAAAATTATTATGTATTAACTGGACGTTTGGTTATTGTTGATTGTGACTTGCTGTTTCTATGTGTTGCCTTTTCTTATATGGGCATTCTATTTTGAAAGAGGATTTTTAGCTATACATACTGGTGCTATTCGACAGTACTAACGTCCCTTTTGCCGGGGGTCCTGCATCTTTAATGGATGCAGGTAGTTTTTCAGCAGGCGGCATTGATAAGTGATAGCAGTACACTCTTTTCAGCTGATTTGGTAATCCCCACTTTATTTCGGGGTCATGTATCTTTTGTTTCTCATGTACAGTGTTTTGAGGTATAGCCGGGGCCTTGTTACCGGAATTTCCATATCACTCTTCTATTGTATTTAGAGGCTCCGTAGACAGGTTGTGGATTATGGTTGATGTTGGGAATTGAACTAGAAATGTTGGTACTTGGAAATTATATTTTTCATTAATTCTATAAACTCGTAATGTTTTGGAAATTATGAATGAAGCTACTAATGGGAGTGAAAAGGAAGTTGTTAATAAAAATCTTTTCAGTGATTGATTAATGGAGCACATCTCCTCTTTATTCATAGATGAGTTTGGGTAGAAGGAAGTCTAATAGGCTTGCTCGGCCGGGTTCTCTCGGTTAACCACCGATCGCGTTCCCTGAGTTTGGGGCGTGACACCATATGTCCTGCAGCCTACTTTTTATAAGTGTGGTGCATAACACACTCATAAACAAGACTCTACTAGACACGGTCTGTAGACAACTCTAGGTCAGAACTGCTCTGATACCACTTTTGTCACTACCCAAATCGATTAGCCATGACGAGTGCCTAAGTCCTACCTGTCGAACATCCCTAATCATAAGTCTAAGATATAAACATGAAATAAGGGTAGGTCATGAATAACATATGTCAATAGACTACTGAATCATGTGAATAACATACGTGAGGAAACATGCCCAAAAGACATATATACATATACATGCAGAATACGGTAGGGCGAGTTGACAAGGTCACACACTATCCAACTATACATGACTATCTACAGACCTCTAATAGAGTGTACAACTATATAAGGATGGGACTGGGCCCTGTCATACCCATATATGTATACAAAAATATCGTACCAAAACCCAATAGCAGCTCCAGATCAAATGGAGCACACCAACTCTCGCTGAGCAAGGATCCTAAGAAGGGGGACCATCAACCTACACCTACGGGCATGAAACGTAGGCCCCCAGGAAATAGGAGCGTCAGTATGAATAATGTACCGAGTATGTACGACATGAAAACAATATGGAGTAAAGGACTCAACATGTAAGTCTAAATAGCTCTATGAATGATGAAACATTTATGATGTCATGCATATGTGTATAAATATCATATTATGCATAGGTATTTGTGTATATAACATCGTCAATCCTCTGAGGGACTCCCATCATATCATCTCGGCCTCAGTGGAAGAAATCGTCAACGTATACCAGCTGATCAGGTGGTGGTGCATATATAACGCCGTAACCTTTCCCCATACCCCATATATATATAATATATGCGTATATAACGCCATATGGTCATGGGTCAATATACATGTATAAATGAATGCAATGCATACAGAAGTAAGTTAATAAGATCTCTCGGAAAGTAATAAGATCAATATGCCTTCGACTGATATCATGAAATAAACTTTATCAACTTACGTATTTTCTGAGACCCATGAACAAATGATATAATAATAGGACACATGGGAAATCAAGAACATAGGCAACCCTAGTACTTCTATGAATAGAGTCATTTGTGAAAGTTGGGCGTTTGCTCGTTTTGTTTGTATCATATGGATCATGCCAAAAGGAAATAAGGGATTGCCTTAACATACCTTTGTTGTTTACCTAACCACACGACGTCGGTTCAGCCCGTTAGTACTTCAATCTACAACAAACAATAAGGACCATTGTTAAGCTTACAGAAGCTAGAACTCAACACTAATGAGCGACTAGCTCGTCTATGAAATTTTGGACAGCATCTCCCCTTATTCTTTTCACTTTCCTCAAATTAAACACAACAAACAATATATAAATAAGCTCATTCTTGAATAACCCAACTAGAATTTCAATTTAGAAATATGCTCACTACAGACCAATAATGGCACGGCAACAATAACAACAAATGAGCATTAAACTCGGTTTTACAATATTAACAACACTTATCCAAGCCTTATCTTCTTCCAAACACATCAACCACAATATCAATAGTATTCTTAAGTTATTTCTACTGATTTTCAGCCATAAAACATCAAGAATTCATCTCCAAAATAGTCCAGAAACTATAACACTTCAACATGAAGTTCAACCTATTTCATAACTTTCCTTTATCAAACCAATTAGATATACATAGATGATCTTAAATACATATAGGAGAAGTTAAACCTTACCTTGGAAGAAACAATACTTGTCCAACTAATCTTTACTTCAATCTCAAATAAGCTCTTTACCCCAAACAACAAAGTAGAGAGATAACTAGGTGATCTTGATCTTCCAACAGAGAAATTACCTTACCAACTTGTGGATTTGGTCTTGAACCCTTGGATAACGTTGAGAGAGATTTTGGGATGATATTTTGGAGCTTCTTCACACAGCAATAGAGAGAGAGAGAGAGAGAGAGAGAGAGAGAGAGAGAGAGAGAGAGAGAGAGAGAGAGAGAGAGAGAGAGAGATTCTAAAATGTTCTCTAAGTGAAATAGAGATATATCTATGTATATATGGCCCTACTAATGGGCTTGGGAAGATGGGTTTGGCTGCCCATCTCTACCCTTTTCCTTTAACTTTTAATTTGGTCCACATTTTTAAGTAGGTAATGCACCGACTTGTCACCTACTTAATCAATTAGCCGATACATGTTGGTTCTTTTTTCTATTTTTAAACATGTATCTCATCCTCCTTAAATAATTTAGGCATGTGTCGAGTAGCTCAAGCAAGTAGGACGAAAAGTAAGCTGGTGAAGCAGGCATGTCGTGTAAGCAAGAAACTCGTTTTTATTTGTCCAAATCTCCTTTCTCACGTTTAAGTGCATTCGTCCTCAACCTAGTCGTGTATATGTTGAGAGGAAATACGAGATGTAATATCATTAAATTACTTTATATACTTTCGAACAAGATTTCATTTTCGAGCTTACATCAATTGACTTACGACGTACTTTTACGTACGAAAACATGCGGTGTAACATCCACTGCCCATCGATATTTCTTTGTGATCGCGGAAGAAACCTCGGGAACACGAAGGCAAAGCTCCCCCAGGACCAGGAAACCTTCATCACGAAGGTGAGGGAAGTCTCGTGATCGTGAAGGCTTGTCCTACCTGAGCACCGCGTACGCGACAATACCTTCGCGAACACGAAGTGTAATGGGTGCTGACCCCCTCCCAGGTCCCTTTCTTCTACGCGAACGCGATAGAGCCTTTGCGAATGTGTAGGCCTAGGAACTCAAACCTTCGTGAAAGCGAACGCGAAGAACAAATCAACCCACTACCCAAATCTTTCATCGCGATCGCGTGAGGACCTCTGCATTTGCGAAGAAGGAAACCAGAACCAGCAACAACTGTTTTGGACTTAGCTCCGGGAGATCCGAAACATACTTGAGCCACCCGGGACCCCGCCCAATATCACCAACAAGTCCATAAACATAGTATGGACCTGCTCGAACCCTCGGAACACTTAAAACAACATCGAAACCAAGAATCACACCCTAAGACCAAATTGAATGAACTTATGAACTTCAAACTTTTCAGCTAACTCCGAACATGCCGAATCATACTGAGACAACTCGGATTGACACTAAATTTTGTGTACAAGTCATAAATCACCATGCGGACCTATTCCCAAGATCAGAATCCTAAACGGACCTCGATAACACCAAAGTCTACTCCAAACCAAATTTAAAGAACTAGAAAACCTTCAATGTGCCAATTTTCAACATTAAGCACCAAAACGCTCCCGGGTCATCCGAAACCCGATCCGCACACACGACGAAATCCAAAATCATCATACGAACCTATTGGAATCATCAAATCCTAGTTCCGAGGTCGTTTATTAAAACTGTTGACTTATTTCAAACTTAGCCATCTTAGGCCACTATCAAGGAACTAAGTGTTCCGATTTCAACCCGAACCCTTCCAAACCTAAACCAACCATCCCCGCAAGTCATAAAATAACAAAAGCACATACATGGAGTTTAAATTAGGGGAATGGAAACCTAGAAAGCAAAACGACCAGTCAGGTCATTACACTTGTGGTCTTAAAAGCTTAAGGGGTAAAGTTTTGCGGGGCCATGATATTTGTATTGTTATAAAACCTTCTCATTAAGGGTAAAAAATATAAAATGAAGAGTTTAAAGTTGAATTATTTTCAATTAAAAAATATGTCATTCTTTTTGGAACGAGCTTATAAGAAAAGTGTGTCATCTAAATTGAAACAGAGGGAATATCTCATAATTATCACAAAAATCTTATTCATGCTTGACTTTTAGCAAATGCAAATAGAGAAGAGAAGACAATTATTCATCCTATCATTCCAGAATCTAGGTGTTTAATCAAGACAAAAGTTTCTCCTTAAACATGTTCATTTGTTAACGCCAAGTCTAATTTATGTTAGGCAGTGGAATCTATAGGCATGATTTATAGAAAAGATTTATCTATAACATAACTTTGTATCACTCTTAATTATATAGGAGATGATATTCTGCAATCACAGCTCAAAGCAACAAGGGAGGTAGGAACAAAGTTATTATCAACCTTCAAGTTGATTCACAGGCTTGGATACATGATTCCACAATAACTAAGAAAATTTGACTAACACATATTGTGCTTATACACCTTATCACATATACAAACTTTGTTAGAATCGTGTTTAGGACCTTACACCTTCATGAACTTGATCTTAACAAACGAAAATCAATTGTCAGCATGTTATTATGTAAAGAATCAGTTAAACATTCAATTTCCTAAAGCGTGATATTTGCATAGGTATTGAAGGACAAAATTCACTTGCAAACAACTCCTACTGCCTAAGTCCCTAAACCTTAATAAAGAATTCTTTAGAACATTTTAAGACATATATGGAATTAAAGAATTAAGGCATATGATGATTCCATTCTAGGATTAGCCAAACATAATTCCCACAAAATAGTTATTCTTCACTACATCTATGGCATACATTCAACTTAAAGTATAAACATCACTGGGCATGAAAAGAAAAGGAAGGAAGAAAGTGAAGAAGGCAACTAACCTTATGCTGAGCAGCAAACTAGGGCTAGAACAAGATTGTCAAAGATCCGTCTCCAAAATCGAACCCAGAACTCAAGCTCGACCGAATTTGAAAACAACAAAAAGAAAAATAAGTTAGAGCTGAGAGATTGAGAGTGTTTTAAAGTGAGTTAGTAAGTTTCAGTTGTGGTATCTAGATGTCAGTGAAAGTCATGAACTCCGGTATTTATAGCCATAGTTGTGGCTCACCAGAACTCGGGTTTTGAATTTCAAAAACTGACGGTTCTCTAAAATTGAAAGAAGAAGGGGGAGGCAGAAGAAAAAGATTATTTGAGATTGAAGAAACTCACCTTTTCAGATGCCTAGGAGAGATTGATGTTAGGAAGAGGGAACCATTAGGCTTAGATCTCCGCAGAGAGAGTTGAATCTCCACTGGTCTGAGATGCTCTGAGTCCTGAAGATGCTATGACTCGCCTGTTCTTGCGGATATTTCCCCATGCGACCTCTGGATCTTCAAGATCCTTATATGGTTAACCGAATGACAACCACTGGAAGTTCAGAGATTTCTGATGATCTCAGAAATATGACGAGGCGAGGGAGAAAAGACAGGTGACATGATACTAGTGGTGATGGGAAAAGTAGGAGAGAGGAGGTCGGTCGGTGGTGGACCATCGGTAGCGGCTAGGGTTGAATGGGTAATGGGGTGAGAGGAGAGAGTGAGAGAGAATGGGGGCGACACTCTGCAAGGTTATGGGGGATTAGGATTTGACCTTGGGAATAAATAGGTTTTTAATGGTTGGGTGAATGTGAGCCGTTGATCAGTTTTGATCAACAATTGGGATTTTTTGTAAAAAGAAATAGTTAAAACGATTTTTTAAAAGCTATTGAATCAAAGATGATCGGAGGGTTAGGATAATTTTAGTAAAATAAAATAGATATAAAAGGGAAAAATGTTGGTCGTTTGATGGATATGAGATCAACGGTTGGGGTTGACTATGATGAATGAATGTATTACCTGTTAAGCCGCGATTGGCACACACATTGTGGCATGGATTGATGAGATGGAAGAGGGGAGTTGGGCAGGTGAATTTCGGACCGGGTCAGTGGCTTGTTGGGACAATTTTATTTGGGCTTTTGATGGGTAGGACCAGGTGAAAAAATAGAATTAAGGATATAGCCACTTCAATTAAAAAATTATCATTTGTAGACATAGCCTATTGCGATTTTATCCCCTTTTATTATAATTAATTTAATTATACTTCTCTAATCCTAATAATTCATAATAAAGTATATTATTAATGAACTACTAAATGTGTATATATTTTCTTAGCTAATTTATATTTGAAATAATTAGTAATTTGTAGATAAATTTGGGAATTATATAACTGGCCGATTGATTAATTAATTTTAAAACAAAGGTGATTTATAACCACACTTCCAAAAATAAGTTTTACCATTATAATCATAAATATACTATTAATATTAATTATTATTATTATTATTATTATTATCATTATTATTATTATTATTATTATTATTATTATTATTATTATTATTATTATTATTATTATTATTATTATTATTATTATTATTATTATTATTATTATTATAAAACATTGCAGTAGGCTATTGGAATAATTCTTTTAAAAATGGTTTAAATATACTTTATTATGTTACTGGTGATTAGGAAGCGTATTAAATTAATTAAAAAATAGAGGGTCAAAATTGGTCGTCAACACTAGGTCATCAGCAACGTCAAGAGTTGTTCTTGCTATTGCATCCCAAAATTCTACTAGCGGGGGACTCCTGAATGATGCTGGATTGGGAGGTTCCGGTATAATTGATAATTCAAATTTGCAAAACCTAACTTTTACCTTGTAGAAATAGAACGAGGAGCAAGGTAAACATACAAAACAAATTTCAGGAATTCCTCTCATAATCCAAGGGATTGATATGGACAAATTCTCACAACAACCTTGTAAAGAAACTTCGGCTCTGTTACCAATTCCAAAAAGTTCAAGATGGGACGTCAAATCCCGGGTATCACGTCATAGCATATACAACAGGAATCAAAAGAAATGACTTGCTAAAATAAGAGATTGAATTAGTTCTCGTGAAGAAATACAGAGAAACATTCATGAAATAAGCATTAACTCGGTATTCTCTACTATCCAAAAATTTAATTAACTCTTTTGCAGAACTTGCCAAAGTATTTATCAAGGAACATACTAGAGCACAAAAACTTGAATAGCGAATGGAGGATATCTTCAAGATCCAGCAAGAAACACTGAGTTACTCCGGGAATTCGTTAATCAGTTTTAGAGAGAAATGATGTTGTTACCTCCGGCTCGTGACAATTAGGAAACAATAGCTTCTTCTAAGAACCTCAGTGAAAGAAGTTCTGAAGCTGCTAGGAGGTTGAAGGAGAGTCTACGAGAATTTCCACCGACAACTTTGAATGACATGTACAACGGATATGCACCAAACTCTGAATAGAAGAAGATATAATAAGTCATTCTAACAAATTGGGATAGCCGATGACCTACTCAATATTACAGCATCGGTTCACAGCAAGGAAAAGAATTACATACACCTAGAATTGGAGATTATAACTGTCACGATCCAGAATTCCCACCATCAGGACCGTGATGGCACCTAACATTTCACTTGCTAGGCAAGCCAATGATAGAGATTATTAAGCCAAATTCTTATACATTTCAATTATTACCAGTAAATAAGCTATAACAAGGTAAAAAGAAAAGCACGGAAATCCATAACAACTTTAATGCTTATACACAACTACCCAGAAAATGGTGTCATAATCCACGGACTACTAAGATTTAGCTACAGGTAAGGTGTCTGAAGGAAATACAACTGTTTTCGATACAAATAAAACAATAAAGGAAATGCATAGAAGGGGACGCCAGGGCCTACGGATGCCAACATGACTACCTTGGGTCTCCAAACAGATCGAGCCAGCAGCAAGACTCAAGGTCAACTCGGTCCTGTACCAAAATCTGCACAAAAAGTGCAGAGTACAGTATTAGTACAACCGACCCCATGTACTTGTAAGTGTCGAGTCTAACCTTGGAGAAATAGTGACGAGGCTAGGACAAGACACCTACAATTAAACCTGTGCAATATATATTAATATATACAACAATAACAACAACTAAAGAAGCAAGGCAAGAAATATTGGGAAGGTGACATGCTGAGGGGATTACATGGCAAGGAATCACAACATGATCAATCGATATATCTTTAACAGAAAGAAACAAGTAAACGCAATAAAGGAAAGTGCACGGCATCACCCTTCGTGCTTTTACTATCAACCTCACCATAAGAAACAATAGAAACGGCACAACATTACCCTTTGTGCATTAATCTCTCTCATAACATGGCATGACATCACCCTTCGTGCATTAACACTCAGTCACAAAAAGTTGCACGACATCATCCTTCGTGCTTTAACACTCTCCCTCACCAAGACAATGAACAATAACAACAGGGAGATAGATTTATCAAGAACAAGTCTTACTTCAACATTCAATTCCACGTTACTAACCTCAACATTGAGTCAACACCCAATCAATACCAATTTCCGTGAAACATACTAAGAGTTGTTCAACATAGTGAATAGCTAGTCTAATCATGAACAATATGATCAAGGAATACAACGATTACAATAATAAGACTCCCTCGCATGTTATGACTCGACAACAACGCATAGGTACTCGTCACCTCACCTATACGTTGTACTCAACATACAAACACGTAGCAAAAAAGCGAATAATACTTAATCCCTCAAGCCAAGGTTAAACACGACACTTATCTCGCTCCGAAGGCCACTCAATACTCAATCACAGATTTTCCTCTAGAATCCACCTCCAAACCACTCGTATCTATTCAAAAACGACTCAATAATATCAAATATTTCTAAAGGAATCAATTACATTGCATATATTTAGATTTCCCAACTTTTCCCCCAAAAAGTCAAAAACAGACCCCGGGCCCGCTTGGTCAAAACCCAAGGTTCGGACCAAAATTCATTTATTCATTCACCCCCGAGCCCGAATATGCAATTAGTTTTGGAATTCAACCTCAATTTGAGGTCTAAATACCAATTTCCCAAAAATCCCTAATTCTACCCAAACCCCCAATTTCTACCATGGAAATCCTAGATTTTAGGTTGGAAATTCATGAAATATAATGGGTAATTGAAAGAAAATGGTTTAGAATCGCTTACCAACACTTTGGGGAAGAATTTAGCTTGGGAGAATCGTCTCTAGGCCGTTTGGCTTTTGAAAAGTTGAAAGAATGGCTTAAGTCCCATAATGGGACTGTTTAATAGCTGGGCGACAGTGTTCATCGCGTTCGCGAGGACACTGTCGCATTCGAGAAGAGAAGAGCTTGCCAAGCTTATGCGATCGCGAAACTCTTAGCGCATTCGCGAAGGTTACGCCTCCTTGGCCTTCGCGTTCGCGAGTCCTTGCTCGCGTTCGCGTTGAAGAGTGACTGACTTCCTGCCCCAGGTCCCAAACACTACTAGTTCGCGTTGAGCTGGTCACGTTTGCGAAGGGTAAAGCCCCCATCGCTCCGCGTTCGTGACCCAGCCTTTGTGTTCGCGAAGAAGAAAAACCCTGACATCCCAGTTTCTACTTCGTGTTCGCGAGATTGCCTTCGCAAACGCGAAGAAGGAAACCAGAAGGCACCTGAAATTGCAAAAAACCCAGATTTTTCTAAGTGCAAAACACCGCGAAGCCTATCCGAAACTCACCCGAGCCCTCGAGGCTCCAAACCAAACATGCACGCAAGTCCTAAAATATCATACGAACTCGCTCGCGTGATCAAATCGCCAAAATAACACTTTGAACTACGAATTGGACACCAAATCAAATGAAATATTCAAGAAAACTTTAAAACTTCTATTTTCACAACTGGACGTCCGAATCACGTCAAACCAACTCCGTTTCTCACCAAATTTTACAGACAAGTCTTAAATATTATAGTGGACCTGTACTGGGCTCCGGAACCAAAATACGGACCCGGTATCAATAAGGCCAAACATCAGTCAATTCCAAAAATCCTTAAACTTCTAAACTTTTAATTTTTCATCAAAATTCCATATCTCGAGCTAGGGACCTCGAAATTCGATTCCGGGCATACGCCCAGGTCCCAAATTATGATACGGACCTATCGGGACTGTCAAAATATGGAACTGGGTCCGTTTACTAAAAATGTTGACCGAAGTCAATTTAAATTGATTTTTAAGGCAAAAATTCTCTTTTTATCAGTTTTTAACATATAAGCCTTCCGGAAGAACACTCGGACTGCGCATGCAAATCGAGAAAGGCTAAGATTAGGTTTTTGAGACCTTGAAACGCAGAATTAGGATAAAAAATATAAGATGACCTATCGGGTCATCACATTCTCCACCTCTAAAATAATCGTTCGTCCTCGAACGGACATAGAAAAGTACCTGGGCTGGTGAAAAGATGTGGATATCTACTCCGCATGTCCAACTCGGACTCCCAAGTGGCTGCCTCGACGGGCTGACCTCTCCACTGCACTCGAACTGAAGGATACCTCTTTGATCTCAACTAGCGAACCCGCCGGGCTAAAATACCACCCGCTCCTCCTCGTAAGTCAAATCCTTGTCCAACTGGACAGAGCTGAAATCTAACACATGGGATAGATCGCCGTGATACTTTCGAAGCATGGAAACATTCAACACCGGATGAACTGATGATAACCCCGGTGGCAATGCAAGCCTGTAAGCCACCTCTCCCACACTCTCCAGAATCTCAAAAGGTCCGATATACCTATGGCTCAACTTGCTCTTCTTTCCGAACCTCATTACACCCTTCATGGGTGATACTCGAAGCAACACTCTCCCCAACCATGAATGCAACATTACGAACTCTACGGTCGGCATAACTCTTCTGCCTGGACTGAGCTGTGCGAAGTCTATCCTGAATAGTCTTGACCTTGTCCAAGGTATCCTGTACCAAATCTGTACCCAATAACCGAGCCTCCCCCCAGCTCAAACCATCCGACCAGCGATCGACATCGTCTACCATATAGTGCCTCATAGGGAGCCATCTGAATGCTCGACTGGTAGCTGTTGTTGTAGGCGAACTCTGCAAGGGGAAAGAACTGATCCTATGATCCTCTGAAGTCTATAATACATGCGCAAAGCATATCCTCCAAGATCTGAATAGTGCGCTCGTACTGTCCGTCTGTCTGAGGATGAAACGCTATGCTCAACTCAACCCGCGTGCCCAACTCACGCTGTACTGCTCTCCAGAAGTGTGAGGTGAACTGCGTACCTCGATCAGAAATGATAGACACGGGCACACCGTGAAGACGGACGATCTCGCGGATGTAAATCACTGTCAACCACTCCGAAGAATAGGTAACTGCCACAGGAATTAAATGCGCTAACTTAATCAGTCTGTCCACAATGACCCAAATGGCATCGAACTTCCTCTGAGTCCAACAAAGAAATCCATAGTGATACGCTCCAACTTTCACTCAGGAATCTCCTACTTTTGAAGCAAACCACCGGTTCTCTGATGCTCACACTTCTCCTCCTGACAATTTAGACACCGAGACACATATGCAACTATATCTTTCTTCATTCTCCTCCACCAATAACGCTGCCGCCAATCCTAATACATCTTGGTGGAGCCCAAATGAATATAATACCGGGAACTGTGGGCATCCTATTGAATCAACTCACGAAGTCCATCCACATTAGGCACACAAACACGACCCTGCATCCTCAAAACTCCATCATCTCCGACTGTAGCTTGCTTGGCATCACTATGCCGCACCATGTCCGTAAGGACAAGCAAATGAGGGTCATCATACTACCGCTCCCTGATGCGCTCAAACAACGAAGACCGAGCGACGGTGCAAGCTAGAACATGACTGGGCTTAGAAACATCTAACCTCACGAATTGATTGGCCAAAGCCTGAACATCTAGTGCAAATGATGTCTCACCAACTGGAATATATGCAAAGCTACTCATACTAGCTGACTTTCTACTCAAAGCGTCGGCCACCACATTGGCCTTCCCGGGATGATACAATATGGTGATATCATAGTCTTTCATTAGCTCCAACCACCTCCTCTGCCTCAAATTGAGCTGCTTCTGCTTGAACAAATATTGCAAGCTCTTATGATTAGTGAATACCTCACATGGCACGCCATAAAGATAGTGCCTCCAAATCTTCAGCGCTTGAACAATGGCTGCCAGCTCTAGAGCATGAACAGTGTAATTTTTCTCGTGAACCTTCAGTTGTCGCGAAGCATATACAATAACCTTGCCACCCTGCATCAATACCGCACCCAGACCAATACGAGATGCATCACAATATACTGTATAAGATCCTAAACCTGAGGGTAACACTAATACCGATGCCGTAGTCAAAGCTGTCTTGAGCTTCTGAAAGCTCGCCTCACACTCATATGACCATCTGAACGGGGCACCCTTCTAGGTCAACCTAGTCAACGGGGCTGCTATAAATGAGAAACCCTCTACAAACCGACGGTAGTAACTCGCCAAACCCAGGAAACTACGGATCTTCGTGGCTGAAGTAGGTTTAGGACAGTTCTGAACTGCCTCAATCTTCTTAGGATCTACCTGAATACCCACTACTGATACAACGTGACCCAAGATAGCAACTTAACTCAACCAAAACTCACATTTTGAAAACATAGCATACAACTGGCTGTCTCTCAGAGTCTGAAGCACAATCCTAAGATGCTGCTCATGCTCCTCTCGACTGCGGGAGTAGATCAAGATATCATCAATAAACACAATCACAAATGAGTCCAAATAAGGCTTGAACACTCGGTTCATCAAATCCATGAATACTGCTGGGGCATTTGTCAACCCAAAGGACAATACCAGAAACTCATAATGCCCGTACCGAGTCCGAAAAGCTGTCTTAGGGACATCAGATGCCCTAATCCTCAACTGATGGTAGCCAGATCTCAAATCAATCTTTGAAAACACCTTGGTACCATGTAGCTGATCAAATAAATCATCAATCTTCGGCAATGGACACTTGTTCTTGGTGGTGACTTTGTTCAACTGCCGGTAATCTATGCTCATCCTCGTCGATCCATCCTTCTTCTTCACAAACAACACAGGTGCACCCAGGGTGAGACACTAGGTCTAATGAAGCACTTATCAAGCAGATCTTACAACTATTCCTTTAATTCTTTCAACTCTGGCGGGGCCATGTGGTATGGCGGAATAGAAATGGGCTGAGTGCCCAGAGCCAAATCAATGCAGAAATCAATATCCCTATCGGGTGGCATCCCCGGCAGATCTGCAGGAAACACCTTTAGTAACTCACGAACAACCGATACTGAATCCTTGGAAGGAACCTCCACACTAGAATCGCGGACATAAGCCAAATAAGCTAGACGCCCCTTCTCGACCATATGCCGAGCCTTCATATAAGAGATAACCCTGCTGGTAGAATGGCCAGGAGTCCCTCTCCACTCTAATCGAGGCAACCCCGGTAAGGCTAAGGTCACCGTCTTGGCGTGATAATCTAATATAACATGATAAGGTGACAGTCAATCCATACCCAGAATGACATCAAAATCAACCATATTGAGAAGTAGAAGATCTACATGAGTCTCAAGGCTCCCAATGTTGACCACACACGAATGATAAACACGATCTACAATAATACCATCTCCCACTGGTATGGACACAAACACAGGAGCACTCAAAGAATCACGAGGCACGACCAAATAGGAAGCAAAGTAGGATGACATATAAGAGTAAGTAGATCCCGGATCAAATAGAACTAAAGCATCCCTAATGCAAACTGAAATAGTACATGTAATAACGGCATCAGATGACTCAGCCTCAGGCATGGCTGGAAAAGCATAACACCGGGGCTGGGCCCCTCCACCCTGAACTACGTCCCTGGGACAGCCTCTAGCTGGCTGGTCTCTACCTCTAACGGCCTGACCTCCACCTCTAACAGTCTGGACCCTACCTCTAGCTACATGACCCCTGCCTCTGGCTGGCTGAGCAGGTGGTGCACCAACTGGTGCCGGAACCATGGCACGAGAACCCTGATGCTATGAGCTTCCCGATATCTGAGGGCAAAAGCTAGTAATGTGTCTCAGATCACCACAAGTATAGCAAGACCTCGACTATTGTGACTGTTGGCCGTAAAACTGACCCTGTCGACCTGAGTAACCACCCTGAAAACTTTGGAGTGGAGGTGCACTAATAGGGGCTGGTGGTGCACTGTAGGCTAGCTGGTCGGAATAATGCTTCTGAGGGCCACGACCACCCGAGGCACCGTGGGATGCCAGGAGTGCTGAATAAAACAGCCTGGGAGGATGGCCTCTACCAGAAGTACCTCGACCTCCAGATGAGGCTTCACTGAATCCACCGGAGTGACGAGGCCTCTTGTCATACCCCTGACCACTCCCCTGAGCTAAATCCATCTCGACTCGCCTGGCAACATTGGCAACCGCCTGAAAAGAAATCTCACTCCCAGTCTCCTTAGCCATCTGCAATCTGATAGGCTGAGCAAGTCCATCAATAAACCTCCTCACCCTCTCTCTGTCTCTCGGTAGGAAGTAGAATAAGAGCATGATGGGCCAAATCCACAAAACAGTCTCATACTGAGTAACAGTCATACTGCCATGCTGGAGATGCTCGAACTGACGGCGATGCTCCTCTCTCAATGTGATAGGGAGAAACTTTTCTAGGAAGAGCTGAGAAAACTGGTCCTAAGTAAGAGCTGGCGACCCAGCTAGTCTGGTTAACAGATAATCTCTCCACCATTTCTTGGCAGAACCATTCATCTGAAATGCAGCAAAATCGACCCCATTGGTCTCCACTATACCCATGTTCCGTAGAATCTCGTGACAACTGTCGAGATACTCCTGGGGATCCTATGAAGGAGCACCACTGAAGTGAACTGGAAAGAGCTTGGTGAACTTGTCCAATCTCCATAAAGGCTCAGAAGACATAGTTGACCCATCTTCGGCCTGTGCTGTAACAATCGACTGAACTACTCTGAATGGCTAAGCTGCTGGAGCCTGATATTGGGGAGCTATCTGCTCCGGAGCAGGAGTAGTGGGAGTCTGGGCTCCTCCTCCAGCCTAAGAGACGACTGGTGCCATGGGAAATGTGCCAGTCTGGGCCACACTCTCCATAAGACCCACCAAATGGACAAAAGCGTCCTGAAGTACTGGGTGGCAATGAACCTCTCTAGAACCTGAGCTGGTCCGGCAGGAACAGTCTGGGTTGGAACCTCCTCGCCCAACTCTACCTGAGGCTCCACTGCTGGTAGTGCTGCAGGATCTCTGGGCTGAGCCCTGCCCCTGCCTTGGCCTCGACCTCTGCCCCTCGTAAGAGCTGCCACTGGGGGATCTAGCTGCTGCTCAGCTGAGGAAGCGGTACGTGTTCTCGCCATCTGCGAGAGAATAAGAGTAGAAGAGTTCAATCAGTATTGAGAAAACAAAATCGCATGACATAGAAGAATAAAAGTGAAATTTGTTCCTAAACTTCATAGCCTCTGGAAGATAAGCACAGACGTCTCCATACCGATCCTCCAGACTCTACTAAGCTCACTCGTGAATCGTGAGACCTAGGCAACCTAGTGATCTGATACCAACTAATCACGACCCAGAATTCCCACCGTCAGGACCGTGATTGTGCCTAACATTTCACTTGCTAGGCAAGCCAAAGATAGAGATTATTAAGCCAAATTCTTACACATTTCAATAATTAACATCAAATAAGCTATAACAAGGTAAAAAGAAAAGCGCGGAAATCCATAACAACTTTAATGATTATACACAACTACCCAAAAACGGGTGTCACAATCCACGAACTACTAAGATTTAGCTACAGGTAAGGTGTCTGAAGGAAATATAACTATTTTTGATACAAATGAAACAGTAAAGGAAATGCATAGAAGGGGACGTCAGGGCCTGCGGACGCTAACAGGACTACCTTGGGTCTCCAAACAGATCGAGCCAGCAGCAAGACTCAGGGTCAACTCGGTCCGATACCAAAATCTGCACAGACAGTGCAGAGTGTAGTATCAATACAACCGACCCCATGTACTGGTAAGTGTCGAGTCTAACCTTGGCGAAGTAGTGACGAGGCTAGGACAAGAAACCTACAATTAAACCTGTGCAATATATATCAATATATACAACAATAATAACAACTAAAGAAGCAAGGCAAGAAATATTAGGAAGGGGACATGCTGAGGGGATTACATGGCAATGAATCACAACAGGAATGAGAACATGATCAATCGATATATCTTTAACAGAAAGAAACAAGTAAACACAGTAAAGGAAAGTGCACGACATCACCCGTCGTACTTTTACTCTCAACCTCACCATAAGAAACAATAGAAACGGCACAACATCACCCTTCATGAATTAACTCTCTCTCATAACATGGCATGGCAATACCCTTTGTGCATTAACACTCACTCACAAAATATTGCATAACATCACCCTTCGTGCTTTAACACTCTCCCTCACCAAGATAATGAACAATAACAACAGGGAGATAGAATTATCAAGAACAAGTCTTACTTCAACATTCAATTCCATGTTACTAACAACGCATAGGTACTCGTCACCTCACCTATACGTTGTACTCAACATACAAACACGTAGCAAATAAGCGAATAATGCCTAATCCCTCAAGCCAAGTTTAACCATGACACTTACCTCTCCCCGAAGGCCACTCAATACTCAATCACAGCTTTTCCTCTAGAATCCACGTCCAAACCACTCGTATCTATTCAAAAATGACTAAATAATATCAAATATTGCTAAAGGAATTAATTACATTGCATAGATTTAGTTTTCCCAACTTTACCCCAAAAAAGTCAAAAATCGACTCCAGGCCCGCTTGGTCAAAACCAAAGGTTCGGACCAAAATCCATTTACTCATTCACCCCCGAGCCCGAATATGCAATTAGTTTTGGGATCCGACCTCAATTTGAGGTCTAAATCCCAATTTCCCAAAAATCCCTAATTCTACCCAAACCCCCAATTTCTACATGGAAATCCTAGATTTTAGGTTGGAAATTCATGAAATGTAATGTGTAATTGAAAGAAAATGATTTAGAATCGCTTACCAACACTTTGGGGAAGAATTTAGCTTGGGAGAATCATCTCTAGGCCGTTAGGCTTTTGAAAAGTTGAAAGAATGGCTTAAGTCCCGTAATGGCATTGTTTAATAGTTGGGAGATAGTGTTCATCACGTTCGCGAGGTCACTATCACGTTCACGAAGAGCAGAGCTTGACAAGCTTACGTGATCGAGAAACTCTTATCGCGTTCGCGAAGGTTACGCCTCCCTGGCCTTCACGTTCGCGAGTCCTTGCTCGCGTTCGCGATAAAGAGTGACTGACTCCCTCCCCCAGGTACTAAACACTATGCATTCACGTTGAGCTGGTCGCGTACTCTAAGGGTAAAGCCCCCATCGCTCCGCGTTCGCGACCTAGCCTTCATGTTCGCGAAGAAGAAAAACCCAGCTATCCCAGTTTCTACTTCGCGTTCGCGAGAGTGCCTTCACGAACGCAAAGAAGGAAACCAGAAGGCACCTGAAACTGCTTAAAAACCAGATTTTTCTAAGTGCAAAACATCCTAAAGCCTATCCGAAACTCACCCGAGCCCTCGGCGCTCCAAACCAAACATGCATGCAAGTCCTAAAATATCATACGAACTTGCTTGGGCGATCAAATCACCAAAATAACACCTAGAACTACGAATTGAAAACCAAATCAAATGAAAATTTCAAGAAAACTTTAAAACTTCTATTTTCACAACCAGACGTTCGAATCACGTCAAACCAACTCCGTTTCTTACCAAATTTCACAGACAAGTCTTAACTATTATAGTGGACATGTACTGGGCTCCAAAACCAAAATACGGATCCGGTATCAACAAGACCAAACATCATTCAAGTCTAAATATCCTTAAACCTTCAAACTTTTAATTTTTCATCAAAATTCCATATCTCGAGCTAGGGACCTCGGAATTCTATTTCGGGCATACGCCCAGGTCCCAAATTATGATACGAACATATCGGGACCGTCAAAATATGTAACCGGGTTTGTTTGCTAAAACTGTTGACCGAAGTCAACATAAATTAATTTTTAAGGCAAAAATTCTCTTTTATCAGTTTTTAACATATAAGCTTTCCGGAAGAACACTCGAACTGCACACGCAGATCGAGGAAGGCTAAGATGAGGTTTTTGAGTCCTCGAAACACAGAATTAGGTTCAAAAATATAAGATGACCTATCGGGTCATCACAATAACTTCAATGTAAGTATCTCTGAACTAGTGGTTGTTTTAGGAGAAATTGGAGAGAAGGTAAGATGTCCTAGAGAAATGAGGTCAGACCTAAGCAAAAGAAGCCAAGAATTTTTGGGTGAATTCCACAATGACTATGGTCACAAAACCGTGGATTCCAGAATCTTACAAAGCGAGGTAACTCGTCTTTTAAAGGAAGGATATCTCATGGAACTATTCAGCAAAAAAGGCAAGCAATCCTATATGACGAGTCGAAGCAAAGATTGACCTTCGAGAGCCCTATCTCCAAAACGAACAGTTAATGTCATATCCAGAGGTGAAGAAATCATGGGGTAACATTCACATCCACGAAAATGTTTGCTAAGATGTCAACCCAATATGAAAAATAGTCTCGAAAAATATTGATAGGAGAATGCATAACCTTTAATGATAAAGATGCAAATGGCTTCACAATGCCACATAACAATGCCTTAGTAATTACATTACCTATTTTAGATACTAATGTAAAACGAGTTTTCATTGACCCATGTAGTTCACTCAACTTCATCCCATTATGAGTTCTCGAGGATATGCAGCTAACAGATTAGATCATTCTAACATCTTCGATCACTTTTCGAGTTTGGCAGTTCAAGTTTAACAACACAAGGTGAGATTATTGTAACAAATTCTATAAAGGAAGTAGTCAAAGAACCTCCATTTAGAAGGTAGCCGCAGATAGGGCCTACAATATTATTCTCACAAGACCATAGAACTATAATATGGATGCAGTACCATCAACATTGTACCAAGTCGCCAAGTTTCCATCTAAATACGGAATCATGCAGACTAAGAAAGATGAATAGGCTGCTCAAAAGATAAACTCTATAGCTATTGCTAAGGGTTTAGCCAAAGATGGAGACATTGAAAAGCAATTAAACGAGTCGGGATTAAGGGATGTCAAAGATCCTTCAATTAAGGAAGATCTAAATGCACATGAACAACTAGATGCAGACATCTCGGATACAAAAATCTCAAATGTAGTCATTGAGACAAAGGAAACGGATGCTACTAAGTCCACCATCGAGGAATTGGAAACTATCATACTGTTCATCAATTTCTTGGATATGAAGGTTTATATTGGTTGGGGACTCGACCCCGAAATTAGAGGTAACTTAATTGAATTTTTATAGGCTAATGCAAACTGCTTTGCTTGGTCCCATATTGACATAAGCTTACCACCGGAAGTGATAATACATAAGCTTAACATAAACTCGTTGTGTACCCTTCAAGCAAAAGAAAAATAAACAAGGGCCATTTTGAAATCAATATAATAGGAGGAGGTTAAAAAGTTTTTGTAGATTGGATTAGTCCGAGAGGTAAAGTACCCGAATTTGTTAGCTAATATCATAATATTTCCAAATAAGAACGGTAAGTGGAGGGTATGTGTTATGTTCCCATTATGGAACATTCTTCATAAACCCCGAGATCTTGGGACGACTCGCCAAGTGGGTGATCAATCTTAATGAGTATGACAGTACTTATTAACCTCGTACTGCCATCAAATTGCAAGTCCTAGCAGATTTTGTGGCTTATTTCAGTACATGCATACTTCTTGAAGAAGAAAAAGAAGTATTCATTGCTTTAGGGGAAGTCCATTGAACTTGAACCCTCTTTATAGATGGTTCATCAAACGTTAAAGGGTCTGGACTAGGGATATTACTTGAGGCTCCTTCGAGGGATGCAATTAGGCAGTCTACTAAATTCCATTCGATTACTAACAATAAAGTCGATACGAAGTTGTGGCTGCAGGGCTTGATTAGCCAAGGAATTAGGAGCAGAAAACATCGGGCTGAAAAATGACTCCCAGCTGCGATTAATCAAATACAAGGAACATATGCATCCCTAGAGAATATGATGCAACTTTTTTGGAGAAGGATAAATCACTCCTAACACAATTCTATGAATGGAAAGTAGTTTAAAGACAGCTAGAAGAGAACGCTGAGTCAGGTGTACTCACAAAATCTCGGATCAACTATTGATATCACCAAATTCGATAACAATTCAGTCATCCACTTATATTTATCTACTATTACCAAAGTAAAAATGAGATAAATTCAATCAATTTAACTTGGGATTGTCTTAATGAATTTATCAATTATTTACATAATGGATTATTACTCGAGGATAAGAGCGCATCTCGGCAACTCCAAGTGCGAGCTGCCCGATACTCCCTCATTGAAAGTGAATTATATGGAAGAATATTTAAAGGTCCCCTTAGCTAAATACCTGGGTTTCATACAAACTGAGAATGTCGTGTGAGAAATCCACGAAGAAAATTGTGGAAATTATTCCAGAGATGGAGCTTTATTTCGGAAACTTATCATAGCCGAGTAATATTGGCCTCATATGCAAGATGATGTGAAGGCTTTCATCAAAAAATGTGACAACCACCAACGATATGCTCATTTTACACATCAACCGGTAGAACCCTTCATTCAGTGTTATCCCCTTGACCTTTCATGAAGTGTGGGATAACATATTCAGACCACTTCCTTAAGCTCCAGGGCAAGTAAAATTTTTGTTTGTCTTAACTGATTACTTCAATGAGTGGGTTGAAATAGGTGCATTTGCAAGCATTCGTAATAAAGAGGTGATAAATTTCATTTGGAGAAATATAATTGCTATTTTAGTGTAACGAGGAAAATAGTAAGCGATAATGGATCACAATTCATTAGTATAAAAATTACTAAGTTCTTCGATGAACGGAAAAAAATCAAAAAGATCATGTCATCTCCTGACCATCTCGGGGCTAATTTCGAACAAAGTCTTAATAGATAGTTTGAAAAACGGCTAGAAGCATCTAAGGGGCGATGTCCAGAAGAATTACCCAGATTCATATGGGTGTCTCATACGACAATAAAGACAAGTATAGGGGAAACTCCCTTTTCGCTCATGTATGGATCAAATGCATTAATTTTTGTGTAGATAGGTGAGCCTAGCTTAAGGTTTGCTCATGCAAATATGGACTCTAATAATGAAGAATTGGAAGCAAATATAGATTTAGTGGAAGGAAAAAGAGAAATGGCTTTAATCCGGATAACTACGCAAAAGCAAAGAATTGAAAAATATTACAGTCAAAAATGAATCTCCGGTATTTCCGTTGAGGACTATGTACTTTAGAAGGTATTTCCGTTGACACAGGAACTTAATGCTAGACATAGACCTAATTGGGAAGGTCCATATAGAGTCAATGGAATTGCAAAAAATAATCTTATCAGGTTGAAACCATATAAGGAAAGATGATCCAGTCTAAGTGGAATGTTGTTCACCTGAAGCGCTACTACTTCTAGCGCCTTCATGAGGGTTTGGCACCCCTTTGATACATTTATTTATTTATTTATTTATACTAACTTTTTTAGATAATAGACATATAGCTGGCCCAACTAGAATGATGATAACATCAATCCATTTGGAACCTACGTAGTTCCCAGCCAGGGTCAATAAATGTCTGACCGAAGTTTTTCAGTATCCAAACATGTGTCTTTTCATTCTTAAATTTTTTTACACTAATTCAAATTCAATATTCATTTACACTAAGAAGTTTGCAGATTCAATAAGTCCAAATTTACGCCTAAGTGTAGAGGAGATGATCTATTCACAATGTTAAAGAATACAAAAGGGCCCTATCGTACATCTAAAGCCAAAAACTCAAGGTTACGACTCTAAGACATCATTTCGAAAATGATGCATCAAAATTAATTAACTTCAAAATTTGTAAGACTTGACAAAAGTACCCGATAAATATCAGAAGCTCAATAAAACACTTTAGAATTCGAAAACATATTCAAGTGCGAAAGCAAAGAGTAAAATGTTCATTGATAAAAGGCACAAAGGACCAAGGAGAACATTCCACAACCAACAAAATACAAAAGTTAAAACATCTAGAAACTGGTCATTGCACTGATATTGGTCACTAATCACGAAAATGAGAGCATGATTTAGTGTGTCATAAAGTTGACAGAACAAAGGAAGCTCGAGGATCTAATTGAGAAACTCGTGGAGCAGTTTGGAGAGGTTCAACTTGAGAAGTCGAAGCCGAAGGGTGTGACTCAATACTCTCTTCTTCGTCGGCCTCATCTGGTTGGCCTTGAGATGTTTTATCTTCCAAATGAATATTCGTCGAAGGTGGTCAAGTTCATAGCTTATTAGGCTATCTCCACTACTTGTTTGGTGCTCTCAATCTCCTTTTCCAAGTCATAGGTCTCGATACAAATTACTTCCAATGTCTTCAGCTAAATCGTCACAAAATATGAGATTTTGATCAAGCTTAGAATGAAGCTTCAAGCAATTATATTTCCAGACTGCTGATTGTGCTTATTCTGAAGGTCTTACTTTTCATCCCTGGATGTATCAAAAGAAACTCTCGAGCATGCAAGGTCTCTCTCTCGATAACGTTTCCTCTTAATTAACTATTTGAGCTCCTTGGTGACTTAAGTATTTTCCTGAACCAGTTGTCCCAAATACACTTCCTTCTGAGCAAGTAAGGCCTTGAGATTCTGAATCTCCTTAAAGGATTTAAAGTCTTGCTCTATGAAGGATAGCTCTTCCTCATTTATCTCATCTCTCACCTTGTCTAGTTCTTCCGAAACTGACTTAACATGATAGTCTAAAGCTTCTTTCTCTGCATGGTGTTTTAAACTTAGACTCTCAAGCTTTGTTGTATGCTTGCAACACAAGATTACCCTCTCATAGAATGAGAATCTTTTCATAATTTGGGTCAAAACCAAATTTGCATACATAATAAAACAAGGGAATGATATTCAAAAAAATCCAATGGTTCTCTGTAAAAATAAGTACCCGAAGAATACAATGTTGCACCTCATTGTCAAGGGTAGTATTGGAGTTACTTGTAATTTTCTCTTTTTCTAAAGTCCCAATTAACCCTTTCAACAAGACAACAACATTATTCTGGTATTTTAAAATATTCACTTCATCAGGAACTTTGATTTTAACACTGCATTTACTGACGCTGGTCGAAGGCTCAGCTTCTGTACTCTAAGAAGTTGGAAACTCTAACAGCGACTCAAATTCACAATCCATGGTCTCATCGATGGTAGATGGATCCCAATTAATAGGACCATCAAAGCCAACTTCTCTTCATGAGGCAACACCAATCTTCGAAGCCGTAGCAAGGGTTGTATTTACTAACCAATGAAGTTGAGATGAAAATCTCCTCAAAATCCTCTCTAGTCTGAGCTCAAGCTTTCAAAAAGTGCTGAAAACTGACATAATCCCGACTTTCAGCACTTTAAATAACTGAGTGTCAGGTGTTCTTCGCGTTCGTGAAGAACCTGACGCGCTCGCGATGAGCACAGGCTAATTGGCCTACGCGTTCGCGAAGGGTAATCCCCCCAGTACTTCGCGTTCGCGACCCGCCCCTCGCGTTCGCAAAGAGTAATCTTCCCCAGTCCATAATTTTCCCTTCGCGATTGCAAGATAAGCTTCGCGATCACGGAGCACTGGACACTAGAAGCAAGAACCAGCAGTTCCAACAAGTTCTAAAATAGTCCGACACCAATCCAAAACTCATCCGAGCCCCTCGGACTCCAAACCGAACATGCACACAAGTATAATAACATCATATAAACTTACTCGCTACCTGAAATTATAAAAAAAATCAGATAACAAGAATCGATCATCAAAACTCAAGATTTCAACTTGAAAACCTATTTTTTACAATCTTTCACAAAATGCGCCGAAACTCGCTCGGGTCACCTCGGACCCCAACCAAATGTGCGTACAAGTCCAAAAATATCATACGAACCTACCAAAATTATCAAAATACCGATCTAAGGCCGTTTACCAAGAATATTGACCATGGACAACTCAAGTCCAATTTTAAGTCAAAAATCATATTTTTTCAAATTTTCACGTAAAAACTTTCCGAAAAACGACACTGACCACGCATGGAAATTAATAAACATCAAATGAAACTAATAGATGTCTCGAAACACGAAAATAAAGGCTAGTACTTAAAATGACCTATCGGGTCATTACATTCTCTACCTCTAAAGCAACGTTCGTCCTCGAATCTTCCAAAATTTCTTTTAACGATATAAATTTTCTTAATCTCGTATTCTATCTCAACAGCTGAGAAATCTCAAGTGCCAATATCAAACGGATAAGGAATACCATATAAAATGTCATGCATCAGTAGAAGGAAAATCTTGATCGCCTAACCTCTCCATTGCACTTTCACAGAAGGGAAACTCTTGGATCTCAACTTCCAAACCTGCCAGTCTAGAATAACAACTAGTTTCTCCTCGTAGGCCAAATTCTCATTGTGCTAAAGTCCAAAACATGTGACCTATCCTCATGTTACTTCTGAATCATGGAAATGTGAAATACCATATGTACCCCTGCTTGGCTAGGAGGCAATGCAAGCATATAAGCAACCTCTTCAACTCTCTCCAAGATCTCAAATGGGCCAATAAACTTCGGGCTCAACTTGCCCTTCTTCCCGAACCGCATCACGCCCTTCATAGGTGATACTCGGAGGAGAACCTTCTTAGAACCTACCATGTAAGCTACATCTCGAACCTTCCGGTCTGCAACTCTTTTGTCTGGATTGAGCTGTATGAATTCGCTCCTGAATCAACTTAACCTTCTCTAAAGCATCACATACCAAATCAATGCCCAATAACCTAGCCTCTCCACGCTCAAACCAACCAATCGGCGAACGACATTGCCTCCAAAATAAGGCCTCATATGGAGCCATCTAGATACTCGACTGGTAGTTGTTGTTGTAGGCGAACGCTACGAGCGATAGAAACTGATCCCATGAACCTCCAAAATCCATAACACAGGCGCGTAACATATCCTCCAAGATCTGAATAATGCGCTCAGAATGTCCGTCATTTTCTGAGGATGAAATGCGGTAATCAGCTTGACCCGCTTGTCCAACTAACGTTGCACGACTCTCTAAAATTGAGATGTGAACTGCATGCCTTGGTCAGAAATGATGAAAATGGGCACTTCATGTAGGTGGATAATATCTCGGATGTACATCTGAGCCAACCACTCTGAAGAATAGGAAGTCACCATCGGAATGAAGTGTGCGGACTTAGTCAATTGGTCCACAATAACCCAAACTGCATCATATTTCTTCATGGTCTATGGTAAGCACAAAGTCCATAGTGATGCGCTCCCACTTCTACTCCAGTATCTCCAATCTCTGAGACAACCCTCCCGGTTTCTGATGCTCATACTTTACCTATTGACAATTCAAACACCGAGAGACATAAGCAACAATATCGTTCTTCATTCTCCGCTAGAAATATTGTTGTTTCAAGTCACGATACATATCCATGACACCTAGGTGAATAGAATAGCGCAAACTGTGAGCCTCCTCAAGGATCAAATCTCTGAACCCATCAACATTTCGAACACAAATCCGGCCTTGAAGCCGCATAACACCATCATCACCAATCACAACCTCTTTAGCACCACCCCGTTGCACCGTGTCCCTCAACACCATCAAGTGAGGATCATCAAACTGGAAAGCCTTGATATGATCCAACAACGATAACTATGCCACAATACAAGAAAGAACGCGGTTAGGCTCCTAAACATCCAATCTCACAAATAGATTGGCCAAGGCCTGAACATCCATAGCTAGTGGCCTCTCCACTACCGATAAATATGCCAAACTACCCATACTCTCAGCCTTCCTACTCAATGCATCGTCCACTGCATTGGCCTTTCCCGAATGATATAATATGGTGATATAATAGTCTTTTAGCAACTCTAACTATCTACGCTGCCACAAATTAAAAACTTTCTGCTTGAACAGGTGTTGGAGACTCCGATGATCGGTATATACCTCACATGGAACGCCACATAGATAGTACCTCCAAATCTTCAATGCATGAACAATGGCTGCCAACTCTAAATCATACACAGGGTAATTCTTCTCATGAACCTTCAACTATCGAGATACGTAGGCAATTACCCTACCGTCCTGCATCAATACCACGTCAAGACCAATACACGACGCATCACAATACACGGTATAAAATACCGAACCTGTAGGCAATACCAACACTGGGGCTGTGATCAATTCATCTTTGAGCTTTTGAAAGCTCGTCTCACACTCATTGGATCATCTGAAGGAGTAACCTTCTAGGTCAATTTAGTCAAAGGAGCTGCAATGGATGAAAAACCCTCCCCAAAACGGCAATAACCTGCCAAACCCAAGAAGCTCTGAATATCTGTAGCTGAGGACGGTCTAGGACAACTATGGACTGCTTCAATCTTCTTCTGGTCTACCTTGATCCCCTCACTAGACACCACATGACCCAAGAACGCCACCGAATCAAGCCAAAACTCGCACTTGGAGAATTTAGCATATAACTTCTTCTCCCTCAAAGTCTGGAGAACGATCCTCAAGTGCAAGCACATGATCCTCCCGACTGCGAGAATACACCAATATGTCATCAATGAACACGATGATGAAGGAATCAAGATATGGCTATAACACACTGTTTATCAAGTTCAAAAAGGCTGCATTAGTCAGCCCAAAAGACATCACCAAAACTCATAGTGACCATAGCGGGTCCTGATAATGATGTGTTATTAACCGTAAGGACAGGCTATGAAACGCATATGTGAACCCTATGGACTGGCTATGAAACGTATAGGTGTATAATATAATATGAATGAACAATGTGAACGGTCTATGAAATGCACATGTGTATTGTATGGTATATATGAAACGCACTAGATTTTCAGGTAAATGATTCCACGAAGAGAGTTGAATTTAATTGAAGTGGAATTGAGCAAAAAAAGTGTACAAAAGTGCAAAATCCTTCAGTGATTCTGCATCTGCGGAACACTGTCCGCCGATGTGACCTCGCATCTACGAGGTGGAAGGCCGTATCTGCGGAATTAAGCTTCCTTCACTGTGGCCGCATCTGCGGTAAGAATCTGCACCCACAGAGTCGTTGGTGCGACTATTTGGTCCGCATTTGCGGATAAGGGAATTCCACACAGACTCGCATCTGCGATGAATTATCCGCATCTGCAAAAATATGTCCGCATATGTGGCAATATGTCCGCATTTGCGGCAATATGTCCGCATCTGCGGAGTAGGCAATCTCCTAAGTTTACGCATCTACGATTGAAGGTTCGCTTTTTTGGAGTTGCACCTGCGAGGATCCTTCCGCATGTTCGGTCAACGGGCTTCAGACCTGGACAGGAATGACAATTCATATTTTCTCAACTCAAAACCCGCAAATACATGACCTAGCTTATTGGAAACAGATCTTTGACTTATTTTTCATTTCCTAGACTAGAGAAGACAAGTTTTGGAGCTAGGGTTCTTGCACACACACTTAAAAATGACAATTTCAATTAGTTTTAGGAGTGAGGGATATTGGTTGACAGTGTGTATGTGTGTGTGTGCTGCTAATGATGAAGAACAAATTTTTGGGAAGTCTGAGTACCAAATTAGATTGAAAAAGCATATCATCATCTCTGCTTGTCATGTGTTTGACATATTGTCCAAAAGACAATTGTCTACTAAGTACAACAAAATTAGTCTTAATAGGGTCCTATTTTCATATATTGCACTTATTTAGAATTCTTGAGTATAAGTTAAGTGCTAAAAATCAAGTTTAAGAAGCAAAAGAGTCAAAAAATTCTTGGTTTATGAAACCCCTCATGTGCATCGCAGAGGCGCACAATGGCCGCACCTGCGGCCTCGCACCTGCGAAGCCCTTTTCCGCGGGTGCGATTTGTGGTCAACTGGGAAAAACCACAGAAGCGAAGGAAAACCCGAAGAAGCAGGACCGCACCTGCGATGGTTTTTCTACAGGTGCGAAAACTGGGCATAATTTACAATTCCAGTAGCTTTGCAACTGTAGTTTCCAGGGCCCGTTCGACTTGATTCTTTAGCCTAATTGCATTGTCTTGAATTGCTTAACATGATTCTAATACCCAACTAACTGTGTCTTGATTTTTGAAGGTACTTTGAATTTAAAATGGAACAGAACATGAACGACAATGCTCCGTTTGATCACAAAATTGAAGAAGTGGTTGAGGACTTGAACTATGATGCTAACAGATTCATGTCTTCCCAGTGCCAAGCCCGGTTTTATTATGCTCTCTTCACGAAGAAGCTCAAACTTGAGAAGGGAATTGCCGATGACAAAATGGCCAAGCTCCTTCCAGATTTCCATGGCCGGCTAGTTTCAAACGGTTGGACCTGCTTTATCCCCACTCCATGCATAGACAATGAGGAATGGGTTAGGGAATTTTATGCCAGTTTTAGGCATACACAGTTCCAAAACCATGAAATCACTATAAGGGGGAAGACTGTGAGATTCGAAGTTGAAGAGAATAAATGATGTATATGGGCTCCCAAATCATCCGCTCGAGCCAGTGAAATAAAGAGATACATGCGACAATGGTGATTGGCTAGTCGCAAATCTATGTCCTCAAGGTCATAGAGTGACTTGAGCAACAAAGAAAAAAGGCATCAAATTTGGTGATTTTACAGCCGAAGCAAAAATGTGGTTGTATATCATTGCGAGCAGAGTGTCTCCTTGTGAGAAAGTGTATGATGTCCCATATGCTAGGGCCTTGATAATTGCTTGCATCCTTTATGGCATTCCTGTGAATGTCGGTCACTACATTGTTCGGGAGCTGAAGGAGTATGTGCTTCAAGGTGGCACGTCTTTGATATTTCCATCGTTGATTACAGAGTTGTGCCGGCGTGCACAAGTTAAGAAATGGGATGGAGATCATTTGATAATGACATACAAGCCCCTTCATCCATTGAGAGTGACAGGAGCAGCCAGTGTGCTAAAGAGCAATAAGAGGAAAGTGGAGATTACTATAGGTGAGGGGTGCTCATCATAAGCTACTCAGGCCGAGGGACCATTTGGGATGCTAAATTCCCAGCTTTCCTCCATTCGTTACCTAGTGTCACAACTACCTAGTGGGCCTTCACACTCCCAGCCTATGCCCGAATATTGTACCATGGAAGAAATGAAGACCTACATGAAGGTCCAGAAACAGCAGGTAGAATCTCACGAGAGGTTGGCGGCTTCTGTTGACAGGCTTGAGGCAGCCTGTGGCAACATGGCCAAGGCACATTTAAATCTGCAGGCAGACTTCAAAAAGGAGAAAGAGAGCAATAAGAAGAAAGGCAAGTTTATGATAAAGATGTGGAGAGGCATCAAGGCCATCTGCAAATAGGGACAGCCAAGCGGGAAGATACCAGTTGAGGACGATGATGATAGCGAAGAGTATTCCTTCATGTCGAGTGTTGCTGGTGATGATGTTGATGATACTGATAATGATGAGGCCGAGAGTTCTTCACGGCAGTGATTAGCCTATCTCCCACAGTCTGCTAGTCTGATGCAGACCTCGGGGAGGCCCTCAAACTACTCTTATTTTATTTTGATATTGTGCAGTGAGGATACTGCAATGTTTTTAGTTGGGGGTGGTTTTAGGGAGAACACTTTATTTGTACATTGATGCTTAATTTGTGCCCTTGCCGGGCTTATGCTTTGGTATGGATATTGTGTGCCCTTGCCGGGCTTGTTTTATCATTGCTTATCATGTGCTCTTGCCGAGTACACTTTAGGGAGTACACTCTATTTGTACATTGATGCTTAATTTGTGCCCTTGCTAGGCTTATGCTTTGGTATGGATATTGTGTGCCCTTTCCGGTCTTGTTTTATCATTGCTTATCATGTGCTCTTGCCGAGGGTAATTTGTTATTAATGATATATTTGCAGATTAGTCACTTTTTTAATTCTATTTTATTTTTCTTTCTTTCTTTATTTTCTTTAGCAGTTTTTAGTTTATGTTATTTTTGTTCCTTTAGTATTAGTTGCTTTTGTTATATTATTATTTTTTTTAGTAGTTTTGTTCTTTTATATTTATTTCTGTAGTGTTTATTTTATCTTCTTTAGTAGTTTTTGTTTATATTATTTTTATCTCTTTTAGTAGTAATATACTTTTCAATAAATGTCTTTGTATTTTCTTTATGCTACGGTTCTTTCCCAAGAAATATTTATTTGTTGAACCGGGTGACTTTTCTCTATGACGGATAGTGTGACGACTTTCTTAAGGGAATTAGTCTTGTTTTGTTATGTGGAGACTTTTGGATTGTTTGGTACTAATAAAACTAGTCTCTTCTATGTGAAGTGTGAATTAAATATACCCCTCCAATTTTTTGTTTTAAATTGAAAAAGTAAGTTGCATGGGGAAGAATGATTTTTGTGACAACATTTTGGCTCATTTAGCGACTATTTGCCCACTAGTTGGAATGATATTGCTCTATATGCTCTTGTTAAGAAGTGAAATTGATCCGTCTTGATTGGTTCATGTGCCATGTGTGTTAGTTTTTGTTATAAATAATTCTTGTGTTTACTTCTATCATCTAGAACTTGCCAGGCTGGTCTTTCAACGCTAATGTTAATTATGTTTGGTTGGAGGGATGATGTTAGGCATTCTTTGTAATCTTTGGAAAAGCCTCTTTAGCCTTTCAAGCCTACCATTGCATAAATATTATCACTAGTTTACCCCATTTGAGCCTTTAACCTTTTCTTTGGCCACCTCATTACAAACCTTTACCCTTTTGTGAAATAATTCCCTCTTTTGAACCCGTCCCTCCTTGAATATTGAGAATGACACTAAAAGCCTAAGTTGGAGGTGTTGGTGTCAAGTTGGAATTGAGGGTAGAAACATATACCTCAAAGTAGTTCATATGAAGTTACTCAAGCTCCAAAAGAAAATAGTTATATAAAAAAAAGATAAAAATATGTATATATATAAATATGGAGTCTTGAGAAAATTAGAGAGGTATTGTAAGGTGGTTATATGTTGGTAACTAGATTCCAATAAGGTCTATGTGGTTTAAAACGATGCAAGGTGCAAAAAGAAAGACAAATGTGATTAGTGTTCAAGGAGGGTGTAGTCACTTGTATCCCAAATGCTTATCCGACCCTTCCCTAAACCTACATTACAAGCTTAAAACGTCCTTATGGGATCTCCAACCGAATGTTGTTGAATAGGTGGCAAATTAAAATAAGGGCAAGCTTATGGCATGATATTTTGTAACACTTGAAATTGTTTGTTGAGACTGAGTGTCTTTGTGTATTTATCCCTTGTGTTGTTATTGTAAATATGGTGATTTTGGGACTTTTCTTTCTTGTGAGAGCACATGAATTAGGATGGATTGGTGACATTGATGTATCCCGAAATGAGTAAATTGAGCATATGTTGGTAGACTAGTGCTTTTGAGTCACTTCTTGAGGCTTTTGTGTTGTCACTTGATCATTTTGAAATTCCTTTGCATTTCTTGAAGTTGTTTCTAAATGAGGGAGTTATTTGGTTAAGATTCACATGCTTGAGCCTAACTATTAGTACCAACCAAATCCATAAGTATGGTGATTAATTGGAGAATGTGAATTGTAAATGATAGCAATACTACTTGTGCTTTAAATGGTAGAACCTCATTGAGTTGTTGGTTTTGATTTGCTTGAGGACAAGCAAAAGCTTTAAGCTGGGGGTGTTGATGAGTGGTGATTTTACCACTTATTTTAGTCTCTTTTCTTTAGATTTTGCATCCTTTAATTATAATATGAGGTTGTTTATGGTGTGTATTGCTAGATTTTCAGGTAAATGATGCCATGAAGAGAGTTGAATTCAATTGAAGTGGAATTGAGCAAAAAAAGAGTACAAAAGTGCAAAATCCTTCAGTGATTCCGCATCTGCGGAACACTGTCCGCCTATGTGACCTCGCATCTGTGAGGTGAAAGGCCGCATCTGCGGTAAGAATCCGTGCATGCGGAGTCGCTGGTGCGACTATTTGGTCCGCATATGCGGAGCAGGGAATTCCACACAGGCTCGCATCTGTGATGAATTATCCGCATCTGCGGAGACGCATTTGCGCCAACATGTCTGCATCTGCAGAGTAGGTAATCTCCTGAGTTTACGCATCTGCGATTGAAGGTCCACTTTTGTGGAGCCGCACCTGCGAGGATCCTTCCACAGGTGCGGTCAACGGGCTTCAGACCTGGACAAGAATGACAATTTACATTTTCTCAACTCAAAACCCACAAATACACGACCTAGCTTATTGGAAACGAATATTTGGCTTATTTTTCAGTTCCTAGACTATAGAAGACAAGTTTTGGTGTTAGGGTTCTTGCACACACACTTGGGTCTTGAAGATTTGAAGCTTTTGGTTGAGAATTTGTTACTCATTTATGCTCATTTCTTCATTTCCTTGCTTTGTATTGAATATTTAAAAGTGTAGTATTTTTTCCAACACTTGAATCTTGTTTATGGAAATATTCCTATTTAAAGTGTGGATTAAATATCTTGTTGTGCTCATGTATTGAACGATTTTTATTTATTATGAAATGAGTTATTGTTTCTTTATTTATTCTTGTTCTTTAATGTTTTCAAAGGGATTAGCTAACCCTAGGACTCGACCATTTACTTCGATTTAATTTTGGGAAAGATAATTTAGGGTTGGTAAAGATTAATTAACAAGAACTTGAGTTTTTAACCCTCACTTTATATAGGATTGAACTACTTGTAGCCATAATAGGGTGTGCTTAATCTCTTAATTGTTTTAGGGGTAAATCAATTAGTAAGTCTTGTTAGTCTTTAGAAGAAGCTAATATAGAATTATTACCCGAGGCTAATTAACATAAACTTGCTCATATTTGTAAAATCGTGAAATACATTGGATCGTTACTTGAGTGTAATTCTCCGTGTATCCATGCTTGTAGCCATTGATCATTTTACTTGATTTCTAGGTTAGTTTACATTTTTGCATTTAGACATAAATATTTTCTCAAAACATTTCTAAGTGTTTGGCTTAGCATAATAAGTGATAATTCTCTTACACGCCTAATCGCCTACATATTGTTCTCTGTGAGATTCGACCCCGACTCATAGTTGGGTAAATTATATTACATGCGACCGTGTCCATTTACTTTTTAGTAGTGGATTTGGACGTCATCAAAATGTGATCCTATGGTGTTTCGTAGTTTCTTGATGTACTTTATATGCCTCTTATTTGAGTTACCATGTTTTCATATGTTGTTTTGACTGCCTTACATATGAGTACTATTCCACATGTACTCGCGTCCCTTTTGCCGGGGGCACTGTATCTTTTAATGGATGCAGGTATACTTCTACAGGATGAAATTGATCTTTGATAGGAATCTTCTTCACTACTCAGCATATGGTGAGCCCGCTACAGTTCTAGTGGGTTTAGGTATATAGGTATCCATTGTCATAGAAGCTCCATGTATACTGTGGGTTATGTACTTAAAAATTTTAGTTTTGTCATATATCTATGTTCACAGTATTTACAACTATTTATAAAGTTGTGTACCCACCGTGAGAAAGAATTTGCCATTGAGCCAAATGTATTCAATATGAAAGTCAAGATCTAATTATGTTATGGTAAATCATGCATGAGTAATGATGAGAGGTTAATGTAAATTAGGCTTGCTCGACTGGGTTTACTCGGTTGAGAAATGGTCGCGCTTCTCGATTTCGGGGCGTGACAGTCATGTACTTAAGTTTTGAGTTTCATCATGTGTAACCATCATGAGAAAACAATATATGGGCCATTGAGCTAAATGTATTCAATATGAAAGTCAAGATCTAATTATGTTTTGATAAATCATGCCTGAGTTATGATGAGAGGTTGATGTAATGTAGGCTTGCTCGACTGGGTTCACTCGGTTTAGCGCCGGTCATGCTCCCCAAGTTCGGGACGTGACAGTATCAAAGCAGAGACCTTGAAGTCTCCAGAAAGATAACTGAGCGATCACTAGCGTCCGAAATGAATAAATGTACCTGGATCTGCACAAAAATGTGCATATGTATAGTATGAGTACACCACAATGGTACCCAGTAAGTATGAAGTCTAACCTCAGTAGAGTAGTGATGAGTCCAGGTCAGGACACCTACTAGGATAAGAAAAAAAAACTTAACAAAGAATAGTACAGTCTAACAATGAAAACGAGAAAATAATGACAATAGAGCAATAAAATAAGGTAAGCTAACAACAAAAATTAAGGAAATAAATACAACAAGAAATTAACAAATGATGAGAACAACAATTAATCAAATACAGACAAATACATGTAAGACAAGAAGGAAGCATCAAGAGCTGGTTTTTTAACATAGAATGTACAACAAGAATCACAATCGAGGTACCACAGCTCATAACCTCATTTCAAAATCACAATCACAATCTTTCCATATACCTCCGCGTGAGCCTTACATTTTGATATTTCTGAAAATATTTTTTCTGATATAGCTACACGTACTTTAGCCCCCTTATGTCACCACGTCGCTTCAAATAATTCCCCTACTACCAACACGCACATAAATCCAACTTTATGCCGCCATATGAACATAAACCGCGACATGCTCATCAATATCACAACACAATAATAACTCGCACCAAAAGTGACCATATGCCACAACTTGCCAAAATCAACAATACAAAAGTTTCCACCACATATAGCCCACGGCTCAACCACAATGTGAACAAGAATCTCAATAATAAAAAAAAATTAATAAGAATTACTCAATAAGGGAAGATATCTCATAATTCAACAACTTCAACCTCAATGTGATAATAGCTTTCATAACATCAACTCCAGTAACTCAAAATAAAGGTATTTCCACAAAATGACAATTTCCTATTTAAATGTACAACATCAACTTATCAATAAAGGGGATGGTGTGAAATAGTATCTCGATCTAAATGCATGGAATAACTTGATACGAAAAGATATCATGAAATAACAACTCCAAATAAGAATAACTCGACAATAAAAGAGGTAACATGACAATAAGAGAGATAACAACTCCAAATAAGAATAACTCTCCATATAAGAGCATGTTTGACAATAAAAGATACAGCGTGTGATAACAACATAAAGTAAAGAATGTAATAGCAATTTTACAATGGATGATATAATAAACATATGCCAGTGGAGTAAATGGGTCAATTTGTAAGTCTGAATAGCTCAGTAATCAAGAAATCTTCATAGTGTCATGTATATGGGTATAAATGTCATATAATGCATAGGTATATGTGTACATAACTTCATCAATCCTCTGAGGGCATCCCATCGTATCATCTCGGCCTTAGTGGGCGAAATAATAAACATATGCCAGTTGATCAGGTGGCTGGTGCATATATAACATAGTAACCTTTCCCCATACCATATAGACATATAATATATGCGTATATAACTCCATCTGATTCTAGGTCAATGTAAATGTGTATATGAATGCAATGCATAACGAAGTAAGTCAATAAGATCTCTCGGAATGTCATAAGATAAATATGCCTTTGTTTAATATCGTGAAATAAAATTTATCAACTTCTGTATTTTCTGAGTCCCATGAACAGACAATATAATAACATCACACAAGGGGAATCAAGAACATAGTCATCCCTATTACTTCTAAGAAAAGAGTCATTTGTGAAAGTTGCATGTTTGCTCGTTTCGTTTGTATCATATTGATCATGCCAAAAGGAAAGAAGAGATAGCCTTAACATGTCTTATCACAGTATATCCAATGACCACGTTGAAATTGTCTCATCACACTTTAATCTACAACAACGATAAGAATGCTATCGTTAATCTACGAAAGATGCAACTATGTACAACGAACGACAAGCTTATTTATTATTAAAACGGGCAGCATCTCCCTTGTTTTCCATTCTTTCCCCAAGTCCATAAAAAGAACAAGATCACACGACCTTCAACTATATAGTTTCAGCACCACAACACACCGAACAGCCCAACAACACAATTAACCCTACACAACAACAAGTGCACAAATGTCACCAACAAAACTACTACTTAACACGATGAGCGGTAAGCTAGGATAGGAACCAAACCCCAACTCTTTTTACCATCTTCCCTATACTTAAAACACCTTCAAACAGTCCAGAATATAAAAATATATATTGGTATGACATTCTAACCTTATATCCATCATAAAAGTAACATCAAACAACCCAACAAGATATTACAACAATATGGACAACTTCTAGGTATTGTGTGGTTGCTTATTCTCCTATTTAAAACATAATCAACATAATAAAAATATTTTCCAGCATAACAACAATACAAAAATTATAACCAAGCCATTCCCCGCGGTTTCCAGCCATATGAAGTCATATACACAACTCCAAAATAGTCCAATAAGACACAACAACCTCTTATACAACTTCAAGTTCTATCTTGTAATTCTTCATCCAAATAACTTAATCAATGCATATATAAGCTTGAGCCCAAGAAATAGAGTGTTATACGTACCTTAAATAATCATTAAAAACTCAAACCAAAGCTTCCCTTAGCTTATAAGCAACCTTAATGGCATCACACTATCATAGAGACTCTTTTCTTCACTTAGGCTATCGTTTGAGGATAGGTCTAGGTAAAACGACCTTGGAATAGACTTGGAACCTTGGAGAGATGTTAGAGAGGTGTTGAGAGAGTTTGGGAAATTTACTTGGTCTGAAATAGCCAAAAAATGAGGTATCCAACCCCATTAAAATGTTCTAGGGTCGTCCACCACCTAAGTGGGTCCCATTGGGAGCTGCTAGTGCAGTCTCGCAAAAATGCGAATATTTCTATACTCTGATGTCGTATCGACAAATGGTGTAATGTGTTAGAAACTAGACACATAAATATTCAATTTTTTAGGTGGAGAATCCCGTAATAACTTGTGTATCAGGAGAAGAGCTCCGCTACATTTGACCTAATTTCAGTACATTTATGAATGTAACTTGTGATGACCTTTGCCAACTTTTGTTCCACAACTCGCTTAGCTTCAAAACATAACACAAGACTACCATATGACTAAAATAAATCATAACATAACCTCTTTATCATGTTAATAACCCTAGTCTCGCCCCAAAAGTACATGTTATAAACTTGTCGACTTTCGACGAAACTTATTTTCTTCTATTCATTTAGCTTCTAAGCCTTCCAACCCTCTTGGTACTTGTTATTCATGTTCTTAAATATTTGTAACCTCCAAGGTAATATGATTAACTTACTTTATGTACTTTCAAATATAATCTCATTTCTGAGCTTACATCAATTGACTTACGATGTACTCTCACGTATGAAAACATGGGGTGTAACATCATTCCCCCCTTTGGAACATTCATCTTCGAATGTTGACTTATGTGCTTATAAGTCTCATAACCTATAGCTCTTATAAATACTTTAATATTGTCCTTGACATCTATGCAACTGTTCTGCGAATAAATCTGAAGGCCAGTGCATTCCCCCCTGTAGGCCTCTTTCTCACACCACGACTTGTGGTCGGAATTCATCCAATCTCGTAACAATTGTTACCTTCTATGTGACCCTTCTCTTATTTTTCCTCCTTCCTTTAGCCAATTTCTAGGCTGCACTTTGTGAACATGTATAGAACTATGACAAGCTATCCTTCTAGGCATCTATAGGTGTACCGAAGTCCTTGCTTTGTACTTTGTCAAACTTACGACTATTTCTATATCTTGTTTCATAGCCTCGGTTATCTATTCTTGTGGATTTACTTAATCTAGGTAGGTTATACTACACTATAACACTTACTTTAGTTTATTATTACTGAGATCTACTGCCCAACTTCAGGTTACTCTCTCTCAGCTTATCTTATATGTATAAATCTAAGTCCTCTAATGCTTCCTCATCACTGTTCATCTTAAGAATGATGGCTTAATCTCATCTCATATCCTAATCTCATCTCATACTTTGTAACTTTTATCCATCCATTATTGATTCAGCTTAATGTTGATCCATAATTAATCACTGATAACTTGAAACCTCTTATGTAATACATTGTCACTAGGGTACAAGTCGCATCGGGGAACATTTGAAGTGATTTGCCTGATCCACCTAGGGATGATACTATACTTCAATAACCTTAGTTCATAGCATGCCAATGTGATTCATCTTACAAGGGGGGTATTCTAATCTTTGCAATTCATGAAATCTTTTTTCTTTAAATCATTACTGAATCAAAGGCATAAATGTCATCCTCTTATCTATCACAATTACACCCTTATTGTACTACCAGGGCAACATGCCATCTTTTTAATTGCTCATAGTCTTAGACTCCTCTGAGTTCATTCAGGCTATACTGAACTTTTTATAACTTAAGGAAACCATCAGCTCTCTTGTTTTGATGGGCTTAATCCCGAGGCCTTATCTATTCTTGTCACCTTCTCACTCATCTTTTCTAATCCTTACTCTTATCTAGCTAAAACCTTGTTGCTCTACCATACTTTAGCTTGCGACCTACACATATCTATTCATACTACTCGCAAGCTTCCTTTCACATGGTAGCACAATATACTTCCTTCTGTTCCTTCCCAATTGTCTTTAAATGTAAGCAATTACTTTTCCTGGTCGTTCTGCCCCTTTCTGCATGGATACTTAGCTTATCTTAGTGCTCGCGAATACTGGAATTCCCTGTAACTCATATGATTTCAAATATCACTTTTGACTTTCGTTCATTAGTCACGATAGGTACCACTTTCTTATGGAGTGCATCCAATGTTGTAGTGAGGCTATTATTACAAGACCATTTCTTCTTCAAGTTACTATTCTTAGGTTGAAGCTTTCTTCCTTATTTCCTCAGCTAGTCTTTCCTTGTAGTACTTAGGGAAGACCCTCTGAGTCTTGTAAAGTTGCGAGCTTATTACATCATATACCGAAGGGGAGGTGCCTCGGTGTATGTTGTTTGGTGATGATATAGTTCTGATTGATGAGATGATAGGCGGCGTTAATGAGAGGTTGGAGGTTTGGAGGCAGACCCTCGAGTCTAAAGGTTTGAAATTGAGTAGGATTAAGACTGAATATCTGGAGTGCAAGTTCAGCGATGTGACGTGAGAAGCAGACTTAGACGTGAGGCTTGACTCACAAGTCATCTCTGACAGAGGTAGTTTCAAATTCCTTAGGTCAATTATCCAGGGGTTGGAGAGATAAATGAGGATGTTATGCATAGTATAGGGGTGGGGTTGATGAAATAAAGGTTATTGTCTACAGTACTGTGTGACAAGAATATGCCACTAAAACTTAAGGGCAAGTTCTATAGAGAGGTGGCTAGACTGGCCATATATTATGGGGTAGAGTGTTGGCCAGTCAATGATTCTCATATCCAGAAGATGAAAGTAGAAGAGATGGGGTTATTCAGATGGATGTGTGGGCATACTAGGTTGGATAAGATTAGGAATTAAGATATTTAGGAGAAGTTGGGCATGGCTCCCATAGATGACAAGATGCGGGAAGCAAGGGTTAGATGGTTCGGGCACGTGCAGATGAGAAGCCAAGATGATCCGGTTAGGAGGTTTGAGCGGTTGGCTTTGGTGTTATGAGAAGAGTAGAGGGAGGACTAAGAATTATTGGAGTGAAGTGATCAGGCAGGACATAGCTCAACTTCCGATTTTTGAGGACGTGGCTCATTATAGGAAGGTGAGGAGGTCGAGCATTAGGGTTGAGGGTTAGGAAGGAGTCGAGCATTTTTCTCCTTTATTACAAAGGGGGATTAGTCTCTTAGGGTATTGTCTTGGACTATTAGTGGTGTATGTTAACTCCGCACTATTTTTCCATTTTTTCACTGTACTGTGGCGTTATTACTGGTGGTTGTTATTACTTTTCCATCTATTTTCTTTTTCCTATGATGCTTATATTATTTTTCTGATTTTTCTTGCTGTCACAGAATCTATTGTATATTTTCGTCTCCTTGAGTTGAGGGTCTCCTAGAAATAGCCTCTCTACCCCTATGGGGTAGGGGTAAGGTCTAAGTACATATGACACAGGCATCACAAATGCAAAGCCTACCCCAACCCTAAGCCTATCGCAGATGAGACAACTGGTCTGCAAATGCGAACCTAGTAGGCTCGCAAGTGAGAGAAAGCAATCACAAAAGTGGCTTGCTCTAGTCCCAGCTCCCCATTACAAATGCGATTAGGGGTTCGCATAAGAACCCATCGCAAATGCAATATTAGTTCCGAAATTGCAAAAGTTGGTCCCCTAGCGCAACATCACAATAGCGAGCAGGATCTCTTAAATCCGGTAATCGTAAATGCGAGAGCAGAACACCTACAAAAATCCCAACCTCTCTCAAACTCTCCGGGACATGTCCAAAACTCAGCCAAGCCCACAGTGCTCCACTCCAACCATTTGCACAAGTACATAATCATCATACGAACTCACTTGCGCGATCAAAATACCAAAATAACATCCAAAACAATGAATCAGACAACAAAACATACAAAAATTACAATGAAACTTAACAATTGCAAAAAGACAACATACATCTAATTCCTATTAAACAAACTCGGAATGACACCAAATTTTGCAGACATGTTCCAAATGAAAAAACGGAGTCATACAAAGTCACAAAACTAAAATCCGATCCCGATAGACATAAAGTCAAACCATGGAAACTTAGGGAAATTCTAAACCTTCAAATTGTCAACTTTCGCCAAAGTACCAAATCATCCTAGAAACCTCCGAATCCAATTTCGGGCATATGCCAAAATCAACTCTTCCCACTTAAAGCTTTCTAGTTGAGAATCATTCTTCCTAATCAATCACGAACTGCTGACGAACCAAAACAAACGATACACACAAGTCACAATACACCATACATTTCTACGCATGACCTCAAACCACCTAACTGGATATAAATTCTCATAACAACTTGTCGGGTCAATACATTCTCCCCTACTTAAACATGTGTTGATCCTCGAATGTGCGAAGAATCGTCCCAAAGCCATCAAGTCACCGTATAAACTCTCCATGCCCTTACCCACGGGTGATCTCACTTCATCCCAGTCTATAAAAGTCTGACAACACAATCTAACTGATGATCATTACCTTAACATTAGCTCACAACCCTTAGAACCCAATCTCCAACTTCCCAAATTAATTATGACACACGATTCTCTATCTATATGCTGTATAAGTCAGTATTAAACTGCATCAAGCTATAACCATATCCCAAGTGTATTCAAATGATATTCTACATAACTCATATACACATAGCCATAGCTTCCAACCACAATAGTCATTCAAATAGAAAATACTGTACCGGTATCTAACACCCTATCAATAAAAACCTTGTTCCAAATCTTCGAACACATCCAATGATGAAAGAAACATACAGAAACTCATAATCCCCCATCACATCAACCAGTCATGGAGCCCTCTTGTATGACGAGAACCAAAGCCAAAATCTAGGTTGAATAAAGACACTGTAGTTCCAAACATAGCTTAATCAAATTTCATGGCACTCAATTTAGCCCCAATAACTTCACCTCATCCAATACAAGCTGCTCTACCAATATGCCACACAACTCCTACATAGAGCCGCATACCATGCAATAAGTGCATCAAACAAGCAACAAATTCGATGTACCCAATAATTAAATAGAATCAAATGAGATAACTGCCCCGCAAGCTCAACAGATACCACCATGAAGCGCAATGCAATGAATCCATCACACATGGGATAAAAATAACACAAGAATTAAGCCCAAAGGATCATATCCCAATATAACTCTGATATGATGCGTGACCCAATCGAAATACCTGTACACATAGGATACGTCGAGCTGTGATGAAAAACCATATACACATCAATAACAAACACGCAAAGTGCATGACCATAACCATGAAAAAATGGATAGCATAATATACCACAAATAGAAAGACCACAACCAAGGCGCAATCAACCATTTAACACCCCGAGAATCATCTCGCTCGAATTTCACCACAAGGCCCCCAATAGAATCGCATCAGGTAAAAGTAATCAATAGATCACAACACATCATAGCATATGAGAGTAACACATGGAACATATCAGAACACGAATAATATCCACTCCAACTGATAACACATCCCTCCACAGTAAATGTGTTGGGTAGACAAATCCGACCTGATGTAGAATACACATTTTCATTAGGCCCACCAATGGCCTCCAAATCAATTTCGATCTTCCCAAAATAGGTAGATAATAATAGAAATTTGAACAATAATCGATCTATAACACATGCCTATGAGAATCCTCTTCGTCTTCAAATCCCTAGAATACTATAATCTCCCAATCCCAACTACATTATTCAAATTACTGACATATTCATCATACACAATCGTTCCACGAGAAATACTTCTATAATTCATTATTGCCACATAGATAAATCTGAACATCAGTGTTCAATCAATCGAGCCATTAGCGTAATACATGTCAGGCATCTGCAAGTCAAAGCACAATGCGCCTTTTGGAGTGCGTACCCTTCTTAGGTGGTACCAGATAATGATATCATTCTTCTAAACATCTAAAACCGTCCATGCTATCTAGAACTCGTGACCCCATACAGGAGAAAAATCATAACACGCAACATGTTCCTTATGTCGCTGGCAGACATCCTGCCCAAGCTGTCCTCGACACTATCAAGAACTATTCGAAACCTGTCCACACATAAATAAGCAATCAGAACTGAATTTTCCCAACTTAACCAAGTCTCGTAAGCCGTCAAACCCAAGTGTATTGACACAAAACACCAGTAAAGCATCACCACACAAAAGGAACCAATTACCTTTATTACTATGCTGACCCTACACTACCAAGCTGACCAATTTCTTTGAATCCTCCTCAACTTGCCTTCAAGTTAGCACTTCTTCTTGCCAGTATACTATGATCCTAAACCAAAGATCACCGCAAGAGATCCTAGCGCGAACCACGTCATCCAAAAGCCCATAAACCATTGTATTTATAAGGCCCCATAAAATTTTACCTAAAACTCGGGGTTTTGTGGTGCCGAGGTATGCGTATGTGTTAATGATAGCCGGGGTACGGACTTTTTTGGTTGAACAGTACACTGGGGAGTTGAAGGAAAATGCTTTGCAGAAAAAGGCATTTCTGCGTACCACTATGCGGCTGCAGAATTGCTCTGCGGGCCGAAAAGTGGTCGCAGAGTGAGGCACTCAATTGGGCAACTTTTAAATTTCATTTCACGACCAATTATGCTACCGTAAAATGATTTCGCGGGACCGTACATCAATCGCCAAACCAGCATGGATATTTTTTGGAGGAAAGTTCTGCGGCGCATTATACAATCGTAGAACAGGTCTGCGGGCCGCAAAATGGCCGCATACCCAGGCATTGGTGCCCATTTTCGAAGGGCCATTTCGCTGAACGCAGAAGCATTATGCGATCACATATGCGACCACAGACCTGTGTTCGGGCTCTTATTTTTCTAATTTTTGAACCCGAACCCATTCTAATAAAACAAACTTGGGATCATTTTAAAGGGGAAAACATATATTTCTATAGTGAGGGAGTGTCATAGAGTGAGAAAAGGAGTTCCTAAGCTTCATCCACCAATTCTTACTCAAATCTTGGAAGATTAATAAGGAAAGCACACTAGGCAATTAGTAAGATAATTCATGGGTATGGGAGTTGTTTATTTTGCATGGATGTGTTATCAAGGGATGTAGGGAGATTGTAGACCTAAAAATGATAAAGCATGGGTTGTGGGATGATGGAATCCTCCATAAAGGACCTTGAAACCATAATATGCACCTAGTGTTTGATAAAATGCTTGAATGAGCTAGAACCATGATCATCTTCCTAATTTTGGTTCAATTTGTTACATTTCTAAAATAGATCAAAGTTGCTAAGAATTCCAGAACATATTAAAGTCTAAGGAAGCTCAAGTGAGGTATGCTGGCTAAAATATTCTCTTAAAATTAAACCCCATAATATCCATGTAAGTCCTGAGTTGCTCATTGTGAATCGATTAACCCGGATAAGCTGGTGGCAAAAGACATGTTTGATCAATATGTAATTCAATGCTCTTGTTATGTTGTAGTACTATTTGAGAATGTGTTCAAAGTATGGGTTGCATATCTAAATTCCTTGACTTCAAGTTGTGTTTCAATTGAAAGCTAATGAAAATTGTGTAATAAATCGTAATGCGCCTAAGACTCCTTCTTGCTCATATGTGTGTTTATATGTCTTGAATAGAAGTGCGTTGTTGTTGGAAAGTCCATGATGATGGTTGAAAGTAAAAAGGTGTGCATGAAATATGAAACATGAAATACGAAATTTGTAATGGGCAATGTGAAATATGAAACACGGCCAATGTGCCAAGAGAAATAATACAATTGTGACCACTAGTGCCAATAAAATGAAGAGATGTGCAAGAAATATGAAATAGGATGATTGATAGAAAAAGATGATGTGTCACATGAGATGGCCTAGCCGATCGGGTCGTGATCGGATGCCATGCCGCACACATGGTGGTGACTTTATTAGAAATTGTAATCAAAACTATGAACAATGGTATATCGGTACTAAAGGTCTCCCAACTTAAAATGTGGAAATTTACTTGAAAACTTATCTCATTCCTAATTTGATATTTGGTAATTTCTTGAGGCTTTTACTAATATCATGATTGTCCTAACTTGCATTACTGTTCGTTCTTATGAGAGGGTGTTTAGTCATCTGAATCATTGGTTTTGGTTTGCAGGTGTTTCAAAATTAGTTGGAAGAATGAATATCATGTTTAAAACATTAAGTTGGAAGAGTTGACCAACTTTGACTTTTGAGTATTTGATCCCGGATTGGAGTTTTAATGGTTCAGCTAGGTCTGGATGGTGATCTTAGACTTGGGCGTATGTCCGGATTTGTATTTGGATATTTCTAGAAGGTTTCAGCACTTATTGGCGAAAGTTGGAAATTTGAAGGTTTGAAATATTCATGAGTTGACCGGGAGTTGACTTTGATGATATCAGGTTCGGATTATGGTTTCGGGAATTGGAATAGCTTCGTTATTTCATTTGGGATTTGTGTGCAAAATTTGACTTCATTTCAGTTTTATATGATATGTTTTGGCAGGGCTTTTGGAAGTTGAAAGTTCAAAGTGCAAAGTTCAAAGTTCAAAGGTTCATTTAAGTTTGATTTGAGGTGCGATTCATGGATTTGGTGTTGTTATGCGAGATTCGAGGCCTCGAGTAGGTCCGTGTTATATTATGGGACATGTTTGTATGTTCGGACGGGGTCCCGAGTGGTTTGGTGAGTTTCAGATCGCTTTCGGACCATTTTCTGTCTTTTTGAATTGTTGGTTTTACTGATGTCTGCAGTGAATCATATTCATGTGGGAGCTATCGCGACCGCGAATAAGAAATTGGACTAGGCTATTTTACCTCTTCGTGTTTGTGATTGTTGAGTCGTGTTCGCGGTTTATGTGGGACTTGAGCTACGCGTTCGCATTTGGGGTGGTCGCGTTCGCGATGGGGAGCTAGGAGCTCGCGCACTCTTCTTCCCATCTACGAGACGTGGTCCGCGTTCACGCTGTGTGGCATTTCTAGGCATTAGGTTCGCGAAGGGTTCGCTTGGTCAGTGCTTATAAGTACTCTATTTCGAAGGTTTCGACCATTTTTTCATATTTGGATCTATGGAGCTCGGATTGAAGCAATTTTGAGTCAAATTTTACCATATGAATTAGGGTAAATGCTCTCTACTCGGGTTTGACTATATTTCATGAATTTCTCTTCATTTTTGGCAATTGGTTGATGATTTCAAAAGAGAAATTGGGAGTTTTTGTCTAATGTTTTATAAAGTGAATTTTTGAGTTTTGAACATCGATTCATAGTCGGATTTGAGTGAAACTAGTATGGTTGGACTCGTAATTGAATGTGTTGTCATATTTTGTGAGTTTTGTCAGGTTTCATGGTGCGGGCCCGGGTTTGACTATTTAGTTGACTTTGGGCTTTTGATTAAAGATTCGACCTTTATCGATTGGATTTGTTTCCTTTGCCATTATTTGATGTCCTTGAGTTTCTTTTGGATCATTTTTATCCGTTCAGAGGTCGGTATGCATGGGATGGCATTTCCAGAGTATTATTTGACTTGCTCAATATTGGATTCGGCTTGTTCGAGGTAAGTAACACTTCTAAACTTGGTGCTGAGGGTATGAAACCCTGAATATACGTGTTGTGTGTTTGGTGTTGAGGTGACACACATGTTAGGTGACGGGCGTATGGGTGTGCACCGTGTGAATTATGACTCGATTGAGTCTGTACTATTGTGTAGTGACCTAATCTTGCTTCTATACATGAAATTTCTACATGCTAGAGTAATTGAGCTGTGATCCATGTTAGAAACCATGTCTAGGCTATATGCTTATCCTGTTGGTACCCACTGAGGTCATTTATGCTATTGAGTTATTTTCTTAAATTGCAATTACATACTCAGTCATACTCATTCGTTTTATATCATATCTTAGTCTCTATTATCATTTGTCTCACTTCCTATTATCATTGTTTGGGTTGATTGGCATGAGATTTGTGAGGCCGAGAGACTGGAGAGGATGATGAGTGGGTGATGCCGAGGGCCTGATTATGAGTGATATTTATGGGACCGGGCTGCCCGACGCAACAGGCTTTATTGATTCATTCCATGATTGGCTCATATTAGCACTTGGGCTGGATCCGACCCTCCGGAGTCTGACATACCACCAGTGAGCGCAGGTACCTACTGAGCGCGAGTGCCGAGTGTGAGTGTCGAGCGCGAGTGCTGAGTGATTGGGAGGATTGAGTGACAGGGAGGACTGAGTGATTGAGCGTGCTGAGTGAGTTTGACTTCTCCGAGAGCATGAGCACATGAGTTTATCACTGTGGTGCATTGCACTTGACATGTATACTTCGCACGTAGGCATAAAGATGCATTTCCTCATGTTGTACGGTATTGTGACATTCATGACTTCACATGCACATTGACATGTAGGCATAGAGATGTGTTTTCCTCATGCCATTTGATAATGAAACATCCTATCTGTTGTTGAAAGTTTTTGGGAAAAAGCACAGTTTTATGATATACTCACATATTTGTTATTTTGGTGAAATATTTGGGTTTTACTGTTATACCTGAAAAACATGCCGGTTTTTCGTAACTGTGAACAAATTGAGCATCATATCTTTGAGTTATTACTTGTACTGCTTTTATAATATTGTTATGAGTTTTTCTTATCTGTTGGTATTGGACTATGACCGTTGTCCAAGCTCGTCTCTACTTTCATCCTAAGGTTAGGTTTGTTACTTATTGAGTACATGAGGTTGGTTGTACTCATACTTCACTTCCGTACTCATACTTCACTTTTGCGGTCCGGTCTGCGACCGCAGACCCGGCTTCGTAGAGTTTAAGTTTGGAAAATTTGACTCGATCCCATTTTCATAAAAACAACTTGTGGGTTACTTTGTCTGGTCCTAACTGATATTTAGAGATGGGGGAGTGGTCTAGAGTGAGAGGGGAAATTCCTAAGGTTATTGTTCATTGACTCTTGCTCAAAGTTGAATAATTCACAAGAAAAACTCGCTAGGTCTTCATCCTAGAGGTAAGATTCTACTCCCTAGCCCTTAATTCCGGGATTTAATTGGAAATAGGTAATGAAATAAGCAATTCTTGGGTATGGGAGTTGTTCATTATGCATGCATGTACCATCAAGGGTAGTGGAAATATTACTGAGCTCATTTGGGTAAACCTTGGGTAGTGGGATGAAGGGATCCACCATAAGAGGGTCTTGAAACCTTAATGCACACCTAGTGTTTGATAAAATGCTCAAATGAGTTGGAACCATAAACTCCTTCCCAATGAAATTAATGATATATAAAAGATAATGAAATGAATTGTCAATCCTTTAAATAAATAAACACCCTGGGAATATCGTTAGTCACCGAGGAAGGGTAGGTTGAAATAACCTAACCCTGAAACTATATGTGCCGGTGTAGGAGTGAATTGTGATTGTACCCCTTTATTGGGATGAGATTGATGTGCTGAGAATATTCTCCTTTATTGGGATGAGATGATTGCTAGAAAAGGGTGATGTTGATCCATATGACATCGTGGTGAGACGGCCTAGCCGGTCGGGTCGTGATCGGACGCCATGTCGCACGTATGGTGGTGATTGTGCTAGATTATGATTGAAACAATGATTGAGACTGAGATAATGATTGTGATTATGGTTGATGTCTTTTGGTGAGACAACCTAGCCGATCGGGCCGTGATCAGACTCTGTGCTAAAATCCCGGTGGTATATCGGTGCTAAGATCTCCCAATCTAAAATATGGAAATTTACTTGAAAACTTTTCTTGCTCCTAACTTGATGTTTTGGTATTGTTTGAGGCTCAAATTGACTTTATGATTGTCCTTCCTTGTGTTATCATTCGTTCTATTGAGATGGTTTTTAGTCATTCATACTAGTACTATTCCATATGTACTAACGTCCCTTTTGCCAGGGGCACTGCATCTTGAATGGAAGTAGGTGATTCCACAGCAGGCGGCTTTGATCATTGACAGCGGTACACCCTCTTCCCAACTGACTTGGTGAGCCCTACTTCATATCGGGGTCGTATATCTTTTGTTCCTTGTGTATTATATTTTGAGGTATAGCCGGGGCCTTGTTGCCAACACTATCACCGTACTCTTTTGTATCTATTAGAGGCTCCGTAGAGATAGTGTGGCTGGTATGTTGGTGTTGGGGAAGTCAAACTAGTAATGTTGTATTTGTATCACACGTTCCACTTTAAACTATGAAAGTGTATGTATTTTGAACTTTATAAATGATGTAACTAATGATAAGGAATCGGTGTTGTTCACATGATCCTCCCCATTGTCTAATTAATGAAATGGATCTTTCCTTTATTCATGAGTGAGTTAGGGTAGAAGATATTGTACAGGCTTGCTCGGCCGGGTTATCTCGATTGAGTTCCAGTCGCGCTCCCCGAGGTCGGGGCGTGACAATTTCAAACAGATAATGTATTTATTTCATACCAACTTTGTAAATTTTAAATCTTAGAAGCTCATGATTTGTACCACCAATCATTGGGGATTCATTGAATAAAACTTCAATTGTATTATCATTATTTCTCTTAGTAGATCTCATTTGAATTAGATTATTATTAAATTGGCTTACTGTAACGACCCGGCAGGTCGTTTCGAGAGTTATAGCCACGTTTTTTCCATTTCTTCTTTCTTTTGTGCTTTTCAGCTATATTATAATATATCGGGTTAGTTGGTTCGGGTCCGAAGTGGTTTCGGAGTGAATTGAGACACTTAGTCTCTAAAGTAGAAACTTAAGTTGGAAAAGTTAACCGGACATTGACTTATGCGTAAAAGATCTCGGATTTGAATTTCGATGGTTGTGTTAGCTCCGTTAGGTGATTTTGGACTTAGGATCACGTTCGGAATGAGATTTGGAGGCCCGTGGTAGAATTAGGCTTGAATTGGCGAAAGTTAGAATTTTGGCAAATTTGGTCGGTAGTGAAAATTTTGATATCGGGGTCGAAATGGAATTCCGGAAGTTGGAATAGGTTTGTGGTATTATTTTTTACTTGAGTATAAAATTTGAGGTCATTCGGACGTGGTTTAGCGGATTTCGGCATCGTTGGTGGAATTCAGAAGTTTAGAAGTCCTTAAGCTTGAATCCGAGTGTAATTTGGTGTTTTGATATTGTTTTGAGTGATTTGATGATTTGTCTAAGTTCGTATGATGTTATGGGATGTGTTGGTATATTTGGTCGAGGTCCCGAGGGCCTCGGGGTGGTTCCGGGTGGTTAACGGGAGGTTTCGAATTTGGAAATGCAACTGAACTGTTGTTGCTGATGTTTTGCCGCACCTGCGGAGAGGGAGCCGCAGATGCGAGGGCACAAAAGCACTTGGGGAAGTCACAGGTGCGGGCAAGGCTAAGGTGGGCTGGAACCGCAGGTGCGAGAAGGCTGTCGCATCTGCGAGCCCGTAGGTGCTAGACCTGGGGCGCATATGCGGAAGGGAGGAATTTGGCTGGCTTCGCAGAAGCGGAGGGAGATGCACAGGTGAGCTTCCGTTGGTGCGAAACTTGGCCGCAGATGCGGAACCTGGGATCTTAAGTGAGTTTCGCACTTGTGATGGAAATTCCGCAGGTGCGGTGTCGCAGAAGCGGAAAAATGGGACCGCAGGTGCGGTTTCGCTGGGCAGAATGTATAAATTGAGGACTTCGTGATTTTTGCTCATTTCCACCATTTTTAACTCGGACTTTGGAGCTTTTGGGGTGATTTTTGAAGGGGATTTAAGGGTTTCACAGAGGTAAGTTGCTTGAGCACTAATACTCCTAGATATGGTACTTTCCCGTTGATTTCTCATCTAATTAGTAGGGTTTTGAAGTGAAAATTGGGGGTTAGGGCTTGAGATTTTGGAGAGTGTAATTTGAGGATTTGAGCGACCAAATGATATCGGATTTTGATAAATTTTGTATGGTTAGACTTGTGAGTGAATGGGCTTTCGGGTTTTGTGTCTTTTGTCGGATTTCGAGACATGGGCCCGGGGGTCGGATTTGAGTCGATTTCGGGTTTTGAGTCTAATTTAGTAGTTTTCTTGTGGAATTGATTTCCTTAGCATATATTAATGGTATTGTGCTGCTTGTGGCTAGATTCGGGACGCTCGGAGGCCGATTTGAGAGCCAAGGGCATTGCGGAGTAGAGATTTGCTCGGATTGAGGTAAGTAACGGTTGTAAATCTAGTCCTGCGGGTATGAAACCCCGGATTTTTGTGTCATGTGACTATTTGGAGGTGACTCACATGCTAGGTGACGGGCGTGTGGGCATGCACCATTGGGGATTTGTGACTTGGTCCTTCCCATAGCAACTGTAAAGTTGAACAACCTGTTGTAGCTATATGCTCTTTATGTGCTTTAGAAAGATTTACTGTAAATCATGCTAGATACCATGTCTAGGCCTTATGCCAGTATTGTTTAGACCCTTAGAGGTCATTTCTTGCTGTCCTCTCACTGCTTTAGTTGATATCTCGTACTCAGTCATGTTCGTGCATTCTTACATCATAGCTCAGTCTCTGTTATTCTATTTGTTGCATCATGTTAATGTTGTTTGGGCTGATTTCTTTTATTTCTAAGAGCCCGAGAGACTGAAGAAGTTTATGACTGAGTGAGGCCAAGGGCGTGTTTGTGAGGTATTGTACCTTAGCACGTGAGTTGTCCAAGCAAATTCTGATATGATATTATAGCACGTGAGTTGTCGGCCCAGCACGTGAGTTGTCCGTGCAGATTATAGAGCTTGAACTGTAGGAGCCCCTCCGGAGTCTCTACACACACCCCAGTGAGCGCATGTACCTACTGAGTGCGAGCCCCGAGTGCTGAGTGCTGAGTGATTGGGAGGCATGAGTTATTGGGAGGCATGAGTGATTGTGAGGCTGGAGTGATTGGGTGGTCTGAGTGATGTTTTGCCCGAGTGGCAGTATATGATTTCATCTGATGTGCTCATAGCTGCTTTGAGTCCTTGTTTGAGAACTGTTGAAAGATATTTTTATTGGTTTTACCTGAACTGGATTTAAACAAGCCGATTTGACTTAAACACTGGTTTTTAAAGCATGTTGTACTTTACAGAATTTTTGTGATATGAACTATACTTGCATCTAGCTCGTCACTACTTCTCAGCCTTTATTTACTGCTGTTACTTACCGAGTTGGTGTACTCATGTTACTCCCTATACCTTGTGTGCAGATCTAGGCATTTCTGGTCACGGTAGCGATTGTTGATATATTCAGTAGCGGATCATCGGAGATAGCAAGGTAGCTGCCTGGCGATCGCTTCCCTGTTTTTCTCCTTCCTTATCTTCCCCTTAGTTGTATTGGTTTTTTTCCTGGACTATGCTAGTCTTGATGTTATCAGATAGTTTGTAGTAGTTGCTCATGACTTAGTGACACCCCGATGTCGGGCTATCTTTTCCGTATTTTATTTTTATTTTGGTTTGAACTCTTTAATGAAGATTCTAGTAAATTAAAGCTTTGACTTATCTTTTAAATGAAATATCGATGTGTTTTGGAAATGTGTCGGCTTGCCTAGTACCACGATAGGCGCCATCACGACGGGTTAGGTTTTGAGTCATGACAAATTGGTATCAGAGCTTAGGTTACATAGGTCTCACGAGTCATTAGCGGGTTTAGTAGAGTCTTGCGGATCATTACGGAGACGTCTGTACTTATCTTCGAGAGGCTGTAGAACCTTTAGGAAAAATTCCACCTTCTTGAATTCTTGTCGTGCGAATCTGTTGATTCTAGTAACTAAACATCTGTTGTTTTATTCTCTCACAGATGCTGAGGACTCGTACTACCGGACATGATGGACAGTCACCGGTACCACCAACCAGGGCCGCGAGAGGCTGAGGTCGCGGTAGGGGAAGAGGTGCAGCCCGCACAACAGCTGGGGCAGTACCTGCAGATCCACCAGTTGCCCCAGATCAGGACTAGATCCCAGTTGTTGATGCACCAGATCAGGCACCATCTGTGCCTATTGTGATTCCAGGCCTTCAGGAGGCCCTAGCTTAGATTCTGACAGTGTGTACCAGCCTTGCTCTGGCGGTATCTATCTCAACGGCCGCAACCAATTCTTAGGCCGGGAGAGGCACTCAGACTCCCGCCGCTCACACACCCGAGCAGGTTATTCAGGGACTCCAGACACCGGGGGCACCACCAACCCAGCTGGTTGCAGTTGCTCAGGACTATGTGGTTCCTGCTATGCCTGAGGATGATCAGCGTAGGTTGGAGAGGTTTGGGAGACTCCAGCCCTCCACCTTTCAGTGGCACAGAGAGAGAGGATGCTCAGGACTTTTTAAACAGGTGTTAGAGGATACTCCGTACATCTGGTATTAAGGAGACTTGTGGGGTCTCATTCAGTACTTTTCAATTTTCTGGGGCTGCACTCAAGTGGTGAGAGACTTACGAGAGGCGTAGGCCTGTTGACGCAACACCCCTTACTTGGAAGTAGTTCTTCGTGGTCTTTTTGGAGAAGTTCATGCCTCAGTCCCGTAGAGAGGAGCTATGCAGACAGTTTAAGCAGCTTCGTCACGGTGATATGTCTGTGACGCAGCATGAGATGTGATTCTCAGAGTTGGCCCGTCATGATATCTGGTTGGTTACCACAGACAGGGAGAGGATTAGGAGGTTTATAGATGGCCTCACTTATCAGTTGCGATTGCTTATGACCAGAGAGAGTGTCTGGTGCTACTTTTGATGAGGTTGTCGACATTGCTTGGCAGATTGAAATGGTTCGCAGTTAGGTGAGGGTTGAGAGGGAGGCCAACAGGCCTCGTGGACAGGGTGGATTCAGTGGTTCTCCTCATGGGGGTCAGTTCCATCACGGCAGAGGTTGTCCATTCAGGCATGCTCAATCAGCCTACCCAATTCACTGTGGTGCATCATCTGGCCATGGTTCTCATCAGCATTAGGGCCACTCATCACTCAGTGCCCTTCTGGTCCAGAGTTCATCCCGTGCTCCATCAGTTCAGGGCTCCTCTATGCCAGGTTCTTCTACCAGTTATCCCAGTGCTAGGGGCTCCCTTCAGTCCCCGCCACCAGCACCAGGGAGTTGTTTTGAGTGTGGGGAGTTTGGGCATATGTGGAGGCAGTTTCCTCATCGTCATGGAGGTCTATCTCAGCAGAGGAGTCAGCCTTTGACTTCAGCACCAGTTACTTCACCACCTGCCCAGTCAGCTCGGGGTGGAGGTTAGTCAGCTAGGGGTCGCCCTAGAAGGGGAGGCAGATCAGGGGGTGGCCAGGCCCGTTTCTATGCCCTCCCTACCAGACCAGATGCTATTGCTTCAGATGCTGTGATTACAAGTATTGTATAAGTTTATAATAGAGATGCCTCAGTATTATTTGACATTGGTTCCACTTATTCATATGTTTTCTCGTATTTTGCCCATTTTCTGGATATGCCTCGTGAGTCTTTAGTTTTGTCTATTCATGTATCTACTCCTGTGGGTGTTACTATTGTTGTGGACCACATCTATCGGTCATGTGTGGTGACTATTGGAGTCTGGAGACCCAAGTAGACCTTTTGCTGCTCAATATGGTTGACTTTTATGTGATATTGGGTATGGATTGGTTATCTCCATGTCATGCTATTCTAGATTATCACGCTAAGGCTGTGACATTAGCGATACTGGTTCTATAGATTATGTACCTAGTAGCATATTGCTGAGAAATTTGGCGTTTGTGAGGGATGTTAGTACCGGTGGTACGTGATTTTTTGGATGTGTTTCCTGCAGACCTGTCGGGCATGCCGCCTGACAGGGATATTGACTTCGGTATTGATTTGGTGCCGGGCACTCAGCCCATTTCTATTCCACTGTATCGTATGGCACCGGCGGAGTTGAAGGAGTTGAAGTAACAGCTTCAGGAACTCCTTGATAAGGGGTTTATTCGACCTAGTGTGTCACCTTGGGGTGCACCGGTTCTATTTGTAAAGAAGAAGGATGGTTCCATGAGGATGTGCATTGATTACAGGTAGTTGAACAAGGTCACAGTCAAGAAAAAGTATCCTTTGCCTCGTATTGATGATTTATTTGACCAACTTCAGGGAGCGACGGTGTTCTCCAAGATTGATTTGTGGTCCGGGTATCACCAGCTAAAGATTCAGGATTCGGATATTCTTAAGACAGCTTTTAGGACCCGATATGGCCATTATGAGTTCTTAGTGATGTATTTTGGGCTGACTAATGCCCCAGCAGTGTTCATGCATTTGATGAACAGTGTATCCCAGCCCTATTTAGACTCATTCATTATTATATTCATTGATGTTATCCTGGTGTACTCTCGTAGCTAGGAGAAGCATGCTCAGCATCTGAGGATGGTATTACAGAGATTGAGGGAGGAGAAGCTTTATGCAAAGTTCTCCAAGTGTGAGTTTTGGCTCAGTTCAGAAGCATTCTTGGGGCACGTGGTGTCCAGTGAGGGTATTCAAGTGGATCCGAAGAAGATAGAGGCGGTGCAGAGTTGGCCTAGACCGTCCTAAGCCACAGAGATTAGGAGCTTCCTTAGTTTGGCAAGCTATTACCGTCGCTTTATGGAGGGTTTTTCATCTATTGCATCGCCCTTGACCAAATTGACCCAGAAGGGTGCTCTATTCAGGTGGCCGGATGAGTGCGAGGAGAGCTTTCAGAAGCTCAAGACTGCTTTGACCACAACTCTAGTGTTAGTTTGGCCATTAGCTTTAGGTTCTTACACTGTGTATTGTGATGCCTGGAGGGTAGGTATTGGATATGTTCTGATGCAGGAGGGTAGGGTGATTGCCTATGCCTCATGCCAATTGAAGACCCATGAGAAGAACTATCCTGTCCATGATCTTGAGTTAGCAACCATTGTTCACGCCTTGAAGATTTGGTGTCATTATTTGTATGGGGTTCATTGTGAGATCTATACTGATCACCGAAGTTTGCCGTATCTGTTGAAGCAGAAGGATCTTAACTTGCATCAGTGGAGATGGTTGGAGCTTCTTAAGGACTACGATATCACCATTTTGTACCATCCGGGGAAGGCCAATGCGGTGGCCGATTCTTTGAGTCGCCGGGCAGAGAGTTTGGGGAGTTTAGCATATATCCCAGCAGCAGAGAGACCCTTGGCATTGGATGTTCAGGCCTTAGCGGGCCATCTTGTTAGATTGGATATTTCAGAGCCGAGTCGGGCTTTGGCTTGTGTGGTCTCCAGGTCTTCTCTTTATGACCGTATCAGGGAGCGTCAGTATGATGACTCCCACCAGCTTGTTCTTCATGGTAGGGTTCAACAAGGTGATGCTAGAGATGTGACTATTGGTGATGATGGTGTGTTGAGGATGCTGGGCTGGATATGTGTGCCCAACGTGGATGGGCTTCGGGAATTGAATCTTGAGGAGGCCCACAACTCGCGGTACTCCATCCATCCGGATGTACCAGGATTTAAGACAACACTATTGGTGGAGGCGGATGAAGAAGGATATAGTTGGGTTTGTGGCTCGGTGTCTCAACTGTCAGCAGGTTAAGTATGAATATCAGAGACCGGGTGGCTTACTTCAGAGGTTAGAGATCCCAGAGTGGAAGTGGGAGTGAATCACCGTGGACTTCGTAGTTGGGCTCCCACAAACTTCGATAAAGTTTGATGCTATTTGGGTGATTGTATATCGGCTGACCAAGTCTGTGCACTTCATTCCAGTTGGTACTACTTACTCTTCAGAACGGTTGGCGGAGATTTACATCCGAGAGATTATTCTCCTGCATGGTGTCCCAGTTTCTATTATTTCAAATAGGGGCACTCAGTTTACATTGCAGTTGTGGAGGGCCGTGCAGCGAGAGTTGGGTACTCAGGTTGAGTTGAGCACAACTTTTCACCCTCAGACGGACGGGCAGTCCGAGCGCACTATTCAGATATTGGAGGACATGTTGCGCGCTTGTGTCATTGACTTCGGGGGTTCATGGGATCAGTTTCTGCCGCTCGCAGAGTTTGCATATAACAACAATTATCAGTTGAGCATTCAGATGGCTCCGTACGAGGCTTTATATGGGAGGAGGTGTAGATCTCCAGTAGGATGGTCTGAGCCGGTTGAGGCTACGCTCTTGGTTATAGACTTGGTCTAGGATGCATTAGATAAGGTGAAATTGATTCAGGAGCGGCTTCACATGGCGCAGTCTAGGTAGAAGAGCTACGCGGACAGGAAGGTCTATGATGTGTCTTTTATGGTTGGGGAGAAGGTTTTCCTGAAGCTATCACCCATGAAGGGTGTTATAAGGTTTGGGAAGAGGGGCAAGTTGAGCCCCTGGTTTATTGGGCCTTTTGAGGTGCTTTAGAGGATAGGGGAGATGGCTTATAAGCTTGCCTTGCCACCCAGCTTGTCGAGTGTGCATCCAGTGTTTCATGTTTCCATGCTCCGGAAGTATGTTGGCGATCCGTCCCATGTTTTGGACTTCAGCACGGTTCAGTTGGAGGGTGATATGACTTATGATGTGGAGCCGGTGGCCATTTTGGATCGGCAGGTTCGAAAGTTGAGGTCAAAGGACATAGCGTCAGTGAAGATGCAGTTGAGAGGTCAGCCTATGGAGGAGGCTACCTGGGAGACCGAGCGGTAGATGCAGAGCAGGTATCCACACCTATTTGAGACTCCGGGTATGTTTCTAGACTTGTTCGAGGACAAAACAATTTCAAACAGATAATGTATTTATTTCATACCAACTTTGTAAATTTTAAATCTTAGAAGCTCATAATTTGTACCACCAATCATTGGGGATTCATTGAATAAAACTTCAATTGTATTATCATTATTTCTCTTAGTAGATCTCATTTGAATTAGATTATTATTAAATTGGCTTACTGTAACGACCCGGCAGGTCGTTTCGAGAGTTATAGCCTTGTTTTACCCATTTCTACTTCCTTTTGTGCTTTTCAGCTCTATTATGATATATCAGGTTAGTTGGTTCTAGTCCGAAGTGGTTTCGAAGTGAATTGAGGCACTTAGTCTCTAAAGTAGAAGCTTAAGTTGAAAAAGTCAACCGGACGTTGACTTATGTGTAAAAGATCTCAGATTTGAATTTTGATGGTTCTGTTAGTTTTGTTAGGTGATTTTGGACTTGGGAGTGTGTTCAGAAAGAGATTTGGAGGCCCGTGGTAGAATTAGGCTTGAATTGGCGAAAGTTAGAATTTTGGCGATTTTGGTCGGTAGTGAAATTTTGATTTCGGGGTCAGAATGGAATTCCGTAAGTTGGAATAGGTTCGTGGTGTTATTTTTGACTTGCGTGTAAAATTTGAGGTCATTCGGTAGTGGTTTAGTGGGTTTCGGCATCGTTGGTGGCATTCAGAAGTTTAGAAGTCCTTAGGCTTGAATCCGAGTGTAATTTGGTGTCTTGATGTTGTTTTGAGTGATTTGATGATTTATCTAAGTTTGTATGATGTTATGGGATGTGTTGGTATGTTTGGTCGAGTCCCGAGGGCCTCGGGGTGGTTCCGGGTGGTTAACGGGAGGTTTGGAATTTGGAAATGCAACTAAACTACTGCTGCTGGTGTTTTGCCGCACCTGCGGAGAGGGAGCCACAGGTGTGAGGGAGCAGAAGCGCTTGGGGAAGTCGCAAGTGCAGACAAGACTAAGGTGGGCTGGAACCGCAGGTGCGAGAAGGTTGTCGTATCTGCGAGCCCGTAGGTGCAAGTCCTGGGGTGCAGATGCGGAAGGGAGGAATTTGGCTGGCTTCGCAGAATCGGAGGGAGATGCATAAGTGAGCTTCCGCAGGTGCGAAACTTGGCCGCAGATGCGGAACCTGGGATCTTAAGTGAGTTCCGCACCTACAATGGAAATTCTGCAGGTGAGGAGTCGCAGACGCGGAAAAATGGGACCGCAGGTGCGGTTTCGCTGGGCAGAATGTATAGATTGAGGACTTCGTGATTTTTGCTCATTTCCACCATTTTTAACTCGGACTTTGGATCTTTTGGGGTGATTTTTGAAGGGGGATTCAAGGGTTTTCACAGAGGTAAGTTGCTTGAGCACTAATACTCCTAGTTATGGTACTTTTCCGTTTATTTCTCATCTAATTAGTGGGGTTCCGAAGTGAAAATTGGGGGTTAGGGCTTGGGATTTTGGAGAGTGTAATTTGAGGAGTTGATGGATCAAATGATGTCGGATTTTGATAAATTTTATATGGTTAGACTCTTGAGTGAATGGGCTTTCGGGTTTTGTAACGTTTGTCAAATTTCGAGATGTGGGTCCGGGGTCAGATTTGAGTTGATTTCAGGTTTTGAGTCTAATTTAGTAGTTTTCTTGTGTAATTGATTCCCTTAGCATATATTAATAATATTGTACTACTTGTAGCTAGATTCGAGAGGCAAGGGCATTGCGGAGTAGATATTTTCTTGGATTGAGGTAAGTAACGGTTGTAAATCTTGTCTTGAGGGTATGAAACCTCGAATTTTTGTGTCATGTGACTATTTAGAGGTGACGCACATGCTAGGTGACGGCGTGTGGGCGTGCACCATTGGGGATTTGTGACTTGGTCCATCCTGTAGCAACTGTAAAGTTGAACAACCTGTTGTAGCTATATGCTCTTTATGTGCTTTAGAAAGATTTACTATAAATCGTGCTAGATACCATGTCTAGGCCTTATGCCAGTATTGTTTGGACCCTTAGAGATCGTTTCTTGCTGTCCTCTTAATGCTTTAGTTGATATCCCGTACTCAGTCATGTTGATGCATTCTTACATCATAGCTCAGTCTCTGTTATTCTATTTGTTGCATCATGTTAATGTCATTTGGGCTGATTTCTTTGATTTCTGAGAGCCCGAGAGACTGGAGAGGTTTATGACTGAGTGAGGCCGTGGGCCTATTTGTGAGGTGTTGTACCTTAGCACGTGAGTTGTCCGTGTGGATTCTGATATGATATTATAGCACGTGAGTTGTCCGTGCAGATTATAGCTCTTGGGCTGTAGGAGACCCTCCAGAGTCTGTACATACCCCCAGTGAGCGCAGGTACCTACTGAGTGCGAGTGCTGAGTGATTGGGAGGCATGAGTGATTGGGAGGCATGAGCGATTGGGAGGAATGAGTGATTGTGAGGTTGGAGTGATTGGGAGGACTGAGTGATATTTTGCCCGCTGGGCGGTATATGATTTCATCTGATGTGATCATAGCTGCTTTGAGTCCTTGTTTGAGAACTGTTGAAAGATATTTTTATTGGTTTTACCTGAACTGGATTTAAACAAGCCGATTTGACATAAACACTGGTTTTTAAAGCAAGTTGTACTTTACGGAATTTTTGTGATATGAACTATACTTGCATCTAGCTCGTCATTACTTCTCAGCCTTTATTTACTGTTGTTACTTACTGAGTTGGTGTACTCACATTACTCCCTGCACCTTTTGTGCAAATCCAGGCATTTCTGGTCACGGTGGCGGTTGTTGAAATATTCAGTAGCGGATCATCGAAGATAGCAAGATAGCTGCCTGGCGATCGCAGCCCTCTTTTTCTCCTTCCTTATCTTCCCCTTAGTTGTATTGGTTTTTTTCCCGGACTATGCTAGTCTTGATGTTATCAGACAGTTTGTAGTAGTTGCTCATGACTTAGTGACACCCGATGTCGGGCTATTGTTTCCGTATTTTATTTTTATTTTGGTTTGAACTCTTTAATGAAGATTCTAGTAAAGTAAATCTTTGATTTATCTTTTAATGAAATATCGATGTGTTTTGGAAATGTGTCGGCTTGCCTAGTACCACGATAGGTGCCATCACGACGGGTTAGGTTTTGGGTCGTGACACTTACCTAGAGGGTTGGATTAGGTGCCATCACGACTAGTTGGATTTTGGGTCGTGACAAGTTGGTATCAGAGCTCTAGGTTCATAGGTTCTACAAGACATAAGCAAGTGTCTAGTAGAGTCTTGCGGATCGGTATGATGACATCCATACCTATCTTCGAGAGGCTATAGGGCATTTAAGATAAACTTCCCATCTTTCTTTTCTTATTATGCGACATTGATTCAGCTTGAAGTGTATCTCTTTGAATTCCTTCCATTCACTCATATGCGTATGTGAGCACTTGGTATCAGCTGTGCATAAATGACTTGTGATTCTATGGATGAGGTGCGAGATGTGTCTTATGTGTTTTCGTGACGGGCCAGTCTAGAGGACTTGAGGTCAAGTTTGACAGCAGCTTAGGCTCGGTAGTTTCAGTTGTGTGAGCATGTGCTTTTGGACTTCTATGTTCAGTGGTGTCCCTATGAGTGGGGCTGGTGGCTCGGTGAGCGGTTAGATGGCTATATGATGAGTAGGATGTGACTGCGGGATGTGTTCAGATTGTTTGAATGTGACAGGAAAACTTTGCTTGAGATGTGAAAAGGACTATTGGATGCTCGATTTATGTGGATGTGTCATACAATATTGAGTTATGAAGGTTTTTGAGAGATTCTTTTATTTTATTTCATTTGTGGAATGAAGTAGATTTTCATGTCTTGTTGATGAGTTCAGACTCATGAAGATTAAGTGATTACATAGTAGTTGTGGTTGTGGAAGGGTATAGAGATGCCAGTTTGAAGGCTAAGCAGGTGGGTTATCTCTTGCGGGTTAATCTACGGATGTGTGATCCTTATGATGTTGTGTAGAGGGTTTTATTTTCTACCAGTGGGTTATATGTGCTGTGATTTGAGTTTGGATTGGTTGAGAAAGTTGATCTGGCTATCACGAGGATGCATGCGGGCTTAGCGGATGGTTTGAAGAATTTTTATAGGTTGTGTTGCAGGAGCTTGTGAAGGATTTAGTTGAATCTCACTGTGGGATTACGGCCATAATAGAGTAGGGGCATTGTGAGTTGTCGGATGTTTTATTCTATGGATTTGACTCAAGTGGGGAGTCTGCTATTGATGATTTGATTGCATCATTACGTGTTGTATTGGTTTCGGTTTGAGGCATACTTATGGATCGGTTATGACTTGCAGAGGTTGGTTTTGAGGATGACTTGAGTAAGGAATTTTTGGATGCATGATGTATTACACCGTATGGATATATGGGAGTCTTGTAAATGGTCGAAGGTTTTTATACGTGATGGATGTAATATACCAAGAAAAGGATTCACTCGATTGCTTAGAGGTGTGGATTACTTCTTGGGGTGTTGTCGTGCTAATGGGGCATAGGTCATTCGACCCGTTTGGTCAGTGCAATCGAGATTGAGCAGAGTCGATGACTCTCGATAAGATGGATTCAAGATTTATATATGGCAATTACGAATTTTCTAGACTTGTATATGGCTAGATTTTGAGATTTGTATTGGATGGTGTCGGGACTTGCGATATTTATATATCATTATGGATTCTACATTTCAGTATCAGGAAGGTAAAGGAAACGACTTTAGATTCACAGAATGTCTCTTCTGAGTGGGTGTCTCGTTGGTGGTACTTTTGGGGTGCTTAAGAGGGAATACAACGGCTTATGGGCCTTAGGGCAGTGTGGTTTTATGCTAGGATATCTGGTGGTGAGCTTTGGGTAAGGATCATGGTGTTTGGGCAAAGAGGAGTGTCAATATGAGGGTAATTCAGAAGGAACTCGGAGAAATAGGACAACTTGGTAGTAGGTTGGATCAGCACGGTAATGGATATGATCGATTCTTTGGGTACTTATGATATGGTGAGTCTCTACAGGCATTTTGTGAAATACTCTTATGTTTGACGATCTTCATGGCTTGGTGGAGTTAGAGAGATTCAGTTCTGATGGTTTAGTTATGTGCGAATGGGTTTCGAAGAGTTCTCGATGGTTCTACCACGGTTTGAGATGGAAATTTCCTACCAGCGTGAGGAGCATGTTGCATATTGTGATTTTCTCCTGGATGCGATCAAATAGAAGGTTTCTGACTGATCGAGTATGTATTCTGCTAGTGACTTAGAGTTGATTATGAAATTGTCATGCTTTTCATGCGATGGTATGATAGATGCGGTGTGTTATGTAGGATTGAGATTTGCATGTGCAAGGTCACGGTTCAGTTTTGAAGGGAAGGTCATGAATTCTTAGACAACATTGGCGGTTTCAGATGACTAGATAAATGCTATTACTACTTGGTATCGCCTGAGAAGGGTGCACATTTTAGAAAGCGCACTGTGTTTTGACTTACGAATGCTTCATTAGTATTGCGGTACTCACCTGGTTGATCGACTGCTGATGTTTAGATTTTGCTATGTGGCATGGAGGAATTATAGAAGTATTTCTCGTGGGGATGATTAAGTATGAGAGATGTGTTAGTCATTCGAGTGGTAGAGTTAGGATCACCTATGGTGATTCATGTGTTCTATGGATTTGGAGACTGGGAGTTCTCAGAAGCTTATTATTTTGGGGTTGCGGACTGTGAAGATGTGGACAAAGTTTTCCAGATGATAGTACGTGCCATGGTTAGGTCATTGTGGACTTTTGGAGGGCCATTTATCCATTTGGGGATGATCGGAGTTGGTTTGGGGGCCCATTAGTAGGCCCAATGAAGATGTGTATTCTACACCAGGTCGTATTTGTTGACTCAGATTTGTTAGTGTTGAGGGGTGTGTCGTTCGGTTAGAGTTGAGCTTATTCGTGTTCTGATATGATCTATGTGTTAATCTTCCATGCTACGAGGGGTTGTGATTTATTATTTACATGCACACATAGTGCGGTTCTGTTTGGGGCTTATAGCGAAATTTAAGCGAGATGGTTATTGGGGTGTTGAATGGTCGATTACGCCATGGTTATGGTCTTTCTAGACTGTGGTATATTGTGTTATTTTCTTCTCCATGGTTATGGTCATGCACTTCGTGTACTTGATGTCGAATTGCATGTGGTTGTTGATTTTGAGCATTGTGGCTTGAAGTATTTCATAGGGCCAGTGTTTGGATAGGGTCCTGCGTTGCAGCAAAGTTATGTTGAGATATGATCTTTTGAGTTTGATTCGTGTGTCTTGGTCCTACAATGTGTGATGGGTTCATAGCATTGCGTTGTGGTGGTACTTGTTGAGCTTGCGGGATAGATCTCTCATTTGAGTCATTTTCCATGATTGAGTACATTTGAATTGTTGCTTATTGGTGCACGAATTGCACGATTTGTGGCTTTAGGTTGTATTGGTGTGACATGTCAATAGAGTAGTTGTGTTTGATTAGATAGGGTCATTGGACCTAGAATGGATACTATCGGATTTGATTGCGGTGTGTTTGGAAGAATAATATCGGAAGTCAACTTAGGATTTGGCTTTGGTTCTTGTCAGACGAGAGAGAGAGAGAGAGAGAGAGAGAGAGAGAGAGAGAGAGAGAGAGAGAGAGAGAGAGAGCTCCATGACTTGTGAATATGGTGAGTGGTTATGAGTTTCTGCGTGTTTTCTTCATCATCGGCAGTGTACGACGGTTTTGAACGAGATTTTATTTGATATGAGGTTTACTACGGGTATCGAGTTTATCTTGAGCAGCTACTGTGATCCAGAATTTGCTGCTACGAGTATGCGAGTTATTTGGTATATCATGTGCTTACGCCTTGGGTTATTGTTATGGCTTGATACAGATTGTTCAGACTCATATAGTGTGTAGGTGCGGGATTCGGGTCTTGTATGGAATTCCGAATGTTAGAAATTGAGTTCTAAGGCTTATGAGTTAAGGTTGAACTAAGAATCTTCAGTTATGTTGTGTTGTTAGACTTATATGGGTTGGGGTGATGTGGGATCACCTCCGGGAATGTGCATGTAAGGTTACACGTCGATTTGATGGATTTGGAACGACTATGGGCACGTTCGAGGACGAACGTATGTTTAAGTGAGGGGGGGAGGGGAATGTAACGACCCGATCGGTCGCTTTGAGAAATTGCATTCCGTTCAGCTATCTGAAGTCTTGAGTAGCTTCATATGAGGTATCATGACTTGCGTGAATTTCATGTTTGAAACCCGATTAGTTTTCAGGCGTTTCGAAATTAGTTTGGAATAATGAATTTCATGTTTGAAACTTTAAGTTGAAAGAGTTGACCAAGTTTGACTTTTGAGTATTTGACCCCGGATTGGAGTTTTGATGGTTCCGTTAGATCCGGATGGTGATTTTGGACTTGGGCGTATGCCCGGATTTGCATTTGGATATTTCTAGAAGGTTTCGACACTTATTGGCAAAAGTTGGAAATTTGAAGGTTTGGAATATTCATGAGTTGATGGGGAGTTGACTTTGATGATATCGGGTTTGGATTGTGGTTCCTGGAATTGGAATAGATTCGTTATGTCATTTGGGACTTGTGTGCAAAATTTGAGTTCATTCAGGGTTGATTTGATATGTTTCGGCACGAGTTTTTGAAGTTCAAAGTTCAAAGTTTCATTTAAGTTTGATTTGAGGTGTGGTTCGTAGTTTTGGTGTTGTTATGCGTGATTTGAGGACTCGAATAGGTCTGTGTTATTTTATGAGACTTGTTGGTATGTTCGAACCATTTTCTCTCATTTTGTATTGCTGGTTTTACTGATGTCTGCAGTGAATCGCGTTTACGCGGGAGTCATCGCGATCGCGAATAAGATATTGAACTGGGCTGATTTACCTCTTCACATTCGCTAGTGTTGAGCCGCGTTCGCAGTGTATGTGGGACTTGAGCTTCGTGTTCACGTTTGGGGTGGCCGCGTTCGCGATGGTGAGCTGGGAGCTGGAGCACTCTTCTTCGCGTCCACGAGACGTGGGCCACGTTCGCGTTGTGTGGCATCTATGGGCATAGCATTCACATGGGAAGCATCGCGAGCGCGTAAGGCATTTTGGTGGCAGTTTATTTTATTCATCGCGAACGTGATGGTTTGTCCGCGTTCGCGAAGGGTTCGCCTAGGCAGTGCTTATAAGTACTCTATTTCGAAGGTTTCAGCCATTTTTGCATATTTGTAGCTATGGAGCTCAGATTGAAGCGATATTTTAGGCGATTTTCACCACATGGATTGGGGTAAGTGTTCTCTACTGGGTTTTGACTATATTTCATAAATATATCTTCATTTTTCGCAATTGGTTGATGATTTCAAAAGAGAAATTGGGTGTTTTTCTCTAAAATTTCATAAAGTTAATTTTTGAGTTTGGAACATCGATTCGGAGTCGGATTTAAGTGAAACTAGTATAGTTGGACTCGTAATTGAATTGTTTGTAGGATTTTTTGAGTTTTGTCGGGTTCCGAGGTGCGGGCCCAGGTTTGACTTTTTGGTTGATTTTGGCCTTTTGATTAAATATTCGACCTTTATCGATTGGATTTGTTTCCTTTGGCATTATTCGATGTCCTTGGGTTTCTTTTGGCTAGTTTTGATCCATTCGGAGGTCGGTACGTGCGGGATGACATTTCTAGAGTATTGTTTGGCTTTCTTGGTATTGGATTCGGCTTGTTCGAGGTAACAAACACTTCTAAAGTTAGTGCTGAGGGTATGAACCCCTGAATATACGTGTTGTGTGTTTGGTGTTGAGGTGACGCACATGCTATGTGACGGGCGTGTGGGCGTGCATCGTGTGAATTATGACTCGATTGAGTCTGTGGTACCGTGTAGTGACCTAATCTTGTTTCTATCCATAAAATTTCTACGTGCTAGAGTAATTGAGCTGTGATCCATGTTAGAAACCATATCTAGGCTATACGTTTATCTTGTTGGTAATCAGTGAGAACATTTCTGCTATTGAGTTATTTGCTTAAATTGCAATTACATACGCAGTCATACTCATTCATTTCATATCATATCTCAGTATCTGTTATCATTTGTCTCACATTATATTATCATTGTTTGGGCTCACTGGCATGAGATTTGTGAGGCCGAGAGACTGGAGAGGATGATGACTGAGTGATGCCGAGGGCCTAATTTTGAGTGATATTTATGGGACCGGGCTGCACGTAGCAGCATGCTTTATTGATTCATGCCATGATTGGCTTATATTAGCACTTGGGTAGGATCCACCCCTCCGGAGTCTGACATACCACCAGTGAGCGCAGGTACCTACTGAGTTCGAGTGCCGAGTGTGAGTGTCGAGCGCGAGTGCCGAGTGCGAGTGCCGAGTGATTGGGAGGATTGAGTGACTGGGAGGATTGAGTGATTGAGCGTGGTGAGTGAGGTTGCCTGCTCTGAGATCATGAGCACATGAGTTTATCACTGTGGTGCATTGCACTTGACATGCATACTTCGCACGTAAGCATAAAGATGCATTTCCTCATGTTGTACGGTATTGTTATATTCATGACTTCACATGCACATTGACATGTAGGCATATAGATGTGTTTTCCTCATGCCATCTGATAATGAAACATCCAATCTGTTGTTGAAAGTTTTTGGGAAAAAGCACAGTTTTCTTATATACTCACATATTGGTGATTTCGGTGAAAGATTTGGGTTTTACTGTTATACCTGAAAAGCATGCCGTTTTTTGGTAACTGTGAACGAGCTGAGCATCATATCTTTGAGTTATTACTTGTACTGCTTTTATCATATTGTTATGAGTTATTCTTGGCTGTTGGTGCTGGACTATGACGGTTGTCCAAACTCGTCACTGCTTTCAACCTAAGGTTAGGTTTGTTACTTATTGAGTACATGGGGTTGGTTGTACTCATACTACACTTCTGCACCTTGCGTGCAGATTTTAGATTTGATGTTGCTGTGTATGGCGGGAGCTGGCGTTGAAGATGTACTTGTGTTCCGGTTATAACTGCCTCTTTTTCTCGGTAGCTTTAGATTTATAAATATTTTATGTATATTTCGAACAAATAATGTATTTATTTCATACCAGCTTCGTAAACTTTAAATCTTAGAAGCTCATAATTTTTACCTCCAGTCCTTCGGGATTCTTTATATAAAAGTTCAGTTGTATTATCATTATTTCTCTTAGTAGATCTCATTTGAATTAGATTATTGTTAAATTGGCTTACCTAGCGGGTTGGGTTAGGTGCCATCACGACTAGTTGAGTTTTGGGTCGTGGCAATTAATTGCTTAATAATAAACTCAATAATGAAGGTATTTCTAGTGTATGACATAAGCTAACAATGAAAGAGATGACATGAACTAGCAACTATGTCTAAATGCATGAGAATAACCCGGCAATGAAAGGATATCATGTAACAACAATTTCAATTAAGAATAACTCAACAATAAAGGAAGTCCCATAATAATAAAAGAGGTAACAACTTCAAATAAAGCATATAAGAGTAAACTTGACAAGTAAAAGATATAACATGTGCTAACAACTCCAAATAAAGCATATGAGAGAAAACTTGATAAATAAATAACATAACATGTGCCAACGACTTCAAATATATTCATGAAAGAAGCCTAAGAGTCTAAACCGATTAATATCCACATATGAGTCCAAGTACGCGCTAATCACCTTGCGTACACATCTTTCATATAATTCAAATAATACAATAAACCCCAAATCCTAAGGAGTAGTTCCCCTCCCTCCCCTCCCCCACAAAGTTAGGCAAGATACTTACCTCAAAGAAGCTAAATGAATACTCTAATAAGACCTTCCCGTGAAAGAACCTCCAAACGGCTTGAATCTAGCCAAAATAATTTAATATCATAAATAAAAGCCATAGGAAACAATACTCGCGGGTGATCCCACGTCACCCCAATCCATATAAGCCCGTCAACACCATCTCAACTGAAGATTATTCCTTCCACCCACACCGATAAGCCTTAGAACCAAATTTTTCAACATCCGATCATTTCCCAAAGGTCTGATTCCCACATAAACACACGGTATCAACTTCAACCAGCTGGAACAGCTCATGCATACACCCACAAGGTATAACAACGTGACATAACACATCATCCATATGCCCAAATCAACAACACTGACTGCAATGCAACAAACTAGAATCTTGTTCCAAACCTTCACTACACTGACAGCGATGCAACAAACATGAATATCTCATAACCAGTCACCCAAATAAACAAGTCATACCCAACACCACCTAGGCACATACCTCGCAATCTACCCTATAAGCACAACGTGAATATAATGGAATATGGAAAGAGAAACACATGAGAGAACTATCAAACAAGTCCGACAGGCACAACTCCCTATCAGTACCATACTATGAATTAATTCCACAAGGGAGAATCAAAACATATGAACTAATCACAAGGATCTCATCCTAGTATAACTCCACCGTGGCACGTAGCCCTGTTTAAACATAACAAACCACACGAAAATGCGAGGATCCCATCCTGAGCTCTAAATCATAAGTAGAATACACATCACACCGACCAAAACTTTCCACTAACTCAATTATGCGAAAATATATCACAACATGTAACGGACTAACCATATCGGTAGAGCAACTAAATCACAAATCGTAAGGAAACCATCCAGAAATCACATCAAAACCTATTGTAATGAGTAACAGAAAGTTTATTCTATCCTTATATCTCTCAATAGGGAACAAACTAAAATGATAGACACGGGCTACCACTATAGAACCTTTCAACAGAGGTAAACACATAAGCAAAGTACAAGAATCACGAAACTCACCCATTTATCAAACAAGATAGGAGGGCTCACTTTGATAAAGAGGACCGAATCAAAATACGATTGATGCTCCTCTATGAGAAATTGGAACCATACTTGTAATGACTCCATCTGGTGCAGCGGCTTCATCCTTACCATGGAAAGCATATCAACAGGTCGGGCCTACCCCTCCTAGGGCGCCATCTAACCGCCTATCCTCCACCTATAGCTGGCTGTGCAGGTGGAGTAGCAAATGGAAATGAGCCCATAGTCTGAGTGCTATGATGAAATCCACCTCTCCCGAATATAGGACAATATCTCATGATGTGCCTAGTATCACCACACTCATAACAACCCATCTGCGGGCGTGGCTGCTGGTACAGAGTCTATGCCGGATAACGGGATTAACCACTATAAGAACCTCGTGCTGTTGGTGCACTAAAAGATGACTGCCCCATATGAGTACCCTGAGGTACCTGACTAACTGGAGCACCACGAGTAGTCTGAAGTGCGGACTGGACTAGCCTACTACCCGAGCCTCCGCCGTGATGGGTCATAGCTGAAGAGTAGAATCCGTTGAATCCTCCAGAACCTCGAGACCTCTTGGCCTCATTATCCTCCCCCTCCTCACCTTGAATACGCTCTAACCTCATGGAAATCTCCACAACCTGCTGAAATGGAGTATCGGTTCTCCAACTCCCGAGCCATGCTGAATCTAAAACCATAACTGAGCCTCTCAATAAATCTGCGGACTCGCTCTTTGACTGTAGGAACCAAAGTAGGTTCATGACATGATACCTCACTAAACCTGATGGCATACTCTGACACCATTATAGTTTCCTAATGCAGCAACTCGAACTCCGTGCGCCACGCATCCTTGACGATCTGGGGAACAAACTCTCTAAAAAATATCTTAGAAAACTGAGTCCAAGTGAGAGGCACTGCATCAGCTGGTCTACCTTCCTCATAAGCCCGCCACCTCTGATACGCTACTCATGACAACTAAAATATAGTAAAAGCAACTCTGCTTACCTCCACAATACCCATGCTGTGGAGAATATGGTGACACATCTCTCGTAACCCCTGCGCTTCCTCGGTAGTTGTTCAACTAAAAGTAGGTGGACCATACTTCTTAAACCTCTTCTTCTCCTCCACTGATGCCATATGCCTGACCTCAGGCTGAACTGGAATAACAGGATGTACCAGCACCACACCCGGAGTATGGTCAACATGAGCCTGCTGCTCTGGAGTACGGGCGACGGGAGTCTGAGCTCCTCCACTAATCTGTGAAGTAGCTAGTGCAACGGAGATCAATCCCGCATGAGGCAATGTACCAAACATGCTCAGGAACTGCTAAAGTCTCCTGAAGTCCGGGGGTAACAACAGGCACCTCCGGTGCCTGTCCCCAGACCAGGGTTACTGGTGGCTCCTCAACTGTTGCTCTGGCAGGTGATCTAGCTGTAGCACGTGCCCCTCCTCAGCCTCTACCTTGGCCCCGGTCTCTCGCGGCTCTAGTAGGGGGCATGGTGTTTGCTCGGCTGATCTGGTACCGCGTGTCCTCGCCATCTATGAGAGAATAGAGATACAAAGGCTCAAACTTCGAAATCAACATATCCGCATGACAGGAATGAAAGAAGTGGAATTTTCCTAATAGTTCTGTAGCCTCTCGAAGATAAGTATTTACCTCTCCGTACCAATCCACAAGACTCTACTAAAATTTTTTGTGACTCACAGAACCTGTGAACCTAGAGCTTTGATACCAACTTGTCACGACCCAAAGGCCTGCCTTAGGCATCGTGATGGCACCTAGTCTCTAAGTCTAGGTAAGCCGATGACATACAACAGTTAAACCAGTTATACAATGATATTAAAGTTTAATATAAATAACGGAATAAAGTTGTAACAAGCCTAAGCGGCAATAATCACAACAACCTCCCAAGACTGAGTAATATAGAGTCACAACTCTAAATGAATACATAGGAATAACTCAAAATACAATATTGTTCGGATAACTATTTAATAGTACAATAAAAAGGGAAAAGGACTCGAAGGGGCTGCGACGACCAACCAGCTCTACCCTGAATCCTCGCGATCAAGAAGCTATTCTGCTTGAGTCCAATATCTCCAATACTTGGATCTGCACAAAAATGTACAGAAATGTAGTATGAGTACACCACGGTTGGTACCCAATAAGTATCAAGACTAACCTCGGTGGAGTAGTAACGAGGTACAAGTCAAGATACCTACTAGTTTTAAAACATGTGCAATTTATAAGTATAAAGCTAATAAAGGAAGCAAGCATTAATAAATGGAAACAAGGGATAAACATGTGATAAAAACAGTAAAGTTATCAGAACACCGTTAAATACCGATGAAACCAATTAGGAAAAGCAACAATAACCGAATACATAAATCGTTCTAACACAAGTTTCACAACAGAATTACTCCGAGATGCCTCATCTCATAAACAGAAGTTACGAGTCTCAAACCAAAAATCATATGCTCACGGCACCTTGTGCCCACATTATTAATCACAACCGCACGGACAACTCATGTGCCAATATCTCAATCCGCCCGTCAAGGTCACATGCTCAATATCACAATTCGCCCGGTGTGGTCACAGGCTCAATATCACAATCCGCTCAGCGTGGTCACAGTCTCAATATCACAATAAAAGCAGATAATACAAGAATACATGGACATGATCAATAGATGTAAAGTTTCATACTCTGAACCGGTGTAAACGACATGCTACAGTATGCTTGTGCGAGTGTACTAATATAGTCTAAGTCAACAAGTAATATCAACGACATTAAGTAGCTCATTGAAAGCAACATAACAAGTCACGTAAGGTGCATGACATACACAAGGAAAATCACACCATCACACGAATATCATCAACATAATGCCCCCAGCCCCTCACATATCATCCCTGACATAGCCACCCTTATCTCTCCGTATTGGCAATATCATAATAGCTACCCTTATCGCTTCGCCCAGACATTTAACATAATAGCCACCAGTATCACTCTGATAGCCACCCATATCACTCCGCCCTGACAATAATACAATAGCCACCCGTATCGCTCCACACAATCATCAACAGTGAGATGCCACCCTTATGCTCCGCGTAACAACAATCAATCCATAAAACAAATTAATATGTGCTAACATCACAACAACACGACATATCAACTCGTACCAAAAGTGCCCATAGGCCACAACCTCTTAACAACAACAATACCAATATCACCACATCACATAGCCCACAGCTCAAACACGACGTGTACAAAATCTCAATAACAACAAATGAATGGGGAAAGTAACTTAACAACAAACAACACCCAATTAAACAACAACTTCAACTAAAATAGACTAATAATTTTCAATAACTTCAACTTCAATTAATTGCTTAAGAATAAACTCAATAATTAAGGTATTTCCATAAAAGGGCAAACTTCGAATTCTAGTGTATGACATAAGCTAACAATGAAAGAGATGGCATGAACTAGCAACTATGTCTAAATGCATGAGAATGACTCAGCAACGAAAGAATATTATGTAACAACAATTTAAATTAAGAATAACTCAACAATAAAGGAAGTCACATAATAATAAAAGAGGTAACAACTTCAAATAAAGCATATAAGAGTATATTTGACAAGTAAAGGATATAACATGTGCTAACAACTCCAAATAAAGCATGTGAGAGAAAACTTGACAAATAAAAGATATAACATGTGCCAACAACTTCAAATAAATACCTTAAAGAAGCCTAAGAGTCTAAACCGGTCAATATCCATATATAAGTTCGAGTACGCACTCTTCACCTCGCGTACACGTCTTTCACATAATTTAAATAATACAATAAATCCTCAATCCTAAGGGGTTGCTCCCCCAAACAAAGATAGGCAAGATACATACCTCAAAGAAGCTAAATCAATAATCTAATAAGACCTTCCTGTGTGAAATAACTTTCGAATGGCTCGAATCTAGCGAAAATAACTTAATATTATAAATAAAAGCTATAGAAAATAATTTCGGATAATAAAGCTTAGATCTTTAATAAAAACTAAAAAGTCAACCTCAGGGCCTGTTCCTCGAAATCTGACAAAATCTATAAAATTCGAACACACATTCCGATACGAGTCCAACCATAAAAAAATGATCCAATTCTGACATCAAGTCAGCCTTCAAATAATCGTTTTACATTTTAGAAAATGTTTGCAAAAATCATCAATTTCTCCAATTCAAATCACTAATTAAATGATAAAAAACAGATGAAATAATGAAATATAACCAAATCTGGGTCAAGAATACTTACCCCAATACAAATGGTAAAAATCCCCTCCAACATTGCCCAAATCCGAGCTCTCTAACTCAAAAAACTAATAAAATAACAAAAGCCCTAGATATAGAGTACTTATAATTATGCCAAGGGATTCACACATCGCGATTGCGAAAATTCCCACGCGATCACGAAGAAGAAACTACTCTACCCCACAAAAGAACTACGCGAACGCGATATATCTAAACCCCCAGCTTACGCGGTCGCAAAAGGAACAATGCAAACTCGAAGAACAAGAAAACTTGGCCTTCCAGCATGGTCTCCCACTATGCGACCGCGGGCTCACTAACGCGATCATGTTGAGTCAACAGCCCACAGAATTGCGATCGCGGACCTTACTATGCAAACGCGAAGAAGGAATAGTGGCCAGTCACCAAACACCCTACGCGATCACGGCTTGGTCTTCGCGATCGCGAAGAAGGTTATCAGACACCAGCTATCAGCAACTCCAAAACAAAGAGAAACGGCTCGTAGCCCATTCGAAACACACCCAAGCTCCTTGGGACCCTATCCGAACATACCAACAAGTTTCATAATATAACGCGGACCTTCTCGAGGCCTCAAATTACATCAAACAATATCAAATCTACGAATCGCACCTCAATTTAAGCCTAATGAACTAATGAACTTTTAACTTCTACAACTCGCGCTGAATCATATCAAATTAACCCGGAATAATATCAAATTTTGCATGCTTGTCCCAAATGACACAACGAAGCTATACCAACTCCCAAAAGTAAAATCTGAATCCGATATCAATAAAATCAACTCCCGATCAAACCTCTCAACCATCCAAACCTTCCACTTTCCAACTTTCGCCAAAATACATCAAATCAACCTACGGACCTCCAAATCCGGACATACGCCTAAGTCCAAAATAATCATACAAAGCTATTGAAATTATCAAAACACCATTCTAAAGTGATCTACACAAAAGTCAAACTCCGATCAACTCTTGCCACTTAAGCTTCTAAAATAAGAATCATTCTTCTAAAATAAGAATCATTCTTCTAAATCAATCCCGAATTATCCGAAAACCGAACCCGGCTACACATTCAAGTCATAATATATAATACGAAGAGACTCGAGACCTTAAGTCACCAAACAGGATGCTAATTCTCAAAACGACTAGCCGGGTCGTTACAATACAACTATTGAGATTCTTGGTAAGGGTTCAACTTATCTCAAGGGTAAGGTTGTTAGGCATCCCTCAAGATCCATAAAGTGTGGTACCCTATAGGACTTGATTAATCAAACAAGGAATTATGTAAATAATGACTAATTATTATTTATAATAAATTATGAAAGTAATTGGAATGAAGAGTGATTACACATGAGTGTCACATGGTAAAAATAAGGATCTATGTATAGTAGAGTACATAGAAATGGTGTAAATAAAGTATATAAAAATTATATTTTGATGACTTGTAAAATATAAAGAATGTGTGTAGTAACAAGTAAAGTATTTATAAATTAACTAAATAAATTTTAATTAAAAGAATAAACTTTAAAGAATTTGAATTATGTCCAAAGGTTAACTATTTTAAGTGAAAGGATAAATGTAAGAAAAGAGAAACTTACTCTAAAAATGATTGGCCAAAAGTGGAAAAAGAAGTATCTTTGAATAACCTTATTATATAATGAATAAAGGAAAAGAATTGATTTAATGAATAAAGAGTTGATTTAATGAAAAAATACGATATAAGAAAAATATATCAAAATATTTATGACGTAAGAAAATTATTGCATCAATTATTAAAGAAATATTTTTACTAGAGGAAAAAATTATAATACAATAATAATTAGAGACCATCTTGAGATACTAATTTTTTGGGTCAAGCCCAAATAAAAACAAAATCTAAGTATCTAAAAATATATAGTCTAATTATAATTTTTTACAAGTCATACCTGCTTGAGGTGAAATAATTAAATAATTTAGAAATAGATTGGTTTGAAAAGCATTTTAATATAATTTTAAGAAGGATAAAATTTTAATGAAATACTTTTATTTTTTATGTATATGACTAATTTAATTAGTTAGGTATATACCGATCCTAAATAAATTAATCATGTTATAAAATGCGCTTAACAACCTAAGTATACACATACCAGCTTTGTGAATTATCTAACGCATGATATCGCATATCAACTTATTTATTAGCTAAATGCAATTCATCCTAAGAGTTTAGTAAATAAATAACATCAAAAAGCAAGTAAATAAATAAATACAACATCAATTTACGTTTCACTATACTTGTATGTACATCCAAGAAAGGGTAGTATTTGAAGCGGGAATTTCTGAGGGGATTTGTATTTTCTCTTCGCATTTGTACTTCAAAGTGCTTCCCGGCAAGGTACCTCGCAGAACAAAAAAAGCCAAATTTTAGTAAATAACACGACATAAAAAATATAAAGGAACTGAAAATATTTTGAAATCGTCTTTGAAAATTATTGAAAAGATGTCAAAGTATTTTTGAAAAAATGTCTTGCATAAAATATATTTTGAGATAATTTTGGAGGCTCGGATTGTATTTGATTTCCTTCTAGACATGAGAACGGAAAACGCCTTGGTTGCAACTACGATAGCCAACCGTATCCTCGTCAGAGGGTTTAAATTGTCACGTTTCTCGTCTTTTTCTTTTCCGATGATTATCGGCATCACCTCATTTATTTTCGGCCCCAGTTCGGAGGGTCAATCGGAGGATCATGTCCTCAATAATTCGGGATTATTTGCATCGGCCAATTAGTGTAGTATCATATTGTTTGAAAATTAGCAACACCTAAATGTGGATTGTTCAAAATCAGTAATACCCAACATAAGCAGTAGGGGTGTACATGGACCGAACTGGTTCGGATTTTATCAAAACCAAACCAAACCAATTATATCAATTTGGATTGGTTCGGTTTTGTCGGATTTTTCGGATTTTTTTGTTACATGAATATTATTTCAATCTTACATTATTAAAGTTATAGATAAAATTTTGATAAGTAAATATATGTTTACTAAAAATAAAAATAAAAATAACAAACATATGATCTATTAAAGTGATCTTATGAGAGAGTTTATTTTAGTAACACATAATAGTTTATTTTCTTAGTCGTCTACCAATAATTTTTAGTTGATGTACGCTTTTACGGTTAATCAAATTTAATAATTAAACATAAAAATCAATATGATACCAAAATAATGATATGTTCTATGTAATTTTAGATTAGCGAAATAGCACTTCAAATTCGAAAACATATAATAAATCTCGACATATGATTATGAAAGAACAAAAAGATGATTGACGTATTTCAATAACACATAATAAGAAAGTGATTCAATATTTTATTTAAAGTAAATAAAAATGAATGCACTTTATAATTCTATTAAATATTATATCTCACGAGAGGATCTCAAATATTTCTAGACATTTTTAAATAAAATTCTATATAAAGTCTTAAAATTATATATAAAAAATTATATATTTATATGTCGATTTGGTTCGGATTTTTTACTCAATACCAAACCTAATCTAATTTTTTAATCAGTTTGGTTTGACTTTTTGATTTGATACGGTTTTCCGATTCGGTTTGTACACCTCTAATAAGCAGTATCAAACGTGGTTATGTTATCACAGTATCAACTATCAACCCCAATACTTCAAACAAAAATAGTGCCTAAAAGCACCACAAGGATGCAGCAGAATCAAAACTATTTTCAATAGAGAAGGCACGGAAAGAGAGGGGTAAAAGAACGTCTGAAAGTACCCTCAAAATGATGGCAAATTCAACACAGAATAAGTCTAAGACTTAAGGCCAATAGCACTGTGTATACGGTTAAAGCTGGGCCCATCCGTTTTTATTATTTGACCAAAACCGAAAGTTTGCATCGAAAGACGACTCCGAAGTAGATTGGATCGAGGCACGAAGATAAGATACCGAGATCGGAATTCGAGGGACCTGCCAAGATCGAGGCCGACAGCAGTCGAGACCGAACGAGATAGGCATCGAGCAATACCGAAGATTGCGTAATAACGAAAAAGCGAGATATCCGTGACCGGTCGAAGATCATGGCGGAAAGCTCGGAACGGATCAAATCAAGAACGATTGTTTAGTTAATCATGGGATTTCCTTCTGTAATTAGAATTGTACCATATATAGAATTCATATACTATATAAAGGGAGGTTCTAACCATTTGTAAAACAACAGATAAAAAAGCAATACAATTTTCTTCCTCGCTCACACTCTTGTTCATCAGCCATTTGTGTTTTTATTGTCCTTGCATCAATCAGTTTCGAGGATACTCTAACTCAAGGGTTGAGTTCTACTCAAATACTGGTTTCATTTACCTTATTGTATAATTCTATCTCTAGTCTTCATATTTATCAATCGGTATTAAGTAAAATTGTGTGTCCTTAAATCTACATTATAAATTTAATTGTTATCCAATTTTGAGGGTAAACAGTTTGGCGCCCACCGAGGGGCTAAGGATAATAGTGATTGCTTAATACTGATTCCAATAACACACACTACTTTACGCTTGTTCTTGTAAGTGTTTTTGTTTTTAGAAAAAAGCATGTCAAACTCACAAACAACACCCATACATGGTGACAACGGTTTTAGATTTCACGGGGAAAATGACAATATAGTCGCCCCAGGAATCGAGGTGCCTCAGGCTGATCTCGAGGGAGTACCAATTGCAAACCCCATCGACGTTAGTTCACATATCGCCCTAAATACAAATTTGGGCGCTGATCCCGAAGGTAGCGTACGCAGGGAAGGTCGATCTGGTGGTCGAAGTACGCAGGGCAGAGGAGATGGTGGAGTCAGCCTCCAATTGATATTTGAAATGTTACAGGCTCAACAAGCCGCTATAGCACAATTAAAAAATCAACATTGAGCGCTGAGTGGGGTAGAACCAGAAGTCGTCCACAGGACCAAGCCAGTGCCGGAAAGGTCGAATGCCAATGAATCAGGGACTGACCCCGTCATTATGAAAATATTCGAGGAGCTCACTAAACGAATTGAAATAGGAGAAAAGAAAATCGAGGCAAATGACATGAAATTAGAGACATATAACTCCCGGGTTGATCAAATACCGGGGGCACCACCAATTTTAAAAGGTATGGACTCAAAGAAGTTTGTGCAGAAGCCGTTCCCCCCGAGTGCGGCTCGGAAGCCCATTCCAAAGAAATTCCTCATGCCGAAAATCTCCAAGTACAATTAGACCACTAATCCAAATGAGCATGTCACCTCCTATACATGTGCAATAAAAGGAAATGATTTAGAAGATGATGAGATCGAATCGGTTCTCCTAAAAAAGTTTGGAGAAACTCTATCGAAAGGGGCAATGATATGGTATCACAATCTACCGCCTAATTCCATTGATTCCTTCGCCATGCTTGCAGACTCTTTCGTATAGTCATTCCCATCTTATCTTAGATGTCAATATCAAACTCTTATAATAAAAGAACCCATCTCATCAACCAAGCTTTAGATTCCTTTTTGCTCATAAGATAGCGAAGAGCCGCATGATCCGTGTGGACAATAACTTTAGCACCCATCAAGTACGGGCGAAACTTCTCAATAGCAAATGCAATAGCAAGGAGCTATTTCTCTGTAACGGTATAATTGACTTGGGCACTATTCATGGTCTTACTAGCATAGTAAACCGGATAAAAGATTTTGTTGATGTGTTGCGCCAAAAAGGCCCCAACCTATACATCACTTGCATCATACATGAGCTCGAACGACAAACTCCAATTTTACTGATGTAATGATAGGAATAGTTGTAAACTTGAGCTTCAATTGTTCAAAATCTCTCAGACGATCATCATCGAAATAAAACTTAGCATCATTCTCATGTAATTTGCACAAAGGGTTCACCACTTTAGAAAACAATTTGATAAATCGACGGTAGAATCCCACATGGCCCAAGAAACTCTACACACCCTTCACCGAGGTGGGGGATGGAAGCTTAGAAATAACCTCAATCTTCACCTTATCCACTTCAATACCATTCTTTGAAATCTTATGGCCAAGGACAATGCCTTCCTCAACCATGAAATGACATTTCTCCCAATTGAGTACCAAATTTGTTTCTTCACATCTAGCCAACACTTTATCTAAATTAAAAAGACAATCATCAAATGGATCCCCAACTACCGAAAAGTCATACATGAAGACCTCAAGCTAATCCTCCACCATGTCCGCAAAGATAGCCATCATACACCGTTGAAAAGTCACTGACGCATTGCATAACCCAAAAGACATCCACTTGAAAGCAAAAATACCTTATGGACATGTAAATGCAGTTTTCTCTTGATCCTCCGGGGCAATAAGAATTTGGTTGTAGCCCGAGTAACCATCAAGAAAGCAATATAAGGCACAGCCGGCCAACCTATCAAGAATTTTATCCATGAAAGAGAGAGGAAAGTGATCCTTCCTTGTGACTTTGTTGAGCTTACGATAATCCATACAAACTCTCCAACCGATGACTGTTCTTGTAGGAATCAACTCATTCTTATCATTGGTAACAACCATCATTCCCCTTCTTTGGGACACATTGGACCGGAGAAGTCTAAGAACTATCGAAAATGGGATAGACAACCCTGACATCCAACCACTTGATAATCTCTTTTTGATCACCTCTTGCATAGCTTCATTGAGACTTCTTTGATGTTCAATGGAAAGTTTATCACCATCCTCCAATTTGATCTTATGCATGCAAAAGGCGGGGCTTATATTTCGAATATCCGCCAAAGTCCACCCAATAGATTTCTTCCTCTTTTGCAACACCGCCAATCTAGAATTAACCCGCACGTTAGTCACACAAAAGGAAAGAATAATCGGTAAAGTATAATAAGGGCCAAGGAATTCATACCGAAGGTGAAGTGGCAATGATTTCAACTCCAAGGTTGGTGGCTCTTCAATCAAAGGTTTTGCAAGGGATAGGGTCTTCCTATTCTCAAGAACCAATGACAACATTCAGGGTGCATAATTGTAAGACCTTATCCCTTGCAAAGAAATTCACATATTCCATGAAACCGTCCATCTCATCATCGTCAAAGTTGAGAAAAATGACTTCCAACTTATCACCAACATTGATTATAACACTTGTGTTATCAATAATGACATTGGTCACCAATTCCACAAACGAGCACACCTCATTATTGTTCGGTTGTCGCATGGATTTGCACACATGAAATATCACTTGTTCATCACCAACCCGAAAAGTGAGTTCTCTAGCTTCCACATCACAAGGGGCCTTACCCGTAGCAAGGAAAGGCCTTCCAAGAATGATAGGTACTTCATAGTCAACCTCACAAACTAGAATCACAAATTCTGCCGGAAGAATAAATTATCAACTCGAACCAAAAGTCCTCAATCATTCCCAATAGCCTCTTCATAGTACGATCGGCCATTTGCAACCTCATAGATGTGGGTATTGATTTCCCAATACCTAAAGTTTTGAACACCAAGTAGGTAATCAAATTTATACTTGCCCCAAGGTCACAAAGAGCTTTAGCAATATCGGCACTTCCAATAGTACAAGGAATTGTAAAAGAACCGGGATCCTCGAACTTAGGAGCCATGGAATAAAATATTGCACTCACTTGATGAGTGGCCTTGATAGTTTCAAAGTTCATCGACCTCTTCTTGGTCACAAGAGCTTTCATAAACTTGACATAACCGGGCATTTGTTCCAAAGCTTCCACCAATGGCACGTTGATAGAGAGACCTTTCATCATTTGGATGAACTTCTTAAATTGATTATCACCATTTAGCTTAGCAAGCCTTTTAGGATAGGGATATGGAGGCTTTGGCAAGGGTGCCTTATCATTTTTCACTATCGTATCCGATATGTCAATAATGTGTTTTCTATACGGGTTCACCTCTTCTCGAGTATCCTCCACACTATCATCAATATCAATCCAAACATCATCATGTACTTGAACATTATTTCAGGGGATTTTCGTCTATTGGATCATTTGGCCATCTTCTACAAGTTGCTTTTCATTTGAGGTGGGTATATTCCCACCTCTTCCACTTCTTGTGATAACCGCCATAACATGCCCCGTATTGTTAGAACCCTTTGGGTTCACTACCGTGTCACTTGGCAATGCACCCTTAGGACGAGTATTAAGAGCTTGAGAGATTTTCCCTATTTGAACTTCAAGATTACGGATTGACGTGGTATGGGAGGTGCGTTGGGCATCCGAATCTGCATTCTTTTCCATCATTTTCTTGAACATGTTCTCAATATGACCCATTTCATTGTTTGAAGAACTTGAACTTTGGGAAGGATAAGGAGGTGGGTTGCTCGGTTGTTGGTACATTGGGGGCCTTTGAAAACCCGAACTTCAATTTGCATGATTATTATTGTTTCCCCAATTTCCTTGATTGTTGCCTCCCCAATTCCCTTGGTTATTATTGTTTTTGTTATGCCAATTACGTTGGTTGTCAGAACTCAAATTGCCTTGGTTATTTTGAGACCGGTATTGATTTTGATTGGATCCTTGAAAATTGCTTTGTTGCCCTCAGTAATTGTTCACAAATTGTACCACTTCTTGTTGTTCTTGATAAGAGTCATCTTTGTCATAGCTACCATCATCATGTGCATAATTTTCCACTCAGGATTGAAATTGGGGACCTTTAGTCCTCTTCTTGTTGGCCAAGACATTCACTCCTTCCATAGCATGAACTTGCTTAGGGCCTTGAGTTTGATGAAGTTTAGCCTTAGCGAGTTAAGTCATGGTTGTGGTCAATTCAGCAATAGCTTTCCCATGGTCTTGCAATTCTTTATGAAGATGGATCATGTTGGGATCACTTTGGGGAATATTAGCTCAGGATTGCCAATCCGAAGAAGTTTCTACCATCTCATCAAGAATCTCACATGCTTCCGCATAAGGTGTTGTCATAAAATTTCCTCGGCCAATTGATTGACCACACATTGATTCATAGTATTAATACAACGGTAGAAAGTTTGTTCGATCATGTTGTCGGTCATATCATTGTTCAGTCACTCCTTCATCATTTTTCGATACCGTTCCCAAAGTTCATGCAAAGATTCATTGGGCTCTTGCTTGAAAGCCAATATTTCATCTCGTAGATTGGCCATGCGCCCGGGAGAGAATAAATTTGAAATAAACATCGCCGCCAATTCATCCCATTCATGAATAGAATGATTAGGCAAGTGTTCCAACCAATCCAAAGCCTTACCCCTCAGTGAAAATCCTTAACCGCAAAGAATCGTCCGAAACATTTGTTTGTTTTCTCCTCCAACACGTATCCACAAAACCTTTCAAATGCTTGTAAGCATTTTAACTTGGCTCCCTGGTGAAATAACCTCGTTGCTCGAACAAAGTGAGCATCACATTGGTAGTTTAAAAGTTTCCCACCCTAATACGAGGGGGGGACTATGTAACTTTCATATCCTTCATTGGAAAAAATCCGATGGTGCGCCTCTTGTGGTTGTGGTAATGGTGGTGGAGGTGGGGGAGGTTGAGGCACATTGTCTTGTTTCTCACTGCCTCGGTAGTTGTGGAACTTGAGGCAGTTTATCGAGTTGCTCATCTTCGCCATCCACCTCTCCCAATGGCAAGTTTCCAAGTTCGTTGTTCGCCATTTGGAACCTACAATCACTTCAACAAACTAGAATCAAGAAAGTAAAATACGATACTCTAAGAAATAAACTTAAGTATATAGCTAACACTATAAACTCCCCAGCAATGATATCACATCCAATTCACACCCAATTAAGGAGTATGAAATGGTCGTTACAATAATAAAACCCAACACGAGTCGGGGTAGAATCCACAGGGAGTTTAAGATAATGTTAAGGTAAACACTCAAGAAAGGAATTCGAAATAACTAAATTTAGCTTTCAAACAAAAGTGGGTAATTATTATCTAAATTAGCTTCTAGGAGATTTAACTAACTATTGAGCAAATAATGTTTGAAATGTTTTTGATGTTTTTATAAAATTAAGAAAGGCCTAGTGTTGTAACCTTAACCTAAGTGTAAACCTAATGGGTAGAGAAATTCTATGCTTGCTTGGTAGATTTGGGGTTTGTTATGACTCGCAATGCTCAAGTATCAACTCTCTACCTCTCAATTAAAGAGTGATTATTCCCAAATTGGTTTCTCAAAACCAAATGTGTAGCAAACAAAACAATTGAATGTGAGTCTAAGTTGGATTATCCCTATATCTAGTTCAAATCCTTTAATCAAACTAACCAAAACTTCAACCAGTTCAATTTCTTGTTAGCCAAGTTTTCCTAGACTAAATCCCTTTTTCTCAAGTAAGAATTAAGTCAAATAGGCATGAATCAATATTTGCAAACCTTAATTCTATATATAAAACATAAACAAGGCTAAATAACATCCGGCCAATCAATAGAAAGCATTAATATTAAAAACCCATAAGTTTTACACACTAGGGTCGGATTACAACCCTAAATAAAATGTAGCTAATCATGGTAATTGACATAGAAAAATAAAAAGAAGTAATTAAAGACATAAAACTAGAATTTAAGTGAAAAATTAATAGATCTTATCTAATTGTAGTCACAACTTGCTAGCTAAAGATAACCGCTAGCTGCTACTACAATATAAAAGTTGACCTACAAAAGTGTTTCTCGTCTAGTTTTAGGGCTTTGAAATTTTTGACAAAAATGCCCTTCGGAGAATTCTACGGCCGCACAATTACATCTGCGGTCCGTATTTTGGTAGGTTTCTCTTGCTAGTGCTTTCAGTTGAAGGAGTTATGTGGTCGCGAATAAGCTTTTACAGCCACACTTCAACTTCTGTGGCCGCACAAAATTGCTACGGACTGCACTTTGAGAAGGCTTCAGACTTGTTCTTTTGCATCTTCTCTGATCTTCCAGTCTTGATAGTGTGAATCACAAGTGCGACTGCACTTTTTAATTTGCGGACCTCACTTCTTCCAAAATCCTCTGAAGCTTCAGGACTTTTTTTGCGGGTACATGTTATTATCTGCGGGCTACATTTGCTTTTAGGCCGCAGATGTAATTTTGCGGACCGCACTTTTCGTTGCACTTCTCCTCTTGACTAATTTGAGCTAAAATATCTCCTTTTTGAGTTAGATTTCTTTGTTGAACTCACATTCACCAGCATACCTACAATTCACCCATATTCATTAGATTTGGAGACAAAAATCTTCAGTGTCAAGGTACTAATAAGTGGTTAAAATACACACTTACCACCCAGGTCGGTGTACTTCTTATAGCACCTGCCATCTCTCAGGCTGGGGGAGGAGCCTAGACTCCCGCTACTCACACTCTAGAGTAGGTGGCTCACAGATATCAGACTCCGGTAGTTCCAGTAGTTGGGGCAGTTTAGCCTGTTATTGTTACACTGTCCGGGGAGGATCCCGTGATGTCATCAGAGGGACTGAAGAGGTTGGACAGGTTCACCAAGCTATTTCCTATTCATTTTGGTGGTACATCTTATGAGGACCCCTAGGATTTCTTGGACCTTTGCCATGGGGTATTGTGTATCATTGGTATAGTGGAGTCCAATGGAGTTGACTTCATAGTATTTCAGATGACTGGTTCTGCCAAGAGATGGTGGCAGGAGTATGTTCGGGGTAGCCTAACAGGTTCACCTTCTCTAACTTGGCCTCAGTTCTCGCAGCTATTATTGGAGAAGTTCATTCTTTTCACTCAGATAGAGGATCTACGCAGCCAGTTTGAGCGCCTACAACAGGGTAGCATGACTATTACCCAGTACAAGACAAGATTTGTGGATCTATCATGCCATGGAGCTATCTTGATTCCTACTGAGAGGTATAGGGTGAGGATATTTATAAATGGCCTTACTTATGGTATCAGGCTGCAGATGGCCAGAAATATTGAGGATGATATTTCTTTTACTCGGGTTATGAAGATAGCTAGGCACATTAAGAGGATTCATGGTCAGGGTAGAGAAGCAACATCTGAGAAGAGGCTTTGTCATTTCAATGGCTCCAGTGGTGCCTCATTAGGAGGCAGGTTTCATTCGATAGAGGCCATCCTATCTTCAGGATTAGGAGGAAGGAGGTTGTTTGTGCTTCTACTCCTCCGCATTCAAGTTAAGAGCTTGCGTAAACACAAACAAGGCAAACTAAAAATCAAAACTTGAACAAATAACTAATAAATGCTTAACTCAGACAAGTAGCTAATTTCTAAGTCCCCGGCAACGGCGCCAAAAACTTATTGCGACCAAACACACTCACGCAAGTATACGTGGTAGTCAAGTAATAGAGTAGTGAGTAAAGTATCGTTCCCACGGAGACTTATGATTAACTTTTGGCTGATTCAAACTCAAATAACTTATCGATTCAAGAGATTTCTCACAAAATGTGTAAGTGACTAATTTACTACCTAAGAGACTATCAAGTAATTAAATAACTGGAAATCAACAACAACACTTAAGTAATTTCGAATAAAAATCAGAAGGAGAGAGTATTCCAGGGTCATAGGCTAGCTAACAATCATGTTGTGTTCATGGGTTAAAATGACTAATTTATTTATGTGGGTTGTTGATTGACAGGGTTGATATTGCTCATAAGAATCTGTCAAGTTCTTAATCTCCTATTCAATCTAACTTAATGCTTATATGTCTATGGAATTAAGATTAACAAGAATGTATTTACACTTCCTGTATTTCAACCAAGCAAGGCAATTAGGTATATTTGTATCCTAATTGCGAATTCGTTCCCCGGTGCCCGTGTTCAAGAACTTGCTCTATTTAATTCTATATGCAATCTAGAATTTCCACTTTTGAGTTCAACTCTAGATTCGTAGATAGTATTTCACTGTTAGCTACTCAGCAAAATAATTAAAAACATAATTAAATAAAAAACCCAATATGATAAAATCAAACTCGTCAATTTCAACTTCAAACGTCAACATTCATGTAGCACCCATGACCCCAGAACAAAAGGGTTCTTAGCTACTCATGTTCATACAATCATCAAAAATAATATTTTCAAACATAAAATCAATGAATACTAGAAAAAGAATGGAAGAATTGATCAAATCCGTTCTACAGCATTTCATACTTTTGCTTCTCTCTTAAAGTCATGTCTCCTCAAAATAGGTTTAGGTTGGCTTTTATATGAGTTGGGGGCGTCTTGGGTCGAAATAACCGAGTCCCGGTTGAAATAGGACATGTTCGAATTTTGAGCGTCTAGGGCAGCGTGGGGCGCTGGCCCAGGCACTCAACTTTTCAACTTTCTGTTTTGTGTGCCACAGGCAGCGTGGGGCGCTGCCTGTGGCCCTCAAATGTGCACCTTTGCCTTTTCTTCCCATTTTCGCTCCAATTCGCGCACTTTTGTCCCAAATCGCATAAGAATGATTTCTACACATAGAAATACCACAAATTAGCACAAATCATTATATTACACATCTGAAATCTACGAGACATGAACATAATGTGAGGTAATATACATCAAAATATGCATACATTAAGCCGAATATCACCTACTCCTACTGAGGGTGCAATTATTCAACCTCCAGCCCCAGTTTCTGGTCCCGGTGTTTCTAAGGGGGATCATAGTGGAGCCATACAGATGTTGGCTCAGATAGTGGCTTCCTAGGCCCAGAGATCGAATGTTGCACCTATTTCTTCTTGTCAGCCAGCGATTCCGCTAGTTCCAGGGTGAACAGGATTCTTCAGTTGGATCCTCTAGTGTTCACAGGTACTGACCCTAAGAAGGACCCCCAAGACTTTATTGATGAGATGCACAAGACCCTCTAAGTTATGCGCGCTACTGAGATGGAGGGAGTGGAGTTGGCCTCCTACCGCCTAAAAGGGGTGGCCTATTCTTGGTTTGAGATGTGAGAGGACTCCCGTGAAGAGGGGAGCCCTCCGGCGAGGTAAAGTGAGTTTACCGATGCCTTCATTGATCATTTCTTTCCTACCGAGACTAAGGCAGCCCGTGCTGCTGAGTTTGAGAGCCTGAGGCAAGGTAGCTTGAGTGTGTGCGAATACCATATGAGGTTCGTGCGCTTGTCCAAGTATGCTATTCAGATGTTGCCTACTATGGAGGGTAGAGTACGCCGGTTTGTACAGGGCCTTAGCCCCTTGGTTATTAATGAGTCTGCTACAGCTGCCTTGAATTCTGATATGAACTATGGGAAGATAATGGTATTTTCTCAAGCCATAGAGACCCGCAAATTAAAGAATAGAATGGAGCGAGATGGTAGCAATAAGGCCCGATCCGCGGGCAACCTTGGTGATTCTTCTGGTGGTGGTGGTGGTGGTGGTGATGGTGGTGATGGTGGTGGTGGTGGTGGTAGTTCGGCATTTAGGGGAGGGGCATCAAGGCCATCCCTGTCCTTTGATTAGTCTTCAGTCAGTGCACATCCATCAGGGCCCAGTCAGCAGCAGTGGAGACATTTTAGGCCCGATCAGGGCAACAGGGGATCCTACTAGCAGGGTCGGCCTGGTGGGAGATTCCAGTAGTAGAGGAGGCCCCCATGCCCTAGGTGTGGGAAGATACACTTTGAGGTCTTCTTCATGGACCTACCTATATGCTACGAGTGCGATATGAGGGGTTACATTTAGAGGGATTGCCGTTCATCCTGCCAGAGCATGGGCAGGGGTGTGGCACAACTAGCCAATTCTGTAGCTACTACATCCCCACATCTCGAGGCACTCCGTCGCCCGCTGGGTGTGGTGCAGCTAGGGGTGGTACCCAGAGCTTGGGAGGGCCTAGCAGGTTTTATGCTATGAGGAGGCATCGAGATTCAGAGGCTTCTCCAGATGTGGTTACAGGTATACTGACTATCTAATCTCATGATGTATATGCTCTTATTGATCCCGGTTCCACCTTGTCCTATGTCACTCCTTATGTCGCTATGGAATTTGGGATAGAACCGGAACAGCATCATGAGCCGTTCTCTATATCTACTCCGATCGATGAGTCTATTATGGCCGCGCGGGTTTATAGGGATTGTGTGGTCATGATGCGTGGTTCGGATACCATGGACGATCTCATTGAGTTGGGGATGGTTGATTTTGATGTAATAATGGGGATGGACTTGCTTTATTCATGTTTTGCCAAGCTTGATTGTCAAACCATAACCATTAGGTTGAATTTCCAAATGAGCCAGTTATTGGATGGAAGGGGGATGATGTGGTGCCTAAGGGTAGGTTTATTTCTTACCTTAAGGCCACGAAGATAATAAACAAGGGGTGTATTTACCATTTGGTCCAGGTTACAGACATCGATGCTGAGGCACCTACGCTTAAGTCTGTGGCAGTTGTAAATAAATTTTTGGAGGTCTTTCCTAATGAGCTCGCTGGGATCCCAATAGACAGGGGGATTGATTTTGGGATTGATATGATGCCAGGCATGCAGCCTATATCTATTTCACCTTACAGAATGGCACCGGCAAAATTGAAGGAACTAAAGGAACAATTGAAGGAGTTGTTAGAGAAGGGTTTTATCCGGCCGAGTGTGTCGCCTTGGGGCGCACCGATTCTCTTTGTAATGAAGAAAGATGGGTCACTAAGGACGTGTATTGACTATCTGCAGCTCAACAAGGTCACGATCAAGAAGAAGTACCCGCTACCAAGGATAGATGATTTGTTTGACCAATTGCATGGTGCTAAGTACTTCTCCAAAATTGATTTAAGATTCGGGTATCACCGATTAAAGATCAGGGAGTAGGATATTCCCAAAACAACTTTCACAACCCGGTATGGGCACTTTGAGTTTCTGGGTCTTTTGGGCTAACAAATACCCTGGCAACTTTCATGGATCTTATGAATCGAGTCTTCAAGCTTTTTCTTGTTTCCTTTGTGATAGTGTTCATTGACGATATTCTTGTATATTCACGAAGTAGAGAGGACCATGCTGATCATCTCAGGGTAGTCCTGCATACTCTATATCAGCACAAGTTGTATGCAAAGTTTTCAAAATGTGAATTTTGGTTTGAATCTTTCACATTCTTGGGTCATGTCATCTCCAGAGAAGGAATTAAGGTTGACCCTCAGAAGATTGCAGTGTTAAAGAATTGGCCTAGACTTACAACTACAACAGAGATTCGTAGTTTCTTGGACTTAGCTGGGTATTACAGGAAATTTGTGGAGGGGTTCTCTACTCTTGCCTCTCCATTGACTAAATTGACGTAGAAGGCGGTTAAGATCCAATGGTCAGATGCTTGTAAAAAGAGCTTCCAAGAGTTGAAATCAAGATTGACTATGGCACCTGTGTTGACCCTACAAGAGGGTACAGATGGGTTTGTGGTATATTGTGATGCTTCAAGGATCGGACTTGGGTGTGTATTAATGCAACATGGCAAGGTGAGAGCTTATGCTTCTAGGCAACTCAAGAATCATGAAAAGAACTATCCAACACATGACTTAGAACTTGCAGCGGTGGTATTTGCTTTGAAGATTTGGCGTCATTATTTTCAAACAGAAGAAATTGAATCTAAGGCAGAGAAGATGGCTTGAGTTACTCAAGGATTACGACATCGATATACTTTACCATCCGGGGAAGGCTAATGTTGTGGCTGATGCTCTTAGCCAGAAATCTATGGGTAGTTTGGCTCACTTGGAGGCATATCAAAGGTCGTTGGCCAAGGAGGTTCATCGGTTGGATAGTTTGGGAGTTCGCCTTGCGGACTACAGTGAAGAAGGGGTGATTGTGCAAAATAAGGCTGAATCATTGCTTGTTGTGGAGGTCAAGGAGATGCAATACAACGATCCATTGTTGGTGCAGTTGAAAGAGGGGATTCATAAACATAAGACCACGGATTTTTCTCTTGGCATGGATGATGGTACACTAAGGTACCAAGGGCAATTATGTGTTCCAAATGTAGATGGTCTCTGGGAAAGAATCATGACCGAGGCTCACAATTCTAGGTATTCCGTGCACCCTGGCTCTATAAAGATGTACCATGACCTTAAGGAAGTCTACTGGTGGAATAATATGAAGAGGAATGTAGCAAACTTTGTGGCAAGATATCCAAATTGTCAGCAAGTGAAGGCCGAACACCAAAGGCCCGGTGGGTTGGCACAAAACATCGAGATTCCAATGTGGAAGTAGGAGATGATCAATATGGACTTTATGGTAAGACTACCTTGCACTCCTCGCAAGTTCGACTCGGTTTGGGTGATTGTGGATCGACTCACGAAATCAGCACACTTCTTACATGTTAAGGCTACCAAGACAGCAGAACAGTATGCTTAGTTGTATATCAAGGAAATAGTTAGGTTGCATGGAACTCCAGTTTCTATTATCTCCGACCGAGGGGCACAGTTCACAGCTAATATTTAGAAGACATTTCAGCAATGGTTAGGTACACAGTTAAATCTTAATATAGTTTTCCATCCACAGACTGAAGGGCAAGCAGAGCGGACCATTCAGACGCTTGAGGATATGTTGCGCGCTTGTGTTCTTGACTTCAAGGGTAGCTGGGATGATCATTTGCCGCTCATAGAATTTGCCTACAACAACAGTTATCATGCTAGCATTCAGATGGCACCGTTCGAGGCTTTATATGGTAGGAGATGTAGGTCTCCCATTGGATGGTTCAAGATTGGGGAAGCAGAGTTGATAGGGCTAGACCTCATGCATCGGGCTATGGATAAGGTTAAAATCATTACGGAACGGTTGAAAATTGCTAAGAGACGTTAGAAGTCCTATTCAGATTTGCGTCGTAGGGATTTGGAGTTCGAAGAGGATGATTGGATATTCTTGAAGGTTTCCCCCATGAAGGGTATTATGCAGTTTGGTAAGAAAGGGAAGTTGAGTCCGAGGTATGTCGGACCATCCAAAATCATTCAGAGGATTGGTCGGGTGGCTTACAAGCTTGAACTCCCTCCAGAGATGTCTTTAGTGCACCCGGTATTTCATGTATCCATGTTGAAGAAGGTGGTTAGAGACTTGTCGCTTATTGTTCCAGTTGATACTATTGAGGTTAATGAGTAATTGACTTACGAAGAAATTCCAGTTGCCATTCTTGATAGGCAAGTCCATAAGCTGAGAAATAAAGAGATTGCCTCCGTGAAAGTGCTATGGAGAAACCAACAGGTCGAAGAGACCACCTGGGAGGTCGAGGAAGAAATGAAGAAGAAGTACCCTAATTTGTTTGAATAACTATGTATTTATGAAGTTGTGTTCTATGAAAATGTTAAGAGGTTACCTTCTATGAATTATGTTTCACTTGTGCAGTTGATGTTAAGGGTGTTCCTTTTTGGTAATATATTGCTCATGAGGCCACGGTTGGTGTTGTTTCCATGTTATGTTGCATCATTGGATTATGTATATGTTGTTAGGTTTGGTTTCTGGGGTTCTCTGACATATGGATAGGCCCAGTTATAGGGGAAACTCTGCCGAAATCTCTAGAGATTTGGGGAGTTCGTCAAAATTTGGAACTACTAGTGTGTGAAGTAACAGTTGGGTCACATTGGATGCTAATGGCGGATATTGACCCTCATTCGAGGATGAATGATCTTAAGTGGAGGAGGATGTAAGGCCCCATAAAATTTCACCTAAAACTCGGGGTTTCGTGGCGCCGAGGTAGAGTAATGTGTTTGAGGATTGTAGACTTTTTGGGTTAAATAGTGTGTCGGGGAGTTGAAGGAATCATTTTGCAGACCATGGCGTTTCTGCAGTCCACTATGCGACCACAGAACCACTTTGTGGGCCGCAGATCGGTTGCGGACTGAAGCAGAACTTGAGCTAATTTTGAGGACCATTATGCGGTCGCATAACCATTTCACGAGCCGCACAATCCATCGCAGATCCAGTATGAGAAAACATCGGAAGGAGGTTCTGCGGTCCATTATGCGACGTCAGAACTAATCTGCGGACTGCAGATCTATCGCAGACCTTTCCAGCCCTGCCTAGTTTTTGGGACCCTTTCTGTTGTCCCCTTTGCGGGCCGCATACCTGTTTTGAGATCCGATATGAGACCGCAGACCCGGCTTCGCAGAGTTTAAGTTTTGGAAAACTTCACTCAATCCCATTTTTATAACAACAACTTGGGGTTTATTTTGGCTGGTTCTAACTGATATTTTAGAGAGAGGAGAGTGGTCTAGAGAGAGATGAGGGATTCCTAAGCTAATTGTTTATCAATCATTGCTCAAGACTTGGAGAATTCACAAGGAAAGCCCACAAGGTCTTCATCTAAGAGGTAAGGCTCCATACCCTAGTCTTCAATTTCTAGTTTGGGGTAGAAGATGGGTAATGGGGAATGTGATTCTTAGGTATGGGGGTGTTATCTATGCATGCATGTACTAACAAAGTCGTGGGGAAGTTGTTGGACAATCTTGGGTGGTTTTGTTGTTGAATTGGTTAAGGAAAGGTTGGGTTGTCATTGTAGCAGCTCTTGCCATACGAATTCCTCTAATCGTGCTTGTAATTCTCCCATCTTCTATAGATTGCCATCGTTAGGAGTGTCGGGACATTATTGTTACACCACGAAAAGCTCTTTCGAGGTATGAAGGCTGAACTCTTCTTCTAGTATCGGACCTCCCGTATTCTTACAAAACTCCATCGTGTGTAGTTCAGAGTTGAAACACCATTGAGGTAGGATATTCAAGCTAGTAAATGACTCCCAATTTGCATAACATTTCAGAAACCTTATGCGTTAATGATTCTCTATTTTGACTTAATTATGTTATACCCATTTTGGGAAGAAAGTTTTGTACGAAATCAATGTGATGAAATTCTTATATCTCATATGATGAAATCTTATGAACTTATATTTGTCAAAGCCAAAGGTGCCGAAGGGTTTGATTTGAAAGAAAATCTTTTGTACAAACTATTATCGTTTTGAGAATTCGGATTGTAGTATTGTAATTACAACTCCACCTACACACATTGGGGTGAGGCAGCAGGGCCGCTTTGTGTAGAGATTGTGGTATTGTGATTACACCTCCACCTGCATACATTGGGGTAAGGGTGGCAAGTGGGCCGGGCCCGGTCCTAAGTGGGCTTCGCGAGCCCGGTCCTAAGTGGGCCGGTCCTATGCGATCTGGTCCTAAACGTTCCCGAGCTCCGCGGGCTTATTGCTGGAACCGGCTCGGGACCGGGACCATGAACTAACGGTCCCGGGTTAAGTGGGCCGGTCCCGGGCCTAAACGGGCCCAAACGGGCCCAACAGATACTTTCTATTTTTATTTTTATTTTAATAGAAGTTAGAGAAAAAAAATGGTAATAAAGATATATAAGCTATATTCGATTTATATACTATATATACATCTTAAAATATATATATACTATATTATATATACATAGTATATAAGCCATATTCGATAGTATACATCTTAAAATATACTATATATACATCTTAAGATATATATAAGCTATATTCGATATATATATATAAGCTTATATATATAATATAATTCGATTTACTATATATACATCTTAAGATATATAAGCTATATTTGATTTACTATATATACATCTTAAGATATGTATATATATTGAATATATCGAATATATAGTATAGTATATATAAGCTATATATATATATATAGTAAGATGTATATATAGTATATCTTAAGATGTATACTATCGAATATGACTTATAAACTATGTATATATATTATAGTATATATAGTATATTATAGTGTAGTATAGTATATATATACATCTTAAGATATATATATATATATATATATATATATATATATATATATATACACTATACTATATATACATAGTATATTCGATATACTCGATATACATATATATATATATATATATATATATATATATATATATAAGCTTATATATATACTATACTATACTATATATACATCTTAAGCTTAAGATATATATATATATATATATATATACACACACACACTATACTATATATATATATAGTATATAAGTCATATTCGATAGTATACATCTTAAGATATATATATATAATATATATAGTAAGATGTATATATATTATAGTATAGTATAATATATACTATATATACAACTTAAGATATATAAGCTATATTCAATATATTCGATATACATATATATATATATATATATATATATATATATATATATATATACATCTTACTATATATAAGCTATATTCGATTTATATACTATATATACATCTTAAGATATACTATATATACATGTATATCTACTATACTATACTATATATATATATATACTATACTATATATATATCTAGTATATCTAGTATACTATGTATATATAGTATATCTTAAGATGTATATATAGTATAGTATAGTATATATATAAGCTTATATATATATGTATATCGAATATAGCTTATATATCTTATATAGCTTATATATCTTAAGTTGTATATATAGTATATATATACTATACTATACTATACTATACTATATATACATAGTATATAAGCCATATTCGATAGTATACATCTTAAGATATACTATATATACATGTATATCTACTATACTATACTATATATATCTAGTATATCTAGTATACTATGTATATATAGTATATCTTAAGATGTATATATAGTATAGTATAGTATATATATAAGCTTATATATATATGTATATCGAATATAGCTTATATATCTTATGAGATGTATATATAGTATAGACTATAGTATAGTATAAATATAAGCTTATATATATATATATATATATACTATACTATACTATATTATACTATATGTATAGCTTAAGATATATAAAAAGACAAAAATATTGTAAAGAGATATTCAAATCAATGCGTTATATTTTTATTATAGCATTAAAAATCATGGCAATATCTTTCTTAGTCTTCCTCCCCCCTATGGAATGAGCACAACAAGGTGCTAATACCACCATTGAGAAGAAAAAGAAACTAATCAAGATGTGCCAAAATACAAGTTACATATTAATTTACATGGTATCTCTTACAAATTTCATAAATCCTTCAAGGTCTGGAGGAATTTCCATTGGTGGTGGCGGAAATGAAGCTTGGTCATCACCGCTTCCAGGCGAAGCATCATCCTCCGCAAGTTCAGCTAGCATTTCTTCGTAAGCTTCATCTACCTTTGGTTGTGATTCAACAAGTCCAAAATTTCTTCTTTCCGAACGGATCCAATCTCTGAAAAGTACTGATTTTTCCAAGCTCTCCCTCATAGACGCTCTATAATCACCGAGTTGAAGTCTTGCTTGACTGAAAGCGCTCTCTGATGCCACTGTTGAAGCTTGAATAGTTAAAATATCTCGAGCCATCCTTGAAAGAATCGGAAAGTGTTTTTCTTTGTCCTTCCACTATTCCAAAATATTAAAGGAGCCGTCGGAATTCACTTCCTCAATTCCCTGTGACAAATAAACTTCAAGCTCATTTAGTTGTGAAAAATCACTAGTACTAGAACCTTGAGAACCCCTGAACCCTGTCCAAGCACTAAGTGCTCTTACTCCCGCAGTTCTTTTAGATGATTGAGAACTAGAAGAAGAAGGAGTTGGAACATTTGGTCTAGCATGATTTAATGCAACTTGATAAGCATTATAAATAGTTTGAACATTTATTTTAATTGAGGCTATTGCGTCCGAAAGTTTAGACAACTCCTCATCTTCAAGTGCTAAACCATTATAAACAGTTTCATACCAAAATTGAGGACCTCCTAATTTCATAGTAGGATTTAACAATGCAGCAATACCATAAATAGGGAGAATAGGGAAAAAATATTTTTTAAACTTTTTTCTCATGGAATCAATAGCAAGTTGATAAATTTCCCCACCCTCTGAAAAATGATCAAATAAATTTGCAAGTTCTGCAATATAAACTAAACAGTTAGAAATAGTAGGATAATATTGCCCAGAAAATTCATTTGTAGCAATACGGAATTTTTCTAAAAAAATCTACAAGCATTTTAACATTAGCCCAATCCGCATTTGTAAGGTGCTCATCATCATCACTTACATGAGCATTAAACGTTGAGTTTATGGGGTTTCTATATTCATATGCAACAACTAAACTTTCATACATGTAATTCCATCTAGTTGGACAAGGTTTAGGAACCTTTCTTTCTCTTAGGCCAAATTCATCGCATCTTTTAAAATATTCTCTAAGTCTACTTCTACGGTTTGAATAAAAAAGCCAATTAAGAGCCATTTTAACCTTTTCAATTTCAACATTTAAAATTCGCATACCATCACCCACAATTAAATGGTAAATATGACAAATACATCTAACATGAAAAATGTTACTAAATACAGGACTTAGTGTAGTGGTAAGCAAGGCTACAGCATTTGTGTTACTAGTAGCATTATCCATTGAAACTGACATTATTTTATCACTAATGCAAAAATATCTACAAATATCCGCAATCGTGCTAGAAATAAACTGCTCTGTGTGACGTGAATTAATTATTCTATAAGCAATAATGCGCTTTTGCATTATCCAATGCTTATCAATCCAATGACTGGTAACAGTAAGGTAATCACAGTCATTACCACTTCTACCAGTATCAGTTGTAATAGCAAGACGATAATTTATATGAGTAAATAAATAGCGCAAATATTATTCATATTCATGTTTATATTTATAAATATCACTCTTTACGGTTGTGCGAGGAAAATCTTTATAAGTAGGATTATAAACTTTTCTAATATAATGCACAAAGTGGGGGTTAGAAGGAAAACTATAGGGTAAGCACATAACAATAACCATTTTTGCCAATTCTTCCCGATCTTTTTTTGGATCATAATATAAAATACCACCGGTAACAGTGTTAATTCTCGGTTGAAATTGATTTGACCCGGTAATAAGGTCAGCCTGACTAGGTGCACTTGTCCCCTCAGCCAAAGCTTTCATACGAAAATATCTAGCTTTATCTTGAGGGTGTAGCAATATGTGTCTAGTCAAACTTCCCGTCCCCCCCCCCCCCCGACTTCCAACATATTGAAAAACTAACTCGTTGCCACAAGTTTTACACTTAGCCCTATTTTTTTTCTCTTAGTTGAGTAAATAATTGCCAAACAAGAGATGTTTCTGCCCGTTTAGAAGGTTGTCATGAAAAAGTAGGGGCACTAACAGGAGGGTCAGACGGGGGATCATCTGGATTATTATTAGTTGGGTTAACTTCAAGAGCAGGACTAGTGGGTGTATCGTCATCCGGTTGCGTTTCATCAAAATCTATTTCTTCATCATCATTTTCATCAATAGTTGGATTACCATAAAGAGCATTCATATATTCATGGTTTGGGTTGGGGAGCCGGGGGAAGTGGAGGAGGAACATATTGGCCACTAGATTCACCACTCTTCGATTTTCCCTTATTTTTACTAAACATATTTTTTAAGGAATAAGACATCTTAATTAATCAAGCAAAGTAAATAAAACAAACAAAATTATAATATTAAAACTTAAGAGTTGGAACGAGTTTACCGAATTGACGAACAACTTGTTGGAAATTCATTATCGTTGAAGACTTCAATTCACCAACTTCACAATTGTTTCACAAATTGTAATAATAAAGTAAGCAATAATAGCAATTATAGAAGTAAATTGATAGATTGATGATTTTGTAAGAAAAAATAAAATAATGATAGAGTATTTATAGTTGAAAATAGGGAAAAAGTATAATTATAAAAAGTTTGGGATTAAAACAAAGTTGGGAGGGTTAAATGACTATTTTATAAATAGCCAACGGCTATTTTTGACAGCACAACGGGTATTTTTTTTTTAATTAAAAATAGCCGTTGGGACCGTTTGGCCCGCTAAGGGACCGGGCCGGTCCCGGGCCCTGGCGGGCTAAACGGTCCCGGGCCTGACGGGCCCAAATCATAGGACCGACCCACGAGACCGGACCAGGCCCACTAAAACCGGGCCAAACGGTCCTTGCCCGTTTGGCCCGCGGTCCCGGGCCGGTCCCAGGCCTGGACCGACCCACTTGCCACCCTTACATTGGGGTGAGGCGGCATGTCCGCTTTGTGTAGAGATTGTGGTATTGTGATTACACCTCCACCCGCACACATTGGGGTGAGGCAGCAAGGCCGCTTTGTGTAGAGATTGTGGCATTGTGGTTACACCTCCACCCGCACGCATCGGGGTGAGGCGGTAGAGCCGCTTTGTAGAGATTATGGTATTGTGGTAGAGGTTGTTATAGAGAATCCCCAACTTGAAATTTATAAATGTTATTGAAAGATTTAGATGAATTTATTATGGTTTTAACGATTATTTAAGCTCTTTTATTTCTTCCATGATTCGGCACATTCATGTTGTACTTCCAATCCTTAAAGAGGGTGTTTGGTTTTTATGTTAGTACTATTCGACATGTACTAACGTCCTTTTTGTCGGGGCGCTACATCTTTAATGGATGTAGGTGGTTCCACTGCAGGCAACTTTGATCAGTGATAGCGGTACACCCTTTTCCCAGCTGACTTGGTGAGCCCCGATTCATTTCGGGGTCGTATATATTTTATTAGTTATGTATTATATTTTGGGGTATAGCCGGGGCCTTGTTGCCGGCACTATCATAGTACTCTTTTGTATCTATTAGAGGCTCCGTAGACATAGTGTGGGTAATATGTTAGTGTTGGAAAAGTCAAACTAATAATGTTGTATTTGTACCACATGTTCCACTTCAAACTATGAAACTGTAAGTATTTTGAGACTTATAAATGATGTGACTACTGGTAATGAATTGGTGTTGCTCACATGATCTTCTCCTGGTCTAATTAATGAAATAGATCATCTCTTTATTCATGGGTGAGTTTGGGTAGAAGGTATTGTACAGGCTTGCTCGACTGGGTTATCTCGGTTGAGCGCCGGTCGCGCTTCCCGAGGTCGAGGCATGACAATTTGCCTAAAAGCTTATGTACTCAAGTCATGTTCAACTGTGGTTGTTTTAAACTAATTCCTATGATTTGAACCACTATTTCAGTCATAAATCACCATTCTATGCTTTGTAAGTATTTCCAATGTATTTTGAGTTCTTACATATTTATGAGTTGAAATTGTGTATTGCCCTTTTGGGGAAGAGTATGTCAAAATAAATGATGTGTCACTCGTTTATGATTTTAACTTGTGCTTCGATTGCTAATCATCTTGCTCCATTTGTGTAGAAAGAAATCCATTATGTTTAAAGCCTTCATTACTAATGAACTTAGAGTTATGATTTCCAGAATATTCTATATGTTGATGTTTATGATTATGACCCACGAAAGTAAAGAAATGAAAGTGTGGAATATGAGATACGGCCATCGTGCCATGAATGAAGAATCATATGTATGGCCAAGAGAGCCAATGAAATAATGATGTCGTGAGTGGTTCAAAGTACTAATGAAGCTATATATGGTGTGAAAAGATATGAGGTGAATGTATTTGTATTTCTGTTTCTTTTGGGTATAAAATAAAAAAATATTTTTGGGAGTATCGTTAGTCACCGAGGAAGGGTAGGTTGAAACCACCTAACCCCGAAACTACACGTGACAGTGTAGGTATGATTGAGGGTAAATCAACGTACTGATGTGTTGAGATTGTTTCCCCTTAAATGAGATGAGATTGATGTGTTGAGATGTTTCCTCTTGATTGGGATGAGATTATTGCTAGCCTTGGATTGGATGTCGACTCACACGGAACATATGGGGAGACAACCCAGCCGATCGGGTTGAGATCGGATGCCATACTGCGCACATGGTGGTGTTATGGTAGGATGTCTTGGGGTGAGACGGCTTAGCCGATTGGGTTGAGATCAGACTCCGTGCTAAAAGTACGGTGGTATTGAGATTAGATGTCTTTGGGTTATATGGCTTAGCCGATCGGGTCGTGATCGGACTCCGTGCTAAAAATACGGTGGTATATCGGTGCTAAAGATCTCCTAACTTAAAACTAATGATATTTACTTGGAAAAACGTTATCTTCTTCGTAACTTGATGCTTCTATATTGTTTGAGGCTCTCATTGATCTTATGTTGTTTCTCCTTGTACTGTTACTTAATTCTTTGAGCGGGTGTTTAGCCTTAAATACTAGTACTATTCCATATGTACTAATGTCCCTTTTGCCGGGGCACTGCATCTTTAATGGATGTGGGTGGTTCATCAGCAGACAACTTTGATCCGCGTTAGCAGTTACCCTCTACTCATCAGGTCTTGATGAGCCCTATTCTGTTCCGGGACTTATGTCACATGACATTTTACGTAGTGTTTTGAGGTATAGCCGGGGCCTTGTCGCCGCCACTTCCATATTAATCTTCTATTATACTTAGAAGCTCCGTAGACATGTTATGGGTGGTGTTCAATGTTGGGTAATGAATTAGAAGTGTTGGTATTTGGCAAACATGTTTTTCTCTAGTAACTATGAACTTGTAATATCTTGGAAATTATAATTGAATATCATGTGAGTAATGGAAAAAGAATGTGGAACACTTCACTCTTCTCATGTATATCTCTTGTTATTGATTCTTATATTGTTCATGGGTAAGGTTGGGTAGAAGGCATCAAGTAGGCTTGCTTGACTGGGGTATCTCGGTTGGGCATTGGTCGCTCTCCCGGAGGTCGGGGCGTGACAATATCAAAGACATCGCGTAGCTCATTGAAAGCACATGGGGATTTGAACCCAATATCAACAAAGTCAACTCCAAGTCAAACCTCTCAACCTTCCAAACCTTCAACTTTCCAACTTTCACCTAAATACATCAAATCGACCTACGGACCTCCAAATCCAGACATACGCCTAAGTCCATAATCACATGGGGATTTGAACCCGATATCAACAAAGTCAACTCCCAGTCAAATCTCTCAACCTTCCAAACCTTCAACTTTCCAACTTTCACCTAAATACATCAAATCGACCTACGGACCTCCAAATCCGGACATACGCCTAAGTCCATAATCACCATAAAAAGCTACTGGAATCATCAAAATACTATTTCGGAGTCGTCTATACAAAAGTCAAATTTCCGTCAACTCTTACCGCTTAAGCTTCTAAAATAAGAATCATTCAAAAAAACAATCTCGAATCATCTGAAAATTGAACCCGACCACACACTTATAATACATAATACGAAGCTTCTCAAGACCTTAAACCACCAAATGGAAATGCTAACGCTCAAAATAACCGATCGGGTCATTACACGTGGGTAGTTTCTAAAGCTTGTATTGGATTGTTTGATTGATAATTGACTAGATTTGGTTGGTTTGGAGGCTTTTTTGAAAGGCAAAGTCGTGATTGATTGTTGACTTGATTCCTAAAGAGGTAAGTGTCGTGTTTAACTTTGACTTGAGGGAATTAGGACTTGTTTGGTCTATTTGCTACGTGAACTAAGTGTGGGGACAACGTATATACGAGGTGACGAGTGTATATGCGTTGTCATGGGCTAAAGCATGCGGGTTGGGCTATTTACCTTTATGTTGTCATTTATTCCATGTTATATCTCATTACAAGCTTTGATTGCTACATGTCCTTACTTGTTATTCATGAATTACTTGTTATCTGTCACTTAGTTGTTACCTGTTTTGGTTTATTCATTTCTCGATCAATATCTGCCTACCTACTATATGTTCCTACCTGTATTAGTTGTATATCTTCGTTGATTCTTGTCCCTACTTCCCTTTATTGTCTTTACCTTATTTTTTGCACTTTATTATATTATCTCTGATTGTGTGAGTCCTTTAGCTATTCTTGTATTAATGTTTGTCGAGGTTTGTAAATATGAGGTGTTGGTTATTATCTATTTGTACTGGTTGTCCCTTGATGTTCTATACACTTTATTTCCTTTTGTGCTGAGATTATGGAATTTTCTTGTGTTGTGTTGTTCATGTTAATAAGTTGATATTGGAAATGGGTTGCGCGCCGCAACAGTATTGAAATGAATTGATAATGGGAATGGGTTGCACACCGCAATAGATATTGATATGATAATTGGAAACGGGTTGAACGCCGCAACAGATATTAGAACCGGGTTGCGCGCCGTAACAGAGTATGATGCGTTGTATGTTTGTAGCTGTAATGTTATATTCTAGTATCGTGTTATGAGGATTTTGAGATGATGTCATTATGGGGCCCTCTGTTAGTTGACCTTCGGGTCTCGTTTTTATGAGTTTATCCGTTTGCTCTACATTTCTATTGTCTTTTATTTATTATTCATACAAGTTTATCGTTAGTGTCTTGTCATAGCCTCATTACTACTTCGTCGAGTTTAGGCTCGACACGTATAGAGTACATGGGGTCAATTTTACTCATACTACACTTCTGCAGTTCTTGTGAAGATCTGATGTTGGTCCTAGCGGCGCCTAGAGGAGATTGCTAGGATCCGATTCATTCAGGAGACTTGAGGTAGAGTTGCATGACATATGATGTCCTTGAAGTCCCCTTCTATCTTGTTTTTACTGTTTAACTTGTTTCAAACAGATGTACTTAATTCAGACCATATTTGTAGTATTCTAGTCGCTCATGCACTTGTGACTCCGGATTGCTGGGATTAGTATAGACTGCGTACTTATGTATTATTCACATGTATTTCAAGGTATTTTAGTTTTTAAATTTTATAATTATGTTTTAAATTATTAAAATTAGTTAATTCTTTAGCTAATGTTGGCTTGCCTAGCAAGTTAATGTTAGGCACCATCACGGCCCCGTGATTGGAATTTCGGGTCTTGATATTTTGTTCAAATCTTCACACTCCATCTTCAAACCTTCAAGTTTGACCTTCAAATCCTCATATTTCCTAGAATTCAATGGAAAAGACTTCGAAATCTGTGCCTCAATAGACCGTCCCTTCAACTTCTAACCCATCCACAGATGCTGAGGTGGTCATACCTGAAGTGGCCCTGAACCTCCCATGTAGAACATCATCCCCGGAGACTGCTCTATTGAAAATGACTTCACGATCAAAAATGCCTCCAGTCAACAGGATCGAGGCGAGGAGGTATGGAGGTACTTATTCTCCATTACCAAGGATACACTCTCTACAGTTCGGGAGGACTGCAAATGGGAAGGCAAGGAGGTGGTCATCCCTAGTCTTGATGAGGACATCACCACATATGTGGAGAGGTACCTAAGTATTTACACATACCCCTTTACACTTATCCCCGTGGACCCCATAGTCTTAGACTTTTACAGAAGGTATGAGGTCTACCTTAGGTAGATTCATCTTTCCTTCTGGAGGATTGTTATTCTCCTCTGCCATTTTGTTAATAACACCGAAGCACCCTAATTTACCCTCGACCATCTTCTTCATCTTTATAGTCCCCGAATCTTCCGAGGGGGGCTAATCAAGATCGTTCGTCAGGCGAGGAAAGCTCCATTCTCGAGCATCGATGAGGATAGGGATCGAGGATGGCAGGGAAGATTCGTTCGGGTGAAAACCTGGGATTCCATTCCCTCCGAGTTCCTACCATTCCCTGAAAAGTGGAACCTAGCCCGTAAGTCCCTCTTCTTTTTTAGTACATGAAATTTATTTCGGATTTTTTGTTCTTCTTATTCATTGCTTGGTTCTACCATCGTGCAGCGGTTGCCCGAGTCCCCAACGTAGTTCCCCATTTCAAAGAGTAGGTCAAGGGGATCTGGACACAGATGTCGAATTTCGAGCGCGAATGGCGCAAGCTCTCGAAGGGCAAGTGGAAGGCCCGTTCCAATGGTAAGTGTTTTTCCCAATCAAATTTATTCACACATTCAAATGTTTTTCTCTAAATCTCTCTCTCCTACCATAGATTTTCCCAAGACCACCAAGCTCTGCGCGTTGGACGAGGATGAGGCCTCGTCCTCACTCGATAAATCCTCTGCTTCGGGACAGCCTGAGGTTGTTGTGAAGAAAGAAGAGACGAAGAGAAAAAGAGTGAGCCTTCAGGTTCCTCGGATGCGAAGCAAAGAAGGAAAGGGTAGTGGTCCGGGCCCGAAAAAGAATCAAGAAGAGTACCCGGTCCATGGCCGACTCACTGGCGACGAACTCTAGCTTGTCATCTTCAGGATAATCCCTGAGCTGGTAGAGGGAGTCGGGGTTCGGTACCTAATGAAGAAGAGCGGGCGATGCCCTGGGGAAGTGACTGAGAGGTCGATCCTTCCTTAGCTCAGGAGCCAAAAAGAAAATCAGAGGCCACGGTCTCCCGAGAAGCTATCCCTATTATGAGGTAAGTTGCCGGTGTCATTGACATCGCAGAATCGTCATCCCATATAGAGTTCTTATTTTACAAGGCTCAGGCCGTCAAAGAGAAGCTAAATGATATGACACGGGCCACAGACGAGGCGCTCAGCCTATTCTTTGACGGCATGGGAATGAGCTCGTTGGAGGATTACTCCGATTTTGGTCAACTGGAGATCCCAAGAAAGGACGTGTCATCGGGAGTAGGCGAGATGAGCTTGAGCCCGAAGCTGGTGCAACAGTTCCCAGCTCTGAGCGTGGATCCTGACCATAAAAGAGTGGTCGTGTTTACTATCCCGGCGGACAGTCGGGTGCTGTCCGAGCTGGTGGACATGGCCATCTATCTTCACTGCCTGGTGACCAAATAGGACCAGGTGAAGATGAATGAGGTGAGCACACCGAGCCTCTTCAACGAGGTACAACATGCGCTAAACAGGGTAAGTTTACCTTTCCTTGTGCCTTTCGTGCATCTTATTTAATGTCAGTGTATCCTCATGATCTTATCAATTTGTTTTTCAGGCTACGATGCTCCACTATGAAAGCTTCCTTCTGTTTCAGATAGAAGCCAGCTAGCTCGAGTTTGAGCTCAAGGAGCAAGTCTGGTAGAAGGACATGTACAGGGTTCTCAGCGAGCAAAAAGATGAGACCCTCAAGGATCTCTTTATTCTTCGAGCTGAGCTGGAAAAAGCTCAAATGGAGGTTTCATCCGTGAAGTGGGAGCATGTCGAACTGGTCAAGAAGGTAAGGATATTTTAGCTTAAAAACGAGAGGTTACGCGTAGTGACTAACGATGCAACCTCGCAGGTCCAAGAGAAGATAGACCTGATTGACCAACTCCAAGCCGAGATGAACAAGCTCAAAACTTTGGCCGAGATGCTAAGGAGTAGGATAGAGCTTCTGGCCTCAGAAAAATAGGATACAAAAAAGGAGTTGGCATCGATCAAGGACCAGCTCCGGGTGATGAAGGATAAGGCCGACAAGTGGTCTCGGCTAGATGATGAGCTTTGGGCAAAACTGGATTAAGTCGTCTCGGAACGGGATGACCTTAGCCGGAAATATACTGCGCTGAAGTCCAAGTTAGAGGCAGCCTTGATCGATTCCTCCGAGGACGACAAGATGCTGGCCTAATACAAAACTGATGTGGAAATAGCCGAGGCCAGCTTAATAACAAAGGTCGAGTATGTAAAGTGGTTTTCCCGGAGGAAGACCCTCGAGGAGATTCATGCCCAGGGATTTGATCTGTCGGCCGAGATTGGAGAGGCTAAGAGGCTTGAGGCCGAGGCAAAAGCGCTATTTGAGCCCGAGGGTTCCGGTGCTGAGTCGGGCTCTAGTGAAGATTAGGCGGAGATGACTTAGCTTATCTTTTTTTGTTTTCTTTTTTATATTCTTTTTATTTATTTTGAGGCCATTTTATCGTGCCTTTGTAAATATTTTTTGAATATATAAAATTTTCCCTTTGGCAACATTGTGTCTTTTATTTTTTAGTATCTGTTCGCAACTTTTTATTTGAAGCTCGTCATTAATGCCTTAGCATAGAATTGGACATAATCTAGAGTACTTGTTCTCCGGAAGCCCGAATGAGGCCCGACTTCGATAATAATTCCGAGTTGTTTAGGCTTTGAAATCTCGATTAAAAATGAAGACCTTTAAGATACTTGAGTGTTTTAGTCGTACACGACGGTGTTTTGTCGAGGGTAACCTTTTAATGGGTTTTAATCATATGTAAGGGCCTTACTTTCTGAGTATGGACTTGGAGGTCTCTGAGCCATTTTATGTCGGTCGTAGACTTTCATGTTCGAGCCCAGTCTAATAGGATCAGTGCCTCTGGATTCGTTAGCTTGAGCTATCCGATCTTTTTATCGGACGACAGTCCCTGAGTCGAGGTGGCCCAAGGCTCTAGGATTTAGGATCCGTTATTTGTTCTAAGTAACTCAACGAAAGTATCGATGGTGCAAAATGCATAGTGATAAAATATAGAGGGCAAATTTCTTTCATTGCTTTGTATGTAGAGTACATAATCGGAGGCGCATAAGCTTTTTGATATGGCAAGAATGAGCTACATGGGTACGGTTCGCTTGACCTTTTGACCCTTACAACGAATCCTAATCATCAAGCCTTGGCTTTTAATATTAAATAATAACACCTTCTAAGGATCCTAACTTAGGGGGTAATGGACCCCAGTATTTGAGACCGAACTTGTGAGGGCTCGAATACTATTGGTCCAATACAGGTGATCAGCAACTCCGACTTTAGGTAAGCCTTCGAAACTAAGGTAGCACATTTTACTATTGCCTCGTTGAAAACCTTGACTATAACCCACTTTGGGAAAAACCGATTCAAGGGAAAAAGAGTATAACACATGCTTTCAGCCTTATTGTCATATTTTCCCTCAGCCGATTACCCACATAAGTTAGTCTATAGCATAACAAATTTCAAAAGGGAATTGGGTCCGTACCTTAGTAGTAGTACCGCTTTAAGTGTTCCACGTTCCAGTTGTTCGGTAGTTGTACACTGTTTACTAACTCGAGTTTATACGAACCTTTCTCGGTTATTCGGGCCTAGTTTCCCGTCATTTGGGTTCTTGGTGTGTAGAGTTACTTTCCTTAACACCAAGTCCCCGACTTTGAAATGTCAAAGGTTAGCTCTTCAGTTGTAGTACCTCCCTACTCGCTTCGTTTGGGCAGCCAACCGGACCAGGGCGACTTCTCGCCATTCGTCCAATAAGTCCAAACTCATGGCCATGGCCTTACCATTTGACATTTCAGTAGCATACTGGAACTTGAGGCTCAGCTCCTCCACCTCGATCTGGATTAAGGATTCCGCACCATAAACTAGAGAAAATGGGGTCGCTCCAGTACTTGACTTCAAAGTCGTTCGGTATGCCCACAAGATTTCGAGCAAGATTTCTTTCCACTTTCCCTTCGAATCTATCAGTCTCTTTTTCAAGTTTTGGAGTATAGTTTTGCTCGCTGACTCCGCTTGTCCATTCCCACTAGGGTGGTAAGGTGTTGATAATATCTTTTTGATTTCGTGGTCTTCGAAAAATGTACTTACCTTGTTGCCGATGAATTGCTTTCCATTGTAGCAAACGATCTCGGCCGGTATCCCAAATCAACATATTATGTTATCCTAGATGAAGTCGATGACCTCTTTCTCCCGAACCTTCTCCAACGCCTGAGTTTAGACCCACTTGGAAAAATAATCGGTCATGAGTAGTATGTATTGGGCTTTACCGGGCGCCCATGGCAGGGGACCGACGATGTCCATCCCCCATTTTATAAACGGCCATGGCTATAGGACCGGGTGAAGCATCTCTCCCGATTGATAAATCAATGGGCCGTGTCTTTGACACTCGTTGCATTTTCATATGAAGTCTTTCACATCTTTCTCCATCTCATTCCAGTAGTAACCGGCTCTGATTAACTTCCGAACCAGGGATTCTACCACCGAGTGGTTCCCATAAGTGCCTTTGTGGACCTCTCTCATAGCGTATTTTATCTTCCCCGGACCCAAGCACTAAGCCAGCGGGCCAAAGAGGATCTTCTAAACAATTTCCCCTCGACCAAGCTGAACCTCGCAGCTTTGGTGCGTAGGGCTCTCGACTCCTAGGGATCCGATGGCAATTTTCCTGTCTTCAGGTAGTCTATGTATTTGTTTCTCCAATCCCAATTCAATCTTGTCGAGTTTACCTCAGCGTGACCTTCTTCTACCATCGAGTTCATCAGTTGTACCACTGCCTAGAGTCAAATTCATCAGAGTCGACAGACGATCCCATGTTGGCCAGTGCGTTGGCCTCGCTATTTTGATCCCGAGATACGTGTTATAGAGTCCATTCATTGAATTGGTGTATGGTCACCTGCAACTTATCGATATACCTTCACATCCGTTCCTCTTTTACTTCCAACATCTCATTGATTTGATTTACGACAAGAAGGGAGTCACATTTTGCCTCGATCACTTTGGCCCCTAGGCTCTTAGCCAGTTCTAGACCTGCAATCATAGCTTCATACTCGGCTTCGTTGTTAGTCAATTTTACAGTTCTAATAGACTGTCTAATTATGTTACCCGTAGGTGGTTTCAATATGATACCGAGCCCGGACCCCTTCACATTGGAGGCACCATCCCTGAATAGGGTTCATATCCCCAAGCTAATCCCCGAAGTGAGTAGTAATTCCTTCTCGACCTTGGGTACCAAAGCCGGCATAAAGTCGGCACAAAGTCCACCAAAAGCTGAGATTTTATGGCGGTTCGGGGTTTATACTCGATATTGTACCCGCTAATTTCTACGGCCCATTTGGCCAAAGGGCAGGAGAACTCAGGCTTATGTATGACCTTTCTCAGTGGGTAAGAGGTCACGACACATATGGGGTGGCATTAAAAGTACGGTTTTAATTTCTTAGAAGTGCTTAGTAAGGCGAGCGCTAATTTTTCTAAGTGAGGATACCTTGTTCCGGCATCGCCTAGGGTTCTACTAACATAATAAATAGGAAATTGTGTACCTTCTTCTTCCCGGACTAGGACACCACTTACCGCCACCTCGGAAACCGCCAAGTAGAGGTACAGTAGTTCGTCCGCCTTCATAGTGTGCAGCAAGGGGGGACTCGATAGGTATCGCTTCAGTTCTTCTAAAGTTTGTTGGCATTCCGGGGTCCAAGAGAAGTTGTTCTTCTTTTTCAATAGTGAGAAGAACTGATGGCTTTTATCCGATGATATTGAAATAAACCAGCCCAATGCAGCTATCCACCCAGTCAGTCTTTGTACTGCCTTAACGTTGTCGACTATGGTGATATCTTATATGGCCTTTATTTTGTTCGGGTAGATCTTTATTCCCCGGTTAGATACCATGAACCCGTGAAACTTGCCCGAGCTGACTCCAAATGCACATTTCTCCGGGTTTAGCTTCATGTTGTACTTCCTCAATATGTCAAAGGTTTCCTACAAATGTTTTAAATGGTCTTATCCTCACAGGGACTTAACTAACATATTGTCAATATAAACTTCCATTGATTTCCCTATTTGTTCTTTGAACATCTGGTTGACTAAGTATTGGTATGTGGCACCGACTTTCTTTAGTTCGAATGGCATTAAGTTATAACAGTAGGTGCCAAATTTGGTTATAAAAGAAGTCTTTTCTTAATCGTCCGAGTCCATCCGAATTTGGTTATACCTGGAATAAGCGTCGAGAAAACTCAGTATCTCTTGTCCGACCGTCACGTCGATCATTCGATCGATGTTAGGTAAAGAGAAAGAATCCTTCGGACATGCCTTATTTAGATCCTTATAATCTATACACATCCTAAGTTTATTTCCTTTTTTGGGCACGACTACTACGTTAGCTAACCAATCCGGGTATTTAACTTCCCGGATGGAACCTATTTTCTGAAGTTTAGATACCTCGTCTTTGATGAATGCGTGCTTGATCTCGGACTGTGGCCTTCTCTTCTGCTTAACCGGATGGAACTTTAGATCCAAGCTCAATTTTTTACTTGTTACCTCGGGTGGGATCCCTGTCATATCTAGATGGGACCAGGCGAAACAATCGACATTAGCTTTAAGAAAATCAACAAGTTTTTTCTTGAGCTCGGGGGTTAATCCCGTTCCTAGGTATACATTTCGATCTGGTAGGTGCTCGATCAATATGACCTGCTCCAACTCCTCGATCGTGATTTGGTGGCATCAGTGTCATTGGGCGCTATGAAAGATCTCGGGACGTCATAATTATCCTCATCATCCGCTCTGTGCTCCTTCTATTTTTTCGGCTCGGTTGAGGCCGGTATCATTGATTGCTATTTAGTTTCTTTTTCTTTGATTGGTTCCCTGCTTTTTGATGTTGAAACCGTGGGCACCTGGATTACTTCATCGACAGTAAATATTTCCTTTGCGATCGGCTGTTCTCCGTAGATTGTTTTGACTCCTACCGTAGTGAGAAATTTCAGCTACTAATATAAGGTCGAAGGCACCGCTTTCACGTTGTGAACCCATGGCCTTCCAAACAAGGCATTGTACCTTATTTCCACTTCGATCATGTAGAACTTTGTTTCTTGGGTGGTCCCGACAGTGTTTACCGGTAAAGTTATCTCACCCTTCGTGGTCTCGCATGCCATGTTGAATCCGTTCAATACCCGGACCGCCGGTATGATTTGGTCTTGCAACCCCAGTTGTTCTACGACCCCCGATCTGATGGTGTTGGCCGAGCTACCTGGATCAATCAACACAAGTTTAAATCAAGATTTATTGATAAGTAGAACATTACTAGTGCATCGTTGTGAGGCTGGACGATGCCCTCGGCATCTTCGTTGCTGAACGAGATGGATCCTTCTGAGACGTAATCCCAGGTGCATTTTTCTCTCGTGATAGAAACTTTGGTGAGTTTTATCATAGGCCCTTTGGGGACATCAACTCCCCCAATGATCATGTTGATTACGTGCTCGGGCTCCTCTTGTTCAACCTGTTTGTTGGCGTCCCTGTTTCTGAAGTGGTTTTTGGCTCGCTCTCTTAGTGATGAGTGGTGATTTAACCATTTATTTTAGTCTCTTTTCTTTAGTTTTTGTGACCTTTAATTATAAAATGAGGTGATTTATGGTGTGCATTGCTAGATTTTTAGGTAAATGAAGTCTCGAAGAGAATTGAAATTAAATGAAGTGGATTCGTGCAAAAAGAGTGAAAGAAATTCAAAACTTTCCAGTGGAATCGCATCTGCGCAGAACCATCCGCATTTGCAGTCTCGCATCTGTGAGAAAAGGTGCGCATTTGCAGAAGAAGATATGTGAGGCAGGCATCGCATCTGCGATTGATGAACCGCTTCTGTGGACGCGCTTCTGCGGCCACTTGTCCACTTTTGTGGAGTAACCATTTTCCACCAAATATCACATCTGCGTGCAGAAATTATGCATCTGCGGAGCAGCACCTGCGATGATTGTTCCGCAGGTGCGGCCAACGGGCTTCAGACCTGGGCAGGATTGACAATTTACATTTTTTCCATTCCAAACCTACAAATACACGACCTAACTTATTGGAAACATATCTTTGGCATCTTTGGCCAATTTCTGGACATCTTTGACATCTCTTGGCTAGAGAACACAAGTTTTGGAGCTAGGGTTCTTGCACACACACTTGGGTCTTGAAGATTTGAAGCTTTTGATTGAGAATTTCTTACCCGTTTATGTTCATTTCTTCATTTCCTTGCTTTGTATTGAATATCTAAGTGTGTAGTATTTTTTCCAACACTTGAATCTTGTTTATGGGAATATTCATATTTAAAGTGTGGATTAAATATCTTGTTGTGCTTATGTATTGAATGATTTTTATCTATATTGAAGTGAGTTATTGTTTCTTTAATTATTTTTGTTCTTTAATGTTTCCAAAGGGAGTAGCTAACCCTAGGACTCGCCTATTTACTTCGAATTGATTTTGAAAAAGATAATTTGGGGTTGGGAAAGATTAATTAACAAGAACTTGAGGCGTTAACCCTCACTTTATTGATTCTACCTAGGTATAGGATTGAACTACTTGTAGCCATATTCGGGTGTGCTTAATGTCTTAATTATTTTAGGGATAATTCAATTAGGAAGTCTTGTCAGTCTTTGGAAGAAGCTAATATAGAATTATTACCCAAGGCTAATTAACATAAACTCGCTCATATTTATAAAATCGTGAAATACATTGGATCGTTACTTGAGTGTAATTCCCAATGCATCCATGCTTGTAGCCATTGATCATTTTACTTGCTTTCTAGGTTAGTTTACATTTTCGCAATTAGTTATAAATATTTTTTCAAAACCATTCTAAGTGTTTGGCTTAGCATAATAAGTGATAATTCTCTTACACGCCTAATCGCCTACATATTGTTCTCTGTGGGATTCGACCCCAACTCATAGTTGGGTAAATTATATTGCATGCGATCGTGTCCATTTACTTTTTAGTAGTGGATTTGAACGTCATCACTTAGGAATTCTTGAAGGTGCCCATTGTTGAACAATCGAGCTACTTCTTCTCTTAGCTGTCGACAATCTTCGGTCCTATGACCTTGAGTACCATGGTATTTACACACTAAGCTATGATCTCTCTAGGCGAGATCATATTTTAGTGGTCTTGGCCACTTAGTCTCTTTGATGCATCCTATGGATGACATTATACTTGCAGCATTTACATTGAAATTATACTCAGATAATCACGGTGCTTCCTTACTCCCGAGCGACCTCTCAAATCCGCTCTTGCTCATCAGGCCCCGACTGCTCAGTCCTCGATCATTTCTCTTGTCGTTTCTTATTGGGTGGCGCCCGGATCCGTTTCCCTTCCGATATGCATTGTACGGCTGGTATCGATCTCGGACTGGCCTCGTCTCCTGATCGATGATTCTCTTATACCTGTCATCAGTTCTGATAGGGTAAATAGACTCTGAAGGGGCCCCGATGTAAGGCCCCGTGAAAATATTTCCTAAAAGTCGGGGTTCTATGATGTCAGGGCAAGCGTAGAGGTTAATAATAGTAGAAAATCTTCACAGCGAGCTTGCTCACTGCGGTTCGGACTTTTTGGGTTGAACAGTGCTCTGGGGAGTTGAAGAAAATGTTAGGCAGAAATAGGCATTTCTGCGGCCTATTCTGCGACCGCAGAACCACTGTGCGGACCGCAGAATGGTCACAAAGTGAGTTAGTTTTCTGGGTCATTTTGATTTCAATTTCGCGGCCATTATGCGACCACATAACCACTTCGCGAGCCGCACTCTTGTCGCATACCCAGCTTTGGGATTTCTCGGAGGGAGAATCTGCGGTGCACCATGCGACCGCAAAACAGTTCTGCGGTGCATTATGCGACCGCAAAACAGTTCTGCGGTGCATTATGCGACCGCAGAACAGGTCTGCGGGCTGCATAGTGACCGCAGACCCGGTCAGTTCCCTTCCAGTTTTTGGCACCCAGATTATGCGGCTGATATGCGGACCGCATATCCTATTCCGGGGCTTATTTTTGGGGTTTTTAAACTCGACCCTTCTTCGTTAAATCATGTACCATAGCTCATTTTGAGCACATTTCTGATATTCTAGAGTGAGAGAGAGTTCTTAGAGTGAGGAAGCAACCTTCAACCTATTATTCATCAATGCTTTCTCAACCATTGAGGATTAACAAAGGAAGTCTACACCCTAAAGGTAAGAATCTATGTCCTAACTCTCAATTTCGAAATTTTACAAAAATAGGTTAAATAGAGAGACAAATATAGGGTGTAGGGGTTGTTGTCTTGCATGCATGTATCCTCGAAGTATGTGGAAAGGTTGTGAGCTAAAAATGGTAGAGAATGGGTTGGGGAATGGTGGAATCTTTCATAAAAGGGCCTTAAAACATTGATGCACACCTAGTGTTTGATAATATGCTCAAATGAGCTAAAACCATGATCATCTTCCTAATTTTGGTTCAACTTATTATATTTCTAAAACAGATTGAAGTTGCTAGGAATTCCGGATCATTTTAGAGTTGAGAAGCTCAGTTGAGGTATGTTGGCTAAACCCCCTTCTTCTTAGAATCGAATTCCACGGTGTACATGTAATTGGAAGTCCTTGATCATTATAGAATTGGCTATTCATAATGTGTTTGTGTTCAAGGATGTATGTTCAATATTTATTATAAATGCTTCATCGTGTCATCTCGCCATTTGAGGATGTGTTCAAAATGTGGAATATGTGTTAGAAATGTTAAGACTTCATGTCAAGATCGAAACAAAGGTTGTCATGCCAAATTGTATGAAAAGCCTCTATATGCCTAAGATTCCCAAATTGCTCATATGTGAATTTAATATCTTGAATGGGAAGCCTTATTGTTGTTGATAATCATGATGATATTTGAATGTGGAAAAGGGGACTGGAACTATGAGATAAAGCTAAGTGCCAAGAATGACTTTGTAATCGTGATCACTAGTGCCAATGAATCGAAAGTATATGAAAGAAGTATGATGTGAGATGATTGATTGAAAAAGGTAATGTCTCGGGTGAGATGGCCTAGCCGATCGGCCGTGATCGGATGCCATGCAGCACACATGGTGTTAACTGTGCTGGAAATTATAAACTGAAAAAGGTAATGTCTCGGGTGAGACGGCCTAGCCGATCGGGCCGTGATCGGACGCCATGCCACACACATGGTGGTAACTGTGTTGGAAATTATAATAAAATTGTGGTTATGGTTGATGTCTCAAATGAGACGACCTAGCCGATCGGGTCGAGATCAGACTCAGTGTAAAAATACGGAGGTATTGTGGAATATCGGCATTAAAGATCACCGAACCTAATAACATGAAAATTGACTTGAAAACTTATGTGATCCTTAACTTGATGTTATAATGTTATTTGAAGCTCGTATTGAATCCTTGACTGTTTCCCTTGTATTATTATTCATTCTATTTAGATGGTGTTTAGCTATACATACTAGTGCTATTCGACGGTATCAACGTCTCTTTTGCCGGGGGCACTGTATCTTTAAATGGATGCATGTTTGTTACATAGCAGGTAGTGTTGATCAGCGTTAGTGGCACATCCTCTCCCCAGCAGACTTGGTGAGCCCCACTTCATCCCGAGGATCACATATTGTATCTTTTGATCATACTATTATCACGTCTCAAGGTATAACCGGGGCCTTGTCGTCGTCACTATCATAGACTCTTTTGTATCTTTTAGAGGCTCGGTAGATACTATGTGGGTTGTATATGGGTGTTGGTAATGTTAAACAAGTTATGTTGTGTTTGATCACTTGTTCCACTTAGACTATAAGATTATGTGTATTTTGAGACTTAAAGGTGAAATAGCTAATGAAACGGTTTAATATTGTACGTATGAACTTCCCACTGTCTAATTAATGAAATCATGTCCTTTTTTTCTTGATCATGGGTGAGTTGCGTAGAAATTATTTAACAGGCTTGCTTGACCAGGTTCACTCGGTTGAGCACCGATCGCGCTTCCTGAGGTTGGGTCGTGACAAATTTGGTATTAGAGCCCAAGATTTTAAAGTATCCTAGGATGTCTCGGAACCGTGTCTAGTAGAGTCCTTCTTATCGGTATGTTGTCGACCACATCTATATGTTGGAGGCTACTTGGACATTTAGGAATAATACCCTTATTTGATATTCTGGATTGTGCGATGAAACTGATTGTGAAAATGTTCCTCCTCTAACTCGTGCATTCCTTTAACGTTCAGTACATGGCACCTAAATAGAGAGCAAGAACTGGCCAAGGAGCCAATGCTGCCTTAGGAGTGGTAGTTGACCCTTTACTTGGTGAGGCGGGTAAATACCCGAGGGGTGAGGATAATCCCCGACTGCTAAACTACCTGATTCCACAACACTTGTTCAGGCCACACCAGTTCCTGTACCTACTGAGGGTGCAGCGGTTCCTCCAACTGATATTCCGGTTCCACCACCAGCCCCAGCTTCCGATTCCGATGTTTCTGATGTTAATTTTAAGGGAGCTATCCAGATGTTGACACAAATAGTGGCTTCTCAAGTCCAAAGATCAAATGTTGCACCCACTTCTTCTGGCCAACAAGGGGATTCTAGTGGTTCCAGGGTGAACAGGTTTCTTCAGTTGGATCCTCCGGTGTTCGCGGGTGCTAATCCCGAGGAGGACCCACAGGACTTCATTGATGAGATGCATAAGACCCTCCGGGTTATGCATGCTACTGGGAGTGATAGAGTGGAGTTGGCTGCCTACCACCTGAAAGGGGTGGCCGATTCTTGGTTTGAGCAGTGGGAGGACTCTCGAGAGGAGGGGAGCCCTCCAGCGAGGTAGAGTGAGTTTGCTGATGCTTTCATGGATCATTTCTTGCCTGTCGAGACTAGGGCAGCTCGCACCGCAGAGTTTGAGAACCTTAATCAAGGAAGTAAGAGTGTGTGGGAGTATCATATGGAGTTTGCGCGTCTGTCTAAATATGCCATTCTCATGTTGCCTACTATGGAGGCTAGAGTGCGCCGGTTTGTGCATGGCCTTCGCCCCTTGGTTATCAATGAGGCCGCTATAGTTGCCTTGAATTCAGATATGAACTATGGGAAAATGGTAGCATTCGCTCAGGCTACATAGGACCGTATGTTGAAGAACAGAAGGGAGCGAGAGGGTACTAGCAAGGCCCGGTCCGCGGGCAACTTTGGGGAGTCATTTGGTGGGGGAAGATCAGCTTTCAGGGGAGGGCCATCAGGGCCATCCCGGTCTTTTGCTCAGTCTTCAGCCAGTGCACCGCCAGCAGGGCCTAGTCAGCAGCGGGGGAGTCATTTCAGGCCCAGTCAAGGCAACAGAGGACCCCACCAGCAGGGTCAATCAGGAGGGAGATTCCAGCAGCAGCAGAGGCCCCCATGCCCTAGGTGTGGGAAGATGCACTTGGGGATCTGCTACATGGACTTACCTATATGTTACGGGTGTGGATTGAGGGGTCATATTCAGAGGGAGTGTCATTCATCCCACCAGGGTGCGGGCAGGGGCACATCACAACCATCTAGTTCTGCAGCCGCTACATCTTCAGCACCCCCTCCAGCTCGAGGCACTCCAGCACCAGCAGGGCGTGGTGTAGCTAGGGGTGGTGCATAGAGTTCAAGAGGACCCAGCCATTTCTATGCTATGAGTGGTCGCCAGAGTGCAGAGGCTTCTCCAAATGTTGTCACAGGTATATTGACTGTCCAATATTATGATGTATATGCTCTTATTGACCCCGGTTCCACCTTGTCCTATGTTACCCCGTATGTTGCTATGGAATTTGGGATAGAACCGGAACAGCTTCCTGAGTCGTTCTTTGTATCTACTCCAGTTGGCAAGTCTATTGTGGTCGCACGGGTTTATAGGGGTTGTGTTGTCACGGTACGTGATCGGGACACCGTTGCCGATCTTATTGAATTGGGGATGGTCGATTTTGACGTAATATTTGGAATGGATTGGCTTTATTCATATTTTGCCAAGCTCGATTGCCGAACTAGAACTATGAGGTTTGAATTTCCAAGTGAGCCAGTTGTTAAGTGGGGGGGATAATGTAATGCCAAAGGGTAGGTTTATTTCTTAACTTAAGGCCACGAAGATGATTAATAAGGGGTGTATCCGTCATTTGGTCTGGGTTACGGATATCGATGCTGAGGTGCCTACACTCGAGTCTGTGCTAGTTGTGAGTGAATTTCCAAAGGTCTTTCCTGATGAGCTCCCTGGGATTCCGCCAGACAGGGAGATTGATTTTGGGATTGATGTGATGCCAGACACGCACCCTATATCTATTCTGCCCTAAAGGATGGCGCCAACAGAATTGAAGGAGCTAAAGGAACAATTGAAGGATTTGTTAGAGAAGGGTTGCATCCGACCGAGTGTCTCGCCATGGGGCGCGCCGGTTCTCTTTGTGAGGAAGAAAGATGGATCACTACGTATGTGCATTGACTGCCGGCAGCTCAACAAGGTCACAATCAAAAACAAATACCCATTGCCAAGAATAGATGATTTGTTTGATCAGTTACAGGGTGCTAGGTACTTCTCCAAAATTGATTTACTGTCCGGGTACCACCAATTGAAGATTAGAGAGTAAGATATTCCGAAAACCATTTTTCGGACCCGGTATGGGCACTTTCAATTTCTGGTAATATCTTTTGGGCTAACAAATGCCCCAGTGGCTTTCATGGATCTTATAAATCGGGTTTTCAAGCCTTTTCTCGATTCCTTTGTGATAATATTCATTGACGATATTCTTGTGTATTCACGAAGTTGAGAGGGCCATGCCGATCATCTCAAGGTAGTTTTGCAGACTCTTCATCGGCACCAATTGTATGCGAAGTTTTCAAAATGTGAGTTTTGGCTCGAGTCAGTCACATTCTTGGGTCATGTTGTCTCTAGAGAAGGAATTAAGTTTGATCCTCAAAAGATTGCAGCGATGAAGAATTGGCCTAGACCTACAATGCCAACCGAGATTCGTAGTTTCTTGGGCTTAACTGGGTATTACAGGAAGTTTGTGGAGGGGTTCTCTACTCTTGCCTCTCCGTTGACTAAATTGACTCAGAAAGCGGTTAAGTTCCAATGGTCTGATGCTTGTGAAAGGAGCTTCCAGGAGTTGAAATCAAGATTGACTACGGTGCCGGTGTTGACCCTGCCAGAGGGTACAAATGGATTTGTGATATATTGTGATGCTTCAAGAATGGGGCTTGGGTGTGTGTTAATGCAACACGGCAAGGTTATAGCATATGCTTCTAGGCAACTCAAGAATCATGAACAGAATTATCCAACACATGACTTAGAACTTATGGCAGTGGTTTTTGCATTGAAAATTTGGCGTCATTATTTGTATGGAGTCCATGTCGATGTATTCACGGACCACAAGAGCCTTCAATATATTTTCAAACAAAAGGAGATGAATTTGAGGCAGAGAAGATGGCTTGAGTTACTCAAGGATTACGACATCGATATTCTGTATCACCCGGGGAAAGACAATGTTGTGGCAGATGCTCTTAGCCGAAAATCTATGGGTAGTTTAGCACACTTGGAGGCATATCAAAGGCCACTGGCCAAGGAAGTTCATCGATTGGATAGTTTGGAAGTTCGTCTTGCGGACTCTAATGAAGGAGGGGTAATTGTACAAAATAGGGCTGAATCATCGTTTGTTGTGGAAGTGAAAGAGAAGCAATACGACGATCCATTTTTAGTGCAATTGAAGGAGGGGATTCAAAAACATAAAACTATGGATTTTACCCTTGGCATGGATGATGGTACACTAAGGTACCAAGGGCGGCTATGTGTTCCAAATGTAGATGATCTCAGGGAAAGAATCATGACCGAGGCTCATACTTCTAGGTATTCCGTGCACCTAGGTTCTACGAAGATGTATCATGATCTCAAGGAAGTCTATTGGTGGAATGACATGAAAAAAAATGTAGCGGACTTTGTGGCAAGGTGTCCAAATTATCAGCAACTCAAGGCCGAACACCAATGGCCTGGTGGGTTGGCACAAAACATAAAAATTCCAATGTGGAAGTGGGAAATGATTAATATGGATTTTGTGGTAGGATTACCACGCACTCTGCACAAGTTTGACTCAATTTAGGTGATTGTGGATCGGCTCAAGAAATCAGCTCATTTCTTGCGAGTTAAATCTACCAACACAACGGAACAGTATGCTTAGTTGTATATCAAGGAAATAGTCAGGCTACATAGTACTCTAGTTTCTATCATTTCCGATCGAGGGGCTCAGTTCACGGCAAATTTTTGGAAGAAATTTTAGCAAGGTTTGGGTACCCAGGTGAATCTTAGTATAACTTTTTATCCACAGACCGACGAGCAAGCACAACGGACTATTCAGACACTTGAGGACATGTTGCATGCTTGTGTTCTTGATTTCAAGGGTAGCTAGGATGATCATTTGCCACTCATAGAGTTTGCTTATAACAACAGCTTTCATGCTAGTATTCAGATGGCACCATTTGAGGCATTATATGGTAGGAGATGTAGATCTCCCATTAGGTGGTTCGAAATTGGGGAAGCAGAGTTCATAGGGCCAGACCTCGTGCATCAGGCTATGGAAAAAGTTAAGACCATTAAGGAGCGGTTGAAGACTGCTCAGAGTCACCAGAAGTCCTATTTGGATGTTCGTTGTAGGGATTTGGAGTTCAAAGAAGATGGTTGGGTATTCTTGAAAATTTCCCCCATGAAAGGTGTAATGCAATTTGGTAAGAAGGGAAATTGAGTCCGAGGTATGTTGGACCGTACAGAATCACTCAGAGGATTGGTGAGGTGGCGTACAAGCTTGAGCTACCACCTGAGATGTCATTAGTGCACCCGGTATTCCATGTGTCTATGTTGAAGAAGGTAGTTGGAGATCCTTCAGCTATTGTGTCGGTTGAGGCCATTGAGGTTAATGAATAACTGTCATATGAAGAAATTTCAGTTGTCATTCTTGATAGGTAAGTCAGGAAGTTGAGAAATAAAGAAATTGCCTCCGTGAAAGTGCTATGGCGAAACCAACAAGTTGAAGAGGCTACTTGGGAGGCCGAGGAAGAAATGAAGAAAAAGTATCCTTATTTGTTTGAATAGCCATGTATTTATAAAGTTGTGTTCTATGAAATTTTAAAGGTTACCTTCTATGAATTATGCATCATTTGAACAAATTTACGTTAAGGGTGTTCCTTTCTAGTAATATAATGCATGTGAGACCACAATTGGTGTTGTTTTATGTCATGTTACGTCATTGGTTTATGTATATGTTTTAAGGATGTGTTTCTAGGGCTCTCTGACAGGTGGGTAGGCCTAGTTACAGGGGAAACTCTGGCAAAATTTTTGGGAATTTAGGGAGTTGGTCAAATTTCGGGCTGATGGTGTGTGGTATAAAAACTGAGTTATATAAGATGCTAATAGTGAACCTTGACCCTCATTCGAGGATGAATGATTTAAGTAGGGGGAGTATGTAAGGCCCCGTGAAATATTTTCCTAAAAGTCGGGGTTCTGTGACGCCGGGGCAAGCGTAGAGGTTAATAATAGTAGAAATTCTTCGCGGTGAGCTTGCTCGCCGTGGTTCGGACTTTTTGGATTGAACAGTGTGCTGGGGAGTTGAAGAAAATGTTGGGCAGAAGTAGGCATTTCTGCGGCCTATTCTGCGACCGCAGAACCACTCTGCGGACCGCAAAATAGTCGCAGAGTGAGTCAGTTTTCTAGGTCATTTTGATGTCAATTTCGTGGCCATTATGCGACTGCATAACCACTTCGCGGGCCGCACTCTTGTCGCATACCCAGCTTTTGGATTTCTCTGAGGGAGGTTCTGCGGTGCACTATGCGACCGCAGAACAGTTCTGCGGTGCATTATGCGACCGCAGAACAGGTCTGCGGGCCGCATAGTGACTGCAGACCTGGTCAGTTCCCTTCTAGTTTTTGGCACCCAGATTATGCGGCCGATATATAGACCGCATAACTATTCTGCGGTCGCATATGTGACCGCATATCCTGTTTCGGGGCTTCATTTTTGGGGTTTTTAAACCCGACCCTTCTTCGTTAAAATATGTACCATAGCTCATTTTAGGCACATTTCTGACATTTTAGAGTGAGAGAGAGAGTTCTTAGAGTGAGGGAGCAACCGTCAACCTATTATCCATCAATATTTGCTCAACCATTGAGGATTAACAAAGTAAGTCTTCACCCTAAAGGTAAGAATCTATGTCCTAGCTCTTAATTTCGATTTTTTACAAAAATGGGTTAAATAGAGAGACAAATATTGGGTGTAGGGGTTATTGTCTTGAATGCATGTATCCTTGAAGTATGTAGGAAGGTTGTGAGCTAAAAATGGTAGAGAATGGGTTGGGTAATGGTGGAATCTTCCACAAAAAGGGCCTTAAAACATTGATGCACACCTAGTGTTTCATAATATGCTCAAATAAACTAAAACCATGATCATCTTCCTAATTTTGGTTTAACTTGTTATATTTCTAAAATAGATTGAAGTTGCTAAGAATTCCGGATCATTTTAGAGTTGAGAAGCTCAATTGAGGTATGTTGGCTAAACCTCTTTCTTCTTAGAATTGAATCCCACGGTGTTCATGTAATTAGAGTAAGTCCTTGATCATTATAGAATTGGCTATTCTTAATGTGTTTGTGTTCAAGGATGTATGTTCAATATTTATTCAAATTGCTTCATCATGTCATCTCGCCATTTGAGGATGTGTTCAAAATGTGGAATATGTGTTAGAAATGTTAAGACTTCATGTCAAGATCGAAATAAAGGTTGTTATGCCAAATTGTATGAAAAGCCTCTATGTGCCTAAGATTCCCAAATTGCTCATATGTGAATTTAATGTCTTGAATGGGAAGTCTTATTGTTTTTGATAATCATGATGATATTTGAATGTGGAAAAGGGGTCTGGAACTATGAAATACGGCAAAGTGCCAAGAATGACTTTGTAATCGTGATCACTAGTGCCAATGAATCGAAAGTATATGAAAGAAGTATGATATGAGATGATTGATTGAAAAAGGTAATGTCTCGGGTGAGACGGCCTAGACGATCGGGCCGTGATCGGACACCATGCCGCATACATGGTGGTAACTATGCTGGAAATTACAAACTGAAAAAAGTAATGTCTCGGGTGAGACGGCCTAGCCGATCGGGCCATGATCGGACTCCATGCCACACACATGGTAGTAACTGTGCTGGAAATTATAATGAAATTGTGTTTATGGTTGATATCTCAAATGAGACGACCTAGCCGATCGGGTCGATATCGGACTCCGTGTAAGAATACGGAGGTAATGTGGATTGTGAAATATCGGCACAAAAGATCACCCAACCTAATAACATGGAAATTGACTTGAAAACTTATGTGATCCTTAACTTTATGTTTTCATGTTATTTGAAGCTCGTATTGAATCCTTGAATGTTTCCCTTGTATTATTATTCATACTATTGAGATGGTGTTTAGCTATACATACTAGTGTTATTCGATGGTACTAACGCCCTTTTGCCGGGGGCACTGCATCTTTAAATGGATGCAGGTAGTTACATAGCAGGCAATGTTGATCAGCGTTAGTGGCACATCCTCTTCCCAGCAGACTTGGTGAGCCGCACTTCATCCCAGGGTCATGTATTGTATCTTTTGATCATATTATTATCACGTCTCAAGGTATAGCCAGGGCCTTATTGCCGACACTATCACAGACTCTTTTGTATCTTTTAGAGGCTCGGTAGACACTATGTGGGTTGTATATGGGTATTGGGAATGTTAAACAAGTTATATTGTGTTTGATCACTTGTTCCACTCAGACTATAAGATTATGTGTATTTTGAGACTTAAATGTGAAATAGCTAATGAAACGATTTAATATTGTATATATGAACTTCCCATTGTCTAAATAATAAAATCATGTATTTTTTTCTTGATCATGGGTGAGTTGGGTAGAAAGTATTTAATAGGCTTGCTCGACCGGGTTCACTTGGTTGCGCGCCGGTCGTGCTTCCCGAGGTTGGGGCGTGACACCCAAGTTGGTCATCCTCGACTCTGATCTTCGATTGATACCTGTTGTGGACGTCGGCCCAGGTGACCGTCGGGTACACCACCAAGTTTTTCTTTAGATGCTGAGAAGCCACGGAACTTCGGGGGTTGAGCCCTTGAGTAAATTCCTGAACGGCCCAATCATTCACAAACCAGGGGCAGATCCATTCGTTCCATCTAGAACCTTGACACGAACTACCTAAGTATCTCGTTATCCCTTTGCTTGACCTTGAAAAGGTTTGACTTCCTTGTCTCGACCTTGATGGCGCCGACATGGGCCTTTACAAAAGCATTTGCAAACATAGCAAATGAGTCAATAAAATTCAGAGACAAGTTGTGATACCATATCATTGATCCCTTGGACAAAGTTTCCCCAAATATTTTCAACAACAATGACTCAATTCCGTTGTCTTCGAGGTCATTCCCTTTGATTGCGCATGTATAGGAGGTTACATGCTCATTTGGATCCGTGATCCTATTATACTTGGGAATGTCGGGCATTCGAAACCTTTTCGGGATCGGTTTTAGTAACGCGCTCGGGGGGAAAGGCCTCTAAATTAACTTTTTGGAGTCTGGCCCCTTCAATATCGGCGGTGCTTCAGGGATCTGATCGACCATGGAGTTATAAGTTTCCACCTTCTTGTTATTGGCCTCTATCTTTTTCTCGCCAGACTCTACCCGTTTTGTCAATGCTTCGAGCATCTTCATCACCTCGGAAGCTTCCTCGGGCCCGAATTCACCCGGATCCACAGCAACTTGTTCATCCCTTCGAGTATTTTTTCGGGATTGCTCGGGCTCGACCCTGTTAGGGGCATGGCTTCGGTTCTGTAACTGCGCTATCGCCGTTTGCTGAGCTTGCAACATTTCGAAAATCAACCGCGGGCTCACCCTCATCACCTTCACCTTCGAGTGCCTCTCGAGCCACTGGTCGGGGTCCCCCGCGAATGCTATTTTTGGGGTCAATATTGATATTGCATCGACCGGGTCAACGATTGGGACAACATTGGGATCAACAGGGGGCACATCATTGCTAAGTATCACGTTATTGTTCTCGACGTGATGGACTGACTCAACGCCAATGTTCAAGTGAGCATACTGAGAATTTGACATCCTTAAGATAACCTGGAATCAAAACTTCATAGAACAAGCATAAAAATGGGGTGTTATGGAGATTCGTATCAAATCACCATTATTATTCTTAGCCCCACGGCGGGTGCCAAACTGTTTACCCTAAAAAATGAGTAACAATTAAGTTTGTACGCGGTTTAATTGATATGTGATTTAATTCAATACGAATGATCTAAGAACAACAAGTAATTATATTTAAGGAAAAATAAACGATCAAACCAATCGTAATGTGATGATCAGGCCTGATCTCAAGTTGTTCGGCCTTCAATCGGACCCTCGTTATAAGCTTGATTGCGATTAAAGAAGAGAATAACTAAAGAACACTTTGTATAATAGCTAGAAAATAAAAATAAACTGTTATTGCTTTGATTTGCATGTCCACGTTGTGTCCAAATAAAAGAAACTCTCCCATTTATATAGTAAGGGAATTTCAGTCCTAATACAAGTTTAAATAAGGTAAAAATTTTCTTTTTTCGGTAAATGCCGATCCGCAGTTGATATCGGATAGGATTCGCGCCGTAATATCCGGTTGAGGGTGAATATTACGGCTCCCTACTTGTCATGCCTAACTGTTCCTCCTTTTCTCGTGGTCTCGAAACTCTACTTGATTCGGTCCGTTATTTTGCCGTACCCTATCCCAGATACACCATTCACTCCTCCCCGGTTCCGATACGAGGGATCCTTCGGCCTTGCTTGTAGTTGCGTCGAACCGTTCTTACCTCATGTTTTCTTATCGGGGTATCAGGAAAAACTCTGCCACCGATTTTACCCGTCATAATATCATGATTTATTTTGGAAGTAATTAAGATATTTGACATTGAATTGTATTTCCTATGACTGAAAAGCATGTCTATTTGCCGGATCATACTGTGCCTTTACTTTTGTAGCAATTCGATGATATCATGCTTTATCTCTTATTTTATTTTTGCTTTTACTTGCTTATTAAACTGTCAGTAAGTGTTAGTGTCGACCTCTCGTAACTACTTTTTCGAAGCTATACTTGATACTTACTGAGTACCGTGCTTTTGTACTCATACTATACATTTGTACATTTTGTGTTAATTCTGAGGCATGCACTAGTCGTACCCATTCAACTATCTAGGAGCTTGCATTTGAGACTTCGTGGTGAGCTCTCCTATTTGTTCGATCCACATCACATAAATTTCCCCTCACTTATGTATCTATTTCTATCTATTTCCTTTTTTTTGGAGACAGAGGTTGTTATTCAATTGAGACTATTTACTTTGATAGATGTCTGTGATGATGTGACAACGGGTTTTGAAAATGTTGTGGTCGTGTTTAGACCCTATCTGAGACTTATGTATATCATGATGCTATTTTTGAGATTAATTTTGCTTTCATATTTATTTCAAACTCTGTTAATGAATTAATAATTGGTTTCTACACGATCTTTGGTGGGATATTGGGTCATGAAAGAAGTTGAAGCACTGTATGAGCTATTTGAGAAATAAGCAGCTCCATAGTTGATGATGGGCTCATGCACAAGGTATTTTTCTACTGCTTATCATTAGCGTTAACCATATGGTTATATGTTATCGGAGTTTTTCTAACAATTGGTTACGTGAGGGAGAAAGAGGGGGGAGGGAGGAGGTAGATAAAGAGAGGGAGCCAATTAGACTATGATTAGTATTTGATCAAATTAATAGTATTTTGTAAATTGACTAATATTAAGTACTCCATCTGTTTTAATTTAGATGACACACTTTTCTTATTATGTCTGTTCCAAAAAGAATGACATATTTTTACAATTGAAAATAATTTAATTTTAAACTCTTTATTTTACCAATTTTACCCTTAATGAAAAAATTTTATAACCAAACAAATATCATGGTCCTACAAAGTTTTTATCACTTAAGCTTTTAAGACTACAATTTTCAAAAAATTTCTTTATTTTATTAAAATTTGTGCCGAATCAAACTATGTAATTGAAATTGAAACGGAAGGCGTAATATTTTTACTTTGGAAGTTTTCTCAACGAAAAACTATGGTCTGTTCGGAAAGCTGAAAAACTGGACGCAGGTTGAGGTTAGCATTAAAGTGAAAATTAGCGTCCAACCTAAGCCCAACTATAATCTGTAATGGGCCATAGGATCATATGGAGCCCAAGACGAGCTTAGCTGTACAACACTCTAGAAGCTAGCTAGATTGACCTTTTGATTGAACGAAGAGCCGTTTTAACAACGAAGTCGTTATTGTTAAAATAGGAATATTTTTGCACAGTGTGATTATAAACTACGTTTCAATTGTAAACAGAAATTTTTTGTTTGAAAATAGGAGTGCCTCGGTTAATTCAAGGATTTAAAAGACTTTGGTTTCTCCGTCTTTCTTGGAGAGGAACAGTTGCCTGTCACTCACTATACAATACAATATACATGTAGTTGGATCCAACCAACAACTTCACATGGTACAAACTACAAACTAACTTTTTAAGTTTTTATGTCAGTAGTCTATAATAAAGCTGCACGGCTAGTAACTGGTGGAATCAACAAAGCCCCTTTTGCAAGTTCTTTGCCATGGCTCGGCCTGTTATTCAATCATCCTCCCTCTGTAACTCCTCCTCTGTGGATCATTCAGCCACGACAAGGGTAAAGCGATCTCATCTTTCTTTAGAAATGCTTCTGCTGCTTTTGTTTCATTTCTTGCTTTTTTGATGTGTGAGTTGGCTAATTGGTGCAGATCTTGAGGACCCAGTTGAGATTCTTGGGAATTGCACAACCCCATTTCAGATTGGTGAATTTGCCCAAGTAAGCTTTGGATCGTTAGAACCCAGTTGAGATTCTAATTTAGTTTGAGATTGTTAAATTTTGCCTAGTAAGCTTTTTGCATCTCGTTAATCGTCTCTAATGGGGGAAGTTCAATTCTTTCTTTCTTTTCCTAGTTATACCAGATTCACTTTCTTCTCGGAATGCAAAGCTTTTACATTTTTTATTTATGCCTTCATAGTGTTTATCTTAGAAATGAGGTGTTATATGTGTACCCTTATTATTGCTTTTCCAAAAAAATAAAAGTGTCTATCTAAGAATTTTGGTATCTAAATTTAGTGATGCGCGGTTTTGTATGCTCAAAGATTCGGCGCATGAGAAAGAAATTTAAAAACAACCTAGAAAGAGTTGTTGTTTTGAAGTATCAATTTTGCTGTGTGATTGGTAGCTTAATTAATAAGGTCTTGCTCAGGATTTCCCTTTGACTTCTTTGCAGGCTAAGATTCTTTTATTTGCTTAGAACTCCTTACAATTCAATTTCTTTGATATTGCATAAATTATTTTATAACTATAAATAATCAATGCATCTTGCAAAGGTAGGTTCTTTTCCTGGTTCCAGTACTTGATCATCCTATTTGGGCAATGAGCCTGCCTTTTTTCTATTTGGACGAGTCGCTGCCAGTTTATTGCAGAGTTCCTTGTGATCATGCATTAAGAGCTTCTAGCTTTACCATCAATAAATAAGTTCACGAATTGATTTCAGAATATAACTTTTAAGCTGCAGGTATAACTCTGCTCTAAAATTGAAAGCCTTGAAGGAGCCAATGACCCTAACCAAAGAAATGATGGATGAAAAAGAGATGAGTGTTGTGACTGAAAGTGAATCGAATGAATTCACCACGTTGAAGCATAGATTTTTGAATTACAAGAAGGACAAATACTTGTAAGCACCATCAGAAGCTGCTACCATTTTTTAGCATGTTTGACAGTAAAGGCTTCTTGTCGTTTGATTTTTGTTTCCTTCATTTGGACTAGGAAATATTTGGAGCATTTTCAAAGTCTTGCAGAAACACAATCACCAAAGGTAGCTTTCTTTCACCTTTTAGACATTTTCCAAGCATGGATTTTGTGCTGGTACTCAATTTTGATGTTACTTGGAAATTAATGAGACAAGGAATTTCCCTTTGCCTTCCCCTTGTCTGGTTTAATAATGGAAAGAGGAAGGAAGTGGAGAGAACACACAACTTTTCTCTTATTTTTCTCTTCCTTTTTCCTTCTATTTTTCCTGTCTGTACTTTGTTCTTCTTTTCCTTCCCTTTTCAATATTACAATCCATAAAGTTATTTTTGTGGTCGTGTGTTGAAGATCTCAACTGACAATTTGAAGGGCAGTTTATGGTAATTTCTTGTGCAGACTCTCGGGTGTGTCCCTCAAACATACTTGGATTTCAACCAGGAGAAGCCTTTGTAGTCCGCAATGTGGCAAATCTGGTGCCTCCCTATGAGGTGATGTATACTGCACTTGCACTTAATAAATGTCGCTTTCCTTGTTAGTGAACAAGCGTTGCAATGCTAAGGATGTGTATTAATATGCTCAGAATAAACGTTTGCAATTTTCTTCTTGTGCAGAATGGTCCTTCAGAAACAAATGCAGCCCTTGAGTTTGCCGTTAATTCTCTCAAAGTGAGTAGTATTTGTACAATAATTCTACAATGTGCTGTTTCCTTTTATATTCTGCTGAAATGCCTGTTTCTATTATCTTTAAGCTTTATTTGGGTGATCAGAATTTGTAGAATATGGAATCGAGTTAGTTGAGAAGTGAAATTCTAAACAGGATGTTGCGATGACGTAATTCTGAGACCTTCGATTTAACTGGACTGGAACTCATTGACATTCTAAAACATGATTCTGATGATGAATTTACGTTATTCACCTTGATGTAAATTATGTTGTTATAAGTCATAAATGTTCCAAAACACAAGGGACACTTGCGATGATGAGATTATTTACTTTTGGTCATCACCAATGAGATTGAAGTTCCTATTCAAATTCCTCTAATTTTCTACTTGCTTCTCTTTGGTTCATGTCCTCTTTTCTTATATTTATTTTTTATCTTTTGGGAAAGGGAGTGGGGATAAGGCGGATTTGCGGTGATTAATCTCTCATCTTTTCTTTTCTCTCAAGTTTTCGGGTTTGGCTTCTTTTATTTGCAGGTCCAAAACATATTAGTCATTGGTCACAGCCGCTGTGGAGGCATTCGTGCCTTAATGAGTATGGACAATGAAACACCTTCAAGGTTTGGCTAGTCTCTCTTCTTACTAAGTTTTGTTAGAGGCTCTAACAAACTAATTGCTTTATGAAATGCCGTAAAATAGTCTTGCTGTGTAATAAGCTCTTCTATTAATTCCTTGTAGCTTCATTAGAAGTTGGGTAGTAGTTGGAAAGTCTGCCCGGGCAAGCACAAAAGCTGCTGCTTCCAACCTCAGCTTTGACCAGCAATGCAAGCACTGTGAGAAGGTGCAATCTCCTTTCCACACTTCATTTACGTTTTTGTTATAATGCAGTTTAAATACACTTGAGGTATAACCACTCAAAGTCATGCCATGGATAAAGAGGGTGTGGTCTTTCTCCTTTCTGATCACCGGAATGCATGTGTCTTCCTCTTTCTTTTGGCTAGAACTTCCATACATTTTGCCACTTTTCTTTTAAACATTTATTAGTTGCATGTATTAATTATTTCTTCATAATTTCTTTTCCCTTCAGAAAAAAATCATGTCTAGTTTCAGAGTCACATGCTCCACCTGGTCCTGCCAATTTGAATTATATGCAATATATAATACTGAATGCTTCTTAGCGCGAATTCATGTGTCAGTGTTTTCAAAATAGAGTGCTGAGTGTCGGCGTGTGCATGCTGTACAAATTTGTGTATTTTGTTGTTGGAATGGGTGGCCTAATCTGGAATGAGGAATTTGAAATTGCAGTTAGACATTGTAACTTGTAGAATTTTCTGTGTGTATGCATGCACAAGCTATTCTGAGTATTGACGCAATGCACATACTTGTACATCCAGGAATCAGTCAACTGCTCATTGATGAATTTGTTTACGTACCCATGGATTAAGGACAAGGTGGATAAAGGGGAGCTCTTAATTCATGGTGGCTACTATGACTTTGTCGACTGTACTTTTGAGAAGTGGACTCTTGAGAACAACTCTCGAGTGGATAATCAAGTCTCCATCAGAAACCGGGAATTTTGGTGCTGAGACTCTTCTAGTCCTCTGTTTGTGTTGTTGTATCAAGTAATTACCTGTAATACAAATCTCATTGTTATCCTTGTTGACAAACTAAATGTTGTATAATTTTCAAGTGTGAACTCTATTTGCCACTTGTATTGAAGAAAAAGCATAGGTTTCCGATATATAATTTGTTCCGCTAGTATCAGTATACGTGCCTCTGTGCTTCTTGTCTACAGTCTATTACCCAGACAAATGCTATACGCAATGTAACTGTTGTTATTCACTCTGTATTACTGTAATAAACAATAAAAATCATTAAACTTTCTCAAATATAAACAGAAACAAAAAGTTAGTTGAACCAGTTGCACGAAATAAATTCTGGAAAAACAATATTGGAATAAATCGAGCTCACTGAATGCACAGTGTGTCCTTAAGGAAATTATTCCCCTCAAGTACCTGAGGTGTTGGAATATTATCCTCTTAGGATAGAACGATTTAACTCACCAGCGTATTGGTACCAAAAACTCCGGTGAACTTCGAACCATTCAATTGTCGCAAAACACACTGGAAAATATTGTGCAGAAGAAGAAGATAAACAGAAAATTTAGTAAGTAAAGATCTTGGGATTCAAGGCATATTTATAGACTATTTGGCACTGTTTTCGAAAAGGTTTGCAACCTTTCAGAAATAGCCATAGCCGTTGGAACACGTGGAATATTTCTGTTGAAATATTGCGGGAAAAATAGAAAAACGGTTGCGGGTCATGGGTTATTCCGGATTGAATTTTCATTAGTTAATTTAATTAATTAATTAAATAATTGAAAGAAATTTTGTCCAAAAAGATTAATCAATCAATCTTTGACTGAAGCCGAAGCCGAGCCGAGCGAGCGAGCGAGCGACGATGACGGCGCGAGTCTTGCCTTCTTCTTAACTCTTTAAAAGCTAGAAGAAGAGCAATTGTATAAATACCCATCAAAAGTCTTTTCTTCCACCAATATGGGACAATGTCCCTTTGTCAAGGAGGGAAACTCAAATATTTCATTTTCTCTCCATTTCCCATTCACCTTCTTTAAACTACACTAAGCTTAAAATTAAGCTAAACCAAGCTTAAAAGCCCAACAATCCCCCACATGAATGAGGAATGGCTATAAAATAAAGGAATGCACGAACGCGTGTGTGTTTTACATGCAAGAATTAATTGCATCTGGATAAGTACGTTTCCCTTTGAACTTTCCGTAGTGAACTTATATCGGATATACTCGGTCAATCGGTAGATTTGATGTCTTTGAACTGTCGAGCTTTGTTGTATACCTAGACAACATAAGTCACACAATTAACCCTTAACCATCTATGGTTCTCACGGTTGTGTTCGCTTCAGCCATGAACACCGCCTGGTTTCATGAGTGCTTAGAGAATGGGCCTTTACTTTCATTCCCCTTGAAGCGGCTTACACTTCACACTCACATAGGTGATTTCTAAACGTGTAATCCTATAGATACACTATCTGGTCATATCCTGCTAGACTTAGCAAATCATTAAAAAGCTTTAAGCTTTATTGACTCAGCAAAAAGCCTTAATGCTTTACCTCGATTTCTGAACATTGTCTTCATCACGAGAATGAGTTGAGTTATTTTACAATGTTGAACCGGCATTCATAACTTTGTTTGATCTCTTTGAACCTAGATCTTGGGATCTCCAGTCTGCTAGGTAGAGTTACCGCCATGATGACTTGTCCTAGGCCTTAATCCCATTCCCTTTGATGATCTTTCAACTGCCTCTCTAGATAGACCTTTTGAAAGTGGATCTGACACGTTATCTCTTGACTTTACGTAGTCAATCGTGATAACACCACTAGAGAGTAATTATCTAACGGTATTGTGTCTCCGTCGTATATGACGAGATTTTTCGTTATACATAACGCTCTCTGCCCTGCCTATTGCCGTTTGACTATCACAATGTATACAAATAGGTGCCAAAGGTTTGGGCCAAAATGGAATATCTTCCAAGAAATTCCGGAGCCATTCAGCTTCTTCATCGGCCTTATCTAAAGCTATGAATTCAGATTCCATTGTAGAACAGGCGATGCACGTTTGTTTGGATGATTTCCAAGACTGCTCCACCCCCAATTGTGAAAACATATCCACTCGTGGATTTAACTTCAGATGATCCAGTGATCTAATTTGCATCACTATATCCCTCGATCACGAAGGGATATTTGTAATAATGCAAAGCGTAATTTTGGGTATGTTTGAGATACCCCAAAACTCATTTCATTGCAATCCAATGTATTTGATTGAGATTACTTGTAAACCGACTCAGTTTACTAATAAGACATGCTATATCTGGTCGCGTACAATTCATGATGATGGTCGCGTACAATTCATGATATACATCAAACTTCCCAATACTCTTGTATTGTCCAGTTGTGAGTCACTTTCACCTTCATTCTTTTGAAGTGCATAACTCACGTCAATTGGAGTCTTGGCAATTTTGAAATCCAAATACTTGAACTTGTCAAGTACCTTTTGTCATGCCCCAAACTCGGGGAGCGCGACCGACACTTAACCGAGTAAACCCGGCTGAGCAAGCCTGTTAGATTTCATTCTACCTAAATTCATCCCTGAATAAAGAGAAAATGTACTCCGTTAATCAAATATTGAAAAGATTTCAATAACCACTTCCATTTCATTCCCATTAACAACATCATTCAATTATCCAAAATAGTACGAGTTTATAGATTTCATGAAAACACATGTTGCCAAATACAAACCGTTCTAATTCAATTCCCAACATCAAACACCACTCACAACCTGTCTACTGAGCCTCTAAGTACAACTGAAGAGTAATATGGAAATGCCGGCATCAAGGCCCCGACTACCTCAAAACACAGTACATGACAAAAAAAAGATACATGACCCCGAAATGAAGTAGGGGTCACCAAATCAGCTGAAAAGAGTGTACTGCTATCACTGATCAATGCCTCCTGCTGTAGAACCACCTGCATCTATTAAAGATGCAGCGCCCCCGGCAAAAGGGACGTTAGTAATGTCGAATAACACTAGTATGTATAGCTAAAAGTCCTCTTTAATAATAGAATGCCCATATAAGAAAAGGCAACACATAGAAACAACAAGTCACAATCAACAATATCCAAACGTCCAATTAAAACATAATAATTTTCAAAATACGTACTTCATATACAATTTTGGTTGGGAGATCATTGTGGTTTGACATGTGATGCGAAAGAAAGTTGTTACCAAAAGTAGTACCACCATATGCGCAATATGGCATCCGATCTCCACCCGATCAGCTAGGCCGCCTTCCCACATATGCCGTGTGGGTTGACTTTTACAATCCACAAAGGTTCCAGTTTCATCCCAAATAAGGAGAACAATATCACAATTTCCCAAAGGTTCCAATTTCATCTCAAATAAGGGGAATAATCCCAATCCACCCCTACACCGGCATGTGTAGTTTCAGGTGTGGGCCTTATGACCCACTCTTCCTCGGTTTTGCTAATGATTCTCCCAAAAATATTTTTTGATTTGATTTGCACACAGAGTAACATAAATGCAATTGTACTCACCTCAACATCTTTCACATTGTATAAATTATCATTAGTATTTCCAGTCATTCACAACGCCGATATTTCCTTGGCTCATTTGGCCATTCACAAGATTCTTTATTCCTGGCACGATGGCCGTATTTCATATTCCACACTTTCACCTCTTTCAATTTCAAAGATCCCCATCAAATATCAACATATAGAATATTTCAGAAATCATATACTTCAAATCCATTTGTAATGGGAACTTTAAACACAAATAGTTTCTTCCCAAAGAATGGGGCATACCAACCAATAATAGAAACACACATGAAAAATCATAAATAATTAATACACCATTTACTCTTGCAATACTCTTCCCCAGAAATGACAATGTACAATTTCAACACATGAGTATATAGAACTCGAATCACATTGGATATATTTATAAAGCAAAACATTAGTTAAAAACAACCACTAATGGGCATAAATTGAGTACAAATGATCTTAGGCAAATTCTATTTTCCAAATCACTTTAAACACAGTTGAGTCGAGGCTCATTTCATATTCTTTATCGCATTCTCTCAAATCATTTGCACTACTAGCCACAGTCATAACTTAAATTCTTGGCACGTTGGCCACACTCTATATCCCCAATTCAATTATTTCATTTCCAACCACCTTTATAGGTTATCAACAATAAGACATTTCCAATCAAGGCTTTAGGTACACATATGAGCAATTTAGAGTCTTAAGAATATTGAGATTTTCTCACACAATTTGGCATACTAGCTTTCATTTGAAATACGATTCAAAGCCATAACATTTTAATACGCAACCCATACTTTGAAACTTACGGAAACATTATGGAATTCAATTCCAAGAGAGAAAGTTTAGCCAACATACCTTGTCCGAGCTTTCATTAAATTACTACAACGCCCAATACTTCTAGCAATAACAATCTATAGGAAGATAGTGAAAATCGGTTAATAATTAGAAGGATTTCCATGATGTAACTCTCTTAGGAATTTTGTCAAACATCTAACATGCGAAATAGACCACAAGGCTCTATAATGGAGATCCTTTCATCCCTCAACCAATTTCAACAAGAAACTACACAAAATGGTTCATTAACCCTACATACTACAACTTTGTGTCACATGCATGGCCTTTTTCCAACCCCACCATATATTTTAACTCATAACCTCTTGTATGAAAGCTTAGAAGTAGGACTTACCCGGACGAAGGATAATCTAGTGATTGACTTCCTTGATTCTCGAAGATTGGTGCAAGATTGGATGATTGGGAGGTTAGGTTTTCTCCTTATCTCTCTAAAATGCTCTCACCTTCTCTAGACTCACTAGAAAGTCGTCCCAAATAAAGCCCCAAAGGCTATTTATTAAAATGGGGTCGGGTTGTAAAACCCCCGAAATTTGCACAGCCGCACCGTATGGGGCGCCGCGGGGCACGGCGCGGTAGTGAAAAATGTGCCTAGAAATGAAATTTTGAAGTGTTCTGGAAATCCTCACAAGCGCGCCACATGGGGCACCGCGGTAGTGACACATTCTGCCAGCTTTTGGTAATTTGGTCATAACTTCTTGTAGGAGTGTCCAAATGACGAACTGTTTGATGAGTTAGAAACTAGACTCGAAGATCTTTCATTTTATAGGTTGTTAGAAACTAGACTCGAAGATCTTTTATTTTATAGGATTTTATTCATATAAATCCTTATATATATGTAGATATGATTATCCAAAGTTTGGCCTTGTGCGTACTCATTTGCAACTTTAGTCTATCATGTAATTTTCCAACATGACTTAGACTTAGGCCTCTCCTTAGACCCCACATCACTTATAATATGCCTTGTACACTTATTATCATATCCAATTGATATCCATCATATTAATAGCCCTCGTCTACACACAAAATAATATAATTAGCACATATCAACTTCCTTAATAGCGCTTAAGAACTTCAAAATTTTCTGGGATGCTACATTCTCCCCCACTTAGGATCATTCGTCCTCGAATGAGGAGTAGAGTCTGCCCCCAAACACATAACATAACTTATCTCTTCTTTTGCACACCTCAATCTCCCAAATTTTTACTAACTCCCAAATATTTCAGAAATTTCGGCAGAGTCTCCTTTGTAATTGGGCCTATCCACCCGTCAGAGAATCACCAAAATCACCCTAACAATATATTCCTATCTCAACAAAGCATCATAATATATATTAACAACACAGATCTCAACATTACAAGCATTATATCATCAAAATTGATACATGTACATGAGTTGCACCTATTTAAATCATAACAAATAGAAAATACCTTTCGATCCACAATTATTTGACTATACAATCAAGTGAGAATATTTTCTTTCCTTAACACTTTCGGCCTTCGAGGTGGCCTCCTCAACTCACAGACTTCACCATAACACACGACAGAGGAAATCTCAACTTCCGAACTTATCTAACAAGGATAAAGGTACCTCTCATAGGCCAATTATCCAATAACTTCACTTTCTCACTAGCTTTCACCGGAACGATATACAAAGGATTTCCAACTACATTCTTAGACATAGACACATGAAACACCATAGTTCGACATATCTCCTTCAAGATTTCATAAGGCCTAATGGGACTACACATACTTTACCTTTCTTAATAATTTTCACCCAATTTATTCATAGAGATAATCTTGAGAATAACCCGTTCACATTATTTAACTCTAAATCCCTATGCTGAACACCCAAATAAAACCTTTGGCGACCTCCAACAATTACTCTAAGATGTGCTAGCTTGAATATGACCATAAAACTCCTATCCAATATATTTGATTACTGGATGATGATGCTTCTTTGACATGTTTGAACCTTCAATCCCCATAGGTTACTATAAATAGGAATAACGAGGTTTCGAGTTTGAGCTGAAATTATACCAAGAATCCATCAATGTGCCGAGCAGGGCATTTCAGGAGGTTATATCCTTATAGACATGAAGGTTACTACCAATAGTGCTGACATAGTTAATCATTATGATGACATCATTGATTCGACAAATGAGGCATATATTTGTCTAGTAGGCATTGATAATGTAGGGACCATGTTCATGATTCTGATATTTAAAAGAAATGAGTCATTTTAGACATGTGACATATGGGAGGCATGGTTGGGAGGATAAAGACATCAGCTCCAGTTATTCTCGGAAGATTATGAGTCATGAAAAGGAAGGACAACAACAATTGTTTCATTCCATATGTGCCTTGTTTGGCAATAGTAGGCTCAAAGATAAATAGCCAAGTACGTGACACCAGTCACCTCTTGGAATGTAGGGAAAATCAGTTTAACTCGAAATGAGAATATTTTAGCACCCTGAATATGATATGGGTTTCAAAATATATGAAGTTGCATTATGCTCTCAACAGTAACTAGCACAAGGAATCTATGCCACAAGCCCACGAGGATGAAAAAGAAGTTGGACACTTGTGAGATTATGATCATTCTCACAGCTTAACCTTTGCCAATAGTTGATCCTATGTGAGAGGACTGGAGATACGACAAATTCGTCTTTCAATTCAATATGCTCATCATAAGGCTGCTTACTTTCAACCTCACACAAGTGAAATCATGTAGCTAGGACATCTTAATGTTGGGATGAAATCATGTATTGGTTAGAGAGAATGAACATTTTTCTGTGAGATAGACATGTTTTTTCTATAACAACTCTGAAGTTGCAATACTAGGCCACTTCATGGGCAACTACAATACTAGGAGAAAAGTGGGTTACTCACTGGGACATGATCTAGGTGGACATGAAAGTCATACTGAGATGCGTGAACAAAAAGATCTTCTTGTGATGAATTTTTTTGAAAATCTCAAATTTCCGAAAAACTTTTATGCGGACAAGTGATCCTTTTTCAATTGACAGTTACACATATAATAGGTGTTGAGATATGCTCTCATGTTACTAGATAGTGAAATGGATTCATGATAATGGTCACAAAGGAGTAAAATGACTGTTCCAATCATAGGAGCCACATACACCGGATAGAAAAAGAGTGTCTCAAGAAGGATCTCAATACTAGGCTGCTTTACATTGGATTTGATACCACATAGGCAAACTTTATGACGGTGCATGCATAAGCACACGTGAGCAGATGTTGTCCATTCGAATCAAAGGTTCTATAAGAAATTCATCAGGTATAGTCCCTTGTTGAGAATTTACGGAAGCAAGTGGGAAGTATTAGCCTAGGGTTATAACCCAATTCAAGGAGCTCATTATAGAACTCAATTTCTCAAGAGGTTGTAAATATAAGGAATTGTGATAAAGAGGCTTCACGAATACTGCATCTCGTTCAAAGAGTAGATACAGAGAACGACTCATAAATTTGTTCCGGATCTATCCAAACTTCCATAGTAACATAAGGGTGACATATGACAAAGTGGAACTGGAATCAATAAGAGCATACACATCATGAGATTTGACAGTCAATATACCTGTAACCACATCTAGAGAAGCCTCAAACTTTTGACGTCTCCTCATAGCATAAAACCTGTTGGGCCCTCCCGAGCTCTGAATACCACCCCTAGCTTCTCCACGCCATGCGGGCAGTATAGTGCCTCTAGCTGGGAGAGGCGTTGTGGATGTAGTAGCTACAAAACTGGCTGGCTGTGCCACACCCCTGCCCATGCTCTAGCGAGACAAATAACAATCTCTTTGAAAGTGACTTGTCATACCACACTTGTAGCATACATTGGTACCATAGTGACATACTCCCGGATGACATCTCCCACACTTCACACAATGGGGATGAGGTCCACTAAACTGACTTGCCTCACTGACCTGGTATTTACTCTTTTTGCATACATCATAAGAATCCCCCTAATCCTCTCTCCAAGCATCTAATGCGGGAGAAACAATTCCCGTACCGGTTTGTTGTGTGGGCCTTTGGAATTTCCCAAACCTGTCACCCCTAACATGCGGCTGAGCATACTCACCAAACGATGCCAAATATTCCTTCCCCCATATCGGGCAGACCGGGATGGGTGTACTCAACCTAGGGCATTTGTTCTTCTTGTGCCCCCTCTTTCCACAACCATAACATATTTCAAGGGTCATCTAACATGTTCCCAAGTGGTGCTTGCTGCAAATCACACAATCTGGTTCATTAGCACCAACAACTCTCTTTCATTTCTTAGATTCTCTCACCACACGATCCGGTGGTGTGGTGACATTGGTAGGAACAAGGACACTTCCCTTAGCAACAAGTTCTTCCAATCCCTCCACGACTCGGGGATTACTCAACTGGAAAAATGAGATATAACGAGGAAATTAGATTCCTATATTGAGCTCTATCGCACAATATGGAGTATCAAAGAAGTGTCAAATTTCCTAAATGTCTGAGTAGCCTCCTCATTATAGATGTGGTGGATAACACACCGATAAAAAGGACTCTACTAGACACGGCTCCGAGACATCCTAGGACACTTTAAAACCTTAGGCTCTGATACCAAGTTTGTCATGCCCCAAACTCGGGGAGCACGACCGGCGCTCAACCGAGTAAACCCGGCTGAGCAAGCCTATTAGATTTCATTCTACCCAAATTCATCCCTGAATAAAAAGGAAATGTACTCTGTTAATCAAATACTGAAAAGATTTCAATAACCACTTCCATTTCATTCCCATTAACAACATCATTCAATAATCCAAAGTAGTACGAGTTTATAGATTTAATGAAAAACATGTTGCCAAATACAAACCATTCTAATTCAATGCCCAACATCAAACACCACCCACAACCTGTCTACGGAGCCTCTAAGTACAACTAAAGACTAATATAAAAATGCCGGCAACTAGGCCCCGGCTATACCTCAAAACACCGTACATGAGAAACAAAAGATACATGACCCCGAAATGAAGTTGGGCTCACCAAATCAGTTAAAAAGAGTGTACTGCTATCACTGATCAGTGCCTCCTGCTGTAGAACCACCTGCATCCATTAAAGATGCAGCGCCCCCAGCAAAAGGGACATTAGTACTGTCGAATAGCACTACTATGTATAGCTAAAAGTCCTCTTTCAAAATAGAATGCCCATATAAGAAAAGGCAATACATAGAAACAGCAAGTCACAATCAATAATATCCAAATGTCCAGTTAAAACATAATAATTTTCAAAATACGAACTTCATATACAATTTTGGTTGGGAGATCATTAGCACCGATATACCACCGTATTTGTTAGCACGGAGTCCGATCACGCCAGATCGTCTAGTCCATATTCCCACGAACAATGTGGTTTGACATGTGATGCGAAAGAAAATTGTTACCAAGAGTAGTACTACCATATGCGCAATATGGCATCCGATCTCCACCCGATCAGCTAGGCTGCCTTCCCACATATGCCGTGTGGGTTGACTTTTCCAATCCACAAAGGTTTCAGTTTCATCCCAATTAAGGGGAATACTATCACAATTTCCCAAGGTTCCAATTTCATCCCAAATAAGGGGAATAATATCACAATTTTCCAAAGGTTCTAACTACATCCCAAATAAGGGGAATAATTCCAATCCACCCCTACACCGGCACGTATAGTTTCAGATGTGGGCCTTATGACCCACCCTTCCTCGGTTTTGCTAATGATTCTCCTAAAAACATTTTTTGATTTGATTTGCACACAGAGGTAACATAAATATAATTGTACTCACCTCAACATCTTTCACATTGTATAAATTATCATTAGTATTTCCAGTCATTCACAACGCCGATATTTCCTTGGCTTATTTGGCCATTCACAAGATTCTTTATTCCTGGCACGATGGACGTATTTCATATTCCACACTTTCACCTCTTTCAATTTCAAATATCAACATATAGAATATTTCAGAAATCATATACATCAAATCCATTTGTAATGGGAACTTTAAACACAAATAGTTTTTTCCCAAAGAATGGGGCATACCAACCAACAATAGAAACACACATGAAAAATCATAAACAATCAATACACCATTTACTCTTGCAATATTCTTCCCCAGAAATGACAATGTACAATTTTAACACATGAGTATATAGAACTCGAATCACATTGGATATATTTATAAAGCAAAGCATTTGTTAAAGCAGCCACTAATGGGCATAAATTGAGTACAAAAGCTCTTAGGCAAATTCTATTTTCCAAATCACTTTAAACACAGTTGAGTCGAGGCTCATTTCATATTCTTTATCGCAATCTCTCAAATCATTTGCACTACTAGCCACAGTCATAACTTAAATTCTTGGCATGTTGGTCACACTCTATATCCCCAATCCAATTATTTCATTTCCAATCACCTTTATATGTTATCAACAATAAGACATTTCCAATCAAGGCTTTAGGTACACATATGAGCAATTTAGAGTCTTAAGAATATTGAGATTTTCTCACATGGCATACTAGCTTTCATTTGAAATACGATTCAAAGCCACAACATTTTAATACGCAACCCATACTTTGAAACTTACGGAAACATTATGGAATTCAATTCCAAGAGAGAAAGTTTAGCCAACATACCTTGTCTGAGCTTTCATTAAGTTACTACAACGCCCCAACACTTCTAGCAATAACAATATATAGGAAGATAGTGAAAATCGATTAATAATTAGAAGGATTTTCAGGATGTAACTCTCTTTGGAATTTTGTCAAACACCTAACATGCAAAATAGACCACAAGGCTCTACAATGGAGATCCTTTCGTCCCTCAACCAATTTCAACAAGAAACTACACAAAATGGTTTGTTAATCCCACATACTACAACTTTGTGTCACATGCATGGCCTATTTCCAACCTCACAATATATTTGAACTCATAACCTTTTGTACGGAAGCTTAGAAGTAGGACTTACCCGGACGAAGGATAATCTAGTGATTGACTTCCTTGATTCTTGAAGATTGGTGCAAGATTGGATGATTGGGAGGTTAGGTTTTCTCATTCTCTCTCTAAAATGCTCTCACCTCTCTCTAGACTCACCAGAAAATCGTCCCAAATAAAGCCCCAAAGGCTATTTATTAAAATGGGGTTGGGTTGTAAAACCCCCCGAAATTTGCACAGCTGCGCTGCATGGGGCGCGGCGGGGCGCGGCGCATTAGTTAAAAATGTGCCTAGAAATGAAATTTTGAAGTGTTCTGCAAATCCCCACTGGCGCACCGCATGTGGCGACGCGGTAGTAACACATTTTGCCAGCTTTTGGTAATTTGGTCATAACTTCTTGTAGGAGTGTCCAAATGACGAACGGTTTGAAGCGTTAGAAAATAGACTTGAGGATATTTCATTTGATAGGTTGTTCATATATATATATATATATATATATATATATATATATATATATATATATATATATATATATATATATATATATATATATATATATATATATATATATATATATATATATATATATATATATATATATATATATATATATATATATATATACTCATTTGCAACTTTAGTCTATCATGAAATTTTTCCAACATAACTTAGACTTAGGCCTTTCCTTAGACCCCACATCACTTATAATATGCTTTGTACACTTATTATCATATCCAATTGATATCCATCATATTAATAGCCATCGTTTGCACACAAAATAATATAATTAGTACACATCAACTTCCTTAATAGTGCTTAAGAACTTCAAAATTTTCTGGGGTGCTACACCTTTTCAATGTTATGAGACCGTGATAATGCTAGACCTTGTGGAGTCTTGTGAATTCTGATTCCTAAGATCACATCAGCAACTCCTAAGTCTTTCATGTCGAATTTGCTAGCCAACATGCGTTTAGTAGCATTTATATCTGCCATGTTTTTGCTCATTATCAACATGTCATCAACATATAAACAAACAATGACTTCATGTCCTGGAGTGTTTTTAATGTAAACACATTTGTTACACTCGTTGATTTTAAACCCACTTGCCAACATTGTTTGATCAAATTTGGTATGCCATTGTTTGGGTGCTTGTTTAAGTCCATAAAGCGACTTAACAAATTTGCACACTTCCTTTTCTTTACCAGGAACCACAAAATACTCAGATTGTTCCATGTAAATCTCTTCCTCTAATTCTCCATTTAAGAAAGTTGTTTTAACATCCATTTGATGTATTTCAAGACCATACACGGCCGCTAGTTCCACTAACACCCTAATAGATGTTATCCTCGTTACTGGCGAGTAAGTGCCAAAGTAATCAAGGCCTTCCTTTTGTCTATAACCTTTGACAACAAGTCTTGCCTTATATTTGTCAATAGTGCTATCAGCTTTCTTTTTCCGTTTAAAGATCCATTTCGAACCTAAAGCCTTATTTCCCGGAGGAAGATCAACCAATTCCCATGTATGATTATCTAAAATTGATTGAATTTCACTATTGACTGCCTCTTTCCAAAACGCTAAATCAGAAGATGACATAACTGCTTTAAAAGTTTGAGGCTCATTTTCAAGCAAGAATGTCACAAAATCTGGTCCAAAGGAAGTAGATGTTCTTTGACGTTTGCTACGCCTTGGATCTTCTACACTTGGAGTATTTTTCTTTGGTTCTTCCCGAGGTTGTTTAGGTCTTTCACTTAACGACTCGCATTCAGTTTTATATGGCATGTCCGCATCAGGCACTGGAGGTTCTTCACTAGTAAATTTCTACATACCAAGTGTGATAATCCTAAAGAACACCCTTTGCTTCCATCTATTGAAGTTGGCTCCAGTAAATTTCCTCGGTTTCTTGGCCGGTGGAACAACAGTTCGGCTTGACGAGGCTATCGTCGTTACCGCAACAGTCGCAGAAGGATTTCCGTTATCAATTGCCATTTCTCACTGTCAATAACAGAAGAGTTCAATTAATGGCAGAAAACAGAATGGTAAACAATATTGTATTTAACAATAACTAGTACGTTTAAAAAATAAAAAAATCAAAGTTTTTATATTTGTTTTACAGAAAACGATGAAGTTTTTATGTTCTTCAAATCGTTTATGAAATTCAATACTCTGATGAAGTTTCTATATCTTCAAGTCAGAATAGTAAAATTCAGAAGGAGTAGAAAACCACATAGGTTTAATCTCTACAAACAGAATACAGAATACAATAAAATAATTTCCTTAAGATTGTTATTCACTCTGTATTACTGTAATAAACAATAAAAACTATTAAACTTTCTGAAATAGAAATAGAAATAGAAACAGAAAGTTAGTAGAACCAGTTGTACGAAATAAATTCTGGAAAAATAATATTGGAATAAATCGAGCCCACGGAATGCACAGTGTGTTCTTAACGAAATTATTCCTCTCAATTAAATTTTGTTAATTAATTTAATTAATCAATTAAAAAATTGAAAGGAATTTTGTCCAAAAAGATTAATCAATCAATCTTTGACCAAATCCAAATCTGAACATGAAGCCGAGCCGAGCGAGCGACGACGGCGACAGCGCGAGGCTTGCCTTCTTCTTAACTATTTAAGAGCTAGAAGAAGAGCAATTATATATATACCCATCAAAAGCCTTTTCTTCCTCACATATGGGATAATGTCCCTTTGCCAAGGAGGGAAACTCAAATATTTCATTTTTTCTCCATTTCCCATTCACCCTCTTTAAGCTACACCAAGCTTAAAATTAAGCTAAACCAAGCTTAAAAGCCCAATAATCCCCCACATGAATGGGGAATGGCTATAAAAAAAAGGAATGCACGAACGCGTGTGTGTTTTACATGCAAGAATTAATTGCATCTGGATAAGTAGGTTTCCCTTTGAACTTTCCGTAGTGAACTTATATCGGATATACTCGGTCAATCGGTAGATTTGATATCTTTGAACCATCGAGCTTTCTTGTATACCTAGACAATATAAGTCACACAATTAACACTTAACCATCTATGGTTCTCACGGTTGTGTTCGTTTCAGCCATGAACACCGCCTGGTTTCATGAGTGCTTATAGAATGGGCCTTTACTTTCATTCCCCTTGAAGCAGCTTACACTTTACACTCACATAGGTGATTTCTAAACGTGTAATCATATAGACACTATCTAGTAATATCCGGATAGACTTAGCAAATCATTAAAAAGCTTTAAGCTTTATTGACTAAACAAAAAGCCTTAATGCTTTACCTCGATTTCTGAACATTGTCTTCATCACGAGAATGGGTTGAGTTATTTGACAATTTTGAACAGTCATTCATAACTTTGTTTAATCTCTTTGAACCTAGCTCTTGGGATCTCCAGTATGCTAGGTAGAGTTACCGCCATGATGCCTTGTCCTAGGCCTTAACCCCATTCCCTTTGATGATCTTTCAACTGCCTCTCTAGATAGGCCTTTTGTAAGTGGATCCGACACGTTATCTCTTGACTTTATGTAGTCAATTGTGATAACACCACTAGAGAGTAGTTGTCTAACGGTATTGTGTCTCCGTCGTATATGACGAGATTTTCCGTTATACATAACGCTCCCTGCCCTGCCTATTGCCGCTTGACTATCACAATGTATACAAATAGGTGCCAAAGGTTTGGGCCAAAATGGAATATCTTCCAAGAAATTCCGGATCCATTCAGCTTCTTCACCGTCCTTATCTAAAGCTATGAATTCAGATTCCATTGTAGAACGGGCGATGCACGTTTGTTTGGATGATTTCGAAGACACTGCTCCACCCCTAATTGTGAAAACATATCCAGTCGTGGATTTAACTTACAGATGGTCTAGTGATCTAATTTGCATCACTATATCCCTCAATCACGGAGGGATATTTGTTATAATGCAAAGCGTAACTTTGGATATGTTTGAGATACCCCAAAACTCATTTCATTGCCATCCAATGTATTTGATTGGGATTACTTGTAAACCGACTAAGTTTACTAATAGCCCATTCTATATCTGGTCGCGTACAATTCATGATATACATCAAACTTCCCAACACTTTTGCATAGTCCAGTTGTGAGTCACTTTCACCTTTATTCTTTTGAAGTGTATAACTCACGTCAATTGGAGTCTTGGCAATTTTGAAATCCAAATACTTGAACTTGTCAAGTACATTGTCAATTTAGTGAGACTGTGATAATGCTAGACCTTGTGGAGTCTTGTGAATTCTGATTCCTAATATCACATCAGCAACTCCTAAGTCTTTGATGTCGAATTTGCTAGCCAACATGCGCTTAGTAGCATTTATATCTTTCATGTTTTTGCTCATTATCAACATGTCATCAACATATAAACAAACAATGACTTCATGTCCTGGAGTATTTTTTAATGTTAACACATTTGTCACACTCGTTGATTTTAAACCCACTTGCCAACATTGTTTGGTCAAATTTGGCATGCCATTATTTGGGTGCTTGTTTAAGTCCATAAAGCGACTTAACAAATTTGCACACTTCCTTTTCTTTACCAGGAACCACAAAATACTCAGATTGTTCCATGTAAATCTCTTCCTCTAATTTTCCATTTAAGAAAGTTGTTTTAACATCCATTTGATGTATTTCAAGACCATACACGGTCGCTAGTTCTACTAACACCCTAATAGATGTTATCCTCATTACTGGCGAGTAAGTGCCAAAGTAATCAAGGCCTTCCTTTTGTCTATAACCTTTGACAACAAGTCTTGCCTTATATTTGTCAATAGTGCCATCAACTTTCTTTTTCCGTTTAAAGATCCATTTCGAACCTAAAGGCTTATTTCCCGTAGGAAGATCAACCAATTCCCATGTATGGTTATCCAAAACTGATTGAATTTCACTATTGACTGCCTCTATCCAAAATGCTGAATCAGAAGATGACATAACTGCTTTAAAAGTTTGAGGCTCATTTTCAAGCAAGAATGTCATAAAATCCGGTCCAAAGGAAGTAGATGTTCTTTGACGTTTGCTACGCCTTGGATCTTCTACACTTGGAGTATTTTCCTTTGATTCTTCCCAAGGTTGTTTAGGTCTTTCACTTAATGACTCACATTCAGTTTTATACGGCATGTCCGCAGCAGGCACTGGAGGTTCTTCACTAGTGAATTTCTACATACCAAGTGTGGTAAGCCAAAAGAACAACCTTTGCTACCATCCATTGAAGTTGGCTCCAGAAACTTTCCCCGGTTTCTCGGCCGGTGGATCAACAGTTCGGCTTGACGAGGCTATCGTCGTTGCCGCAACAGTCGCAGAAGGATTTCCGTTATCAATTTCCATTTCTAACTGTCAATAACAGACGAGTTCAATTAATGGAAGAAAACATAATGGTAAACAATACTGTAATTAACAATAACCAGTATGTTTAATAAATAAAAATCAAAGTTTTTATATTTATTTTATAGAAAATGATGAAGTTTTTATGTTCTTCAAATCGTTTCTGAATTTCAATACTCTGATGAAGTTTTTATATCTTCAAGTTAGAATAGTAAAATTCAGAAGGAGTAGCAAACCACACAGGTTTTAATCTCCACAAACAGAATACAGAATACAATAAAATAATTTTTTAAAGATTATTATTCACTCTGTATTACTGTAATAAACAATAAAAACCATTAAACTTTCTGAAATAGAAACAGAAACAGAAAGTTAGTAAAACCAATTACACAAAATAAATTCTAGAAAAGCAATATTGGAATAAATCGAGTCCACTGAATGTATAGTGTGTCCTTAAGGAAATTATTCCCCTCAAGTACCCGAGGTGTTGGAATATTATCCTCCCAGGATAGAATAATTTAACTCACCAGCGTATTGGTACCAAAAACTCCGGTGAACTTCGAACCACTCAATGGTCACAGAACACACTGGAAAATATTGTGCAGAAGAAGAAGAAGAAGAAGAAGATGATCAGAAAATTTAGCAAGTAAAGATCCTGGGATTCAAGGCATATTTATAGACCATTTGGCACTGTTTCTGAAAAGGTTTGCAACCTTTCAGAAACAACCATAGCTGTTGGAACAGGTGAGAATATTTCTGTTGAAATATTACGGAAAAAATAGAAAAACGGTTGCGGGTCATGGGTTATTCCAGATTGAATTTTTGTTAATTAATTTAATTAATTAATTAAATAATTAAAAGAAATTTTGTCCAAAAAGATTAATCAATCAATCTTTGACCAAATCCGAATCCGAATCCGAATCCGAATCCGAAGCCGAGCCGAGCGAGCGACGACGACGGCGTGAGGCTTACCTTCTTTTTAACTCTTTAAGAGCTAGAAGAAGAGCAATTGTATATATACTCATCAAAAGCCTTTTCTTCCTCTAATATAGGATAATGTCCCTTTGCTAGGAAGGGAAACTCAAATATTTAATTTTTTCTCCATTTCCCATTCACCCTCTTTAAACTACACCAAGCTTAAAATTAAGCTAAACCAAGCTTAAAAGCCCAACAATCCCCCACATGAATGGGGAATGGCTATAAAATAAAGGAATTCATGGACGCGTGTGTGTTTTACATGCAAGAATTAATTGCATCTGGATAAGTACGTTTCCCTTTGAACTTTCCGTAGTGAACTTATATCGGATATACTCGGTCAATCGGTAGATTTGATATCTTTGAACTGTCGAGATTTGTTGTATACCTAGACAACATAAGTCACACAACTAACCCTTAACCATCTATGGTTCTCACGGTTGTGTTCGCTTCAGCCATGAACACCGCCTGGTTTCATGAGTGCTTAGAGAATGGGCCTTTACTTTCATTCCCCTTGAAGCGGCTTACACTTCACACTCACATAGGTGATTTCTAAACGTGTAATCCTATAGATACACTATCTGGTCATATCCTGTTAGACTTAGCAAATCATTAAAAAGCTTTAAGCTTTATTGACTCAGCAAAAAGCCTTAATGCTTTACCTCGATTTCTGAACATTGTCTTCATCACGAGAATGAGTTGAGTTATTTTACAATGTTGAACCGGCATTCATAACTTTGTTTGATCTCTTTGAACCTAGATCTTGGGATCTCCTGTCTGCTAGGTAGAGTTACCGCCATGATGACTTGTCCTAGGCCTTAATCCCATTCCCTTTGTTGATCTTTCAACTGCTCTCTAGATAGGCCTTTTATAAGTGGATCCGCACGTTATCTCTTGACTTTACGTAGTCAATCATGATAACACCACTAGATAGTAATTGTCTAATGGTATTGTGTCTCCGTCGTATATGACGAGATTTTCCGTTATACATAACGCTCCCTACCCTGCCTATTGCCGCTTGACTATCACAATGTATACATATAGGTGCCAAAGGTTTGGGCCAAAATGGAATATCTTCCAAGACATTCCGGAGCCATTCAGCTTCTTCACCAACCTTATCTAAAGCTATGAATTCAGATTCCATTATAGAACGGGCGATGCACTTTTGTTTTGATGATTTCCAAGACACTGCTCCACCCCAATTGTGAAAACATATCCACTCGTGGATTTAACTTCAGATGATCCAGTGATCTAATTTGCATCACTATATCCCTCAATCACGGAGGGATATTTGTTATAATGCAAAGCATAACTTTGGGTATGTTTGAGATACCCCAAAACTCGTTTCATTGCCATCCAATGTATTTGATTGGGATTACTTGTAAATCGACTCAGTTTACTAATAGCCCATTCTATATCTGGTCGCATACAATTCATGATATACATCAAACTTTCCAACACTCTTGCATAATCCAATTGTGAGTCACTTTAACCTTTATTCTTTTGAAGTGCATAACTCACGTCAATTGGAGTCTTGGCAATTTTGAAATCCAAATACTTGAATTTGTCAAGTACCTTTTCAATTTAGTGAGACTGTAATAATGCTAGACCTAGTGTATCAATTGCTATTTCTCACCATCAATAACAGAAGAGTTCAATTAATAGCAGAAAACAAAATGGTAAACAATACTATAATTAATAATAACCAGTACGTTTAATAAATAAAAAATCAAAGTTTTTATTTTTGTTTTACAGAAAATGATGAAGTTTTTATGTTATTCAAATCGTTTCTGAATTTCAATACTCTGATGAAGTTTTTATATCTTCAAGTCAGAATAGTAAAATTCAGAAGGAGTAGAAAATCACACATGTTTTAATCTCCACAAACAGAATATAAAATACAATAAAATAATTTCCTTAAGATTGTTATTCACTATGTATTACTGTAATAAACAATAAAATCCATTAAACTTTCTGAAATAGAAACAGAAAGAGAAAGTTAGTAGAACCAGTTGTACGAAATAAATTCTGAAAAAATAATATTGGAATAAATCGAGCTCACTGAATGCACAGTGTGTACTTAAGAAAATTATTCCCCTTAAGTACCCGAGGTGTTGGAATATTATCCTCACAGGATAGAACGATTTAACTCACCGGCGTATTGGTACCAAAAACTCCGGTGAATTTCGAATCACTCAATGGTCGCAAAACACACTGAAAAATATTGTGCAGAAGAAGAAGAAGATAATTAGAAAATTTAGTAAGTAAAGATCCTAAGATTCAAGGCATATTTATAGACCATTTGGCACTGTTTCTGAAAAGGTTTGCAACCTTTCAGAAACAACCATAGCTGTTGAAACAGTTGGAAATATTTCTGTTGAAATATTGCGGGAAAAACGGTTGCGGGTCATGGGTTATTCCGGATTGAATTTTCGTTAATTAATTTAATTAATTAAATAATTGAAAGGAAGCCGAAGCCGAGCGACTACGACATCGCGATACTTTCCTTCTTCTTACCTCTTTAAGAGCTAGAAGAAGAGCAATTGTATATATACCCATCAAAAATATTTTTTTTTCCTCCAATATGGACAATGTACCTTTGACAAGGAGGGAAACTCAAATATTTCATTTTCTCTCCTTTCTCATTCACCCTCTTTAAGCTATACCAAGCTTAAAATTAAGCTAAACCAAGCTTAAAAGCCCAACAACCCCCTTCTGTTTGTCAGGATTTTGAAATGCTAATTCGAGGAGATTGGTTCTTCCCAATTCTTAGAGAACTTGTATATGTTGTGAATATCATTTGGTTTGGGTCCGCCATTTTCATTTTTAAAGAACCAGCAGAAATGCCTTGTTTATGTCATTAAGGTTTCATGCCTTGGAAGTCAACTCGAAATTACCTTCTCCAGGCTTTGTACGTTCATCCTCTCTCCCTACAGCTTTAATTTGGAACCGAACAAAAAAGAGACAGAAGTACTATCATAACTCCATCAGTTTAGAGGTGAAATAATTTGGCTTTAAGTGCATGAAAATATTTATTGCACTGCAGACTTATTTAGCCTTAAATGTATTGTAAGTGCAATTTTTGCACTTTAGAATTAATTGGTCTTAAGTGCATTGCACTTCAAACTAATTTTGTTTTTCAACTTCAGACCCGATAAGTATGAAGTTGATCCTACGATGGGTAGGCTTGCAAATATTTGTGCAAAGTGGGTATAACTTCAATTGTGACATCAAAACTGAGTATAGATACAAATGCCACTCGGAAAGCTCATAGCCATATGGACCGGGTTGTAAGACAATGCAACAAAGGAATAGATCAACCCTCTAGCAAGAGCCCTGTTGATAGCAGGGTTCTTTTTGCCTGCTTCTTGTTTTGCTTTCCTTGCATAATATAAACCTTTTCTTACCAGAACACTCCATTTTGTTTTTCTAGATAATGTCAAGGTAGACATTGATTGTCAAAATCCTTGCCTACAGAAGAGTCTGAACACAAGAACAGTGACGGATTCAACCATGGGCTGACAGATCGAGAGAACCTACTATTTTGAGGTCGGACTCTATATAATGTATGAAATAAGTATCAATTGAGTTGGATATATACTTTAAAAATAACTCTATCAACTCAGAACCCACAACATTTAAATTCTACATTCTCCAGTGAGTCTGAAAACCAAGTTATACTATGAGATTTGACTGCATTTGACAAAGTTAGCCTCCAGAAGTTAGAGATGTTCCTTCTCATGTCATATGCTTTGATGTCATCCAGAGAAATGCTCGTACTGACTTTAATATGGTAAACTAGCAGCGGGGTTACACTGGAGTAGTTAATATTAAATGGCTTCTCTGTTCTGAATTCACTTCAGATTACGAAGTCATATTGGTTCCCCAATTCTTAGAAAGTGATGGCAAGTAATACATATTTTTACGATATTGTTCCTACTGATGCAAACAGCAAGTTGATTCTCGAGCTCTTTTGCGACACTGATTATTTTTGGCATGTCTTCTGGGACAAGTATATGATGCATTTCAACAAGAAAACAATTAATTTGACTCTTGCACTTCTAGAAATATGCAATGTTGTCAACTACATACAACATTCTAAATGGTAACACTGCATAACCATAGATTCAAGAAGAAATCTTTCTAGAGCCTATGAATCAGTTGTACACACATTACTCAAATTGCAGGATCTTTCTTGCAATATCGAGCATATCTGGTCTATTTTCTCCCTTAGCCTGGACACATCTTAAAGCGATATTAATGAAAGCTTGTAGCTGTCGATGATTTACACTCGATTCCTTCAAGATTTTAGGGTCCACGATCTGCTTGAATTGATCGTCCTTCTGAATATGGTCATTTACATAATTCACAATGTGTTCTGGATCACCTTCATTGGCCCTGCATATAGGACCCTGTCCATTTAAGAGCACCAGTAGAAGCACACCAAAACTATAGACATCGGTCTTTTGAGTGACAAACCTTGAAGATTGGTACTCTGGATCGAAATAGCCAGGAATCCAAATCAAGTCATCTTCCACTTGCAACTCTCCAGGAGGAAGAGAAATAACAAATGAGAAATCAAACAGTTTGGGAACGCAATGATGGTCCAAGATAATGTTATGGGGATTCAAGATCCTGTAGATAATGGGAGTTGGAAATGCAGTGTGTAGATAAAGAATTGCACTGGCAATGCTTTTGGCAATCTTCAATCTACTTTTCCAACTTAACAATTTATCGCAATTGGGGTCAAGGAAATTAGCGAGAATCTCAAATCTGGCATCCTCATACACTAGTGCTGGATAAGTGAATTCCAAACAGCAACCTATAATCTTTATAACATTCCTATTTCCGCTCATTAGTGATGTGACTGCAATGTCACGTACAGCTCCAGCAAGAATGTCAAAGTCGGAATGTGAGGCAGGGTTACCTGCAAAGGCGGATCCGAAATTTTAATTCAATACAACTGTACCTACTACCACTACTTTGTGAACCATATATATATGTAAGCTAAAAACAAGCATAGATAAAATTATGAATTAATTTCAGAACCCACTCTCTTACAACACGTGGTTGGTTACCTGGAAAATTTATGAACATTTTGACCAAGATAGAGCGCCCTTGCAGAGTTCCTCTACAGATGTAACCGTAGGTGCTAGCATGGACACGTCCAGCGAAGTTGTTTGTTGCCTTAACAAGTTCTTGAGCACTGTAACTACGGATGGGAATGTCATATGTTCCACCAGAAAAAGAAATAAGCTCTTCCAACAGCGCACTTCCATTTTGTAGGAACAGATTTTCTACATCTTCTTCTTCCTTCCTAAATTTCTTCAAGAGTGACAACATCTTCCTTATGCAATCCATGGCTGGGTAGACTAGAGGCAAAGACAAGGACAGAGACAAAGAAAATTTGATCCAATCTATACATACGCGTTTCTAGATTCTAAAAATTTGGCAGACAACTTTGACCATTAAAATACATGGAATAGATAAGGTGAGAAGGCGTATGTAACTTGCTCATAGAGTAGCTGTTGCTGCTTATTCTCAATCACATTAATTCGCTACTTTCTCTATACCAATTTATGAGACACTTTTTGCTTCCCGAATTTAAATTTAAATTTTAAAATATTGAGTTAATCTAATCTAATTTAATTTCAAAAATTAGTCAAATTGATTTTTGATATGCAAAATGTGTCATGTAAATTGTGATAAAAAGAGTAACAAATTAAGATGAGAATTTATATTTAAATAATAAAATATATGTAACCGACACGTGTATTTTTATTGATTTGATGTATATGTAAGTTTTTCAGATGTATACTGCCTATTGTTCAATTATTTTCTAGGGAATGCGATTTTAATCCTTGAGTTATAGTGTAATTCCAGTTTTGATCCTTGTATTATCTCACTCGGCATTTTAAAAAATCTTTTAAATCATATATATGATTTTATTCCTTTAGACTAAGAGATATTAAAAATAATGGAACTAATATTTTTATAAAACATATTAAAGAAAACTAAGAAAGCCTCCTTCACCGGCGAGGTCACTGCAGCCGACGAAATGACTCGTCTTAAGAGCTGTTACCAATGTTGAAAAGAGAGAGATTTTGATGAGTCTTGAGAGCTCATCCAATGGATCTGGACGAATTGAAAGATAGCTTTGAACCTCAATACGTCAAATAAGTTATAGAGGAAGCCAAGAATGACGTGGAAAGAATATAAAGAACACTCGGTACCAAACACAATGGCACCGTAGCTATTAGTCTCCTAACTGACTATAACGAAACTACACCAAATCCGATACAAAGAATCAATTATAGGTATTGTTTACCCTCAAAATTGATAACAATTTAATTTATAAGTAATTTTAATTATACGCGAATTAACTTGATACAAAGCGATAAATTAAGTTGTTACTAAATAAATAAAGATCAAACAAATTCAAACCACACGAGTTGGATAGTTTCAACTTTGATGGAATAATCGCTCTCAAGCCTGGCTTATGAGTGCGTGTTACAATGTGTCAAAATAAATTATTAAGCCCCTTTATATCGTAGGGGGATCCTATTTTAGGTACAACTCTATAAAAGGTAAAAGTATCTTCTGATTCACTGATTGTCGGCTTCTTATCGATACGCGCCGAGACCCCCGCCGTAATATTTGGCCAGTTCCGGATATTTCAGCCTTCTGTTGGCTATGTTGGATTGTCTGACAATGTTCTTTGAAGTCGCGCGAGGCTAGAACCAATTTCGGGATCATGGCCTCGATATTCTTGAAGGTAGGCGTCATGCCCCCGAGTTCTAGTCTGGTGGGACTTTGGCTCGATTTCGGTCCCTTATTGCCATGTCTCGAGCTTGGCTTATCTTATCAGAGGCTAGGATGCACCACGAGCTCGATTTCACCCGTATACAAATAGTCCCCTCGTTTTTCGGAGAGTAGACGATGAGAAACGACATGAGCTTCCGATTCTTACTTCGATACACTGTGACAGAAACGACAAAACAACCGAAACGTCTCGTTAGTCAAGTCTTAATGGCATTAAATGCATGTCAGTCGCCGGTCGGCCATTCCTGGATGCGATCTGCCGCTGAAATACTATAAATACCTCTTTCTTTGTTCATTTTAACTTTACATCCAAACCTTCTACCCTCGTACCTTTAAGATTTCGATACTTTCTAGCATTTTTACTCCGGTTATTCGAGATCCTTTGCAAGAACTCTTGTTCATCTTCATCTCAAGCCAACAAGTACAATCCTCTAACTTCCTTTCTTTCTCCATTTTCCTCTATTTTTTTAAAGAAATGGCAAAGACTTCCAAAACCGTTCCCCTGAAAGAAACCCCTTCTACTTTGCGGCCGGCTACTAAGGCCGAGGAGACTGTTTCGCGCACTGTTGTCGATGAACCGGTACCTAAACCCCCTTTGAAAATGTTCATCCCCGGGGGATTCTCGGTCAACGTTGACTTCAAGGTTGAAAAACCTTCCTCCGTACAAGGCCGGTGTGAGGAGGTCTCGAGATACATATGCTCGATCACTGAAGAAGTCCTCCCTACGGTCCGAAAAGACTGCAACTGGGCCGATAAGGACATAGTGATCCCCGACCCCGACGAAGCCATTACCACCCATGTCGAGGGATACCTGAGTGTTTACACTTATCCCTTTATATTAGGCCCGGTGGATCCGATCATTTTGGATTTCTGCAGAAGGTACAACGTGTGCCTAGGCCAGATTCACCCATCGCTCTGGAGGATTGTGATCCTCCTCCGGTTCTTTGTGAACAAAATCGATGGGTGCTCGTTCACCATCGACCATCTTCTACGCTTATATAGTCCCCGAATCTTCTAGGGGGGACTGATAAAGCTCGTGCGGCGGGCCAGTAAAGCCCCGTTCTCAAGTAGTGATGAGGACTGAGATCGGGACTGGCAAGGTCGTTTTGTCCGAGTGAGGACTTCGGACTTAATCCCATCCTAGTGCAGGCCATTCCCCGAGAAATGGAATACCTCATGTAAGTATGACTTACTTTCGAATGTCAATTTTACACTTCTCTTTTTCTTACCGATGCTTTGTGGTGGTGTAGCCGTTGCTCGGGTCCCGACCGTTGTCCCTCGACTCAAGGAGTGGGTCGAAAGTATTGTATCATAGATGCCATATTCCGAGCGCTCATGGCGCAAGCTCTCAAAGGGCCGTTGGGAGGCCCGTTTCTATGGTGAGACTTCTTTCCCGAGTAGGTAGTATTAGGATTCCTCTTTTAATATTGAGCCCTTACTCTCTTTACTTCTTTTTGAAGGCTTATCTAAGGATGTCGAGCTGAGGCCTCTAACCGGTGGTGAGGACTTACCTACCGAGTCCCCTGCTCCGAGACAGGCCGAAGAGAAGAAAAGGAAAAGGGCTCCGAGTTTCCCGAGCTCGGAGAAAAAGAAAACAAGAAGAAGGCTGGTGCGCAAGTCAAAAGAAAGCACCAGTGCCCGAGCACCATCTTCGGATTCGCTCTATCAGCTGAGAGACGAATCCGAAAAAGAAGAAGAACCCTTTGTTCTGGTGGCCCGCGTGTCGTCGCAGCTTGAAGGGCAGAGGGCCTTTGAACCAGAGAGAGGCAAGGCCGAACTGCCTCAAGCTAGGAGGTAGATGAAGAGGCCGGGGCTGAGGCTTCCCGGGATATGGGCAGTGACCCGAAGGAAGCACTCGGTGTGATAGACATCACCGAATCCCCCTCGTTTACTAAGTCCATGTATAACGAGGCCCAAATAGTGAAAGAACGCCCCAACGAGGGGGCCCATGGGGCGGATGACCCCTTTCGCGGCTGTTTTGATGGCGTGGATTCCTCCGCCATGGAGGACGTCACCAGATTGGGTAATTTAGAGGTGCCAAAGAAGAGTCCATCTTCGGGAGCAAGCGGGCCTTCCTTGAGCCCAAAACTGATCAACTGGTTCCCAGCTCCGAGTGTGGATCCTGACCGGAAGCGATCCATCATCATCTCCGTTTCGGAAGATGCCCGGGTCCTCTCCGCCCCCGTAGGGGTGGCCAGCTACCTTCGGTGCCTGGTGACCGAGGAAGACCAAGCCAAGATGAACGAGGTAGACGCGCCCTGCCTGTTCAATGAAGCACAATAGACGTTGAACCGGGTAACTTCAGATATCTCTCGATGACTTCAATTTCTTCTTTTGTACTCAGACTAATTCATAGATAATCCTAACATTTTCCTTTGTATTTGTAGGCCTCGATGCTTCACAAAGAAACTTTCCTTCGGTATCGGGACGAGCTGAACCAACTTGAAGCTGAAGTCCGGGGGCTCACCGAGAAGAGAGATACTTACAAACTCCTCAGCGAGCAGCGTGAAGGAGAGGCTAAGAGCCTTCGAGCTGAGTTGGAGGTGGCTCGAAAGGAACACGCAGACCTGGTTGATCAGGTAAAAATATTTGAAGTTAGTGATAATGAGCTAGACACGGTGACTAATGGTCGGAACCTGCAGGTCCAACAAAAGATCGATCGAATCGACCAACTCCGAGCTGAGATGGATGCAGTCAAGGTCGAGGCCGAAGAATGGAAAGGCAGGATGGACCACCTAGCCTCGAAAAAGGAGACTGTCTAGGCGCAGTTGACCTCGGCAGAGGTCCAGCTTCGGGCGACAAAGGAAAAGGCCGAGGCACGGGCCCAAAAAATTGAGGAGCTCCAGTCTCAACTAAGCTCGGTCGTCTCTGATCGAGAGACTCTTGCCAAGGAGCTCGAAGCGACCAAGTCGGTGGTTTAAGTGACCAAATCTGATGATGACAATATGGTGGCCCAGTATAAGGCCGATGCTGAGGTAGCTCAGGACCGGCTGAAAGGTATCATCGAGCACGCGAAGCGGTAGTCCCAAAGGGAGTCCCTCGTGGAAATTCATGCTCGGGGTTTCAATTTATCGGTTGAGATCGAAAGTGCTAAGGGGCTCGAAGCCGAGGCCAAGAAATTGGCGTATCCCGTGGACGAAGAAGACTCTGAGGGTTCGAACAGATCCGAGGGCGGAGAGGATTTCGAAGAACCTAGTGACGAGACGGGCTCCGGTGAAGACCGGGCCGTTTACGTGCCTTGTATATTTTTCTTTGTTTTCATATTTTTGTACTTTTGTACTTTTTTGTAAAGGCCATTTGGCCTTTGTAAAGATCTTTTCATATATAATATATAAAGCCTTTTTTTTCCCTTCGACAGTTTTTAAGCTTGTTTTCTTTCGCTTTATTCTTTATGTTTGCAAAGATCGAAATGCCTTAGCATGTAATAATCAGGTAAAATTCGAAGGTTCGAAGAAGTCTCGCCTTCGATATTATTTTGTTTAAGAATCGTGGGGGCTCGGTATGACCGGGAGCTTTCCCCAAAATACTTAGAACTTTTTGGATTATAATTTGCTGAGGGTAGCCTTTCTAACCGATTTAGAAATTTTGAAGGCCTTGTTTTTTATTACGGGTCTCGGACATCTCCGAGCCATTTTAATACGACTGTATCCTTTCTAGTTCGGGTGTTGCCTAGTGGGCTTGTTACCCCGAGTCATCCGGGCTTAACTGAGATAACCGTTCCCAAATGGGAGTGGTCATAGCCTTTAAAGTTCGGGCATTTTCAAATAAGCTTTGTGCCCCCGGGTTTCATTGTCCCAGGCTATCCGAATTTGCCTCGGGCGGCAGTCCCCGAGTGAGGTGGCCCTTGGGCTCGATGTCCTTAGGGGATCAAATTTAAGAAAGAAAAAAATATTTTCAAGAGGAAAAATATTTATCCGCAAGGTAGAAACTTCCTTTCAATTTTCTACATAATATACAAAGTTACACATGTGTTCAGGATTTTGTGTCCGGGCCCGAGCAGTCCATGCGGGCATGGTTCATTCGATCGTTTGGACCTTTCAGTAAATCCTATCGATCGAGCCTAGACTATTCGAGCATAAAATTTCTTTCCTTGCCATAATCGTTATCTAGGTGATGCCCCCCAGTGTTCGAGGTCGATCATAGAGAGGCCTCGGATACTGTTGACAACCGATCTTCGATTCTAAGTTAGCATGATCCACTGTTGCCTCATTAAAAACCTTGCCGGAAAACCCATTTGAGACAAAATCGGTTCAAGGGAAAAAGAGTGCAACGCGTGCTTTCAGGTCTAAAAATTGTATCGTTCTTTGATGACTACCTGCAAGCATTAGTTCAAGATGTAGATAAATAAAAGAAGTAAGTGGGGTCGTACCTTAGCAGTAATACAATTTCAATTGAGTTACGTTCCAGTTGTTCGGTAGTCGTTCATCGTTCATTGCTCCGAGTTTGTACGGTCCTTTTCCGGTGATCTCGATAATTTGATACGGACCTTCCCAATTCGGCCCCAGCTTTCCTTCGTTCGGGTTCCGGGTGTTTAATGTGACCTTCCTCAACACTATGTCCCCGAAATTAAAGTGTTGAAGGTTAGCTCTCCAATTGTAGTGCCTCTCGATTCGTTGTTTTTGGGCGGCCATTCAGATAAGGGCTTTACGCCTTTAGTTTAGCAGTTCCAGGCTCGTATTCATGGTCTCGTTGTTTGATTCTTCAGTTTCATATCGGAACCTGAGACTCGGTTCTCCGACTTTGACCGGTATTAGAGCTTTGGCACTGTAAACTAACAAGAATGGGGTGGCCCTGGTACTGGACTTCGAGGTCGTACGGTATGCCCATAGGACTTCGGGCAAGATTTCTTTCCATTTTCCTTTGGCGTCGGTCAATCTCTTTCTGAGGTTCTGAAGTATGGTTTTGTTCGTGGATTCCGCTTTCCCGTTCCCACTAGGGTGATGGGGTGTTGACAGGATTCTTTTGATCTTATGATCTTCGAGAAACTTGCTTACTTTACTGCCGATAAACTGCTTCCCATTGTCACATACGATCTCGGCCGGCATTCTGAACCGACATATTATGTGGTCCCAAATGAAATCAATGACTTCCTTCTCCCTGAATTTCTCAAACGCCTGGGCTTCCACCCATTTAGAAAAATACTCAGTCATAAACAATATAAATTGTGCCTTACCGGATGCCCATGGGAGGGGGCCGACGATGTCCATTCCCCATTTCATGAACGGCCAGGGGGACAAAACCGAATGTAGTAGCTCGTTGGGCTGATGAATCATCGAAGCATGCCTTTGACATCCGTCGCATTTTCGTATGAACTCCTTCGTGTCCTTTTCCATGTCGATCCAATAGTATCCGACTCTGATTATTTTTCAAACCAATGATTCGACACCCGAATGATTTCCACAGGTGCCTTCGTGGATTTCCCTTAGAACATACTTGGTGTCTTTGGGTCCTAGACATATTGCAAGTGGGCCATCGAACGTTCTCCGGAACAGTGTACCGTCTTCGGACAGACTGAACCGGGCCGCCTTTGTACGCAGAGTTCTCGATTCCTTAGGGTCTGAAGATAGTTTTCCGGTCTTCAGATACTCTATGTATTTTTTTCTCCAGTCCCAAGTTAGGCTTGTTAAGTTTATCTCGACGTGACCTTCTTCCACTACCAATCTCATGAGTTGTACGACCGCCCCCGAGTTGAACTCATCGTCGTTGACCAATGATCCTAAATTAGCAAGGGCATCGGCTTCGCCGTTTTGATCCCGAGGCACATGTTGTAGAGTCCACTCCTTGAACCGATGTAACGTCACCTGTAGTGTATCCAAGCATCTTTGCATTATTTCCTCTCTGACTTCGAACGTCCCATTAACCTGGTTCACCACAAGGAGGGAGTCGCATTTAGCTTCAATCACCTCTACCCCCAAGCTTTTGGCCAGTTCGAGACCTGCAATCATGGCCTCATACTCGTCTTCATTGTTAGTTAATTACACAGTCTTGATAGATTGTCTGATTACATTACATGTTGGTGGCTTCAATACAATGCCGAGACCAAGCGCTGTCTGTAAAGAGGGTCTATATTCTCGAAGAAGTCCCCGAGTTTAACAACAACTCTCTTTCGATCTCGGGTATTAGGGTCGGCATAAAGTCAGCCACAAAGTCTGCCAAAATTTGAGACTTAATGGCAGTCCGAGGCCGATATTCGATATCGTACCCACTGATCTCTACGACCCATTTGGCCAACCGTCCCGAGAGCTCGGGTTTATGCATTACATTCCTTAATGGGTAAGTTGTTGCGACACATATGGGGTGACATTGGAAGTACGATTTTAGCTTCCTAAAGGCACTTAGCAAAGCGAGCACTAACTTTTCTAGGTGAGGGTATCTAGTTTCGATCTCGCCTAGAGTCCTGCTAACATAGTAAATTGGAAATTGCGTACCTTTTTCTTCCCGGACCAGGACTCCACTTACCGCTATCTCCGATACTGCCAAGTATAGGTACATCTGTTTGTCTGTCTTCGATGTGTGAAACAGCGGTGGGCTCGATAGATATCGCTTGAGCTCCTCCAAGGCTCGTTGGCACTCCGGGGTCCGTGAGAAGTTATTCTTTTTCTTCAACAGTGAGAAGAAATGGTGGCTCTTGTCAGATGACCTCAAAATAAATCGTCCCAAGGTGGCTATGCATCTGGTTAACCTTTGTACGGCCTTTATGTTGTCCACAACAGTGATATCTTCAATGGCCTTGATCTTATCAGGGTTGATCTTGATTCCTCGGTTGGATACCATGAACTCGAGGAATTTACCGGACCCGACCCCGAATGCACATTTCTTCGGGTTCAGCTTCATATTATATTTATTCAATATGCTAAAGGTTTCCTGCAAATGTTTCAAATGGTCCTCTGCTCGCACGGACTTAACCAACATATCGTCAATGTAAACCTCCATTTATTTTCCTATTTGTTCTTCGAACATCCGATTTACTAGGCGTTGGTAAGTGGCGTCAGCATCTTTTAGTCCGAACGGCATCACGTTATAGCAGTAGGTGCCGTACTTGATGATGAAGGAAGTTTTTTCCCGATCACCCAGGTCCATCCAAATTTGATTGTACCCGGAATATGCGTCGAGAAAATTGAGGATCTCATGGCCGGCCGTCGCATCGATCATGCGATCGATGTTAGGTAAAGGGAAAGAGTCCTTGGGACACGCCTTATTCAGATCTTTATAATCCACACACATTATTAATTTGTTCCCCTTTTTAGGGACTACTACTACGTTTGCTAGCCAGTCTGAGTATTTTAGCTCCCGGATAGATCCTACTTTAAGGAGTTTAGATACCTCGCCCTTGATGAAATAATGTTTAACCTCGGACTGGGGTCTCCTCTTCTGCTTGACTGGGTGGAACTTCGGGTCCAAGCTTAGCCTGTGAGTGGTTATTTCTAGCGGGATCCCTATCATATCAAGGTGGGACCAAGCGAAACAATCTTCGTTAGCTATAAGAAATTGAATGAGTTTTTTCCTGAGCTCGGGATTCAACCCCGTGCCCAAGTATACCTTTCGATCGGGCAAGCGTTTGATCACTACGACTTGCTCCAGTTACTCGACCATCGATTTGGTAGCATCGGAATCATCGGGAGCTATGAAAGGCCTGGGAACCCCGTAATTGTTGTCCTCACCCATCTCCCGTTTCTCTGGTTGGGGCGGAGTCGGTGTCATTAGTTGGTATTTGGTTTCTCCCTTGTTGACCGGACCCAGCTCCTTAGGTGCCATAAGTGTTGATATCGAGACCACCTCGTCGACTGCAAATATCTCTTTGGCGGCCGGTTGTTCTCCTTAAATTGTTTTAGTTCCTCCCGGCATCGGGAACTTCAATACTTGGTACAGAGTCGAGGGTACCACCCTCATGCTGTGAATCCATGGTCTTTTGAACAGAGCATTGTACCTCATGTCCCCTTCGATCACATAGAACTTTATTTCTTGAACGGTCCCAGCGGTGTTCACCGGTAACGTTATCTCCCCTTTAGTGGTCTCACATGCCATGTTAAATCCGTTCAGGACTCGGACCGCAGGCACGATCTGATCTTGCAGGCCGAGATGTTCCACGACCCTCGATCTGATGATGTTGGCCGAGCTACCTGGATCAATTAACACACACTTAACTCGAGATTTATTTATAAGTACTGATATTACCAGTGCATCGTTATGGGGCTGCACGATCCCCTCAGCGTCTTCGTCGTTGAAGGACAAGGTTCCCTCCGGCACGTAATTCCGAGTCCTTTTTTCCCTTGTGATAGATACTTTGGTGTGCTTCAGCATCAGCTCCTGGGGAACATCGACCCCTCCGATGATCATGTTAATGAGGTGTTGAGGTTCCTCCTGTTCAACTTGTTTACCAAAATCTCTGTTCCTAAAGTTGTTCTTGGCTCGATAACTCAGGAACTCTCGGAGATGCCTGTTATTGAATAGCCGGGCTACTTCCTCTCTTAATTGTCGGCAATCTTCTGTCCTGTGACTGTGAGTGCCATGATATTTGCACATTAGGTTAGGATCCCTTTTGGCTGGATCAGATTGTAGAGGTCGAGGCCATTTGGTGTCTTTGATACGTCCAATGGCGGATACGATGGCGGCAGCATCGCCGTTAAAATTGTATTCCGATAGCCTTGGCACTTCTTTCCGCTTGATGGGCCTGTCGAAACTATTTTTGCTCATGAGTCCCCAGTTGTTTTGACCTTGATCACTTCTTATTTTGATTTTAATGTGGTTTCGCACAGATCCACTACCTCTTCGGTCTCCATTATATGGCTGATACCGATCCCTGTTCGACCTTGGTTCACAATCAATGTCTCTCCTGACCTGATGAGATAAACGGACCCGGAAGGGACCCCAAGTTGATCATTTTCGACCCTTATTTTTGATTGATACCGATTATGCACATCGGCCCAGGTGACAGCCTGGTACTCCACCATATTTTGCTTCAACTGCTGTGAAGCCAACGAGCTTCGAACATTGAGTCCCTGGGTGAAGGCTTGAATGGCCCAATCATCTGCGACTGGAGGCAACTCCATCCGTTCCATTTGGAACCGGGACACGAATTCCATGAGCATCTCATTATCCCTCTGCTTTACTTTGAAAAGGTCTGACTTCCTGGTCTCGACCTTGATAGCCCTGATGTGTGCTTTTACGAATGAATCTTCAAGCATAGCAAATGAGTCAGTAGAATTAGGAGGTAGGTTGTGATACCATATCATAGCTCCATTGGATAGAGTTTCCCCAAACCTTTTCAGCAGGACAGAATCGATCTCGTCATCCTCCAAGTCATTCCCTTTGATGGCGCATGTATAGGAGGTCACATGCTCATTTGGGTCGGTCGTTCCGTTGTACTTAGGAATTTCGGGCATGCAAAACTTTTTCGGGATCGGCTTTGGCACTGCGCTCGGAGGAAAAGGGTTTTGAACAAACTTCTTGGAATCTAGGCCCTTCAATATCAGAGGTGCTCCAGGGATTTGGTCGACCCTAAAATTGTAGGTTTCCACCTTTTTGTCCTTGGCTTCGATTTTCTTATCCCCCAATTATATCTGTTTTGTCAAATCCTTGAGAATTTTTATGATCTCGGGGTTAGTCCCCGATTCATTTTCATTCGGCTTCTCTGTGATCGGTTCATTTCTGCGGGTAACATCTCGGGATGGCTCGGGATCAACCCTGCTCGGCGCTCGGCTATGGTTCTGCAGTGGGGCTATCGCCGCCTGTTGAGCTTATAACATTTCGAAGATCACTCGCAAGTTGATCCCATATTTTTCACCGTCGTGCGTATTCTGGGAAATTGGTCGGGATTCCCTGCGTACGTTGTTCTCGGGATCGGTAGGCAAATTTGTATTGATGGCCACATGCGAACTGGCATCGATGGGATCTGCCACCGGGACTCCGCCGAGATCGGCTGGGGGCACCTCGTTATCGGGTGCTACATTGTTGTTTTTGCCATGGTGGCTGGACTCCGTATTCCGTATCCGTGTTTCGATCTTAACCTGGAATCAAAGATACTCCAAAGAACAAGTGTAAAATAGGGTGTGTTACGAGAATTTGTATCAAATCGCCGCTATTATCCTTAGCCCCACGGTGGGCGCCAAACTATTTACCCTAAAAAATACATAACAATTGAATTTATAAGTGATTTTAAGGATACGCGGATTAAATTGATACAAAGCGATAAATTAAGTTGCTATTGAATAAATAAAGATCAAACAAATTCAAACCACATGAGTTGGATAGTTTCAACTTTGATGGAATAATCTCTCTCGAGCCTGGCTAACCACGACCGGTGTCAGTCAAAAAAGAACAAAAGCTTAAAGACATAGAAAATAGTAATATATTGCTTCTGAGTACGTGTTACAATGTGTCAAAATGAATTATTAGGCCCCCATTACATAGTAGGGGAGTCCTATTTTAGGTACAACTCTATAAAAGACAAAAATATCTTCTAATTCATCGATTGCCGGCTTCTTATCGATACGCGCCGAGATCCCCGCCGTAATATTTGGCCGTTCCCGGATATTTCAGCCTTCTATTGGCTATGTTGGATTGTCTGACAATGTTCTTCGAAGTCATACGAGGCTAGGACCAATTCCGGGATCATGGCCTCGATTTTCTTGAAGGCAGGCATCATGCCCCCGGGTTCTAGTCCGGTAGGACTTTGGCTCGATTTCGGTCCCTTATTGCTATGTCTCGAGCTTGGCTTATCTTATTGGAAGTTAGGATGCACCACGAGCTTGATTTCACCCGTATACAGATCGAAGGTGAAAAGTATCAGCCAATCCGAGATTAAGGGGGATTTGCTATTATTATGCAATTAGTTACGAGTCAATAATTTAATAAAAAGTAAACGCAATTAATGAACATAATGGGTAGGCATTGGATGAGATAGACAATTACGAGTGGAAGGGATTGCTATTTAAACCCTTATTCCCAATATTGTATCACGTCTGAAAAATTACTTATTACTCTCGCGGTCATAGCATTTTATATCTGGCAATTCAAGATCTGAGCGATACAAGAGAAGAGTTATTCTCATTAATAAGATTTTCCTTTTCTTTTACTTTATTTCTTTATTATTGTGTTCATTGTCTATTCAATTTCATACTTTCTTATCTGGAAAAGTGAATCAATTCGATTGTCACTGCACAAAAATATAATTTCAATTTCTTTGACCTACAAATCTAATTTTGGCTTAGAAATTTTGATTCCCCTGTTGGGATCCGAACAATGTATTTTTTCCATTTATTTATCTGCGAACAAATTATGTCTGAAATTAGTCAAACTAATCAGTATGAGAGTAGTCAAGAGGTGACACCACAAAAGTCACTTGAGAATTTACCACGTCAATTTCGAAATAATTCACCATTAATGTCACGACCCAAAATCCCACCAAAGGTCGTGATGACATCTAACCCGCTGTTTTCCTCTTAACGAGATTAGCGAAGTAACTTACCTCTTCCTGGGCTAGCTTCAGCCACAAATCGCGTCAAACCTCGCTCTAACCCTCCAATCACACAAATCCAAGCCAAATATCATTATAGAAAGTAAAACAATGTTATAGGAAGTGATATCAAATCATAAAGCTTCGATCTTTAATGAATTTCTAAAAAGTCAACAAAAGTCAACTCTGGTCCACATGCCCAAAATCCGAATACAATACCAAAATCCGATTATCCAAAACCTGCCGAGTCCAAATATATAGTTAGTTTCCAAAACTTCGGGTCCAAATTGATGGTCAAAACCCTAAAATACACTCTCTTAAAATATAGACAAAAAATCCCAAATTTCCTTTCAAAATTCCATGTTTTATATGTTGAAATCCATGTAGATCTTTAAAATACAATCACAAATAGGTAGAAATCACTTACCCTCTTGCAATGTATGAAGATCCCAATGAAAAATTGTCTTTCTTCAAGTCTAGGGCTCAAAATATGAAAGAATAGGTAAAAGTCTCGAAATTACTTCTTAAATAATCTGACCAGAAGTACCCTTCGCGAACACGATAAGAGCCTCGCGTTCACGAAGCACAAATGTTGTTGTCCAGAAATTGATCTACGCGATCGCGTCTGAGCCTCAGAATAGCGAAAGCCATCGAACCAACACAACACGAAAGCGAGCTCCACCTCGCGAATGCGAAAGCTAACGAGCTGCCCAACCTCCTCCGACTCTATGCAAACACGACAAATGACATGCGGACACAGAGTCCTATCATCCAACGAACGCGAACATACCACGTGAATGCAAAGAATAAAGCTCCAGATACCAAAACCCACATCGTGAATGCGACCCCTGGACCACGAACGAGGAGCACAAATGCCTAGATGGCCAAAATCCTTCTTCGTGATCTCGAGCCTAGCTCCGCGATTGTGAAGCACTGCAAAACACCAGCAACTCAGCTGCTCCAAAACACATAAAATGGTCCAAAACCGCCCCGAATTACACCTGAGCCCCTCAGGACCCCGTCCAATCGTACTAATAAGTCCCAATACAACATCCAAACATATAAAAATGCTTAAAACACTCAAACTTAAGGCTTTCCAATTGAGAATAACGCTATCAAATCAATCCCGAACTACTTTAACATCAAAACGAACCATTCACACAAATTATAATATATCATATGAAGCTATTCCAGGCCTCAAATCGCCAAATGAAATACTAAAGCTCAAAACGACCGGTCAGGCCTTTACATTCTCCCCTATTTTGTTACACCTCGTGTTTTCGTACGTGAGAGTACGTCGTAAGTCAATTGATGTAAGCTCAGAAATCAGATCATCATTGAAATTACATAAAGTATGTTAATAATATTATCGTGGAGGTTACAAATATATATGATCATGAATAATAAGTACCAAGAGGATTGGAATGCTTAGAAGCTAAACGAATTGAAGAAAATAAGTTTTGTCGAAAATCGACAGGTTGGGAATGTTATAAAATATTCTTTTGGGGAGATACTAGGGTGATTAACATGATAAGGAGGTTATGTTATGAGTTATTTCAGTCGTATGATAGTTGTGTGTTACGTTTTGAAGTCAAGCGAGTTGTGGAACAAAAGTTGGCAAAGGTCATAACTAGTTACATTCGTAAATATGCTGAAAATTAGGTGAAATGTAGCTGAGCTTTTCTCCCAATATACTTGGAATTATGGGATGATGTACCTACCAAATTGAAGATATACGAGTCAAGCTTGTGTCCTAAACCGTTCGTCGGTGCGATATCGGAGTAGAGCGATATTTGCGTTTTCGCAAGGCTACGCAAAAAGCTCACATTAGGACCCACTTAGGCGGCGGTCGACCTACTTCACTTTAAAAATGATTTTGGACGACCTTTAGTTCTCATTTATCAACCCAAGTTCATCTCGAATATCAAAAATGATTTGGACGACCTTTGAAGTGGAATCCAAGTGATTACACCATATTTCACCATCAAAAGTTAGTTCTAGTGAAGAACAACACATGTTTGAGGTTGTGTTGTCATTGAGGATAATTGTGGGCTGTGTTTGGATGAAATTTCAAGTTGTTGCTACTGCTTAAGGTGAGTATAACAGCCTACTAATTATGCTTAAGCTTATTTGTATGTTGGTTAAGTTGTTAGGATGATAAACTACAAGATAATGCTTGGAGTTATTATTCTTGATGGGTAGTTTTGCAAGTTGCTCTTATGAACTTTAAGTGGCTAGAAATTATGGGAAATAAATTGGATATGATATTGTTAGTATGATTATGTTGGTTTACATGTCAAGCTTATTGAGGAAATCAGTAACTGGAAAAGGAAATGGCAATAAAGCACTTGGAAGTTATCCATAGTGATATTATCTTGTGTTGGGCTATTTCTAGTAACTTTGAAATTAAGTAGAAGGTTGAAAATCCTTTAAACAGTATTGGTTGTTATACTGGATATATTACAAAGTTCAAGGATGAATGATAATATGGTTGAAGGGTGCTAAAAGGATTCAATTTGAGCTTGCCGCTCGTCGTGATATGTTGACGACTTGTTAATGAAATACTTTGTACCCTATTGTTGATGTTGTTCTTATTGTATTGCTCTGGTTGTTTTTGTTGGTATATGGTATTGGAGGAGGCCCTTGTTACAGGGAAGATATTTCCCAAATTTACGTAAACGATCTACTAGCTAAAGTTACGGACTTAGCCTTTACTCAACACAGATCTTAAATCTCCTTATGCTATGGTAGATTTAGTTGAGTTGTTTGAAAAGTTGCTTGGAAGGTATTAAGGACTCAACGGGGTTAAGGTATGTTAAGGCTAAAGCTTTCCTTCATTTTGGCATGATCCCGTAACTGCATGCATTTGATAACGAGACACAAGGAGAAGTTTGTATTCCTGAATTTATGTACATTATCCTAGTCTCATAAGTTACAGTATTCTCCCTTATTGAGAATTTATAGCCAGTTAAGTATTGTCTTCTTTCAGTCAAGAGAGTAGAGGGTCTATAAATATATATAGTATTATAGTATTTTTACCACCACCGAGCTATAATCGGTGGGCAGGACCCTATTGGGCAACCTCTGATCAGATGGTAAGTTATATACCGAGCTTACTATGGCCGAGAGCCTATGAGGGAGCCCAGAATTGTCGAGATACCGAGCGTAGTATGGCCGAGCGCTTATGAACGAGCCTAGTACTGCAGAGTATTTACGCATACCGAGCCTTATATGGTTGGACAACTATTTTACTTACTATATTGAGAGAGTTGAGTCTGTATCAGTAGGTAAGCATATCTTCAGATCATATTTGACTCCCAGTTACTTTTAGCTATTATATTATTAGTTCAGTATCAGCTTTCAGTTATTCTTTTGCCTTACATACTCGGTACATTATTTCGTAACGACGTCCCTTTTTTTGGGGATGCTCCATTTCATGCCTACAATTCTTGATAGATAGCCGGATAGATCTTCCTAGTAGACAGAGCCAAACATTAGCCTGATTGGTGAGCTCCACTCCCCCAAACTTACCAGGTTTAGACTTCAGAGTCCATTTTATATATAGAGGTTAGATGGGTAGGTCGAGGTCCTGTCCTGACCACGATACAACTCTGTTATCTCTAGAGGTTTATAGACGAGTCCTGTATATTTTGTATATCAGTATTGTGGCCTTACCAGCCCTGTGTACATGTTCATTTTTGTATTGATGGTTGTAGACGTTAATAGCGACCTCGTCGGCCTTCACAGTTATATATATGAGCTTTTGGGTATGTTTAACCCTTAGATGAGAGAAATGTTATTTTTAGATGATTCAGAATATGGCATCGTTGGCCTATGTTGAGAGCTACCCCTCAAGAGTTCACAGTTACAAGTGGTATGCTCGGGCCGAGTATGGCACCGGGTGCCAGCTACGCCTCCCCAGGTTTAGGGCATGACAAACCTTGTATTAGAGCAGTTCTATCCTAGGGAATCTACAAGCCGTGTCTAGTAGAGCCTTGTTTATAAATGTGTTGTGCACCACATTATATAAACATGAAGCTACAAGGCATTTAGGAGTATGTTACCCTTCTTTCAAATCCAAATCGTGCTATAGAGCTGAGTCATAAGAGTTTGAGTCAGGACTTATGTTTTCTAATGATACAAAGATGCTTGCCATCAAAAACATTACATCTAGCCAGAGGTCTAATTCAGCAACAGGTAAGGGCACTAGTGGAGAGAGAGTTCTTGACAACGTGGCCCAGTTTGAGGCCCTATTAGATCGTGCATACCAGACGGGAAAATTTCCTGTTTAAGACCATAAGACGGGAATATCTAACACACACTCCGAATAGCAAGCCATGGGAGTATCAGAAGGTAAAAGTATAAGTATTAACAGGTAAAAGAAGCAAGGTAAAGAAGGGTACGAGGTACCAAGTTAGTGAGGATAATCTGTATTTACAATTCAGGCAGAGAAATATAGGCATTCTGGTTTAACTTCAACAATAACAGAGGTATGTACAATTAGCCACACCCATCTCAGTTATTCCTTATGGGAGCTAACAGATCTAGTTTAAGAGAAGGATGGATATCAAGATCCAACCGGGGTTAGAGTAACCCAAAATAGTGGATGGATTGTTAGTGTTAGCTGACATTTTTGAAGGATATTGCAAACGCGGTAATAGTTCTCCTTACTAGACACCCAGATGGTGCACTCTAGAATAGTATAGTTAGATATGAATACTAAAATGTTCAGAAAATTCAGAAGATAGGCACTAGAATCCTAGAAGGGATAAATATTTACCTTAATATGACTCCCATCCCTAGTAAAGAGAAAATGTTAGGTAACCCGAAGAGCCAGTGAGATGGAGCAAGGGGAGCTAAAAGTGAAAGAATATTTTGTTGAAGTTTTTAGAATAAAGTGATAGACAGAAATATTAGAAGGAGAACAAGAAGAGGGTAAATGAAGCATTATGAGTAAGATGTGATAAATGGGTGATAACGGTAAATCAAAATATGACAGGATGACAGAGTCTGCAGTCAAGTGAAGTAAAAGACAAGAGGTGATAGGCCTTGAGACAATAAAAGAGTATAAGCCATAAAGTCATATCCTCATTTCGAGAAATAAGTTGGTGACTCTAGTGTGATTACCAGAAGGAAAGGTTAGACCCCCAGAGTAATAGAAATCAGTATGGCCTAGTGAACAAGATAAACTAAACATGAATTAGGGATCATAATATTTGATAGTAGTCGACATCGTGAGAATTTTAGAGATTGTGTTCTGGTAATAATAGAATGGACAATAGAAAAATAACCTTTAAATGTCATTTAGGAAGACGCTTGCTTTAGCTTGCCTAAAGCAATCACTGTGAGCAGAGTTAAGCTTAAGGGACTAAGTGTGCCAATTACACTAGGTGTCACTCTCGTGCGTAAGAAATTCAGTTATCCCTGGTACAGAAGGGTTACAACAAGGAGAGTAAGGTTCATTGAAAATATAGAAAGACACCGAAGATGAAGAGGTAAAACATCTACATGTAAAACTTTAGAGCATTAAATGCTAGTACTCCCCTAAAGGGGGGAAGATGTTGTGATATAGTATTAATTTGGAGTTAAGTGATTCAAGTAACTATGAAATGATAAAGGAAGAATGCGATAAAAATTCGAAAGGGATGAGATTGCACTTATTCAAATCCTACAGATATGTTACGACTCCAGAACATTATGCAAGAACGACACCGGTGAGAGGCAGTAAGGGTTCCCGGCCAGGATGTTATTGATAAATAAATGTGAATGGACACTTGATATATAAGGAGTCAGTACGAGTGGTACGTTAAGACAAAGGACATAACTTCAGAGAGATTACACGGAATATAGATGTGAGAATGGACCAACGAGTAGTTAGTAGTTGATTTAGGAAGAGCCTAGTTATGGCTAAACAAGTAGTCACGGATAAATCAGCTGATTGTGCAAGATAAAAGTAGTGAATCCTAGCATACGGAATTCAGTCTCGCAGATACGAGATCGTAATCCTTGAGAAATATTCAGATAGGAGTTGGGGTGGTTAAAGGTACTGTATAAGTGTTACGGAAATAAAAGAGAGTGCCACTGGGGATATAGTCAAAATTTGAGTTCAGAAGTAACCCTACGAGCACAAGGGCACGGAGGTAAGTAACTAAGAATAATTATAGGAGAGTAAGAACATCGAAAATTCCGCCGGGTATACGATGCAATAAGCTCGCAGCTTTACAATAATCAAAAGGTCTCCCCTAAATACTACAACGGAAGACTAACTGAGGAAATAAGGAAGAAGGCTTCGAGCTAAGCATAGCAACCTGAATTCGATATTATAGAAATAATGATCTTGTAACACAAGTCTTATTAGAACATTGTATGCACTTCGTAAGAAAGTGGCACCTATCAGGGCTAATGAACGGGAAGTAAGATATCAAAAGTGATATTTGAGATCATATGAGTTATAGGAAATTACAATATTAGTGTGCACTAAGATAAGCTAAGTATTCATGCAGGAAGTGGTAGAACGACCAGGGAACGAAATTGCTTATATTTAAAGACAACTGAGAAGACAAAAGGAAATCTATGGTGCTAGCAAGTTAAAGAAAAGTTACGAGTAGTATAAATAGATATGTGTAGGTCGCAAGCTAATGTATGGTACAACGACAAGGTGTTAGGTAGATAGGAGTAGGGATAAGAAAATATGAGTGAGAAGGTGACGAGAATAGGTAAGGCCTCAGGATTAAGCCCATCAAAACAAGAGAGCTGATGGTTCCTTAAGTTATAGAAAGCTCAGTATAGCCTGAATGAACTCGGAGGAGTCGCATATAGAAGAGATGGAATGCTGCCCTGGTAGTAGAGAAAAGGGTGTAATTTTGATAGATAAGAGGATGTCGTTTAGGCCTTTGATTGAGTAATGATTTAAAGAAAAAGGGATTTCATAAATTGCACGGGATTTGAATACCCCCCATTAGATGAATCCTATTGGGATGCTATGAAATATGGTTATTGAAGTATAGTATCGTCCCTAGGTGGATCAGGAAAATCACTTCAGATGTTCCCCGATGAGACGTGAGCCTTATTGACAATGTATTACGTAAGAGGTTTCAAGTTATCAGTGGTAGATTATATATCAACATTAAGGTGAATCAACAATAGATGGACAAAATATACAAAGTATGGGATGAGATTAGGTTGTCATTCTTAAGATGAACAATAATGAGGAAGCATTAAAGGACTTAGATTTATACCTATAGGATAAGCAGTGAGAGAGTAACCTGAAGTTGGGTAGCAGATCTCCATAATAATAAACCAAAGTAAGTGTTATGGTGTAGTATGACCTACCTAGATGCAGTAAAGCCATAAGGATAGATAACTGAGGCTATGAAATAAATATAACAATAGTCGTAAGTTCTACTAAGTACCGAGCGAAGAACTTCATTACATCTATAGATTCCTTGAGGGACAGCTTGTCGTAGTTCTGTATATGTTCACAAAGTGAGGCCAAGAGATTGGCTAAAAGCTGGAGGGAAAAGGAGAGAAGAGTCGCATAGGCTCACATACAAGGACAGAGTGGTACATGCTGCATGACAGAAGGTGGAAACAGTTATAATATTGGAAGAATTTTGACCACAAGTCGTGGTGTGGGAAAGAGGCCTAAAGGGAAGAATGCCCTGGCCTTTTGGATTTATTCACAAAATAGTTGCCTAGATGGAAAGGACAATATTAAAGTATTCATAAGAGCTATAGGTTATGATACTGATAAGCGCATCAGTCAACATTCGAGGACGAATGTTACAAAGGGGGGAATGACGTTACACCCTATATTTTCGTACGTGAGACTACGTCGTAAGTCAATTGATGTAAGCTCAGAAATAAGATCATCGTTAAAAGTACATAAAGTAAGTTAATCATGTTACAGTGGAGGTTGCCTAGATGGAAAGGACAATATTAAAGTATTCGTAAGAGCTATAGGTTATGATACTGATAAGCGCATCAGTCAACATTTGAGGACGAATGTTACAAAGGGGGGAATGACGTTACACCCTATATTTTCGTACGTGAGACTACGTCGTAAGTCAATTGATGTAAGCTCAGAAATAAGATCATCGTTAAAAGTACATAAAGTAAGTTAATCATGTTACAGTGGAGGTTGCCTAGATGGAAAGGACAATATTAAAGTATTCGTAAGAGCTATAGGTTATGATACTGATAAGCGCATCAGTCAACATTCGAGGACGAATGTTACAAAGGGGGGAATGACGTTACACCCTATATTTTCGTACGTGAGACTACGTCGTAAGTCAATTGATGTAAGTTCAGAAATAAGATCATCGTTAAAAGTACATAAAGTAAGTTAATCATGTTACAGTGGAGGTTACAAATATTTAATATCATGAATAAAAAGTACCAAGAGGATTGGAAGGCTTAGAATCTAAATGAATTGAAGAAAATAAGTTTCATTGAAAGTCGATAGATTGGGAATGTTATAACATGTACGTTTGGGGTGCGACTAGGGTGATTAGCATGATAAGGAGGTTATGTTATGAATTATTTTAGTAGTATGATAGTTGTGTGTTATGTTTTGAATTCAAGCGAGTTGTGGAACAAAAGTTGGAAAAGGTCATCACTAGTTACATTCGTAAATGTGCTTAAACTTAGGTCAAATGTAGCTGAGCTTTTCTCTCAATATGCTTGGAATTACGGGATGATCCACCTACCACATTGAGGATATACGAGTCTAGTTTCTAACTCATTAAACCGTTCATCGATACAATATCGTAGTAGAGAGATATTTGCATTTTTGCGGGACCGCACAAGCAGCTCCCATTGGGACCCACTTAGGCGGTGGTCGACCTACTTCAATTTAAAAACGATTTGGACGACCATTATTTCTCAATTTTCGACCCAAATTGGTCCCTACACTCTCCTAACCCTCCTAACAGATACCATAAGGGTTTGAAGTGTAATTCAAGTGATTACACCATATTTCACCATCAAAAGTTAGTTCTAGTGAAGAACAACACATGTTTGAGGTTGTGTTGTCATTGAGGATAATTGTGGGCTGTGTTTGGATGAAATTTCAGCTTGTTTTTACTGCTTAAGGTGAGTATAACAACCTACTAATTATGCTTAAGCTTGTTTGTATGTTGGTTAAGTTGTTAGGATGATAAACTACAAGATAATACTTGGATTAGCTTGAGATGAATTCTTGATGGGTAGTTTTGCAAGTTGCTCTTATGAACTTTAAGTGGCTGGAAATTATGGGAAATAAATTTTCTATGATATTGTTAGTATGATTATGTTGGTTTACATGTCAAGCTTGTTGAGGAAATTGGTAACTGGAAAAGGAAATGGCTATAAAGCACTTGGAAGTTGTCTATAGTGATATTATCTTATGTTGGTCTATTTTGGGTAAGTTTGAAATTGAGTAGAAGGTTGGAAATACTTTAAAAGGTATTGGTTATTATACAAGATATATTACTTGATTCAAGGATGAATGATAATGGGTTTTCAGGGTGCTAAAAGGATTCAATCCGAGCTTGCCGCACGTCATGATATGTTGATGACTTGTTAATGAAATATTTTGTACCCTATTGTTGATGTTGTTCTTATTGCATTAATCTAGTTGTTGTTGTTGGTATATGGTATTGGATAAGGACCTTGTTACAGGGAAGATGTTTCCCAAATTTACGTAAACGAGCTACTAGCTTAAGTTACGGACTTAGACTTTACTCAACACGGATTTTGAATCTCCTTATGGTATGGTAGATTGAGTTGAGTTGTTTGAAGAGTTACTTGGAAGGTATTAAGGACTCAACGAGGTTAAGGTATGTTAAGCCTAAAGCTTTCCTTCATTTTGGCATGATCTTGTCACTACATGCGTTTGATAACGAGACATAAAGAGAAGTTCGTATTCCTGAATTTATGTACATTATCCCAGTCTCATAAGTTATAGTATTCTCCCTTATCGAGAATTTATATTAAGTTAAGTATTGTCTTCTTTCAGTTAAGAGAGCAGAGGGTCTATAAATATATACAGTATTATAGTATTTTCACCAACACCGAGCTATAATCGGTGGGCAAGCCCCTTTTGGGCAACATTTGATCAGATGGTAAGTTATATACCGCGCCTAATGTGGCCAAGCACCTATGAGCGGGCCCAGAATTGTCGAGATACCGAGCCTAGTATGGCCGAGCGCCTATGAGCGATCCTACTATGGAAGAGAAATTACACGTACCGAACCTTATAGGGCTGGACAACTATTTTACTTACTATATTGAGAGAGTTGAGTCAGTATCAACAGGTAAACATATCTTTATATGATCTTTGACTCCCAATTACTTTTAGTTATTACATTATCAATTCAGTCTTAGCTTTCAGTTATTCTAATGCCTTACATACTCGGTACATTATTTCTTACTGACGTCCCTTTTATCGGGCATGCTGCATTTCATGCCTGTAGGTCCTAATAGATAACCGGATAGACCTTCCCAGTAGACAGAGCCAAACTTCAGCCTTATTAGTAAGCTCCACTCCCCCGGAGTTACCACGTCTAGACTTCAGAGTCCATTTTATATATACAGGTTAGATGGGTAGGTCGAGGCCTTGTCTCGACCATGATTCAGTTCTGTTATCTCTGGAGGCTTATAGACGAGTCCTGTATATTTTGTATATCTGTATTGTGGCCTTGACAGCCCTGTGTACATGTTCAGTTTTGTGTTGCTGGTTGTAGACGTTCATGGCGGCCTCATCATCCTACACAGTTATGTATATGAGCTTTTGGGTATGTTTAACGCTCAGATGAGAGAAACATTATTTTCAGATGATTCAGGATATGGCCTCGTTGGCCTATGTTGAGGGCTACCCCTCCAGAGTTCATAGACACTGTATCACGTATACACACCCATGGTAAGTATTCCCGCCTATCACGCGGGTGACCCGGGTTTGATCCTCGGCAACGGCGCCAAAATTTGACGAGTGCAAAATACACACTTAAATTTCTGCTCGCTAATCAAAAATAGTATAGTATAATATTGAGTCCACAACGATTGGATTTAAACAGTATTCTCGTAGTTTCTATCTTGGTTTCTATCCAACATGATCAACAGTTGAGATTTATAAGATGTCTAACTAATATTAACTAATAATCTAAAGCTATTGACTAATGACAATCGAAACAAGGAATAAGCAAAGAAGATTATCAATGGGAGAAGATATGGTTTCGATAGGATAGGTGCAACATAATTGTTCGGGATCTAACTCTAGATCATTCACTTCTAATGTTCAAGTGAGTCTCTCAAATTCACTCAATTATTAGTTCAAACGTTCAGCAAAAACTCCTCTCTCGATTAAGTTTTAACCTCACTCTTACAAGGCATAAAACACACAATAAGTGCAAAACACTACCCGTTGCGCCCCATTTTTCTCGCAAAAAGCGGGCCTCGACATGTGACAACTCCTTTAAAGGATGGGAGATAGAGTGCTAAAGGAGAAAAGTCGCCACCTAACGATTTTTTAAGGTGCGTTAGGGCACCTATTATGCAGATAACTCTGTTTGACTAGTCAATGCCACCAAAGATCGAGTAAGGGATCAATTTACCTCAAAGAGAAGGTGTTAGGCACTCCTCGAGGTCCACAACTGTGGATCCCAACCAAACTTAAGACATAGAAAGCAAGAAGTTTGAGAAATTTTATTATTAAAAGACTTTGAGGAAATACAAACACTTGATTCAAATATAAAAAGGGAATAAAATGGGGGGTCCTATGTTTTTTAGCCTAAAGGATCACCCTGTGCAACATAAATAATACTTCGTAACCCCCTCAAGATGGGATGTTACTCATATTATTCAGGGGGCACCGACTATCATCTCCTGCTACCCGATTACTATGTTAAAGTTGTTACCTATAAGCGTTCTAATTCTATAATAGGCCGTACCCTATGCGTGCACTACCCGTCCCATACCTTTGGTCCAGGAGGTGTTGGACCTTTACTTTGGATGGTTCTAGACCTCACTTAGGCTTCTCAGAAATGTCAAAACTAGGCGACATACGAAACACATTGGACTTCACATATAGGCTGTCAAGGCTCAAGTTTGCCTCCACTTTTAAGCAACAAATGCACGCAAGACAAATTGTATGTTGAGCAGTTCAGAATTAAGAACTTAGATCCCTGTAGACATGATTTCTATGGGACAAGACGTTAAGGCATGCAAGCAGTTTCAGAAACCAAGCGTCGCCCATAGACAGGATTGTACAGTTGTCGCATATTAATTGTTGAAATTGCAGATTTCCAGTTATTAATCCTGTAGATGTTGCATCTAAGTGATTTATGTAGTAAAGACAATGGAATCTATCGGGAGAAACCTAGAATTACTCACGCTTTTGATAGTGGTCTAAGTGAACAATAAACAATGTTAAGAGAGGGGCATCATTAATAGTTATTAAGGCGAATTGTAGTATCCTATAGGCAAGAGCTTTAACGATTAGCACTTGGAATTGATTTTATTGTTATACTTAGTCCTATAGGCATGGTTTCTATTGAACAGTGTGATACAATAGCAAATGAAATGATCCAAATCCTATAGGCATGACTTCTAGCAATGCAAATTGAAGGAAAGTTCAACGATATTTATTTCCTATGGGCATGTTTTCTAATAACATGTAGCAACAAGGATAATTGAAGCATTTGAGCTCATGCTTTGCTAGTAGACAAGTAGTGTGAGTGTGTGCTTCTCCTAATAGCATGATTTCTATAGCGTACATAGAGAGTGAACGACACATATAGCAAACACATTATTAAGTTCTATAGGCATGTTATCTACCCATCGCATGTAAATATTAAAATCTACCCCATTCCCTTTTACTAACAACCCCAATTGTTTATACAAAGATTATTACATGCCCGATAATGAGTAAAAGTAACAGCATTACATAACTGTAATAATAGGCCCACAACAGGCCCAAATAAAAATAAATACCCAGCATTGCCTGGGCCTTCAATAACTCTTACACAGCGTACCCAGGCCTTCAACAAAGAGCCACATTCAATACACGACTCAGGGATCCATAGAGGAGTCCAAAACCAATTTACTCAACCACAACACCAAATGTTGCATAACTTGAACCAACCAATTCAGGTACACAACACATAACAGGGGGAAGTAGAGTAAATAGGAACAACTTTGAGATTGAGGGAGTGACTAAGGACCAAGCCCTAGTGTGTCATAGTTCACAAGGGCCTCAATTGGACCCCGAGCAGTGCTCACACTAGGGAGGCCGACAACAGAACCTAGATAGCCTTGGCTTTCAGCCAGCTAAGAATGAGGAGTTCATAATAGCATGAGTAGCAAGTAAGGAGAGTGGATAGTGATAAAGGGACAAAAGTTAGGTGATACACTTATACTTAAAATAGACATAGCCAAGTTGAGCATACAAAGCAGCTAATCAAGCGGATCATAAGACTTTGTTCAGTAGAACTTCAACATTTAGCAAAGTAGCACATAACAAACACATATTGGGAGAGTTAGGGGGAGGAACAGGTTTGCAAAGTTTGACAGAAATTAACACTAACAGGTTGAGACTTACGAAGTCCAATTTAGGCTAAGTATACTGTCACGCCCCAAAATCGCGGAGCGCGACCGGCGCTCAACCGAGTGAACCCGACCGAGTAAGCCTGTTAGATTTCATTCTACCCAAACTCATCCACGAATAGAGATAATACATATTTTCATTAATTAGACGAAAATGTGTTCATGTCTACAATACCAATTCATTTCCAATAGTTTCATCATTTTTAAAGTCTCAAATGGACAAGTAATACAACCACAACATAACATAGTTTGTCTTTCCCCAGCACCAATACACAACCCATACTATGTCTATGGAGCCTCTATAGATAAAGAAGAGTACAATGATAATGCCGGCAACAAGGCCCCGGCTATACCTCAAACAGAATACACAAGTACAAAAGATTCATGACCCCGGAATGAAGGGATCACCAAGTCAGTTGGGAAGAAGGTGCACTGCTATCACTGATCAATATCTCCTGCTGTGGAACCACCTGCATCCATTGAAAGATGCAGCGCCCCCGGCAAAAGGGACGTTAGTACCGTCGAATAGTACTAGTATGTATAACTAAACACCCTCTCAATAGAATGACAAATAATACAACAAGATTATCATAATATCAATGAAAGTCTTAATCAACATCAAACCTCAATTCAGGATCAAGACAGTGTTCAAATTAATTTCCATATCTCATATTATGAGAATTTTAGTATCGATATACCATTGTTCACAATACTAATATTCACAATACCAATGCCACCGTACTTTTAGCACGGAGTTCGATCACAACCCGATCGGCTAGGCTATCTCATTAGAGAATCAACCACAATTACTATCAATACCAATACAACCATAAATTTAGTACGAAGTTCGATCACGACCCAATCGGCTAGGCCATCTCATTAGAGACATCAACCATAATTACTATCAATACCAATTTCCAGCACAATCACCACCATGTGTTCGGCATGGTGTCCATATTCAGTATTTCATGCTCACCTTATCAATTTCAAATATCATCCTCATCATCAACAACAAACACAATTCAAATCAAAGTGTGTAGTACACGTGTGAGCAATTTAGAGTCTAATGCACATAGAGATATTTCACAAAATTTGACATGATAGCCTTCATTTGAACTTGACTTAAAGTCGAAACATTATTAATGCATAGCCCATACTTTAACGCATTCTCCATTGATAACATAACATGAATAGAGCATTTGGGATGCTTGTTGAACATATATCTTTCAACCCAATCTTACTCGGAATAGCCAATTTCATAATGAATCACTCGGGACTTACATAATTTACATGAATATCATGGGATTCAATTCTAAGAGAAGAGTTTAGCCAACATACCTCATTGGAGCTTCCTTAAACTCTCAAACATTCCGGAATTCTTAGCAACTTCAATCTATTTTAGAAATATAAAAAATTGAATCAAAATTAGGAAGGTGTTTATGGTTCTAGCTCATTTGAGCATTTTATCAAACACTAGGTGTGCATAAGGTTTCAAGGTCTTTTTATGGAGGATTCCATCATCCCACAACCCAATCTTTACCATGCTTAGTTCAACAATCTTCCTACACCCCTTGATATCACATGAATGTAAAATAATCAACTCTTATGCCCAAAAATTATCTTGCTAATTACCTATTTTTAGATGATTTCGAAATTAGGGTTTAGGGTATAGAATCTTACCTCTAGGATGAAGACTTAGTGAGATTCCCTTCTTAATCTTTCAAAACTTGAGCAAGAGTTGAAGAAAATTTATTGAAGAACACCTTCTCACTCTAGGGCACTCTCTATCACTCTAAAATATCAGATTATGTCTCAAAAATGGCCCAAAACGTGTATTTAACGAAGTAGGGTCGGGTTTTAAAAACGCAAAAATGAAGCTCCGGAATAGGTTTTGCAGTCGCATATGCGACCGCATAATGGTTATGCGGACCGCATATCGGTCGCATAATTGGTTACAAAATAGCTAAAAGAACTGTCTGTGTATGTGGTCACTATGCGGTCCGCATAACTGTTATGCGGTCTCATAATGCACCGCATAACAGTTATGCGGTCACATAGTCGACCGCATTGTTGCTTCCATCTGACCCAATTAACTGCCTCGCTCTGCGGCCATTATGTGGTCCGCAGTGTGATTCTGCGGTTGCATAATGGACCGCAGAAATGCACTTTTCTGCCAAAAGATTTCCTTTACTTTCCGGTGCATTGTTCAACCCAAAAAACCAGTTCAGCACCATGAAACATTATTTTCTTTTGCAAAATTTTACGGGGCCTTACATTATCCCCCACTTAGGATCATTTGTCCTCGAATGAGGGTCAAAATCAGTTATTAGCATCTTATGCAACTCAGTTTTTCATACCACACACCAGCAGCCCCAAATTTGACTAACTCCATAAATTTCCAAAACTTTCGCCAGAGTTTCCTTTGTAACTAGGCCTATCCACCTGTCAGAGAGCCCCAAAAACACATCCTAACAACATATAGGTAATCCAACAACATAACATAATACAAAACAACACCAATTGTGGCCTCACAAGCAATGTATTTCCAGAAAGGAATACCCTTAACGCCAATTGTACAGTTGATACAAAATTCATAGAAGGTAAGTCTTATAATTTTCCTAGATCATAACTTTATAAATACATAGTTATTCAAACAAATAAGGATACTTTTTCTTCATTTCTTCCTCGGCCTCCCAAGTAGCCTCTTCAACCTGTTGGTTTCGCCACAACACTTTCATGGAGGTAATTTCTTTATTTCTCAATTTCCGGACTTGGCGATCAATAATAGAAACCGGAGACTCTTCGTAAGTCAATTTATCTTTTACCACAATAGTCTCAACCGGAACAATGAGTGTCGGATCTCCAACTACTTTGTTTAACATAGACACATAAAACACCGGGTGTACTAATGACATCTCAGGTGGTAGCCCAAGCTTGTACTAATGATTTTGTACTGTCCGACATACCTCAGACCCAATTTACCTTTCTTTCCAAATCGTATTACACCCTTCATGGGGGAAACTTTCAAGAATACCCAATCATCTTCTTTGAACTCCAAATCCGTACGACGAATATCCGAATAGGATTTCTGAAGACTCTAAGCAGTCTTCAACCGCTCCTTAATGATTCTAACTTTTTCTATAGCCTGATGCACAAGATTTGGCCCTATCAACTCTGCCTCCCCAATTTCGAATCACCCAACGGAAGATCTACATCTCCTACCATATAAAGCCTCGAACGGTGCAATTTGAATGCTAGCATGATAGCTATTGTTGTATGCAAATTCTATGAGTGGTAAAAGATCATCCCAGCTACCTTTGAAGTCTAGAACACAAGCGCTCAATATATCCTCAAGCATCTGAATAGTCCGCTTTGCCTGCCCGTCAGTCTGCGGGTGAAAGGCTGTACGAAGATTCACCTAAGTACCCAAACCTTGCTGAAATTTCTTCCAAAAATTAGCAGTAAATTGTGCTCCCCGATCAGAAATGATGGAAACTAGGGTGCCATGCAACCTGACTATTTCTTTGATATACAACTGAGCATACTGCTCCGCTGTGTTGGTAAACTTAGCTGGCAAAAAGTGTGTTGACTACGTGAGTCGATCTACAATCACCCAAATTGAGTCAAACTTGTGCGGAATGCGCGGTAATCCTACCACAAAGTCCATATTAATCATTTCCCATTTCTACATTAGAATTTCTATGTTCTGTGCCAACCCACCGAGCCTTTGGTGTTCGGCCTTCACTTGCTGAAAATTCGGACATATTGCCACAAAGTCCGTCACATTCCTCTTCATATCATTCCACCAATAGACTTCCTTAAGATCATGATATATTTTTGTAGAACCTGGGTGCACGGAATATTTGGAAGTGTGAGCTTCAGTCAAAAGTTTTTCCCGGAGACCATACATATTTAGAACACATAGTCTCCCTTGGTACCTCAGTGTACCATCATCCATGCCAAGAGAAAAGGCCATGGTCTTATGTTTATGAATTCCCTCTTTCAATTGCACCAACAATGGATCGTTGTATTGCTTCTCTTTAACTTCCACAACAAGCGATGATTCAACCCTATTTTGCACAACTACCCCTCCTTCACTAGAGTCCGCAAGACGAACTCCCAAACTAGCCAATCGATAAACCTCCTTGGAAGTGGAGCATTTTCCGCAGGCGTGAGAGGTCAGATAGTTACTTGTTTCCTCGAAAGTGGAGAATTAGTCGCAGAAGCAACGCCGCAAAAGCAGTTGGGCTATCGCAGATGCAAAGATGCCTGGCAGTGTCTATTTATTCAATGGTTGAGTATTTCATTCATATTTATGGAGCTCGTATTTGAGCGATTTGGGAGGTGATTTTCACCACATGAATTGGGGTAAGTATTTTCTACTCGGTTTTGATTATATTTTATGGTTTCATTTTCGATATTTGGTATTAATTGGTGAATTTTAAAGAGAAATTGGGGGTGTTTGCCTAAACTTTCCTAAAGTTAATTTTTGAGTTTTGAACAATAATTCGGAGTCGGAATTGAGTGAAACTAGTATGGTTGGACTCGTATTCGAATGAGTTATTGGAATTTATATGTTTTGTCGGGTTTCAAGGTGCAAGCCCGGGTTTGATATTTTAGTAGACTTTGAGTTATTGATTAAAGATTCGACCTTTATCATTTGGGTTGGTTTCCTTTGGCATTATTTGATGTTTTTGAGATGCTTTTGGCTAGTTTCGAGCCGTTCGAAATTTGATACGCGCGAGATGGCATTTCTAGAGTGTTGTTTGGCTTGCTCGGTAATTATTTTTGCATGTTTGAGGTAGATATCCTATCTAAACTTGGTTGAGGCACAAGTTGCCTGAATTATTTGTGATAGCAACTTCTATGAGTGTACATATGTGTGGGGTTTGAGCCCATGTGCGAGCACCGGGGTATTCATCCATGCTCGGGGTAGTGCTTAGGCTATGATATGCCTAGAATTGACTGTTAAGCTTTAAGCTATAATGTTTCTTGTATTTGTAACATTGTTGTGAACTATTCGAACCATGTTTGAGGTTACGAAGAAGCTAATTCCATGAATAAACTTGGTAATTATTATTTCTATGATGAAATTATCGATTTGAGCTATGATAGCACACTTTGCACATGGATACACTTTAGCATGTCACTTATACCAGTCCAGGGGCATGAAATCTAATATTCGTTGATCACATACATATATTCTTGTATATTTGCTTCTGTCTGATATGATTTGGAGTGGATGTATGTGACCACGCCGGGCAGATTGTGTTGTAATATATGTGACCATGTCGGGCGAATTGTGATATTGAGCATGTGACCATGCCTGGCGGATTGTGAGTATCGGCACGTGAGAAGTCCGTGCAGCACATGAGTTATCCGTGCGAATCCAGATACTGATATTATGGCACGTGAGTTGCTCATGTAACATGTGAGTTGTCCTTGCAGTTGATATTGAGTCTGTGACCACACCGGGCGGTTTATGATATTGAGCCTGTGACCATGCCGGGTTGGTAGCACGTTGGATATGGATCCATCCTCCTAGGGTCACCATCTTATGTTTCTCTCTTGATGGTGTACATGCAGATTGTGAGACACCGATGGGTTTCTGGTTGATGTGAGCTCTGGGAGATATAGTTATTGTTATTTGGATCAGGTTGTGCACCACAACAAGCCTTATTGGCTTATTGTTATTTGGATCGGGCTGCACGCCGTAATGAACTAATATTTGGTTATTGCATTTCATCTTTACTTGCAATTTCCTTGACCTTTTACCTGATTTACTTGCATATCTCTTCCTTAAATGCTGGATTGTTGACTAACCAGAACACTTTAAAACAAAGAGTTGTGAGCATCAAGGTGGTTTTACCTGAGATTTTCTTGATTTCATCAAATATATGTTCTATACTTGTTGGAAATTTATGAACTGTATAGGGACATCGATTGTCATTCATAATTATTGTTTCTAATTCCCCGTCGAGGTTAGTTGCGATACTTATTGAGTATATGGGGTCGGTTGTACTCATACTACACTTATGCACCTTGTGTGTAGATCTTGGAGCTGATGTTGTTGTGCATAGCGGAAACTGTCCTTGATGATGTACCTGCTTTTGGATATAACTACCACTTGTTCTTGGTAGTTCTAGATTTGGATTCTGTTTACGTATATTCGAACAAATGTTGTATTAATTTTCCTTATCAGTTTTGTAAATCTAAGTCTTCGTGGCTCATGACTTGTACTACCATTCCTTGGGGAGTTGTATAAAAAAATTCAGTATTTCACTTATTGACTCTTAATTTTATCATTAAATTGTGTTTACTGTTTTTGGCTGACCAAGCGGGTTGGGTTAGGTGCCATCACGACTAGTTGGATTTTTGATCATGATAAGTTAGTATCAGAGCCCTAGGTTCATAGGTACTACGAGTCATGAGCAAATGTCTAGTAGAGTCTTGCGGATTGGTATGATGACGTACATACCTATCTTCGAGAGGCAACAGGGCATCGAGGATAAACTTCCCATCTTTCTTTCCTTATCGTGCAACGTTGATTCAGCTTGAAGCATATCTCTTTGAGTTCCTTCCACTCACTCGTATGTTTTGTTGAGCGCTTGGTATCATCTGTGCAACGATGCCTTGTGATGCCTTGTGATGTCTTGGATGAGGTTCCAGATGTATTTTTTGTGTTGTGATAGGCCAGTCTGGAGGACTTGAGGTTAGGTTTTGACCGCAGCTTGGGCTCGGTGGCTACAGTAGTATGAGTATGTGATGTTGGACTTGTATGTCCGGTAGTGTCCCTAGGAGTGGGACTGGTGGCTTTGTGGGTGGTTGGGTGGCTATATGATGAGCATGATGTAATTGTGAGATGAAGTGTATTCTTATGTTTTGTTGACGAGTTCGGACTCGAGAAGATTTAGTGATTGCATAGTGGTTGTGGCCATGAAAGGGTATAGAAAAATGCCAGTTTGAGGCTAAGCATGTAGGTTATCTCCTGCCAGATGTTCTGAGGTTGTGTGGTCTCTATGACGTTTCTGTGGAGAGTTTTCCATCTACCAATGCGTCATATGTGCAGCAATTTGAGTTTGGATTTCTTAAGGAAGGTTGCTTGACTATCACGAGGATGAATGTGAGCTTAGCAGACGACTTGAGGTATTTTATGATTTGTGTTACATGCGCTTATGAAGGGTTTAGTTGAATTACATTGTGGGATTATGGTAGTTATGGTGTAAGGGTATTGTGGGTTATCACATGTTTTGGTTCCATGACTTCGAGCCAAGTGGGGGAGTCTGCTATTGACGATCTGATTGCATGGTTATGTATTACATTAGTTTTGGTCTGAGGCATACTTGTGGATTGGTTATGACTTGAAGAGGTTGACTCAAGTAAGAAATTTTTTGGATGCATGATGTACTACACTCTGCGGATATATCGAAATCTTGAAATGTTTCGGGTTGTTATTCCTGGTGGAGGTAGTGTGCATAGAGTATGGATTCACTCGGTTGCTTAGAGATGTGGATTACTTCTTTGGGTGTCGGTGTGCTAATGGAGCACAAGTCGTTTGTCTTGTTTGAGCGGTGCATTTGATATTAGAACAGGATGGATAACTCTCAAAAAGCTTCTAATGAGTTCAAGATTCATGTGAGGCATTTGAGAATTTTTTGGATTTATATATGGCTAAGATCTAAGATTTGCATTGGATGATGCCGAGACTTACGGTGATTCTATATCATTAGTGACTCTACATTTCAGAATTTGAGAAGTTAAAGAAATAGCTTTAAATTCACATAAGGTCTCTTCTGAGTGGGTGTTTCGGGTGCGGTATTTTGAGTGCTTAAAAAGGGGATATGGTAGCTTATGGGCCTTAGGGCAACATGGTTTCATGCTAGGATCTGTTGTGGTGAGCGTTGGGTTAAAGATCATAGTGTGATGGAAATGAGAAGTGTTATCTTGAAGTCAAGTCAAGAGGAACTCGAAGAAATAAATCAACTTGGTAGTGGTTTAGATTGACATGGTAAAGGGAATGGTCGGTTCTTTTGGTTCTTATGATGGGGTGAGGCTTTACCGGTGTTTTGTGGCAATTTCCTTGGGTTTTGGCAACCTGCATGACTTGGTTGAGTTAGAGGAATTCATTATTGATGGCTTAGTTATGTGCAAATGGATTTCGAAGAGTTCTCGATGATTTTTACCACGGTTGAGATGGATACTTTCTACCGGCATGAGGAGTAGTTGCGTATTGTGAATTTCTCCTGGATGGGATCAAGTGGAATGGTTCTGGCTGATTGAGTATGTATTTCTCTTGTGAATTAGAGTTGATAATGGGATTCTCGCATTTTTGTATGATGGCATGATAGATGCGGTGCATCGTGTGGGATTGAGATTTGCATATACAAGTTTGCGGTTCAGTTTTGGAGGGAAGATCATGAGTTCTAGATAGCATGGACAGTTTCATATACTTATAAGAATGCTAGCACTATCTGGTATCACCTGAAAAGAGTGCGCATTTCAAAAGGTACCTCGTGTTTTGACTTGCGGATGCTTCAATGGCATGGTAGTACTTGTCTGATTGATCGACTGTTGATATTCAGATTTTGCTATGTGGTACAGAAGAATTATAGAAGTATTTCTCGCGAGATGATTGCTTAAGAGGGAGGTGTTAGTCATTTTAGTGGTCGAGTTAAGATCAGATATGATGGTTCTGGTATTCTAGGGATTTAGAGATCGGGAGTTCTCAGAGGCAGAGTGTCCCTTGGTTGCGGACGAGGATGTGTATTCTACACCGGGTCAGATTTGTTTACTCAGCATAACTATTAATGGAGGATGTGTCATCGATTAAAGTTGATCTTATTCGTGTATGTTGAGTTCCATGTATGGCTATTCCATGCTACGATGGGTTGTGATCAACTGGCTATTTGCACACATGGTGCGTTCTGTCTGGGTCTTATTGCAAAATTTTTGCAAGATGGTTCTTGGGGTGTTGAATAGTTGATTGAGGCTTGGTTATGGTCTTTCCGAGTTGTGGTATATTGTGATATTCATTTGTCCATGGTTATGGTCATGCACTTCGTGTATTTGATGTTGATTTGTATATGATTATTGATTTTGAGCATTATGACTCGAGGTATTTCATGTGGACCGGTGTTGGGATTGGGTCATGCATTGCGGCAGAGTTATGTTGGGAAATTATCTTTTGTGTTGGTTTCGTGTGTATTGGTTCTCCTTTGGATGATGGGTTCCTATCATTGTGTTTGTGGTGGTATCTGTCGAGCATGCGAGACGATTCTCTCATTTGTCTCATTTTCTATTTTTGGGTACATTTGATTTTGTCACGCCCCAAAACCGAGGAGCGAGACCGGCGCTCAACCGAGTGAACCCGACCGAGCAAGCTTGTTAGATTCCTTCTACCCAAACTCATTCATGAATAAATATAATATATGTTTTCCTTAATTAAACAATAAAGTGGTCATGTCTGCAATTACCAAATTCTTACCATAAGTTTCACCATTTTTAAAGTCTCAAATGGGCAAGTAATACAACCACAACATAGCATAGTTTGTCTTTCCCAGCACCACTACACAACCCACACTATGTCTACGGAGCCTCTATAGATAAAGAAGAGTACAATGATAATGCCGGCAACAAGGCCCCAGCTATACCTCAAACAGAATACACAAAGTACAAAAGATTCATGACCCCGGAATGAAGTGGGGCTCACCAAGTCAGATGGGAAGAAGGTGCACTACTATCACAGACCAATATCTCCTGTTGTGGAACCACCTACATCCATTGAAAGATGCAGTGCCCCGGCAAAAGGGACGTTAGTACTGTCGAATAGCACTAGTATGTATAGCTAAACACCCTCTCAATAGAATAACAAATAATACAAACAAGATTATCATAACATCAATGAAAGCCTTAATTAACATAAAACCTCAATTTAGGATCAAGACAGTGTTCAAATTAATTTCCATATCTTACATTGGGAGATTTTTAATATTGATATACCATTGTCCACAATACCAGTACCACCGTATTCTCAGTACGGAGTCTGATCACGACCCGATCGGCTAGGCTATCTCATTAGAGACATCAACCACAATTACTCTCCATATCAATACCACCGTCTTTAACACGAAGTCCGATCACGGCCCGATCCGCTAGGCTATCCTTTAGGGACATCGACCAATATTTCAATTACAATTTCCAGCACAATCACCACCATGTGTGCGGCATGGTATCCGATCACGACCCGATCGGCTAGGCTATTTTATTTGAGACATCAACCTTTTTATATCAATCATCGCATTTCATAATACTTTCACATCTTTTCATTTCATTGTCACTAGTGGCCATAATTATAAGATCATTCATGGCACGTTGGCCATATTCAGTATTTCATGTCCACCTTATCAATTTCAAATATCATCCTCATAATCAACAACAAACACAATTCAAATCAAAGTGCGTAGTACACATGTGAGCAATTTAGAGTCTAATGCACATAAAGATATTTCACAAAATTTGACATGATAGCCTTCATTTGAACTTGACTTAAAGTCGAAACATTATTAATGCATAGCCCATACTTGAACATATATCTTTCAACCCAATCTTACTCGGAATATCCAATTTCATAATGAATCACTCGGGACTTACATAATTTACATGAATATCGTGGGATTCAATTCTAAGAGAAGAGTTTAGCCAACATACCTCATTTGAGCTTCCTTAAACTCTAAAACGTTCCGGAATTCTTAGAAACTTTAATCTATTTTAGAAATATAACAAATTGAATCAAAATTAGGAAGATGTTCATGGTTCTAGCTCATGTGAGCATTTTATCAAACACTATGTGTGCACAAGATTTCAAGGTCTTTTTATGGAGGATTCCATCATCCCACAACCCAATCTTTACCATGCTTAGTTCAACAATCTTCCTACACCCCTTGATATCACATGCATGTAAAATAATCAACTCTCATGCCCAAAAATTATCTTGTTAATTACCCATTTTCAGATAATTTCGAAATTAGGGTTTAGGGTGTAGAATCTTACCTCTAGGATGAAGACCTAGTGAGCTTCCCATCTTAATCTTCCAAAACTTGAGCAAGTGTTAAAGAAAATTTATTGAAGAACACCTTCTCACTCTAGGGCACTCTCTATCACTCTAAAATATCAGATTATGTCTCAAAAATGGCCCAAAACGTGTATTTATTGAAGTAGGGTCGGGTTTTAAAAACCCAAAAATGAAGCTCCGGAATAGGTTTTGCAGTCGCATATGCGACCACATAATGGTTATGCGGACCGCATATCGGTCGCATAATTGGTTACAAAATAGCCAAAAGAACTGTCTGTGTATGCGGTCACTATACGGTCCGCATAACTGTTATGCGGTCTCATAATGCACCGCATAACAGTTATGCAGTCGCATAGTCGACCGCATTGTTGCTTCCAACTGACCCAATTAACTGCCTCGCTCTGTGGCCATTTTGTGGTCCGCAGAGTGGTTCTGCGGTCGCATAATGGACCGCAAAAATGCACTTTTCCGCCAGACATTTTTCTTTACTTTTCGGTGCATTGTTCAACCCAAAAAGTCCGAGCCGCGGCGAGCTTGCGAGATAATGAAGACCTAGTGAGCTTCCCTTCTATAATATACTCAACACGTAAATACAATTCGGCACCAGGAAACATTACTTTCTTTTGCAAACTTTTACGGGGCTTTACACTTATGTACTTCGAATTTTTCTAGGGTGTTACATATACATCTTAGCATCATAAGACAAATATGTTAATTCTCATCAGAAGGCAAGGCATCATTGAAACACCTATTATGACAGGCCAGGTAATCAGGGAATCAAGACATACTAGGAGGCATATTAGAAAGGAAGCAAGATCATAGTTGAGGCAAAATGGAATGTTTATCTTAAAATCCTAAGTGATGCTAGGGATCAGGATAGTAAGGAAACATGTTTAGAGTAAACCTTAAAGTAGTGTTCAATATAGTTATTGCTAGTACACAAAGAACAGTCAATCAGACACAAGACTCAGCACTAAATGATTCATTCAAAGTAGAGGGAGGTTTTCCATAGAGTTGTAATAGTATCCAAAGCAAGGTATGAAGAAATTCTATAACTAACAACATATAGTCATAACAGTCAGATTTCATATCAAAATAGGCACGCATTGAAGCTCAAAACTGAAACATATTCAAATGCTAGAGGTACAGAACTGATTCCAGAAGAAAACAAAGAACCAACATAGAAGTGCAGACCATAATGAAGAACACATACTAGCCTAACACAAACTAAGGACAAAGCAGTAAACTATCTCATGCATTCAACTATCATTGAAAGACAAAGGAGTATTGAGCATTATCATAATAGTGCAATATCAAGGATTCACAACTAAATCATACTCATATAATTCAAACACATATAGGTATGCAGAAGGAAAGAAAGAAAATTAACATTGCAAGGGTTAAAAGCACTAACCAGTAGCAAAATTATACGAGCAAAAGAGTAGTAAAGAGCTTAATAGCAAGAACCCTAGATCTCTGATGCTTCAGAGTTCACAAGAGCCTCGAGAAGGGCTCCGAGCAGTGCTTGCCCCGGAGGAGGTTGTTTAATGACCTTGGCTTTCAGCCGGCCCAGAATTCAACAGTTTTACAAAATATTTGAGTGTAACAGAGTGAGTAAGTAAGTGAAAGAGGTGAATAATGAGAATAATAGCAGTGATTCCGTCCGTCAAAGGAGATTATGGGAGGAGTTTATATAGTAGTAGAAACTGAACAAACAAACAAGGAAATATAATCAATCAGACAAAAATAAGGAAAGAAGAGCATGTAGAATCGATTAGAATCAATTTAGGAGAAAATCAGGCAAACCCTAGTTTGACTGGAATCACAGACTGGCCGGAGATCTTGTTAAATCGGGCCCGTGTAATCTTGCCATAAACTTATATGGACGGAAAATCATCCCAATTTTACTGAATAGGTCCAATCCTTCTTGATTTGGGAGACTGATACATGCCAAAATCGGGCAAGTACCAAGTATTACCATGTTTATGCAAGTAACAACGATATAATCCCAAAATGGTAAGCAAATCAGTGTAAGAATCCATGGATGGATTGGATTTGGAAAAGAACTGGAGGCGGCAACTAGGGTTTGTGAAGAGAGGAGAAGGTTCGAGAGGATTTGGGGGCGGCGGACGGGTGAAATAACGGTTAGGGTTTGGGTGAGGTTAATTTAAAAGGAGAGGATGAATGAGGGCCGTTGATCTTGAAAGATCAATGGCCAAGATTAAAAATTTGAGCGGGGTGGGTCGTGGAGATGGGTGCCGAATGGGTTTTAGATTAATGGGTCATTTGGTTTGGGATGGGGCTATTGGGCTAAGGTACTGGGCCTTTTGGTCCGAAAATTGGCTTTAAAAACTTGGGCCAGCTCTTAAGTACACTCAATTTATTAAAAATAATTTAGAAAAATGGCTAGTAAATAAATAAAAAAATATTTTTTATGCACTAAAATGATTTAAAATAATTATTTAGCATTGCAAAAATATAAAATACTATTTTAACACAAACAGTATAAATAAGGAGTCTTTGTATATGAATATAGGTTATTATTGTAAAATTAAATAAATAGCTTAAAAATGTAAACATAATTATATAAAATGAAGTGAAAAAATATTATGAAACATGTATGAGGACGCAAAATAGTAATTTGGATGATTAAGTCATCACAAATAATTTAAAGGGATAATTACTGAATTTTTATGTAATTTAATGCAAGAAACAATTAATTTAAAAGCTCTAAAATTATGGAAAATTATAAAAGGTGCTCGTGTAAATCTTGTAAATTAAATAATAAGGCAAAGTGATATTTTGAAAGAATATATATATTTTTTAAAATATGAGGGCAAAGTTGGGTATTAACACTACCAATTAAAGCTCAAACACAGATAAAGTGCAGTGAATTAGAGTGCAATAAGCGACTAAAACACGAGATTATAGCCTACCATCAGCTACCCCTCCAGAGTTCACAGTATCACGTGTACACACTGTATCACATGTACACACCCATGGGTGATCTCACGTCGCCTCAAACATATAAGCCTATTAACACAATCCAAACTATAAATTCATCCTTCAACCTTAACTTACAGTCCTTAGAACAAAATTTCAACTTCCGAAACTCCATATTAGATCTGATTCTTCCATATAGATACTGTATCAATCTCAACAAATCGAAGCAATCCATAAATATATTTCCAAGATATAATCACACGACGCATCCCAAAGCTCATGTACTCATAACACTATCTTCTGACCACAATAATTGCTCATTATCAAATCAGGTACCAGTATTATACCTCATTTCAAATAGAACATTGTTCCGAACCTTTACAACACTGTTAATAATAAAAGAATCCTGTAAAAACTTATAACCACACGTAAAATCGACAAGTCATGGGGTTCTGCCAAATTTCGAGCTGACTAATGACATTCTTCTTCCATACACACATTATTCAAATCCGATTGCACAAATTCCAGGTCCAATAACATTAACTCAACCGGTACAAACTGACCGACAGACATGCCACACCAAATGCCACCTAAATCGCATGCGATGAAATCCATGCAATAAACAAGTAACAACTCAAATGTAACCAATAGTGGAAAGAGAACCAGATGAGGGAATTGTCCAATAAGCCTGACAAATACAATCACAAAAAGCACAATGCAATGAATCCATCTCATAAGATAGAAAAAAAACACACGGAGTATGCACCAAAAATCGTATCCAAACATAATACCATTGCAGCATACAACTCATTCCAATCATCATACTGCTCCACACGGGAATACTAGTTGAGCCAAAACCCTCCTACTCGCCAAACAAATGTGTATCAACAACAAGCACATACCATGCATAAACATAAACACGGAAAGACGGATATCATAGAGTGCTACAAAAAGGCAAGCACAACTATAGTGCAATAATCAAATCAACATCTCAGGAGCCATCTCACTCATATATCTCCACAAGGCCTAAACAGAACTACAAGGTGTGTGAAAATAGTCAAGTAGCCTCACAACCTATCATAACATAAGGAGTAACACATGAAACAGACCAAGGCAAGAATAACATCCATTCATCCCAATGAGACACCTATAGAAAAAGCTGTGTTGAGTAAGAAAATCTGATCCAGTATAGAATACTCATTCTCATTAGACCTACCAATAGGCACCCAACCGATTTAGATCATCCCAAAATAGGTAAATAACCTCCCAAAATACCATCAGCCATCTAGACCTTAATACACTTTCACAGTCTACCACCAATGGAATAATCTACCTCCACAAAGATCAAATCTCTAAACCTCGAGAATACAAAATCTCCATACCAGATCTCTATCTCTCCCACTTAAATGATTGATACATCATGCCTACACAATCACCTCATAAGAAATACTCCTATAAACCTTCTGCACCAAGTAGCAAAAATTTGAACGTCCATGGTTACCACCTACACGACCTTTATACTATTAGCACAACATCCGCAAATCAAAACACAATGCACCTTCTACAATAAACACTCTACTCACATGATACAAGATAGTGCTAATATTCTTTTATATATCGAAAATCCCCCATGTTGTCTAGAACTCATGAAATTCCTTTCAAAATTGAACATCATCCTTGTCTATTAAATCTCAATCCCTACGGCTTACCATATCTATAAGACCACAACACAAAAATACGAGAATCTCGTTATCAACTCTGAATCATGAGTAGGTTACACACTACATCGACCAGAAATCTTCCACTTAACTCAGTTTAGGAGAAAAACCACAACACGTAACAACCTCCCCATACTTTTAGAATACATCAACCTCAAGTCGTGGTAAAATTGTCACCACTCTTCGGAATCCATTTGCACGTAACTGTAACGACCGATTTGTTCAGCTATTTGAAGTCTTGAGTAGCTTCATATGATGTATTATGACTTGTGTGAATTGTTGATTTTGATTTTCAGGTAATTCAGGATTGATTTGGAAGAATGATTCTCAACAAGGGAGCTTTAAGTTGGAAGAGTTGACCAAGTTTAACTTTGTGTATTTGACCCTGGATTGGAGTTTTGATGGCTCAGTTAGGTCCGGATGGTGATTTTGGACTTAGGCGTCTGCCCGGATTTGCATTTGGATATTTCTTGAAGGTTTTGGTGTTAATTGGCGAAAGTGGGCAATTTGAAGATTTGGAAAATTCATAGGTTTGACCGGGAGTTGAATTTGATGATATCGAGTTTGGATTTTTGTTCTAAGAATTTGAATAGATTCATTTTGTCATTTGGAACTTGTGTGCAAAATTTGAGGTCATCCCAGGTTAACTTGATATGGTTCGGCACGAGTTTTGGAAGTTGAATACAAAAGTTCTCTATGTGATTTGAGGTGCGATTCATCGTTTCAATGTTGTTATGTGTGATATAAGGCCTCGAGTAGGTCCATGTTATATTTTGGTACTTTTTGGTATGTTCGAACGGGGTCTTGGGGGGCTAGGGTGAGTTTCAAATCATTTGGGAACATGTTTGTTGAGGGTGGTTTTTGCTGGGTTCTGATGTGACCGCACCTGCAAAAATATGGGCGTAGGTGCGAAGCAGCAGGAGCGGCAAGCATAGCTTAGAAGATCATTTTCGAGCTGGGGCGAGAGTCCGCAAATGCAGAGATTTCATCACATCTCCGAAGGCGCATGTGTGGTAGTTTTGGCGCAGAAGCGAAAGGAGCGCATATGCGGAGCATTTTCCTCGCACCTATGACGTTGCAGAAGTGGAGCATTTTCCGCAGGCGTGAGAGGTCGGATAGTTACTTGTTTCCTCAGAAGTGGAGAATTAGTCGCAGAAGCAACGCCGCAAAAGCAGTTGGGCTGTCGCAGATGCAAAGATGCCTGGCAGTGTCTATTTATTCAATGGTTGAGTATTTCATTCATATTTATAGAGCTCGTATTTGAGCGATTTGGGAGGTGATTTTCACCACATGAATTGGGGTAAGTATTTTCTACTCGGTTTTGATTATATTTCATGGTTTCATTTTTGATATTTGGTATTAATTGGTGAATTTTAAAGAGAAATTGGGGGTGTTTGCCTAAACTTTCCTTAATTTTTGAGTTTTGAACAATAATTCGGAGTCGGAATTGAGTGAAACTAGTATGGTTGGACTCGTATGCGAATGAGTTGTCAGAATTTATATGTTTTATCGGGTTTCTGGTTGATGTGAGCTCTGGGAGAGATGGTTATTGTTATTTGGGTCAGGTTGTGCACCACAACAAGCCTTATTGGCTTATTGCTATTTGGATCGGGCTGCACACTGCAATGAACTAATATTTGGTTATTGCATTTCATCTTTACTTGCAATTTCCTTGACTTTTTACCTGATTTACATGCATATCTCTTCCTTAAATGCTGGATTGTTGACTAAGCAGAACACTTTAAAACAAAGAGTTGTGAGCATCAAGGTGGTTTTACTTGAGATTTTCTTGATTTGATCATATATATGTTCTATACTTTTTGGAAATTTATGAACTGTATAGGGACATTGATTGTCATTCATAATTATTGTTTCTAATTCCCCGTCGAGGTTAGTTGCGATACTTATTGAGTACATGGGGTCGGTTGTACTCATACTACAATTATTCACCTTGTGTGTAGATCTTGGAGCTGATGTTGTTGTGCATGGCGGAAACTGTCCTTGATGATGTACCTGCTTATGGATATAACTACCACTTGTTCTTGGTAGTTCTAGATTTGGATTCTGTTTACGTATATTCGAACAAATGTTGTATTATTTTTCCCTATCAGTTTTGTAAATCTAAGTTTTCGTGGCTCATGACTTGTACTACCATTCCTTGGGGAGTTGTATGAAGAAATTCAGTATTTCACTTATTGACTCTTAATTTTATCATTAAATTGTGTTTATTGGTTTTCGCTTACCAAGCGGGTTGGGTTAGGTGCCATCACAACTAGTTGGATTTTTGATCATGATAAGTTAGTATCAGAGCCCTAGGTTCATAGGTACTACGAGTCATGAGCAAATGTCTAGTAGAGTCTTGCGGATTGGTATGATGACGTACATACCTATCTTCGAGAGGCAACAGGGCATCGAGGATAAACTTCCCATCTTTCTTTCCTTATCGTGCAACGTTGATTCAGCTTGAAGCATATCTCTTTGAGTTCCTTCCACTCACTCGTATGTTTTGTTGAGCGCTCGGTATCATCTGTGCAACGATGCCTTGTGATGCCTTGTGATGTCTTGGATGAGGTTCCAGATGTATTTTTTGTGTTGTGATAGGCCAGTCTGGAGGACTTGAGGTTAGGTTTTGACCGCAGCTTGGGCTCGGTGGCTACAGTAGTATGAGTATGTGATGTTGGACTTGTATGTCCGGGAGTGTCCCTAGGAGTGGGACTGGTGGCTTTGTGGGTGGTTGGGTGGCTATATGATGAGCATGATGTGATTGCGAGATGAAGTGTATTCTTATGTTTTGTTGACGAGTTCGGACTCGAGAAGATTTAGTGATTGCATAGTGGTTGTGGCCATGAAAGGGTATAGAGAAATGCCAGTTTGAGGCTAAGCATGTAGGTTATCTACTGCCAGATGTTCTGAGGTTGTGTGGTCTCTATGATGTTTCTGTGGAGAGTTTTCCATCTACCAATGCGTCATATGTGCAGCAATTTGAGTTTGGATCTCTTGAGGAAGGTTGCTTGACGGCCCCACTTCTACCTCTATCAGGCGGCGACAGCTCCCCCCCCCTCCACACCCATAGCATAGAGGAGCTGCTCCAACATCTGCACTACAACCAAGAAAAATGCTCTCCAGAGCGATATATGATGCTAAACTGAGACCGAGATATAGAGAGGGTTGTCCTTTTGATGTCTCGAAGAGACAAAAGCACTCCTATGAATGGTGCTAATTCCCATGTTCTTTCTAGTCTCGTTTGGTTTCGAGAGCCTCCCTCTCCCCATCCCTTACTCGTCTTTTGAAAGCCGTCGTCCTGGATTTTCAAGAGGATGAATGTGAGCTTAGCAGACGACTTGAGGTATTTTATGATTTGTGTTACATTCTCTTATGAAGGGTTTAGTTGAATTACATTGTGGGATTATGGCAGTTATGGTGTAAGGGTATTGTGGGTTATCACATGTTTTGGTTCCATGGCTTCGAGCCAAGTGGGGGAGTCTGCTATTGACGATCTGATTGCACGATTATGTGTTACATTAGTTTTGGTCTAAGGCATACGTGTGGATTGGTTATGACTTGAAGAGGTTGATTCCGAGGATGACTCAAGTAAGAAAATTTCTGGAAGCATGATGTACTACACTCTGTGGATATATCGAAATCTTGAAATGTTTCAGGTTGTTATTCCTAGTGAAGGTAGTGTGCATAGAGTATGGATTCACTCGGTTGCTTAGAGATGTGGATTACTTCTTTGGGTGTCGGTGTGCTAATGGAGCACAAGTCGTTCGTCTTGTTTGGGCGGTGCATTTGAGATTAGAACAGGATGGATAACTCTCGAAAAGGTTCTAATGAGTTCAAGATTCATGTGAGAATTTTTTGGATTTATATATGGCTAAGATCTGAGATTTGCATTGGATGATGCCGAGACTTACGGTGTTTCTATATCATTAGTGACTCTACATTTCAGCATTTGAGAAGTTAAAGAAATAGCTTTAAATTCACATAAGGTCTCTTCTGAGTGGGCGTCTCGGGTGCGGTATTTTGAGTGCTTAAAAAGGGGATATGGTGGCTTATGGGACTTAGGGTGACATGGTTTCATGCTAGGATCTCTTGTGGTGAGTGTTGGGTTAAAGATCATAGTGTACTGGAAATGAGAAGTGTTATCTTGAAGTCAAGTCAAGAGGAACTCGAAGAAATAAATCAACTTGGTAGTGGTTTAGATCGACATGGTAAAGGGAATGGTCGGTTCTTTTGGTTCTTATGATGGGGTGAGGCTTTACCGGTGTTTTGTGGCAATTTCCTTGAGTTTTGCAACCTGCATGACTTGGTTGAGTTAGATGAATTCACTATTGATGGCTTAGTTATGTGCAAATGGATTTCGAAGAGTTCTCGATGATTTCTACCACGGTTGAGATGGATACTTTCTACCGGCATGAGGAGTAGTTGCGTATTGTGAATTTCTCCTGGATGGGATCAAGTGGAAGGGTTCTGACTGATTGAGTATGTATTCCGCTTGTGAATTAGAGTTGATAATGGGGTTCTCGCATTTTTGTATGATGGCATGATAGACACGGTGCGTCGTATGGGATTGAGATTTGCATATACAAGTTTACGGTTCAGTTTTGGAGGGAAGATCATGAGTTCTAGATAGCATGGACAGTTTCATATACTTATAAGAATGCTGGCACTATCTGGTATCACCTGAGAAGAGTGCGCATTTCAGAAGGCACCTCGTGTTTTGACTTGCGGATGCTTCAATGGCATGGTAGTACTCGTCTGATTGATCGACTGTTGATATTCAGATTTTGCTATGTGGTACAGAAGAATTATAAGTATTTCTCGCGAGATGATTGCTTAAGAGGGAGGTGTTAGTCATTTGAGTGGTCGAGTTAAGATCAGATATGATGGTTCTGGTATTCTAGGGATTTAGAGATCGGGAGTTCTCAGAGGCAGAGTGTCCCTTGGTTGCGGACAAGGATGTGTATTCTACACTGAGTCGGATTTGTTTACTCAGCATAACTATTAATGGAGGATGTGTCATCGATTAAAGTTGATCTTATTCGTGTATGTTGAGTTCCATGTATGGCTATTCCATGCTACGATGGGTTGTGATCAGTTGGGTATTTGCACACATGGTGCGTTCTGTCTGGGTCTTATTGTGAAATTTGAGCAAGATGGTTCTTGGGGTGTTGAAGAGTTGATTGAGGCTTGGTTATGGTCTTTCCGAGTTGTGGTATATTGTGATATTCGTTTGTCCATGGTTATGGTCATGCACTTCGGGTATTTGATGTTGATTTGCATATGATTATTGATTTTGAGCATTATGACTCGAGGTATTTCATGTGGACCGGTGTTGGGATTGGGTCACGCATTGCGGCGGAGTTATGTTGGGAAATTATCTTTTGTGTTGGTTTCGTGTGTTTTGGTTCTCCTTTGGATGATGGGTTCCTATCATTGTGTTTGTGGTAGTATCTGTCGAGCATGCGAGACGATTCTCTTATTTGTGTCATTTTCTATTTTTGGGTACATTTTATTTTGTCATGCCCCGAAACCGAGGAGCGCGACCGGCGCTCAACCGAGTGAACCCGACCGAGCAAGCCTGTTAGATTCCTTCCACCCAAACTCATTCATGAATAAAGATAATATATGTTTTCCTTAATTAAACAATAAAGTGGTCATGTCTGCAATTACCAAATTCTTACCATAAATTTTACCATTTTTAAAGTCTCAAATGGGCAAGTAATACAACCACAACATAGCATAGTTTGTCTTTCCCAGCACCACTACACAACCCACACTATGTCTACGGAGCCTCTATAGATAAAGAAGAGTACAATGATAATGCCGGCAACAAGGCCCCGGCTATACCTCAAACAGAATACACAAAGTACAAAAGATTCATGACCCCGGAATGAAGTGGGGATCACCAAGTCAGATGGGAAGAAGGTGCACTACTATCACAGACCAATTTTCTGCTGTTGTGGAACCACCTGCATCCATTGAAAGATGCAGCGCCCCGGCAAAAGGGATGTTAGTACTGTCGAATAGCACTAGTATGTATAGCTAAACACCCTCTCAATAGAATAACAAATAATACAAACAAGATTATCATAATGTCAATGAAAGCCTTAATTAATATCAAACCTCAATTTAGGATCAAGACAGTGTTCAAATTAATTTCCATATCTTACATTGGGAGATTTTTAGTATCAATATACCATTGTCCACAATACCAGTACCATCGTATTCTCAGTACGGAGTCTGATCATGACCCGATCGGCTAGGCTATCTCATTAGAGACATCAACCATAATTACTCTCCATATCAATACCACCGTCTTTAACACGGAGTCCGATCACGACCCGATCCGCTAGGCTATCCTTTAGGGACATCGACCACAATTTGAATTACAATTTCCAGCACAATCACCACCAAGTGTGCGGCATGGTATCCGATCACGACCCGATCGGCTTGGCTATTTTATTTGAGAGATCAACATTTTTATATCAATCATCGCATTTTATAGTACTTTCACATCTTTTCATTTCATTGGCACTAGTGGCCATAATTATAAGATCATTCATGGCACGTTGGCCATATTCAGTATTTCATGCTCACCTTATCAATTTCAAATATCATCCTCATCATCAACAATAAACACAATTCAAATCAAAGTGTGTTGTATACATGTGAGCAATTTAGAGTCTAATGCACATAGAGATATTTCACAAAATTTGACATGATAGCCTTAATTTGAACTTGACTTAAAGTCGAAATATTATTAATGCATAGCCCATACTTTAACGTATCCTCCATTGATAACATAACATGAATAGAGCATTTGGGATGCTTGTTGAACATATATCTTTCAACCGAATCTTACTCGGAATAGCCAATTTCATAATGAATCACTCGGGACTTACATAATTTACATGAATATCGTGTGATTCAATTCTAAGAGAAGAGTTTAGCCAACATACCTCATTTGAGCTTCCATAAACTCTAAAACGTTCCAGAATTCTTAGCAACTTCAATCTATTTTAGAAATATAACAAATTGAATCATAATTAAGAAGATGTTCATGGTTCTAGCTCATTTAAGCATTTTATCAAACACTAGGTGTGCACAAGGTTTCAAGGTCTTTTTACGGAGGATTCCATCATCCCACAACCCAATCTTTACCATGCTTAGTTTAACAATCTTCCTACACCCCTTGATATCACATGCATGTAAAATAATCAACTCTCATGCCCAAAAATTATCTTGCTAATTACCCATTTTAAGATGATTTCAAAATTAGGGTTTAGGGTGTATAATCTTACCTCTAGGATGAAGACCTAGTGAGCTTCCCTTCTTAATCTTACAAAACTTGAGCAAGAGTTGAAGAAAATTTATTGAAGAACACCTTCTCACTCTAGGGCACTCTCTATCACTCTAAAATATCAGATTATGTCTCAAAAATGGCCCAAAACGTGTATTTAACGAAGTAGGGTCGGGTTTTAAAAACCCAAAAATGAAGCTCCGGAATAGGTTTTGCAGTCGCATATGCGACCGCATAATGGTTATGCGGACTGCATATCGGTCGCATAATTGGTTACAAAATAGCCAAAAGAACTGTCTGTGTATGTGGTCACTATGCGGTCCGCATAACTGTTATGCGGTCTCATAATGCACCGCATAACAGTTATGCGGTCGCATAGTCGACCGCATAATTGCTTCCAACTGACCCAAGTAACTGCCTCACTCTGCGGCCATTATGTGGTCCACAGAGTGATTCTGCGGTTGCATAATGGACCGCAGAAATGCACTTTTCCGCCAAAAGATTTCCTTTACTTTCCGGTGTATTGTTCAACCCAAAAAACCAATTCAGCACCACGAAATATTATTTTCTTTTACAAAATTTTACGGGGCCTTACATTATCCCCCACTTAGGATCATTCGTCCTCGAATGAGGGTCAAAATCTGTTATTAGCATCTTATGCAACTTAGTTTTTCATACCACACACCAGCAGCCCAAAATTTGACTAACTCCCTAAATTTTCAAAAATTTTGCTAGAGTTTCCTTTGTAACTAGGCCTATCCACCTGTCAGAGAGCCCCAGAAACACATCCTAACAACATATAGGTAATCCAACAACATAACATAATACAAAACAACACCAATTGTGGCCTCACAAGCAATGTATTTCCAGAAAGGAACACCCTTAACGCCAATTGTACAGTTGATACAAAATTCATAGAAGGTAAGTCTTATAATTTTCCTAGATCATAACTTTATAAATACATAGTTATTCAAACAAATAAGGATACTTTTTCTTCATTTCTTCCTCGGCCTCCCAAGTAGCCTCTTCAACCTGTTGGTTTCGCCACAACACTTTCACGGAGGTAATTTCTTTATTTCTCAATTTTCGGACTTGGCGATCAATAATAGAAATCGGAGACTCTTCGTAAGTCAATTTATAATTTACCTCAATAGTCTCAACCGGAACAATGAGTGTCGGATCTCCAACTACTTTCTTTAACATAGACACATGAAACATTGGGTGTACTAATGACATCTCAGGTGGTAGCCCAAGCTTGTACTAATAATTTTCTACGGTCTGACATACCTCGGACCCAAAATCCCTTTCTTACCAAATCTCATTACACCCTTCATAGGGAAAACTTTCAAGAAAACCCAATCATCTTCTTTGAACTCCAAATCCCTACGACGAATATCCGAATAGGATTTCTAATCTTCAACCGCTCCTTAATGATTCTAACTTTTTCCATAGCCTGATGCACAAGGTTTGGCCCTATCAACTCTGCCTCCCCAATTTCGAATCACCCAACGGAAGATCTACATCTCCTACCATATAAAGCCTCGAACGGTGCAATTTGAATGCTAGCATGATAGCTATTGTTGTATGCAAATTCTATGAGTGGTAAAAGATCATCCCAGCTACCTTTGAAGTCTAGAACACAAGCGCTCAATATATCCTCAAGCGTCTGAATAGTCCGCTCTGCCTACCCGTCAGTCTGCGGGTGAAAGGCTCTAATAAGATTCACCTGAGTACCCAAACCTTGCTGAAATTTCTTCTAAAAATTAACAGTAAATTGTGCTCCCCGATCAGAAATGATGGAAACTGGGGTGCCATGCAACCTGACTATTTCTTTGATATACAACTGAGCATACTGCTCCGTTGTGTTGGTAGACTTAACCGGCAAAGGGTGTGTTGACTACGTGAGTCGATCCACAATCACCCAAATTGAGTCAAACTTGTGCGGAGTGCACGGTAATCCTACCACAAAGTCCATATTAATCATTTCCAATTTCCACATTGGAATTTCTATGTTCTGTGCCAACCCACCGAGCCTTTGGTGTTCGGCCTTCACCTGCTGAAAAATCGGACATCTTGCCACAAAGTCCGCCACATTCCTCTTCATATCATTCCACCAATAGACTTCCTTAAGATCATGATATATTTTTGTAGAACCTGGGTGCACGGAATATCTAGAAGTGTGAACTTCAGTCAAAATTCTTTCCCGGAGACCATCCATATTTAGAACACATAGTCTCCCTTGGTACCTCAGTGTACCATCATCCATGCCAAGAGAAAAGGCCATGGTCTTATGTTTATGAATTCCTTCTTTCAATTGCACCAACAATGGATCGTTTTATTGCTTCTCTTTGACTTCCACAACAAGCGATGATTCAACCCTATTTTGCACAACTACCCCTCCTTCACTAGATTCCGCAAGACGAACTCCCAAACTAGCCAATCGGTAAACCTCCTTGGCCAATGGCCTTTGGTATGCCTCCAAGTGAGCCAAACTACCCATAGATTTCCGGCTAAGAGCATCAGCCAAAACATTAGTCTTTCTCGGATGATATAGAATATCAATGTCGTAGTCCTTGAGTAACTCAAGCCATCTTATCTGCCTCAGATTCAATTCCTTCTACTTGAAAATATATTGAAGGCTCTTATGGTCCGTGAATATATCAACATAGACCCCATATAAATAATGACGCCAAATTTTCAATGCAAATACCACTGCCGCAAGTTCTAAATCATGTGTTGGATAGTTCTTTTCATGATTCTTTAGTTGCCTAGAAGCATAAGCTATCACCTTCCCATGTTGCATTAATACACACCCAAGACCGATTCTTGAAGCATCAAAATATACCATAAATCCATCTATACCCTCTGGTAGAGTCAACACCGGTGCCGTAGTCAATCTTGCTTTCAATTCCTGAAAACTCTTTTCACAAGCATCTGACCATTGGAACTTAATTGCCTTCTGCGTTAATTTAGTCAATGGAGAGGCAAGAGTAGAAAACCCCTCCACGAACTTTCCGTAATATCCAGCTAAGCCTAAGAAACTGCGAATCTCTATTGGAGTTGTAGGCCTCGGCCAATTCTTCACAGCTGCAATTTTCTGAGGATCAACCTTAATTCCTTCATTAGAGACAACATGACCCAAGAATATGACCGACTCGAGCCAAAATTCAGATTTTGAAAATTTTGCATATAATTTGTACTGATGCAGGGTTTGCAGAACTACCCTGAGATGGTCAGCATGGTCCTGTTTCATCTTGATGGTGTACACGTGAATTGTGAGAAACCGACGGGTTTCTGGTTGATGTGAACTCTAGGAGAACTGGTTATTGTTATTTGGATCGGGTTGCACGCTGCAACAAGCTTTATTGGCTTATTATTATTTGGATCGAGTTGCGCGCCGCAACAGACTAATATTTGATTATTGCATTTCATCTTTACTTGCAATTTCCTTGACTGTTTACCTGATTTACTTGCATTTCCTTAAATGCCGGATTGTTGACTGAGCAGAACACTTTAAAACAAAGAGTTGTGAGCATCAAGGTGGTTTTACTTGAGATTTTCTTGATTTGATCATATATTTGTTCTATACTTGTTGGAAATTTGTGAACTATATAAGGACATCGATTGTCATTCATAATTATTGTTTCTAATTCCTCGTCGAGGTTAGTTACGATACTTATTGAGTACATGGGGTCGGTTGTACTCATACTACACTTATGCACCTTGCGTGCAGATCTTGGAGCTGATGTTGTTGTGCATGGTGGAAACTGTCCTTGATGATGTACCTGCTTCTGGATATAACTACCACTTGTTCTTGGTAGTTCTAGATTTGGATTCTGTTTGCGTACATTCGAACAAATATTGTATTATTTTTCCCTATCAGTTTTGTAAATCTAAGTCTTCGTGGCTCATGACTCGTACTACCATTCCTTGGGGAGTTGTATAAAGAAATTCAGTTATTTCACTTATTGACTCTTAATTTTATTATTAAATTGTGTTTACTGCTATTTGGCTTACCTAGCAAGTTGGGTTAGGTGCCATCACGACTAGTTGGATTTTGGGTCGTGACAATCACTAAGCCATCAGAAATTAATCCCTCTAAATCACCCAAGTAACGCAGACTGCAAAACTAGAAAGGTATTGCCACAAAACATCTATAAAGCCCTATTATCTAAAGAAACTGATCGTATCTATTACTAAGATGGCCTAAGCCGCAGCTAAACGGACCCAATTCAAATTATTCATGACCCGCCTCCACAACAACACCCATCTTTCTCAGTACACTATGGACCTCAATCAAAACTCATCCCAAGTGACCCCAACATGAAATCTCATTGTCCTAAGACTCGTAATCCACTTTATTCCCTCCTATACACCTAATAGTATCTCAAACCGAAATACCTGCTCTAAAGAGATCTTTTATTGAATCTACGGGATATTGCACGAGAGTTCGTTGGGAGAATGGGTTAAGCCGTGGAGGGATTGGAAGAACTAGTTGCTAGGGGAAGTGCACTTGATCCTATCAATGTCACTGCACCACCGGATCATGTGGTGAGAGTACCTAAGAAATGAAAGAGGGTTGTTGGTACTAATAAGCCGGATTGTTTTATTTGTAAGAAGCGTCACTTGGGTTTATATCGGATGACTCTTGAAATATGTTATGGTTGTGGAAAGAGGAGGCACAAGAAGAACAAATGCCCTAGGTTGGGTACACCTTGAAATAAAACAGCAAGCCGGTACAGAGATTGTTAATACCGTCATAGGGTCCTGGAGGAAGGATAGGGGAAAGCCTATGATGTATGCAAAAAGGGTAAATATCAGGTCAGTGAGGCGAGTCGGTTTAGCAAACCTCATCCTCGTTGCGAGAAGTGTAGGAGATATCATTTGGGGGTATGTCACTATGGTACCAATTTATGTTATGGGTGTGGATTCGAGGGGCATCATTTAAGGCACTTCCCGGTCAACCTAAAGTCACCAAGTAAGTCACTCCTTAGTACATCATTATGAACACCGCATAAGTTTTCCTTGTTGTATATGTACATCTGCATTGAAGAGTGTACATAAATATGGTCTTAACAAGACACTGAATCACAAAACATTGCATGTACCTACTCTTTGAACGAGACGCATTATTCGTGAAGCCTTTTTATCACAATTCTCTTATTTACAACCTCTTGTGGTGAGCTCTACAATTATTTCCTTGAATTGAGTTATAACCTTAGGTTAATACTTCCCACTTGACTCCTTAAATTCTCAACAAGGGACTATACCTGATAGATTTCTTATAGAACCTTTTGATTCAAATGGATAACATCTGCTCACTTGTGCACGCACCATCACAATATTTACCTACATGTCATCGAATCGTAAAGCAGCCTAGTGTTGAGATTTTTTTGGAGCCTATCTCTCCCTCTCCTGTGTATGTGGCTCAAAGGATTTAAGGGAATCACTTTACTCCCTTTGTGAACATCATCATGAACCCTTCTCATGGTCTAGTAACATAAAAGCATATCTCAGCACCTATCATACGTGTTCATGTCAATTGAAAGGGTCACTTGTCTGCATAAAAGCTTCTCTGAAATTTGAGATCCTCACACATCCTTAATAGGAAGATCTTTTCCTTTCCCATCTTAGTATAACTTTTATGTCCACTTAGACCATTCCGCAGTAACTCACCTTGTTCCTAGTATTGTAGTTGCCCATGACGTGGCCTGGTATTGCAGTTTGAGTGTTATTATATCAGAAACATATTTAGCTCATAACAAGTGTTCATTTTCTCTTTACACCTCTACCACATGTTCTGACTGTGTTCCTTAGTTAGTAAATTCATTGTGCTAGTTTCTCGGTGCTTGTTGGATAACCATGCGAGATCGCGTCCTTCCATATGTCGTTGTAACACTTCCTTTCTTATAAGGATCCTTAATAGGCTCTCCGCCAAGACCGAATGCACTTTTGGGGTTATCGTAGCATCATGTCTGCTTCTCATGTTTTCCCATTCTTCATTGGCATCTGAGTACTTTTCATGTCACAAGACCCGTGGTGAACTAATTATGAACATTTACAAATCCCCCATGATTATACTATAGTGCCTCCCTAGGTTCCGTTATCTTTAAACACTCGGCTTCTAGAATCATTTACTATGCCATTGTCATATGCAGAGAGTTTACTATCCTTAATATTCCACATCTCTAGGTGGATTGGATTTTTATTTGCCTCTCTCCCCGTAGCATCATATTAACCATTAGAACCTCTCCAACTCATGCATGATTTCATCCCAATATTAGGATGTCCTAGATACATTATTTCGCTCGTGTATGGTTGAAGTTAAGTAGCTTTACCGCGACCTTTCCCTCCCCACTTCAGGTGGATGTTTCCAATTTTGGCACACATCATGAACATATTAATTTGAAGGACAAGCCTATCGTAACTCTAATCCTCTCATATAGGATCAACTATCGAGAAAGGTTAAGCTACCAGAATAATAACCTCACAAGTGATCAACCTCTTTTTCAACCTCGTGGGCTTGTGACATAGATCCCTTGTGTCAATTACTGTTAAAAGCATATTGCAACTTCATGTATTTTTGAAATCTCTATCACATTCATGGTGCAAGAATCTTCTCATTTAGAGTTAAACTGATTTTCCCTACACTCAAGGAGGCAACTAGTGTCACGTACTTGGCTATTTCTCCTTAAAGCTTACTATTGTCGAACAAGGCACTTATGGAATAAAACAATTGCCACTATCCCTCTCATGACTCATCGTCTTCCAAGAATAATTGATGCTAATGTCTTTATCCTTCCGATCATGCCTCCCATATATCACATTTATAAAACGTGACTCACTTCCTTTATATCTTAAGATCATGTACATGGTTAGTTAACTGTAGGTCACGTTGGTCGAATCAATGATGTCATCACAATGATTAACCATGATAGCTCTATTGGTAGTCACCTTCGTATCTCTTAGGATATCACCTCCTGAAATGCCCCTGCTCAGCACATTGATGGATTCTTGAATAATTCTAGCTCGATCTCGAACCTCGTTGTTCCCATTGTATTAGATATCTAAAGAGTTGTAGTTTCAAACATGTCAAAGAAGAAGCATCATTCAATGACCAAACATGTTGTGTAGGAAACTCTATAGTCATATTCATTCAAACACATCGTAGTATAAGGAGGAGAAGGGAGTTGAAGGTCATTAAGAGTTTAATTCGGGTGTTCGACGTAGAGATCTAGAGTTGTATAAACTGAACGGGGTATTCTCAAGATTTTCTCCATGAAGATATTATGTGAATTGTTAATGAAGGTAAAATAGGTGTAGTTCACATTGGGCCTTGTGAAGTCTTGAAGGAAATAGGTCAAACTATGAGTATGATGTCCCCTATCATTGTTCCACATGCACCTGGTGCTTCATGTGTCTATGCCCAAGAAGGTAGTTGGAAATCCCTTGCCTATTATTCCGGTGGAGGCTATTGAAGGTGAAGTTAATGGGTAATTGGCTTATGAGAGGTACCTAATTTTCATCCTTGTTAGACAAGTCCGGAAGTTGAGATTGCCTCTGTCAAAGTGCTATGGCGAAGTCTGTGTGCCGAGGAGGTCACCTCGAAGGCCGAGGATGTGGTGGAAAGAAAATATTCTCACTTGTTTGTATATCCAAATAGTTGTGGTTCGAAAGGTACTTTCTATGTGTTATAATTTAAATATGTATAGTTCATGTCCAGGTGCCATTTTTGATAATGTAATGCCTGTAATGTTGAGATTTGTATTATTGATATACTGTGATGTTTGTTGGGTTGTGGATGTATTGTTAGGAGTGGTTTTGGTGATTCTATAGCAGGTAGATGGGCCCAATTACAGTAGAAACTATGCCAAAATGTTTGAGAAATTTGGGAGTTAGTCAAATTTGGGGGCTTGAGGTATGTGGAAGAAGAGATGTGTTACGTTGGGTGTTTTTGGCAGACTCTACTCCTCATTCGAGGAAGAATTATCCTAAGCGGGGGAGGATGTAAGGCCCAATAAAATTTTCGCTAAGGAATTTGAAGTTTTGTGGTGCCGAGGTAGGAAAATATATTCGGAGGTACTAGTTAATCTTCGCGGCGAGCTTGCAAGCCGCGGTACAGACCTTTTGGGTTGAAGAATGCACTGAGGAGTTGGTGGAAAGTTTTGCAGAAGAAGGCAATTTGCGGTCAAGTTCGCGACCATAGAACCATTCCGCGGGCCGCATATCCATCGTGGAGTTGAGCAGAATATTTGTTGAATTTTGAAGGTCATTTTTGTAGTCCATATGACACATATGAATAAGTAGAGCCAGGATCAAACAATTCTGAATCATCTTTGTGGCACACAGAAACAATACATGTAACAACAACATCAAAAGCAACAACCTCGGTCCTCCCTAGAAATGCATAACATATGTAACCTCTGAACGGACATGACTACGGGGCCCGAGTTGATCATTGTGACCCAGAATATCCACTAGAAGAACCTGGTATCGATAAACCCTGAATAGATGGAGCACGATGAGAACTCTATGCTGGAAGTGCACTGAACGAAGACTGCACAGAAGCTCCTCGACTAGGTGGTGGTGTAGGATAAGCTGTCTAGAATTGCCTCTCCCAAATCGACCTTGGCCTCTAGATGAGGCACCACTGAAGCTACCTAAATGTCGGGACCTCTTGTCTCTACCATGCATCATCTCTCTAGTCTCAATGTGGATGCACTTAATATGATGCACTATCTCCACAACCTAGAGAAATGAAGTCCTCGTCTCTAACTCTCTAGCCATAGCAAGGCGAATACCATGGTAAAGACCATCAATGAATCTCCTTACTCTCTCCTCCTCAGAGGGAATCAAAACAGTAGCATAACAGAATAGCTCGGTAAACCTCATCTCATACTCGGTAACTGACATCGGACCCTATTGAAGGTACTCAAATTGTCTCCTTAGCTCCGCTCTCCTGGTGTGGGGCACAAATATCTCATAAATGACATTGGAAAACTAAGCCCATGTAAGAGGAGGTGATCTTGCTGGTCTGGCCAGCTCATAAACCTGCCACCACCTCTTGGCTGGACTCTGCATCTGGAAGGCGGTGAAGTCAACTCCATTGGACTCAACTAGTCCTAAATTACACAGAATCTCATGACAACGATCCAAGAACTCATCGGCATGAAGTGAGGAGGATGCAACTTTGTGATCTTGTCCAACCTCTTCAGCTCACCAGATGACATCGCATGCCTATCCTCAGGTTGCGCGGTAATAGTAGGCTAAACTCCCCCAACTGGTAACACTCCGGGGGTCTGATAACCATGGTCCATCTTCTCTGGGTACGACTAGCTAGGTTTTTGCTTCGCCCCCTGCCTGGGAAGTAGCTGGGGCAGTAGGGAATGCCTTGACCTGTGCCAACTCTCAAATAAACCAACCATATGGAACAAAGTGTTTTGAACAGGTGGTGTAGCAAGTAAACCAAGGGGAACCTAAGTTGGTCCTTCCGGATCAACATAGTCAAGAATCTGCTTCTCAATGGTAGCTACTAATGGCTCCACAACAGCTTCTCGAGTAGGGCCCCTAGCTGTGGCACGTACTCCACCCTTTCCTCTACCTCAACCCTAGCCTCTGCCTCGGCCCTGAACTGGGGAACTGCCGCCTGCTTAGCTATACCAGAAGAATGTGTCCTCACCATCTGTGAGAGAATAGAAAAGCAAAATTTTAGACTTGGGGATAAGCAAATCCGCATGACAGAGAACGAAAGAAAGAGAAGTTTTCCTAACAATCTTGTAGCCTCTCGAAGATAAGTACATACGTCTCTATACTGAACTGCAAGACACTACTAGACTTGCTCATGACCCGTGAGACCTAGGCAACCTAGTACTCTGATACTAACTTATCACATTCCAAAATCCACTAGAGCCGTGATGGCGCCTAACACCGCTTGCTAGGCAAGACACCAATAAATATGCGAAAATAAAATTCAATGACATTAAGAAATAATCTCAAATAGCAAAATAACATAAATAACTGAAGTCAAATGACGATACAAATAAAGTCACCCCAAAATCTGGTGTCACCGAGTGCATGAGCTCTATAGAGTATTAAATATAAAATCTGAACAAAATACAATACTTTCTGGAAGACTGAAATGTAATAACATATATAAAAGAGGGGACATTAAGGCCTGCGAATGGAACAACAATGCTACCTTGAAATCTTCAACAAATCCGAATATGATTCACTAGCAACCGCCACGATCAGCAACACCTGGATCTACACATTCATGAAGTGCAGAGTATAGTATGAGTATAACTGACCCCATGTACTCAATAAGTAGTAAGCCTAACCTCGGGCTAAAAGTAGTGACAAGCTCGGCAAGATCCAGTACTCACTTTCAACAGCCAACAACAACAATAATAACAACAAAATAATGGCAAAAGGAAATAAAGCAGCTCGAATAATATCAGGTTTAACTCTATCACAATAAGAGGTGAAATAAGCATGCATTTCAAGTATAGAGACATCAAGGCATCAACTTTCCCACAGAAATCACCTAAACAAAGGTTTATCAAAGTAAGCTGATGTTTCAAGCTCTAAACAACAAAGAGATACATCAATTACCAATTAGCATAAGGAAAATACAACTTTATGCCTGTATGACAAGTATTCATGCAAAAATTAAAAAGGTCACAATTTAATCATCATGTATACAAAGTCTCAGCACATTAATACTGCCTGGCACAAGTACCTTCAGACATACTCTCAGCACTCTCACGGTGCCTGGTACAATGCCCCTGAATCATCACACACACATGCTTCTTCCTATACGAGTGCCTGACATAAGTCCCTCACTAAGCATGGGCCTAAAGTAAAATGGGTTATCACCTGACTCCAGAGGTTTGGATCCTAGCCCAAGCACTGATCGGATCAAAAGTCAACAATCAATATCACTCAGCCTAGTATGGGGCCTGGCGCAAGCATCACCTCACAATCAATATCAACACTCAACAATCAATGCCAGTCAGCTTAATATGGGGCCTTTTTGCAAACACCACCTTACAGTCAATATCAACACGATTCTATGGCCCAAAAGCAGTCATTAATTCGCTCAAATCTCAATATGCCAACATCTCACAGTATCATAATCAATATATCATACGGAATATGCCAACGTGCCATAACTCAACTCAAACACGTGTCACACACAAGGATACCAATAACGTGTGATATAACATATAATAAGTGCATAGAGATAGAGATATAACACGCGAATATAATATCATGACTGAAAAATATGACTATGGCTAAGCCAAATATCCAACAGAGCAAAAATAGTCCTATCATGTCTCAAATAGATAAGTAGATAACCTAGACATGATTTCTAGCATGGATAATAACTCACGTAGTCATAGAAGTGGAGAAAACATGGTATCAAAGAAAGATGATAGCAAAATAAAGCATATAATAGCCTAAGATCTACCCAGGTCATGCATAACCACGGTGCACACATATACGCTCGGCATCTCACTTATATGTCACCCCCAACATGTAGTAAACAACATAGCCAAAAGGAAAATACCCTCAATCCAAGCCTAGACAAGATACTTACCTCAAACACGCGAGAAACAATACTCCAAAAATCCCTTGCCTCTTAAATCGGCCTCCAGACAGGAAAAATCTAACCAAAAACAACTCAATAATGTCAAACAAGGCTATAGGAATCAATTCCAAATAATAATGTTTCGATCTTTATTCAATTTTCAAAAAGTCAACAAAAGTCGACCCGAGGCCAAAATATCCTAGGATCCTCCAAATCCAAATCCAAATCCGGACATATGCCAAACTCTAAAATCACTATACAAATCTATTGAAATCATTAAAACACCAATACTATACCGTTTAAATAGAAGTTAAACCTCGGTCAACTCTTATAACTTAGGCTTCCAAAATGGAATTAAGTGTTCCAATTCACTCCAAAACCTTCTCAAAATTAAACCAACCATCTCCATAAGTCACAAAATAACAAACAAGCATATGGAGAGCATTAAATGGAGAAATGAGGCTGAAATACACAAAATAATCGGTCGGGTCATTACAGATACACAAGAAAGTTCTTTCATCGCAGTTGGGAGATCATTGCTAATAATGTAGTTAGAATGGTACATGCCTTCTTCTGTGGTCATGAACTACCAAGATACATAACTATAACCAACCTAGTTCTAATGCCTAAAAGGAACGAGGTTAATACTTATTCAGACTTGAGGCCTATTAGCCTCAGAAAATTTCATCAACAAAGTGTTCTCTAGAGTCATTCATGAAAGGATGGTTAGCATATTACAGAGGTAATCTCACCACACCAAGCAAGGTTTGTTAAGGGAAGGAGCATAGTGGAGAATATACTACTGGTGCAAGAAATAGTTCATGATAATTAATATGAGGGGGAAGCTAACCAATGTAGTCATCAAGCTAGATATGACAAAAGCTTATGATAGGGTCTCATGGTTATTCTTGACTATGGTATTGAGAAAAACGGGGTTTTGTGAGATGCTGATATATATGGTATATAGAACATTTTGATAACTAGTACTCTATACTAGTTAATGGTCATGCTCAAGGCTTCTTCAAATCATTCAGGGGGTGAAATAAGAAGATCGATTATCTCCAACTTTATTCATCTTAGAAGCAGGATGTATGTCCAGAGCCCACAATGCACTCCACATCAATGAAGAATTTATACCTTTTGGCATGCCAAAATGGAGCCCATACACAAATCGTCTTGCACATGCAGATGACACTATCATTTTTTTTATCAGCAAATGAGGTATCACTCAAAATGATAATGGACACATTAGCAGCATAGGAAGAGGCAAGTGGGCAAAAGGTGAAAAGGGAAAAAAGGGAAATCTATATGCACCACATTGTTCCTCAGATTATTAAGGATAAAATGTATTATGTCACAAAGATTATAGAGGTGATTTCCCCTTCACAAATCTAGGGGTACCATTTTACTATGGCAGGATATTGAACTATTACTACAAGGAATTGGTGAGAAGATTCGAAGAAAATTAGGCTTATAGACAGGTAAACTATTTTTAGTAGGAGGAAGGTTGTGCTAATTAGTCATGTACTTCAGAGTATGCCTATTCATATTTTATCAGTGTGTGATGTGCCAGCGGGTGTTACAGCACAAATACATAGATTGTTTACAAAATTCTTTTGGAGAATTCTGTTGGGAATTCTACTCGACATTGGGCTTCATGGCATACATTGTGCCATCCACATGATGAAGGAGGTGTAGGATTTAGAAGTCTAGAAGATGTATCCAAGGCACTTTTTGCTAAATTGTGGTGGACTTTCAGAACAAAACAATTATTGTTGAGGGCCTATATGAGCAATAAATACCTAAAAAGGTGCCATGCAGTTCAGGCAACTTGGAAAAAAGGAACACATGTTTGAAAGAAAATGCTAGCATGCAAAGATGAAATTGAGCATGAAATTTGGTGGCAAGTTAGAAAAGAAATACTTACTTCTGGAATGATAGCTGGAAAGGATTGGGTGCATTATATCATGTAACACCTCAGGATATTTACTGTGATGAAAGCATTATCTTGGTTGAGGAAGTAGCAAAGAATGGAAAATGGAAGGCGGATCAGTTAAGACTGCTATTGCCTAAGGATATAGAAGAACATGTTATACAAAAGATCAAGCCTCCCAAAGAATCAAATTCAGCTAATGTTGTACCCTCACCTATGATAGACCAATGCCAGTTGAACAAGTTGCCCCTTCAAACCTGCAGGAGGATGAATACTTACATATTCAATCTGAAGAAGAAGTTGATTTTGGTGATGAAGCTGATGATGAGCATAGTGAAGATTTGGAGAAAGATGATACTTGTAATCATCTTCTTACTGCTTTTAATGGTGATCCAGAAGCCACCAAGGTTATAAACTCCCAGAGCCTCTCTCCCAGAAATAAACCAACCCCTACCTTACCAGAAGTAAAGCAACCAGTTCCAAAGTCCTAACAAAACACACAATCCCAAAGCATTTTTAATGATTAGTACAACCACTTGGAATGCAAGGGGAATCAGAACTTGTGGTGCCATTGAAAGACTCAGAACCTTGAAACACCTTCACAAACTTTCCCTCATATCTGTTCTAGAACCATTCCTTGACAACACTCACCCCAACCACTATAAAACCCAACTGTCAATGCAAAACTCAGCTTCCAATATCAATAATAAAATATGGATCTTCTGGGATCAGGAAATCAATGGTACAATCATTGCTCAGGATGAGCAATAATTAACAATAGATCTCTAACATGTAGAAGTAGCAGATCCATTTCGAATTAACGTTATATATGCTAAGTGCAACCCATTCTAAGAAGATATTTGTGGGACACTTTGAGACAACAATCAACTTCATGCACAATTCCTTGGTGTGTGATTGGTGATTTTAATGTAATTTCATCCATAAAGGAAAAGATAGGTGGCCTTTCCTATCAAATGAACAAAAGTATGGATTTCCTAAGTATGATTGAAGACTGTGGCTTGGTGGATCTGGGATTCTATGGTCCTAAATCACTTGGTCTAATGGAAGAGGACCAGGTTCCATTGTTTGGAAAAGGTTGGACAGGGGTCTAGTGAATGATAGCTGGTTGACTCCTTTCCCTGCTACCACTGTTACCCACTTATCCTCAACATGCTATGATCATAACCCCCTTCTGATGGAGATGAATGTGAGTCAAGACACAAACAAGAAATATTTTAAGTTTCTCAACTGCTGGGTAGATAATGCAGGATTTCTGCCACTTGTCTAGGAAATCTGGAACCAGGAAGTTAAAGGTAATGCCATGTGGATTTTTCACTAAAAACTCAAAGCTGTGTCAAACGTTTTGAGCATTTGGTCAAGAGAAGAATATGGGGATATTTTTCAGAAAGCAAAGGACTATGAACAACTGGTCAAACAGGCAGAAGAGAAGTGGATACAGACAAATGATGCTACTGATAGAATGGCATTCCAAGAAGTGGCAGCACAATATGTTAAGTACATGAAATTAGAGGAATCCATTTTGAAGCAGAAAACTCAGCTCCAATGGTTTAAAGAAGGTGATGCAAATTCAAGATATTTCCGTAGTCTTTTAAGAGGAAGAAGAAGAAAGTTATTCATCCATAAGATCAAAGACATAGAAGGCCAGTGGGTGCAGGGGGATGAGAAAATTGGAGAAGCGTCATGTGAGTACTTTTAGAACCTCTTCACAAAAACTGGAGGTACAACTAGAGAGGATCTCCTCACCTGTATTCCATCTCTAATCATGAAGACAATGAGATCCTTAACAGGGATCCAACTGTTGAAGAACTGAAAGCAGTGGTCTTCTCAATGAACCTAGCTAATGCTGCAGGTCCAGATGGTATGAATGGAAAAAATTTCCAAACATGCAAGGACATCATCAAAACAGACCTCCTGCAAGTTGTATTACCCTTCTTTGGTGGTGCTGAGATGCCAAAGTACATGATCAGTGCCTGCCTAGTTCTACTTCCAAAAGTGGAATTCCCCAACTCTCTCACTGAGTTCAGGCCAATCAGCCTCAGCAACTTCATCAACAAAATCATCTCTAAAGTCATATGTTCCAGATTGGCACCCATTCTTCCCAGAATTATCTCAGCCAACCAATCTGGATTTGTCAAAGGCAGGAATATTTCTGAGAATACTATGCTTGCACAGGAAATTGTGCAATGCATAAAAAGCCAAATGCAGAGTCTAATATGGTGATAAAGTTAGACATGCCCAAAGCATATGACAAAGTATCATGGAGTTTCACATGCATTATGTTAATAGGGCTGGGCTTCAGTGAAATGATTATAGACATGATATGGAGGACCATGTCCAACAATTGGTACTTAGTTATCATCAATGGCAATAGATGTGGCTTTTTCCATTCAACTAGAGGTCTCAAGCAGGGAGATCCACTGTTCCCATCCCTATTCATCATAGGAGCAGAACTCCTTTCTAGAATGCTGAACATGCTTACTCATGACCAATTTTTTAAAGGCTTTTATATGGAAAAATGGGTCTACAGATCAATCATCTGAGCTTTGTAGATGACATCATTATCTTCATTTCAGGAGGTAGAGCATCATTGCAAAAAATCATGAAAGTCCTCAGTACATATGAGGACATTTATGGGAAGCAAATCAATAGAAACAAAAGTCACTTCATGGCTTCTCCTTGCGCCTTTCCTGCAACCATCAGAATAATTCAACAGGTTACAGGTTTTACCAAAAAAGACTCCCCCATCACTTACCTGGGATGCCCCTTAATCATAGTAAGGATAAGAATAATTTACTTCAACACCATGGTATCCAAAGTAGTGAGCAGGATTAGAGGATGGCAAAGCATAATTCTTTCATATGGAGGGCAGAACAACCTTGATTAAATATGTGCTGCAGTCTCTCCCTACTCATCTCCTCTTAGCATTATCCCCTCCCAAAACAGTGCTAAAACAGATTGAAAAACTTGCTGCAACCTTTTTCTGGGGTATGGACAAAGACAAGAAAAAGTACCACTGGGCTTCTTGGCAAAAACTCTCCTTCCCACTCACTGAAGGAGGAGTTGGATTTAGATCTATGGAAGACATATACAGAACCATGGAGCTCAATAATTGTGGATCTTTAAAACTAAACAGTCTTTGTGGAAAAGTTTCCTTAGAGCAAAGTATTGTCAAAGATCAAATCCTATTTCCAAAAAGTGGCACTTAGGGTAGTCACAAGCATGGAAGAAAATGATGCTCAACAAAAAAGAAGTTAAGAAGCACATACAATGGAGATTGCATTCTGGAAACTACAGCTTCTGGTGGGATAACTGGTTAGGAACAGGTGCCTTGGCTCAACACAGAACAGAAGGAGGAAGACCAAGAAACATCACTGTATCCCAATTCTGGGAATCTGGGCATTGGAATTTGCAGAAGCTGAATCATGCTGCACCTGTCCATAAAATTGCCTCCATCCTTCACACCCCAATTTACCATGATCCAAATACCCTTGACCAGGATATCTGGGTTCCTAATGACAATGGAAACTTCACATGCTCATCAGCTTGGGAAGTAATTAGAAAGAAGAGGCCCGTCAGTTTTACTAACAAAATGATTTGGCACAAAATGATACCCTTCAAATGGTCCTTTTGCTTATGGAGAGCCGTTAGAAACAAATTACCAACAGATGATAGGGTTCTCTTATTTAGCAATCCTATTGTTTCCATATGTGTGTGTTGTCAAAGATATGGTGCTGAGACTGTGGAGCACATATTCAGCACAGGGCATTTTGCAGTAATAGTGTGGAGAACATTTGGAGGAGCAGTTGGTATCCAAACAGCAGGACTACCTCACAGACTACTCCTAATGAAATGGTGGCTGCTTAAAAGACAAAATGAAGTCCAGAAACTCTTGCTAGATACTGTCCCTATCATCATCAGCTGAAATTTATGGAAAAATAGATGCAGTGCAAAATATGGTACCAAACAGTCCTCTTTGACTAGAGTCTTGTTTGCCATCAATTCTGATATCCATCTCCTTCTCAAAACCAACTACCCTTCTGTTAAATGGCCATTGCAATGGACTGACCTGTACCAAGCCATTGAAGATATATCCTATTACACCAATGTTCAGCAAGTTACCTGGAGGAAACCAGCACAAGAATTTGTTAAAATCAACAGTGATGGCAGTGCACTTACAAACCCAGGGAAGATAGGTGTTGAGGCCATCATCAGGGATCACAGGGGTACATTTATCCATGCCTTAGCAGGCCCAATGGGTAAAGGTACCAACAATCAAGCAGAGATAAAAGTAGCAATTATTGGGATCACATGGTGCTTGGACAATGGTTACACCAAAGTGCACCTTGAATCAGACTCAGCTTTACTCATTCACTAGCTCACTAGTGAGACTACACCACCATGGGCACTGAAAATGCTGCTACTGAAACTGAAGCAGTTATGTGATCAATGTGCAGCAATCAGTTTCTCTTATGTCTACAGAGAAGCTAACTGTCCAGCATACTCATTGTCAAAGCTCAACCATAGTCTCACAACACTCACCAACTTCCATTCTCTCCACTCACTGCCCAGTCAGATCAGAGGTCAAATCCAACAGGATTTCCTTGAACCACCAACATTTAGACATAAGAAAACCAATAAAATCATCATCCCACCACACCTAGCCTCTCCTTCTACTTCTCATGGGTATGGATGACAGTCACGCAATAATGGGAGCAAACCTAATTGTCCAAGATCGAATGAGCTACAACAACAAAGAAACCAATAGCAGCAATAGCTGCACCAAATGCTGCAGCAATAGCAGCCTCAACAGCAGACAAGCACTGTGTGTGCCCAGCAGGTTTTCACTAACCAGTTTGTTCTTTTTTGCAAGTACAGGGTTCCATCTCATTATATTGGTATGTATTCAATGTGTGGTATTAGCACTTCATGTGCTCAATCTGTTAAATAAATATCAATATACATGGGACACCCAGGATCAATCCTTTCTAGATTTAGGGCACCTTAATGGCAGATTAGCTTCCTGTAGCTCCTGCTGCCCACTCTCTTCTGTCAACAAATCCTTTTGGCCATTGTATTCTTTGCCTTTGGGCAGTGTTATAGATGACATACGACTACAATCCAGAAGCAGCAGTTTTTCTAAATTTTTTGGAGTTGATTGGATAGTTGTTTGTACACTTTTTGGCATCTATTTAGGCTACCTTCACAATGGCTTCCACTCATGTTCAAGCCAATATGAAGATAACTTTGATGTATCCTTCACTCTATCCCCTATGCTGGTTTTTGCCTTTTTCACATAGGGAGAACTAGTTTTCATTTGTATCATAGGAGCAAATGTATATGGGAGAATCTCCCCAATTCTAGTCTCATAATTGACCTAACTTTACTTGATTTTTATACATCATTAGGCTACCAATTTTGGTTAGCAAAATGGCACCCTCATTTAGGTCTAACTTCACATACTTGTAAGGTATCAAATGGCTATAGATTTAGTAGTCATCTGGTATCATCCATTTATCTGGAGGTAAGGTTTATGCCCCCTCCTTTTAGTACTTTAGCTTTATATATATGAAAATCAGCCCTAGGCACAATGCCTAGTGGACCTTTAAATTAAAAAAAAAACACTCGAGGGGGGAAATTCACAACAAGTTCAACTTACAAGATGCTAAGACAAAGAAAAATGGGATATAAGTACATGTGGATTGAAGGGCCACTCATCAAGATGTCATTCTTCTTATGGAGATTATGGAAATTCAAACTACCTTTGGATGATGTTGTTCGAAGATGGAGTATACAATTTCCATCCAGATGCCACTGTTATCAGAATTCGGAGGTGGAAATATTTATGCATGTATTTCTTACACCTCCAACTGCTAAAATACTATGAAAACACTTTTGCATGCCAGCAGGTTTAAATATGGAGGGACTACAACTAAGTCAAGTATTCAATATGTGGTGAGCTGCATCAGTATATCCTCATGTGAAACCTATATTTTATATTGTACCTATATGTATTGTTTGGGAGTTATGGAAAAGAAGAACTACTTTAAATCATGGTGGGAGAATTTTTAATGCAAGATTGCTCTACTAAGTCATGCAAAACATTATCATATTCATGAATGTTAGGAGAAAGAACTATCAATATGCCCCTTATAGATGGAAGGATGTGCTACAATCTGTAACCAACTACAAGATAAAACTAAAGGCAACATGGGTATGTTGGACACCACCACAAGTTGAATGGATCAAGTGCAATATAAATGGTGCATCTAGGGTAATCTTGGTAGGGTTGCTTGGAGTTTTTGTGCTAGAGATGACAGGGGAGATTTGATGCAAGCCCAGACAAAGGAAGTGGAGGATGATTACACCAATAATGAAGTAGAAGCACTGGCTATCATGTGTGCACTAAGGCATGTAGCAGCTAGTCAAGCTAACAATGTCAGTATAGAAACAAACTCACTTCTTTTAAAGAGTACGAATGAACATAACTAGGAGGTGTCTTGGAAAATCATCAACATTATGGAGGAGATATGAAGATTTATGCATGGAAAATGGGTGGTAATAGCTCATGTTCTAAGGGAAGGAAACATGTTGGCTGATTATTTTGCAAATCTGGCTTTAGATAAAGAAAGAGTTAGAGTTGTCTCCTTTCAGGAAATGCAGGTAGCAGGAAAAGGAATAATCAATAGTGATAAGCTACAACAACCATATTTAATAGTTCAACCATGCACAAAATGATGATAATGGAGGATAGAATATACAGAATATGAGGAATAATGATGATGAGGCCAAGGACATGGGAAGAGATATGGGATCACCATGCTCAAATCCAATTGAATGAGAGAAGGAGATGATGAAGGATTCTGGAGGATATATTACTAACCATCATGCTCAGGTGGAGGAGAACATGGTGGCCTTTTTATAACTAACTTTGTGTTCTTTTTTGTAGGAAATGATATGGTGTACATGCCCTACTTATTGGCTTTATTCTAATGTATGGAATTAGCACTTGGTGCTCAGTCCATTGGGGAAGTATCAATAGTAGGCACAAATATGATTATGAAGTATCATAATGAGAAGTTAGTGTCTTGCAATGCTAGATTTGATCTCATGTCCAATCCTGATCATATGTCACTACTCAAGTAGCAGCTTCAATCTCGAAGTCATTCACTCAAGTTTGAAGAAGAACTCCAGGATACACTGATACAAATGGAACTTACATGTTGTACACATACTATACAACTCTGATTGTATGAAATGTAGACATCATGGAGCTTGGAACTGGCCCAAACTTTAAGATCACCCTCTTTATAGATCCCTCACATTGTTTGAAGCAAGGAATGCTTCTACACAAGTAGTGATAAGGCCCAGCTTTATCAGTTGGAAGTGGACACTACCCAAATATAAAACTCAAATCTATTGGGGCTGCAATTGAATTTAGTGGTTACATTGCGGGTGGTGTACATAACACATTCCTCACTTAGGTCATTTAAGGAACTTATTCATGTTTTGTCCTTATGGAAACTCTCAGGGATAACATACGAAATTTTGGGGACAACTCGCTTGCCCATACCTCTAGTATATTGAGAAGTTGTGTTGCCCCCTTTGGTGCAAGGCTCTGGCTTGCACACTACTAATGTTGACACTCAAGCTATTCATACACACTACAAGGAGTATATTGGTGGAGGGACTAGAACATGGACTACTACGGAGATGCACACATGGAAGAAGAGACAGTACATTGATTGATCATGGTTAATTACTTGGAGGGGTACACATTGGCTAGCTTTTCCTAATTTCTTAGCTATAAGTTTAAACCAATCGGTTAGTTATGACCTAGTTCAATTTGTACTACCATTGTTGAGTATCTTTTACTGAATTCTAGTAACCTATGTACTCTACATGTTTAGCTATTTGTCTTCTTTTTGTAAGACAATACTATTTTTTTTATTTAGATATATATAAAAATTAGCCCTAGGCATACAACCTAGTGGAATTGTTTGAAAAAAAGAAAGGCCCATCAAAACATCCAAGACTCAAGATTGTATTGCACATAAAGATAAATCAAGCATCCATATTCCCTTTGTATCTCAAGCAAATCTTTCTCGTCGCATCCAAACTCTCTGAGTGTAAGAAGTCATCAACGGAGTAAAATGCACAAACTCGGTCAATCTTCCCACAGTGACCCAAATAACATCAAACCTACTCAAGGTTCGTGGTAATCCTACCACAAAGTTCATAGTAAGGCGTTCCCACTTTCACTCCGATATATCCATCTTTTGAAGAAGACCACCTGGTCTATGATGCTCATACCTGACCTGCTGATAATTCAAATACCGCAAAACATGTCCTGCAATATCCTTCTTTATCCTCTGCCACCAATAATGCTGCTCCAAGTCACGATACATCTTTGTAGCACCCGGATGAATAGAATAGCACAAACTATAAGCCTCCTCAAAAATTAACTCCCTCGGACCATCAATATTAGGAACACAAATCCGACCCTGAAGTCACAATATCCTGTCATCTCTAATAACCACCTCCTTAGCACCACATCGCAACACCGTGTCCTTAAAGATAAGAAAATAAGGATCATCGTATCGACGAGCCTTAAATCACTCAAACAAGGATGATTGCGCAATAACACAAGCAAGAACTCCACTAGGCTTGAAAATATCCAACCACACAAATCTATTAGCCAAGGCCTGAGCATCCATAGCCAAAAGCCTTTCCGTAGCAGGAATAAATGACAAGCTCTCCATACTCTCTGCCTTCCTATTCAAGGCATCTGTTACCATATTTGCCTTACCCAGATGATGCAAGATAGTGATGTCATAATCCCTAAGCAATCCAAGCCACCTCCGCTGCCTCAAGTTCAAATGCTTTTGCTAAAACACGTGCTGAAAACTTTGATAAACAGTGTAAACATCACATGACACACCATACAAGTAATGCCTCCAAATCCTAAGTACATGCACAATAGTTGCCTTATCCAAATCATGAACTAGATAATTCTCCTTATGGGGCTTCAACTGCCGTAACGCATAAGAAATCACCCTACCATTCTGCATTAACATCGTGCCAAGACCTATGTGTGAAGCATCACAATACACTTTGTAAGACCCTGAACCTGCGGGCAACACAACCATTGGAGTTGTAGTCAAAACAGTCTTGAGCTTCTGAAATCTATCCTCACATTCGTCAAACCATCTAAACAAAATACCTTTTTGAGTCAACCTGGTCAATGGGGCTATAATGGATGAAAGCCCCTGCACAAAACAATGATAGTAGCCTGCCCTCATAACACAGGGAAAAATATACCACACCACATATACAATATCATCTCAAGTCGCCGGTGCTCTACTAGTATCGAGTAAATCAACATCGCATACTAATGAATAGGGAGGGACTGAAGATGTAGGCTTCGAGCCGAAATAAAGTCACACGGTAAGGATTCAAGAAAGCAAAAGTTCATAAAGCCCTATAGCCTCTCGCAGATAGATACTGACGTTTCTATACCAATCCACAAGAATCTACTAGACATGCTCATGACTTGTGAGACCCTTAAAATCTAGAGCTCTAATACCAACTTATCACGCCCAAAAATTCCACCAATAATCATGATGACACTTAACCTTCTTGCTATGCAAGCTAACACTAAACAACAATATTAGAATTTATTTATTAAGCCATTAATTGAGATGTGATATAAATAAGAAAGTGGAATATGTCTCACAATATCATCAAAGTACATAAATCACAGTAAGCTTACATATATAATCCAATATTGTGTCCAATCTAGTACCAATCTGGGTGCCTTCGCTCACAGGGCCCAAAGTAACATGAGTAATCACCTGACTCTGGAGGGACGGATCCATATCCAAGCACTGTTGCGGCATGAAATCCGATCCATTAATAATATTATTGTAGCGTGCAACCCGATTCAATCATGTTATCGTTATGGCGTGCAACCCGATCTAATTACAATACTGTGGCATGCAACCCGATCCAAACACAATACCATCAATAATCAATATACGCTTACAATGTCCTTGGTGCCAAATTTCTCAACTTTTTTCGTTATACCACTTCCAACTCAGTAATATGCATATGAAATGATGTAATAAAGACGCACCATGATATAACAATAAAAATACGGATGGACATTTAAATGAGTAAGAGATGGATATGGCTAATCATTTAATTTAACTTTATTAACTGTTCAATATGCTTATTTAACATTCTTTAGTCCGATCATGACATCAACAAGAACAATGTAAGACAATAGCCAATAAATCATAAATCAAGAATGGCAATTGTATGACTACGGCTAAATTAGAAAGCCCAACACGGTGAAAGTAGCCCGTCATGTCCAAATAAACAAGTCGTAACCCTTGCATGGATTCTATTTATGATTAAAATTCATCACGCAGTCATAGAATTAAAGAAACATGAATAAACAACTTATGAAGTCCAGATGAGGCATATCATAAGCCTAACTCTGTCTGGCTAAGGTCATAACTTAGCTACACATAAACGCTCGTTACCTCGCATATACGTAACACCTAAATCAAGCAACAAATAGTAAATAGATTACCTATGTGGAGAATTCCCTCTTACAAGGATAGATAAGAGACTTACCTTTTTCCTGTAAGCTTCAATCAATAACAACCATCTTTCCTTTTAAATCCAACTCCAAATGACTCGAATCTAGTAAAATATTACTCAAATGAGTCAATACAAGCTTTAGGAATTGATTTCGTGTAAAAAAAATGGTTCAATCTTTAACCCAAATAAAAAAATCAACAAAAGTAAATCTCGGGCCGCAGGCCCGAAATTTGAAATTGATGATACATATAGATTACCCATAACACCCTGAGTCTAAATATATAATTAGATTCCAAATCGGAATTCAATTTTATGTTCAAATTCCCAAAATCATTCTCTTAAGTTCATACCAAAAATCTCAATTTTTACACTTTAAATCCTTGATACATGGGATAAAAATCCATGTAGATTCTTGAAATATAATCACCAATGAGTAAAAAGTACTTATCCTCTTTACTTGTATGAAAATCTCGTTGAAAATCGCCCCTCAATTAGTCCTGAGCTCAAAATATGAGAGAATGGGCAAATATTCCAAAATTTTAAACTTATATACTCTGCCTAGCACTACCCTTTGCGATGCGACCTTAGCTCCACATTCGCGAAGCACAAAATGCCACCGCCCAAAAATCCTCCTTCGCAAACGCGATGGTTATCTGCCTCACCAATTCGCGAACACGACCATGTCCCTCGCGAACGCGAAACTCAAAACCTCTAGACCAATCTTCTTCTTTCAACGATGTTCTAAGAAGAGCCCTGTATTGTTCGACTTATTTGAGCCTAAACTGTAGTTCAAACTTCACATTGTTTTGTGAGGTTGTTGTATCATCGTCAACGGAGGGTCTCCTCAACCGCGGCAATCCCATTTGTTCGGTTTGTCGATGATCCATAGTTCCATTTAAAATAGTCACACCCACTATTATCCTATACAATATAACAAATAATTATCAGTGATTGAATAAAAACACATACCCATATATATAATTTTTAAACACAAAACTTACTCACTTTTGACACTTTATAACCCCAAAATTTTCGACTGGGATTTCTAAGAGTTGTTGAAGTCTTCAACAAACATTATTCGCCACAAAGGCAGATATCGAGTTCTACATATGACATTAAACTTTAGGACGCCTTCCACTTTACTAATCTAAATGAGGTAGCTAAAAAAGAGAGAAAATAAAAAAGGAAGTTGAAGAGCATACGCAAAATGGTCTGCCTCGAATGTTTTAATAGGCCATGGTATGCATGCTCTATGCTAGTGAAACCTGTCCAAAGCGTCCCTTAAGCTTGAATGTTTGGCTATGTAGTAAGCGCATGGCCTATAGTTACTGTGGGCATTGAGACAAGATTAAATTGTACATGTATCAATTATATTTATCTATAGCTCGTGTTTCAATCTAGATGACATGTTTTTACGGTTAGAAATAATTTAAGATTACAAGTTTTAAAAAGTTTTTTTATCTTTTCAAACTCCATCAGTCAAACTAACTCGGCTTCTTCCAAGTCACACCGTTGGTGCTAAAAGGGAAAACTAGAAGAGAGATTTTCAAATTCCTAGGCTTTAATCGCCCTGCCTACAGATCGTTTCTGGTGAACCTCCATCTCTCACTGCTCTTCTTCCCCATCTCCTTCCATCCCTATTTTTTCAATTTGAATCTGTTCTAACAAATTCCCAACTTATTGCACGAAACTAGGGCTTCGGTTTGTGAATTGTGATCTTACACAAATTCGATTTAAAGCTAACATCGATTTATCTTCATGAACTAGCTTTCTGTTAAATATTCGTTTAATTTACACTTGATATCAACAGCTCAGTAAATTTAGCTTTCTTTTGTTCAGTCTGTCGAGAATTCCGCCTTGGAAGGACTCTGTCTGATCAATGAACAATGCCTCAATCCCAAATTAGTTAAAATTCTTGCTCCCAAGTTCTATTTGATATGCTGCTCCCAAGTTCATTACCTTTCTGCTCTGTATGTGTGTATATTGTGTTTGTTTGCCTTTGTGCTTGTGCGTTTAAAACTTCTCTGATTTGGCATGTCCAGAAACTAGGAATTAGATTGAGGTATTTAGATAATGCACATGAAGAAAAGAGGGTTAGTTTTGATATATCACTTGGACTTTTAGGAGTTAGATCTTTTTTCAGATAAATGATTTTAAGGAGGTAGGTCTTTGCTGTAAGGATTTGTTTTTCAGTTTTTCCTGGAAAGTGCTTGCTTGTTTTTGTGGTTCTTTAAAGTGAATGTATCATGCCTTATTCCAATGTTTGTTGGTAATGGTTCATGAGTCATGAATCATATCTTGTGCATGGACTTCAAATAGTAAACAAGTTTTACAAAAACGAATTAGTCTAATGCGTACTTCTCTAATGCAATTGGAAGATAGCAACAAGTGTTACATACACAATTTAGTCTAAGGCGTACTTCTTTAATGCCTTTGGAAGATAAAATAGCAGACAAGTTTAACAGACATGAATTAATCGAATATGTACTTATCTAATGCCATTGCATGTAGCTTATGTGGACTTGTGTTATGGTTTCATTCTATGCATCTCAGCAATGAATGGCATCCTCATAAAATTTTTGTTTATTAAGGTTAACTATATACTTATCTGCTTTTCTCCAAATGAAGCCGTTTTATTGTTTTCATGTTGATTATTCAAGCTTATTTAGCTTTCCAGATGCATAATGCCGATAAACCGTCTATATATGGTGCAATTTATCTTCTTTGGGTGGTTTGTTGATATGTTGTTATGTGTTCTCTGAGTAGGTTGTTCCTCAGTTTCCTCAGATTTTTGATGGGTGCACCTAAGCAGAAGTGGACTTCAGAAGAAGAAGCTGCTCTTAAAGCTGGGATACTTAAGCATGGGCCAGGTAAATGGCGCACGATTCTCAAGGATCCAGAATTTAGTGGAGTATTGTGTCTGCGTTCAAATGTAGATCTTAAGGTAGAGGTTACTACCATCGTTTTTTCATTAGATAATTATGTTTTGTGCAGAGGAAGTTTAGATGTTATTTGAGGCAGATGATAGCTATGTAGTTTAGTAGTTTATCTTTTGTTTCTTATCTATGCATATGGTGTTAATATGCCTATTTATCTTTGTTGATGCTGTTCAGGACAAGTGGAGGAACATGACGGTGATGGCAAACGGTTGGAGTTCTCGAGAGCAAGCAAGGTTAGCTGTCAAAAGGACGAAACAGGCCCCTAGACAGGATGGGAGTCCTGTGGCTGATACGACCACAGCTGAAAGTGATGAGGAAGCTGCTGAAGCGCAAGCAGCCACTACTTCTAGCAGTTCTCCACAGATACATGGTTCAAGAAAATCTATGATAAGGTTAAGCGCTGCTCGTTGATTGTTGCAGCATAACTCTTTGTGGTAGTCACCGAGTTCTTTTTGTGCTTATGGATATAGTTGCTTGCTGGTTTATGCATGTTCTATTGTTCCTAGGTGGCATTTGGATGTTTTGTTAGAAATATTTGTTGGAGATGCTTTTTAGAAATATTTTCAAAAAACATTTTTGGAGAACAATTTGTTTCCTGAAGTATTTTTTGAAATGTTTCTATATGATTTCTGAAATGCATTTTTGTTTTCTTTGCCAAACAAAAATGTCTGACAACCAAAAAGTGCTTTGCTTTTTCATTACATGCATGTGATACTTCTATGTTATTAGTTTTTGGCATTCGGAAGGTAAAGTTGGTATGGGACCTCTGTTTAGATCTTTCAGAAGTTCATTGAATTTCCTTTTCTTTAGTCAGGATGAAATAATATTACCTGTCTTGGTGGGGTCCCATATTATTCTTATTTTCTTACTTTGGAAGGATGATTATCCCTCATAGTTGCTGCATTAAATATTATAGGTTGGATAATCTTATAATGGAGGCTATAAGCAGCTTGAAGGAGCCAGGTGGTTCCAACAAGACTGCAATAGCTGCATACATAGAGGTAGTTGTCTTCTTATTATGTGCTTTCTTTTAGAAGAAGTAACTAGATATAATCTAGAGTACCATTCATTAATTATCATGCATGGAAATCTTATTTATTTTTCAAAGACCCATAAAGGACTGATTATGGTGTTGCTTCTTGTTATGGCAATATCAACATTGTGATGATGTTTGCAATCTGTGATGCTTGTATATTTCAATTATGAGGCTTCGTAAACCTCAGTATCATCAAACTTAGTGCTTTCCCTCTTAAATTCCTTGTTTGTTATTTGTGGAAGAAAGTTTTCTATTTTACTGTTGTTTTTGTTTTTATTATTTTTAAGATTTGACTGTTGGTAACAACAGATTAGGATGAAAAAAATACAGCACATTTGAGTCCTAATGTAGCATCTGGTTGGAAATATGCAGAATATTAGATTGCTTGAGTGCACATAGGTCTGATAGTGCCACATTAATTTTTCTTTCTTAATGTATGATCTTGATTCCATATAACAAGGCATTAGGCTCTGCTAAACAGGTCCTCAATGAAATATTATGGGTTAATGCACCCTGATGGCGGCATAAAGAATTCTGGTTAGTATATGTATGTTCAAGAGGGTGTCTGCTTTAGTATATGCAGATCATGAGGTTGCATGAGTCTAATATAGATCTGATACTGCTATGCTAATATCTCTTTTCTCAAAGTATGATCTTGATTCCCTATGCTAAGAGTTCACCCCCAACGTAGTGGCTTTACTGATCAGGTTCTCAATGATCTGTTGGCTTATGCACCGTGTCCGACAGAATCTTTTTTTTTGGTTAATACATTTATGCTCAATCAGATGATATAAAGGTCATCTTACAAATCTTAGTCAATGCATAAATGTCATGATTGCTTGATCTTAGTTCCTAGCAAAAACCAGAATTTTGGTTGCATCTGTCAGTCTATTCTACTTAATTTTATGCTATTTCTATCTATTAGGACCAATACTGGGCCCCTCCAAACTTTATAAGGCTGCTGTCGGGGAAACTGAAGTATTTAACTGCAACTGGGAAACTTATCAAGGTGATGTTTATATTGTGTGCTTGACATCTGATATACTTTCGAGGTTTTACACTACTCAAGCACAAAGAAGAGAAATAAACACAAACACCCCGCTAAAGTTTTTAACAAAACTAGCGAAAGCGTTCTTCAAACTCACGTTAGAAGAATGTAAGATGAAAAGAAACCTTGCCCACACGTTCTTCAATCCCACAAGATTGCAAGAACCGTTGAGTAAGTGAAGAAGAGGAAACAAAAGAGTCAACCACGTTTTTGAAGCTAATGCTCAAAAAAACTAATCACCAATCTTTATTTTCAACATATTAAGCCCTTTAAATAGGCCTTACAATGAGTAATATTGATAAGGTTAAGGAAAACTAATCCTAATTAAACTAGAATAAGAATAAGGTTAAGAAAACCTATCCTAACTAAAATAGGAAAAAGAATTCTAGTAGGAATGGGATACCAACTAACAATCCTAGTTTGACTAGAATTACAAATATAATCCTACTAAAACAAAAATTAAATTACTAGGAAACAAGAAATAAGAAATCCCAATCTTTAAGGAAAAGAAATCCTAATCTTGGATGAATTCTTAGACTTCTTGAATTTCTTGGATTTTTAACCTTCTTGATCTTGCATCAACATCTGTGTCATTGCCCAGCTCACCCTAGGCGTAGGTGTGAATACAATCAGAAATGATGATTGGATTCAAGTGTTTGTATGCGTGGTAATTTTTTCCCTTCCTGGTTGATTATAATACCCTGAATATATTGTCTCTTATAGATAAAGCGCAAGTATAGAGTAGCACCCACATCGACACCATCTGACAGAAGAAGAAACCTGTCCAGTCCATTCTTGGATAGCAGGCAGAGGATCTTCTCCAAGGTTGATCGGGATGATATGGACATGCTTAGTACATCTCAGATAGATTTAGAGCTAGCTAATAAAATGAGGAACATGACACCTCAAGAGGCTGCAGCTGCTGCTGCACAAGCTGTTGCTGAAGCAGAATCAGCCATAGCTGAAGCTGAGGAGGCTGCTAGGGACGCTGAAGCTGCTGAAGCTGATGCTGAAGCTGCAAAAGCCTTTTCAGATGCAACGAAGACACTACATGGGAGAAGTGCCCCACGGATGGTAAGACATCCTTCTATTTCAATTATTGGGTCACTGCTAATGGCTTCTATTGTTTTACTTGTCTCTCCTTCCTATCTTTCCTTTCATTGTTGGTAGGATATGTTCTTACTTGTCCTTGGAATCATTATTGGTTCAGTGTCTAGAAATCGTAGCTTGAGACCCATTAATTAACTAATAGAAAATGTGTAGGTCCATAATCTTTGCTTTTCATTTCCCCTTCACTTTACTTGAAACATGATTTATTTAATCTAATACTTGTTAAAAGAATAGATATTCTCTTAATTAAATATGAAACATGCTTCTGAAGACCTTATCTTAACAAAACCTCAAGTAAAAGTTAGAAGTACGTGTAACAGTGGGTAGCTATCTTGTTGCCACAACCAGCATAATCTTCCTCTGGGCTTCACTAGCTTCTGTGCCAGCTCTAGTGTCTTGATCAATGTAGTCTGTCATGTACCAGCTGTTAAATCTTTAACAGTGTTTTAAAAAGCGTTTTCAGGGCGAGGCGCACCAAAAACGCCCCGAGTCAATGGTGTGGGGCGAAAGTCTCAAGAGCGTACGTCCAGCAATTCGGGGTGTATGCCCGAGCGTTCGGGGCGTACGTCCGGGCGTTTGAGGCGTGTTTTTTAGTGAGACGTAAGCCCCAAAGACTTTTTCAAATTAAAACAAAATTTGTTGAATAAGTCCTTCATATAATACCCAAATTCTCAAAATTCAGCTTGGTAATTACTCAAAAGTTTTAAAAAGGAATTGAAATGTATTAAATTTAAAAGTCAAGACCTTATTTATTGATTGAAACCCTAATTCATGGTCTTTCCCAATTCTTTATCTTGTCCGCTAGTCTGCTAATATCTCCCAAAAGTAACGAATATTCAATTTTCTTTTTTCACAAATACAAAGAGAACTCCATTCTCCTTCATAGCAGCAAGTTTAAAGTTCAAATTGCAGGTTAGTCATCCTTTTTGTTCCTCCATGTAGAAAACTTTATTCTTTTCGACTCAAGTTACTTGTGCTTCTAAGTAGCGTATAATATATTGTTTTGACTAGTTTTTTGTGGGATGGAGCACATCTATATATATATTTTTCACATATTTATAGTTTTCTTCAATTTTTATGCAATTTTACCTGTTTATAAATATTTTTTGCAATTATATTATTTTATAAAATATTAAAAATTAAATATCTATGGGGCTTACGCCCGGTGCCTCGGGGCTTACGCCTCACTGAGGCATATGTAAAACGTCTCGCCTTACGCCCACGCCTTTTAAAACACTGGTTAAATCTTGAAGTCGGTAGAGAGAACTGCTTCACCTAGCTCTGGATGGTACAGTTGCACCAACCTGCAATGCAGAGAGGAATTGGAAGTTGTATTTGCAAGAGAGAGATTTCTAAACTCTCATGTTGTGTTTGCTATGAGATTTATTCTTTTTACCTTTTCAGGGAGGGGAAGGGTGGCTTCCTTTAGCAACTGATTCATTTGGGATTCTTCTTTTCTTTTTTTCCATTTCTTTTTGGGATGGGGTAAGGGAAGGGATGATGAATTGTGAGGAAGCACCCGAAGCAAATCCTCCTGTATCTCTGGTAATCTTGTTGGTTACAGCAGGTTATGGTAGACACATACCAGTTGACAAGTTGGAATGATAAATCACTAGCACATCAATTCTTCACAGGTGTTCAATGAGAGCAAGAAATGACAGACAAGTATCTGTATGTTCATATTTATCATCTTTTTAGTTGATTAGGAGGTTACTGTTACCTATATAAACTAGTGCCTTACACAGTCTATAAGCTGTTTAAAGTGTCTCCCGATGCAAAATTGATTATTTGCGGATATACTATGTTGAAAGCCTATTCTTTGTTTTGTTTGCTGATTGTATCTCTAATATCTAGATGATACGTGCTTGATCGTTCCTTCCGAGGTGCGAGTTAGAGAATGCTGGATCCTGTTCCAGTTTGATGTTTCTGTATCTTCAGTCAACTCACTCTTCAGCTTGTACATATGGGCGAAAAAGTTCATTGTAAGTGTAATATGCCAGGTTGTTAGTAGTAAAAGCTTTTCCGATTGTATCAAATTTGTGTTCCCTGTTCATCAGCGGACATGTCTCAGCAACCACAATGTTTTCTTATTAAGCTGTTTCTGCGAGCTGAGGGAATTTTCTGAGGAATTTGTTGTAAAGAGTAGGAACTGGGAATAACCCGGTGTAGTGGGGTGATGGGGGTCCGTTCATGTGCAGCATGTACCTCAGGCTCAATTGTTTACTGTATGCTGATTTATTTATTTGAACTCGATTTGGATGGAAAATAAATTAGTTTATAATAGTTTCTAGCCACTGTCATTTTCTTTTTTTTAAAAACTTAATGTCACCATTATGGTGAGAGGTTTGGCATGACCTCAACCTGTATATTAAAACTCAAAAGGATCATTACAAAAGGAGTTGGTAAATCATATCTAAACAACTCCTGAATCAAGAGAGGAGAGCACATTCCAGTGAGATTAAGAAAGATAAAGTGCTCCAAAGTAAAATTTTGGGGAAGGCATCCAATCCTTCTGAGATTAAAGATATTAGAAAGGCTAAACATCATAAAACTTCTTTCTAGTCCTAATTCTGAAGTTGACCAACTGGTCTCTGTCATTCTTCAAAGTAGCTCTCACCTTCAAAGGTAAAGTGTCAGCCTCAGTGAAGAAGGTAGAAGTCTTATATATACTCCAGTTAGCTAGCAAGTCAGCTGTGCAGTTAGCTTCTCTGTAGCAGTATGAAAACTTGAAATTGCCTTCCTGCCGTAACTCTCTAATTTGTTCTACCAAGTGAGCAATCTGCCAAGGTGTACCGATATGCTTGTTTATTGCATTGATTAGGACTAGAGAGTCAGATTCAACTTCGACCTCCTTGTATCCATAATCAATACACCATTTCAAGCCAACCTGGATAGCCATTGCTTCTGCCATATTGTTAGTGCAGGAACCAAAAAAGGTGGAGTAAGTCATTATTAGATCTCCATACTGATTTCTTAAGCATCCTCCACCTGCTAAGCCTGGGTTTCCTTTGCTACAACCATCAATGTTAACCTTAATGTATCCATCAGGTGGTTTTATCCATTAGACAAGGATAACTTTTAGTACAGGTTTACACCTTTCCACTGTTTGGATTAATTGTTTCCAATCAGTAAAGATAGGTAATGATGGAAATTGGATATTTATAAGTATGCACCTCATGTTCTGAATTTGGAGAATAAGTTTCTTGACAGAAATTTTTCCATCTCCATATCTGATAACACATCTTCGTTTACAAACTTCCCAGCATATCAAGCATGGGAGGCAGTAAAGAAAAAAAGAATGAACATTATTCTCGGGCTCCGTTAACCACCAATAGAATAGAGTTTGTCTCAGTTCAGAGGTAGTGTTCAAGCCACAATAGCTGCCAAATAAATTCCAAGCAGTTGATGCCCCATAGCTGCTAAGGAAAACATGGTCAACAGTTTTGGATTTGGGAGCTCTACAGCATGAACACATAGATGGACTAATGATTCCAAATTTTCTATTGATCTCATCAATAGGCAATCTGTTGTGAATTAGTCTCATCACAAAGAAGGAAATTTTGAAGGGAATCCCTTTATACCATATGTTACCAGCAGAACTAGTAAAGTTTCTGGACTGCTTAAAGAGTTGCCAAGCAGATTTGCAGGAAAAGGAACCATCATTGGTAATGGTCCAAATAGGTTGATCTGTTTTAGAACCATCAAGCACCTCAATCAGGGAGAGATTCCTTACAATAGAGATAGGGAGAGCATTAAGGTTCCAGTTATCTTCATGGTCCATGGATAAAGCCCACGGCCGTCTCCTTACCTTTACTAGGGTCATTAATAAGGAGTCCGGGACCAAAATGATGGCTTTTGGATTCAAAACACCAAAATAGATGAAAAAAATCAACTGACAACATTTTTATATATAACGCATGAAATTCATGCGCTATACCTTAACGACACGTTTGTCTGTTAAGGTATAGCGCATGAATTACATGTGCTATGCACAATTTTGAAAAGGCGGTCAAAGTCTTAGTATAGCGCATAAATTAGATGCGCTATACCTGAATGTGAAAAGGCAGTCAGGTATAGCACATCTAATATATGCGCTATACCCATTTTAAAAGGGCAGTCTCCTTCACGACAAAAACACTCCACTGCCCCCCCCCCCTACACACACGCACACACATTTTTGAAAGCTAAAAACTCCATTGGAGCCCACCCCTTCCTCGAGATCTTGTCCCATGATTATTTTATCGATCTAACACTCGATCCAAGGCTTTGTCGTGGAGTGGAACTCATTTATTGCTCGATTCGGTGGTCAAATCTTCATTGTTTCTCCATTCAATAAAATCGAAAAAGAGGTATTCCGAATCACTTTTTTAGTATAAGTCATATATATAACTGAGTAATTAGTTATTATTATTACTGTATTGTATGCTTTTGTGATTGTTTTGTGAAATTTATTTTTTGTTTTTTATCCAGATTAATTTATTTCTCTGCAAAAATTTATGAAAATTGCATATTGTTCCTTTGTTGAATAATTAGTGTTATATGTTTACTATTTTTATAGTTGTACAATAATAATATGTGACTTTAGTGTTATTTAGTACCCTTTAGTGTTATGTAGTGCCCTTTAGTGTAGTAGAACTGATGATAAATTTTAATTTATATTAGTTGATGTTAATTATGGCCATTTAGAGTAGCTTGCCTTTAGTGCTCTTTAGTATTCTTTAGTGTAGAATACTAACTACGTAACCTCATTACTAACCCGATTAGAGTACTCTATTATGGATCAAATTTTAATCAATTATTAAGTGTATAGTAAATGTATTATTAAATAAGAATCAAAAAGTAGATATGAATCAAAAATTAGATATGAAGCATAAAATAATTAGTTGACAGTACAAAAGAGGCGATGCCGGATTTTTGTGTAAAATATAACAAATTAACATACAAATCGTTATGAATGAAATAAATACTTAATAGTAAATTTTTAAAAATAATATCAAATAGTTAAACAAATTAAGTATTTAGTATTATTTTAATCAGGAATAAGATTGTTTAAAAATTGATAGTACATAAAAGAAATCGGGTCACTTTTGTTTGTTTAAAAGTATTAAATTAAGACATAAATCATTATGAACGCAAAAAAAACTTAATAGTATTTTTTATAACAATAATTATAAAATATCGAGATAAGTTAAACGAATGAAATATTTAATTTTCTTATAACGAAGAATTAATATGAAAAAAAGGTGGCAGCTCAAACAAAATTCTGCCGAATTTTTGTCGAAAAATCTAAAAAACTAACATATAAATAAATATTTTATTTATCAACCTAAGTAATAATATAGGAAACTTATCGATTAAATATTAATATCAAAATTTTGCAATATATTTAAAGATGTTAAACGATTAAAGAGAAATACTTTAATAAATATTATTTAATTTACAAACATCGTCATGGATCCTCCGTATGTGCATCTTAGACTTACTGTTCCAGAGCTACTATTGCTCCAGGGTGGCCATATGTCTTCACACATTTGGGATAGACAGTTGCTGTCTCAGACCTTCCACCCCAGATGTATAAACGATCTTTGGGAGTTCATTAGGGACCACCCACTTCATCCCCGTACAGTTACATGCCTTCAGCGGACAGGGTTTTATCGGATTCTAGAGATCAGCCGGTTGCAGCTCGACTGGCCCCTGCTCACGGCTATGAGCGAGCGGTGGAGACCTGAGACTCACACATTTCATCCACCTATCGGCGAGGCTACCATCACGCGATGGGAGCTTATCGTTGGTTGATGCAACATGAGCTTGATAAGTGGACTTTGCATAAGAATGGTGGCAGAAGATGGGGAATTTTGACTACAAACGTGTCAGAGTCTTTCAATGGGTTGTTGAAGTCTGCCCGTGGATTGCCTGTCACTGCCATGATGCGGATGTCATTCAAGCATATGGCAGAGAGGTTTGTTGAAATATCCCGAAGTGCATCATCCTTGTTGGAAATGGGTGTTCAATTTATGCCACAGCCAATGAAACGATTTGAGAAATATAGAAAACGGGCAAAGTGGCATACATATTTTCGATATTGCAACGATCGAATATTTTTGAAGCTCGCATCGATTTGCATCAAAATCGCGGTAATAATACCTACACCATCAATGAATCTAGGCAATTATGTTCGTGTGGGAAATGGTTGATTTATTACTTGCCATGCTCACATGCCATGAAGTGCTTTCAACATGCTGGGTTTGTTGCGACGAGGTATGTTGATAAAGAATATAGTGTTGCTGCATACGTAAACACCTATAGCGACCACTTCCAACCAGTGGGTGCTGAGCATTATTGGCCGCCGGAACCATTTAAAATGGTGTGTAACAAGAATTTTGTGCGTCGCCGGCAAGTGCAAAAAAGAACGCGGATACGAAACCAAATGGAAGTTGGTGATACCGTTTATGCGCGTAAATGTAGTATATATTCCCAAACATGATACAATCGCCGTAAATGTCCTTCAGTCGGTTTGGGAAGCGGTGGTAATTCAGCTCCCGGTAGCAGTTCATCCAATGTGCCCAATTTTTAAGGATAAAATTAGTGATTTGTTGCTGTATTTGTTGTACCCAATTTGTGTAATGGTGCTGCTTGCAATATTTATGAAATAAAATTATGTTTCCAATAGTCTTAAATCTAATTGACAATACACATTGAAGATTCAATACAATAATTAAAATAACTTCAAGAAATAAATAACGATTTTCATTCGCCATTATCGTCATTGTCTGGTACTATTTTATTGTCATTGTCTTTATCTTCTTCGTCAACATCTTGTACGCATCCGTCCGGATTGAGGGCATCATAATCTAGACCCCAGTTGACACACATTTCTCGTATTTCATCGCTATCATCAATAAGACCACTTGCCTGATTTCTACAACAATATGGGACTCCTACATCTAACGTCTGCGGTATAAATTTTGATAGTCTCTCCCACTCAACAACTGTTGGAAATACAATATAATCAATGTCTCTATGCAATTTTTCATTCTCTAATAAACCCCAATGCCGATCCTCTGTTCCTTGCAGGTAGTTAAGATCATCCAGTGCATGATGAACGACTAGTGCCTTTTCCATCTCTAAAATTTCCTTCATCAGTATGAATCACCATTAGAGGCTATTGAGCGGAAGGCGAGGTTGTTGCTATTGATGATGTTTGGTGGTATTACTTTCTCGAACACTTTGAGAAACCTTGTTAGCCTGCGATTTTTGCATCATCTAGAACGGCTAGATGAGTTACCTACGTACATATGGGGTGGAGATGTTCTAGCCTACCTTTATAGGCAGTTGTGCATGGCGTCCATGGGCACCGTGAGAGACGTCGCTGGTTTTATTCCGCTACTGCAGGTGTGATTATGAAGTACTATGCCATTAGCATGGGCTAGTTGTACCACAAGCATTGTCTACAACGTTCCAAAGAAACACACACAAAGATGAACCAAAAGTTAATCGGCATTACAATTGGGTTGATTGTAGGGGTTAGGGTACTAGAATTTATCCCATTGATTATAGAGTTGTAACCTAAAACTACTCTTCGAAGTTAGTGGAGATTTGAGGAAAATTCTACTAGGTAGATCGTGGTTTTTACTCACTTGTGCAAGGAGGTTTTCCACATAAAAATCTCCATGTCGATTACTTTTTCGCAATCATTTTTATTTGTGTATGTTCGAATAGTTCAAAGAACCAGGCTCTTTGAAAACGCAAAAATCAGGCAAGATTCAATTCAAACCCCCCTTTTGTGTCTATGTGTAGTCTAAAATAACAATTGGTATCATAACATGTTCTTTCATAAGAGGCTAACACCTTGAATGGATCCACAATGGCTGCACCACCAGATGCTCAAGAAGGACAATCAATCGTTAGGTCACCACTATTTAATGGAAAATACTATAGATGGTGAAAGAAAAGAATGTGTAATTTATTGGAAGGAGAAGACCTGGAACTCTGGGACATTATTGAAAAGTGACCAAAGATTCCCATGTTTGATGACAAGGGTGTCCCCACTGGACCAAAGTCAAGAGAAATATATTCTGAATAAGATGTTAAAGCAGTTAAAAAGGATGCCAAAGATAAGAAGATTCTGATATATGGAATTGGTACAATAGAATATCTACATGTAGAGATGCAAAAGCCATATGGGATGCCCTGCAGTGTGCTCATGAAGGTACCTCTCAAGTGAAGCAGTCAAAGATTGGCATGCTAACTAGGCAATATGAATTGTTTAAGATGAAAGAGGGGGAAACTATCCTGGAGATGCATACCAGCTCAATTTAATTATCAATGAATTAATATCTCTTGGAGAAGTTATTCCTCGTAACAAAATTGCAAGAAAAGTTTTTGAGCATACTACCACCATCATGGGACAACAAGGTGAATGCAATCACTAAATCTAGAAGCCTGAATACAATGACCCTTGACAACTTTATTGGAAACTTGGAGACTTATAAGTTAAAGCTAAATCAGGATCGCTAGATTGGCAAACTTCTAAACTTCGTATGACCAAGAACCTGGTGCTCAAGACCATCCACAAACAGGACATTGAAGAAGATGATATGGCATTGCTCACTAGACATTTTCAGCAGGAAATATGGACATGTAGTTTCTTAAAGAAAGGTAGTTCATCCAAATCCAAGGTTGTGGAGAAAAATAATAACAACACTGATGGATGCTACAAGTGTGGAAAGAAATATCACTTCATCAAAGACTGTTCTTTGTGGGAACTTGAGTGGAAGAAGAATGACAAATGAGCCAATGGACAAAATTGTGAAAAAAGCTATGGTTTCCATGCAATCATCCTCAACTGATGAGTCTGATGATGATGATGATGATGGAAGTGAAGAGAAAGGCCATTCATTAATGGCCAAAAAGATAGTGACTCAGAATCAGAAGATCTCATGGCATTGATGGCAAATTCAGACTCTGATGCTGACGAAGAAGAAGAACCAGAGGCAAGCTTTCAAGACATCAAGCACAAAATCCCCACATACTCTAAAAATAAATTGATTTCCTTGTCAGGTGTCTTGATTGATGCATACCTAAAGATTTCTGATGAAAAGGAACGATTAATGAATGACTATGCATCACTTAGATTTGAACACAAAGATTTGGAAATAAGTAGAAAAAATCTTATTGTCTTTGTAGCAGATCTCAAGGACCAGATTCTTGTGTTAGAGGATGAAAATGCTACTTTAGAAACTGAGAATAACAAACTGCTCAATGCTCCAAATAAAGGTAAGGACCTAGCCACCGACTTACAGGAGAAACTAGAAAGTGAACTAAAAGAAGCTAATAACAAACTTCTAGTTGAATCTGAAAAGGCTAGGATGCTTCAAGAATACTTAGATAAGGCCAAATTTGAATTAGAAAGAAACTTCAAATGGATTAGGTCTTCCCAAATAATGTTCAAGATGCATGAAAACCACAGTAATAACAAAAAAGGTCTAGGAAATGCTAAGATAAAGACTCCGTACAATTCACATAGCTAGTATGTAGACATTCCTGACAATCCTCTTTGCACTCTCTATGGAAATAATGGACACTTCAAAGAAATATGCTCATCTAGAATCCAAGCAGGCTTAAAAAATATTGCATATATTGAGTGAAGGAAAATAGTGAAACCTGGTTCTTCACTGAAGGGTAATAATAAACTACCAGGGTGGACTAAAAAGAATGTTATTCATCCTTTTACTCAAATAAAGGGACCCAAGCTTGTTTGGATTCCTAAAACTAACTCATGAATGTTTTTGCAGGCTAAGGTGAGAGGAAGTAATAATTGGCGGTATGTTGACAGTGCTTGCTCCTGCCACATGATCGGAAATAAAGACAAATTTCTCTCACTAAGAGCCTATCAAGGATGGAGTGTGGGCTTTGGAAATGGAAAAAGGAAAGTATAATTGGTATAGGTAAGGTTGGTAAGTCTCACTCTCATGCTATTGATAATGTGTATTATGTTAAAGGATTGAAGCACATTTTGCTGAGTGTGTCTCAAATATGTGACAAAGGGAACTGGGTTTTCTTTACCTCTAAGAATTGTATGGTTACAAATAAAAACTCTGGAAACTTGGTTCTCAAAGGGGAAAGTCATAAAAACGTTACAAAGCTAACATCATGTCTTCACTTGAAAATGAACTCTTATGTCTTAGTGCACTTTATATCGACTCTTTTCTATGGCACAAAAGACTAGGGCTTGTTAGTTTTTTTATGCTGAACAAATTAATTTCCAAGGACCTGGTCCTTGGGCTGCCCAAGTCGAAATTCAAGGAAGAAAAAGTTTGTGCTGGTTATGTTAAAAGTAAGCCGGTCAGATCATCATTCAAGTCCAATAAGGTGGTAAGTACCTCTCAACCTCTGGAACTACTTCACATAGATTTATTTGCACCAATGAGGGTTCAGAGTAGAGGTGGAAAGAGGTATGTGTTCGTAATTGTTGATGATTATTCTAGATTTACATGGACTATATTTTTGGCAACCAAGGATGAAACATTTGATATATTTGTAACTTTTGTGAATAAACTGCAAAGAAAAATGAACAATCACGTAGCTAACATTAGATCTGAACATGGAACAAAATTTAAAAATGTTAACTTCCTTGAATTCTTTGTTGGAAATGGTATAGATCATAATTTCTCTGCTCCTAGGACACCACAATAAAATGGTATTGTTGAAAGAATAAATAGAACTCTAGAGGACATGGCCAGAACTATGTTAATCAGTAGTGGTCTTCCTAAGACCTTTTGGGATGAAGCTAGGAAAACTGCATGCTACATCATAAATAGATGCATGATTAGGCCAATAGTTGATAAGACCTCTTATGAATTACTTAAGGGCTGAAAGCCAAACGTAATCCACCTAAGATCCTTTAGAAGCAAGTATTTTGTACGCAACAATGGCAAAGAGGTTTTAGGAAAGTTTGATGTTTAAAAGTGATGAGGGTGTCTTTCTGGGTTACTCACCACATAGTAAAGCTTATAAAGTGTACAATAAAAGAACAAAATGTGTTGGGGAAAGTATTCATGTAATCTTTGATAAATCTAACTTTTTGACTGAGAAAGGTACACAAGTTACTGATGATGGTGAGTTTGGCACGACCGAAAACAATGAGGAGCAGACAAACCATGAACTCCCATAGGCTGCTGTAAAACAAGAACAAGAACCAGGTCCGCCAGAGACTGTTCAAGATGTATCACAGACAAGGGGAACAGTCCAAGAAAATCAAGAAAAAAGTGTAGCACCTGTTCCTTTGCTGAGCATGAAGGAAATATTAGGATTCAAGGTTCTCATACTAGGGGATGGAAACATCAAAGTTCCCACCCACTGACTAATGTGCATACATCAGTTGACTCCGAAATGGTGACAATATCAAAATTCAGAAATATGATTGCTTTCTCTGCTTACATATCCATGGTGGAGCCTAAGAACATCTAAGAAGCTCTTGGAGATGCAGACTGGATAGTAGCTAGGCAGGAGGAACTAAATCAGTTTGAAAGAAACAAAGTCTGACACCTGGTTCCAGTCCAAAAGACAGAAAAATCATTGGAACTTGGTGGGTGTTCAGGAACAAGCTGGATGACCAAGGAAACATTACCAGGAATAAGGCAAGACTAGTTATACAAGGTTACAATCAGGAAGAAGAGATTGACTATGATGAAACATTTGCTCCTGTGACAAGAATTAAGGCAATACATATGCTCATTTCCTTTACATCATACAAGGGTTTCAAACTGTGTCAAATGGATGTAAAGAGTGCCTTCCTAAATGGGTACTTAAAAGAGGAAGTGTTTGTGCGACAACCTCTAGGTTTTGAATGCCATGACTTTCCAGATCACGTGTACAAACTGGACAAGGCATTATTAGGCTTAAAACAGGCTCCAAGGACATGGTATGAAAGAATGTCAAAGTTTCTCCTAGAGTACAAGTTCTCACGAGGAAAAATTGATGACACACTATTTCTATTGAAAAGTGGAAAGAACCTGTTGATAGTGCAAATATATGTGGATGATATCATTTTTGGAGCCATGAAAGAATCTCTGTGCAATGCATTTGCTGAACTAATGGGAAGTGAATCTGAAATGATCATGATAGGAGAATTAAACTTCTTCCATGGAATTCAAGTCAAGTTGATAGAACAAGGAACCATGATACACCAACATAAGTACATCAAGGCGTTACTCAAAAGGTTTGATATGTACAATGCTAAAATAGCTGACACTCCCATTGCTACAAAAATGATGACGTCCAAATCCACTACTAAAAAGTAAATGGGCACGGTCGCATGTAATATAATTTACCCAACTATGAGTCGGGGTAGAATCCCACAGAGAATAATATGTAGGTAATTAGGCGTGTAAGAGAATTATCACTTATTATGCTAAGCCAAACACTTAGAAGGTGATTGTGAAATTATTTATAACTAATTGCGAAAATATAAACTAACCTAGAAAGCAAGTAAAATGATCAATGGCTACAAGCATGGATGCATTGGGAATTACACTCAAGTAACGATCCAATGTATTTCACGATTTTACAAATATGAGCGAGTTTATGTTAATTAGCCTCAGGTAATAATTCTGTATTAGCTTCTTCCGAAGACTAACAAGAGTTCCTAATTGAATTATCTCTAAAATAATTAAGATATTAAGCACACCCGAATATGGCTACAAGTAGTTCGATCCTATACTTAGGTAGAGTCTATAAATTGAGGGTTAACGCCTCAAGTTCTTGTTAATTAATCTTTCCCAACCCCAGATTATCTTTTCCAAAATCAATTCGAAGTTAATGGGCGAGTCCTAGGGTTAGCTAATCCTTTGGAAACATTAAAGAACAAGAATAATTAAAGAAATATTAACTCACTTCATAATAAATAAAAATCGTTCAATACATAAGCGCCGCATTTAACGTCATGGCACGACGCGAATCAACTTTACCACTTTTCTCTCCACTTGGAAGATATGAATTGGGCACCCAACTTGGAATCAGGTTTGTGACCACGAGTGACGGGGGGAGGTAAGTAGATGATCAAGCCAAATGCCATTTGCTTCATTTTGTATTTCTTGGCTTTCATGTGAGGGATGTCATTTTGCCTTCTTGTACCTTCAAATTGTAAGATGTATGGCCCTTGCCTCTCCTCTTCACAATCCCTCATTGACTCGTGTAGTTCAATTCCCATATCATCACACAATTCCAATGTTGATAAATGCTTGGAATGTGACATCAAGCCTCCAAATTGCAATTCTTTCCGGATTTTGACATCCTCTTGGTCCCCCGAATTAGAGTCAAGTTCAACCATCTTTTTAACTACACCGGTAGACTCTAATTCTCTTTTTCTCTCGGCATCACCAACAAGTATGAAGTCGGTTGGCAGATGTTTAATTCTTGATTCCTCAAAATAAAGCTCACTTTCTTCCTAGAAGTTGGACTTTTCTTGACCTCTTTCCACACTCTCAAGTTGGTGGGCATAGTGAGCCTTAACCAATATTTTCATTTGATCTTCCAAAGTGCGGATATTCTCATCATTTTGAGTCAAAACTTATTTCAAGTCCTCGAGTGCCAAGTTGTGCTTCTCCTCATTTTCAAGAATGACCTCCAACATGAGTATCATCCTTTCATTTTGAGCATTTGAGAGTTTTTCTTGGTTTTGATCAAGTGCCAAAGAAGTATTTTCGGCTTAAACCTCTAAGGAAGGTTTTTGGCTATCATTCACTTTTGAGGCTTCACGAATTTCTCCCATTTGTAAGTTCAACCTTCTAAGCGCCAAATCATTTTGGAGACTATTTTTCAAAAGCTCCTCCAAGGCATTTTGCTCTTTGTTTCCTCCTTCAAGTAGGCATCCCACCACGAGCCTGAACTCTCCATTTTGACCATGCTCAATTTCTTCCACTTCCATATCCCTATAATTATCATCACAAAAAGTAGAATCATCATAGCGGGGGTTGGGGGAAGGGAAGGAAAATAAGCACAATTATCCCAATGGCCATTTTGACCACCACACTTATCACAAATAATACACTCATGGGTTTGAGATTGTGCGCACAATCCACCCCCGAGAGAATTTAAATAATTTTGCCACGAGTGTGGTCCTCCACAATAAGGACAAGGGTCATCAAAGTATGAACAACTACCATCCGACCAATTTTCATTATATGATGCCATTTTTCAAAAATAAGAAAATAAACAAGAAACAAACAAGAAAAATAGACCAAGGTAAGAAAAATAATTATACAAGTATTCACAAGTTTGGACCAAAGCACTTACGCTTATTTCTCAAACAACCTAAATTACGCCAAATTGTTCCCCGGCAACGGCGCCAATTTTGATGACGTCCAAATCCACTACTAAAAAGTAAATGGACACGGTCGCATGCAATATAATTTACCCAACTATGAGTCGGGGTCGAATCCCACAGAGAACAATATGTAGGCGATTAGGCGTGTAAGAGAATTATCACTTATTATGCTAAGCCAAACACTTAGAAGGTGATTGTGGAAATATTTATAACTAATTGCGAAAATATAAACTAACCTAGAAAGCAAGTAAAATGATCAATGACTATAAGCATGAATGCATTGGAAATTACACTCAAGTAACGATCCAATGTATTTCGTGATTTTACAAATATCATCGAGTTTATGTTAATTAGCATTGGGTAATAATTCTATATTAGCTTCTTCCGAAGACTAACAAGACATCCTAATTGAATTATTCCTAAAACAATTAAGAGATTAAGCACACCCGAATATGGCTACAAGTAGTTCAATCATATCCCTAGGTAGAATCTATAAAGTGAAGGTTACCGCCTCAAGTTCTTGTTAATTAATCTTTCCCAACCCCAAATTATCTTTTCCAAAATCAATTCGAAGTTAATGGGTTAGATAATCCCTTTGGAAACATTAAAGAATAAGAACAATTAAAGAAACAATAACTCTCTTCATAATAAATAAAAATCGTTCAGTACATAAGCACAACAAGATATTTAATCCATATTTTAAATATGAATATTTTCATAAACAAGATTCAAGTGTTGGACAAAATACTACACACTTAGATATTCAATACAAAGCAAGAAAATGAAGAAATGAACATAAATGGGTAAGAAATTCTCAACCAAAAGCTTCAAATCTTCAAGACCTAAGTGTGTGTAAAAGAACCCTAGCTCCAAAACTTGTCTTCTCTAGTCAAGAGACTCACAAATAATCCAAAGATATGCCAAAATTACTTTACAAATGAGCTGAATCGTGTATTAAATGGTTATGGGGTAAACAAATGTGAAATGCCAAAACTGCCCAGATTTCTGCCAAGTTCAGTGAATTGCGTTCACAAAAACAGGCCTGCGATCACGAAGAGTAATGCTGCAAAGAAACGCGATCGCAACCCAAAACCTGTGTTCGTGTAGGGCACTTGACAACCACTGGTTAGTTCTCTTCATCACGTTCACAGAATTTTCCCCGCGTTCGCGATGTATGTTTTCCTGGCCTTCCGTGATCGCATATGGATCTCCGCGATCGCGAAGAGCATAATCTGGCAATAGTCCATTTTTCTCATTTTAACACATTTTGACTTGTTTTCTTCCATATCTTTTCTAAATCACTTGATACCTGAAAATGCCAATAAATCTCAACAATTGTCTTAGTTTCTCAACAAAATCAAACAAAAGCCTAAGTATCAAGAAGAGATAATTTGGTTAAATACCAAGTTATCAAGCAACCAGGTTGAATATGGTACACATGTTGATGAAAAACAGCACATGGGTATGATTGGCTCCTTTCTCTAGTTGACTGCAAGTAGATCTGATATTGTGTACAATGTGGGGTTGTGTGAAAGATTTCAGTCCAACCCAAAAGAATCGCACTTGAAGGTCGTTAAAAGAATTCTGAGATACTTTAAAGGTACTCAAGACCTGGTTCTTTGGTACCCAACTAGAGACTCTTTCAAATTGATTGGATATGCAGATGCCGACAATGCTAGGTACTTGGTGGACAGGAAGAGTACATTAGGAATGTCCCACTTTCTTGGGTCATGCTTAATCTTATGGGCATTTAAGAAATAACATTATGTGGCCTAATCGACTGTTGAAGCTGAGTACCTAGCTGTTGCATCATGTTGTGCTCAGCTGCTATGGATCAAGTAACAACTGGATGACTGTGGGGTGATTATTGAAAAGGTCCCCATGTTTTGTGACAATATAAGTGCTATGAATATAGACAAGAACCCGGTCCACCACAAGAGAACCAAACATATTGATGTGATGCACCACTTCTTGAGAGGAAATGTTGAGAAAGGTCACATCTCTATGGAGTTTTACAAGATAAAATATCAAATTGCTTACAAATTTGCCAAAGTTTTGAGCATGGATCATTTTGAAAGAAACCGCTTGGAGCTTGGTCTAATCAAGATAGATTAGAACATTCTTGACTTCCCTCAATGATTGAGTATGTTTTAATAATTTGTTCAGTGCATAAATGTGTTGAATAATGTCTAACTTAATCTTGTTCTATAACAGGTATGCACGCATGATATTGGGTCTAGGGCATGGATGAGTAATCTGATGACAAATGTCTGGACAAGAAAATGTTTCACAACCAAGATTGAGGAAATGAGTCAAAGAACCTAGTTGTTTGGCATCCAAGTATGTACCTCCTCTCTAATTGATTGTTGTACTTAATTGTTAAACTGCCACGTCATTTAAACCAGGTTCGTACCCATTTTTCTTGTATTCCATGTCTCTCTAACCCTGGGAAATTAAAGGTGGATCAAGTTCCAAAACCATCAAGTCATATGGTAATCATTATTGACTCCAGTTCACGTGCAAATCAGGACCAATTTCCTAAACATCCTTACACACGTCTCCGTCGCCTAATTAAATAACCTAACCGCCACTTTTCAAATTTTGAAATGTGTCAGTTACCCTTTCTCTCCCATTTAGAGCCGGATTAGGATCAATTAAAAGGAAAAATCAAGGCTAAATACTGTCAAATCATCCGCTATAAAAACCCATCTTCTCACCATTCACCCTAATACGATCAAAATGTGTAGAAGGAATTCCCAATTTTGAACAAAAGAAAAACCCTAGTTTTCTTCTTCTCTCAGAATCACAAAACACAACTGCAATGACGAACTCACCTAGCAAAGTTCTCTATAAAATTACTGCCAAAAGCTCTAACCCTAACCCTACTGCACCTGTTACCATAACCACCTAAGTCGAATCTTCCCAAGAACCATCCTCTCCACCAAAAGCCCCAATGTCCTTCACTGGATTAGTTGATTACTCTGACGAACAGGAGAGTGAAGGATCTGAGAGTGAAAATTGAGTTGTGGAGGAGCCACAAATTGAGGGGGAAGGAAATATTGACTGTGAACAAGAGGATGGTACTGTACAAGCAAAAGGAAGTTGCTAGTAAAAAATCGAATGAGGAAGGTGATGTTGGGATTAAGGAAGATGTAGTGGTGGCTAGTGAGTTTGTGACAGAAAAAGAGGAAGGCAAAATTGTTGATGACGTGAGTAAGGAGATAGAAGAAGAGATAGTGAGAGAACATGGGGAGAGTGTTAGTATTGTAGTAGAAGCACCAGAATCCCCTCGAAAGAAATCAGGCTCTTCTGTTGCTAGAGAGGGAGAACATGTTGCAGTTGGAGATATAGAAGTGGTGAGTGGGCAAGAGGTAAGTTAGGTTCAGGAACCTAGTTCTTTGAATGCTGACCCAGAAAGATTTGAGTCCTATGATTAGACTGATACTGAGGAAGAATATGAAAAGGAAGGAGAAGCATAAGTTGGGAAAGAGAGTAGTGTTGACAGTGAATATGAGGCCCTGGTCAACATGATTACCACACTGAAGGAGAAAAGGCAAGCTGATGAGAAAACCATCCCCAAGAGGGTGAAGGCTATTGCAAATAAATGAAGTCTTACCTCCTGGGTATGTTAATTTGGAAGGAAGAACACCTGTAACAAGAGGGATAAGTAAGGCATCACTTGAGAAAGCCCTGTAGGAGAGCAAGAAAAAGAAGAAAGAAAGAGAGGCGTTCAAACTAATTGATAAGTCTGATATGAAGGAAGTGGATTTGGTGAGCGGAGAAGAGGATGAAGAAGAAGAAGAAGAAGAAGAGGAGGAGGAAGTCCCTCTTCAAAGAAAAGGGAAGAAGAAGGCCGAATCATCTTCAGCCACTTCCAAGGAAAAATCTATCAAAAAGAGAAAAGTTGCAATCTTTGAACATAAGTGAAAGGAATCAGTTCCAAACGTAGGAAAACTTTCACGCCCCATCCTCGGGAAGCGCAGCCGGCGCTCAACCGAGTGAACCCGGCCGAGCAAGCCTGTTAGATACTTTCTACTCAATTAACCCATGATCAAAAAAAGACGTGATTTTATTAATTATACAGTAGGAATCTCATTCATACAATCCTAAATCATTTCATTAGTCATTGCGCCTTTAAGTCTCAAAATACACATTTCTTATAGTTCAAGTGGAACAAGTTATCAAACACAACATAACTTGTTTAATATTCCTAACACCCATGTACAACCCACATAGAGTCTACGGAGCCTCTAAAGATACAAAAGAGAGTAAGGGTGGTGCCGGCAATAAGGCCCCGACTATACCTTAAAGAGTGACCATAATATAAACAAAAGGTACAATACATGACCCCGGAATTAAATGGGGCTCACCGAGTCCGCTAAGAAGAGGATGCAGCACTATCTGTGATCAACACTGTCTGCTATGTAACCACATGCATCCATTTAAAGATGCAGCACCCCCGACAAAAGGGACGTTAGTACCGTCGAATATCACTAGTATATAAAGCTAAACACCAACTCAATAGAATGAATAATAATACAAGAGGAACAGTCAAGAATTCAATAATGGCTTCAAATAATAGTAAAACAACAAGTTAAAGATCATATACATTTTCAAGACAATATTCATATTACTAGGTTGGGTGACCTTTAATACCGATATTCCACAATTCACAATACCTCCGTATTCTTACACAGAGTCCGATCTCGGCCCGATCGACTAGGCCGCCTCATCTGAGACATTACCACAATTTCATTATAACTTTCCAGCATAGTACCACCATGTGTGCGGCATAGCGTCCGATCACGGCCCGATCAGGTAGGCCATCTCATTTGAGACATCAACCCTTTTCATAATTTCATCCACAATACCACCGTGTTCTTACACGGAGTCCGATCTCGGCCCGATCGTCTAGGCCATCTCATTTGAAACATTACCTTTTTCAGTCAATCATCTCACATCGTACTTCTTTCATATACTTTCGATTCATTGGCACTAGTGATTACGATTACAAAGTCATTCTTGGCACTTGGCCGTATTTCATAGTTCCAGACCCCTTTTCCACATTTAATATCATTATCATTATCAACAACAATAAGGCTTCCCATTCAAGACATTAAATTCACATATGAGAAATTTGGGAATCTTAGGCACATAGAGGCTTTTCATACAATTTGGCATAACAGCCTTTATTTCAATCTTGACATGAAGTCTTAACAGTTCTAACACATATTCCATATTTTTAAACACATCCTCAAATAACAAGATAACATGATGAAGCCTTTAGAATAAATATTGAACTTACATTCTTCAACACAAACACATTAGAAATCGCCAATTCTATAATGATCAAGAGCTTATTCCAATTACATGAACACCGTGGGGTTCGATTCTAAGGAGAAGGGGGTTTAGCCTACATACCTCAATTAAGCTTCTCAAACTCTAAAATGATCCGAAATTCTTAGCAACTTCAATATATTTTTGAAATATAACAAGTTGGACCAAAATTAGGAAGATGAACATGGTTTTAGCTCATTTGAGCATATTAACAAACACTAGGTGTGCATCAATGTTTTAAGGACCTTTTTGTAGAAGATTCCATCATTCCCAACCCACTCTCTATCATTTTTAGCTCACAATCTTCCCACATACTACAAGGATACATGCATGCAAGGTAAGCACTCCCATCTCCATGAATTACCTTACTAATGGCCCATTCTAGTTACATTTTGAAATTAAGAGTTTGGGTGATAGAATCTTACCTCTTAGGAAGAAGACCTTGGTGCCTCTCTTGATAATCTTCAAGATTTTAAGTGAGAATCGAAGAGCAATGTGATGAAGATCACTTCTCCCTCTAGGACCCTCTCTTTCACTCTAAAATTATCAGAAAATATGATCAAAATGGTCCATGGGGTGTGTTTTAAAGGAATTGGGTCGGGTTTAAAAACCCAAAAAATGAAGCTCCGGAATGAGTTCCGCGGTCGCATATGTGACCGCATAATGGTTATGCGATCTGCATAATGACCACGAAAATAAGGGGGCCAGAACTGGAAAAGAACTAATCTGGTATGCGGTCACTATGCGGCCCGCACACCTGTTCTGCGGTCACATAATGCACCGCAGAATGGTTCTGCGGTCGCATAGTGCACCGCAGAACCTCCCTCCGAAAAATCCCAAGGCGGATATGCGACAAGAATGCGGCCCGCGAAGCGGTTATGCGGTCACATAATGTCCACGAAATTGGGCATCAAAATGCCCCAGAAATCTGCCCCACTCTGCGACTAGTCTGCGGTCCGCAGAGTGGTTCTGCGGCCGCAGAAATGCATACTTCTGCCCAACATTTTCCTTCAACTCCCAGTGCACTGATCAATCCAAAAAGTCCGAACTCAGAGAACCTGGGTTTTTTGGAAAATTATTTTTATGGGGCCTTACAAAAATGACTCAGAGAAAAATTGCCATTGTTGGCAGAGAGGAGTGGTTTACTTGGCTAATAATGCGGAAGGGTAGAGTAATTGACCCTGCTGTGGTGATAATGTTTGGGATGAAGGAGTTGCTGGAGAAGTTGGAGGTCCAGGGGTGGACCCTCCTAGTCATGTATGGTAAAGCAATGCTTCATTTTTAAATGAACTTTAAAGTGCTGGAGAATGGCATAATGAGTACTTAAGTCAGGGGAGTAAACCTAGTTCTTGATGCTAAGATACTGGGAGAAATTTTGAATGTGTCAGTGGAAGGTTTTGATACTTACGTGAAGCATGAGTGGCCTAAATTGGGAAAAAGGAAGATGCCATCTACTTGACCAATAAGTACAATCAGAAAAGGGAGAAGTTGACTGCTAGGAAGGTAGGAAAGGGTGAGATAGAACTGGTTCACAAGCTGTTGTTTGAATTTGTGAACAAATGTTTGCTGCCTTGTTCTGAAAGAAGGCATGAGGCGAACTACCTAGATTTGGCAGTGATCGAGGTCCTTGATTAGAACAGGCCAATCAACCTCCCATCTTTGATGTTGAAACACATGGCAAGGGCTGCTGATCAGGAAAGGGTACTTATGCTCTGCCCTATGGATTTCTATTGAACAGGGTGTTTGAGCACTTTAAGATTCCCCTCAAAGGTCCTAAAAAGGGAACAAAGAAGGACATGTTTGATGAGGAGACCCTGAGGGAATGCGACTGTGTTTCTTGATCAGATGAAACCAAAAGTAAGAGTTGGTCTCTAACCTACTGGATGAATTGGTTGTTGCCAATGAGAAAAAAAGGGGAAGCTGAAGGAAGAAATTGCCTCACTAAAAGAGGAAAACAAGAGGCTAAAGGAGGAGAAAAAGAAGGAGCAAGTAGCTTCTGCTGCTAGAACTGACAGGCTTCTGGGGCTTATCCAAGGAGAACCCTCTTTCAGAACCTGGTTCTCAGTCCTCTTAGGTGCCTTATCTTACCCTTAACCAGTACCTTGTCCTGCATCCCCCTCTATGACCAGTCTGGATTTGTTTTTTGTTTTACTGTTGTTGGCAGTTTGACGGAGTTGTTCAATCATCTTTTGGTTTAGGCCCTTTTGGACTTAATGTGGTACATGGCATGACAAATGACAAAAGGATAAAATTTTCTGACTTTTGGAAAAGTTATGTGTCTGGGCTAACTTTTTACTTGATTACTCATGTATGCTTCTGATGATATGTACATGTTAGTGTAGCCCCAAACTGGCCATGAGTTTTATATTACTACATTCTCTCATTGACCTTACTTTTTTATTTTTATTTTTTTCGATGATGCCAAAAAGCAGAAGTTAGGTATGTGCTTAATCTATAAATCTGGTTCTTGTATGTCACTTGGACTAATAAAAGAAAATACTCTTGATTTTTCTTCTTGCAGGTTCTACAATGAATTATGCCTAGCCATCTACAGGTTGCGATGAATGGAAGGCGAGTTCTTTATACTTGTGCAAACATGGACAAACTAAAGAAGAGTGACGTGAATGAAATTGATTTTTATGCTGAAGACTGATGAAAATTGAGTAAGCTGTTGACTGATTTGCACATGGGTTTGTCATCATCAAAAATGGAAAATTTGTTGAGCAGAGCATGTACTATATTTTGATGATTAACAAACTTTGAGAATCAAGCTTCATGTTCCAGTTTTGTGTGCTGCTAGATTGTTGTACAGATAAGAAAAATGAAAGTCAAGTGAACCAGGTTTGCAGTATACCAGTAGAAGAAAGCGATTCAGATGCCAAAGGACAACATTCCCATGCGAGTAAGGATTCCCAGAAGATCATATCCGTGCCTTGAAAGGAATTCACGTCTGGGAGGACTTCGTGTATTAAAAGGAATATGTATTTATGGAATATACTCATGGGAAAAAAGAAGGTTACAAAGTTGGAAATAATTTAGAAAATCAAGCCTAAATAGGAGAGGTTGGCCATGGTGGGTCTAAGAAGAGGCACAATTAGGTCAAAAAAGTATTGGGGAGGGATGATTATGCAGGACATGACACATCTTCAGCTTATTGAGGGCATGACCCTTGATAAGAGGGTGGGGAGGTCGAGAATCAGTATAGAGGATTAGGAGTTAGTCATGCATATTTATTTTTCATACTAGTATTATTAGAATTATTCTTGTATTTTCTTATTCTTAGATTTCTATTAGTACATGTTATTTCTTTTGATTGTTATCTTATTATCTTGTTGTTTGTACATGTTATTTCTCTTGCTTGTTATCTTATTATCTTGCTTTATTACTTCCTCGTTTTCATGACTTTTTCAATATCGTATTTCTTTTCAACTATGTTGTGACTATGATGCCCTTGAGCCGAGGGTATATTGGAAACATCCTTTTTACCTTCACAAGGCAGGAGTAAGGTCTGCGTATATACTACCCTTCCCAGATACCACTTGTGGGATTATACGGGGTTTATTGTTGTTGTTGTTGTTGTTGTTTGTTTTTTCTTATTCAACAATGCGTGACAAAATTTTTCTTGCGTTAAAACCCAATAAAAAAAGTTTTTTTTTTTGGGTTGTGTTTCTCCAAGAATAGGATGATAAAAAAGCAGAGCAGTTTCCATATATAGATTAGTTTCACGTTTCCTGGGATTTTTTCATCTTCTTTTCGTGTGGTTATAACTTCTCACTTATGCTATTGGATTCTCAAGTATTTGAGCCTCATTTCTCCTCTGTGACTAGGAGTGAAAAAAGTAGAGAAAGAAGAAGCTAACCCTTGTTTGTGATTGTGATGGTTTGATTCTTAAAATTCATTCTTTAAAAGTTGAGGTAAATGGAGGAAACAAATTTACACTTTACAATGATTCTGGTAAATTTTTTAAAACAACCTTCAATATGCTACAATGTACAGAAACCCGCAAGAATACATACAACCAAAATGGATAGAGACAACTGAATTTACGCCGTAAGAAAGAACAAAATCAAGAATCAGTGAAACGAAGCTGCGGAAAAGATAGGGAGAAATGAAAGAGAGATTTTTTTTTTTTTTGTTTGTTTCTATTTGGCATTTTAACTTTATGTTTCATGGTCAGACTCAAGCTGGCTGTAATTGCCTTTCTCCTTGAAGAGTTGAATATGGTGGTGCTTGCAATAAAGCCTTCCCTCATGTGCAATGTAATTTGATGGGCTTATTGTACAGCCTCCATGACTGCATTTGAAGCAGCCCTTATGGTATGCTGTCCCGTTCACACTAACCTTAAACAACATACATAAAATTGTTTGAAATTGGATAAGTATTTGATTTAAGGGAAAATAAATACTTGATCGATCATCTATTCATTGTTGTTACCTTCTCAATCGGATAGACAGTTTTAGTGCAGCCCACACATTTTTCCCTCGTGCCTGCAAATAAACTTGAGACTTTGCTCCCGCTACCATTCTATATATTTCAGAAATTGGAATTAAACAAAAAGCACAAAGACAGAGATAGGAGGATCATTCTGATTATGCAAGAAACATGCCGAAAGTTACCTCGTTCTCCACAGATTTTTCTGGCTTTGTGACTTTCGGAGTTCCTGATAAATACCAAAGAAGCAAAGTTGGCAAAAATATACTGGCAAGTCATATTCATGTTTCAAAGCAAGTAACTAGTGTGCCTGATTAGTTGTTATATGGTAACTTAGCATTTCTACTTTTAACTGCTTCATTTTAATTTGCTACAATACTCCTTTCTATTTTTGTGTATTTTATTTAAGACTATGAGTTATATACCGTCAAAACTCTTGTCCAAACTGCCAGTTCTCTTAAAAAGCTGATCAAAGTGAGGCCTACAGTAAATTACCCCCTCAAAGGAGTTGAAATTACTGAGCTGAAAAAAAAAGCAAAATAACACAATTTATTAGATGCCAGAACTAGTTTTTGGATCACAAAGCTCATATTTCCTTTCTCCTCCTCCTTTTCTTCCAGAAAATCCCCTGGCATAAGAGAATCAAAGTTATAACCGTATAAACAAGAAAAGAAAAGGCCGATGTAAGCTCTTGGAAGGACTTCCATTCCAAAAACGGGAAATGATAATAACATGGATTCCATGTTAACTTGTTAGCATAATTAAGCATGTTATCATTAGATCATTTCTCCCGCGGTAAGAGAGGATATACATTTACTTTTTTTGACTTTTTTCATTGGGTCAAACACGCGAAAATTATTCTTTTTTAATAAAAAGGATTAGCCCCTTCCTACTTGGGTAGTACAGTCAACCCTCTTTATAACAACATCGTTTGTTCCGATATTTTTTGATTTTTATAGGGAATGACTGTTATACACCTATATTAGCATTTGGCGTTAAATATTGTTTGGCCTTATAAATTAAATTATCCAAAGATCAATTATTTATCCTTTTCTAATGTGACATATAAAAAATAAAAAAATTATTCAAATTTAAAATTTCAAAAGATATGTGTATTTAACTAGTTAAATATTGAAGAAAGCTAACATATTATTAATAAATTCATAACTAAATGATAAAAATTTAAACTCTAAGTCACACATTTAAAGCTACTTAGAAAAATAAATTCTTTCAAGATTAATGGAAGAACTTTGTAATTGTAGCTTGTTTCGTAGATTTCATTCTCTTACTAGCGATATAACGTTTGAGTTGGCGAAGATTCGTATCCAAATTTTCAGAAAAAAGGTATCCAGTAGCTTTCACTTGAAGCAATCTAAGAGCTTAACAATTAAATCTTCTATCTAAATATTTTTTGGCATTTGTCGAGTGAAAAAGATATTATGTGCAAATCTTCAAATCTTTTGTCTTATGCAAAATAGAAACTTTGTGCAATAGAAAAGATTGTGTGCATATTTTTAAAATTATTATTAGTAACCTTAAGGATTCTATATGGCTGTTATAGAAGGTTAATTTTACAAAGATCGTTCTGCTATAAATATGGCTATTGTTGTTACAGGTAAAAAGCTGTTGTAGAGAGGTAAAATATAACTTAAAAAATCGGTTTTGAGGAAAGCTTAGCTTTTATAGTGAATGACTGTTATATAAGGATGGTGTTATAAAGAGGTTAGTGAATATGTGACCATCTTATCGAGAAATTTAAGCTATTTAACAGAGCACACTTTAATAACTTAATTTTATTAAAACTTTAATTTTCCTCCCGTGTGAGCCTAATAATTCTTCTTTCACTCTTCAACACCCACTATAGGGAGATAGAATTCATAGCTATCTACCGTAGGCTATTCTTTAGATCATTGCGCTCCCTGAAGAATACTCCACCTTCAGTCTAATAAAATGATAAAAAGAAACTCAAAGAAAAGAAGCGAGGCTCGTTGAAATTATTGATTAACGTCCTTCAAAGAAAAGAGCATATATATATATATATATATATATATATATATATATATATATATATATATATTCTATTTTGAAGGTATTTTTCCGGAAAGAGGCTTGGATTCAAGATTCTTGTATAAACGTTCAAGTTGAGAATATAATTAATACCTTGAGAGTACTTTTGCAATGGTAGCACCTGAAGCAAGCCTTGTGATAAATACGATTATCAGCAGCAAGGCGATCTACCAGATACACCGTTTTCTCACAAGCACTGCACTTTTGCGTTGTTCCTGCGAACGTCATCGTTGATTATTGTTGAAAAGAGGCAAAGGCAAGAGAAGAACAGATATTTGAAGACAATCAATAATTCCTTTCCACTCTGTTCTCTCTCTCCCCTCTCTCTCTATCTCTCTCTTGCTAAAATTCCACGCACAACTTGATCATCGAAGAGCTTAAATAAGATCGGAGAAAGGTTGAAAAAACAAATAAAAATATGTTATGTAGATTGACAGTAATTTGCGGGTCATGATAGATTTTCCACCATTGTATTCCCTTAGACCAAGCTTTTCCGCTCCCATAACCCAAAATCTGTTGATGATAATCTAACAAAACAAATACAAATTCGGGTGGTTAAAATATGTACTTCCATTTGTATAGTGATCCTCCTCCGTTCCAATTTGTTTATTACGTAATTCTTTTTATTAAAACAAATATTTCTATATTTGAAAACAATTAACAATTTTTTATATTTTACGTACCTTTAATGAAAAGCTTTTACAACTACACAATTGTTATATCATGTTTAATTAAAACCATAAGTTATAAAAGTTTTATAGCCATATAAATGTCATGACATGTTTAAGCCGATAAGTTTCAAATGTTATTACTCTTTTGCTAAATTTCGTGCCGAATCAAATTATATCATATAAATTGATATAAGAAATTGAAATTTCCGAAGGCACCTTTTGGAAATAAACAACAAGCTAGTCAATTACTGTATAGGGAAAAATACGACATGACACATGGCCGCTTAAAGGAAGGATACGCGGAACAAAAGATGGAGATGGCCACCGAACATAGCTATTTCGCTTATCACCGGAAGGAATAATGATCATAAAAGGAGTATTAAATATTTTGCGCCCGGTAATATTTAATACGGAATATTTTGCAGCATTAAGGATAATGGCCCGTTACAAGAAATTTGGCATTTATGTCTAACGTTATATCTTCATCAATGACCCTCATAATCGACATTAAAGAAGGGCATGATCCTAGGACTTCCTTCCCTAGGCATAGTTATAAATAGAGAGCTCAATTATCATTGTAAGGACACGAATTTTCTAGCTAACTTATGTTACATTCTATACAACATTTTAATACAATTTGAATCTCTCGCTTTTGATCTTATCATTATTGTGCTCGGAAACCTTGTTCCCGGACTCATTATCTCTATTGTTTCATCTACATTCTAAGGCTAAGTATTTCATATTTCATGAGTTATTTCATTACTTTTTGGATCAAATTAATTCACTTGTCTAGAAACCACGAACAAATTCAATTGTACCATTTTTTGGGTAAATAGTTTGGCGCCCACCGTGAGGCCTAGACAGCCGTGCAATTAAATTGATCCTTGCCTTTTTTACTAACAAGTTTGATTAATTTTCTATTAGCAAATATTACAAAAGAAATGGCAGATAATACTATTAATGGCACACGCAACCCTGAAATTCAAGGAGAGCAACCTCATTTCGATGATACAATCAGTGACACTCGCAATGAGGAGAACGACGACACACCGACGCATGACGGGCGATACCCTCGACAGGTTCGGGAGAGGACTCCTAATGATGCTGATGAGGAGCATGTAGCGGGTGCAATGAGGGTCCTACAAGGGCAACAAGCAATCATTCTAGGCCATCTCACGCGGAAGGATCAGGTTATGAAGGAACTAAAGCAGGCGCTATCAGATGCTTCAAATAATGTGAACAGGCGAGATCCATTTCCTTCTGAGGTTCCCACAAACCAAACGACGCGGAGCGTCGACAACAACACTCCCAGGGGCGAAGTTGGCTCCGATGGGGCCGGGGGGAGTAGATCCGGCCTCAACAACGATAACGATCCATTCAAGGAGGAGCTTTTGCGGTTCATGAAGGAAGTAAACGCCTCCATGGATCAAATCCTCGTCGCACCACCAGTATTGAAGGGCCCGAACTCGAAGAAGTATATTCAGTTACCGTACAAGCCGAGTGCAGCCCCGGAACTAATCCCGAAGCGATTCAAAATGCCAGAAGTGCCGAAGTATGATGGAACTTCAGATCCGCATGAGCACATTACCACTTATACAATAGTAGGGAAAGGAAATGATTTGGCTCCTCACGAAATTGAGTCCGTGTTGCTGAAGAAATTTGGTGAGACTCTCACGAGGGGAGATTTAACGTGTTATTCACTATTGCCCGAGTATTCCATAGATTCCTTTGAGGTGCTCACAGATTATTTCATCAAGGCTCATGCCGGTGCTAGAAAGGTGCAGGCCCGAAAGGCCGACATATTCAGGATAGCGCAGGGAGAGTCCGAGTTATTACGAAAGTACATCACCCGGTTCCAGAAGGAAATGATGTTACTACCAGCGGTTCCAGATGAATGGGCAGCTGAAGCATTCACCAAAGGTTTAAATCCGAGAAGTTCGGACGCTTCCCGGAAGTTGAAGGAAAGTCTGCTCGAGTTCCAAGTGATGACTTGGGTGGATGTCCACAACCGGTACGAGTCAAAAATAAGGATCGAAGATGATCAGGTTGGCTTCCCATAGTCGACCAAAGGACGGGAGAAGAACAGAGAAAAATTGAAAGATGATATTGACACGGATAGACGGACTTTGAGGGGCCGATTTTTGCCCTACGAGCGGAGAGAAGGCTGCGACAGGAGTTTTCGGACATCAGACAAGTTCACCGTTAATAGAAGGACAGATCATGGCCAGAACAACAGATCGCTGCAGAATAAAGAAATCTGGGGGTCGCGAGATTCTTCTTACCCAAAGTTATGAGAGTGTAACTTCAATATCAGTGTAGTAGAGTTGGTGTCGGCCATGAGGAATATCAAAGAGGCACAATTCCCAAGACCTATGAAATTCGATCCCAGTCAGAGGTATCCCAATTTATGGTGTGAATACCATGGCACTAACAGCCACCGGACTTGGGACTGCCGACACCTCCGGGAAGAAGTGGCAACACTATTAAAGAATGGTCACCTCAGAGAATTCTTGAGTGACCGAGCTAAAAACAATTATGGTCGGAGCAGAGGCGGCACTGAAACCTCGAAAGAAGGAGAAGAACCTCCATGCCAAATGATCAACATGATCTTCGGAGGGAATGAAATTAACGGGGTCACCTTTTCGGTAGAAAAGAAGACAAAAGTATCGATAACTCATAGTAAAAGGTTCCGAAAAGACAATATCGCATTCACGGATGAAGATGCAGACGGATTACTGCTGTCGCACAATGATGCACTGGTAATTTCTTTAAATGTGTTGGATTTTAAAATTAAACGTATTTTAGTAGATCCAGGAAGTTCCACTAATATCATACAATGGAGAGTAATGGAGCAAGCTAAACTCACCAGAAGCATTATCCCAGAAACAAAACTCCTCACTGGATTCAACCTCGCAAGCGTGACAACTCGGGGAGAAATTTTACTGCTCACGAACGCTGAGGGAGATATGAAGACAACTCTCTTCGAAGTGGTAGATGGAGACATGGGATATAATATCATCTTGGGAAGACCATGGCTGCACGAGATGAAAGCTGTGCCTTCAACATATCACCAACTGTTAAAGTTTCCGACACCCGAGGGGATCAAACAGATAAGGGGTGATCAACCGGCAGAAAGGGAGATGAGTGCAATTTTGGTTTCCAGTAGCAAAGGAAAGGAACATGCGGCATAGCAATTACCAGAATCGGCACCTGACCCCGAGCCAAAGGAAGATAATCCGGGGACAGAAGGGTCAGAATAATATCAAGTACCAAGGTATTTTCAAATACCGGAAAAGACGAATGCGACGATGTCCACGGCAGAAGAACTGTAGCAGGTTGCATTGTTCGAAGAATTCCTAGAAAGGAAATTCCATTTGGGAACAGGCATGCACCCGGAGCACATGTCTTCTTTTATTGATTTCCTTCAAATCAATGCCGATTATTTTGCATGGTCGCACGAAAATATGACGGGCATCCCAACGGAGATAGTCGTACACAAGTTAAGCTTGGATCACAACATACCTCCGGTAAGGCAGAAGAAACGCCCTATTTCTAAAGCAAGGAATAAATCCGTCAAAGAAGAGGTAACTCATTTACTTAAGATTGGTTCAATCCGAGAGGTAAGATATCCGGACTAGCTAGCCAATGTAGTAGTAGTACCTAAGAAAAATAATAAATTTCGTATGTGCGTAGATTATAAGGATCTTAATAAGACGTGCCCGCAAGACTGATTCCTATTACCAAATATCGATCAGATGATTAATGCTACGACCGAGCACGAGTTAATGAGTTTTCCCAATGCTTATTCTGGGTACAATCAAATCAAGATGAACCCAGAAGATCAGGAAAAGACTTCGTTTATAATGAGTTTTGGTATATATTGTTACAATGTGATGCCCTTCAGGCTAAAAAACGCCGAAGCCACTTATCAACGGCTCGTGAATAAGATTGTTACACCCTATATTTTCATACGTAAAAATGCGTCGTAAGCAAACTAATGTAGGACCAAAAATGAGATAATATTTAAAAGTATATAAAGTAAGTTAATCATGTTACCTCTGAGGTTACAAATATTGAAGATCATGAACAACAAGTACAAAGAGGGTTGGACAGTTTAGAAGCTAAAGCAATTAAATAAAACAATGTTTCGTCGAAAGTCGACAAGTTGGGAATGTTATAACATGTACCTTTGGGGTGAGACTAGGGTGATTAACATGATAAGGAGATTATGTTATAATTTATATTAGTCGTATGACAACCGTGTATTATGTTTTAATGTCAAGCGAGTTGTGGAACAAAAGTCGATGAAAGTCATCACAAGTTACACTCATAAGTTTTACTGAAATTTTGGGTCAAATGTAACTGCGATTTTCTCCCAATATACTTAGAGTTATGGGGTGTTCCACCCATCAAATTAAAGATCTATGAGTCTATTTTCCAACGCATTAAACCGTTTGTCAATACGACATTGGAGTAGAAAGATATGGGCATTTGTGTGATACTGCGCAAGCTGCTAGGTGACAAGTAGGTGTGTCACCTACTTGCTTAAATGAAAGCCCAAAAATGGGCCATTTCGGGTCGTCCAAAGAGGCCTTTTAAGGGCCTATTTTCTTCATATATTAGACTTAAAATAGAGCATAATAATCAGACATAAGCTCTGCAAAGAATCCTCCCAAAAATTTCCCACAAACCCTAATTGATTTTCTCTCCCTTTCAAGTTCTAATTGGAGGTAAAGCCTAGAGTTTGAAGAACCAAGATAAGAGCTGAGTTATACAACAAATAAGGTGAGTTTACTGCTCTCTTTCATCCAATTTTCTTCTGTAAATTCATGGTAAGTCATTCTATACTTGTAAGAACTCACGGGACGGTGATCGGAAGCCGTGAGTTCGAGTTATTCACTTGTAGCGGACTGTTTTGTGGACTGTTTTGTGTTGCTGTTGGGCTGCGTGTTTTACTAATATTTTGTGGAGTTTTGGAGGAGGAAGGGGGTTTATAAACACCATATAAATGTAGGGTAGTTGGCTGGTCGTTCGTCATAACATTTTCGGGTCGTTTGACACTACTACAGTGGCCGTTTTGTGTACGAAGAGATTGGGGTGTGTTGGGCTGTTTGGTAGTATTTGATGGTGTATATAGGGCTGGAAAATGATGTATATATGTTGTTATTGTTCTGTTCTTGTATTGTTGGTGTTATCTTGAATTTGGAGGAAGTAAGGATTATAGGGGAGATGCTGCCCGTTTTAATACAAAATAAGTTTGTCGTTCGTTGTGCGATAGTTGTACCTTTCGTAACTTAACGATAGTATTATTATCGTTCTTGTAGATTAAGGTGCAAAGAGGTGAGTTCAACTTGGTGATTAGAAAGATTGTGATAAGGTATGTTAAGGCTAAGCCTTCCTTCATTTTGGCATGATCTCGTAGCTACATGTGTTAGTAATGAGACAAAAAGAGAAGTTCATATTCATGAATTTATTCACACTATTCTAGTCTCATAAATTACAATATTATTCCTTATCGAGACTCTATATTCAATTTTAGTATTGTCTTCTTCCAGTCAAGAGAGCAGCAAGCCTATATATACAGTATTACAGTATTTTCATTACCATCGAGCTATAATCGATGGGCAGGCCCCTATTGGGAAACCTCTGATCAGATGGAAAGTTATATACCGAGCCTACTATGGCCGAGCGCCTATGAGCGAGCCCAGCATGGTCGAGATACATAGCCTAGTATGGCCGAGCGCCTATGAGCGAGCCTACTATGGCAGAGCAGTTATATATACCGAGCCTTATAAGGCCGTACAATTATTTTACTTACTATATTGAAGGAGTTGAGTCAGTATCAGCAGGTAAGTATATCTCCAGATCATCTTTGACTCCCAGTTACTTCCAGTTATTATATTATCAGTTCAGTTTCGATTTTTAGTTATGTTATTGCCTTACATACTCGGTACATTATTTCGTACTGACGTCCCTTTTCCGGGGACGCTACATTTCATGCATGTAGGTTCAGATAGACAGACGAGTAGATCTCCTCAGTAGGTGTTTCCCGAGTTCAGCCTGATCGGTAAGCTCCACGCCTTTCGGAGTTGCCAGGTCTAGAGTGTTGTGTACATCTTATGTATATCTGTATATATGTTATGGGTAGGTCGGGGCCCTGTTCCGATCATAGTACATCTATCAGTAGAGGCTTGTAGACATATCCTGTTGGTTAGTGCAGTATGTTGGGTTTGTAGGCCTGGTATGTATAATTTGGTGGTTTGTCAGCTGTAGTAGCTATGACGGCCTTTTCAGCCTAGCTTTATATTGATGTTTAGTTAGCGCTAGTTTCCATTCAGTTTTATATTTTGCTTCGCAAATTATCTTGCAAGGTGGCCCCATGGCCAAAGTATGACATTATGTGTTCAGAGTCCCTTAGTCACAATTTGGTACGCCAAGTTAGGTGAGTCACCGGGTGCTTGCCTCGCTCCTAGGTTCGGGGCGTGACAAACTTGGTATCAGAGCAGTTCTGTCCTAGGGAGTCTACAAGCCGTGTCTAGTAGGGTCTTGTTTATAGATGTGTTGTGCACCACATTATATAAGCAGGGCACTACAGGGCATTTAGGAGTTGGTTACCCTTCTTTGAAATCTAAATCGTGCTACAGAACTGAGTTATAGGAAATTTGAATTAAACTTATGTGTTGGTGTTTGCATGCACAGATGACGGTGACTAGGAAGACTACGGCTAGCCAGAGGAGAGATACAGCAGTAGGTGAGGGGACCAGCAGGGTACCCCCAGTAGATGGGGCCTAGTCTGAGGCTCAAGGTGAGACCCCTACTCAGCCATTACCGGCTCCTCCACCAACTACGGAGATTCCTAGGGAAACCGCACATCCAGTTCCCCCTCCACTTCCATCAGATCAGGACTTGAGGAGTGCGGTGCATTTGTTGACACAGTTGGTAGCTACCCAGCAACAGGCTAGGGCATCAGCTAGTGCAGGAACTTCTGAGGGGTCTGGGAGTTCAAGGGTCCGAGAGTTTATTGCTTTGAGTCCCCCAGAGTTCACGGGGACAGATCAGAGGGAGGACCCGCAGGATTTCATAGATCAGCTTCACAGGATCTTTCGTGTTATGCATGCCACGGAGAAAGAGGCAGTTGAGCTAGCAGCTTTTCGACTCCGAGATATAGCCATCCTTTGGTATGAGGGATGGGAGAGGTTCAGGGGACGTGATGCACCTCCAGCTATTTGGGAGAATTTTTCAGATGCCTTCCTTGACCAGTACTTACCACGGGAGATCCGACAGGCTCGAGTCGATCAGTTTCTAGCCCTCAAGCAGGGTAATATGAGTGTTCGAGAGTATAGTCTCCGTTTTGACTCATTGGCCAGATATGCACCATCCATAGTTGCTACTATGCGGGACAGGATTCACAGGTTTATAACAGGGTTAGCCCCAGAGTTAACCGAGGCATGTGCCACCGCTGCATTGCAGGATAGTATGGATATCTCCCGGATTCAGGCATTCGCCCAGAATATAGAAAGGGGTAGGCGTCGGCAGCAGGGTGCAGAAAGGGCTGAGCAAGGGCAACGTAAGAGGATGAGATTTCCCAGGTCTCAGGAGCAATATCAGGGTAGTTATAGGACCCAGTACTTCGGACGGCCACCTAGGCCTCCGCCACCTCAGTTACAGGGTTACAGATATGACTGCTATACTCAGTCAGGACCAGGTGAGAGCTCATGGGCGTCGGGTTTGCAGCGACAGCGAGGATCTGTGCAGACATGGTCATTTCCTCCACGGTGTGACATCTGTGGTAGAGGACACTTGGGCCAATGCCGAGCAGGTTCTGATGCTTGTTATACATGTGGGCGTCCAGGGCATATGATGCGGGATTGCCCAAATAGAGATTCAGGGGGAATGGCACAACTAGCGAGTTCAGCAACAGGATCATCTATGTCCATGCATCCTTCAGGGCGCGAGTCTCAGTCTTCGGCTGGTAGAGGTCAGGGCAGAGGTAGAGGTTCCAGTTCAAGTGGTAATCAGAACCGTATCTATGCTTTAGCGGGTCGACAGGATCAGGAGTCTTCACCAGATGTTGTGACAGGTATATTAACCATTTGCTCTCACGATGCTTATGCTTTGATAGACCCAGGATCTACTTTATCGTATATTACCCCATTTGTCGCGAGGAAGTTTGGTATAGTGCCTGAAATACTAAGTGATCCTTTTGCGGTATCTACACCGGTCGAAGAATCGATTATTGCTAGACGGGTTTAACGAGGTTGTACGGTGACAATTTGTAGTCGTCAGACCTCAGCTGACCTAGTTGAGCTAGAGATGATGGATTTTGATACTATCATGGGCATGGACTGGTTGGCAGCTTGCTATGCCACAGTTGATTGCCGAGCAAAGGCAGCCAGATTTCATTTTCCGGATGAGCCAGTCCTTGAATGGGTAGGTAATACACCAACACCCAGAGGTAGGTTTATTTCCTATCTGAAGGTGAGGAAAATGATCGCAAAAGGGTGCATTTATCATATTGTGCGAGTTAGAGATGCAGATGCTGAGATACCTACACTTCAGTCTATTCCCGTAGTCAAAGAGTATGCAGATGTGTTTCCAGATGAGCTTCCAGGTATTCCTCCAGAGCGAGAGATTGATTTTAGCATCGATTTGCTTCCAGGAACTCAACCAATATCCGTCCCTCCGTATAGAATGGCACCTTGCGAATTGAAGGAGTTGAAGGAGCAGTTAAAAGATTTGTTGGAGAAAGGTTACATCAGGCCCAGTACCTCACCTTGGGGTGCACCAGTACTATTTGTGCGGAAGAAAGACGGCTCGCTGAGGATGTGTATCGATTATAGGCAGCTGAACAAGGTAACTATTAAGAATAAGTATCCACTTCCAAGGATCGATGACTTGTTTGATCAGTTGCAGGGGGCTAGATGCTTTTCAAAGATAGATTTGAGGTCGGGGTACCACCAAGTTAGAGTTCGGGAAAAAGATATTCCGAAGACAGCCTTCAGGACCCGATATGGCCACTTCGAGTTCCTTGTCATGTCCTTCGGGTTGACTAATGCACCCACTGTATTTATGGACTTGATGAATAGCCTATTCCGACAATTTTTAGATCTGTTCATGATAGTATTTATTGATGATATTCTGGTTTATTCCCGTTCAGAGGATGAGCATGCGGACCACCTGCGAGCGGTACTCCAAACCTTCTGTGATCGTAAGTTGTATGATAAGTTTTCTAAATGTGAGTTCTGGTTGAAGTCTGTAGCATTCTTGGGGCATATTGTATCAGATGAAGGGATAAAGGTGGACACTGAGAAGATTGAGGCCGTGAAATCTTGGCCTAGACCTACCACTCCGACAGAGGTTCGTAGCTTTCTAGGCTTAGCAGGATACTATCGTAGGTTCGTAGAGGGTTTTTCTTCCCTTTCGGCACCATTGATGAAGTTGACACAGAAAGAAACTAAGTTTCAATGGACAGAGGCTTGTGAGCGGAGTTTCCAAGAGCTTAAGAACAGGTTGACCTCAGCTCCAGTTCTAACACTTCCAGAGGGTCTAGAGGGTTATGCCGTGTATTGTGATGCATCAGGTGTCGGGTTAGGATGTGTCCTGATGCAACATGGGAAGGTAATTGCGTATGCTTCAAGGCAGTTGAGGAAGCACGAGAGGAATTATCCGACCCACGACCTCGAGTTAGCTGCGGTTGTCCATGCACTTAAGATATGGCGGCATTATTTATATGGTGTTCATGTTGATGTATTTACTGATCATAAATGCCTACAATATATCTTCAAGCAGAAAGAGTTGAATTTGCGACAGAGGCGATGGCTTGAGTTATTGAAAGATTACGATGTTAACATTCTCTACCATCCAGGGAAAGCTAATGTTGTAGCAGATGGCTTAAGTCGCCGATCTATGGGTAGCTTAGCACATGTAGAGCCCAAGAAAAGACAATTAGCTAGAGAGATTCATCAATTGTCTTCGTTGGGGGTTCGGTTAGTAGATTCTGAGGATGGTGGAGTTGTACTCCAAAACACTACAAAATCATCCCTCATAGCGGAAGTCAAGGAAAGGCAGTACGAGGACCCAGAGTTGGTCGAGTTGAGAGAGCGAGTTCCGCAGCAGAAGAAGCCATTGTTAGAGCTCAAGGGAGATGGGGTTCTCAGATACAGGGGTCGTTTGTGTGTTCCAGATGTAGCAGGGCTACGAGACAGGATTTTGTCAAAGGCACATTATTCATGGTATTCCATCCATCCTGGATCGACGAAGATGTATCATGACATTAAGGATGTGTACTGGTGGAATGATATGAAGAAGAACATTGCTGAGTTTGTCATCCAATGTACTAGTTGCCAGCAAGTGAAGATAGAGCACCAGAAGCCTGGAGGGCTAATGCAGACTATAGAGATCCCGACATGGAAATGGGAGGCGATAAACATGGACTTTATCATGGGTTTAGCTCGTTCTAATCGTAAGTTCGATTCCATATGGGTGATAGTCGATAGGCTCACGAAATCAGCTCACTTCCTACCGGTCAGATCTACATATACAGCAGAAAATTATGCAAAGTTATATATTAAGGAGATAGTGCGGCTACACGGAGTACCAGTTTCTATTATATCTGACCGTGGGGCTCAGTTTACAGACACATTTTTGGAGGTCATTTCAGAGAGGTCTAGGGACTCAGGTGAATCTCAGCACAGCTTTTCATCCACAGACTGATGGACAAGCCGAGCGCACAATTCAGACGCTCGAGGATATGTTACGAGTATGTGTGTTGGATTTTAAAAGAAGTTGGGATGAACATCTACCTCTTGTCGAGTTTGCATATAATAACAGTTACCACTCCAGTATTCAGATGGCTCCGTACGAGGCTTTGTATGGGCGTAAGTGCAGATCTCCTATAGGGTGGTTTGATGTTGGGGAATCTGGGTTATATGGGCCAGACCTGGTTCAACAGGCCATAGAGAAAGTAAAGCTTATCCAGGAGCGACTGTTGACAGCTCAGAGTCGTTAGAAGTCATATTCCGACGTGCAGCGACGAGACTTAGAGTTCAGGATTAATGACTGGGTATTCTTAAAGGTATCACCTATGAAGGGCGTGATGAGGTTTGGCAAGAAAGGCAAGCTTAGCCCACGGTATATTGGGCCTTATAGGATCATTCGGAGAGTGGGCCAAGTAGCTTATGAGTTAGATTTGCCCTCAGAATTGGAGTCTGTCCATCCGGTTTTTCACGTATCTATGGTACGAAAGTGCATTGGCGATCCTACCCGAGTGGTGCCCATGGATGATGTACAGATTACAGAGGACTTGTCATACGAGGAAATTCCAGTTGCCATCCTAGACCGACAAATCCGCAATCTACGAAATAAGGAGGTAGCTTCCGTAAAGGTTTTATGGAGGAGCAAGAATGTAGAAGAGATGACGTGGGAATCGGAGGAAGAAATAAAGTCTAAATACCCCCACCTATTTCAAACTGAAGATATGGTTCGAGATGGGACGCTACAACATAGCTCTATGTAGGCTAGCAGGTCATCAGGTAAGCTTTTATTTTTCACTTTTAATATTTATGATTTACGGTCGGTGAGGCAAATTGCTACTATTTATAAAGATTGGCCATATGTGGCATGTATAGTATGTTTCTGGCTACGTGCAGGTTGGTTTTAACTTAGTGTACGAAGGATACTTTGGCAAAATTTTCCAAAGTCTCTAAGAGTAAACATTCGAGGACGAATGTTCCCAAGGGGGGAGTGATGTTACACCCTATATTTTCGTACGTAAAAATGCATCGTAAGCAAACTAATGTAGGACCAAAAATGAGATAATATTTAAAAGTATATAAAGTAAGTTAATCATGTTACCTCTGAGGTTACAAATATTGAAGATCATGAACAACAAGTACAAAGAGGGTTGGACAGTTCAGAAGCTAAAGCAATTAAATAAAACAATGTTTCGTCGAAAGTCGACAAGTTGGGAATGTTATAACATGTACCTTTGGGGTGAGACTAGGGTGATTAACATGATAAGGAGATTATGTTATGATTTATATTAGTCGTATGACATCCGTGTGTTATGTTTTAATGTCAAGCGAGTTGTGGAACAAAAGTCGATGAAAGTCATCACAAGTTACACTCATAAGTTTTACTGAAATTTTAGGTCAAATGTAACTGCGATTTTCTCCCAATATACTTAGAGTTATGGGGTGTTCCACCCATCCAATTAAAGATATATGAGTCTATTTTCCAACATATAAAACCATTTGTCAATACGACATTGGAGTAGAAAGATATGGGCATTTTTGCGATATTGCGCAAGCTGCTAGGTGACAAGTAGGTGTGTCACCTACTTGCTTAAATGAAAGCCCAAAAATGGGCCATTTCGGGTCGTCCAAAGAGGCCTTTTAAGGGCCTATTTTCTTCATATATTAGACTTAAAATAGAGCATAATAACCAGACATAAGCTCTGCAAAGAATCCTCCCAAAAATTTCCCACAAACCCTAATTGATTTTCTCTCCCTTTCAAGTTCTAATTGGAGGTAAAACCTAGAGTTTGAAGAACCAAGATAAGAGCTGAGTTATCCAACAAATAAGGTGAGTTTACTGCTCTCTTTCATCCAATTTTTCTTCTATAAATTCATGGTAAGTCGTTCTATACTTGTAAGAACTCACGGGACGGTGATCGGAAGCCGTGAGTTCGAGTTATTCACTTGTAGCGGACTATTTTGTGGACTGTTTTGTGCTGCTGTTAGGCTGCGTGTTTTACTAATATTTTATGGAGTTTTGGAGGAGGAAGGGGGTTTATAAACACCATATAAATGTAGGGTGGTTGGCTGGTCGTTCGTCATAACATTTTCGGGTCGTTTGACACTACTACGGTGGTCGTTTTGTGTACGAAGAGATTGGGGTGTGTTGGGCTGTTTGGTAGTATTTGATTGTGTATATAGGGCTGAAAAATGATGTATATATGTTGTTATTGTTCTGTTCTTGTATTGTTGGTGTTATCTTGAATTTGGAGGAAGTAAGGATTATAGGGGAGATGCTGCCCGTTTTAATACAAAATAAGTTTGTCGTTCGTTGTGCGATAGTTGTACCTTTCGTAACTTAACGATAGTATTATTATCGTTCTTGTAGATTATGGTGCAAAGAGGTGAGTTCAACTTGGTGATTGGAATGATTGTGATAAGGTATGTTAAGGCTAAGCCTTCCTTCATTTTGGCATGATCTCGTAGCTACATGTGTTAGTAATGAGACAAAAGAGAAGTTCATATTCATGAATTTATTCACACTATTCTAGTCTCATAAGTTACAATATTATTCCTTATCGAGACTCTATATTCAATTTTAGTATTGTCTTCTTCCAGTCAAGAGAGCAGCAAGCCTATATATACAGTATTACAGTATTTTCATTACCATCGAGCTATAATCGATGGGCAGGCCCCTATTGGGCAACCTCTGATCAGATGGAAAGTTATATACCGAGCCTACTGTAGCCGAGCGCCTATGAGCGAGCCCAGCATGGTCGAGATACATAGCCTAGTATGGCCGAGCGCCTATGAGCGAGCCTACTATGGCAGAGCAGTTATATATACCGAGCCTTATAAGGCCGTACAATTATTTTACTTACTATATTGAAGGAGTTGAGTCAGTATCAGCAGGTAAGTATATCTCCAGATCATCTTTGACTCCCAGTTACTTCCAGTTATTATATTATCAGTTCAGTTTCGATTTTCAGTTATGTTATTGCCTTACATACTCGGTACATTATTTCGTACTGACGTCCCTTTTCCGGGGACGCTGCATTTCATGCATGCAGGTTCAGATAGACAGACAAGTAGATCTCCTCAGTAGGTGTTTCCCGAGTTCAGCCTGATCGGTAAGCTCCATGCCTTTCGGAGTTGCCAGGTCTAGAGTGTTGTGTACATCTTATGTATATCTGTATATATGTTATGGGTAGGTCGGGGCCCTGTTCCGATCATAGTACATCTATCAGTAGAGGCTTGTAGACATATCCTGTTGGTTAGTGCAGTATGTTGGGTTTGTAGGCCTGGTATGTATAATTTGGTGGTTTGTCAGCTGTAGTAGCTATGACGGCCTTTTCAGCCTAGCTTTATATTGATGTTTAGTTAGCGCTAGTTTCCATTCAGTTTTATATTTTGCTTCGCAAATTGTCTTGCAAGGTGGCCCCATGGCCAAAGTATGACATTATGTGTTCAGAGTCCCTTAGTCGCAATTTGGTATGCCAGGTTAGGTGAGGCACCGGGTGCTTGTCTCGCTTCTAGGTTCGGGGCGTGACAAAGATGTTTGAAAACAAATTAGGAAAGACTATGGAAGTATACGTAGACGATTTTCTCGTGAAGTCTTTGAATGGAGGTGACCACTTGAAGCATTTGCAAGAAATATTTGACATCTTGAGGGAGCATAATATGAAACTTAACCCCGAGAAGTGTGCGTTCGGGGTCAGTTCGGGTAAGTTCCTAGGATTCCTAGTATCACAAAGGGGAATTGAGGCAAATCCCGATAAAATCAAGGCCATAGAGGAAATCCCAGATCAATTGTCTAACGCAAAAGAAGTCCAAAGGCTCACGGGGAGATTGGCATCTTTGAGCAGGGTCATTTCCCGTTCATCAGAAAAATGTCATCGCTTCTTCGTACTACTCTAAAATAAAAACAATTTTGAGTGGACACCGCAGTTCAGTAAGCCTTGTGGGAGTTGAAGAAATATTTTTCAAGCCCTCCATTGCTCTCAAAACCAAAGGAAGGTGAAGCGTTGCTACTCTACCTTGCGGTTTCAGAAGTTGCGGTGAGTGCAGTTATAGTTCGAGAGGATGAAGGTACGCAATCTTCCATTGATTATGTTAGCAAGATTATAACGAGAGCAGAAACTCGCTACCTACATCTGGAAAAGATGGCCTTAGCTCTTGTAGTCGCCGCTCGGAAGCTGAGGCCCTACTTCCAATGCCATCCGGTAGCTATGGTAACTACTTTACCTTTGAGGAATATCCTCTATAAACCCGACCTCTCAGGTAGATTGGCCAAATGGGCCGTTGAAATGAGTGAATTCGATATAGAGTATAAACCGAGGACAGCAATTAAGTCGCAAGTCTTGGCTGACTTCGTGGCCGACTTCAGTCCAGTACTATTGCCTATAGCAGCTAATGAGGCAATAATGGTGTCAGAATCAACATCGGGAGGTTGGACCTTATTTACGGACGGAGCTTCAAACGTAAAAGGGTCCAGGATCGGAATAGTTTTAATCATGCATTTCGGGAAAACCTTAAGGCAAGCCATCAGAATAATTCCTTTAACTAACAATGAAGTAGAGTATGAAGCTTTGATTGTAGGGCTCGGAATTGGCCCGGGTACTTGACTCCGAAGTCATCGAAATCAATGATTCACAGTTGGTGGTAAATCAGGTCTGCAAAATTTTTGACACCAAAGAGGAACATATGCAACAATACGTGGTAAAGGTTCAGGCTCTATTGGTACGATTCCGGGAGTGGTCAATAACTCATATCCCGAGGAAAGATAACGCGGAGGCAGATGCATTGGCAAATTTGGGCTCATCAACAGAAATCCAAGGATCGGAATCAGGGACGTTAGTACAACTGATGAACTCAGCCTTGGACACAGATGGTTACTATGAGGTGAATTCGACTAGTTTGGTCTGGGACTGGAGAAATGAAATAATCGATTATCTTGAGCATGGAAAGTTTCCCGAAGACCCCAAAGCATCAAGAGCGTTGCGCACCAAAGCTGCACGTTATAGCTTCAAGAAAGGCCAATTATACAGAAAATCCTTTCAAGGCCCATTGGCCCGGTGCTTAGGAGCATCAGAAGCTAACTATGTCATGAGGGAAGACCATGAAGAGATATGCGGCAACCACTCGGGTGCATATTCTTTGGTGCTGAAATTAGTTCGGGCGGGATATTACTGGCCATGTATGGAACATGATGCTAAAGACTTCGTACGAAAATGTGATAAGTGCCAACGCTACAAACCACTAGTACATCAACCGGTAGAACCCCTACATTCGGTTCTGTCCCCGTGGCCATTCATGAAATAGGGGATGGATATCGTCGGACCACTACCACCAGCTCCTAGAAAAGGTAAGGTTTCTTTTAATTTTGACTGACTATTTTTCTAAATGGGTGGAAGCAGGACCTTATTAGAAGATCAGAGAACGTGAAGTAGTCGACTTCCTATGGAAAAATATAATTTGTAGGTTTGGAATACCAAAAGAGATTGCATGCGACGATGGGCCGCAGTTTATCAGCGCAAAAGTTACAAAATTCCTTGAAGACTCGAAGATAAAAAGGATTACCTCTTCACCTTATCATCCGAGTGCAAATGATCAAGCAGAGTCAACAAACAAAGTGATTATTCAAAACCTCAAGAAAAGGTTGGAAGCAGCAAAAGGCAACTGGCCCGAAGAATTACCCGGGGTTCTATGGGCCTACCGAACAACGGCCAAGTCAAGCACGGGAGAGCCCCCTTTTCCCCTTGTATACAGTGCTGAAGCTTTGATACCGGTGGAAGTAGGGGAACCAACCTTAAGGTATTTCGAGGCGAGCAAATGATCGAATAATAAAGCAATGCTAATCAACTTGGAGCTGCTCGAGGAACACAGGGAATTGGCGCATGTCAGAATGGCGGCCCAAAAGCAGATAATGGAACATTATTATAATCAAAGAGCCAACCTCCAATATTTCAAAGTAGGAGACTTGATCTTGAGAAAGGTAACTCAAAACACCTGGGAACTCAACCCGGGCAAGTTAGGTCCAACATAGAATGGCCCTTACCGGGTTTTAACTATCACTGGGAAAGGATCATACGAGTTGGAGAACCAAAACGAAGACAAGTTGCCCAAAAACTGGAACATGGCTCACCTCAAAAGATATTACTGCTGACGAACAACAGTCCAACGGAAAGTATGTGTTGCACTCTTTTTTCCTTCGTTCAGTTTTTGTCCCAATTGGGTTTTTCTGGCAAGGTTTTTAATATTGCAGTGATATAAAGCATACTACGAAGACAACAGTGATAAGACCTTTGATAACAAGGCAAATAGGCAAGTTTCCACTCGGGGACAAATAGATAATCTTTGCTTCGATAGAAAATTCCCACCGAGAAGTTAAGTTTGCTACCGAAAAGAGGTTACCCGATCGTTCACCAGCACAAAACACTAGAGGATTGTTAGGTATTCTTTCGCTCAATAGCATGGGTTCTTAATGGGAAACAAGATATATTGCCGAGTGAAGGATTACCTAGCAATTCATTGGTAGGATCTTCAAAGGTGCAAGGCTTCCAGTGTTCCAATTCGCATTCGAACACTGGGGAGGGGGGGATGATATGAGGTTACGACAACATTGAATGCCACATCAATCGGGGAACATAAATCCGGAACATAATACATCATCGGGACCGGGGACTGCACATCCAGCCCCGTAGAAACAAGTTGTACAAGATAGCTACAAGTCATGGCAATTTCTTTGTAGCCACAAGTCATGGCAATTTCTTTTCTGCATAGCAAAATGCTTATGTACGTTTGAAAATAGAAGGAATTAAATAAAATGAAATCCTTTTGTTTTTATCTTGTTTCTCGTCTGAATGATGATTAATTTTACCATTTGAAAGTTAAACAAGTACTTCAAATGTTTGTGCCGTAATGAACAGGAGACGCCCACTTCAAGAGCACCGTAAACATAAGAGGGCCCTCTATTATAAAATCCTCACGTTAAAGGGTTGGTTCCGTAAGAATCATTTCTCGGAATCCATAATGCCATCGGGGAAAAATACACTCGAAGCTGCATACAAAAACGATGCCAAAAGCAAACTTGCGCAAATACTTATTTAAACCCTCAATTAAAAGGGATAATTCTCGGAACTGAAATGATTCGAAGAAAAAGCATCCGAGATTACACACAATAAAGCACGAACAAAACAACATGCGTAGAATACTTAAGCAAGTACGAAAGTTAAAGATTTGTATGAATATTCAAAACGAAAATAAGACTGAAACGGTACTTGTGCAAAAAATATGTTTTTATTTACAAGGGCACGTTAGAGTGATAAAGGACAAAATAGAAAAAGAAAGAAAAAGCTAAGCTGCAGCATCTCCGTAATCAGGAGGAAGATAAGTATCCGCATTTTCGGGAGCTGGTTCCATGATGGCTCAACGTTTTCCCTAGCTTGGTCTTCGACATCATCACCATCCGATCCATCTTCAGTGTCCAAAAACTCGGAATCAGAATCAGAAGAACTTGGTGCATCAGGCTGCGTCGGGAGTCCATTGTTTGCAGCCAACTCAAGCTCTCTGGCATTAGCAATTTCGGCATCAATTTCAGTGATACCGGTCTTAGCCTCTTCCAAGGTTTTTCTCCTCATACTATACATGGAATAAGTTTTTACAACAATGTGGAAAGCCGCTCGATGCTTGAGTTCTTCTTTGAGTTGAGTAATTTCGGCGAAAAGGTTTTCCCGGGCGGACCTAGCAGATTTGAGACTGACATCGAGCTCACAGACAGTTGAACTATAGAGCCTATTATGCTCGATAGTTTTTCTATACTTCTCCTCCAACTGGGCATGTTTTGCTACCACAGTAGCAAGCTCTTCGCTTTTGGAGTTTAAGGCAGCCCACGATCGGTTGCAGCAAGAATGGCGTCCTGGACTTCAGCCCATTTTGCCTTGGCTTCATCAAATCCAACCCTTAGCGGACCAACTTCTTGGCTGAGGGTTATCACTTCTTGCTCGCTTTGCTGCAAATGAGCTTCCAAAACATCGGCCTTGGTGGCTCTGTTTTCTAGTTCTGAGAGACGGAGAGCAGTCTGGTCCTGTTCCGCCAAAAGTTGATCCCGTTCAGAAGTAAGTTCTTCCTTCTCATGAATCAGCCTTTAAAGGCCCTCAGAAGCAAGAAAATTGGCCTGCAAAACAAGAAGAGGTAAAACTCAAAATGCATTCATTCAAACGTAGGGGAAATAACAGAGGAAGAAAGAAAGGTACCGCTGCGGTGTTATGCATAGCATTGTTCAACAAACACTCCCCCGAGAGTGTCTGAATCTTTTCCAAGTCTTTTTCTGAAGCCAAAGGCTTCAGGTAGTTAGTAAGCTCCACCGGCCTCAAAAGCAAGTTGCACCCGGTGGAGACTGAAAGGGTAACACCCCTCCTCCTTTGTGGATCTTTAGAAGGGGCAACATAATTTTGCACCAAATTCCCATGAACTAGGGACTGTGGAGGAGGAATACCTTCTTCATGGTCAGGTGCGACCGATGGAAATGATGTAGCAACCGCTATTTGAAGAGTGGACGAAGATGGAAATGATATAGCAGTTGCTGGTGATGGTGAAAGTGGAGATGAAGCTGATGAAGTTGAAAAGTGTGAAGCAGCTGCATCAAATGCAGTGCTATTTGTTTGATACTCGCCAACCAAAGATAGCACGGACCCAACACTCTGCCTTGCAGTACCGAGCATAATAATTGGGGCCTGAGAACGGGAGTTGGCATTATCTACCAAATAAAATTCTCCCCAAAGTGCCGAGACATCATCCTCGGTTGGTATGACTGTATCAACAGGTTGAGCATCCTATTGAGATGATGAGGATCGTCTCCTTTCCCTAATCATTAGCTTCTTCATCATTATCGATCATCACAGTGTCTATGACCGACCCGGAAGGAGGACCAGTCATCATCGCCACCGAAGATGACTCGGGGGCATTAACCTTTGCCCTCTTATTCTTTTCCCCGGCCGTAGAGGAACTTCTTCTTTTTGGTTGCTTGTTCTCTGGTCGAGGACTCCGTAAAGAAATGTTTGTGCCCGAAGCAGGCCCGGAGATGTCTGTTCGAGTAAGTGCCTCCTGGAGCAGCCTCGCCACATCAGCAGGGTCAGCCAAAACATCCTCCTCGGGGACATCAACTGAGCCCGCAGGTAGACCTAATTTCGTGAGAAAGTCAGAAGGGTTCAACCAAGTTCTTCATATACAAAAAGTGGAAACAAAGTAAAATAAAGTCACCATAATTTTTGGCCTTCCACGCGTATTTAAGGGACAACTTTTTTCACAAACGAGTTTCGAGCATTAGGTTTTCCAAGATCTTCTGAACCCACCGGTTCAAGCCTTCTATCACCGGTGGGATCCATCGAGTCGCTGTAACAAACAAAGGTTGAAGGATCAATATAAGCATGAAAGAATATTTAGTAAGAAAGATGTATTAAAGAGAACTTACGAGAGCGGTTCCAAGCAACCGGAAAGGATGGTGTCATTGTTGGAATAATGCCATTGGTGGAAACTGCAACGAACTGTTCCATCCACCCACGGTCGTTGTCGTCATCTATGCTAGACAGCAAGGCATGATGGCCACGCTTGCAAAGGTTTATCATTCCCCCGCGGAAGATTTTGGGGGAATAAAGATTCATCATATGATCTAGGGTTAGCTCCTCTCTAGTTTCTAGGCACAAACGCCGAAGGCAAGCGACCGTCCTCCACACTGAAGGACTTACCCATGCCAAACACACTTGGTAGTGAAGGCAAAACTCCGCAATCATGGAATCAAGCTCTCCGCTAAAAGAAAACGCACCCAAAGTAAAGGGATACGTGAAAACATATGTAAACCCTTGCCTATGAAGGGTCACTCGCTCCGATAGGTCAGGAGCAATGATGTCCAACTGATGGCAGTGGCAGTCCTCCTTCACAGTAGGAATACTGGAAGGGCGAATAGAAGAAGGGTATCTTCTAACAACCCATGTGCGAGGGTTAGCAGTAGAAAATTTCTCTTCAAAATTCTTCAGAGTACTAAGCCTTCTTGGGATGATGGAACCCACTGTTGGAGGAACGGAATCCTCGGTTTTGTTCTTGCCCTTTGAAGAACTAGCACGTTTTGAAGAGGAAGCTGTATAGGGAAAAATACGACATGACACGTGGCCGCTTAAAGGAAGGATACGTGGAACACAAGATGGAGATGGCCACCGAACATTGCTATTCCGCTTATCACCGGAAGGAATAACGATCATAAAAGGAGTATTAAATGTTTTGCGCCCGGTAACATTTAATATGGAATATTTTGCAGCATTAAGGATGATGGCCCGTTACAAAAAATTTGGTATTTATGTCTAACGTTACATCTTCATCAATGACCCTCATAATCGACATTAATGAAGGGCATGATCCTAGGACTTCCTTCCCTAGGCATAGTTATAAATAGAGAGCTCAATTATCATTGTAAGGACACAAATTTTATGGCTAACTTATGTTACATTTTATACAGCATTTTAATACAATTTGATTCTCTCGCTTTTGATCTTATCATTGTTGTGCCCGAAAACCTTGTTCCCGGACTCATTAGCTCTATTATTTCATCTACATTCTAAGGTTAAGTATTTCATATTTCATGAGTTATTTCATTACTTTTTGGATCAAATTAATTCACTTGTCTAGAAACCACGAACAAATTCTATTGTACCATTTTTCGGGTTAACAATTACCTTTAGGGTTCTGCTTCCTAATTGTAAGAAAACTCCTTTCACAGAAATACAAAGCGGGCACTCATATTTTTTGACGAATCTATTACTCAAATGGTCACTCAATTATCCGAAATTATCTAGTAAAGTCATATTTCTTTCGTTTGTAACAGAAAAGTCACTTAACTATGTCTATAGCACTTAGAAGATCACTCAACTAGATTTCTTAAACTTTTGATTGTCAAATACCTATTTTGCCCTCTCAATTATCAACTTTTGTCTTCTATTTTTAACTTTTTTAATATTATAATTTTTTTCTCTTTTAATCTGCATTATGGACTTCCTATAGAGAAAATACATTTTATTTAAAAAATAAAAAAATAATATTCTAGCGTATATAATATCAAAATAATAAAATAATTGAGCATAATTTTCAAGAATATATAATGTATATTATAAAAATACCTTTATTTTAAATGATTATTTTTATATTACGTGCATAGAATATATATTTTAAAAACTTTTATTTTTTTTCATTCTCAATTGTGTAAATAAATTTTTGAGTTTTTGTTATTAGCATCAAAATTGTTATTACAAACAAACTGGTCTAATTAAATTATTTACTATGCTCAATATGTTATTATTCCTACATTATATATGTTTAAATACTATTTTTTTATTTTATAAATAAACTTTATTTATTCTATAGGAAAGTCCATAATTTAAATTAAAAAGAGAAAAATTCATATAATTAAAAAGTAAAAAAATGGTAATTTAGAGGGCAAAATAGGTATTTGACAATCAAAAGTTTGAGAAATCTAGATGAGTGACCTTCTGAGTGCTACACGCATAGTTAAGTGACTTTGTTATTACAAATGAAAGAAAAATGACTTTAGTGAATAATTTCGGATAGTTGAGTGACTATTTGAGTAATTAACTCTCTTTTGACCTACATTATGGGAATAGGCTTAGTAAGCGTTTGGACATAAAAATTATAAGTTTAAAAAAAAAAGTAGTATTTGGAATTAAGTTGAAAAATGCTATTTGGAACTTAAAATTACTTTTGGACATGCATTTCACTTGAAAAAATATTGCGGTTTTGTGAGTGGGGAAACAAAAATTTCTGGAAAATTTTGAAAAAGTGGTCAAAATCACTTTTTTGTTTTTGAAAAACTCATTTTCGAAAAATTTCCAATAACTTGCAAAAAATTATGGACAAACATATTTTCTTTTAAAAAATTAGGAAAAAATATCTATGGACAAACGGGACCTTAATATTCTTTCCCAGTTGCCGTGGAAGTGATTTAAGGAACATCTCTCTACCAGTCCTAGGCATTTGCCAAAAATTCTCTAGTTCATGCTCTACTTCTTGATATTAACTCAAAGCTTCCATAATTTTATACTTTAATTTGGAGTTTGGAAGTAGCAAACGAGAAAACCAAATAAATAAATAAACAAACAACCAACCAACCAAACAAATAAACTTCGTACCAAAAAAAACAAAACAAATAAACTCAAAGTTCAAACTGTTAACTCTGTTAAGGATCCTATCACACTTAATTCTTTTTCCTTCTCAAATGTGAGAGATCAGTTAATATCTCTGTTTTTAAGTTAATTTTTCTTTCTCATTCAGTTGGTGTACACAAAATCAGTGTACAAAAGGTACAAGAACTGATTAGTTCGAGCTGCCCAGTTAAGTGATTGTTAACAATAGAAAGCAAGAAATCATTTCGTAAATCGTTTTAAACCCCGAATGCAATCATTTTAGTACGGACAAAGAATGGGATTGAACCCATTTAAAACCATAGTATGCGTGAAAATCGCCACCATACTAATCTAAATTAACAGATAGTACATAAATGGAAGATATATGTTATTTTCATTTATCTTTTAGAAGTAAGACATTAAATAGTTTTATGTTCTTTTTTATTTAGAAATTTGTTGGAAATTAAATCAAGATTAATTAGGATTCCTAAGTCGTCTAGGATTTGGTTTTTACTAATTTATTTAATTCATGTCTAGTTAGGTTTTCTTTACCAAATTATCACGACCCTAGACTCAAACCTGTCGTGATGGCGCCTATCGATGGTACTAAGCCAACCGACTCCCACAATACTACAACAATTCATTCAAAGATATGCCTAAAGGCGTCTTGTATAGCAGAATTTCATAAAAGAAACAAGGGTTGAACTCAAAAATAGAAATGCCGAATGAAAAGCCCCAAACATCGGGTGTCACTGAGTCATGAGCAACTACTAAAAACTGGTTCGACAACAATAAGACTAACATAGTCTGGGAAAAATCCAAAATACAACTAAGGGGGAGATAAAAAAGGAGAAAACAGGACTGCGATTGCCAGGCAGCTACCTTGCTAACTCAAATGATCAGCTACAGGAATATCAGTAGCTGCTACCGTAACAAAAAATGCCTGGATCTACACACAAGGTGCAGGGAGTAACATGAGTACACCAACTCAGAAGTAACAGAAATAAATAAAGGATGAGAAGTAGTGACGAGCTAAATGCAAGTACCGTTCATATCACAAAAATTTAGTAAAGTGCGGCATGCTTTGTAACCAGAGTTTAAATCAAATCAGCTTGTTTAAATCAAGTTCAAGTAAATCAATTAGTAATATCTTTCAACAGTTCTCAAACAAGGACTCAAAGCAACTATGAGCATGGATGAAGAAATCATATATTGCCCCTCGGGCTAACATCACTCAGTCCTCCCAATCACTCCAACCTCACAATCACTCATGCATCACCATCACTCATGCCTCACAATCGCTCAACACTAGGCACTCGCACTCAGTAGGTACCTGCGCTCCCTGGGGGTGTTCAGACTCCGGAGGGGCTCCTACAACCCAAGCGCTATAATATGTACGGACAAGTCACGTGCTGCACGAACAAGTCACGTGCTATAATATCATATCAGAATCCTCACGGATAACTCACGTGCTAAGGTACAATACCTCACAAACAGGCCCTCAGCGTCACTCAGTCATAAACCTCTCCAGTCACTCGGGCTCTCAGAAATCACCCCAAACAATATTAACATGATGCAACAAATAGAATAACAGACACTTAGCTATGATGTAAGAATGCATGAACATGACTGAGTATGGGATATCAACTAAAGCAGTGAGAGGACAGCAAGAAACGACCTCTAAGGGTCCAACCAATACTGGCATAAGGCCTAGACATGGTATCTACCATGATTTACAGTAAATCTTTCTAAAGCACATAAAGAGCATATAGCTACAAAAGGTTGTTCAACTTTACAGTTTCTACAGGACGGACCAAGTCACAAATCCCCAATGGTGCGTGCCCACACGCCCGTCACCTAGCATGTGCGTCACCTCCAAATAGTCAGATGACACAAAAATCCGGGGTTTCATACCTCATGACTAGATTTACAACCGTTACTTACCTCAATCCGAGCAAATCTTTGTTCTACAATGCCCTTGCCTCTCGAATCAGCCTCCGAGCATCCCGAATCTAGCAACAAGCAGTACAATACCATTAATATATGCTAAAGGAATCAATTCCACAAGAAAACTACTAAATTAGACTCAAAACCCGAAATCGACTCAAATTCGACCCCCGGGCCCACGTCTCAAAATCCGACAAAAGTCACAAAACCCGAAAGCCCATTCACTCACGAGTTTAACCATATACAATTCATCAAAATTCGACATTATTTGGTCCCTCAAATCCTCAAATTACATTCTCCAAAATCCCAAGCCCTAACCCCCAATTTTCACTTCAAAACCCCATTAATTAGATGAGAAATCAACGGGAAAGCACCATAGCTAGGTGTATTAGATCCCAAGCAACTTACCTCTGTGAAAAACCTTGAATCCCGTTCAAAAATCACCCCAAAGCTCCAAAGTCTGAGTTAAAAATGGTGGAAATGAACAAAAATCACGAAGTCCTTAATTTATACATTCTTCCCAGTGAAACCACACCTGCGGCCCCTCTTTCCGCTTCTGCGACGCCGTACCTGCGGAATTTCCATCGCAGGTGCGGAACTCACTTAAGATCCCAGGTTCCGCATCTGCGGCCAAATCTCGCACCTGCGAAAGCGCACCTGTGCATCTCCCTCCACTTCTGCGACCATCGCAGGTGCGGGAACTTCATCGCACCTGCGTCTTCTGCCCAGCTCCTCCAATCTCGCATATGCGATCTCCTGCTCGCTTCTGCGGGCTCGCACATGCGATGAGACATCCGCAGGTGCGATTATGACAGCTGAGTTCAACTTCAGCAATTCCTCCAGTTTCCAAACTTGTTCCGTTAATCATCCGGAATCACCCCGAGGCCCTCGGGACCACAACCAAACATACCAACATATCCCACAACATCATACGAACTTAGACAAATCATAAAATCACTCAAAACAACATCAAAACACCAAATTACACTCGGATTCAAGCCTAAGGACTTCTAAACTTTCGAATTCCACCAACGATGCCGTAACCCGCTAAACCACGTCCGAATGACCTCAAATCTTACACACAAGTCAAAAATAACACCACGAACCTATTCCATCTTCCATAATTCCATTCAGACCCCGATATCAAAATTTCCACTACCGACCAAAATCGCAAAAATTCTAACTTTCGCCAATTCAAGCCTAATTCTACCACGAGCCTCCAAATCTCATTCCGAACGCACTCCCAAGTCCAAAATTACCTGACGGAGCTAACGAAACCATCAAAATTCAAATCAGAGGTCGTTTACACATAAGTCAACGTCCGGTTGACTTTTCCAACTTAAGCTTCTACTTTAGAGACTAAATGTCTCAATTCACTCCGGACCCGAACCAACTAACCCGATATATCATAATATAGCTGAAAAGCACAAAAGGAAGCAAAAATGGGGAAAATGGGACTATAACTGTCAAAACGACCGGCCGGGTCGTTACATCCTCCCCCCCTTAAACAACCGTTCCTCCTCGAACGGGTCTACAAACATACCTGGAGTCTCAAATAGGTGTGGATATCTGCTCCGCATCTCCCGCTAGGTCTTCCAGGTGTCCTCCTCCGCAGGCTGACCTCTCCACTGTACTTTTATTGAAGCTATATCCTTTGACCTCAACTTCGAATCTGCCGATCCAAAATGGCCACCAGCTCCACATCATAAGTCATATTAGCCTCCAACTGAACCGTGCTGAAGTCCAAAACATGGGACGGATCGCTAACATACTTCCGGAGCATGAAAACATGAAACACTGGATGCACACTCGACAAGCTGGGTAGCAAGGCAAGCTTAAAAGCCACCTCCTTTATCCTCTGAAGCACCTTAAAAGGCCTAATAAATCGGGGGCTCAACTTGCCCCTATTCCCAAACCTCATAACACCCTTCATGGGTGATACTTTCAGCAAAACCTTCTCCCCAACCATAAAAGACACATCACAGACCTTCCTGTCCGCGTAGCTCTTCTGCCTAGACTGCGCCGTGCCAAGCTTCTCCTGAATCAATTTCACCTTATCTAATGCATCCTGGACCAAGTCTGTACCCAAGAGCCTAGCCTCACCTGGCTCAAACTATCCTACTATAGATCTATACCTCCTCCCATATAAAGCCTTGTACGGAGCCATCTGAATTCTCGATTGATAACTATTGTTATATGCAAACTCCGCGAGCGTCAGAAACTGATCCCAGGAACCTCCAAAGTCAATGACACAAGCGCGTAACATGTCCTCCAATATCTGAATAGTGCGCTCGGACTGCCCGTCCATCTGAAGGTGAAAAACTGTGCTCAACTCAACCTGAGTACCCAACTCTCGCTGCACGGCCCTCCAAAACTATGATGTAAATTGAGTGCCCCTATCTGAAATGATGGAAACTGGGATACCATGCAGGCGAACAATCTCTCGAATGTAAATCTCCGCCAACCGCTCTAAAGAGTAAGTAGTACCAACTGGAATGAAGTGAGCGGACTTGGTCAACCGATCCACAATCACCCAAATAGCATCAAACTTCCTCGAAGTCCGTGGGAGCCCAACTACGAAGTCCATGGTGATTCGCTCCCACTTCCACTTTGGGATCTCTAACCTCTGAAGCAAGCCTCCCGATCTCTGACGTTCATACTTAACCTGCTAATAGTTGAGACACCGAGCCACAAACCCAACTATATCCTTCTTCATCCGCCTCCACCAATAGTGTTGTCTCAAATCTTGGTACATCTTCGCGGCACCCGAATGGATGGAGTACCGCGAGCTGTGGGCCTCCTCAAGAATCAACTCCCGAAGCCCATCCACGTTGGGCACAAATATCCGGCCCTGCATCCTCAACACGCCATCATCACCAATAGTCACATCTCTGGCATCACCTCACTGAACCCTGTCCTGAAGAACGAGCAGGTGGGGGTCATCATACTGACGCTCCCTGACACGGTCATAAAGAGAATACCTGGAGACCACACAAGCCAATACCCGACTCGGCTCCGAAATATCCAATCTGACAAGCTGGCCCACTAGGGCCTGAATATCCAATGCCAAGGGTCTCTCTGCTGCTGGGAGATACGCTAAACTCTCCAAACTCTCCGCCCGATGACTCAAAGCATCGGCCACCACATTGGCCTTCCCCGGATGGTATAAAATAGTGATATCATAGTCCTTGAGAAGATCTAACCATCTCCGCTGACGCAAATTAAGATCCTTCTGCTTAAACAGATGCTGCAAACTCCGGTAATCAGTATATATCTCACAAACCCCATACAATTAATGACGCCCAATCTTCAAGGCGTGAACAATGGTTGCTAACTCAAGATCGTTGACATGATAGTTCTTCTCATGGGTCTTCAACTGGAATGAGGCATAGGCAATCACCCTACCCTCCTGCATTAGAACACATCCAATACCTACCCTCGAGGCATCACAATACACGGTGTAAGAACTTGAAGTTGATGGCAGAACTAACACTGGAGATGTGGTCAAAGTAGTCTTGAGCTTCTGAAATCTCTCCTCACACTCATCCGACCACCTGAATGGAACGCCCTTTTGGGTCAATTTGGTCAAGGGCGATGCAATAGATGAAAATCCCTCCACAAAGCGACGGTAATAGCCCGCCAAACCAAGGAAGCTCCTAATCTCCGTGGCTGAGGACGGTTTAGGCCAACTCTACACCGCCTCTATCTTCTTCGGATCCACCTGAATACCCTCACTGGACACCATGTGCCCCAAGAATGCTACTGAACCGAGCGAAAACTCACACTTGGAGAACTTTGCATAAAGCTTCTTCTCCCTAAATATCTGTAATACAATCCTCAGATGCTGAGCATGCTACTCCTGGCTACAAGAGTACACCAGGATGTCATCAATGAATACAATAACGAATGAGTCCAAATAGGGTTGGAATACACTATTCATCAAATGCATGAATGCTGCTTGGGAATTGGTCAGCCCAAATGACATCACTAAGAACTCATAATGGCCATATCGGGTCCTGAAAGCTGTCTTAAGAATATCTGAATCCCGAATCTTCAGCTGGTGATACCCGAACCTCAAATCAATCTTGGAGAACACCCTCGCTCCCTGAAGCTGGTCAAATAAATCATCAATACGAGGCAAAGGATACTTGTTCTTGACTGTGACCTTGTTCAACTGCCTGTAATCAATGCACATCCTCATGGAACCATCCTTCTTCTTTACAAATAGAACCGGTGCACCCCAAGGTGACATACTAGGCCGAATTAACCCCTTATTAAGGAGTTCCTGAAGCTGTTCCTTCAACTCCGCCAGTGCCATACGATACGATGGAATAGAAATGGGCTGAGTGCTCGGTACCAAATCAATACCAAAGTCAATATCCCTGTCAGGCGGCATGCCCGCCAGGTCTACAGGAAACACATCCGAAAAATTATGTACCACCGAAACTTAATCAATGGCATGAGTCTCTGCACTAAAATACCTCACAAATTCCAAATAAGATAGGCAACCCTTTTCAACCATACGCTGAGCCTTCAAATATGAAATTACCCTACTAGGTACATAATCTATAGAACCGCTCAACTCAACCCTCGAAAATCCCGGCATCGCCAATGTCACGGTCTTAGCGTGACAATCTAGAATAGCATGACATGGAGATAACCAATACATAACCAATATCATATCAAAGTCAACCATACTGAGCAACAAAAGGTCCACTCGGGTCTCTAGACCCTTAATAGACACCACACATGACTGATACACATAGTCCACAACTGTAGTATTACCTACCGGAGTAGATACATGAACAAACAAGACTAGAGACTCACGGGGAATTTCCATAAAATGAGCGAAATACGAGGAAACATATGAATAAGTGGAACCAGGGTCAAATAATACAGAGGCATCTCCGTGACAAACTGAGACAATACATGTAATCACAACATCTGAAGCAATAGCATCTGGTCTAACAGGGAGGGCATAGAAATGGTCCTGGCCATCCCCTGATCTGCCTCCCCCTCTAGTGCGACCCCTAGCTGACTGGACGGGTGGTGAAGTAACTGGTGCTGAAGTCGAAGGCTGACTCCTCTGCTGAGATAGACCTCCATGACGATGAGGACACTTCCTCCACATATGCCCAAACTCCCTACACTCAAAACAACTCCCTGGTGCTGGTGGCGGGGACTGAAGAGAGCCCCGAGCACCAGGATAACTGGTAGAAGAACATGGCATAGAGGAGCCCTGAACTGATGGAGCACGGGACGAACTCTGGGTTGGAAGGGCACTGAGTGATGAGTAGCCCTGATGAGAACTGTGAGAAACATGGCCAGATGATACACCACGGTGAACTGGGCGGGCTGGCTGAGCATGCCTGAATGGACGGCCTCTGTCGTGCTAGAACTGACCCCCATAAGAAGCACCACTAAATCCTCCCTGTCCTCTAGGCCTCTTGGCCTCCCTCTCAATCTTCTCCTGATCGCGAACCATCTCAATATGCCGAGCAACGTCGACAATCTGATCAAAAGTAGCACCAGACACCCTCTCTCTGGTCATAAGCAACTGCAGCTGAAAAGTGCGACCATCTATAAACCTCATGATCCTCTCCAACAATACTACAACAATTCATTCAAAGATATGCCAAAAGGCGTCTTGTATAGCAGAATTTCATAAAAGTAACAAGGGTTGAACTCAAAAATAGAAATATAGAATGAAAAGCCCCATACATCGGGGTGTCACTGAGTCATGAGAAACTACTAAAAACTGGTCCGACAACAATAAGACTAACATAGTCTAGGAAAAATCCAAAATACAACTAAGGGGGAGATAAAGAAGGAGAAAACAGGGTTGCGATTGCCATGCAGCTACCTTGATAACTCCAATGATCAGCTACATGAATATCAGCAGTAGCTACTGAGACCAAAAATGCCTGGATCTGCACACAAGGTGCAGGGAGTAACGTGAGTACACCAACTCAGTAAGTAACAGAAATAAATAAAGGCTGAGAAGTAGTAACGAGCTAAATGCAAGTACCGTTCATATCACAAAAATTTAGTAAAGTGCGGCATGCTTTGTAACCAGAGTTTAAGTCAAATCAGCTTGTTTAAATCAAGTTCAAGTAAATCAATTAGAAATATCTTTCAACAGTTCGCAAATAAAGACTCAAAGCAACTATGAGCATGGATGAAGAAATCATATACTGCCCCTCGGGCTAACATCACTCAGTCCTCCCAATCACTCTAACCTTACAATCACTCATTCCTCACCATCACTCATGCCTCACCATCACTCATGCCTCACAATCACTCAGTACTCGGCACTCACACTCAATAGGTACCTGCGCTCACTGTGGGTGTTCAGACTCTAGAGGGGCTCCTACATCCCAAGCGCTATAATCTGCAAGGACAACTCACGTGCTATACTATCATATCAGAATCCGCACGGACAACTCACGTTCTAAGGTACAATACCTCACAAATAGGCCCTCGGTCTCACTCAGTCATAAACCTCTCCAGTCTCTCGGGCTCTCAGAAATCAAAGAAATCAGCCCAAACAACATTAACATGATGCAACAAATAGAATAACAGACACTTAGCTATGATGTAAGAATGCATGAACATGACTGAGTATGGGATATCAACTAAAGCAGTGAGAGGACAACAAGAAATGACCTCTAAGGGTCCAAACAATACTGGCATAAGGCCTAGACATGGTATCTACCATGATTTACAGTAAATCTTTCTAAAGCACATAAAGAGCATATAGCTACAACGGGTTGTTCAACTTTACAGTTTCTACAGGACGGACCAAGTCACAAATCCCCAATGGTGCAAGCCCACACGCCCGTCACCTAGCATGTGCGTCACCTCCAAATAGTCACATGACACAAAAATCTGGGGTTTCATACTCTCAGGACTAGATTTACAACCATTACATACCTCAATCCGAGCAAATCTCTATTCCGTAATGCCTTTGCCTCTCGAATTGGCCTCCAAGCATCCCGAATCTAGCCATAAGCAGTACAATACCATTAATATATGCTAAAGGAATCAATTCCACAAGAAAAATACTAAATTAGGATCAAAACCTGAAATCGACTCAAATCTGACCCCCGGGCCCACATCTCGAAATACGACAAAAGTCACAAAACCCGAAAGCCCATTCACTCATGAGTCTAACCATACAAATTTCATCAAAATCCGACATCATTTGGTCCCTCAAAATCCTCAAATTACACTCTCCAAAATCCCAAGCTCTAACCCCCAATTTTCACTACAAAACCCCACTAATTAGATGAGAAATAAATGGGAAAGCACCATAGCTAGGAGTATTAGAGCCCAAGCAACTTACCTCTGTGAAAACCCTTGAATCTCCTTCAAATATCACCCCAAAAGCTCCAAAGTCCGAGTTAAAAATGGTGGAATTGAGCAAAAATCACGAAGTCCTCAATTTCTACATTCTGCCCAGTGAAACAGCACCTGCGGCCCCTCTTTCCGCACCTGCGATGCCGCACCTGCGGAATTTCCATCGCAGGTGCAGAACTCACTTAAGATCCCAGGTTCCGCATCTGCTGCCAAATCTCGCACCTGCGTATCTCCCTCCGCTTCTGCGACCATCGCAGGTGCGGGAACTTCATCGCACCTGCGCCTTATGCCCAGCTCCTCCAATCTCGCATATGCAATCTCCCGCTAGCTTCTGCGGGCTCGCACCTGCAATGAGACATCCGCAAGTGAGATTATGACAGCTGAGTTCAACTTCAGCAATTCCTCCAATTTCCAAACTTGTTCCGTTAATCACCCCGGAATCACCTCGAGGGCCTCAGAACCTCAACAAAACATACCAACATATCCCACAACATCATACGAACTTAGACAAATCATCAAATCACCCAAAACAACATCAAAACACCAAATTACACTCGGATTCAAGCCCAAGGACTTCTAAACTTTTGAATTCCACCAACGATGCCGAAACCCGCTAAACCACGTCCGAATGACCTCAAATTTTACACACAAGTAAAAAATAACACCACGATATCAAAATTTCCATTACCGACCAAAATTGCCAAAATTCTAACTTTCGCCAATTCAAGCCTAATTCTACCACGGGCCTCCAAATCTCATTTCGAATGCACTCCCAAGTCCAAAATCACCTAACGGAGCTAACAGACCCATCAAAATTCAAATCCGAGGTCATTTAAACATAGGTCAATGTTTGGTTGACTTTTCCAACTTGAGCTTCTACTTTAGAGACTAAGTATCTCAATTCACTTCGAAACCACTTTGGACCCGAACCAACTAACCCGATATATCATAAAATAGCTGAAAAGCACAAAAGGAAGCAGAAATGAGAAAAATAGGGCTATAACTCTCGAAACGACCGACCGGGTCGTTACAAAAATTCATATAAGAATAAGTTTTGTTAGTCTAGTCAAAATTGGATTGTAGTATTATAAATATGGGTGCTACTACATATTTTCTATTGTGGAAATTTGTGAGAACTGTAGAGATCTTTCACAGAGTTATAATAAAATATTTTTTTATCAAATTGGTATCACAGCCTGTGTGAGATTCTGTCAGAGCCTATGTGAGATCCTGAAAAAATATGGATACTCTATTACCTAATTGTCCCCTTTTTTGTTTGATGGCAAAAATAATTTTAAAACTTGGTATCAACACATGAAGAATTTTTTTAAGGTTATTGAATTATGGTCCACCATTGATGAAGGATTTGAGGAACCGCCAGAAGGTACAACGTTGACAGGTATTTCAGCTACGCAATTAGAGATAAAGAGAAATTCAGATTATAAGGCACGCTACTATCTCACCATCAAGGTCGAATTGCATATATCTAAAAATTATTTGAATGCAAAGTCATCAAAGGAGGCTTGGACAATCTTGGTGAAGTTATATATAAAAGTTGCTGACATAAAGAAGGAGAAACTACAAGAGTTTATGAGTCAATTTGAGCTAGCTTATACGAGACCAACAGAGTCTGTCAAAAAATTATTTTACAAGAATTAAAGATATAATCAATGGTCTAAGGACTAATGGAGAAGTACTGAAAGAAGTTAAAATTGTTGAAAAAATATTGCAGTCTCTTTGTTTAAAGTTTAAGAACAAAAAAGTTATTCTTGAGGCTACCAAAGATCTTAGCACTTTGAGACTTGATGATTTAGAAGGGGAGTTGGTGACATATGAGAGATCACTGAATCCACAGAAAGATAAGACATTAGATGAAGCATCAAAAGAAAAGGATGATCAACCAAAAGAAAAAGAAGGCATATCACTAATAGCGGAAATAAATCAAGAAGGCCAAAATTCAGAAATAGAAGAGAAAAGAAGAGAAGGTACATGTAATTTTTGTTGTGATAGAGATTCCATTGAAAGAGAAGATAAGTCAAATAATATTCAAATTGATCTGCCAAAAATTTCTGTGATTGTTAAAAATGATGATTTGGTTGCAAGAGATGTCCATCCAAAAGAGGTTAGTGTTTCACCCAAAAAATTATTTGATGGTATTGAAGATGAACTAAGTAATGAATTTGTTCATCAAGAGAAAGGTTCTAATGATCAATCCAAGATTGTGGCAGAAATACCTTGGGATCCAGAACCAAACAACCCATGAGTATAGATATTGAAGGTGCAGTCAATTTTGTGCGATCGTTGGAGATTGCATGTTTTAAGAAGCATGAAGAAATTTTTATTGATGGTATTATTCTTCAACCTATGGGATGGCCAACTGGAATTCAATTGGTGTACAAGTCCAAATACAAGGCCACTGGAGAAGTAGATGATTTCACAGCAAAGGAAAAATATGTTGATGATATTTTGAAAGGATTTACCATGGTTAAAGCTAAATCAATTATGATCAATATTGAAGAGAATTTTAAATTGACGAAAGATGGCACCCGTGATTTTGTTGATGCAACATATATTAAGAAATTAGTGGAGAGTCTAAGGTCCTTGACTTCTACAAGGCTTGATGTTACTCATGACATGGACAAGTTTGAATATCTTAGTTTAAGGGAGACTGTTGGAAATTAAACCAAGATTACTTATTATTCTTAAGTCGTCTAGGATTTGGTTTTTACTAGTTTATTTAATTTTCTAGTTAGGTTTTCTTTACCAAATTCATATTGGAATAAGTTTTGTTAGTCTAGTGAAAATTGGATTGTAGTATTATAAATAGGGGTGCTACTACATATTTTTGTTTCTTAAGGGTCGTGTACTCGAGAAATATGATAGATAATTTGAGACAGAGGGAGTAATTAAGGAATTGAAAAAATAACGCTATATAATTGCTCTCAAAATAATAGCCGATATATATATATATATATATATATATATATATATATATATATATATATATATATACACACACACACACACACACACACACACACACACACACACACACACACACACACACAAAAATTATATACTTTTTTGGCTACCAAATGTAAATAGTTTCTGACGCAGACTAAAAGTGATAATACCCCAAATTAATTTGGATGAATTGGTAATAAGACTAGATTATAGAGCAATAATTGTTTACCCGCAAAACGGTATAGTTAAATTTGTTACGCGATTTATAGACAAGATAATTGATTTGATCCAAAAACAATAAAGAGATAAGATTAAAATTGAGTTTTAATTGAAGAAGATAACAAGCCTGGCTCCGAACCCAGCGTCTCCAAGGGCACAAATAGAAATAATGATAAAGTGAAAGAAAACTGTTAATTTCAGAGTAAAATAGTAAAATATAGCCTTTTTTTGTATAGAATGTTTCATATCCTTATAATGGCTGCCGAGCCTACAATTTATAGCTTTACCTAGGGAAACAAGATCTTATGATCAAGCTTCTCTTAAATGATAATAAAAGAGTCATTGATGAACGCGTAACGGCAGGCCAAGAATGCAAATATTCTCTACAACGGTCGCTCATTTAATGTTAGTGAATATTCCTTCATTGACTGCTATCCGATAGCAAACCCTTGAACTTCTCCCATTGACTACGCTTCCTTCGGGATTTACCCAAAATCGAATATATTCATTGTATCCAGTATTGGTTGTTTTCTGACTTTCCCTTTGCCTATCTTCGGTTCCACGTGTCATATTACCATTCGACCATCCGCTATAAACTAATTTTATCCCATACAGATAGTCTCCTACTTTTCGGTGACATATCTTAGTGTCACCGAGATGTTGATGAAGATTCTTTTATTGGCAGGAAAGTTCCTGAACAATCTCTGACTCTTGAAAAGACTAACGTTTTCTCACATTTAATACACCAAATACATGTTGCCCCACAATTCAGCAAATAATTTCGTTGATTTTCGAGATAATCATGACCACGATATCTGTCGTCTATAACTTCACTGCTACTCAACATTTTTACTTCTTTACTTTTGCAACTTTCATTAGTCTTTCTCCTTTTCTACATTTGCTTAGAAACCTTTCATAACCTTCAATGTTCTCATCAAGAATTTTCTGACCTTTTGTCACCATGGCTTCTTTCACTGCTTTCTTAAAAAACACTAGTCTTCTCTTCGGTGGAGGCCCAAAAAATAATAAGGACAAGGAGGTTGATATCGATTCTTATCCTCCCACTGTTAGTACCATCACACCATATCATCTCAGCACCCCAGATGACTTTCAAGAGAAGGCTCCTTCTGCATTCTCACGAACTTGGCCAGTTAGTAACTATCCTTCCTCCATTTATCCTTCTAGTATCCCAACTGTGAAGGAGGACTGCAACTGCCCCAATCTTGAAATCCTCGCCCCGGATATGATAGAGCGGGTTACTTTATCTATGGAGGGGTTTACATATGTCTATACGTATTCCTTTACCATGGGTCCATTCACCTTGGGGTCGAGTGAAGGGCTAGACCCAATAATTTTGAACTTTTGCCACTGGTATCAGGTCTGCTTAGCACAAGTAGGCCCATCTATATGGAGGATGGCGGCATGCCTTCGTCAACTATGCACGGAGACCGAGGAAAACCTAACTCTTGCACACATAATGAACATTTACTCTCCCAAAATTTTCCGTGGGGGAGTAATAAACTTTAGCAAGCGCAGTCACCACGCTTTTCTCACCAGCGTAGATGATGACAATGATCGTAGATGGATGGAACGATTCATTTTCATTACCACTAGGGACATCATCCTGATCACAACTCCATCTTTTCCCGAGTCGTGGAATCGCTTTTGTAAGTTTTCGGTCATTCACTTCATTCTTTTGTGAAATGATTGTTTCCCGTTATTGCTGATTTTCTTATTTCTTTTGTTTCAGCTATCGGATGGGAACCACCATGGGTTCAAGGCCTGGACTAGTGCGTTCAGAATAATTTGGACATCACAACTCCAGAATCCCGAGGGTGGAAGGAGATTTCCCCCAAATACGGGTGGAAAGCCAAAAACCATGGTAAACCAAATCCTTCCTTTCTTTTATCCTTATAAGAAATTTCATGAATAAAGAGCTAACTCCATTTTTTCTTATACAGGGCTTCTGAGGGGCTCTGTCATCTTCCCAAAGGTCGACGTCTTAGATGACCCCGAGGAGGCTAGGAGGTTGTTAGAAAATGCCCTTTCCCGGAGCAGAGCTCGTGGATCTATCCAGACTCCGTTGAGGGTGCCTCCTCTCGGAGTCCCCAGCCCAAGAGCAAGAAACCGAAGAGACGACACTCCTCCTCGGGTGGGACTCAAGAGAAGAGAGAAAAGAAGATGCCATCCAAGCCGGCCACAGTATACTCGTTGATGAAGGGGAAGCCAATGGTGAAGAGGCTCCCCTTTAAAGGAGAAAAAAGATCTCCACCAGCTCAACCGGGAGAGCTTCAAAGCCCAATATTTGAGGAAACCCATGCGCTTTGGGGTGAGATGGACTTGGTCGATAATGCCGATTCTCTCTTCCCGGCCCCCATTGCTATCTCTGGTCCAAGGAATTCAGACCCTGGGCCTCTTCTTCCCCAACCATTGAGCAAATAACAACCAGTATTGCTCCTCTCGTTGCTGCTTCTTTCCTTCCACACCAACAACTTCATGCCTATTGACACCAACTACTCCTTCAGCACCAGCACCAATTGCATCTCCTCCACTGACAACAGATGATCGAGAAAGGGATGCTTCTCCTCCTCGGTCTCCTAACCACAAGAATTTGGGGCATGATTATTCAACCCCTTCCCCAAATCCTCCATGGAGTAGTAGTGACCCTCTTTCAGTTTCGAAAGAGTGTCTTCTTGATTCCAAGCCGAGGGAGCTTGCGAATTATATAATGATGCTAGCCTCAGATAAAGAATGGAATAAAATGTGCTCCCTTTCTGGGGAGTGTCTGATAAACAATGCAATTCATAGTTCGACGCAGGTAACGTACTAGTTTTCTCATATCTTCTTTTTCGCTTATGCATTGTAGTGGTAATCCTAACTTCATCCTTCTCTTTACAGGCCAACCTTCTTACTTCTGAAGTCCTGCAAAGGTTGATCCTCAATAAGGAAGGACTTGCTTTCGAGTGGGATAAACTCTTAGGTGATAAGAACCAGCTTGTCGCGCGCCTCCCGGTGCTGGCAGCAAAAGCTACTCAGGTGGATGACCTTGAGGCTCGGTTAAAGCAAACCAAACAAGATAGAATGGCCCACATCCAAGAATCTTTACAATCACACGAAAAGCTTCAAGAAACTAAGGCTAAGTGGGCTGGCTTCATGATGCTATAATCGTTGCTGCCGAGCGCGAGTCTACCTTTGAGGAGAAAATCAGATAAATTTAAGGCTGACTTATGCTCCAAATTTGAGGAGGCCAATGCTGATGAGGAGAAGAGGTCCAAAATGGAAGAGAGGTTTAAGAGAGTCATGGAGCAAAACCAGATCCACTTAACTACAACTATTGAGCTTGACTCTCACCTTAGTGCCATGAGATCTGAGAGGGACAAGCTCAAGGCCAAAATCGATAAACTTCAGGACAAACTCCAAGATCAAGAGGATTCCCTTGTATTCGAAAAGAAATAGCCATATACCATATAAAGAGGAAGACCTTGTAGGAGGCCAAAGTGGGAATCACCAACATAGACGATTGTATTGCCCAGGCCCAGGAACTAGAGTTATCTTCTCGCCAAAATCATCATGTTCGGACCACTGCGACTGACTCCTCAAGTACTGGTTCTGAGTACTCAAGAACTGAAGGGGAGACTGAAGAAGATGAAGGCCCCAAACCGGTAGTGGATCTGCCTTCCTCTACCATGGGAAATGTAGACTCATCTCTCCCTTCGGGTTCTGGCGACAAGGATGTATAACTTCTTCTTTTTTTGGTATTTTGTAATTGTGCCAAATCTTTCACCGAGTTTGACACTTGATAAATAAATAAATAATTTTTTTCTTAAGTGTTGTGAAAAAATATTCCTTTTGCGTTTAGTCGATTAAATCTTCAGGTATATTTTCATGCGATGGCTTTTGATTCTAAGCATAAACTCTTCTGGAATATACCCTCTACTATGAGGGTTTCATATGAGAAGGCCCTTATGTTTAAGGTGCTCTTGAAGAGGACGTCTCCTATTCATTCTGGCACAAGCATTTGAAGTTTTGGTTAACTTTCAAATGATAAAATTAACTCATCATTTGGACAAGAAATAAGATAAAAATAAAAGGACTTTATTTTTTTCCTTCTATATTTAAAAGTACATATGCATTCATTTGCTAAAGTAAATAAAACCGCCAATACATGTGGCTAACTTGTACAAGTTGTTTCTACGGGGCTGATCATGTAGTCCCCGGTCCTGATGAAATATTGATCCCGATTCTCGCAGTCCCCGATTTTTGTGGAACTCCTGGTGCCGTATCAGATATTATTCCACCTAGTGTTGGAATGTCAAGCATGCGAATTCGAACACTGGAAGTCTTACTTCACCGGTGGAAACAACTTGTGAATGGTTAAACAATCCCTTTTTAGTGATGGAAGGCAAAGTTTTCCCTTGAACCAAAGATTATTTTACCATCCACATAGCCATTTTCCATCGAAGTGAATGCCTTGATATCTGAAGGTCTTTCCTTTGCCGATGAAGCTCCCTTTGTAGTATGCTTTTCGTTGCTGCCTCTTTAAAAACCTTGCCAAAAAACCCTAGTTGGGACAAAAACTGGTCGAAGGAAAAAAGAGTAGAGCACATACTTTCAGTATTGGTAGGATCTATCAGCAATAATACCTTTTGAGGTGAGTCACGTTTCAATTGCAGGGTAATTTGACTCCATCTTGATTTTCCAACTCATACGATCCTTTATCGGTGATAGTTGAAACCTGTTAAGGACCTTCCCATGTTGGTCCCAATTTTCGAGCATTGACTTTCCGAGTGCTCTGAGTCACCTTTCTCAAAACCAAGTCTCCTACCTTCAAGTAACAGAGATTGGTCCTACGATTATAATATCTTTCCATCCTTTGCTTTTGAGCCACCATCCTCACGTACATCAAGTCCCTGTGTTCATCGGGCAAGTCTAACCTCACCAGTAATGCTTCATTGTTTGCTTCTTCATTTGTTCGAGAAAACCTTAAAGCCGGCTCCCCCACTTCCACCGGTATCAGAGCTTCCGCATCATACACGAGAGAGGAAGGTGTTTCTCCCGTGCTCCACTTCGCCGTTGTCCGGTATGCCCATAGCACTCCTGGTAGCTCATCGAGCCATTTTCCCTTAGCATATTCTAACTTCTTTTTCAGGTTCTGAATAATTACCTTGTTGGTTGATTCTGCATGTCCGTTAGCACTGGATGGCATGGTGAAGATGTAATTCTCTTGATTTTCAATCATTCCAAGAATTTTGTGTCTTTTGCACCTATGAACTGCGGCCTGTTGTCAAAAGCAATATCCTTCATTATTCCAAATCAGCGGATTATGTGTTCCTATATGAAGTTGACCACTTTGCATTCACCGATCATTTTATAAGGACCTGCTTCAACCCATTTAGTGAATTAATCAGTTAAAATTAAAAAAAAATCTTACCTTTTGGGGACCCGGTGGTAGAGGACCAACTATGTCCACCCCCCATTTTATGAATGGCCATGGGGATAACACCGAATACAAGAGTTCTGCTGGTTGGTGCACCAACTATGCATGGCGTTGATATTTGTCACACTTCTGAACGAATGTCTTTGCGTCCTGTTCTATCCGAGGCCAATAGTAACCTACCTTGATCAAATTTAAAACTAACGAGTCTGCACCAAAATGGTTCCCGCAAACTTCTTCGTGGACTTCCCTTATCACGTAGTTCGCCTACGAGGCCCCCAGACACCGGGCCAATGGTCCTTGGTATGATCTTCTGTATAACTACCCATCTATGAGATAGTAATAAGCTGCTTTGGTTCGTATATCCCGGGATGCCTTCGGGTCTTTGGGTAATTTACCATGCCGAGGATACTCGATGAACTCATTCCTCCAGTCCAAGACTAAGTTGGTTGAATTGACTTCGAAGTAATCATCCACATCCAATACCAAATGTAGAAGTTGAATGACAGCATCGGAATCAGATCCTTTAATCTCCATGGATGACCCCAAATTAGCGAATGCATCTGCTTCAACGTTTTCTTCCTTTGGAATGTGTATGATTGACCATTCCCTAAATCGTGCAAGCAATGCCTGAACCTTGTTCAAATATTATTGCATGTGTTCTTCCTTTGAGTCAAAAATCCCATACACTTGGTTTACTACCAGCTGGGAGTCACATTTCACTTCAATGGCCTCAGAGCCTAGTCCCCAGTCTACTTCCAGTCCTGCAATCAAAGTCTCATACTCGGCTTCATTATTAGTTAAAGGAATAGTTTTAATGGCATGCTCAAGTTTTACCCTGAGGGCATGATTAGAACTATCCCGAGACCGAACCCTTTTATATTGGAAGCTCCATTCATAAACAAGGTCTAGACTCCCGATGCCGTTTCTGACTCCAACACTGCTTCTTTAGCAGCCAAGGGCATTAACCCGGGACTAAAATCGGCCACAAAGTTAGCCAAAACTTGCGAGTTGATTGCAGTCCTGGGTTTGTACTCAATGTCAAACTCACTAATTTTGACCACCCATTTAGCCAAATGACCTTACAATGCAGGATTATGAAGGACATTCCTTAGTGGAAAAGTCATCACAGCAATTATCGGGTGGCATTGGAAATAAGTCCTAAGCTTTCGAGAGGCGACTACGAGAGCTAAGGCCAGCTTTTCGAGGTGTGGATAGCGAGTCTCCTCCCTCGACAGTGTTTTACAGACATAATAAATAGAAAATTATGTACCTTCTTCCTCTCAGACCAAAACGGCACTTACCGCTACCCCAAGACCAGCAGATATCAACAACTATTCGACTTCACTTGGATTTAACAGTATCATGGGGCTGGATAGGTACCTTTTTAGGGTTTTAAGTGCCTATTGGCATTCTGGAGTCCATGAAAAATTGTTCTTTTTTTTTAGAAGTGAAAAGAAGCGGTGACACTTTTCTAAGGATCTTGAGATGAATCTGCTTAGAGCTGCCAACCTCCCGGTCAGCCTCTGCACTTCCTTTACACTTGTCAATTGGTCCAGAATGTCCTTGATAACTTTGATTTTATCAGGATTTACCTCGATCCCTCCTTTTGAGACCAGGAACCCCAAAAACATACCGGAACCAACCCCAAACACATATTTCTCTGGGTTAAGATTCGTGTTAGGCTTTTTTAGAATGCCAAAAGTCTCTTGGAGGTGTTTCAAATAACCTCATGCACTCAAAGACTTGACTAACATGTCATCAATATATACTTCCATTGTTTTGCCTATTTTATTCTCAAACATTTCGTTAACGAGCCTTTGATAAATGGCTCTGGAATTCTTAAGCCCAAAAGACATCACATTATAGCAATATGTGCCAAAGTTTGTTATAAATTTTTTTTTTCCTGATACTCCGGATTCATATTAATTTGATTGTACCCTGAGTAAGCATCAAGGAAACTCATTAGCTCGTGTACGGTCGTCGTATCAATCATTTTATCAATGTTTTGTAGTAGAAACGAGTCTTTAGGCCATGCCTTATTTAGATCTTTATATTCTACGCACATCCTAAATTTGTTATTCTTTTTGGGTATTACAACTACGTTGGACCATTTCAGATACTTTACCTCCCAGATTGAACCGATATTGAGCAGTCCAGTTATCTCTTGTTTAACAAACATATTCCTGACCTTGGCTATCGAGCATTTCTTTTGCCTTACCGATGGGAAGTTTGGATCCAGACTTAGCTTGTGGACCGCTACCTCCAATGGGATACCTATCATATCCGAGTGCCACAATGCAAAGCAATCAACGTTAGCTTTAAGAAAATTTATAAATTCTAACCTGAGCCCGAGATTTAATCCTGTGCCCGGGATTTAATCCTGTGCCCAGGTGAAACTTCCTTTCCAAAAATTCTTCAAACAAGGCCACTTAATCGAGTTCTTCCGCGGTTGATTTGGTCGCATCCGTCTCCTCGGTACCTGAAAATATCTTGGAACCTGATAGGATTCTGATGACTCCTTGCTTCTATCGTCTTCATTCGGAAAGGGAGAAGGCATCAGTCCCTGTAATTGCTATTTGTTGGACTCTTCCCCTTTGCTGCTGGAAATAGTCACCGCATTCATCTCCCTCGTTGCTGGTTGATCTCCTCTTATCTGCTTGATTCCATCCGGGGTTAGAAATTTCAACAACTGATGATATGTTGAGGGTACGACCTTCATCTCATGTATCCAAGACCTTCCGAGGATTACATTTTAACCCATATCTCCATCTACCACTTCGAATAGAGTGGTCTTTGTTACTCCTTCAGCCTGTGTGGGCAGGAAAATCTCTTCTAGGGTCACTTGTCAAGTTTAAGCCGACTAAGAGTTTTGTCACCGGAATGATGTTCCCGGTTAATTTTGGTTGCTCCAAAACTCTCCATTATATTATATTGGTTGAGCTTCCTGGGTCAACCAAAACACGTTTAATTTTGAAATACAAAATACTAAGAGAGATTACCAAAGTGTTGTTGTGTGGTAGAAGAAGTCCATCAGTGTCTTCCTCCATGAAAGTGATTTCATCTTCTGCAAGTTCTCGAAGTCTCTTGTTGTGAGTCACCGATATCTTCATTTTCTTTGTTGTTGAAAAGGTTAGACCGTTAACTTCATTTCCTTCGAAAATCATGTTGATAGTCAGTTGAGGGGATCCTTCTTCTACCTTCGAAGGCTCTACATTGTCCTAGTTTTGGCTGTAGTTGTTCTTGGCTCGGTCACTCAAAAACTCCGTAAGATGGACATTCTTCAACAATGTTGCAACCTCTTCACGAAGATGTCGACAGTCCCCAGTTCTTTGGCAGTAAGTCCCATGTTATTCACACCATAAACTGGGATCCCTCTAGTTAGGATCGGATCAGATTAGCTTTGGGAACTGTGCTTCTTTAATATTCCTCATTGCCGATACCAACTCTACTAAGCGGATGTAAAAGTTGTAATCTGACAACCTGGGATATGTAAAGTCTCGGGCCCTTGGCACCTCCTTCTCCTGTAATGACTTACTGTTCCAGCAACGATCGGTTCTTCTATCAGGAGCAAACTTATCCGATGACTGAAACCCTTTATGGCTACGACCTTCGATTCTTTCATACGGTAGAAAATTACCTCTCAAGGACTGCCGTTCCGCATCAAAGTCCTTTGATCCCGTCCCTTGGTTGATACCAGGGACCTGAGTTGATCGTCTTCTATCCTTATATTTAACTTATAACGGTTATGGACATTTGCCCATGTGGTCGCTTGAAACTCGAGTAGGCTTTCCTTCAGCTTTGGGAGGCCTCAGAGCTCCGCGGATTTGGACCCTTTGTGAATGCCTCCGCTACCCGCTCATCTGGTACCGCCAGTGACAACATCCTCTCTTTCCCGAACCGGATCATGAATTCTTGTAGCAATTCGGACTTGCCCCGTGCAATCCCTAATATGTCTTCCTTTCTGGCATGAACCTTCCTTACTTCGGCATGATCTTTAATGAACGAGTATGCAAGCATCTCAAAAGAGTCAATTGAATGCTCAAGTAAGAGAGAATTCCATGTCAGGTCCCCCTTTGTGAGGGTTTCACCAAACTTCTTCAGCAAGACCAACTCGATCTTATGTTGAGCAAAATTGTTCCCTTTCACAACCATGGTGTAGGTTATGATGTGCTAATGCGGATCCGAAGTCCTATCATGTTTTAGTATGTCTGGCATCTTGAACCTCTTTGGAATTAACTCTGGTGTAGCGCTCGGTTTAAACGGCAATTGTGTGTATTTTTTCAAATTTGGGCTTTTTAGTACTAGTGGTGCGCCCGAAATTTGATCAATCCGAGCGTGAAACTCCTTCACATTTTGATACATTCGTTCATTAATTTCCCTCATAAACCTCATGAGCTTGGTTTTGAAGGGATCATTCCCGTTGTTATTCCCAGATCCACTACCAGTCCCTCCGGCTTTGTCAAAACCGACTTCACCCCTTAGGGTGTTGTTATCAACCCTTTGAGCCGTTTGGTTTGTTGGAACGCTGGGAGGAATCGGGCCCCTTCCGTTCGCGTTATTGGAGGCGCCTGACAATGCTTGTTTTAACTTTGTCATTACCCGATCCTGCCTTGAGAGGTCTTTCATGATTGCTTTCTCTTATTCTCTTAGGATTTTAACCGTTTCCACGGCATGTTCCTCCTCCGCATCGTTGGGAGCCGGTTCCCGCACATGTCGAGGATACTGGCCATCTTGAACCGGGGCCGCCTCATCCCCTTCATTGCGAGTCTCACTGATTGAGTCATCATGTTGGAACAATTCTTTGTGCCCCGCAATGTTGTGTGTGACGTTGACATCATTAGCTGCAATATCTTTTTTTACTAAGGAAAGAATCAAAACAAGTTAGTCATAAACATAAGGATCAAAGCAATTACATAACCGTCTAATCCCCACGGTGGGCGCCAAATTGCTTACCCGTAAAACGATATAGTAAAATTTGTTACGTGTTTTATAGACAAGCAAATTAATTTGATATACAAATGATAAAGAGATAAGATTACAATTGAGATTTAATTAAAGAAGATGACAAGCCTGGGTCCAAACCAAGCATCTCCGAGGGCACAAATAGAAATAACGACAAAGTGAAAGAAATCTGTTAATTTCAGAGCAAAATAGTAAAATATAGCCTTTTTTGTATAGAATGTTTCATATCCTTATGATGGTTGCTGAGCCTAATATTTATAGCTTTACCTAGAGAAACAAGATCCTAGGATCAAGCTCCTCTTAGATGATAATAAAAGAGTCATTGATGAACGTGTAATGGCAGGCCATGAATGCAAATATTCTCTGCAATAGTCGCTCATTTAATGTTAGTGAATATTCCTTCATTGAATGCTATTCGATGGCAAACCCTTGACCTTCCCCCGTTGACTACTGTATTTACCCAATATAGATTACATTTATTGTATCCGGTATTGATTGTTTCCTGACTTGCCCTTTGCCTATCTTCGGTTCCATGTGTCATATTAACTTTCGACTGTTTACCCGTAAAATAATACAGTTAAATTTATAACATGGTTTATAGAGAAACGAATCGATTTTATCCCAAAATGATAAATGAATTAAATGAGAAGTATAATATTTAGCACTGAAATTGAAATAAATAACAAGTAGCCTGGTTCTGAGAGTAGGGCTTCCGAAGACAGTGATAAGAGCAATATTAGACGAAAAATAAATTATTATTTAGCTTGAGAGTAAAGTGTAGCATAAGTTGTGTTAGAGATTTTGTGTGTTACAATGATTGTTGAAGCTATTATTTATAGCTATACTTAGGGAGCAAGGTCCTAGGATCACGCTCTCTTAAATGACAATAATGGGATTCATCGATGAATATGTAACGACAGGCCATGAATGCCAAAATACTCTGCAACGACTTTATATTCCCATACTGAGGAATATTATTAATTTAATATCATCTGCTAACAAATATTTGTTTGCTTTTGTTGACTGTGTTCCCTCGGGATCTACCCGGTGCCAATTGAAGTTGTTGTCCTCCGTCTTTGTTTTGACTCGCTTCATCTTCCGCCTGCCTCTGGTTCCACGTGTCATGCTATCATTCGAGCATTTAATATAAACCGATTTTATCCAATACAAATAGTCCCCCTGCTTTCCGGTGGCACATCTTTGTGTCATCGGGAAGTTGGTGAAGATTCCATTCTTGGAGGGATATTTTCTGAACCCTTCTGAAAAGTTTCTGACGCTTGATAAGACGCACGTCTCCTTGCATTTAATAACCCGAACACGTGTTACTCCATGATTTAGAAATATTTTTTTCGGTTCTCGAGGTAATCATGGCCATGATTTTAGCCGCCTATTCCTTTACTTATATGCCTCATTTTTCTTCTTTCACTTCTAACAGTTTCATAAACTCTCTCAACTTCTTTGCATTCAACTCCTTTTTGCTTTCATCTCTTCTTGTTCTTCTTCACAAAACTCTATCATCTCATTCTCATTATGGCTTCATTCACTAATTCTTCCCAGAACTCTTATCTTCTCTTCGGTGGGGGCATGAAGATGAACAAAGATAAAAAGGCTGATGTTGATGGTAATCCTCCCATGGTGAGCACCATCATCCCCAGACATCTCAATACAACCAAGGACTTCGAAGAGAAATTCCCCACTTCAAACCCTCGACTTTGGGCTGTTAGTAAAATATCCTTCTTCTATCTGCCCTTCTAGTATTCCTGTTGTGAAGGATAATTGTGACTGTCATGCCCTAAACATCATTGCTTCTGTCCTTGTGGAGCGAGTGACCTTCACTAAGAAGGGTTTTACATATGTTTACACATATCCCTTCACTTTGGGTCCGTTTTCTTTAAGCGGGGGACTTGACCTTGTGATTTTGGAACTGCGCCACTGGTACCAAGTTTGTTTGGCACAGGTGGGCCCTTTGGTATGGCAAATGGTGGGCTGTCTATGGCGGTTGTTCCTGGAAATGAAGGAGCCCCTCACCTTGGCTCATATGACAAACCTCTTCTCCCCCAAAATCATTTGTGGGGGAGTAATAAATTTTAGCAAGCGTGGCTACCATGCACTACTTACCAGCATGGATGACGACAATGATCGTGGATGGATGAAGCGGTTTGTCGTCATTGCTACCAGGGATATCATCCCGGCCACAACTCCATCCTTTTCTCAATCCTGGACTCATTCACGTAAGTTTAAAGTCTATCTCTTTTTCTGAAAAAGGTTGTTTCATGTCATTGCTAACCCTTCTTCCTTCATTATTTCAACAACTCGATGGACTCCACCAAGGGTTGAAGGCCTTGACCGGTGGGTTCAGAAGATTTTGGATATCACCACGTCAAAGACCCGCCGGTGGAAGGAATTGGCCCCCACATACGGGTGGAGGGCCAAGAACCACGGTGAACTGACTCTTCCTTCATTCCAATTTTTATACATAAGAAAACTGGCTAACCCTACCTTTTTGATTCAGGTGTCCCGTAAGGTTTTGTTTCCATCCCCGAGGAGGATGATTTGGTCGATCCCGCAGAGGCTACGAGGCTGTTGCATGAGGCTCTTACCTGAACGGGTGCCCTCAGGCCTGCTTCTGGTGCAAGTGCTTCTTCTATGAGTCTCGTCTAGAGAACAAGCAACCAAAAAAGCGGCGTTCTTCCTCAACCGATGGTAAAAATAAGAAAATAAAGAAGGTCACGCCGGAGCTAGCCGCAACCACTGTGGTCATTGATGATGATAGGGAATCCAGTGATGAAGAGGATTCCCTTCAAAGGAGACAACGATCTTCATCAGCTCAATATAATGCTCAATCTGGAGAGCTTAGAATCCCAATCGAGGGTAGCGTCAGAGCGCTTTGGGGAGAATTTGACTTGGTGGAGAATGCTAATTCTCCTTTTCCGGTCTTAGTTGCTGCTTTTGGTACTATGAGATCGAGTACCGGGCTTCCTATGCCTTTGGTTGGTGAGCAACCAACAACTAGCACTGCCTCTTCCGCAACTGCTTCTCATCCTACAACACCATAAGCTTCATCTCCCTCTATGCTGGCCATACCTTCATCACCAACTAGTGTTACAGCTCCCCCACCGGCTGCAGGCGCTCGAGATGAGGATGTCCCTCCTCCCCAGTCCCTTGACCATGGGAATTTGAGGCACAATGACTACTCGCCCAGTTCTGCAGATCTGCAAGGGAGAAAGAGTGTCTCTCTCTCAGTGCCAACGGAGTGCCATTTGCTATCCAGGCCGGTGGAACTCGTCAATTATCTGAAGCCGCTGGCTCCAGAGAAAGATAAGAAGAAAATACACTCTCTTTGGGGGGGGGGGGTATGATAAATAACGCCATGCAAAATGCAGCAACGGTATTATACTTGTTCTTTTTACTGCTTGTTTCTTTTTAACCTGTTATGACAGGGTTTCTAACTTTGGTATTTTCTTCCTATGCCAAATTCATTGCTTCCAAGGGCCTTCAGAAATTGATCCTCGACAAAGAGGGACTCAAGTCCAAGGGGGATCAACTGTTGGCTAATATGGATCAACGCGTCTCCCGCTATTAGAAGCTAAAGCTGCTGAGGCGAGTGATCTTGAGATCCGGTTACAGCTTAGCGAGCACGAGATAGTGGCCCTTAGTCAAGAAGCTTCTCAATTAAATTTTCAATTCCAAGAAGCTAAGGCTAAGTGATCTAAAGTTCAGGATGCCATGCTTGCTGCTGTCGAGCGCGAGTCTGCCTCCATTGACTGAGTGAATAATTTGGAGGCAACTTTGAACTGCAAAGCTGAAGAGGTTGCTACTGCCGAGGAAAGGCGAGCCTGAATGGAAGATAGGTATAAGAAGATCATGGATCAAAATAAGGTTCATATAACCACAATTCATGATCTTGATCTTAACCTTAGCGCCATGAGATCCGAGCGGGATGGCCTTTAGAGCGAGGTTTATCGGCTTCCCTCATCATCGAAAAAACACACTCTATGTATCATATGAGGAGGAAAGCCTTGGAAGAGGCCAAACGGGGGTCATTGATTTTGACGATGAGATCGCCAAGGCCCGAGCGCTAGAGTTAACTGCTCGAGGATCCCTCCATGATCATCCTGATGCAACTAACTCTTTTGGTTCCAGGTTTGAGTTCTTAGGAACCGAGGAGGAACTTGAAGAGAATAACGATGAAAGCCAAGACCCCGAGTCGATGGCAGAACCGCCTACTTCTCCCGGGGGTGCTGATGCTTCTTTTCCCCTGAGTTCTGGTAGCGACGTAGTTTAGCTTGTGCTAATTATCGTTCTCTTATTCTCTCAAGGATGGTGAGAATGCGCCCAACAGATGTACCCGGTGGTGGAGGAGCTCCTCCCCCTGTTGCTAGAGGCCGAGGCAGAGGCTGAGGGAGGGATCGAGCTCCTCCTAGAGGACGAGGACATCCTAGAGTTGCTCCCGTCGTACCACCAGCAAATCTAGTGGAGGATCCTATCCTTGAGGATCAGGGTGAGGTGCTTGTAGCTGAGCTGGCCCCGACAGATTTCATGTCCGCGCCAGGATTTCAGGAAGGTCATGAGCCGTATGCTGCGATTCATGGACTCTATGATGTAGGCTAGTTTATTTCCAGCAGACCCAGCCATATATGAGGTGGGAGGGGGATCACAGACCCCTACCGCTCAGGCTCCAGGGCACACTGCTTCCGTATATCAGACCCCGGGTGCACTACCTGTGGGTGGGGCTGATCCAGTTGCACCGATTGTACTAGAGCCCAGACTAGATACGACCGTCGAGCAGCATAAGCTATTAGATAGATGGACCAGACTACATCCCCACTGCCTTTGGTGGTGAGTGAAATAAGGACCCCCTGGATTTTATAAACCGTTGCAGATACAGGCTGCACAACATGAGAGTATTTGAGTCCAACGGGGTGGACTTCACCACATTTCAGTTGGAGGGCAGGGCCCGTAGATGGTGGTAGTCCTATCTTCTTGGAAGATCATCGGGTTTGCCTCCCTTGACTTGGGATCAGTTCACACCTCTCTTTAGGGAGAGATATATTCCACCCTCTCGAGAGAAAAGCTACGGGGTCAGTTCGAGCGGCTCCAGCAGGGTCAGATGTCCGTGACCGATTATGAGGCGAGGTTCTCTGAGTTGTCTCGCCATGTATTTATGATACTCCCCACTGATGCAGAGAGAGTGCAAAGGCTTACTGCATGCTTGCATTATGGTATTCAGGTTACTATATCCCAAGAGGTTGAGATGGGGACTCTTTACGAGCAGGTTGTGGAGATAGCTCGGTGGATTGAGGGTATCCGCAACCAGGGCCGATTGTATATGATGGGAGAGAGGAGGCCTCAACATTCTTGAGGATTCAGCAGTGCCTCTATTGGGGGCAGAGGAGTCCCACTTATTTAGTATCATCACCTTCTCGGGGGTGCACCAATGCAACCCTATTTCAATGCCATTTTAGAGAGCTCCTACCGTACACCTGCTATTCAGGGTTCTTCCAGTGGGTATTCGGGTCCCAGGGTCAGACTCAAGGTCAGTCATCTTCCGCACCAAGAGGTTGCTATGAGTGCGGGGAGCTTGGTCATATTAGGAGATCTTGTCCCAGGTTTCAGGGCAAGGCGGTGGAGCAGGGCCATCAGCCCATGATCACTGCACTAGCTACTGCACCGGCTGTCCGGCCTGCCAGAGGTAGAGGGTAGGTGGGTAGGGGTCACCCTAGAGGTCGAGGCCAGTCAGGTGGCGCTCAAGATAGGTTCTATGCTTTTCTAGCCAGACCAAATGTAGTAGCCTCAGATTCTGTGATCACATGTATTATTTTTGTCTGCGGTATGGATCCTTCAGTACTATTCGATCCAGAGTCTACATATTCATATGTTTCTTATCTATTTACTCATTACTTGGGTGTCTCTCATGAGTCCTTAGGTTCTCCTGTATGTGTGTCCACGCTAGTGGGTGATTTTGTTATCGTGGATCAGGATTACCGGTCCTGTATTGTAACTTTCTATATTTATGACACCAGAGCGGATCTTCTGTTGCTTGACATGACCGACTTTAGGCCATCCTGGGCATGGACTGGCTGCCTCCGTATCATGCCATTAATGATTGCCATGCCAAGATTGTTACCTTGGCAATTCCAGAGTTACCTAAGTGCATCTAGTCAGGTTATCTCTTTCTTGAAGGCTCGACACATGGTCGAGAAGGGTTGTTTGGCTTATCTGGCTTATGTTCGAGTTACTGCTGCAGGGACTTCCATGATTGATTCAGTGCCCGTGGTGCGGCAGTTCTCTGATGTGCTTCCTTCTAATCTACCAGGCATGCCACCAGATCATGATATCAATAGAGATAGGTACCTAGCCTATCTCTATTCCACCGTACCACATGGCTCCGAAAGAGTTGAAGGAATAGCTTGAGGAGTTGCTAGCGAAGGGGTTCATCAGGCCGAGTGTGTCACCTTGGGGTATACCGATATTATTTGTGAAGAAGAAGGATGGGAGTATGCAGATGTGCATTGATTACCGCCAGTTGAATATAGTTACCATTAAGAACAAGTACCCATTGCCGGGTATTGATGATTTGTTTGACTACTTGCAGGGTTCCAGGGTGTTCTCTATGATCGACTTGAGATCTGGGTATCATCAGCTGAAGATTCGTGCTTCGGATGTTCCAAAATGGGTTTACGGACTAGATATGTCTACTATCAGTTTCTAGTGATGTCCTTCGGCTTGACCAATGCCCCTGCGACGTTTATGGATTTGATGAATCGGGTGTTCAGGCCATATCTTGACTCATTTGTCATTGTCTTCATTGATAACATATTGATCTACTCGCGTAGTATGGAGGAGTACGAGCAGCATCTGAGAGTTGTGCTTCAGACCTTGTGGGAACAGAAGCTATATGCTAAGTTCTACAAGTGCGAGTTTTAGTTAGATTTTGTGGCATTCTTGGGGCATGTTGTATCAGGTTAGGGTATTAAGGTAGATCCTAGGAAGATCGAGGTAGTCTAGAATTAGCCTCGTCCTACCACAGCGACCGAGATCTGGAGTTTCTTGGGTTACCAGGTTATTATCATCGATTTGTGGACGGATTCTCATCTATTGCGGCACCTTTGACTAGATTGACCCAGAAGGTTGATCCGTTCCGATGGTCCGATGATTGCAAGGCGAGCTTTTAGAAGCTCAAGACCGCATTGACTACATCACCGGTGTTAGAGTTCCCTTCCTATTCAAGGTGTATACTGTGTATTGTGATTCATCAAGCATTGGCCTGGGTTTCATATTGATGCAGAAGGGGCGAGTTATTGCATATTCTTCACGTTAGCTGAAGCCCCATGAGAAGAATTACCCCGTACATGATTTGGAGTTGGCCGCGTTAGTTCATGCTCTCAACATCTGGAGGATTTATCTTTATGGAGTGTCCTATGAGGTTTACACCGATCATCGTAGCTTGTAGCATGTTTTTAAGCAGAGGGATCTTAATTTGAGGCAACGTAGGTGCCTTGAGTTATTGAAGGACTATGATATTACCATCCTTTACCATTCGGGCAAGGCGAATGTGGTTGCGGATGCGTTGAGCAGAAAGGCCGAGAGTATGGGTAGTTTGGCATTCATTTCAACAGAAGAGAGGCCATTGGCTTGGGATATTCAATCCTTAGCTAACATACTTATGAGGTTGGATATTTAAGAGCCTAGTCTAGTTCTTGCATGTGTTGTGGCTCAGTCTTCATTATTTGAGAGGATCAAGGCTCGTTAGTACGATGATCCACACTTGCTGGTTTTTAGAGAGATGGTACTATGGGGTGGTGCCAAAGAGGTTACTATTGGCAAGGATGATGTTCTGCCACTCCAGGGTCCCCTATGTGTTCCTAATGTTGATGGCTTGAGGGAGAAGATTCTAGAGGAGGAACACAGATCTCGGTATTTTATTCATCCAGGTGCTACAAAGATGTATCATGACCTGAGACAGCATTACTTCTGGTGGCGGATGAAGAAGGACATAGTTGAGTATGTAGCGAGATGTATAATTGCCAACAAGTTAAATACGACTACCAGAGTCCAGGTGGCCTACTCCAGGAGATGGTTATACAGGAGTAAAAATGGGAACGCATCACTACGGACTTTGTAGTTGGGTTGCCGCGGACGTTGAGGAAGTTTGATACCGTTTGGGTCATTGTTGTCAGGCTGACCAAGTCGGCACACTTTATTTTTATGTTGTTACTACGTACTATTCAGAGAGATTGGCCCAGATTTACATTCAGGAGATTGTCCGGCTGCATGGTGTGCTTGTTTCCATCATATCAGATAGAGGCCCTAAGTTCACTTCACATTTCTATAGAGCAGTGCAGAGCGAACTGGGTACCCGGGTAGAGCTCAGCACAACCTTTCATCCACAGACGGGCAGTCAGAGCGGATAGTTCAGATCTTGGAGGATATGTTCAGAGCGTGTATGATTGACTTTGGAGGGAAGTGGGATCAATTCTTGCCTTTAGCCGAGTTTGTTTATAATAACAGTTATCAGTACAACATTGAGATGGCTCCATTTGAGGCTTTATATGGTCGGCGATGTCGTTCGCCTATCGGATGGTTTAAGCCCAGCGAGGCTAGGTTATATGGCACTGATTTATTGAAGGAATACGTTGGAGAAGGTAAAGTTGATTCAGAAGCATCTTCACATAGCACAATCCAGACTGAAGAGTTACGCAGATCAGAAGGCGCGTGATTTATCATTTATGGTGGGCGAGAAGGTTCTCTTGAAAGTCTTGCCGATGAAGGGTATCATGAGGTTCGGGAAGAAGGGCAAGCCAAGCCCAAGGTTTATAGGCCCATTTGAGGTGTTGAGGGGAGTTGGGGGTGCTGCTTATGAGCTTGCATTGCCTCCCAGTTTATTGGGAGTTCAACCGGTCTTCCATGTGTCTATGATCCAGAGGTACCATGTAAGCAGGTCGCATGTGTTAGATTACAACACAGTTCATCTAGATGAGAACTTGGGCTACGAGGAGAAGCCTATTGCCATTGTTGACAGGCAGGTTCGCCAGTTGAGGTCTAGGAAGATGTTTGTGGTACAGGTCCATTGGAGGGGTTAACCAGTCGAAAAAGTGACTTGGGAGGCCGAGAAGGACACAAGGAGCAGATTCCACACTTATTTATCACTCCAGGTATGGTTCTAGACCAGTCCGAGGATGAATGTTTGTTTAAGAGGTGCAGAATGCAACAACCCGACCGGTCATTTTACTTTTTAGATCCCCGCTCCCCTAATTAAGAATCCCCCGTATGTTCTTTTACTATTTTATGACTTGCGGGGATGGTTGGTTTGAGTTTGGAAAGGTTCGGGTTGAAATCAGAGCACTTGGTTCCTTAATAGTGGCCTAAGATGGCCAAGTTTGACTTGAGTCAACCTCTTTAGTAAATGACCTCGGAATCGGGATTTGATAGTTCTAATAGGTTCGTATGATGATTTTGGATAGGGGCGTGTGTTCGGATTAGGTTTCAGGTGTTCCGGGAGCGTTTCAACACTTAATGTTGAAAGTTGGTTCATTGAAGTATTTCTAGTTCTTTAAATTTGGTTTGGAGTAGATTTTGGTGTTATCAAAGTCCGTTTGGGATTCTGAGCCTGGGAATAGTTCTTTATGGTGATTTACGACTTGTGCACAAAATTTGGTGTCAATCCGAGTTGTTTATGTATGATTCGACGTGTTAAGAGTTAGTTGAAGAAGCTTGAAGTTCATAAGTTGATCAATTTGGTTTTGGGGTGCGATTATTAGTTTTGATGTTGTAGTGTTCCGAGGGTTCGAGCAGGTCCGTATTATGTTTATAGACTTGTCGGTGCAGTTGGACGGTGTCCCGGGTGGCTCGACTAAGTTTCAGACCACCCGGAGTTGAGTTTAAAACTCTGCTATCTGGTGTTCTGGTTTCCTTCTTCGCGAAAGTAGAGAAGGCCTTGCGTTCGCCATGAAGGAAATTTGGGTTGGAAAATTTGATCTTTGTGTTCGCATAAATGAGATCGCGATTGCGAAGCACTGACCACTAGCCTTCGCATTCGCGTGAGATGGTCTGCATTCGCGAAGGGTAAGGCGAGCTGGGGAGGGAGCTGGCACGATGTTGGTCTTGGCGTTCCCGAAGAAGACCACACGTTCGCATAGTGCAGGCCAGGCAAGCCTTCGCATTCGCGAGGCTTGGATCACGTTCGCGATGTGAAAATTTTCAGCCCTTGGCCGCTTTCATTTTGAGATCGTAAGGCTATTGTTGCAATCGTGAAGAAGGAAACATCTAGGCAATGACTTTATTAAAACGAAACTCTTAGGACACTTTCTGTCATTTTCATTTTCCTTGGCCGATTTTGGAGCTTCATGGATAGGGGTTTTCACCTAGCTATTGAAGGTGAGTAATTCCAACCCAATATGAGTTTATATAACAACCCGACCAGTCATTTTGAGCATTTCCATTTCGTTCTGCTATTTGAAGTCTTGAGTAGCTTCGTATGATGTATTATGACTTGTGCGAATCGTCGGTTTTGGTTTTCATTTGGAAGAATGATTCTCAACTAGGAAGCTTTATGTTGGAAGAGTTGACTAAGTTTGACTTTTTTAGTATTTGACCTCGGTTTGGAGTTTTAATGGCCCCGTTAGGTCCAGATGGTGATTTTAGACTTGAGCGTATGCCCGGATTTGCAATTGGATATTTTTAGAAGGTTTCAGCACTAATTGGTGAAAGTTGGAAATTTGAAGGTTTGGAATGTTCATAAGTTTGACCGAGAGATGACTTTGATTATATTAGGTTCGAACTGTTGTTCCGGGAGTTGGAATAGGGTCGTTATGTCATTTGGAACTTTTATACAAATTTTGGGCTCATTCCGGATTGGTTAGGCTTGAATTTGGACGCTTGGTTCGAAGTTTAAATTTTATGAACTTAAGAGATTGATCTTGATAGACAATTCGTCGTTTTGATGTTGTTATGTGTGATTTGAGGCCTCTAATAGGTCTGTGTTATGTTTCGAGACTTGTTGGTATGTTCGGACGGGATACTGAAGGGCTCGAATGAGTTTCAGGGTGATTTCAAACCATTTCTAGACCATTTTTAGTTGCTGATGTTTTGCCAAAGGGGTGTGCATCGCGATCGCAGAGTTTGGGTCGCGTTCATGAAGAGCAAATTTGTTGTTTGGGCACTATGAATTGCAATCGCAGAAGCTTTTTCATGATCGTGTAGAGGAAAATTCTGCTATCACTAACCGACTTTGGAAGCTTATATCTTGCTATCTATAAGGAATTTGGAGATGATCTACAAATAACAGTTGTAGCCAGTTGTGTCTTGTTTTCAGAAAATCAAATCATTTGTCATTTGGAGTTATGTACAAAAGGTTATGGCTGATACACTACAGGTTGTCTGAGAAGAGTTTGGGAAGGGTTAATGAAAGTTTGTTCATAGCGATCGTGGGGAAATGGCCGCGATCGCATAGGATAATAATTTTCTTGGAAAAGTTTTGTAATTACGATCGCGAGGTTTGTGACGGCGATCGCGAAGGGTACCTCTGGAACAGTGTATAAAGTACTCTATTTCGAAGGTTTCAGACATTTTAGCATATTTTGAGCTATGGAGCTCGGATTGAGACGATGTTTGAGGCGATTTTCACCACATGGATTGTGGTAAGTGTTTACTACTCAGTTTTGATTATATTTCATGAATATATCTTAAATTTTTATATTTGATTGATGATTTTGAAAGAGAAATTGGGTTTTTTTTCCTAAACTTTCATAAAGTGAATTTTTGAGTTTTGAACATCGATACAGAGTCGGATTTGAGTGAAACTAGTATGGTTGGACTCGTAATTGAATGGTTTGTCAGATTGTTTGAGTTTTGTCGGGTTTCGAGCTACGGGCTCGGATTTGAGTTTTTGGTTAACCAAGTATTTTGATTAAAGACTCCACCTTTATCGATTGGGTTTGTTTCCTTTGGTATTATTGATTTTCTTGAGTTGCTTTTGGCTAGTTTTGAGCCATTCAGAGGTTGGTACGTGCAGGATGGCATTCCTAGAGTATGGGTTGGCTTGATCGGTATTGGATTTGGCTTGTTCGAGGTAAGTAACACATCTAAACTTTGATTTGATGGTATTTAACCATGGGAATTGTGTTATAAATGATGTATTGAGGTGACACGCACATGCTAGGTGATGAGCGTGTGCACGTAATCAAGAAAATCATGTTTTAGTCGACTATTAGACTATGACCAGACTTGTTTTGCTGCTATATCTTGTTACATAGATGTTCTCCCTGCTTGTTTAATTGTATGAGCTGTGAATCATGTTAGAAATCATGTTTAGGCTATAGGCTTATTTTGTTAGGACCCACTGAGGTCTTCTCTACTGTTGAGTGATTTGCTTAAATTGCAATTACATACGCAGTCATATTCATTCATTTGCATATCATATCTAAGTATCTGTTATCATTTGTTGCCATATCATGTTATCATTGTTTGGGTTGATTGGCATGGGATTTGTGAGCCTAGGAGACTGGAGAGATGATGACTGAGTTGGGGCTGAGGGCCGGATTGTGAGTGATATTTATGGTATCGAGCTGCACGCTGCATCAGGCTTTATTGATCCATGATGCGATCGGGCTGCACACCGCATCAGGTTTTATTGATTCATTATGCCATTGGTTTGTACGCCGTAGTAGGTTTTATTGATTTATGATGGGATCGGACTGCACGCCACAACAGGACATGTTGGCTTATATTAGCGCTTGGGTAGGATCCGCCCCTCCGGAGTCTGACATACCAACAGTAAGTGCAAGTATCGAGTGCCGAGTGATTGAGTGTACTGAGTGATTGAGTGTGAGATAGTGAGATTGAGTACTCTGAGAGTATGAGTACATGAGTTCATCACTGTGATGTATTACATTTGACATGCATACTTGGTATGTAGGCATAGAGATGCATTTCCTCATGCTAAACGATATTGTGACATTCATGGCTTCACATGCACATTGACGTGTAGGCATAGAGGTGTACATTCCTCATGCTATCTGATAATGAAACATCTTATCTATTGTTGAAAGTTTTTGGGAAAAATCACAGTTTTCTGATATACTCATATTTTGGTGATTTCGGTGAAAGATTTGGGTTTTACTGATATACCTGAAAAGCATGCCTATTTTTCCCTAACTGTGAACGAGCTGAGCATCATATCTTTGAGTTATTACTTGTGCTGATGTTATTATATTTTTACGAGTTGTTCTTGGCTATTTGTCTTGGACTCTAACCGTTGTCCAAGCTCGTCACTTCTTTCAACCTAAGGTTAGGTTTGTTACTTATTGATTACAGGGGTCGGTTGTACTCATACTACACTTCTGCACTTTGCGTGCAAATTTTGGAGCTGATGTTGCTGTGTGTGGCGGGGGAGCTGGCATTGAAGATGTACTTGCGTTCTGGTTATAATTGCTTCTTGTTCTTTGTAGCTTTAGATTTATAAATATGTTTATATATATTTTGAACAGATGATATGTTTATTTCATACCTACTTTGTAAACTCTAAATAAGCTCATGATTTGTACTACCAGTCCTTGGGTTGTTGTACAAAAGTTCAGTTATTTCATTATTATTTTCTCAGTAAATCTCATTTGAAATTGGATTATTGTTAAATTGGCTTACCTAGCGGGCTGGGTTAGGTGCCATCACGACTAGTTGGATTTTGGGTCATGCCAAGTTGGTATCAGAGCTCTAGGTTCATAGGTTCTACGAGTTATGAGCAAATGTCTAGTAGAGTCTTGCGGATCGGTATGATGACGGCCATACGTATCTTCGAGATGCTTCAGGGTATTTAGGATAAACATTCCATCCTTATTTCCTTATCGTGCGACGTTGATTCTACTTGAAGCGTATCTCTTTAAATTCCTTCCACTCACTCGTATGGTATGTGAGCGCTCGGTATCAGTTGTGCATCAACGGCTCATAGTTCCATGGATGAAGTAAGAGATGTATTTTTTGTATTTTGGTGATAGGCCAGTCTAGATGACTTGAAGCTGGGTTTTGACCGTAGCTTGCGCACGGTGATTTTAGTTGTGTAAGTATGTGCTTTTGGACTTTTATTTCCAGTGGTGTCCCTATGAGTGGGACTTGGTGGCTCGGTGAGTGGTTGGATGGCTATATGATGAGTATGATGTGACTGTGGGATGTGTTCAGATGGTTCGAATGTGACGAGAAGAGTTTGCTTGAGATGTGAAAAGGACTATTGGGTGCTCCATTTCCGTGGGTATGTTATACGGTCTGGAGTTATGAGGGTTTTGAGGAATTATTTCATGTTATTTCATTTGTGGAACGAAATAGTTTTTTATGTCTTGTTGATGAGTTCAGACTCAGGAAGATTAAGTGATTGCGTAGTAGTTGTGGATATGAAAGGGTATAGAGAGATGTCTATTTGAGGCTAAGCAGGTGGGTTATCACCTGCAGGTTAATCTACGGATGTGTGATCCTTATGATGTTGTGCAGAGGGTTTCTTTTCTACCAGTAGGTTATAGGTGTTGCAATTTGAGTTTGGATTGGTTGAGAAAGTTGACTTGGCTATCACGAGGATGAATGCGAGCTTAGCGGATGATTTGAGGTGTTATATGGTTTGTGTTACATGAGCTTATGAATGGTTTAGTTGAATCCTACTGCAGGATTATGGCAGTAATAGAGTATGGGTTCTAATGTGTTCAGGATTCATATGTGGTATTTGAGGAAATTTTGATGCTGTAAATGGCTAAGGTCTGACATTAGCATCGGATGGTATCGGGACTCATGGTATTTCTGTATCACTATGGATTCTACATTTTAGTATCAGAAAGGTAAAAGGAACAACTTTAAATTCACAGAAGGTATCTTCAAAGTGGGTGTCTCGGTTGTGGTACTTTTGGGGTGCTTAAGAGGGAATATAGTGGCTTATGGGCCTTAGGGCGGTTTTGTTTTATGTTAGGATATCTTATGGTGTGCTTTGGGTAAGTATCATGGTGTTCTGTCAAGGATAAGTGTCAACTTTGGGGTAATTCGGAAGGAACTCGGAGAAATAGGATAGCTTGGTAGTAGTTTGGATCAGCACGGTAATTGATATGATCAGTTCTTTGGATACTTATGATGTGGTGAGTCTCTAAAGGTGTTTTGTGGAAATACTCTTGGGATTGGCGACCTGCGTGGCTTGGTTGAGTTAGAGGGATTCAATTCTAATGGCTTGGTTATGTGAAAAGGGGTTTCGAAGTGTTCTCGATGATTTATGCCATAACTTAAGATGGATTTATCTACATGTATGAGAGATATGTGGCGTGTTATGATTTTCTCTTGGATGGGATCGGTGGAAGGTTTCCAGCTAATTGAGTATGTAATCTTCTTTTGACCCAGGGTTGATAATGTGGTTCTCGTATTGTCATATGATGGCCGTGTGGGTTTGAGATTTGCATGTGCAAGGTCACAGTTCAATTTTTGAAGGGAAGGTCATGAATTCTTAGACAACATGGACGGTTTTGAGATGATTAGATGAATGGTATTACTACTTGGTTTTGGCTGAGAATGGTGCGTATTTCAGAAGGCGCACTGTATTTTGACTTATGGATGCTTCATTGGTATTGCGGTACTCGCCTGGTTGATCGACTATTGATGTTGAGATTTTGCTATGTGGAATAGAAGAATTATAGAAGTATTTCTCATAGAGATGATTATGTATGAGAGATATGTCAGTCATTCGAGTAGTGGAGTTGGGATCGGCTATGGTGATTCATGTGTTCCATGGATTTGGAGATTGGGAGTTCTCAGAAGTAGATTGTTTCGGGGTTACGGACTATGAACATGTGGCCAAAGTTAGCTAGATGGTAGTACGTGCTATGGTTAGGTCATTGTGGACTTTTGGACAGCCATTTATCCATTTGGGGATGACCGGAGTTGATTTGAGGGCCCATTGATAGGCCCAATGAGGATGTGTATTATAACGACCCAAATTAGAGGGCCGCGACGGGCACCCGGTGCCTTATTCAATCAAGTACCAACGTAACATATCTTTCTTATCACACCATCATGGGTAAATGGGCCAGAAGGGCCGTCATGAGATAACCATAATACAATATAAGGGAATACTAGACATAGGACGACCCAACATGATATAAATACTTATACATGTGACATACGGGCCTATAAAGCTGACATGATTATTTGTACACTCAAAACATAGTCCGACAAGGCCATACAAGTATCCATATACATGACATCTGTGTATAAGCCTGTAAAAGTACATAAATATCATAAAGGCCGGGACAGGGCCCCGCCATACCAATCAATACATGTCCATATCATACTAACCAAATAGGCAAATCTGGAGCAAGTGGAGTCCACCAACACCTTTCACTGAGCTGATAGCCTACTAGGAGGACTGTCAACCTGTCTATCACGACCTGTGGGCATGAAATGTAGCATCCCAAGGCAAAAGGGATGTCAGTACAAATATAGTACTGATTATGTAAGGCATGAAAGCGTCATATAAAAGACATGTAAGAAACATGGATTAAAGAACTCTACCTGTAAGTTTGAATAGTTCTGTGAATCATGAAATATTTATAATGTCATGCATATGCATATAAATGTCATATCATGCATAGGTATATGCGTACATAACATCATCAAGCCTCTTGGGGTATCCCATCATATCATCCCGGCCTCTGTGGGCGAAATCATCAACGTATACCAGCTGATCAGGTGGTGGTGCATATATAATGCCATAACCTTTCTCCATACCCCATATACAAATAATATACGCGTATATAACGCCATCTAGTCATGGGTCAATATACATGTATAAATTAATGTAATGCATAATGAAGTAAGTCAATAAGATCTCTGTGAATGTCATAATATCAATATGCCTTCGGTTAATATCATGAAATAAACTTTATGAAATTACGTATTTTATGAGACCCATGAACAGATGATATAATAACAGGACACATGGAGAATCAAGAACATAGGCACCCCTAGTACTTCTAAGCATAGAGTTATTTGTGAAAGTTGCGTGTTTGCTCGTTTTGTTATATCATATGGATCATGCCAAAAGGAAAGAAGGTATATACTTAACATACCTTAACTCCTTTGAGTCCTTAATACCTTCCAAGCAATTCTTCAAACAACTCAACTCAATCTACCATAGCATAAGGAGATTCAAAATCGGTGCTGAGTAATGGCTAAGTCCGCAACTTAAACTTGTAGCTCATTTACGTAAATTTGGGAAGCATCTCCCCTGTAAAAAGGGCCTCCTCCAATAACATGTACCAACAACAACAACCAGAGCAATACAATAAGAACAACATCAATAATAGGGTACAAAATATTTCATTAACAAGTCATCAACATGTCACGACGAGCGGCAAGCTCGAATTGAATCCCTTTAGCACCCTTCAACCCTATTATCATTCATTATTGAACTTAGTAATATATCCAGGATAATAACCAATACCTTTTAAAGGATTTCCAACCATTTATAGTTCATGGAAACCACCTTTCCAAAATAGTTCATTAAAACAATAACATCTCAAACTATTTCAAGTTTCTTCTTGTAGTATTTTGCTCAAATAATGCAACCAACACACAAACAGCTTCAACCACATGTAATAGGATGTTATAATCTCCTTAACCAGTAGAAACAACATGAAATTTTAGCCAAGCACATCCCACAACTATCCTCAATGACATCACAACACTATACGTGTTGTATTCTCTTCTTGAATCAACTTTTGGTGTCCAAGTTGGTATGTAAACACTTGTAGTTCACCTTAAAATTCTAATATATATGAAGGAAGGACTGATTATTACCTTAATCAACAATAACAACACGAAATCTGAGGTTGCTTGCCTTTGAAGAACACTCCAAAACAGTCACAAGATGAATAACTACGATCTAGCAAGCACCATGGGATTTCTAGCATTGGATTCATGTTTTTATCTTAGGTTTTCACCCTAGAATCATGGATGACCCCTTGGAGAGCTTTAGGAGGGTTTAAGAACTGTTTTGGATGAGAAAAATGAGTTAAAACGACTTGGAATTGCCTTAAATACAAGTTGGAGTTTTACACTAACTTTGTGGGTCCCATGGGAGCTGCTTGCATAGTCTCGCGAAAATACGAATATCTCTCTACTCCAATGTCGTATCGACGAATGGTTAAATGCGTTAGAAACTAGACTTTTCGATATTCAATTTTGTTGGTATATCACCCCGTAGTTGCAAGTATATTTGGAGAAAAGCTCACCTACATTTGACCTAATATTCAGCACATTTATGAATGTAACTCGTGATGACCTTTGCCAACTTTTGTTCCACAACTCGCTTGACTTCAAAATCTAATACACGGCTATCATATGACTAAAATAACAAATAACATAACCTCCTTATAATGTTAATAACCCTAGTCTCACCCCAAAGTGCATGTTATAACATTCCAAACTTATCGACTTTCGACGAAACTTACTTTTCGTTTAGCTTCTAATCTTTCCAACCTTCTTGGTACTTGTTATTCATAATCTTAAAGATTTGTAACCTCCAATGTAACATGATTAACTTACTTTATGTACTTTCAAAAATTATCTCATTTATGAGCTTACATCAATTTTCTTACGACGTACTCTTACGTACGAAAATATGGAGTGTAACTTCATTCCCCCCTTTGGAACATTCGTCCTCGAATGTTGACTGATTCGCTTATCAGTCTCATAATCCATAGCTCTTACAAATATTTTAATACTGTCCTTGCCATCTAGGAAACTATTCTGTGACTAAATCTAAAGACTAGGGCATTCTCCCCTTTAGGCCTCTTTCTCACACCACGACTTGTTGCCGGAATTCTTCTAATCTCGTAACTATTGATACCTTTTGTCATGAAGCTTGTACGACTTTGTCCTTATATGTGCGCCAATGCGACTCTTCTCTTCTTTTTCCTCCAGCCTTTAGCCAATCGCTATGCCTCACTTTGGGAACATATACAGAACTTTGACAAGTTGTCCCTTTGGTCATCCATAGGTGTACTAAAGTTCTTTGCTTGGTACTTTGTTGAACTTATGACTATTGCTATATATTATTTCATAGCCTCAGTTATCTATCCTTATGCCTTTACTGCATCTAGGTAGGTCATACTATACCATAACACTTACTTCGGTTTATGATTACCGAGGTCTGTAACCCAACTCTAGGTTACTCTCTCGCTGCTTATCTTATATGTATAAATCTAAGTCCTTTAATGCTTCCTCATTATTGTTCATCTTAATAATGACGGCCTAATCTTATCTCATACATTGTAACTTTAATCAATCTATTGTTGATTCACCTTAATATTGATCCATATTCTACCACTGATAACATGAAACCTCTTACGTAATACATTGTCACTAGGGCTCACATTGCATCGGGGAACATTTGAAGTAATTTGCATTATCCACCTAGGGACGATACTATACGTCATTAACCATATTTCATAGCCTCCCAACGTGATTCATCTTATGGGGTATTCTAATCCCGTGAAATTCATGAAATACCTTTTCTTTAAATCATTACTCAATCAAAGGCCTAAGCGTCATCCTCTTATCTATCACAATTACACCCTTATTCTACTACCAGGGTAGCATTTCATCTCTTCTAATTGCTCCTAGTCTTAGAATCCTCTGAGTTCATTCAGGTTGTACCGAGCTTTCTATTACTTACGAAAACCATCAGCTATCTTGTTTTGATGGGTTTAATCTCGAAGGCTTACCTATTCTCGTCACCTTCTCACTCACCTTTTCTTATCCTTACTCCTATATACCTAAAACCTTGTCTCTCTATGATACTTTATCTTGCGACCTACACATATCTATTTATACTGCTCGCAACCTTCCTTTAACTTCCTAGCACCATAGATTTCCTTTCGTGCCTTCTCAGTTGTCTTTAAATGTAAGCAATTACTTTTCCTGGTCGTTTTGCCACTTGTTGCATGAATACTTGGCTTATCTTATTGCCCACGAATACTGGAATTTCCTGTAACTCATATGATCTCAAACATCACCTTTGATTTTTTTTTTCCTGTTCATTAGCCATAGTAGGTGCCACTTTCTTATGGAGTGTATACAATATTGCAGTGAATCTGTTATTACAAGACCATTTCTTCTTCAAGTTACTATGCTTAGGTTGAAGCCTTCTTTCTTATTTCCTCAGCTAGTCTTTTATTGTAGTACTTAGGGGAGACCCTCTGACTCTTGTAAAGTTGCGACCTTATTACATCATATACCTGGCGGAATTTTTGATATTCTTGCTCGCCTATAATTATCCCTAGTTACTTATCTCCGCGCCCTAGTGCTCATAGGGTTGCTTCTGAACTGAAGTTTTTAATTGTCTTCCCCGTGGAACTCTCTTTTATTTTCGTAAGACTTATATGGTACCTTTAACTATACAACCACTATATGAATATTTCTCAAGGATTACGACGTCATATCTAAGAGACTGAATTCACTATGTTGGGGTTCACTATGTTTATCTTGCATGATCTATTGATTTATCTGTATCCTCTTGTCTAGCCATAACTAGACTCTTCCTGAATCAACTACTAACTACTTGTTGGTCCATTCTCATATCTATATTCTACATAATCTCTATTGGGTTATGTCCTTTGTCTTAACTTACCCCTCGCACTGGCTCCTTATGTATCAAGTGTTCATTTGCACTTATTTATCAATAACATCTAGTGTTGGAACCCTTACTGCCTCTCCCCAACATCATGCTTGCATAATGTTCTGGAGTAGTATCATATCTATAGGATCTGAATAAATGCAATCTCATTCCTTTCTCCTTTCTACCACATTCTTCCTTTACTATTCCATAGTTACCTGAACCACATAACTCTGACTTAATACCATAACACACCATCTTCCCCCTTTAGGGGAGTAATAACATTTAATGATATGAAGATTTACCTATCAATGTTTTACCCTTTCATCTTTGGCGTCTTTTCACATCTTCACAGACTCTTACTCGCCTTGCAGTAACCCTTTTGTACCAGGGGTAACTGAATTTCTTACTCACTAAGGTGACACCTAGTGTAACTGGCACACTTAGTCCCTTAAGCTTAACTCTGCTCACAGTGCTTGCTTTAGGGAAGCATCTTCCTGAGTGACCTTTAAAGGTTATTCTTTTGTTGTCCATTCTATTATTACTAGAACGCTATCTCTGAACGATACCGACTATTATCAAATCTTCCGATCCCTAATTCATGTTTAGTTTATCTTGTTCACTAGCCCATACTAATTTCTATTAATCCGGGGGTCTAACTTAGCCTTCTGGCATTCGAGTCACCAACTCATTTCTTGAAATAAGGGTATGACTTTATGGCTTATACAATTTTATTGTCCTAAGGACTGTCACCTCTTGTCTTTTCCTTCACTTCACTATAAACTCTATTATTCTGTCATATTTGGTTTACCGTTATCACCCATTTATCACATCTTACTCATAATGCTTCGTTTACTTTCTTCTTATTCTCCGGTTAATATTTCTGTCTATCACTTTATTCTGAAAACTTCAACAAAACATTCTTTCACTTTTAGCTCCCTTGCTTCATCTCACTGGCTCTTCGGGACGCCTAACATTCTCTAATTTGTTTTACTAGGGGCGGGAGACATACTAAGGTAAATATTTATCCCTTCTAGGATTTCACTTCCTATCTGCTAAAATTTCTGAATATTCTAGTATTTATATCTGGCTGTACTATTCTAGAGTGCACCATCTGGGTATCTCACAAGTAGATCTATTACCACATTTGCACTATTCTTCCAAAAGGTTAGCTAATGATAACAATCCATCCAGCATTTTGGGTTACTCTAAGCCGAGCTGGATCCTGATATCCTATTCTTCTCTTAAACTATATATGTTAGCTCCCATAGGGCATAACTGAGATAGGTGTGACGAATTGTATATATCTCTGTTACTATTGAAAGTAACTCAGAATGCTTATATTTCTCTGCCAGAATTGTAAAAACTAATAATCTTCACTAACTGGGTACCTCGTACCCTTCTTCACCTTGCTTCTTTTACTTGTTCAAACTTGTATCTACCTTCTGATTCTCTTGTTGGTTTTTAAACCATATGGGTGGATAGATATTCATGCCTTAGGGCTCCTTATCAATAAGCTTACACGTCTTAGTACACACATAATCTACTGAAGACCTTACACATATTCATCATAAGCATGATGCAAAATCGAGTTCCTCTAACTCAACTCTTCCACAGTCATATTCAATCTCTTACCAACTGTCTTCGTGGATGTAGGTATCGTTGTATTACAAATAAAGTAGAATTTAGGAATTTGAATTCTTACAACTGAGCTCTACCACGCGATCTAGAGTAAGAAGAAAGAGTGAAAGTCCTAAATTCCCTATAGCCTCCTTCTTATAAGTGTGGTATACAACACACCCATAAACAAAACTCTATTAGACACGGCTTGTAGACTCCTTAGGACATAATTGCTCTGATACCACTTTTGTCACGACCCAAATCGAAGGGCCGCGACGGGCACCCGGTGCCTTACTCAAATAAGTACCAATGTAATGTATCTTTCTTATCACACCATCACGGGTCAATGGGACAAAAGGGCCGTCATGAAATAACCAGAATAAAACATAATGGAATACTAGACATAGAACGACCCAATATGATATAGAAACTTATACATTGTGACATACGAGCCTATATGGCCAACATGATCATTTGTACACTCAAAACATAAGCCGACAAGGCCATACAAGTATCCATATACATGACATCCATCTACAAGCCTCTAAAAGTACATAAATGTCATAAAGGTTGGGATAGGGCCCCGCCATACCAACCAATACATGTCCATATCATACTGACCAAATAGTCAAATCTGGAGCAAGTGGAGTCCACCAACACCTTTCATTAAGCTGATAGCTTACTAGGAGGAATATCAACCTGTCTATCAGAACCTGCGTGCATGAAATGCAGTGTCCGAAGGAAAAACGGACGTCAGTACAAATAAAATACCGAGTATGTAAGGCATGAAAGCATCATATAAAAGACATGAAAAAAATATGGAGTCATTTATAATGTCATGCATATGTATATAAATATCATATCATGCATAGGTATATGCGTGAATAACATCATTAAGCCTCTTGGGGCATCCCATTATATCATCTCGGCCTTTGTGGGCGAAATCATCAACGTATACCAGCTGATCAGGTGGTGGTGCGTATATAACACCCTAACCTTTCCCCATACCCCATATATATATAATATACATGTATATAATCCCATATGGTCATGTTTTAATATACATGTATAAATGAATGTAATGCATAATGAAGTAAGTCAATAAGATCTCTTTGAATGTCATAATATCAATATGCCTTCAGTTAATATCATGAAATAAACTTTATCAATTTATGCATTTTCTGATACCCATAAACAGACGATATAATAATAGTACACATGGGGAATCAAGAACATAGGCACCCCTAGTACTTCTAAGAATAGAGTCATTTGTGAAACTTGCGTGTTTGCTCGTTTCGTTGTATCATATGGATCATGCCAAAAGGAAAGAAGGGATAGACTTAACATACCTTAACTCCTTTGAGTCCTTAATACCTTCCAAGAAATTCTTCAAACAACTCAACTCAATCTACCATAGCATAAGGAGATTTAAAATCGGTGTTGAGTAAACACTAAGTCCGCAACTTAAACTAGTAGCTCGTTTATGTAAATTTTGGCAGCATCTCCCCTGTAACAAGGGACTCCTCCAATACCATATACCAACAACAACAACCAGAGCAATACAATAAGAACAACATCAAATAGGGTATAAAATATTTCATTAAGAAGTTATCAACATATCACGACGAGCGGCAAGCTCGAATTGAATCCCTTTAGCACCCTTCAACCCCATTATCATTCATTCTTGAACTTAGTAATATATCCAGTATAATAACCAATACTTTTTAAAGGATTTCCAACCATTTATAGTTCATGGAAACAAGCTTTCCAAAACAGTCCATTAAAATAATAACATCTCAAACTATTTCAAGTCTCCTCTTGTAGTATTTTGCTCAAATAATGCAATCAAAACAAAAACAACTTCAACCACATGTAATAGGATGTTATACTCACTTTAACCAGTAGAAACAACACGAAATTTCAGCCAAGAACAGCCCACAACTATCCTCAATAACACCATAACACTATAGGTGTTGTATTCTCTTCTTGAATCAACTTTTGGTGACCAAGTTGGTGTGTAAACACTTGTAGTTCACCTTGAAAATCAAATATATATGAAGGAGGGACCGATTATTACCTTAATCAACAATAACAACACGAAATCTAAGCTTACTTATCTTTGAAGAACCATCCAAAACAGCCACAAGATGAGTAACTACGATCTAGCAAGCACCATGGGATTTCTAGCATTGTATTCATGTTTTAATCTTAGGTGTTCACCCTAGAATAATGGAGGAAACCTTGGAGAGAATTTAGGAGGGTCTAGGAACTATTTGGGACGAGAAAAATGAGTTAAAACAACTTGGAATTGCTTTAAATACAAGCTGGCATTTTACAACGACTTTGTGGGTCCCATTTGAGTTGCTTGCACATTCTCGCGAAAATGCAAATATCTCTCTACTCTGTTGTCGTATCAACAAACGATTAAATGCGTTAGAAACTAGACTTGTAGATAATCAAATTGGTAGGTAGATCACCCTATAATTCCAAGTATATTTGGAGAAATGCTCAGCTACATTTGACCTAATTTTCAGCACATTTATGATTGTAACTTGTGATGGCCTTTGCCAAATTTGATTCCACAACTCGCTTGACTTAAAACTATAATACACGACTATCATACGACTAAAATAACTCATAACATAATCTCCTTATAATGTTAAGAACCCTAGTCTCACCCCAAAGTGCATGTTATAACATTCCAAACTTATCGACTTTCGACGAAACTTATTTTTCGTTTAGCTTCTAAGCTTTCCAACCCTCTTGGTACTTATTACTCATGTCTTAAATATTTGTAACCTCCAATGTAACATGATTAACTTACTTCATGTACTTTCAAAAATTATCTCATTTCTGAACTTACATCAATTATCTTACGACGTACTCTTACGTACGAAAACATGGGGTGTAACATGTATTCTACACCAGGTCGGATTTGTTGAGTCAGTACCATTATTGCTGAAAGGTGTGTCATTCAGTTAGAATTGAGCTTGTTCGTGTTCTGATATGTTCTATGTGTTACTCTTCTATGCTACGAGGGGTTGTGATTTGTTGGTTATATGCACACTCGATGCGGTTCTGTTTGGGCCATGTTGTAGAATTTGAGCGAGATGGTTATTGGGGTGTTGAATGGTTGATTACGCCTTGGCTATCGTCTTTTCGGGCTGTGGTATATTATGTTATTCACTTTTCGATGGTTATGGTCATGCACTTTGTGTACTTGATGTCGAATTGTGTGTGTTTATTGATTTTGAGCATTGTGGCTTGAGGTATTTCATAGGACTGGTGTTTGGATGGGGTCACGCATTGTAGCGAAATTATGTTGAGATATGATCTTTTGAGTTAGATTCGTGTGTTTCGGTTCTACTATGTATGATGGGTTCGTAGCATTGCGTTTGTGGTGGAACTTGTTGAGCTTGTGGGATAGTTCTCTCATTTGAGTCATTTTTCATGTTTGAGTACATTTGAATTGTTGCTTATTGGTGCACAAATTGTACAGTTGTGGCTTTAGTTTGTATTGGTGTGGCATGTCAATAGAATAGTTGTGTTGATGAGATAAAGTCATTGGACCTATAATGGATACTATCGGATTTGGATACGGTATGTTTGGAAGAATAATATTGGAAGTAGGCTTAGGATTTGGCTTTGGTTATTATCGGACGAGAGATAGAGAGCTCTATGGCTTGTTGATCTAATGAGTGGTTATGAGTTTCTGCGTGTTTCTTTTATCATCGGCAGTGTACAAAGGTTTTGAACGAGGTTTTATTTGATATGAGGTTTACTACCTGTATCGGGTTCGTTTTGAGCAGCTAATGTGATCGAGAATTATTGCTACGAGTATGCGAGTTGTGAGGTATATCATGTGATTACATCTTGGGTTATGGTTATGGATTGATACAATATGTTCAGACTTATACAGTTTCTGTTCGGGTCTTCTAAGGAATTCTAGATGTTGGAAATTGGGTTCTAAGGCTTACGGACTAAGGTTAAAGTAATGATCTTCAGTTTTGTTGAGTTGTCAGGCTTACATGGATTGGGGTGACGTGGTATCACCCCCGAGTATGTGCATGGTAAGGTTACACGGAAATTTGATTGGTTTGGAACAACTCTGGGCACATTCGAGGCTGAACATATGTTTAAGTGGGAGAGAATGTAACGACCCGACCGGTCGTTTTGAGCATTTGCTACCCGTTCAGCTATATGAAGTCTTGAGTAGCTCCGTATGATGTATTATGACTTTTGTTAGTCACAGGTTTCGGTTTTTAGGTAATTCAAAATTGATTTGGAAGAATAATTCTCAACTAGGAAGCTTTAAGTTGGAAGAGTTGACCAAGTTTGACTTTTTAGTATTTGACCTTGGATCGGAGTTTTGATGGTTCCGTTAGGTCCGGATGGTGATTTTAGACTTGGGCGTATGCCCGGATTTGCATTTGGATATTTTTAGAAGGTTTCGGTACTAATTGGCGAAAGTTAAAAATTTGAAGGTTTGGAATATTCATAAGTTTGACCGAGAGTTGACTTTAATGATATCGGGTTCGAATTATTTTTTTGGGAGTTGGAATAGGGTCGTTATGTCATTTGGAACTTGTATGCAAAATTTGGGTTCATTCCGGATTGGTTAGGCTTGAATTTGGATGCTTGGTTCGAAGTTTAAAATTTATGAACTTAAGAGATTGATCTTGATCGACGATTCGTGGTTTGATGTTGTTATATGTTATTTGAGGCCTCGAATAGGTCCGTGTTATGTTTTGGTACTTGTTGGTATGTTCGGACGGGGTCCCGAAGGGCTCGGGTAAGTATCGGGGTGGTTTCAGACCATTTTTAGTTGCTGATTTTTTGCCAAAGGGGTGTGTATTGCGATCGCGGACTTTGGGTCGCGTTCGCGAAAAGAAAATTTGTTGTTTGGGCACTGTGAATAGTGATCGCGTAGAGGAAAATTCTGCTGTCACTAATCGGACTTTGAAAGCTTATATCTTGCTATCTATAAGGAATTTCGAGATGATCTACAAATGAAAGCTATAGCACTTTGTGTCTAGTTTTCAGAAAATCAACCGTTTGTCATTTGGAGTTATGTACAAAATATTGTGGCTGATACAGTACAGCTTTTATGAGAAGAGGTTGGGAAGGGTTAATAGAAGTTTGTTCATCGCGATCGCGGGGAAATGGCCGCGATCACATCGGATAAAAATTGTCCTAGAAATTTTTTGTAATTGCGACCGCGAAGGGTACCTCTGGAACAGTGTATGAATTACTCTATTTCGAAGGTTTCAGGCATTTTAGCATATTTTGAGATATGAAGCTCGGATTGAGGCGATTTTCACCGCATGGAGTAGGGTAAGTATTTTCTACTCGATTTTTATTTTATTTCATGAATCTATATTTCATGAATCTATCTTCAATTGTCTCATTTCATTGATGGTTTTGAAAGAGAAATTGGAGTTTTTTTCTAAACTTTCATAAAGTGAAATTTTGAGTTATCGATTCGGAGTCGGATTTGAGTGAAACTAGTATGGTTGGACTCGTAATTGTATGGGTTGTCAGATTTTGTGAGTTTTGTCGTGTTCCGAGCTACGCGCCCGAATTTGACTTTTTGGTTGACCAAGTCTTTTGATTAAAGACTCCACCTTTATCGATTGGGTTTGTTTCCTTTGGCATTATTTGATGTTCTTGAGTTGCTTTTGTCTAGTTTTGAGCCGTTCAGAGGTCGATACATGTGGGATGGCATTCCTAGAGTATGGGTTGTCTTACTCGGTATTGGATTTGGCTTGTTCGAGATAAGTACCATATCTAAACTTGGATTTGTTGGTATTTAACAATGGGAATTGTGTTATAAAAGATATATTGAGGTGACAAGCACATGCTAGGTGACGAGCGTGTGCACGTAATCGAGAAAATCATGATTTTAGTCGACTATTAGACTATGACCAGACTTGTTTTGATGTTATATCTTGTTACATACATGTTCTCCCTGCTTGTTTGATTGTATGAGCTGTGAATCATGTTAGAAATCATGTTTAGGCTATAGGCTTATTTTGTTAGGACCCACTGAGGTCCTCTCTACTGTTGAGTTATTTGCTTAAATTGCAATTACATACTCAGTCATATTCATTCATTTGCATATCATATCTAAGTCTCTGTTATCATTTGTTGCCATATCATGTTATCATTGTTTGGGCTGATTGGCATGAGATTTGTGAGCCTAGGAGACTGGAGAGATGATGACTGAGTTGGGGCTGAGGGCCGGATTATGAGTGATATTTATGGTATCGAGTTGCACGCTGCATCAGGCTTTATTGATCCATGATGCGATAGGGCTGCACACTGCATCAGGTTTTATTGATTCATTATGGGATCGAGTTGCATGCCGCAACACATTTTATTGATTCATGATGGGATCGGAGTGCACACTACAGCAGGACATGTTGGCTTATATTAGTACTTGGGCAGGATCCGCCCCTCCGAATTCAGACATACCAACAATAACCGCACGTACCGAGTGTTGAGTGCCGAGTGATTGAGTGTACCGAATGATTGAGTGTGATAAAGTGAGATTGAGTACTCTTAGAGTGTGAGTAGATGAGTTCATCACTGTGATGCATTAAATTTGACATGCATACTTGGAATGTAGGAATAAAGATGCATTTCCTCATGCTAAACAGTATTGTGACATTCATGGCTTCACATGCACATTGACATGTAGGCATACAGGTGCACTTTCCTCATGCTATCTGATAATGAAACATCTTATATGTTGTTGAAAGTTTTTGGGAAAAATCACAATTTTATAACATTCTCATATTTTGTTAATTTCTGTGAAAGATTTGGGTTTTACTGTTATACCTGGAAGCACGCCTATTTTTCCGTAACTGTGAATGAGCTGAGCATCATATCTTTGAGTTATTACTTGTGCTGCTTTTATTATATTGTTATGATTTATTCTTGGCTATTGGTGTTGGACTCTGATTGTTGTCCAAGCTCGTCAATGCTTTCAACCTAAGGTTAGGTTTATTACTTATTGAGTACATGGGGTCAGTTGTACTCATACTATATTTCTGCACCTTGCGTGCAGATTTTGGAGCTGATGTTGCTGCGTATGATGGGAATTGGCATTGAAGATGTACCTGCATTCCAGTTATAACTGCCTCTTGTTCTTGGTAGCTTTAGATTTATAAATCTGTTTATATATATATATATATTGAACTGATGATATATTTATTTCATACCAGCTTTGTAAACTCTAAATTTTAGAAGCTCGTGGTTTGTACTACCAGTCCTTATGTAGTTGTATAAAAGTTCAGTTATGGGTTGTATAAAAGTTCAGTTATTTCATCATTATTTTCTCAGTAAATATCAATTTGGAATTGGATTATTATTAAATTGGCATACCTAGCGGGTCGGGTTAGGTTCCATCATGACTAGTTGGATTTTGGGTCGTGACAGTTTAATACATAGATTATGGATAGATTTTAACATGTATAATGTGGAAACTTTAGGAGTTTGTTGAAAAAACTAGGTTTTTTATAAAATCAGATTAGACCACAAAAATGATTATGGAATTGGATAAAAATTATATATTTGTGTTTATGAGGTTATGGGTAACAATTATTTATAAACATTTCTAGAATCCGGGCACGGGGGCCCGTGGATGACTTTTAGGAACCTTCTTAATGGGGTTGGGTAGTTATTCTAATAGTTAATTTATGAACTTGTGAGCACATATTGATTAGTTTGTACAACATTTGGCTAGTTTCGGATTGCGTGGCATCGATTTGAGGCTTTAGTTCGAATTGGGAACGGGGAAGTGGGCTTGAAAGCGAGGTAAGTCTATTGCCTAACCTTGTGAGAGGGAGTTAACCCCATAGGTGTTTAAATTGTTATTTTCTACTTACTGTGGGTGGTACGTACGCACGAAGTGACGAGAGTCCATGTAGCTAAAATTCATCTTATGTCAGGGTAGACATAGGCCTTTGTTATGCTATTACTTGCGCTAATTTAACCCGACTTGCTAGTTTAATTGCTAGAATTAATAAGTAAAATTTGGTAAAGATTATGTTAAATATATTCCTGTAGAGGAGCTGCTCCCCCTGTTGCTAGAGACTGAGGGAGGGCTCGAGCTCCTGCTAGAGGACAAGGGTGTCCTAGAGTTATTTCTATCGTACCACCAGTGGATCCGGTGGAGGATCCTGTCCTTGAGGAGCAGGGTAAGGTGCCTGCAGCTGAGCCAGCCCCGACAGATTTTATGTTCGCGACGGCATTTCAGGTGGTCATGGGTCGTATGCTGGGGTTCATGGACTCTACGACGTACGCTGGTTTTTTTCCAGCAGACCCAGCCACATCTCAGGTGAGAAGAGGAGCACAAACCCCTACCGCTCAGGCTCCAGGGCACATTTTTGCCGTATATCAGACCCTAGGTGCACTACCTTTGGGTGGGGCTCAGTCAGTTGCAGCGGCTGTACCAGAGCCCAGACCAGATGTGACCATCGAGCCGCATAAGCTGTTGGATAGATGGACTAGACTACATCGTCTTGCCTTGGGTGTGAGAGACATGAGGACCCCTAGGATTTTATTAATCATTGCAGAGACATGCTGCACAATATGAGAGTATTAGAGTCCAACGGGGTGGACTTCACCACATTTTTGTTGGAGGGAAGGGCCCGTATATGGTGGCAATAATATCTTCTTAGCAGACCAGCGGGTTCGCCTCCCTTGACTTGGGATCAGTTCACACGTCTGGTTCTGGAGAGATATATTCCACCCTCTCAGAGAGAAGAGCAACGGGGTCGGTACGAGCAGCACCAGCAGGGTCAGATGTCCGTGACCAATTATGAGGCGAGGCTCTCTGAGTTATCTCGCCATGCACTTATGATACTCCCCACCATTGCAGAGAGAGTGCGGAGGTTTATTGTGGGATTGGATTATGGTATTTAGGTTAGTATGGCCCCAGAGGTTGAGATGGGGACTCCTTACGAGTAGGTTGTGGAGATAGCTCGGCGGATTGAGGGAATCCGCAACTAGCGTCGATTGTATACGATGGAGGAGAAGAGGCCTCGACATTCTAGAGGATTCAGCGGCGCCCCATTTGGGGGCAGAGGTCAGTTCATGAGGGGTCAGTCCATCAGGACCACTTATTTAGCACCACCGCCTTCTCGGGGTGCACCAGTGTGGCCCTATTTCAGCGTCATTCGAGAAAGCTCCTACCGTCCACCGGCTATTCAGGGTTTTTCCAGCGGGTATTCATGTCCCTAGGGTCAAACTTAGGGTCATTAATCTTCCACACCGAGAGGTTGCTATGAGTGTGGGGAGCTTGGTCACATGAGGATATCTTGCCCCAAGTTTTGGGGCAAGGCAGTGCACCAGGGCCAGCAGGGCCATCAACACATGATCACCGCACCAGCTGCCGCACCAGCCGTCCGGCCTGCCAGAGGTAGAGGGAAGGTGGGTAGGGGTCTCCCTAGAGGTGGAGCCAGCTAGGTGGCACTCCAGTTAGGTTCTAAGCTTTTCCAGCCAATCCAGATGCAGTAGCCTTAAATGTCGTGATCACGGGTATTATTTCTGTCTACGGTAGGGATGCTTCAGTACTATTTGATCCAAGGTATACATATTCATATTTTTCTTCTCTATTTGCTCATTACCTAGGTGTCTCTCGTGAGTCCCTAGGGGCTCATGTATATGTGTCCACGCTAGTGGGCGATTCTATTATCGTGGATCGGGTTTACCGGTCCCGTATTGTGACTTTATGATGTTATGAGACCAGAGTGGATCTTCTGTTGCTCGATATGACTGACTTTGAGGTTATCTTGGGCATGGACTGGTTGTCTCCGCATCATACCGTTCTTGATTTCCATGCCAAGACTATGACCTTGGCGATGCCAGATTTGCCTAGATTTGAGTGGAGGGGTTCATCTATCATTACATCTAATCAGGTTGTCTCTTTCTTGAAGGCTCGACATATGGTCGAGAAGGGTTTTGTGGGTTATCTAGATTACATTTGAGATACTGCCCATGGTGCAGGAGTTCTTTGATGTGTTTCCTTTTGATTTACCAGGCATGCTCCGGATCGTGATATCAATTTCAGTATTGAATTTGCACAAGGTACCCTGTCTATCTCTATTCCACCATACTGCATGGCTCTGAAAGAGTTGAAGGAACAGCATGACGAGTTGCTAGCGAAAGGGTTCATCAGGCCGAGTGTATCGCCTTGGGGTGCACTGTTATTGTTTGTGAAGAAGAAGGACAAGAATATGCGGATGTGCATTGATTACCACCATTTGAATAAAGTTACCATTAAGAGCAAGTACCTACTGTCGCTTATTGATAATTTGTTTGACTAGTTGCAGGGTGGGATGTTCTCTAAGATCGGCTTGAGATCTGGGTATCGTCAGCTGAAGATTCATGCTTCTGATATTCCGCATATGGCTTTTCGGACTAGATATGGCCACTATGAGTTTCTAGTGATGTCTTTCGACTTGACCAATGCCCCGGCGGCATTTATGGATTTGATGAACGGGGTGTTCAGGCCATATCTTGACTCATTTGTTAGTGTCTTCATTGATAACATATTGATCTAGTCGCGTAGTATGGAGGAGCACGAGCATCATTTGAGAGTTGTGCTTTAGACCTTAGGGGAACAGAAGCTATATGTTAAGTTCTCCAAGTGCAAGTTCTGGTTAGATTATGTGGCATTCTTGGGGCATGTTGTATCAGGTAAGGGTATTAAGGTAGATCCCAGGAAGATTGAGGCAGTCCAGGGTTGGCCTCGTCCCACCACAGCGACCGAGATCAGGAGTTTCTTAGGGTTAGCAGGTTATTATCGTCGATTTGTAGAGGGCTTCTCGGCTATTGTAGGGCCCTTGACTAGATTGACCCAGAAGGGTGCTCCATTCAGATGGTCTGATGATTGCGAGGCGAGCTTTCAGAAGCTCAAGACCGCATTGACTACAACATCGGTGTTAGTGTTTCCTTCCGGTTCAGGGATGTATGCTCTGTATTGCTACGCTTCACACATTGGCTTGGATTGTGTATTGATGCAGGAGGGGCGAGTGATTGCATATGCTTCACATAAGCTGAAGCCCCCAAGAAGAATTACCCCGTACATGATTTGGATTTGTCCGCGATAGTTCATGCTCTCAAAATCTGGACGCATTATCTTTATGGAGTGTCCTGTGAGGTTTACACCGATTATCATAGCTTGTAGCATTTGTTTAAGCAGAAGGATCTTAATTTAAGGCAGTGCAGGCGGCTTGAGTTACTGAAGGACTATGATATTACCAACCTTTACCATTCAGGCAACAAGAATGTGATTTCGGATGCCTTAAGCAAAAAGGCCGGGAGTATGGGTAGTTTTGCATTCATTTCAGCAGAGGATAGGTCATTGGCTTTGAACATTCAGTCCTTGGCTAATAGACTTGTGAAGTTGGATATTTTAGAGCACAGTCGATTTCTTGCATGTGTTGTGGCTCGGTCATCATTATTTGAGCAGATCAAGGCTCATCAGTATGATGATTCGCACTTGTTGATTCTTAGAGAGACGGTGTTATACGGTGGTGCCAAGGAGGTTACTATCGGCGAGGATGGTGTGTTGTGACTCCAGGGTCGCCTATGTGTTCCTAATGTTGATGGCTTGAGGGAGAAGATTCTAGAAGAGACACGCAGTTCTCGGTATTCTATTCATCCAAGTACTACGAAGATGTATCGCGACTCGAGGCAATATTACTGTGGCGGCAGATGAAGAAGGACATAGTTGAGTATGTACGAGTTGTCTAAATTGCTAGCAGGTTAAGTCTGAGCACCAGAGGGCAGGTGGCCTACTCCAGTAGATGGTTATACCGGAGTGGAAATGGGAGCTCATCCCTATGAACTTTGTAGTTGGGTTACGACGGATGTTGAGGAAGTTTGATGTCGTTTGGGTTATTGTCGGCATGCTGACCAAGTCGGCACACTTTATTCTGTTTGTGACTACGTACTCTTCAGAGAGATTGGCCCAGATTTACATTAAGGTGATTGTCTGGTTGCATGGTGTGCATGTTTCCATCATATTGGATAGAGGCCCTCAGTTCACTTTGCATTTTTGGAGAGTAGTGTAGAGCTTGTTGGGCACCCGGGTAGAGCTCAACACACCCTTTCATCCGCAGACCGACGGACAGTCGGAGCAGATAGTTCAAATCCTGGAGGCTATGCTCAGAGCGTGTGTGATTGACTTTGGAGGGTAGTGGGATCGATTCTTGCCTTTGGCCGAGTTTTCTTATAACAACAGTTATCAGTCCAGCATCGAGATGGCTCCATTTGAGGCTTTATATGGTAGGCGATGTAGTTCTCCCATCGGATGGTTTGATCCCGACGAGGCTAGGTTATATGGCACTAATTTAGTGAAGGATGCCTTGGAGAAGGTAAAATTGATTCAGGAGCGACTTCACACAACACAGTTTAAACAGAAGAGTTACGTGGATCAGAAAGCATGTGATTTTGTCATTTATGGTGGGCGAGAAAGTTCTCTTAAAAGTCTCGCCGATGAAGGGTATCATGAGGTTCGGGAAGAAGGGCAAGTTGAGACCCAGGTTTATAGCCCCATTTGAGGTGTTGAGGTGAGTTGGGGAGGTTGCTTATGAGCTTGATTTGCCTCCCAATTTATTGGGAGTTCATCCGGTCTTTCATGTGTCTATGCTCCGGAGATACCATGCCGACAGGTCACATATGTTAAATTACAGCATAATTTAGCTAGATGAGAGCTTGGGCTATGAGGAGGAGCCTATTTCCATTGTTGACAGGAAGGTTTGCTAGTTGATGTCTAAGAAGATTTTTGCGGTAAAGGTCTAATGCAGGGGTCAACCAGCCGAGAAAGCGATTTTGGAGGCCGAGGAGGACATGAAGAGCAAATATCCACACTTACTCAGCACTCTAGGTATGATTCTAGACCCGTTCGAAGACGAACGTTTGTTTAAGAGGTGGAGAATATAACGACCCGATCGGTCATTTTGCTTTCCAGATCCCCGTTCCCCTAATTAAGACTCTCCGTATGTGCTTTACTGTTTTCTCACATGTGGGGATGGTTGGTTTGGGTTTGGAAGCATTTCGGTTGAAATCAGAACATGCCAAGTTTGACCCGAATCAACATCTTTAGTAACCGACCTCGAAACTAGGATTTGATTGTTCCAATAGGTTCGTATGATGATTTTGGATGAGGGCGTGTATTTGTATCGGGTTTCGGGTTATCAGGGAGCGTTTCAGTGCTTAATGTTGAAAGTTGGTTTATTAAAGGTTTTCTAGTTCTTTAAATTTTGTTTGGAGTAGACTTTGGTGTTATCGAGGTTTGTTTGGGATACCGAGCCTGGGAGTAATTCTATATGGTGATTTATGACTTGTATGCAAAAATTTGTGTCAATCCGAGTTGTCTATGTATGATTCGACGCGTTCGGAGTTAGTTGAAGAAGCTTGAAGTTCATAAGTTGATTAATTTGGTTTTGGGGTGAGATTCTTAGTTTCGATCTTGTTATACCTATTCTGAGGGTTTGAGCAGGTCCGTATTATGTTTATAGACTTGTTGGTGTAGTTGGACGGGGTCTCGGGTGGCTCGGGTGAGTTGATTAATCTGCTATCTGTTGTTCTAGTTTCCTTCTTCGCGAATGCGGAGAAGGCCTCGCGTTCGCGATGAAAGAAAATTTTGGCTGGGAAAATTTGTTCCTCACGTACTCGTAAAGGAGATCGCTATCGCGATCGCGAAGCTCTGGGCCAGTGACCTTCGCGTTCGTGTGAGGTGGTATGCATTCGCGAAGGGTAAGGTAAGCTGGGGGTGGCACGCTGTTGGTCTTCGCGTTCGCGAAGACGCCCTCGTGTTCGCGTAGGGCAGTCCAGGCAAGCCTTCGCGTTTGCGAGGCTAGGATCACATTCGTGAGGCTTAGAACGCATTAGCAATGTGAAAATTTTCAGCCCTTGGCCGCTTTACCTTCACGATCGCGAGGCTATTGTTGCGATCACGAAGAAGGAAAAATATGGGCAGTGACTTTATTAAAACGGGACTTAAGCCATATTCTCTCATTTTCATTTCCCTTGGCCGATTTTGGAGCTTCTTGGAGAGGGGTCTTCACCTAACTATTGAAGGTAAGTAATTCCTACCCAATGTGAGTTTAATACATAGATTATGGGTAGATTTTAACATGTAAAATATATAAATTTTAGGAGTTTGTTGAAAAACCTAGGTTTTTGATAAAATGAGATTAGACCACGGAAATGAATACAGAATTGGGTAGAAATTGTATATTTGTGTTCGTGAGGATATGGGTAACAATTAATTACAAAAATATTCAGAATCCGGGCATGTGGGCCCCGAGGTGAATTTTAGGAACCTTCCAGATTAGGTTGGTAGTTATTCTAATAGTTAAATTATGAACTTGTGAGCTCATATTGATTAGTTTGTACAACATTTGGATAGTTTCGGATTGCATGGAATCGATTTGAGGCTTTAGTTTGAATTGTGGACCGGGAAGTGGGCTTGAAAGCGAGGTAAGTCTCTTACCTAACCTTGTGAGAGGGAATGAACCCCATAGGTGTTTAAATTATTATTTTCTACTAGTTGTGGGTGCTACGTACGTATGAAGTGATGAGAGTTCGTGCGTAGCTAAAATTCATGTTATGTCTGTGTAGACATAGGCCTTTATTATGCTATTACTTGCGCTAATTGAACTCAACTTGTTAGTTTAATTGCTTGAATTAATAAGTAAAATTTTGTTAAAGATTATGTTAAATCGAGCTTTATTACTTAGAGTTTTGGCTAAATGTATAATTACTGATGGAAATTTATATTCTTTTATGGTCTTGCCTTAGAGTTGTAAACACATCATTCGTAGTCTGAAGAGTTTCCCTATTCCTGTGGATTGGGTCGAACGCCTTGGTTATATATATGGGATGCATCAATGGATCGGGCCGTACGATCTCGGTAGTGTATGTACACAATTATTATCGATCGGCCCGTACGACCTCGGCATAACTCGCGCGTGTTGTTGCTAGGAGTTCGATTATACTCGATATATCCTTCATGACTTGAGAATTTGTAAATACATGTTGGCCTTCACTTGTTGACATTAGCATGTGATATTTGGAGACTTTTAATTTGTTACTTTGTTAAAGAATCATTTAAATTATTGCCTCTTATTCCATTATTGTTGTTGTATTTCATGCCTATTTATAATTCTTGCACATTATGTATATTGACCACTAGTAAGCGTCGATGTCGATCCTTCGTCACTACTTCTTCGAGGTTAGGCTAGATACTTACTGGGTACACGTTGTTTATGTACTCACGCTACACTTTTGCACATATTGTGCAGGTTCTGAGGCAGGTACATCTGGAGTTCGTCCAGGCGCGTACCCGCATTACCTGGAGGCCTAGTGGTGAGATGTTTCTCATGCTTCGTTCTGCAGTACCCGGAGCCTCCTCTTGTTATATTTACTATTTCTGTCTATTCTGTTTTAGACAATAGTTTTAGGGAGTTTTGAATATTCTACTAGATGCTCGTGCACTTGTGACACCGGATTTTGGAAAATTTTAGTACTCATGGTTTTGATTATTAAATTTACTATCTTATTCTCATGTTTAGTTTATTCTTTATATTGCGATGATCACTTACTAATTTGTTTTCTTTATTAATTAAAAATCAATGACAATAAACATATTAAAATGAGCCATTAAATGGGTAGTTCACTGTTGGCTTGCCTAGCAACGACATTGGGCGCCATCACGACCTCTATGGAAATTGGGCCGTGACAGATGGGGTACAACTATCCTCTAAGAGATTAATACAACCCCTATCAATTCCCACTAGCCTACGAAAATAACCTCCACCTACACCACCACCAATACTACAGCCACACACTTCAAGCACCACTACCCCAACCACAGGAGGAAGCCCCACCTCAAAGCCTTCCATGACACTGGAATTACGACTTCATGATATAACAAGTGACACTGTCGATGGAGAACACAACCACATTGTCCCACTATCACCTAAGGGTTGCATTTCAATATGAGGATGCAACATGCACACCAGTTACTACAAGTCCAAGAACTTATTGTCCTGGAACTCAACAAGTAGATACTAGACATGCAAGCAACGACGACCACCCAACATGCAACAGATCCACCATAACGATGGAATACACCCCCACCACCCAACTCATGGAGATCATCACTAACTATGGTCCCCCAGCTCGCTTCGCCAGAACCACAAGAGGAAGAACAGGTAATGCCACTCTTACCATAGTTTCTTCTAGAGGAGTTACAGCGATAGGAAACATCACCACCACCAGCGGGGACAGCGGACACAGGCCCCCCTTTCAGGCAAGCATCCTCGATCAAGTTCTCCAGAACATCACAATCATGGAGCCTCTGACCCTCACCCTGCCTCAAAACCTTGAAAGAAAATTCTTCGTCAGTGTTCCGCCGCAGGTTATGAAGCTGGGTATAAACTTGAGGATCTACCCTATGGATCCATTATCTTACTCGGTTGTGTTGGTTCCAACTACGAGAGAGAAATCCCCACCACCAGAATACCTCAACTGCCAGCAACTGTCTCTTGCTCTGAACCCCATGAGGGCTCAACGAGACAGATCAACAAATCAATGCAATCCTTTAATGAAGATACTTCTATGAAATTATAGAGGAGTCAATGGATCTAATTTTCAGAGGAACCTCGGAGCAGTCCTTTCATGGAATAACCCAAATATGGCCTGCCTCACTGAGACAAAAATGCAGGAGCCAGCCCACGAGGCCCTAATACTGGAATTAGGGTTCACTAATATACTCCATGTAGATGTTATTGGCTACTCATATGGAATGATTATGCTGTGGAGGAAACATGAAAATGCTTAAGTGGACCCCATTTTTGTTACCAACCAGGAGATACAAGCAAATGTTCAGGTAAGTCCATCAAGCCAACCCTGAATTCTTTAAATGGTTTATGCTAGTACTAGGTTTAACAATAGAAAAATACTGCGAAAAAACTTAGAGCAGCTATCAGCTTCCCATACACAACCTTGGATCTTATGTGGTTATTTTAATCAAATAACTTATGCCGTTGATACATTCGGTGGTAACCCTATTAATAACAATTGTGCTACTGCACTGCTAACTTGCCTCCAAAATATCAAGACGGTTGATCTTGGCTTTATAAGATCCAGATTCACTTGGTCAAACCTAAGGAGTATTAAAAGCAACCTAATTCTAGAAAGATTAGATCGATTCTATGCAAACCCCTTATGGCTTAGCTTACACCCCCAAATCTACAATCACCCACCTCTCGAACACATTCAGGCCACTGCCCACTATTGTTATCACTTTCAAAAATAGCCAGACCTAATAATTTATTTCGACTGAAAACCATGTGGTTTAGCCACCCAGAGTTTAACAATATTGTGAACCACTACTGGCACCATTCCTCTATATACCATAACGCTCTAAAAATATTTACAAATCACATCCAAGAATGAAACAAGTCAATCTTGGCAATATATTTCACATAAAAAAGTCCTACTAGCAGGTCTAAAAAAATGGACAATGCCAGTAAATCGTTCTTCCACCAAAACCTAAAAAATGACTTACGCTCCCAATATAATTTAGTCGTGAAAAATGAAGAAGATTTTTAGAAACTGAAATCTCATGTGCAATGGCTAAATGAGGGCGACGCTAACACTAAGTTCTTCCACACTTCTACTATCCAACGGAGAAGACGTAATATGATTCTGTAGGTAACTGGACCTACGACCACAAAGAAATCAATTCCATAATCTTAAAATACTACCATGCACTTTACTCAACTGATCTTACTTATAGGAAAAATATAGATCACGAACGTTATGAGTATGCTCTCTCAGAAAAAGACAGAATTCAGCTATCTAGTCCAATTTCAGAAGTAGAAATACATCGGGCCATTAATTCCTTCAAACCTCTTAAAGCCCCTGAGCCGGATGGTTTGCATCCAATAATTTTTCAAAAATACTGGAATGCCACTAGGTCCGCTCTAATTCAAATTTGAAAAGATGCTTTTGAATCCTTAGTTATCCCAAAGTGAGATAAAAACTGCATTTATCACGCTCATTCCAAAAGTAAAAAATCCTGAGCACATAGCTCAATATAGACCAGTCAGCCTCTGCAACACTGTTTATAAAATCATAACAAAGATTATTGTTAATAGGATTCGGCTACTCCTCAAACAGCTAATTAGTCCTAACCAGTGTTGTTTCCTTTCGGGAAGAAGGGCTGTTAATAATGCAATCATAGTGAAAGAAGTAATCCACTCTTTCAAATGCATGTCCGGTCGCATGGGCAATATGATCCTCAAATTAGACATAGAAAAAGCTTTAGACATACTTGATTTGTTCTTTATCCATAAATCACTCCACAACTTAGGCTTCCCCAATAACCTTATTAACCTAATCATGAATTGTATCTCTTCTTCCTCCATTTTTATCATGATAAATGGCAAGCCCACAAAATTCTTTGAACCATCGAGAGGCATACGCCAAGGAGATTCCCTCTCTTCCTATATCTTCATCATATGTATGCAGTCCTTATCCCATTTAATTGACCAAGCAACAATTAATGGAGACTGGACACAAATAAATATTAGCAGATTTGAACCACCTGCCTCACACCTGTTTTTTGCGGACGATCTTATCTTATTCTCACGCGCTGACCTACAAAACGCCAGCACTATTATAAATATATTAAAATCCTTACACCTCCAGTCAGGGCAATAATTTAACTTCTCAAAATCCAAATACTTCTTCTCTAGAAATGTACCAAAAGACACACAAGATTGTTTAACAAGTGCTCTAAACATCTGCCCGTCCACTAATTTTGGTAAATACCTTGGCTTTCACCTCCCAAACCACTTTCCCAAAGGCAAGGATTACCAATTCATCATCGATAAAACGAACAACAAGTTATCAGGTTGGAAAGCAAAATCTATCAACATGGCAGGAAGAACTACTCCTATACACTCAATTCTAGCCACCATACCTAACTACTCCTTGCAAAACAACCTTCTCCCAACCTCCACTAGAAATCACATAGACCATATCCAACAAAAGTTTATTTGGGGATCAACTCCGAAAAAAGAAAAAGTCCACCTTGTTAACTGGGAGATAGTCGTCACACCAAAATCACTTGAGGGACTGGGGCTATATAAAACTAATGATAAAAATCATGCAATGCTAGCAGGGTTACTATGGCGTTCTCACAGGAGTGCAAATTTCATGTGGGTAAGAATTCTCCAAGCAAAATATATACATCATAGACGACCAGGGACATACCAGGCCAAGCCATCTGACTCATACGTATGGAAAAGTATGACCAAAGCCCATGGCCTCTTCCAAGTAGGCTTCTCTTGGGACTTAGGAGATGGAACCAACATCAACCTCTAGAATGATAACTGGATCCCAAATCACAACAACCTCCACAACTCGATTCAGGGTCCCCTACAAGACATGAAGGAACAACTAACAGTATTCTCAATCATATCTAACCATTCATGGTTTCTCGACAAATTATCCTTGTCTTTACATTTTGATACCATAGAACTAATTAATTGCATTTACATTCCATTTTCAACCAACAAACTAGACCAATCACTCTGGAACCAAACATCCCTTGGCAATTTCACCACCAAGTCAGCTTATTTACTTCTGCTCCAGATCACAAACCAACTACCATCGCACAACCCAACAAATAACTCTTGGATTTGGCATTCCAAGTGTTTAAATAAGTTAAAAATTTTCTTGTGGCTACTTGTACCCCACAAACTCCCTACTAAGAATTTTCTGTACAAAAAAAAATGCTTCAATCAAACCTTTGTCAATTCTGTCCAGACCTAGTGGAGGACACAAACCACATCTTCTTTACATGCAAAAATCCCTACCACTTATGGCCTTTGTTCCATTTATGTATACCTCAAGCACACAACCTTGACACTTGGCTGAAGGATAGGTGCAAAAATGACACCACCATCCACACACCATAAGCTTCCTTTTAAACCCCCTATCCCACCGTACTGCCATTCATCCTCTGGAACATATGGATTAACGAGAACTCTAACCTGTTCAAACCACTACATGCCAAAAAAAATTGTCTTACAAGTAGCGGAATTCATATCACTCACTCCGACTACAACAACCTCAAACCCCAGACAACAAGTACCAATAAAGTGGTTAGCACCACCTACAAGTCTTTACAAGCTAAACATTGATAGTGCTTTCGATTCAAATAGCCAAACCAATGGTACTGGGGGACTCATCAGAGACCACAATGGTTCATGGGCTGTGGGTTTTGCATAGAAGGTGACTGTAATATCCGCCCTACATGCTGAGGTGCTTGCACTATTAGCAGGATTGGAACGATCATTCACAAAAAATCTATTTCCAATTATAGTGGAAACAGATTCCCAAGTATTATGTAATTTATTTAATGTTAAACAACACCGGTACTCACATCTTTTTAATGATTGCAGTTTTTTTTTTTGATGTTATTGGATTAGATGGACTTTGGATTTGATTAAAGAGCTTGATCTTGGATTGTTGTGCATCACAAACACTTTGATGATCATCAAGAAACGAGCTTAATCTTGGATTGTTGGATTTGATACAAGGGGAAATGTTGTAAATAGTCGAGTAATAAATGCCATGTTGACCACCTATAAATTAATTTGTTTTGACATATCTTTACCGCAATGAGCAATCCAGCACATCTCCCTTATCCCAACAACAAATGAACAACTGGAAGAGCTCTCCGTTTTGCTGAGCTACACAAGGACAAGCAATGAGAGTGAAAATTTGTCGTTAATTTGTCACCAACAAATAATAACGCCAATCACATTTGTTATAAACTGGGCATTTGGTCTAGTGGTATGATTCTCGCTTCGGGTGCGAGTGGTCCCGAGTTCGATTCTCGGAATGCCCCTTCATCCATCTTTTAGTAGAATCATGCATTATAATTATTTTTCTATTACTTAAGTAGTATAACCTTAATTTTTCATTACTATGCTATTTCAACGCAATCATGGTCTTTATTGTTTTTATTACTCCGCTAGTAACCGTTATTTCTGATTAATTTTATATTTTAGTATATGTTTAAAGAATCGAACTTAGCTGCAACACAGATTAATAGTTTTCTCTAGTATCGAAATTGGAGGGATTTAAAGATAGCCTAGTAGGGTTATTACTAACTACAGAATCATTTCAAGGAATTGGAAGGTCTATGATAGAGTCAATGATAACTGTTTCAGAATAGCAAAACATTACCAATTTATACTGCTCCAAAGTCAGAATTGGAAGTATGGGTGTTTAACGGGCGGGCTGGGACGGGCTGGACACAAAAAAAATCAGTCCGTCCGTTTAACGTTGCGGGATGTTAGCGAGCTGTACTTTTTTGGGTTTTTTTTTGTCCGTCCGGGTTCAGGCTTAGCGGGTTGTTAGCGGGCCATGAAATTTTTTTTTTTAAAGTAAATTTTATTTTTCTTATTCAATGTTATTGATATTTAAGTGTTTGTAAACTTTTAAGGTTTAGAATTAAACTTTGAAGTTTAAAATTTAAAATTTAAAATTTGAATTTTATAATTTTAAAATTGAAATTTGAAAGTAAGTGGCTACAAAAAATTATTTAATAAGACCAATAGACAATATGTAAGGATAAAGCTCCGAAGACTTTCATTTGATATTTTTATTGAATAATATATAATACTTCAAATTAAGTTGCAAGTTCTTTTTTGATTTTGTTATTTTTGAACTTGCAAATTAAAAGTTTACAACAATTATAAAAAAAAAAAATAGTACATCACATGCTTTGCATCATTTTTGTAAGTTCATCCATGTCAACATGAGATTCTTGGTTTCCGGCATTGGTTGAATCGGAACCATTATATCTCCAATTTCTTGGTCTTCCGCTTCATCTACCTCGTCACGTCCTTGATTTCGTCGTTCTGATCTTATCCAATCTCTGAAGCACACTAGAATTTTTAAAACGTAGCTACCCAATGAATGACGGGTATCTCCTAGTTGCTGCCTTGCATGGCTAAATGCGCTCTCTGATGCGACTGTTGAAATCAGCACATTTAGCACGTCTCGATCCATGGCCGAAAGAACAGGAAATTGATTTGAGTTGCTCCTCTACCAACCCAGTGGTAGAAATTCCTTTGTGCGGGGCTCTGCTGACTTTTGCAAGTAGAATTGAAGTTCATCAATATTCCTGCTACTGGTTTGTTGATGCTTCCCTATTGTAGACCAAATCAAATAATCTTCCACACCATCATTATCATCCAAAGCACTGGTCCTAAATGTTGAAACTGAACTTGAAGGAATATTTGCATCTACAACAGAAGAAGCATCAACAATGTTAGCATAATAATTATATAATATTTCTAAATGTTTGTGTAGATCAGAAATACAAGTGTCAATATCAGGAGTTTCAGTTGGTCCAATATCCATATAAGAATATAAAGCAGTGATTAATTGGCGACAAGTGGCCATTTTGATAGAAGAGTTTAAAATAGCACCAATTATGTAAATAAGGGGAATTGAGTAAAAATATTTTTTAAACTTATCTAGCATAGATTCAACAACAGGAGTATATCCTTCTTTCTTCTTCAAATTATGTAGTAAAAGAGAAATTTCAGCAATATGAACTAAACTATTTGCAATAGTAGGATAATAAGCTCCAGAAAACTCAAGTGTAGCCACATAAAATTTTTGTAAAAAATTTACAACATCTTCAATGACATCCCAAGTCGTAGATGTTAACAAACGGCTAGGCTCGGTACAATGAGAATTAGCAACTTCAGTTATAGGCATTCTATATTTATAATAACATTTTAAGAACAAATAAGTATAATTTCACCTAGTAACTATTTCTTCAGGCATGAGTCTTGGTTTTAGTCCATAGTGTATACATTTTTCTTTAAATACATTTAATCTAGCACTTCTATTATTTCCTTGAATTACACCAACAACTCTTCTAACTAAAGTGATATCATCTCTAAATAATTCAAGGCCACTCTTCACAAAAAGGGCCGTTGGCCAATGGTCATATTTGAATTTGACCGTTGGCAACGGTCAAAAAAAAAGTTAAAAATCGGGCTGTAGCCCGTTAACAACCCGTTAATGGGTTAACGAGCTTAGCGGGTTTCGGTGCACCAGTATCAAAAAACTGTTCGTTTGAAACCCACTCCTTGCCCAACAAGTCCCAGCCCGCCCCCACGCTACAGTACCGTGCTGATCCGGATTGAATCGGATTGTAAACGGGTCTGCCCGACCCGATTAACAGGTATAATTGGAAGTGCAACGGGAGCGCACCTGATTAAAGAGACATTTTAATACTTTTGCGAGTTAGAAAAATAGAAAAGCATTGTATAGGTGGGGTTAGCTTGTTTACACTTGGTAACTATTGCAAACTCCTTATCCTTAATTTTGACAATAATATCTCTGGTTGTCCCTCTTACGGAAGCAAACATGAAAAGGAAAAGAAATTTTATTCTTCATATTGACTGTCATATACTCAAAGTGATCCAATAAATGAGTTTGATTTCATGTGTTATTAATAACTTTTGGTCCAAAATAAGTAATTTTTTCAGATTTTAAGAATGAATTAATTATTTTTTTTCTACATTGCCTTTGGAGTAAATAGTGTTGGAATATGTGTTAGGAGTATTTATGTGAAGAGATAGTAAATGTTAATATAGTCAATTTCACTGCTAATTAACATTAAAAGGTGAATTTTTTAATCTATGTGAAAAAAATAAAAAAATCACTTATTGTGGACCGGAGGAAGTACCTTTGTAGATATATTCCATAGTTGCATCCTCCCTCCTTTACCTTTGCTTGCACACTGACCACTAGCTTTTCTCTACTTCTATCGTATATTGTCGTGATGCCCTGGATGTACGACTTTTCATGTCATCGCCATGTAGATTGATTAGATCTCTCCGTTGTTTTGTTTTTCAGTTGCAGAATTAACCCTTGTTCTAAAGGTTTGGTGATTGCTACCGGGGGCGACTCAACGAATTTAGGGGCCTAAAGCCAAGCTATATTAAGAGGCCTCTCAAGTTTATTTCTTAAAATTTATATAATAATGAGACACATAAAAATTTACTTTCTGATCTATTGATCCATCAAACTATGACTAAATAAAGTAGGTAAGTCACAGACCGTGAGTTAAAGTCGGACTTTTGACATGAGCCTCCACCAGTTAGAATGGATTTAATAAAGATTGTCTGGTTTGACATAACACAGATTTTAATAAAAGAAGGGAAGACTTTTAAGATTTGTGGTCTGAAACCTGCCATACTATTTGTTTGGTTATAAATGCTTCCTATTGAGAAAATATTGAAAGGTGTCATCTTTTTGTAATAGACTAATAAGAAAATAGTGTCTATCTTTTTGAAATAGAACTGTTAGTGGTTTAAATTGTTAATATAACAAAATTTTGCAACAGAAAAAGAAACTTTCTATTTGTTGGGATATATACTATTACCCATGGATTTAATTTGGATATAGTATTTATTATGGAATAATTATTTATTCAATTTTAATAAAGTTTGAAATAAATCACTACTAGAAATTCGGTAAAAACCGACCAAAAAAACCGACCAACGTCGGTCGGTAATGGCCAAAAACCGACCAAAATGCGACCATTTACGTGTGGACGATATTTTTGTGGTCGGAAAGGAATACCGACCAAAGTTGGTCGGAAATTACCGACCAACTTTGGTCGGTCAATTAAATTCAAAAAAAAATATTGCAAAAAAAACCGACCAAAGTTGGTCGGTATTTTAATTATGTAAAAAAAAATTCACCATCTGGGAATCGAACCGGGGTCTATACTGTGGCAGGATACTATTCTACCACTAGACCATTTGTACATTTTGTTTTAAGACTGTCTTTTATTTAATTTATACTCTTTAATTGTATTTTCGCACAAAAATAACCGACCAAAGTTGGTCGGTTTTATTAAAAAGTAAAATTACCGACCAAAGTTGGTCGGTTTTTTTAAATGACCCGCCGAATTAACCGACCAATTTTGGTCGGTTTTTTTAATATTAATTTTTATTTATATTAATTGAAAAACCGACCAAAGTTGGTCGGTTTCTTGAAACATAAATTTCGCGGGACTCAAAAATAGTTTCCCGCATTTATGCGCCAAAGAAAACCGACCAAAGTTGGTCGGTTTCGAAAAAAAAAAAAAAATTTGAAAAACTGACCAACTTTGGTCGGTTTTTTGGTCGGTTTTTTTACCGACCAAAGTTGGTCGGTCGACCTTGGTCGGTTTTTGCCGAATTTCTAGTAGTGAATCATATATTCGTCTTTGTCCTTTATTTATTTAGTAGATGATTTAGTGTATAGAGTTTAGCATATACACGAAAGATTAAATCATCGGTTCTTACAAGTATAAAGATCATGTTCACAATCTAATAATGAATTGGACAAACCATGAGGAATGATTGTAGCACAAGATTAAATATAATTTATCTTGATTATGAGAATGGTTTAATTCTGACTTCTTATGCTAGTACATTTTGTATGTATTGAACAAACCAAGTAGAGATAAGTATTTTATACTGACTTAATAAAATAACTTTTCTAGCCACTAAACGTACTCATACTCTTAATCTTGATATAATTATTATTTGTTGTGTATATTATTTATTATTTTGATTTATCAAAAGACAAGATTCTTTTGTGGGTCAATATGCCTGGTAAATTGGACAACGATGATATACATTGGCAAAGTAATAGTTAGTTGATAGAAACCATGTCCCGGTCTAGAGATTGATGATAGACCTTTATAAAGGATTATAAGTTTTCATGTGTAAACCCTGCATGTGAATTTTGTGTCCGTCACATGAAATAAGTTAAGCAAAAGCCTAAAGAAAATAATCAATGAATTAAATTGTCAGTAATTTAATTTATTTGATTAGTATTTGAATCTTAACATATGGAGTTAAATAAGGTTTAATTAAAGAATTTTGAAATTGAACTAAGGAGTGCAGTTACGATTTTTTAGTGAAATAATTCGTAATTTATTATAGTAATATTAATTTCAATATTTCGAATTAAGTCCATAATAGGAAGCCTAGTTAATTAAATATTGCGGTCCCTGTTGTGCCTAAATAATTAGGAATTAAATGAAATTCTATTTCTTTATTGAAAAGGAAGACCCAACAGGTTTAAGAAAATGTTTTAAACGATAAATACTTGTGGCTATATAAAGAGGTCTTATTCCGTAAGGAGAATATGATTTTTACTACAGGGTTTTCCTAGGAGAAATTTGCCCACACGAATTTTACTAATTCCGGCTATTATTCGGGTCACACAGCAGAAGACTGTGCAACTGGAGGATTATCTCACGGACTATTTTTGTTCTTACTTGGAGGCTCTTTTCACCACCGCAGTCACGCTTTAAGAGATAAATATCAATTTTATATTTGATTAAAATCCGTAATTATGTGTTGTCTATATTACATGCAAGTAATCCGTAATTCTGTGTTGTCTATATACCTGTTTTCCATCACTATTATTACATTAAGAGAACGTCAATTGTAAGGTCTCACATGAGATTGGATAAGGTAAATTCACCTAGATCTAAATTGAATATGCCAAAAAATTAACCAATCATTAAGCAGATACGAAAATTTTGAAGTATAATGTCAAATCTCCCAAGAACTCTTTATACAACGATCATAAACAAATATTTACGGTTTTCTCTCCGTTTTAATCTTGAATTTAAATTTGACATATCAGGTAAAACTGAAAAGTGTGTTCACCCTAAAAAATGGATAACAATTGAATTTATATGTGGTTTTAAGGATATGTGGATTAATTTAATATGAGTGACTAACAACGTTAGATTAAACAAATAAAAAACGTAACATATGACCAAACCAATGATAAGGGTGATTCTGAGCTCGGTTGATGGCTCGATGAAGAACCTGCCCTCGATTCCAAGTTTATACTTATAAATAACTTAAGAATAAGAATAAAAAATTTGAACAACAAGAATTGAAATAAATTACCTTGATATGCGTGTTAAATGTGTCCCATGAATAACAATCTTTCCCTTTTATATAGTAGGAGAGTTTTACCCTAAGTAAAATTCTACGAAAGGTAAAAATCTTTCGTTTCACACCGTGATATCCAGTTAGGCACGGACATCACAACCCTTTGTTAGTCGTATGTAGCTGTTTGGTAATGCTCTCCGAAGTCTCAATTCTCAAATCGGACCCGGAGGATATGGCCCCGATATCCCCGAGGGCAGCTGTTTTGACCGAGCCCCGATACTAGGGGCTCCCCGCTCTGACTCTGATCCATTACGGTCACGTTCCTGCTCTCCGTTTAGCTCACCGTGAAGTCGAGTCATGCAGTGGGCTCGGTTTTACTGTATACAGATAGTCCCTTTGTTTCTCAGAGAGTAGGCTTGCCGAAATGATGGAAAACGACAGATGACTCGGCCGGTATACCGAAACGTCCCTTCAATTGCGTCGTTATGACTTCGGACACGTGTTGCTCACCGGCAGGTTGCCTCCGAATGCGAAGCGTCGGCTGTTTCCCTATAAAAGCCTCCTTCCTTTGTCCTTTTTCTCCTTTCCGATCAAAATATATATGTTCTGTGACCAAAGACGTTCTTCCTATAGTTTATAAGGACTGCAATTGGGAAGGTAAGGACATAGTAGTTCCCAAGCCCGAGGACACCATTACAGCCCATCTGGAGGATCGTGACCCTCCTCCGTTACTTCGTGAACAAGACCGAGTCTCGTAGGTTCACGATCGAACACCTGCTTCGATTATACAGTCCCCGGATGTTCCAAGGGGGACTGATCATGCATACATGTCGGGCCATCAATGTCAAGACCCAACATCGGGGAGCATGACCGACGCTCAACCGAGTGAACCCGGTCGAGCAAGCCTATTAAACCTTTCCTACCCGACTCATTCATAATCCAAAATGGGATCGCATTACCATTTGTAAAACAGGAGAGAGATCAATTATAAAAATATATAAACGTTGCTAGTTCATTTTTCCTTATATACATTATGTCATAGTTGAGTTCCCAAAATACAACTCGATCCAACAACCACCCCAATATACATACATGACCCACATAAACATCTACGGAGCCTCTAAGAGTACAAAAGAGTAACATGACAATGCCGGCAACAAGGCCCTGGCTATACCTCAAAATATGAAAACTTATACAAAAGAAGGACTACATGACCCCTGGGAGAAATGGGGCTCACCAAGACTGCTGTGAGGAGAGAAAGAGAGCACCACCTATCTGCGATCGGCACTATCTGCGATCGGCACTATCTGCGATAGAACCACCTACATCCATTCAAAGATGTAGCGCCCCCGGCAAAATGGACGTTAGTACTGTCGAATAGTACTAGTATGTAAGGCAAACACCAATCTTAGTAGAATGAACAATGAAACAAGGAGAAGGCAGTCATAATAATCAATAAGTACTTCATAGAAATACAAAGAAACACCAAGTAAGGATCACATAGTTTCCAATTCAATCTTTTCATCTTTTTAGATTAATAATCTTTAGTGCCAAAGCCACAACTCACAATGCCACCGTATTTTTGCACGTAGTACAGTCTCGGCCCGACCGGCTAAGCCATCTCAAGTGAGACATATCCATATCCACAATGTAAATCAATAATTCCAATACAAATACCACCATGTGTACATCATGGCGTCCAATCTCGGCCCGATCGGCTAAGCCATCTCACTCGAGACATAACCTCTTTCAATTGTTCACTAAATTCACATTTCTTTTCCATCTTTTGTTACATGGCACAAACAACCTCATTTATTAAGTAGTTCTTGGCACTTGGGAATATTTTACAATTCAAGTCTTTTCCCTTTTTATCCATTCAAATAACATCATCACATAAGGCATTGCACACATAAGGGAAGGAGCTTGGAAACAACATAATTACGTTCTCAAATAGCATGATGAAATGGTAACCATCTAAAACAATTAGGGAACATGAATCTTTCAATCCAACACACTAAGGTAAACAATTCTAGTATGATCAAGTTAGGACATACACCCATCATTCGGACACCAGGAGTTCGATTCTAGGAAGAAGAGAGTTAGCCATACATACCTCAATTGCGCTTCTTTAGACTCTACAATTATCTGGAACCCATAGCAACCACAATCTATTTTTGCAATATACAAATTGAACCCGGAATTAGGAAAACGTTCATGGTTCTAGCTCACTTTTTCCCCACACTCTTTATCAAACATGCATTTAAGATAAGCCACCCTCATACCCATGAAGTATCACCCTAGTACCCCATTATAGCTATGTTTGAAATTAAGAGTTGGGGTGATAAAGCCTTACCTTTTAGGATGAAGAATTTGGTGCTTTTCTTGAATATTTCCAAGCTTTGAGTGATGGTTGAAGATTAATTGATGCAAATTAGGTCCTCCCTCTAGAACCCTCTCTCTCTCACTATAGAAATATCATAAATGAGCTTCAAAATAGACTAAATAGGTGTTTTAACGGAATGGGGGTCGTGTTTTAAATTAAAAAAAATGGTGTCCCGACACCGGTCTGTAGTCACATATGCGACCGCATAATGGTTATGCGGTCCGCAAAGTGACCGCAGAAATGGCCCTCAGGGGCCTAAACTTTCGGCTCAGGTATGCGACCAGTATGCGGTCCGCATACTTGTTCTGCGGTCGCATAATGCACCGCAGAACTCCCTCCGCAGAAACCCAAGAGGAATTATGCGACTAATATACGGTTCGCATATCGATTATGCGGTCGCATAATCGACCGCAAAACTGACCTCAAGTTGGCCAAACTTACTGCTTCACTCTGCGGCCATTATGTGGCCCGTAGAGTGATTATGCGGCCGCATAATGGGTCGCAGAAACGCTTTTTTCTGCGAAACATTTTCCTCTAAGTCCGTAGGGTACTGTTCAATCTAACAAGTCCGAACCGCGACGAGAATCTATCTTGGCGCCATGAAACCCTGAGTTTTTGGTTAAAATTTTTACGGGTCCTTACATCCTCCCCCACTTAAGATCATTCATCCTCGAATGAGGATCAAGGTTCACTTAATACAGCTTCAGTTATGCCATATACCATCAGCCCCAAATTTGCCTAACTTCCTAATTTTCTGAATATTTCGCCAGAGTTTCCTTTATATTTAGGCCTATCCACCTGTCAGACAGCCCCCGAAGCACACCTTAGCAACATATATAGAATTAAATGACACAACAAAATGCAAAATAACACCAACCAAAGCCTCATGGGGGACATATAACTAGAAATAAGTGTCTTTATATTAGCCGAACAAGTGATACAACTTTAGGGGCAACAACTTCATTGAACTATTACATGGCTATTCAAACAAATGAGGGTACTTTTCTTTCATTTCATTCTCGGCTTCCCAAGTAGCTTCTTCGACTTGTTGGTTTCGCCATAACACCTTCACGGATGCAATTTCTTTGTTTCTCAACTTTCGAACCTGCCTATCAAGAATAGCAACCGGAATTTCTTCATATGACAATTCTTCACTAACCTCGATGGTCCCAATCGGCACAATAGCGGACGGATCTCCAACTACCTTCTTCAACATGGACACATCGAATACCGGGTGTACTAATGACATCTCAGGTGGTAGTTTAAGCTTGTACGCCACCTGACCTATCCTTTGAATGATTCTATACGGCCCGACATACCTTGGACTTAATTTCCCTTTCTTTCCAAACCGCATGATCCCTTTCATGGGAGATACCTTCAAGAACACCCAATCATCTTCTTTGAACTCTAAGTCTCTACGGCGAACATCCGAGTAGGATTTTTGACGACTCTGAGCAGTTTTCAACCGCTCTTTTATGATCTTAACCTTTTCCATAGCCTGATGCACAAGGTCTGGTCCTATTAGTTCAGGTTCTCCAACCTCGAACCACCCAATCGACGATCTACATCTTCTACCATACAAGGCCTCAAACGGCGCCATCTGAATACAAGCATGGAAGCTGTTGTTATAAGCAAATTCTATGAGCGGCAAATGGTCATCCCAGCTACCCTTGAAGTCAAGCATACACGCACGCAACATGTCCTCAAGCGTCTGAATAGTCCGCTCTGCTTGCCCGTCAGTTTGTGGATGGAAGGCCATGCTAAGATTTACCTGCGTACCCAAACCTTGCTGAATTTTCTTCCAGAAATTATCTGTGAATTGGACCCCTCGATCGGAAATGATGGAAACTGGAGTGCCATGAAGCCTGACTATTTCCTTGATATACAATTGAGCATATTGTTCCGTAGTGTCGGTGGATTTAACTGGCAAAAAGTGCGCTGATTTTGTGAGTCGATCTACGATCACCCAAATTGAGTCAAACTTACGCGGAGTGCATGGTAACCCTACCATAAAATCCATATTGATCATTTTCCATTTCCACACTGGAATTTCTATACTCTATGCTAACCCACCGGGCCTTTGATGCTTGGCCTTCACCTGTTGACAGTTTGAACATTTTCCCACAAAGTCCGCCACACCCCTCTTCATGTCATTCCACCAGTAAACTTCCTTGAGATCATGATACATTTTTGTAGAGCACTGATGCACGGAATATCTAGAAGTATGAGCTTCTGCCATGATTCTTTCCCGAAGAACATCTACATTTGGAACACATAGTCGTCCTTGGTACCGTAATGTACCGTCATCCATGCCAAGAGAAAAAGCCGTAGTCTTATGTTTATGAATCCCTTCCTTCAGTTGCACCAACACTGGATCACTGTATTGCTTCTCCTTGACCTCCGTCACAAGCGATGATTCCGCCCTATTCCGCACAATCACTCCCCCTTCACTAGAGTCTGTAAGACAAACTCCCAAACCAGCCAACTGGTGAACCTCCCGGGCCAATAGCCTTTGACATGCCTCCAAGTGACCCAAACTACCCATAGATTTCCGACTAAGAGCATCCGCCACCACATTAGCCTTCCCCGAATGATACAAAATGTCGATGTAATAATCTTTGAGCAACTCAAGCTACCTTCTCTACCTTAAGTTCAATTCCTTCTGCTTGAAAATGTATTGGAAACTTTTGTGGTCCATGAATACATCTACATGGACTCTATACAAATAATGACGCCAAATTTTTAATGCAAAAACCACTGCCACAAGCTCTAAGTCATGAGTTGGATTGTTCTTTCATGATTCTTAAGTTGCCTTGAAGCATACGCTTTAACCTTACCATGTTGCATTAATACACACCCAAGACCGATCCTTTAAGCATCGCAATACACCACAAACCCCTCAGTACCCTCTGGCAGGGTTGACCAGTGCTGAAGTCAATCTTGATTTCAATTCCTGAAAGCTTTTTTCACAAGCATCGTACCACTGGAACTTAATCGCCTTCTGCGTCAATTTAGTCAATGGAGAGGCAAGAGTAGAGAACCCCTCCATGAACCTCCTATAATACCCGGCCAAACCCAAGAAACTGCGAATCTCCGTTGGAGTAGCAGGTCTAGGCCAATCTTTCACCGCCACAATCTTTGGAGGATCAACCTTAATTCCTTCTCCAGAGACGACATGACCCAGGAATGTAATAGATTCAAGCCAAAATTCACATTTCGAGAACTTTGCATACAATTGGTGTTGATGAAGAGTCTGTAGAACTGCCCTGAGGTGGTCGGCGTGATCCTCTCAACTTCGTGAATATACAAGGATGTCGTCAATGAATACTATCACAAAAGAGTCAAGAAACGACCTAAAGACTCGATTCATAAGATCCATGAAAGATGCCGGGGCATTTGTTAGCCCGAAAGACATTACCAAAAATTCAAAGTGCCCATACCGGGTTCTGAAAGCTGTTTTCGGAATATCCTGCTCCTTTACCTTCAATTGATGGTACCCGGACTGCAAATCAATTTTGGAGAAGAACTTAGCACCTTGTAATTGGTCAAACAAATCATCTATTCTAGGCTATGGGTATTTGTTTTTGATTGTGACTTTGTTGAGTTGCCGGTAATCAATACACATCCGCACCGATCCATCTTTCTTTCTGACAAAGAGAACCGGTGCGCCCCAAGGTGACACACTCGGTCGGATGAAACCTTTCTCTAGCCAATCCCTCAGTTGTTCCTTTAGCTCTTTTAATTCTGCCGGCGCCATTATATAAGGTTAAATACATATAGGCTGCGTGCCTGGTATCATATCAATCCCAAAATCAATCTCCCTGTCTGAAGGTATTCCAGGGAGCTCATCCGTAAAGACATTGGGGAAATCATTCACAATTGGTACATATTCAAGGGTAGGCACCTCAGCAGTGGTGTCCGTCACTCGGACCAAATGACAAATATACCCCTTCCTGATCATCTTTGTGGCCTTAAGGTAAGAAATAAACCTACCTTTTGGCATAACATTATTCCCCTCCCACTCAACAGTTGGCTCTTTAGGAAACTGAAGCCTCATAATTCTGGTCCGACAGTGAAGTTTGGCAAAACATGAATAGAGCCAATCCATTCCCATTATTACATCAAAATCAATCATCCCTAGTTCAATAAGATCGGCCATGGTATCCCGACCACGCACCGTGACAACACAATCCCTATAAATCCGTGCGGCCATAATAGACTCGCCAACCAGAGTAGATACAGAGAACGACTCATGAAGCTGTTCCGGTTCTATCCCAAAGCTCGTAGCAACATAAGGATTAACATAGGACAAAGAAGATCCGGGATCAATAAGGGCATACACACCATGAGATTGGAACAGTCAATATAACTGTGATAACATCTGGGGAAGCCTCTGCACTCTGTCGACCACTCATAGCATAAAATCGGCTAGGTCCTCCCGAACTATGTGCACCACCCCTAGCTGTACCATGCCCTACGGGTGCTGAAGAGCCTCGAGCTGGAGGGTGTGCTGAAGATGTGGCAGCTGTAGGACTGGATGACTGAGCTGTGCCCCTGCCTGCACCCTGACGGGATGCATGACACTCCCTCTGAATATGGCCTCTCATTCCTAATCCGTAATATACTGGCATGTCCAGTTAGCAGACTCCCGAATGTATCCTCCCACACTTAGGGCATGGGGCCCTCTGCTGCTACTGGAATCTCCCTCCTAATCGGCCCTGATGGTGGGACCCCCTACTGCCCTGACCGGGCCTAAAGCGACTCCCCTGCTGCTGGCCATGCCATGATGGCGGGGCACTAGCTGAAGACTGAGCATAAGACTGGGATGGCCCTGATGATCCTCCCCGAAAAGCTGATCTCCCACCTCCAAATGAATCCCCAAGGTTGCCCGCTGATCGGGCCCTACTACTACTTTCCCATTCCATCCTGAGCTTTAACTTTCGAGCCTCCGTAGCTTAGGCAAATGCCACCATCCTTCCATAGTTCATGTCAGAATTTAGAGCAGCTATGGCAGCCTCATTAATAACCAAAAGGCTAAGGCCCTGCATAAATCGACACACACTTGCCTCCATAGTCGGCATCATATGAACAGCATACTTCGACAGGCACACGAACTCCATGTGATACTCCCACACATTCCTACTACCCTGTTTAAGGGTCTAAAACTCCACAGCACGGTCTGCCATAGTCTTGGCAGACAAGAAATGGTCTATGAAGGCATCCGTGAACTCATTCCATCTCGCCGGAGGGCTACCCTCCTCACGGGAATCTTTCCACATCTCAAACCAGGAATATGCCACCCCTTTCAGACGATAAGAGGCCAACTCTATTCCCTCTACTTCAGTAGCATGCATAACTCGGAGAGTCTTATGCATCTCATTAATGAAATCTTGAGGGTCTGCCCCGGGATCAGTACCTGTGAACACTGGAGGGTCTAACTGAAGGAATGTGTTTACCCTGGAACCAGAAGAATCCTCTTGCGAGCTAAATAAGGTGGGTGCAACATTTGACCTCTGGGCCTGAGAAGCTACTAACATGAGTCAGCATCTGAATAGCTCCCCTAAGATTCCCATCAGATATACCGGGACCTAGAGCTGGGGCTGGAGGTGGAACAGGTATATCGACGGGAGGGATTGTGGCACCCTCCGTGGGTGCAGGAACTGGGGTAGTCTGTTCTGGAGTAGACGAATCAGGCAATGTGATAGTAGGGGGATTATCCTCACCCGCATTATCAAATAAGGGATCAACAGCCACTCCTGGAGTGGCATTGGCTTCTTGGCCAATTCTCGCTCTCTTCTTAGGTGCCATTTACTGAAATTTAGAACAATGCACGAGTTAGGGGAAAACAACCTCATGTTCCGCTCTATCGCATGATATAGAACAACAATGAAGGGTATCATTCATAAATGTCCAAGTAGCCCCCTAATTATAGACGTGGTCGACAACACACCGATAAGAAAGGCTCTACTAGACACGGCTCCGAGAAATCCTAGGACACTTTAAAACCTTAGGCTCTGATACCAAGTTTTTCAAGCCCCAACCTTGGGGAGCATGACCGGCGCTCAACCGAGTGAACTCGGTTGAGCAAGCCTATTAAACCTTTCCTACCCGACTCATTCATAATCCAAAACGGGATCGCATCACCATTTGTAAAACAGGGGAGAGATCAATTATAAAAATATATAAACGTTGCTAGTTCATTTTTCCTTATATACATTATTTCATAGTTGAGTTCCCAAAATACAACTCGATCCAATGAACACCCCAACATACATACATGACCCGTATAAACGTCTATGGAGCCTCTAAGAGTACAAAAGAGTAACATGACAATGCCGGCAACAAGGCCCCGGCTATACCTCAAAATATGAAAACTTATACAAAAGAAGGACTACATGACCCCTGGGAGAAATGGGGCTCACCAAGACTGCTGTGAGGAGAGAAAGGGAGCACCACCTATCTGCGATTGGCACTATCTGCGATGGAACCACCTACATCCATTCAAAGATGTAGCGCCCCCGGCAAAATGGACGTTAGTACTGTCGAATAGTACTAGTATGTAAGGCAAACACCAATATTAGTAGAATGAACAATGAAACAAGAAGAAGGCAGTCATAATAATCAATAAGTACTTCATAGAAATACAAAGAAACACCAAGTAAGGATCACATAGTTTCCAATTCAATCTTTCCATCTTCTTAGATTAATAATCTTTAGTGCAAAAGCCACAACTCACAATGCCACCGTGTTTTTACACAGAGTCCGGTCTCGGCCCGACTGGCTAAGCCATCTCAAGTGAAACATATCCATATCCACAATGTAAATCAATAATTCCAACACAAATACCACTATGTTTACATCATGGCATCCGATCTAGGCCCGATCTGTTAAGCCATCTCACTTGAGACATAACCTCTTTAAATTGTTCACTAAATTCACATTTCTTTCCCATATTTCATTACATGGCACAAACAGCCTCATTTATTAAGTAGTTCTTGGCACTTGGGAACATTTTACAATTCAAGTCTTTTACCTTTTTTTCCGTTCAAATAACATCATCACATAGGGCATTGCACACATAAGGGAAGGAGCTTGGAAACAACATAATTACGTTCTCAAATAGCATGATGACATGCTAACCATCTAAAACAATTAGGGAGCATGAATCTTTCAATCCAACACACTAAGGCAAACAATTCTAGTATGATCAAGTTAGGACATACACCCATCATTCGGACACCAGGAGTTCGATTCTAGGAAGAAGAGAGTTAGCCATACATACCTCAATGTGCTTCTTTAGACTTTACAATTTTCCTGAACCCTTAGCAACCACAATATATTTTAGCAATATATAAATTGAACCTAGAATTAGGAAAACGTTCATGGTTCTATCTCAATTTTTCCCCACACTCTTTATCACACATGCATGCAAGATAAACCACCCTCATACCCATGAAGTATCACCTTAGTACCCCATTATAGCTATGTTTGAAATTAAGAGCTGGGGTGATGAAGCCTTATCTTTTAGGATAAAGAATTTGGTGCTCTTCTTGAATATTTCCAAGATTTGAGTGATGGTTGAAGATTAATTGATAAAAATTAGGTCCTCACTCTAGAACCCTCTCTCTCTCTCACTCTAGAAATATCAGAAATGAGCTTCAAAATAGACTAAATGGGTGTTTTAACGGAATGGGGGTCGGGTTTTAATTTAAGAAAAATGGTGTCCCGACATAGGTCTGCGGTCGCATATGCGACCACATAATGGTTATGCGGTCTGTAAAGTGACCGCAGAAATGGCCCTCAGGGGCCTAAACTTTTGGCTCAGGTATGCGACCAGTATGCGGTCTGCATACTTGTTCTGCGGTCGCATAATGCACCGCAGAACTCCCTCCACATAAACCCAAGAGGAATTATGCGACCGATATGCGGTCCGCATATCGATTATGCGATCACATAATCGACCGCAAAACTCACCTCAAGTTGGCCAAACTTACGGCTTCACTCTGCAGCATTATGCGGCCGCATAATGGGCCGCAAAAATGCTTTCTTCTGCGAAACATTTTCCTCTAAGTCCATAGGGTACTGTTCAATCCAACAAGTCTGAACCGCGGCTCGCAAGCTAGCCACTAAACGTACTCATACTCTTAATCTTGATATAATTATTATTTATTGTTTTGATTTATCAAAAGACAAGATTCTTTTGTGGGTCAATATGCCTGGTAAATTGAACAACGATGATATACATTGGCAAAGTGATAGTTAGTTGATAGAAACAATGTCCCAGTCTAGAGATTGATGATAGACCTTTATAAAGGATTATAAGTTTTCATGTGTAAATCCTACATGTGGATTTTGTATCCGTCACATGAAATAAGTTAAGAAAAAGCATAAAGGAAATAATCAATGAATTAAATTGTCAGTAATTTAATTTATTTGATTAGTATTTGAATCTTAACATGTGGAGTTAAATAAGGTTTAATTAAAGAATTTTGAAATTGAACTGAGGAGTGCAGTTATGATTTTTAGTGAAATAATTCGTAATTTATTATAGTTGTATTTATTTCAATATTTCAAATTAAGTCCATAATAGGAAGCCCCATTAATTAAATATTGCGGTCCCTGTTGTGCCTAAATAATTAGGAATTAAATGAAATTCTATTTCTTTGTGGAAAAGGAAGACCCAACATGATTAGGAAAATGTTTTAAACGATAAAAACCTATGGCTATATAAAGGGGTCTTATTCCATAAGGAGACTATAATTTTTACTATAGGGTTTTCCTAGGAGAAATTCGCACACACGAATTTTACTAATTCCGGCTATTATTTGGGTCACACAGCAGAAGACTGTGCAACTGGAGGATAATCTCACAGACTGTTTTTTCTCTTACTTGGAGGCTCTTTTCACCACCGCAGTCACGTTTCAAGAGACAAATACCAATTTCATATTTGATTAAAATTCGTAATTATGTGTTGTCTATATTACATGCAAGTAATCCTGGCTATTTGCTTCCACCGTTTATATACCTGTTGTCCATCACTATTATTACATTTAGAGAACGTCAAATGTCAGGTCTCACATGAGATTGAATAAGGTAAATTCACCTAGATCTAAATTGAATATGCCAAAAAATTAACCAATCATTAAGAAGATACAAAAATTTCGAAGTATAATGTCAAAACGCCCAAGAACCCTTTATACAACGATCATAAACAAATATTTACGGTTTTCTCTCCGTTTTAATCTTGAATTTAAATTTGACATATCAGTTAAAACTGAAAGTGTGTTCACCCTAAAAAATGGATAACAATTAAATTTATATGTGATTTTAAGGATATGTGGATTAATTAAATACGAGTGACTAACAACGTTAGATTAAACAAATGAAAAATGCAACATATGACCAAACCAATGATAAGGGTGATTCTGAGCTCGGTTGATCGCTCGATGAAGAACCTGCCCTCGATTCCAAGCTTATACTTATGAATAATTTAAGAATAAGAATAAGAAATTTGAACAATAAAAATTGAAATAAATTTCCTTGATATGCGTGTTATAATGTCTCCCATGAATAACAATCTTTTCCCTTTATATAGTAGGGGAGTTTTACCCTAAGTACAATTCTATGAAAGGTAAAAATCTTCCGTTTTGCTAATCACTGATTTTTTTCCGATACGGGCCGAAATTCACACCGTGATATCCATTTAGGCACGGATATCACAACCCTTTGTTAGTCATGTGTAGCTATTTGGTAATGCTTTCCGATGTCTAAATCCTTAAATCGGACCCGGAAGATATGGCCCCGATATCACCGAGGGCAGCTGTTTTGACCGAGCCTCGATACGAGGGGCTCCCCGCTCTGATTCCGATCTATTACGGTCACGTTCCTGCTCTCCGTTTAGCTCACAGTGAAGTCGAGTCATGCAGTGGGCTTGGTTTTAAACGTATACAGATAGTCCCTTTGTTTCTAAGAGAGTAGGCTTTGCCAAAATGATGGGAAACAACAGATGACTCGGCCGGTATACCGAAACGTCCCTTCAATTGCGTCGTTATGACTTTGGACATATGTCGCTCACCGGTAGGTTGCCTCCGAATGCGAAGCGTCGGCTGTTTCCCTATAAAAGCCTCCTTCCTTTGTCCTTTTTCTCCTTTCCGATCAAACTTGGGCCAGCAATGTCAAGCCCCAACATCGGGGAGCATGACCAGCGCTTAATCGAGTGAACTTGGTCAAGCAAGCCTATTAAACCTTTCCTACCCGACTCATTCATAATCCAAAACGGGATCGCATCACCATTTGTAAAACAGGGGAGAGATCAATTATAAAAATATATAAACGTTCAGTTATATAAATATATAAACGTTGCTAGTTCATTTTTCCTTATATACATTATGTCATAGTTGAGTTCCCAAAATACAACTCGATCCAACGACCACCCCAACATACATACATGACCCACATAAACGTACAAAAGAGCAACATGACAATGCCGGCAACAAGGCCCCGACTATACCTCAAAATATGAAAACTTATACAAAAGAAGAACTACATGACCCCTGGGAGAAATAGGGCTCACCAAGACTGCTGTGAGGAGAGAAAGGGAGCACTACCTATCTGCGATCGGCACTATCTGCGATGGAACCACCTACATCCATTCAAAGAAGTAGCACCCCCGGCAAAAGGGACGTTAGTACTGTCGAATAGTACTAGTGTGTAAGGCAAACACAAATCTTAGTAGAATGAACAGTGAAACAAGGAGAAGGCAGTCATAATAATCAACAAGTACTTCATAGAAATACAAAGAAACACCAAGTAAGGATCACATAGTTTCCAATTCAATCTTTCCATCTTTTTAGATTAATAATCTTTAGTGCCAAAGCCACAACTCACAATGCCACCATATTTTTACACGGAGTCCGGTCTCGGCCCGACCGGCTAAGCCATCTCAAGTGAGACATATCCATATCCACAATGTAAATCAATAATTCCAACACTAATGCCACCATGTGTACAGCATGATGTCCGATCACGGCCCGATCGGCTAAGCCATCTCACTTGAGACATAACCTCTTTCAATTGTTCACTAAATTCACATTTCATTCCCATCTTTCGTTACATGGCACAAACAACCTCATTTATTAAGTAGTTCTTGGCACTTGGGAACATTTTACAATTCAAGTCTTTTCCCTTTTTATCCGTTCAAATAACATCATCACATAAGGCATTGCACACATAAGGGAAGGAGATTGGAAACAACATAATTAGGTTCTCAAATAGCATGATGACATGGTAACCATCTAAAACAATTAGGGAACATGAATCTTTCAATCCAACACACTAAGGCAAACAATTCTAGTATGATCAAGTTAGGACATACACCCATCATTCGGACACCAAGAGTTCGATTCTAGGAAGAAGAGAGTTAGCCATACATACCTCAATTGCGCTTCTCTAGACTCTACAATTATCCGGAACCCTTAGCAACCACAATCTATTTTAGCAATATACAAATTGAACCCAGAATTAGGAAAACGTTCATGGTTCTAGCTCACTTTTTCCCCACACTCTTTATCACACATGAATGTAAGATAAACCACCCTCATACCCATGAAGTATCACCCTAGTACCCCATTATTGCTATGTTTGAAATTAAGAGCTGGGGTGATGAAACCTTACCTTTTAGGATGAAGAATTTGGTGCTCTTCTTGAATATTTCCAAGCTTTGAGTGATGGTTGAAGATTAATTGATGAAAATTAGGTCCTCCCTCTAGAACCCTCTCTCTCTCACTCTAGAAATATCAGAAATGAGCTTCAAAATAGACTAAATGGGTGTTTTAACGGAATGGGGGTCGGGTTTTAAATTAAGAAAAATGGTGCCCCGACACAAGTCTGCGGTCGCATATGCGACCGCATAATGGTTATGCAGTCCGCAAAGTGACCACAGAAATGGCCCTCAGGGGTGTAAACTTTCGGCTCAGGTATGCGACCAGTATGCGGTCCGCATACTTGTTCTGCTGTCACATAATGCACCGCAGAACTCCTTCCGCAGAAACCCAAGCGGAATTATGCGACCGATATGCGCTCCGCATATCGATTATGCGGTCGCATAATCGACCGCAAAACTGACCTCAAGTTGGCCAAACTTACTGCTTCACTCTGTGACCATTATGCGGTCCGCAGAGTGATTATGCGGCCGCATAATGGGCCGCAAAAATGCTTTCTTCTGCGAAACATTTTCCTCTAAGTCCTTAGGGTACTGTTCAATCCAACAAGTCCGAACCGCAGCGAGCTTGCTCGCTGCGAAGAATTTCTACTATAATAACACAGGAATCTATCTTGGCGCCACGAAACCCCGAGTTTTTGGTTAAACATTTTACGGGTCCTTACAAGCAAGGCCCCCTTCTCAAGTATTGACGAAGACCGAGATGGGGGTTGGCAGGGATGCATTTTTCGAGTGAAGACCGAGGATTTGATCCCCTCAAAATACATACTGCTCCCTAAGATATGGAATGCGTCTCATGAGTGAAACTCCTTGTTTCAACAACAAATTTCTTTTTCTTATTTCATTTATATCTTCTCGTTAATGCTTATGGCTGTGCAGCTATTGCCAGGCTTTCGAATGCAGTCCCCCGATTAAAGGAGTGGATCGAGGGCATCTATACTTAGATGTCGTACTTCGAGCGCACATGGATCAGACTATCAAAGGGCCGATGGGAGGCCCGTTCTCACGGTAATGCCTCTTTCTGAGTATCCAACACTATATCTACACCTTTCATTTTGCTAACTCCTCTTCCCTCTTTGTTGTTGCTGGTTTGCCTAAGACCACTGAACTTAGGCATTCGGAAGGGGATGAAGATGTGCCCCGGTCCGTTGATCCCTCCATTGATTCCACGGAGGGAAAAAGGAAGAGGAAATGAAATCCCTCAGGCTCCCCGAGCTTTGAGATGAAAAAACCGAAGAAGTGGGTGCTCCGCAATCCCAGGAGGGGCTCCGGTTCCCGAGCGCCAGCCTCCGACTCCCTCCTCCAACTTAGGGATGATCCGGAGGATGAATCTATCTTCGTAACCCATGGGACATCCTAATGGGGATTGGGATGCATCCGAGGGGGAGACTCGTCAGATCGACCCCTCTCAAACTTAAACAACTGACGTGGATACCCGGGGTGAAACTTCCCAGGATGCCGGTTCTGCTCCAAAGGAAGCACCCGACGTAATTGATATTTTGGGGACACCCTCCTACACTGAGTCTATGCTCGAGGAGGCCCAAGCGAGGAAGGAGAAATCTAACGAGGGGGGCCAGGGTGTAGAAGGTCCCCTTCATGCTTTTTTCGACGGTGTGGACTCATTCGCTTTGGAGGACTTTTCTGGGCTGGACGACCTGGAAGTCCTGAAAAAAGACATTTCCTCAGAAGCTGGTGGGCCGAGCTTAAGTCCGAAATTGGTCAATCAGTTCCACGCTCCGAGCACGGACCCTGGTCACAAAAGTTCGATTGTACTGACCGTCCCAGAGGTTGCCCGGGTTTTGTCCGATTATGTGGGGGTATCTAGCTACCTCCGATTCCTGATGACCTAGGAAGACCAGGCGAAGATAAATGCGGTGAACGTTCCGTGCCTTTTCAATAAGGCGCAGCAAGCCCTGAACCAGGTAAGGCATCGTTCCCTTCTATCTATGTATAATTATTTGTGTTTGACGTTCCTTACGTTTTCTTTGCTTTTTTGCAGGCCTCGATACTTTACCCCGAGATTTTCCTTCGAGCTCGAGATCAAGGAGCTTGCCCAGAAAAAGGACATGTACAAGCTTCTTAACGAGCAGCGGGAAATGGTCGCCAAGAACCTCTAGGCCGAGATGGATGCGGCTCAGAAGGAGTATGCCGACTTGGTGGAAAAGGTAAAGGTTTTAGAAGTTATAAACGAAGGTTCAGTCATAGAGGCTAACAACAATACTTCGCAGGTTCAGCAAAAGATCGACCAGATCGACCAACTTTGCAAGGAGATAGATGAGATCCAAGTGATGGTTGATGGGTGGAAAAACAAGATGGACCTGTTGGCCTCGAAGAAGGAAATCGCCCAGACACAACTGGCATTGGTAGAGGTTAAACTCCGAGTAGCAAAAGAAAAAGCCGACAAGCGTTCCCAGTTGAATGATGAACTCCGATCATAATTAAGCTCGGCTCTGGCAGAGCGGGACACCCTCGGTAACAAATGTGAAGCTATAAAGTGATAGCTACGTACAACCTCCGCCGATGTTGAAGAGATGGTTGCCCAGTATAGGGCTGATGTCGAAGCAGCTGAGGCTCGCTTGAAGACTACTGCTGAGTACGTGAGGCGGCTATCCCAGAGGGAGACCCTCGAGGAGATCCATGCTCGAGGCTTTGATTTGTTGGCCTAGATTGAGGAGGCGAAAAGACTTGAGGTCGAGGACAAGAAGCTAGTTGAACCCGTAGATGAAGAAGGCTCCGAGGGCTCTAAAGAACCCGAAGGCCCCGACAGCCCTGGTGACGAGTCGGGTTCTGGTGAAGATCAGGCGTAGATGCCTTAGGATAATTTTTTTTTCTTTTTGCATCCTGTACATATATTTTGTTGAGGCCGTTTTTGTTGGGCCTTTGTAAAGATATTTCGGAATATAAAATATTTCCCTTTTGTCAATGTGCATGTCTATTATCTTAGCATCTTTTTATGATTGCAAATATTTCTAATTCCTTAGCATATAATCAAACGTAGTAATAAGTCGCTTTTCGGAGGTCCGAACAAGACTTGTCCTTGATGCAATTTTTGCTCAAACTTGTGTAAGCTCGGAGTGAACGAAAAATTTCCCAAGATGCTTCTTTAAATGTTGTTAGACTGTATCTTTGCCGAGGGTAATCTTTGCACATGTTTAGAGATTTGTTGAAGGCCTTATGTTTTGATTACGGGCTTCGGACGTCTCCGAACAGTTTTTAGGGTGGCAGTAGCCTTTTAGGTTTGGGAACTGCCTAATAGGTTTTGTGCCTCCGGGTTTCAACAACCCGAGCCACCCGAGCTCATCTCAAATGGCAGTCCCCGACTGGGGGTAGCCCTTTGGGCTGGGATAAGGGTGGCCCTTGGGCTCGATAGTTCCCGTGTAGGAATAGCCTTTAGGCTCGATACTTTTAAGAAGAAGAAAATGTTCGTTAGCAAGGTAGAAGCTTTCTTTCATTTCTCTGTGTAGTGTACAAAATTATAAGCGTGTAAAACCTCGTATTATGTCCTAAGTGACCTACGCGGGCACGGTTCATTTGACCATTTGGACCTTACAATAAATCCTAACCACCGAGCCTAGACTGTTCGAGCATAGAGTATCTTTCCTTGCTAAAAATAATGACCCGAGGGTGATGGTCCTCAGTATTCGAGGTCGATCTTCGAGTGGTCTCGGATACTGTTGAAAAGACTATTGACTCCGATTTAAAACCGGTCTTCGACTCTAATTTTGTCCCAGCTTCCCTTCGTTTGGGTTTCAGGTGTTCAGTGTTACACTTCTTAACACCAAGTCCCCGATATTGAAGTGTCAGAGGTTGGCTCTCCTGTTATAATATCTTTCTATCCGCTGCTTCTTGGCGGCCAATCGGACTAGGGTGGCCTCGCGCCTCTCGTTCAGCAGTTCCAGGATCGTGCTCATGGCCTCACCGTTTGATTCTTCGGTTTTATATCGGAACTTGAGGATTGGTTCTCCCTCCTCAACCGGTATTAGTGCTTCGGCACCGTAGTCCAACGAAAATGGAGTGGCCCCGGTACTGGATTTTTTAGGTCGTGTGGTATGCCCACAAGGCTTCAGGCAGAATTTCTTTCCATTTTCCTTTAGCACCAGTCAGTCAACCTTTTTCTTAAGGTTTTGAAGAATGGTTTTGTTCGTTGAATCTGCCCGTCCGTTCCCACTGGGGTGATAGGGTGTAGACAATATCTTTTTGAACTTATGGTCCTCGAAAAATTTGCTTAGCTTGCTGCCGATGAAATGCTTCCTGTTATCATATACTATCTCGACCGGTATACCGAACTGGCATATTATGTGGTCCCAAATGAAGTCAGTGACTTCTTTTTCCCGGACCTTCTCGAACGCTTGATCATCGACCCATTTAGAGAAATAAAAATCATAAATAGTATAAATTAAGCCTTACCGAGTGCCCATGGTAGGGGACCGACGATGTCCATTCCCAATTTCATGAACGGCCAAGGTTATAGGAACGAATTTAGTAGCTCCCCGGGTTGATGGATCATTGGTGCATGCCTCTAACAACAGTCGCATCTCCGCACAAAGTCCTTTACATCTTTCTCCATGTCGATCCAGTAATAGCTGGCTATGATTATCTTGCACCCAAAGATTCTTCCCCCGAATGGTTTTCGCATGTGTATTCGTGAACTTCAATTAAAATATTTTGGTGTCGCTCGGCCCCAAGCATATGGCAAATGGGCCATCGAACGTTCTTCTGAATAGAGTACCTTCGGACATGCTAAACCTGGATGCCTTCATGCACAAAGCTCTCAATTCTTTAGGATCTGAGGCCAACTTCCCAGTGTTTGAGTAAACTATATACTTGTTTCTTGTCACGCCCCAAACTCGAGGAGCGCAGCCGGTGCTCAACCGAGTAAACCCAGTCGAGCAAGCTTATGTTACATCAACCTTTCATCATAACTCATGCATGATTTATCAAAACATAATTAAATCATGACTTTCATATTTGAATACATTTGGCTCAATGGCTCGTAAATATTTCTTTTTTTTTTTCTCACTCTCGTGATGGTTACATAGCTTCATAAATATCAGTGAACATAAATACATGACAAAACTAAAAAACATAAGTACATGACCCACAATGTACATGGAGCTTCTATGACAATAGATACCTAAGTACATAAAACCAACTAGACTCGAGTGCCCACTAGAATTGTAGCGGGCTCACCAAATCAGCGGAAAAGAGTGTACTGCTATCACTGATCAATGCCACCTGCTGTAGAACAACCTGCATCCATTAAAGATGCAGCGCCCCTGGCAAAAGGGACGTTAGTACTGTCGAATAGCACTAGTATGTATAGATAGAAATCCTCTTTCAAAATAGAATGCCCATATGATTTATACGCGGAACACATAGTATAATATAATTGAAAGAACCTATACAAACAAGGACAACGAAAGTGGCACCTATTGTCTGCATTAATAATGTGTCTCATTAGACCGTCCGTATCCTTATCTTAACTTACACCTATACATTTCATAGACCGTCATTAATGTTCACATGTCATATTAAACACTTATGTCTTTCATAGACCGTTCATAGGATTCACATATACCATGCAATACACATGTGCGTTTCATATACTGTTCATAGTGTTTACATACATAATACACTTGTACGTTTCATAGTCCGTTCATAGGATTCACATATACCATACAATACACATGTGCGTTTTATAGACCGTTCACAGTGTTTACATACACAATACACCTGTACGTTTCATAGACCGTTCCTAGGATTCACATATACCATACAATACACTTGTGCGTTTCATAGGCCGTTCACAGTGTTTACATACACAATACACCTGTGCGTTTCATAGACCGTTCACAATGTTTACTTACATAATACACCTGTGCGTTTCATAGACCATTCACAGTATTTCATAACAAAATATACCTATGCGTTTCATAGACCGTCCACGGGATTTCATAACACAATATACCTATGCGTTTCATTGACCATCCATAGGGTTTCATAACACAATATACCTATGCGTTTCATAGACCGTCCATAGGATTCATAACATAATATACCTATGTGTTTCATAGACCGTCCATAATATTTCATAACACAATCTACCTATGCATTTCATAGACCGTCCACAGGATTTCATAACATAATATACCTATGCGTTTCATAGACCGTCCACAAGATTTCATAACATAATATACCTATGCGTTTCATAGACCGTACACAAGATTTCATAACATTTAACGTCGTAATTACTCACATCTTTGGAATACTTCATGTTCATGCTTATCATGGAGAAACACAACTTATTACATTAGCGCATGCATATTAAATCAATAAGTCGATTTCAATATCACATGGGCCCAATTCCTTTTCTTAAGGTTCATCGTCATTTAACAAAGGACATCTCCCTTCCATCTCATAATTCACTCCCTTGACCTCTTGAGGTCATTATCTAGGTTCATAACTCTTGGATACTTAACAATCAAAGTCATTTACATATATTATTTCAGAAGCATATAACTATAGTTGAAACCATTGGGACATAGAACACTTCGAAATTTTCATTTAGGCAATGATAACATTTCATGTTCATACTATCACTTACTTGTACTTGCCAAGGGTTATCATAGAACATTAAGAGCATTTAGCACATTTAGGAAGATCATAGCTTTTATTCACAAGAACATAGGGGCTTATAACACATTGGAAACAAAAGTACAAATATGTACATCTCATAACCTTTCACACCCTATATCACGTAATTCGTACTTTCAACCACTTACAACATTCTTATTTCATTGGCTCTCTTGGCCATACATATGATTCTTCTTTCATGGCACAATGGCCGTATTTCATATTCCATACTTTCATATCTTTCCTTTCATGGATCATCATCCTAAATATCAACATATACAATATCCCGGAAATCACAACTTTAAGTTTATTAGTAATGAAGACTTTAAACACAAAGGATTTCTTCTTGAATTACTTTTTCCCAAAAGGACAATACACAATTTTCACTCACGAATATGTAAGAATGCAAAACACATTGAAAATACCTACTAATCATATCATTAGCTAAAACAACCATATATGGGCATCACTTGAGTTCATAAGCTTTTAGGAAATTCTATTTTCAAAGTCAATTTTTTTGAATAGTTGAATCAAAGCTCATTTCATAATCTTTCTCACATCGTCTCATTTCATAGGAACCATTGGCCACAAGTATAACTTTCCTTCTTGGTATGTTGGCCACGCTTTATATCCCCAATTCACTTATTTCACTTCCAACAATCTTTATAGGTTATCAACAATAAGACATTTCTAATCAATACTTTAGGTAGACATATGAGCAATTAAGAGTCTTAAGAATATTGAGATTCTCTCACACAATTTGGCATACTATCTTTCACTGAAACACGACTCAAAGCCATAACATTTTAATACGCAACCCATACTTTGAAACTTACGGGAACATTATGGAATTAAATTCCAAGAGAGAAAGTTTAGCCAACATACCTTGATGGAGCTCTTTAGTGCTACTAAAACCACCTACTACTCTTACAACTTCAATCTACATCAACAGAATTCAATTGGACCAATATTAGTAATAAATTCCATAATTTAGGACATTCCTAGTAGGCACGAATCTTTACATCTCTTACCCATAGAATTAGTTCATCCAACTACTGCCATTTACCAACAATTTATCCCACCATCATTCTTAAACAATTCATAACTTCCAACATCACATACATGACCATCCATCCACACCCAACCAACAAAATTCCATCAAATAATCACCTTTCAATCTCTACAATGGATATGTATTTAAATTGGGAAATTATGGCTTCCAATCACCATACCATAAGTTCCAATACTTAATTCATACTTATATTCCCATATTATATCCATACATGTAAGTCTAAGGGTGTAGGATTACATTTTGGAAGAAATATTGCAAAACCCTCCTTTGAGTTCTTGACGAACTTTCTTGAAGATCTATGTATTTTATGGAGGATTGAGTTAGTTTTAGGGTGGAATTTATGGAATGAAACATAACATTAGTAGGGATTACTCACCTTGAAGATGTGGGGAGTTGGAGGTCTTGAGAGAATGGAGGAAAACCCCAAAGTTCGGCCAAGATAAATGGGGTAAAATGAACCCTGAAATGAGTATATAGCATTTCGGGTGCCACATATGGCGCGGGGCACTGCGTATGGTGCTGGTTCCAGTAGCTGAAAGATCCCAGTGCCAGGGATAGCGCCGCACGCTGCCGAAATGGGCATAACCCTCTCATACGATGTCTGAATATGACGATTCTTTTTGTTATGGCTCCGTAGTTGCAATACGGATCTAATGCTTCAATCAAAACTGAATTTGGAGCTCATTTATTTATTGTGATACCACATATACTCGAAGAACCGACATCATTGAAACACTTTTGAAGTCAAAATAATGCGGTTCCACCCCATAGGTCTCCTTTGATACTCGAATACGTTATTCCCGAATACCGTTGTCGCACTTTAAAATCTTAAATCATTAGGAAATTCTAACGGGGCCTTATATTCTCCCCCGCTTAAGATCATTTGTCCTCGAATGAAGATTAGAATCCGCCATAGACACCGAATGTGGCTTAAATCCTCATCCACACACCAATAGTTCCCAATTTTACTAACTTCATAAATTTTCAAAAATTTTGGCAGAGTTTCCCCTGTAAATGGGGCCCATCCATCCGCTAGAGAATCACATAAATCAATCCTTACAACATATAGATAACATCACATTGCACCATATACATGAAAACAACACCAACCATGACTCTCGAAGCTAACTCTATGACATTGCTCACCTTGGTCGTATCCTTGGCTTTTCCTTCTTCCATTACCAGGACATTGGGCACCTCACACATTATTCCTGTTATGTGCGTCATTCCTTTAATCCTTAGGCCTTTCTCATTTCTTAGCACGACGTGCAAACATTCCTTGATATTAACAAGGGAACTCCAAAACTAACTCAGAACCTTAACGAACGATCGAGGATAGAAGAAGGGAAATATTTCCTAAATGTCGTTGTAGCCTCCCTATTATAAGTGTGGCGGGCAACATACCGATAAGAGGGACTCTACTGACACAGCTCCATGTCACCTTAGGATTCCTAAACCATGCTCTGATTCCAAGTTTGTCACGCCCCAAACTCGAGGAGCGCGACCGGCGCTCAACCGAGTGAACCCAGTCGAGCAAGCCTACGTTACATCAACCTTTTATCATAACTCATGCATGATTTATCAAAACATAATTAAATCATGACTTTCATATTTGAATACATTTGGCTCAATGGCCCGTAAATATTTCTTTTTTTTTTCTCTCTCGTGATGGGTACATAGCTTCATAAATATCTATGAACATAAATACATGACGAAACTCAAAAACTTAAGTACATGACCCACAGTGTACATGGAGCTTTTATGACAATAGATACCTATGTACGTAAAACAAACTAGACCCGAAATGAAGTGGGGCTCACCAAATCAGCTGAAAAGAGTGTACTGCTATCACTGATCAATGCCGCCTGCTGAAGAACCACCTGCATCCATTAAAGATGCAGCGCCCCCAGCAAAAGGGACGTTAGTACTGTCGAATAGCACTAGTATGTATAGTTAGAAATCCTCTTTCAAAATAGAATGCCCATATGATCTATACGTGGAACACATAATATAATGTAATTGAAACAACCTGTACAAACAAGGACAACGAAAGTGGCACCTATTGTCTGCATTAATAATGTGTCTCATTAGACCGTCCATATCCCTCTTTTATCTCACACCTATACATTTCATAGACCGTCCTTAATGTTCACATGTCATATTAAACACTTATGTCTTTCATAGACCGTTCATAGGATTCACATATACCATACAATACACATGTGCGTTTCATAGACCGTTCACAGTATTTACATACATAATACACTTGTACGTTTCAAAGACCGTTCATAGGATTCACATATACCATACAATACACATGTGCGTTTCATAGACCGTTCACTGTGTTTACATACACAATACACCTGTACATTTCATAGACAGTACCTAGGATTCACATATACCATACAATACACATGTGCGTTTCATAGGTCGTTCACAGTGTTTACATACATAATACACCTGTGCGTTTCATAGACCGTTCAAAGTGTTTATTTACACAATATACCTGTGCGTTTCATAGACCGTTCACAGTATTTCATAATATAATATACCTATGCGTTTCATAGACCGTCCACAGGATTTCATAACACAATATACCTATGCGTTTCATAGACCGTCCATAGGGTATCATAACACAATATACCTATGCGTTTCATAGACCGTCCATAGGATTTCATAACATAATATACCTATGAGTTTCAAAAACCGTCCACATAATTTTAGAACACAATATACCTATGCGTTTCATACGCCGTCCACAGGATTTCATAACATAATATACATATGCATTTCATAGACCGTCCACAGGATTTCATAGCATAATATACCTATGCGTTTCATAGACCGTCCACAAGATTTCATAACATTTAACGTCATAACTACTCACATCTTTGGAAAACTTCATTTTCAGGCTTATCATGGAGAAACACAACTTATTACATTAGCGCATGCAAGTTAAATCAATAGGTCGATTTCAATGTCATATGGGCCAATTCTTTTTCTTAAGGTTCATCGTCATTTAACAAAGGACATCTCCCTTCCATCTCATAATTCACTCCCTTGACCTCTTGAGGTCATTATCTAGGTTCATGAATCTTGGGGACCTAACAATCAAAGTCATTTACATATATTATTTCAGAAGCATACAACTATAGTTGAAACCATTGGGACATACAACACTTCGAAATTTTCATTTAGGCAACGATAACATTTCATGTTCATACTATCACTTACTTGTACTTGCCATGGGTGATCATAGAACATTAAGATCATTTAGAACATTTAGGAAGATCATAGCCTTTACTCGCAAGAACATAGGGGCTTATAACACATTGGAAACAAAAGTACAAATATGTACATCTCATAACCTTTCACACCCTATATCACGTAATCCGTACTTTCAACCACTTACAACATTATTATTTCATTGGCTCTCTTGGCCATATATATGATTCTTCTTTCATGACACAATGGCCGTATTTCATATTCCACACTTTCATATCTTTCCTTTCATGGATCATCATCCTAAATATCAACATATACAATATCCCGGAAATTACAACTTTAAGTTCATTAGTAATGAAGACATTAAACACAAAGGATTTCTTCTTGAATTACTTTTTCCCAAAAGGACAATACACAATTTCCACTCACGAATATGTAAGAATGCAAAACACATTGAAAATACTTATTAATCATATCATTAGCTAAAACAACCACACATGGGCATCACTTGAGTTCATAAGCTTTTAGGAAATTCTATTTTCAAAGTCAAATTTTTTGAATAGTTGAATCAAAGCTCATTTCATAATCTTTCTCACATCATCTCATTTCATGGGCACCATTGGCCACAAGTATAACTTTCCTCCTTGGTACGTTGGCCACACTTTATATCCCCAATTCACTTATTTCACTTCCAACCATCTTTATAGGTTATCAACAATAAGACATTTCCAATCAATACTTTAGGCAGACATATGAGCAATTAAGAGTCTTAAGAATATTGAGATTCTCTAACACAATTTGCCATACTATCTTTCATTGAAACACGACTCAAAGCCATAACATTTTAATACGCAACCCATACTTTGAAACTTACGGAAACATTATGAAATTCAATTCCAAGAGAGAAAGTTTAGCCAACATACCTCGATGGAGCTCTTTAGTGCTACTAAAACCACCTACTACTCTTACAACTTTAATCTACATCAACATAATTCATTTGCACCAATATTAGTAACAAATTCCATAATTTAGGACATTTAGGCATTTTATGAAATACCTAGTAGGCATGAATCTTTACATCTCTTACCCATAGAATTAGTTTATCCAACCACTACTATTTACCAACAATTTATCCCACCATCATTCTTAAACAATTCATAACTTCCAACATCACATACATGACCATCCATCCACACCTAACCAACAAACTTCCATCAAATAATCACCTTTCAATCTCTACAATGGATATGTATTTAAATTGTTAACTTATTGCTTTCAATCACCATACCATAAGTTCCAATACTTAATTCATACTCATATTCTCATAATATATCCATACATGTAAGTCTAAGGGTGTAGGATTACCTTTTGAAAGAAATCTTGCAAAACCCTCCTTTGAGTTCTTGAAGAACAATCTTGAAGAACTTTCTTGAAGATCTATGTATTTTATGGAGGATTGAGTTAGTTTTAGGGTGGAATTGATGGAATGAAACATAAAATTAGTAGGGATTACTCACCTTGAAGATTGGGGGAGTTAGAGGTCTTGAGAGAATGGAGGAAAACCCCAAAGTTCGGCCAAGAGAAATGGAGTAAAATTTACCCCGAAATGAGTATATTGCGTTTCGGGCCCCACAGGTGGCGTGGGGCGCTGCCTGTGGCGCTGGTTCTAGTAGCTGAAAGTTCCCAGCGCCAGGGAATGGGCATAACTCTCTCATACAATGTCCGAATTCGACGATTCTTTTTGCTATGGTTCCGTAATTTCAATACGGATCTAATGCTTCAATCAAAAATGAATTTGGAGCTCATTTGTTAATTGTGATACCACATATACTCGAAGAAACGACATCGTTGAAACACTTTTGATGTCAAATACTGCAGTTCCACCCCATAGGTCTCCTTTGATACTTGAATACGTTATTCCCGAATACCGTTGTCGCACTTTAAAAATACTAAATCATTAGAAAATTCTAACGGGGCCTTACGTTTCTCCAGTCCCAAGTTAAACTTGGTGAGTTTATCTCGGCATGGCCTTCTTCCACTACTGATTTCATGAGTTGCACGACCGTTCCCGAGCTAAATTCATCGTCATCAACCGATGACCCCCAGTTAGCTAGGGCTTCGGCTTCACTCTTTTGATCCTGAGGCATGTGTTGTTGGGTCCATTCCTTGAATCAAGAAGCAACTTTACCTGTAGTTTATCCAAGTATCTTCACATTCTTTCCTCTTTCACTTCGAATGTCCCATTGACTTAATTCAGCACCAGGAGGGAGTCGCATTTAGCTTCGATCACTTCGGTCCCTAGGCTTTTAGCCAATTCGAGACCTGCAATCATGGCCTTATACTTGGCCTCATTGTTAGTCAATGTCATAGTTCTAATAGATTTCCTAACTACATTACCCGTAGGAGGCTTCAACACAATGCCGAGTCCGGACCCCTTTGCGTTCGAGGCACCATTCGTAAAGAGGGTCTAGATTCTCGAGGAGGTCCCCAAGTTTAACAACAATTCCTTTTTGACTTTAGGTATTAAGGCTGGCATGAAGTCGGCCATGAAGTCTGCCAAAGTTTGAGATTTGATGGTAGTTCGGGGTCGATATACGATATCGTACCCGCTAATTTCCACTGCCCATTTGGCCAATCATCCTGAGAGCTCGGGTTTGTGCATTATGTTCCTCAATGGATAAGTAGTTACGACACATATGAGATGGCATTGAAAATATAGCTTTAAATTCCTAGAGGCGCTTAGCAAGGCGACCGCCAATTTCTCCAGGTGAGGGAACCTTGTTTTGGCCTCACCTAGAGTCTTGCTAACATGGTAAATAAAAAATTGCGTACTTTCCTCTTCTCGGACTAAGACTCCACTTGCCTCTATCTCGGATACCGCCAAGTATAGGTACAACTGCTCGTCCGCCTTCAGAGTATGAAGTAAAGGTTTACTCGAAAGGTACCGTTTGAGTTCTTCCAAGGCTTGCTAGCACTCCGGGTTCCACAAAAAGTTCTTCTTCTTCTTCAATAATGAGAAGAACCTATGGCTCTTATCGTAGGACCATGATATAAACCGACCCAGGGCGGCTATGCGCCTGGTTAACCTCTGAACGGACCTAAAATTTTCCACTATGGTGATCTCTTCTATAGCTTTGATTTTGCTGGGATTGATTTCGATCCCCCGGTTGGACACCATGAATCCAAGGAACTTCCCGGACCTAACCCCGAATGTGCATTTCTCCGGGTTCAGTTTCATAATGTATTTCTTCAGTAAGCTGAAGGTTTCCTGCAAATGTTCCAAATGGTCCGCTGCTCGCAGGGAGTTAACTAATATGTCATCAATTTAAACCTCCATTGTTTTTCCTATTTGTTCTTCAAACATCCGGTTTACTAGGCATTAGTAAGTGGCACCATCATTTTTTAGTCCGAAAGGTATTACGTTATAACAATAGGTGCCGAATTTAGTGATGAAGGAAGTTTTTTCTTGATCGCCAGGGTCCATCCAGATTTGGTTGTACCCGGAATAGGCATCTATAAAGCTGAGTAGCTCGTGTCCGGCCGTTGCATCAATCATGCGTTCGATGTTAGGCAAAGGAAAAGAGTCCTTAGGGCATGAATTGTTCAAGTCTTTGTAATCTACACACATTCTTAATGTATTTCCCTTTGTAGGCACTACCACTATGTTAGATAACCAATCCAGGTAATTAGTTTCCCGAATAGAACCTATTTTAAGGAGTTTGGATACCTCGTCTTTGATGAATGCATGCTTAACTTTGGACTGAGGCCTCCTCTTCTGTTTAACCGGGTGAAACTTCAGATCCAAGCTCAACTTATGAGGAGGTATTTCTGGCGGGATCCCTGTCATGTCAAGATGGGACCAAGCGAAACAATCTATGTTAATTATAAGAAATTCATTGAGTTTTTTCCTGAGCTTGGGAGTTAACCCCGTGCCCAGGTATACATTCTGATCAGGCAAGTGTTCGATCAATATGATTTATTCCAACTTCTCAACTGTTGACTTGGTGGCATCAGAATCGTCAGGGGTGATGAATGACCTGGGAACTGTGTAATCATCATCCTCACATGCTCGTTACTTCTTTGATTCGATCGGGAGAGGTGTCGGTGATTGCTATTTAGTTTCTTCCATCCTAAACGATTATGTATTATTTGATGTCGAGAGGGAAGATATCGAGATCACCTCATAGACCGTGAACATTTCTTTTGCGGCTGGCTGTTCTCCGTAAACTGCTTTGATCCCTCCCGATGTGGGGAACTTCAATGGCTGGTAGAGTGTCGAGGGTATTGCCCTAATGTTGTGAATCCATGGCCTTCCTAATAGAGCATTGTACCTCATATCCCCCTCGATGACGTAGAACTTCATTTCCTGAATGGTTCCGCTAGTGTTCACCGGCAGGGTTATCTCCCCTTTAGTACTTTCACATTCCATGTTGAATCCATTTAAGACCCAGACCGCGGGCACTATTTGGTCTTGTAGACCCAGCTGCTCTACGACCCTCGATCTGATGATGTTGGCCGAGCTACCTCGATCAATCAACACATGCTAAACACAAGATTTATTTATGAGTACAAAAATTACAAGGGCATTGTTATGCGATTGCACGATGCCTTCAGCGTCTTCATCATTGAAAGAGATGGTCCCCTCCTGCATGTAATCTCGGGTTTGTTTTTCCCTTGTAATGGGCACCTTAGTGCGCTTCAGCATTGGCCCCTGTGGGATGTCGACTCCACCTATGATCATGTTGATGATGTGCTGATGTTCCTCTTGCTCGGTCTGCTTGTTGGAGTCCCTATTCCTGAAGTGATTTTTGGCTCGATCACTCAGAAACTCCCGGAGGTATCCGTTATTGAATAACAAAGCCACTTTTTCTCTTAGCTATCGGTAGTCTTCGGTCCTATGGCCGTGGGTACCATGATACTTACACATCAGGTTGGGGTCTCTTTGGGCAGGATCAGACTGTAATGGTCGAGGCCATTTGGTATCTTTGATGTGTCTGATGGCTGATACAATGCCGACAACATTGATGCTGAAGTTATACTCCAATAACCTCGGTGCCTCTCTGGTCCCGCTTGGCCCGTCGAAACTTTTTTTTCTCATGAGTCCCCGATTATTATGACCTCGATCACTTATTTTTTGATTCCACGATGGGTTGCGTCTGGATCCACTGCCCCTTCGATCTCTGCTATATGGTTGGTACCGATCTCTGCTCAGTCTTGGTTCATGATCTACGTCTCTTTTAGACCACTCATTAGTTCTGATTGGATAAACGTACCGAGAGGGCCCCCCGAGCTGATCGTCCTTCACTCTGATTTTTGATTGGTACCTGTTATGGACGTCCACCCAAATTACCGCTGGGTACTCTATGAAATTCTTTTTCAGTTGCTGTGAAGATAAAGAGCTTTGGGGGTTGAGTCCTTGAATGAATGCTTGAATATCCCAATCGTCCGCAACCGGGGGCAAATCCATCCTTTCCATTTGAAATCTCGACACGAATTCCCTGAGCATTTTGTTATCTCTTTGCTTGACTTTAAAGAGGTCAGATATTTTTGTCTCGACTTTGATGACCCCGGTATGAGCTTTTATGAAGGCATCCGCAATCATGGTAAACGAATCAATGGAATTAGGGGGCAGGTTGTGATACTGTAAGGCCCCGTAAAATTTTACCTAAAACTCAATCTTTCGTGATGCTGAGGTAGACTTATGTGATGATGATTGTAGATATTCCTCATGGGGAGCTTGCTCAACATGGTTTGTATTTTTGGGTTGCACAGTGCGTTGGGGAGATGAAGAAAATATTTGGAAGTGCAGGGCATTTTTGCGGTCCATTCTACGGTCGCTGAAATGATATGCGAACCGCAGATCTACCGCAAACTAAAGCAAAAACTTGGGCAAATTTTTGGGCCATTGTGCAGTCCATTATGCAGCCGCATAACCATTTCGCGGGCCGCACAACCCATCGCAGATCCAACAAAAGAATTTTTGGAGGGAAGTTTTGTAGGGAATTTTGGGACCGCAGAATCGGTCTGCGATCGTAGACTGGTCGCAAAGTGAGGCAGAAGTGCCAAGTTCCGGAGGGCTATTATGCAGTCACATATGTGACCACTGATCTGCATCAGGCTTTATTTTTTCTAATTTTTATAACCCCACCCTATCTCAATAATTAGATGTAAGGGACCATTTTTGAAGGGTATATCTGATATATTTAGAGAGAGGAAGTGCCCTAGAGTGAGAGGTGAAATCCCTAAATTAATTGTTCATCCAAAATCTTGCTCAAGCCTTGAAATTCAACAAGAAAGCGCACAACGTCTTCAACTAAGAGGTAAGATTCTATCCCTAACCTTCAATTCCAAAATTTTGTTTGGAATTAGGTAATGGGGAGGAAGGTTTTGAGAATGAGGGGTTTTTTTATGCATGCATGTACATTCATGAGTTGTGGAAAGGTAGTTGAACTCAAATGGGTAGACCTTGGGTTGTGGGGTGAAGGAAATCCTCCATAGGAGAAGCAAGAAATCATAATGCCCATCCAGTGTTTGATAAAATGCTCAAATGAGCTGGAAACATGAACTCCTCCCTAATTTGTGTTCTATTTTTTCTATATCTCTAAATATATCAAAGTTGCTAGGATTTTTGGAACTGTGTAGTGAATTAAGGAAAGCTCAGAGGGAGGTATGTTGGCTAAACTCTTCTCTTTGAATTAATCCCCCACAATATCCTTGTAAGTCCCATGTTGCATATTATAAATTGATTATTCCGAATAAGCCTTGTGTCAAAAGATATATGCGTTCAATTTGTATTCCAAATGTTCTTGTTACGTTGAGTTACTATTTGAGAAGTTGATTAAGCATGGGCTGTGTGTTAATATGTTATGATTTAAAAACATGATTCTAATGAAAACTAACATGTCGAATTGTGTAAGAAAACACATATGCCTAAGACCCTTAAATTGGTTAGTTGCTCAAATGTGTACTTAAAGTCTTGAATAGGAATAATTTGTTGTTGATGATCCGTGATGATGTTTGAAAGAGAAACAGTAAATATAGAATATGAAATATGGGCAGCGTGCCAACAGTGATATTATATTTGGGGCCATTAGTGTCAATGAAACAAAGAGGAGAGAATAAGATGTTGAAATGAGTTGTGAATTCCTTAAAAAATAAATGCTTTGGGAGTATCAATTAGTCACCGAGGAAGGGTAGGTCAAAGCAACCTAACCCCAAAACTACACGTGCCAATGTAGGAGTGATTGAGGGGTAAATCCCCAAGTTAATGTGATGAGGTTGTTTCCCCTTATATGGGATGGGAATGATGTGTTGAGATGTTTCCCCTTGAATGGGATGAGATTATTGCTAGCGAGATATGATGTGATGTCGACCCACATGTCATTGTGGTAAGACGGCTTAGCCGATCACGATGAGATCGGACGCCATACCGCGCACATGGTGGTATTGTGAGCGGATGTCTTGGGGTGAGACGGCTTAGCCAGTCAGGCTGAGATCAGACTCCGTGCTAAAACGTGATGGTGTGTCGGTGCTGAAGATCTCCCAATTTAAAATACTGAAACTTACCTTTCCCAAACATGACACCTTCATACTGTATGAGTCTCTTATTGATTTCATGTTTTCTTCTCTGTTTACTGTTACTCGTTCTATTGAGAGGGTGTTTAGTTTTAGATACTAGTACTATTCCACATGTACTAACGTCCCTTTTTTTTTTCTGGGAGCGCTGCATCTTTAATGGATTCAGGTGGTTCCATAGAAGGTAGTATTGATCAGTGATAGAAGAACACCCTCTTCTCAACTGACTTGGTGAGCCCCACTTCATTTTGGGGTCCTATATCTCTTGTCCTTCATACATAGTGTTTTGAGGTATAGCCGTGGCGTTGTTGCTCCATAGACATAGTGTGGGTTATATCTATTTTTGGGAAGGTTGGAACTAAAAATGTTGTAATCATATCATCTGTTCCACTTTAACTATGATTGTATAATGTACTATTTTGGGAGACTTGCTAATGACGTAACTAATGGAAATGAACTGGTTTTATTCACATGACCTCTTACTGTCTAATTAATGAAATGTATTTTTCTTTATTTATGGTGTTATTCAAACTTGCTCGACCGGGGTAACTCTGTTGCGCGCGGGTCGCGCTCCTCGAGGTCGGGGCATGACAAACTTGGTATCAGAGCCTAAGGTTTTAAAGTGTCCTAGGATATCTCAGAGCCGTGTCTAGTAGAATCCTTCTTATCAGTGTGTTATCGACCACATCTATAATTAGTAGGTTACTTGGGAATTTAGGAATAATACCCTTCTTTGATGTTCTAGATCGTGCGATAAAGCTGATTGTAAGATTGTTCGTCTTTTAACTCGTGCATTGATCTAATTTTCATTATATGGCGCCTAGGAAGAAAGCAAGAACTGGCCAAGGAGCCAGTGCCACCCAGGAGTGGCAGTTGATTCTTTACTTGATGATGTGGGTGAGCACCTGAAGGGTGAGAACATCCCCCGACTACTACACTGCCCGATTCTACTACACCTGATTATTCTCCACCTGTCCTTACACCTATTGGGGGTGCAACGATCGCTCTAATTGATATTCCAGTTCCAGCTCCAGCCCGAGCTTCCGGTCCCGGTGTATGTAATGGGGATCTTAGGAGAGCCATACAAATGTTGGCTTAGATAGTGGCTTCCCAAGCCTAGAGATCAAATGTTGCACCCACTTCTTCTAGTCTGCTAGGGTATTCCACTAGTTTTAGGGTGAACAAGTTTCTCCATTTGGATCATCCAGTGTTCACAGGCACTGATCCTGAGGAAGACCCCCAGGACTTTATTGACGAGATGCTCAAGACCCTGTGAGTTATGCGTGCTACTGAGATGGAAGGCGCGGAGTTGTCCTCCTACCACCTGAAAGGGTGGCGTATTCTTGGATTGAGATGTGGGAGGACTCTCGTGAGGAGGGGAGCCCTCCGGTGAGGTGGAGTGAGTTTGCCGATGCATTCATTGATTATTTCTTGCCTGCCGAGACTAAGACAGCTCGTGCCACCGAGTTTGAGAGACTAAAGAGGTAGAATGAGTGTGTGGGAGTATCATATAAGATTCGCGCGCCTGTCCAAATATTCCATCTATATGTTGCCCACTAAAGAGGCTAGAGTGACCTGGTTTGTGCAGGGCCTTAGCCCCTTGGTTATCAATGAGGCACTGATCCAGTAAATTGGTTATTAATGCTACAGCTGCCTGGATTTCTGATATGAACTATGTTAAGATGTTGGCATTTGCTGAAGCCAAAGATACTCGCAAATTGAAAAATAGAATGGAGCATGAGAACAATAGCAAGGACTGGTCCGCGGGCAATTTTGGTGGTTCTTTTGCTGGTGGTGGTGGTAGGTCAGCATTCAGGGGAGGGTCATCAGGGTCATCCCAGTCTTTTGCTCAGTATTTAATCAGTGCACAACCATCGGGGTCCAGTCAGTAGCTTGAGAGCCATTTTATGCCCAGCTAGAGCAACAAGGGATCCTACCAGCAGGGTCGGTCTGTTGGGAGATTTCAGCAGCGGCGGAGGCCCCCATGCCTAGGTGCGGGAAGATGAACTTTGGGGCATGATTCATGGACCAGCCCATATGCTACGGGTGTGGTATGAGGGGTCACATTTCGAGGGATTGTCATTCGTCTCACCAGAGCATAGGCAGGGGTAAAGCTTTGCCATCCAGTTCTGCAACTACTACATCCACAGCACCTCCTCCAGCTCGAGGCACCCCAACACCCACAGGGTGAGGTGTAGCTACCAGTGGTACACTGAGTTCGGGAGGACCCAACAATTTCTATGCTATGAAGGGTCACCAGAGTTCAGAGGCTTCTCTAGATATTATCACAGGTATATTGACTGTCCAATCTCATGATGTGTATGCACTTATTGACCCCGGTTCCACTTTGTCCTATGTCACTCCCTATGTTGCTAAGGAATTTGGGATAGAACCGGAATAGCTCCATGAGCCGTTCTCTGTATCTACTCTGGTTGGTGTGTCTTTTCTGGCAGCGCAGGTTTATAAGGGTTGTGTTGTCACGGTGCGTGGTCGGGATACCATGGCCGATCTTATTGGATTGCGGATGGTTTTTAAGGGTCGTGTTGGGAGACTTGCGAATGACGTAACTAATGTAAATGAACTGGTGTTATTCACATGATCTTTTACTGTCTAATTAATGATATGTATTTATCTCTTTATTTATGGTGTTATTCATGCTTGCTCGACCGGGGTAACTCTATTGAGCGCGGGTCGTGCTCCTCGAGGCCGGGGCATGATAAACTTGGTATCAGAGCCTAAGGTTTTAAAGTGTCGTAGGATGTCTCGGAGTCGTGTCTAGTAGAATTCTTCTTATCGGTGTGTTTTCAACCACATCTATAATTAGGAGGCTACTTGGGAATTTAGGAATAATACCCTTCTTTGATGTTCTAGATCGTGCGATAAAGCTGATTGTAAGATTGTTCGTCCTTTAACTCGTGCATTGATCTAATTTTCATTACATGGCACCGAGGAAATAGGCAAGAACTTGCAAAGGAGCCAATGCTACCCCAGGAGTGGCAGTTGATTCTTTACTTGATGATGCGGGTGAGCACCTGAGGGGTGAGAATATTCCCCCCGACTACCACACTGCCTGATTCTACTACAACTGGAAAGACTGCACCAGTTCCTACACCTACTAAGGGTGAAACTATTCCACCAACTGATATTCCAGTTCCACCTTCAGCCCCAGCTTCCGGTCCCGGTGTATCTAATGGGGATCTTAGGGGAGCCATACAGATGTTGGCTTAGATAGTGGCTTCCCAGGCCTAGAGATCAAATGTTGCACCCACTTCTTCTAGTATGCTAGGGGATTCCACTAGTTCTAGGGTGAACAAGTTTCTCCATTTGGATCATCCAGTGTTCACAGGTACTGATCCTGAGGAAGACCCTCAGGACTTTATTGACGAGATGCACAAGACCCTCTGTGTTATGCGTGCTACTGAGATGGAAGGAGCGGAGTTGTCCTCCTACCACCTGAAAGGGGTGGCATATTCTTGGTTTGAGATGTAGGAGGACTCTCGTGAGGAGGGGAGCCCTCCGGCGAGGTGGAGTGAGTTTGTCGATGCATTCATTGATTATTTCTTGCCTGCCGAGACTAAGACAGCTCGTGCCACCGAGTTTGAGAGACTAAAGAGGTAGAATGAGTGTGTGGGAGTATCATCTGAGATTCGCGTGCCTGTCAAAATATTCCATCTACATATTGCCCACTATGGAGGCTAGAGTGACCTGGTTTGTGCAGGGCCTTAGCCCCTTGGTTATCAATGAGGCACTGATCCAGTAAATTGGTTATTAATGCTACAGCTGCCTGGATTTATGATATGAACTATGTTAAGATGTTGGCATTTGCTGAAGCCAAAGATACTCGCAAATTGAAAAATAGAATGGAGCATGAGAACAATAGCAAGGACTGGTCCGCGGGCAATTTTGGTGGTTCTTTTGCTGGTGGTGGTGGTAGGTCAGCATTCAGGGGAGGGTCATCAGGGTCATCCCAGTCTTTTGCTCAGTATTTAATCAGTGCACAACCATCGGGGTCCAGTCAGTAGCTTGAGAGCCATTTTATGCCCAGCTAGAGCAACAAGGGATCCTACCAGCAGGGTCGGTCTGTTGGGAGATTTCAGCAGCGGCGGAGGCCCCCATGCCTAGGTGCGGGAAGATGAACTTTGGGGCATGATTCATGGACCAGCCCATATGCTACGGGTGTGGTATGAGGGGTCACATTTAGAGGGATTGCCGTTCATCTCACCAGAGCATGGGCAGGGGTAAAGCTCTGCCATCCAATTCTGCAGCTACTACATCCGCAGCACCTCCTCCAGCTCGAGGCACCCCAGCACCCACAGGGTGAGGTGTTGCTACGGGTGGTATACAGAGTTCGGGAGGACCTAACAATTTATATGCTATGAAGGGTCGCCAGAGTTCAGAGGCTTCTCTAGATATTGTCATAGGTATATTGACTGTCCAATCTCATGATGTGTATGCACTTATTTACCCCGGTTCCACTTTGTCCTATGTCACTCCCTATGTTGCAAAGGAATTCGGGATAGAACCAGAATAGCTTCATGAGCCGTTCTCTGTATCTACTCTAGTTGGTGTGTCTTTTGTGGCAGCGCAGGTTTATAAGGGTTGTGTTGTCATGGTGCATGGTTTGGATACCATGGCCGATCTCATTGGATTGGGGATGGTTTATAAGGGTCGTGTTGGGAGACTTGCGAATGACGTAACTAATGGAAATGAACTGGTGTTATTCACTTGACCTCTTACTGTCTAATTAATGAAATATATTTATCTCTTTATTATGGTGTTATTCATGCTTGCTCGATCGGGGTAACTCTATTGAGCACGGGTCGTGCTTCTCGAGGTCGGGGCATGACAAACTTGGTATCAAAGCCTAAGGTTTTAAAGTGTCCTAGGATGTCTCGGAGCCGTGTCTAGTAGAATTCTTCTTATCGGTGTGTTGTCAACCACATCTATAATTAGGAGGCTACTTGGGCATTTAGGAATAATACCCTTCTTCAATGTTCTAGATCGTGCGATAAAGCTGATTGTAAGATTGTTCCTCCTTTAACTCATGCGTTGCTCTAATTTTCAGTATATGGTCCCTAGGAAGAAAGCAAGAACTGGCCAACGAGCCAATGCCACCCAAGAGTGGTAGTTGATTCTCTACTTGATGATGCGAGTGAGCACCTAAGGGGTGAGAATATTCTCCCGACTACTACACTACCTGATTCTACTACACCTGATCAGACTACACCTACCCCTACACCTACTTGGGGTGCAACGATCGTTCCAACTGATATTCCAGTTCCATCTCCAGCTCCAGCTTCCGGTCACGATGTATCTAATGGGGATCTTAGGGGAGCAATACCGATGTTGGATCAGATAGTGGATTCCCAGTTCTAGAGATCAAATGTTGCACTCACTTCTTCTAGTTTGCTAGGGGATTCCACTAGTTCTAGGGTGAAAAAGTTTCTCCATTTGGATCATCCAGTGTTCACAGGCACTGATCCTGAGGAAGACCCCCAGGAATTTATTGACGAGATGCAGAAGACCCTCTGTGTTATTTGTGCTACTGAGATGGAGGGAGCACAGTTGTCCTTCTACCACCTGAAAGGGGTGGCGTATTCTTGGTTTGAGATGTGGGAGGACTCTTGTGCGGAGGGGAGCCCTCCGGCGAGGTGGAGTTAGTTTGCCGATGCATTAATTTATTATTTCGTGCCTGCCGAGACTAAGACAGCTCCTGCCACTGAGTTTGAGAGACTAAAGAGGTAGAATGAGTGTGTGGGAGTATAATATGAGATTCGCGCGCCTGTCCAAATATTCTATCTACATGTTGTCCACTATGGAGGCTAGAGTGACCTGGTTTGTGCAGGGCCTTAGCCCCTTGGTTATCAATGAGGAACTGATCCAGTAAATTGGTTATCAATGCTACAGCTGCCTGGATTTCTGATATGAACTATGTTAAGATGTTGGCATTTGCTGACGCCAAAGATACCCACAAATTGAAAAATAGAATGGAGCATGAGAACAGTAGCAAGGCCTGGTCCGCGGGCAACTTTAGTGGTTCTTTTGCTTGTGGTGGTGGAAGGTCAGCATTCAGGGGAGGGTCATTAGGGTCATCCCAATCTTTTGCTCAGTATTTAATCAGTGCACAACCATCAGGGTCCAGTTAGTAGCATGAGAGCCATTTTATGCCCAGCTAGAGCAACGGGGGATCCTTCCAGCAGGGTTGGTCTGGTGGGAGATTTCAGCAGCGGCGGAGGCCCCCCATGCCTAGGTGCGGGAAGATGCACTTTGGGGCATGATTCATGGACCAGCCCATATGCTACGGGTATGGTATGAGGGGTCACATTTAGAGGGATTGTCGTTCGTCTCACCAGAGCATGGGCAGGGGTAAAGCTCTGCCATCTAGTTCTGCAGCTACTACATCCGCAACACCTCCTCCAGCTCGAGGCACCCCAGCACCCACAGGGTGAGGTGTAGCTACGGGTGGTATACAGAGTTCGGGAGGACCCAACAATTTCTATGCTATGAAGGGTCGACAAAGTTCAGAGGCTTCTCTAGATGTTGTCACAGGTATATTGACTGTCCAATCTCATGATGTGTATGCACTTATTGACCCCGGTTCCACTTTGTCCTATGTCACTCCCTATGTTGCTAAGGAATTTGGGATACAACCGGAATAGCTCTATGAGACGTTCTCTGTATCTACTCTGGTTGGTGGGTCTTTTGTGGCAGCGCAGGTTTATAAGGGTTGTGTTATCACGGTGCGTGGTCGGGATACCATGGCCGATCTCATTGGATTGGGGATGGTTTATAAGGGTCGTGTTGGGAGACTTGCGAATGACGTAACTAATGGAAATGAACTGGCGTTATTCACATGACCTCTTACTGTCTAATTAATGAAATGTATTTATCTCTTTATTTATGGTGTTATTCATGCTTTCTCGACCGGGGTAACTCTATTGAGCACGGGTCGTGCTCCTCGAGGCTGGGGCATGAGAAACTTGGTATCCAAGCCTAAGGTTTTAAAGTGTCCTAGGATGTCTCGGAGCCGTGTCTAGTAAAATCCTTCTTATCGGTGTGTTGTCAACCACATCTATAATTAGGAGGCTACTTGGGCATTTAGGAATAATACCCTTCTTCGATGTTCTAGATCATGCGATAAAGTTGATTGTAAGATTGTTCCTCCTTTAATTCATGCATTGCTCTAATTTTTAGTATATGGTACCTAGGAAGAAATCAAGAACTGGCCAAGGAGCCAATGCCACCCAAGAGTGGCAGTTGATTCTTTACTTCATGATGCGGGTGAGCACCTAAGGGGTAAGAATATTCTCCCGACTACTACACTGCCTGATACTACTACACCTGATCAGACTCCACCTGTCCCTACACCTACTTGGGGTGCAACGATCGTTCCAACTGATATTCCAGTTCCATCTCCAGCTCCAGTTTTTGGTCCCGATGTATCTAATGGGGATCTTAGGGGAGCCATACCGATGTTGGATCAGATAGTGGATTCCCTGTTCTAGAGATCAATTGTTGCACCCACTTCTTCTAGTCTGCTAGGGATTCCACTAGTTCTAGGGTGAACAAGTTTTTCCATTTGAATCCTCCAGTGTTCATAGGCAATGATCCTGAGGAGGACCCCATGACATTATTGATGAGATGCACAAGACCCTCTGAGTTATGCGTTCTACTGAGACGGAGGGGGCGGAGTTGGCCTCCTACCGCCTGAAAGGGGTGGCCTATTCTTGGTTTGAGATATGGGAGGACTCTCGTGAGGAGGGGAGCCCTCCAGTGAGGTGGAGTGAGTTTGCCGATGCTTTCATTGATTATTTCTTGCCTACCGAGACTAAGACAGCCCGTGGCGCCAAGTTTGAGAGCCTGAAGAGGTAGCATGAGTGTGTGGGAGTATCATATGAGATTCGCGCGCCTATCCAAATATTCCATCTACTTGTTGCCCACTATGGAGGCTAGAGTGACCTGGTTTGTGTAGGGCCTTAGCCCTTTGGTTATCAATGAGGTTGCTACAACTGCCTTGATTTCTAATATGAACTATGGTAAGATGTTGTCATTTGCTCAAGCCAAAGAGACCCGCAAATTGAAGAATAGAACGGAGCGTGAGAGCAACAACAAGGCCAGGTCCGCGGGCAACTTTGGTGGTTCTTCTGCTGGTGGTGGTGGTAGGTCATAATTCAGGGGAGGGTCATCAGGGTCATCCCAGTCTTTTGCTCAGTCTTTAGTCAGTGCGTAGCCATCGGGGTCCAGTCAGCAGTAGGGGAGCCATTTTAGGCCCAGCCAGAGTAACAGGGGATCTTACCAGCAGGGTCGGTCTGGTGGAAGATTTTAGCAGCGGCTTAGGCCCCCATGCCTAGGTGCGGGAAGATGCATTTTTGGGCATGATTCATGGACCAGCCAATATGCTACGTGTGTGGCATGAGGGGTTACATTCAGTGGGATTGCCGTTCGTCTCACCAAAGCATGGGCAGGGGTGAAGCTCTGCCAGACAGTTCTGCAGCTACTACATCTGCAACACCTCCTCCATGTCGAGGCACCCCAGCACCCACAGGGTGCGGTGCTGCTAGGGGTGGTACACATAGTTTGGGAGGACCCAACCATTTCTATGCTATGAAAGGTTGCCAAAGTTCAGAGGCTTCTCCAGATGTTGTCACAAGTATATTGACTGTCCAATCTCATGATGTGTATGCACTTATTGACCCCGGTTCCACTTTGTCCTATGTCACTCCCTATGTTGCTATGGAATTTGGGATAGAACCGGAACAACACCATGAGCCGTTCTCTGTATCTACTCTTGTTGGTGAGCCTATTATGGCCGCACAAATTTATAAGGGTTGTGTTGTCACGGTGTGTGGTCGCGATACCATGGCCGATCTCATTGGATTCGGGATGGTTTATGTAACAACCCGACCGGTTGTTTTGAACATTTTCACTTCGCTTGATTATTTGAGGGCAAGAGTAGCTCCGTATGATGTACTTTGACTTGTCTGAATCGTCGGTTTTGGTTTTGGTTTGCAGGTATTTCTGATGGTTCCATTAACCCCGTTAGGTGATTTTGGACTTAGAAGTGCGTCCGGAATGTGATTTGGAGGTTCGTGGTAGAATTAGGCTTGAATTGGCGAAATTGGAAATTTGGCAATTTTCGGTCGGCATTGGAAAATTTGATATCGGGGTCGGAATGGAATTCCGGATGTTGGAGTAGGTTTGTAGTGTCATTTGTGACGTGTGTGCAAAATTTGAGGTCATTCGGACGTGGTTTGGTTGGTTTCGGTATCGGATGCCAAATTTGAAAATTTAGAAGTTCTTAGGCTCGAATTCGAGGGTAATTTGGTGTTTTGATGTTGTTTTGAGTGATTCGAAGGTTTGACTAAGTTTGTATGTTGATATATGGCTTGTAGGTATTTTTGGTTGAGGTTCCGGAGGCCTCGGGTGTGTTTCTGGTGGATTTTGAGTGAGTCTGGGCATTACCGGAATTGAGGCATGGTTCTGGTGCTTAATATTTTGCCGAGGGCGGCAAACAATTCCGATGAGGGAGAAACAATTCCGTTGAGGGTGGAGGAGGGCAAACCGTGTAAATTTGGTCGCGGAGTCGCTCCAAGGCAGATCTGCAGAATCGTTGGTCCGACTTCGGAAGCCTATATCTTTTGATCTACAAAGAATTTTGAGATAATTCAAAAATGCAAAATTGTAGCCCTTCATATCTAGTTTCTAGAAAGCTAAGAAAATCATCATTTGGACATCTGTAGAAAATGTTATGGACAAAATACTAAAGCCTATCACTACAGCCACCAGAAGCGCGGACAACGTTGGATTTTCGCGGCCGCGCCTGGATGTTCGTGCTCAGCGTAGTGGAGATCAGAGAGTGCACTATATAAACGGGGTTTAGGGCATTATTTCACATTTTGGACCTAGGGAGCTCGGTTTGTGGCAATTTTGCGAGGGTGTTTCAAGACATTCATCGGGGTAAGTGATTCTAACTCGGATTTGGTTATTGTACACAGATTGCATCATTTGATTAGTACTTTGGGGTTGAAAATTGGGGGAAATAGTATAAACTTCATAAAATCGGTTTTGAGAGTTGAATATCAATTCAAAGTCGGATTTTGACAAATTTGGTATGGTTGGACTTGTGAGTGAATGTGTTTCCTAGTTTTGTAAATCTTATCAAATTTTGAGACGTGGGCCCGGGGGCCGGGTTTGAGCCAATTTCGGGTTTTGGACTAATTTGATAGTTTTTCTTGTAGAATTCATTCCATTACCGTATATTGATGGTATTGTACTGATTGTGAATACATTCAGAGCATTTGGAGGCTGAGTCGAGAGGCAAGAGCATTTTGGGGTAGAGATTTGATTGGATTGAGGTAAGTAACAATCGTAAATCTAGTCCTGAGGGTATGAAACCTTGGATTTCGTATCATTCTACTATTTTGAGGTGACGCACATGCTAGGTGACGGCGCGTGTAGGCGTGCACTGTTGGGGATTGTGACTTGGTCCATCTCGTAGCAACTGTAAAGTTGCATATTTTGTTGAAATTATATGATACTTATATGTTTTAGAAAGATTTTATGTAAGTTGGGCTGAATGCCATGTTTGGGCCTTGTGCCAGTACTGTTTGGACCCTTATGGGCCTTTTCTTACTATCCTCTCACTGTTTTTGATTGAAAATCTATACTTAGTCATGGTTATACTTGTTTACTGCATAACTCGGTTTTATCACTCTATTTTGATGTATATAAATGTTGTTTTGGGCCGAATGCCCTATTTTTACTGAAATGCCCGAGTGGCTTGAGAGGTTTATGACTAAGTGAGGCCGAGGGCCTGATTTGTGAGGATATTTATTGTATTGGGCTGCACGCTGCATCATGTGTGATATAGGCCGAGGGCCTGAGTGATTTATGCCATGATTTAGCTTGATATAGCGCTTGGGCTGAAGGAGCCCTTCCGGAGTCTGTATATACCCCCAGTGAGCGCAAGTACCTACTGAGTGCTAGTGTCGAGTGCCGAGTGCTGAGTGACTGTGAGGCATGAGTGATTGTGAGGTATGCCCGAGTGGCAAGAGTGATGGTTAGGTATGCCCGAGTGACAAGAGTGATTGTGAGGTATGCCCGAGTGGCACGAGTGACTGTGAGGTATGCCCGAGGGGCTGTATACGAGTGATGCTTTTCCCGTTGGTCTGTTTATGATTTTATCATCTTTTCTCACATTTGCATTGAGACTTTGTTTGAAAAACTGTTGAAAAATATTTTTAAATGATTGTTACTGGAACCAGGTTTAAACGAGATGATTTGATTCAAACACTGATTTTTTTAAAGCATGCTGTACTTTACTGAATTTTTGTGATTTGAACTTGATATGCTTTATTGCTCGTCACTACTGCCGAGTCTTTATTTATTGTTGTTAATTATTGAGTTGGTGTACTCACGTTACTCCCTGCACCTTGTGTGCAGATATAGGTGTAGCTGGATGCGGTAGCCGTTGTTGATTATTCTAGCTGCAGATCTTTCTTAGGGATAGCAAGGTAGCTGCCTGGCGATCACAGCCCTGCTATTCTCCCTCCTATCTTCCTATAGTTGTATTAGCTATTTTCCAAACTATGTTAGTCTTGATATTATTAGACATATTGTAGTAGATGCTCATGACTAGTGACACTCTGATGTCGGGCTTTTCTTTTCCACATTTTTGTTTTGATTTAAACTTCTTTACGAAGGGTTTTTACGCTATATAGCCTTGGAATTATCCTTGAAATGAAAATATCGGTTTGTTTTGGAATGAGTCGGTTTGCCTAGTTCCACGATAGGCGCCATCACGACAGGTTAGGTTTTTGGGTCGTGACAGATTGGTATCAGAGCCTAGGTTACATAGGTCTCACGAGTCATGAGCGGGTTTAGTAGAGTCTTGCGAATTGGTATGGAGACGTTTGTACTTATCTTCGAGAGGCTGCAGAACCCTTAAGAAAATTTCACTTTCTTGTATTCTATCGTTTGGAATTGATTCAGCTTGGAACATAACTCCTTGAATTCCTTCCACGCATTCGTATGCGCACATGAGCGCTCGGTATCAGTTGTACATCGCAAGCTTGTGATTCTATGAACGATGTTTGAGATGTGTCATGTGTTTTGGTAATGGGCCAGTCTGGAGGACTTGAGGCCAGGTTTAGGCCACAGCTTTGGCTCGGTAGCTTCAGTTGTAACCTGTACATTTGGACTCATATGTCTGGTAATGCCCCTACGAGTGGAATTTATGGCTCGATGAGCGGTGGAATGGCTTCGTGATGAGTATGATGTAACTGCGGGATATGTTAAGAAGAATTTAATGTGATGAGAAGTGTTTCCTTGAAATGTAAAGGAAGGCCATTGGGCACTTGATTTTCGTTTTTATGTGTCATACGGCCTCGAGTGTGAATGTTTTGAAGGATCTTTTATGTTGTTAAATTTTGGGACAAATTAAATTCTCATGTCTTGTCAATGAGTTTGGACTCAAGAAGAGTAAATGATTATGTAGTAATTGTGGTGGGTATTTCTGATGTCGATGGCTCGGGAAAGATGATCTTCGGAGAGACTTAGAGTCGGTAACATTTTATTGGTTCGGGTGCGACAGAGATGCATTTCTATTTGATGCAGCAGTTGAGTAGCAAAGTATGAGGGAAGACATGACGGGAAGTGTTTCGTGGTGGTTGAAGTACTAGCAGATCAAGTAGGAGCAGTAGAGGTTGAGAAGTTTCTTAAAGGAGATGATTTAACCGAAGTAAGAGTGGTAGATTTGCATATGAATTCAATGGTAGGGTAGTCGTGCACCTTGAGAAAGTGTAGAATGGTTTGGAATCGTGTTAGTATGTGATTTGGCCTGCAAACTCTATTTGGAGTGATGGTTACTGTACAAAGAAAGATTTAATATGGCAGAAAGGAGTGTGATTGAAATGAAGAGAGGCGTGAAGATCTACTTATCGTGTCGGGTGCAATATGACTTGAGTTCGGAAGGTATTGTTGAACGTACAGTTAATGTCAATAGGGAAAGTGTATACTTATACAAATGATGGGCGAGCATGAACTCAGGAGAATTTATGGATTTTGTGGTCGTTCCACTCAGTGCAGTGTCATTGGGAGATGTCGGTAAGGAATTCCACAGGTGGGTTATCTCCTGTGTACAGCTAGCGGTGGCATGATGTTGATGAAGCTTTTGCGAGGAATATTACTTGCTACCCGGTAGGAGGTCGCATGTGTGATTGTGGCTGGTGATTCAGAATGTTCATGAAAAGCTTAATAAAAGATTTCGAAAGTCTGATGGGTTAACGGTTGGAGATCTTTGTAATTTCGAAGGAGAAATCCTTGCGGTTCTAATTTTATTTAATTGCAGCTTAAGGATAAGTGGGGGAGTCTGCTATCGACGAGTTGATTGCACGATTATATGTCATATTAGTTTCGATTCGGGGTATACTGGTGAATCAGTTATGACTTGCAAAGGTCGAGATCGAGGATGACTCGGGTAAAGGACTTTCTGGACACAAGTTGTATTACACTCTATGGTTATAGGAGGACCATAAAATAATTGAGTTGTTATTCACGAAGAATGTAGTGTACATGGAGCGGGAATTTGCTCGGTTGCATAGGAGTGTGGGTTACTCTTTATTTCCCTTGGGTGTTGGTGTGCTAATGGGGCACATGTCGTTTCAGTCCGTTTGGTCGGTTAATTCGAGATTTGAGTAGAATGGATGACTCTCAAGAATGGTTCCAATGGATTCGAGATTTATATATATGGCTAGAAAACTGGGAGTTGCATTGAACGGTGTCGAGACTCGTGGCATTTTATATCATTGTGAATTATGCATTTCAGTATCAAGAAGGTAAAGGAAACAATTTTAGGTTCACATAAAGTCTCTTCGGAGTAAGCATTTTTTGTTGTGGTACCTATGGGATACATAAAAAGGGAATTCAGCAGCTTATAAGCCTTAGGGCAGTGTGATTCTATGCTAGAGTTCGTGGGGCAAGTGTTAGTTAAGGATAGTAGTGTTTTAACAAGGAAAAGTAGCAATTTGAAGGCAATTTGGAAAGGACTTGGAGAAATAGGACAGCTTGGTAGTAGGTTGGGGTAGCACAGTAATGGGTATGATCGGTTTTTTGTGTACTTATGAAGTGGCTAGTATCTATAGGTGTTTCGTGGTAATGCTCTCGGATTTGGCAACCTGTGTGGCTTGGTAGAGTTAGAGGAATTCAGTTCAGATAGCTTGGTTATGTGCAAATGGATTTCAAAGTGTTCATGATGGTTTTTACCATGGTTTGAACCGGATATTTGCTACCGGTGTACGAAACGTGTTGTGTGTTATGATTTCTTCCTAGAAAGAAGCAAGAAAGAGGTTTCTGACTAATATGGTATGTAATTTGCTAGTGACTCAAAGATTGATAATTGAATTCTTATGCTTGTCACATGATGGCATAATAGATGTGATGTGTTGTGCGGGAATAGGATTTACATGTACAAGGTCACAATTCAGTTTTGAAGGGAAGGACATAAATTCTTAGGCAGCATGGACGGTTTTCGATGACTAGGTAAATGATATTACTATTCGGTATAGATTGATGAGAGCGTAAATTTCAGAAGGGGCAGTGTGTTTTGATTTATGGGTACTTCGCTGGTATTGCGGCACTCTTCCGGTTGATCGACTGTTGATATTCAAATTTTTGCCAGGTGGCACGGAAGAATTTTTAAAGTATTTCTTCTCATGGGATGATTATGTATGAGAGAGGTGTTAGGCATTCGGTCGGTGGAGGTGAAATCAAATATGGTGATTCATGTATTCTATGGAATTGGAGATTGGGAGTTCTCAGGAGCAGATTGTTTCATGGTTATGGACTATGAAGTTGTGGCCGGAGCTAGCCAGATGATAGAAGGTGTTATGATTCCATCATTGTGAACTTTCAGAGGTTGTTTATCTATTGGTGGCTGACCATAGTTGATTTGGGGCCCATTGGTAGGCCCAATTAGGATGTGTATTCTACACCGAGCTGGATTGATTGGCTCCATACTGCTATTGTTGAAGGATGTGCCATTTGGTTGATGTGAAGCTTATTCGCGTTCTGAAATGATCTGTGAGTTACTCTTCTATGCTACGAGGATTTGTGATTCGTTAGTTATATGCACATATGGTGCGCTTCTATTGTTGCCTTATAACGGAATTTGAGCGAGAATAGTATTGGATATTGCTTGTTGATGACGTATTGGTCATGTTCTTTCAGGTTTTGTGTGGCATGGTGTCGTTCACACACTTTACTTAGATTGTCTAATACTCGTACTGTAACACCGTGGAAAATTTTGAAGTACTTGAGCGCTAGTAAGAAAGTTGATGAGCACTAAATATATTATTTTGCGTGCATACAAGGTCTATTATAAGAATGATATCAATTTATCATGATAATATATGTATGAGATGCATTAAAAATGGTTTATGGTCTAAGAAGAGCTCCAAGGCTAAGGCAAGTTAAAAATTGTATGATGGGATAAAGTTTCAAGTGAGTTCGCATAAGACCTAACTTCAAACGAGCATACCTATCTTGATATGAAGAGTTATATTGTGTATTTCCCATCAAGAGAAAGGTCTACATGTCTAGTTTCCAACGCTTGAAACCGTTTATCATCTGGACATACCTACAAGACGTTATGACCAAATTACTAAAGGCTGGATCTGTGATCAATTTCGCGACTCCAAAACGATTTTGTAGACTGCGTAAGCATCGCAAAGTGGAGCAGAGACGGAAAAACTATTATGATGTCGCATAATTGATTGTGCTACAATTCTGCAGCCCACAAAATGATTATGCTATAGCATAATTGCACCACATAATTGACTTCAGGGGCCATTTTTGGAAATTTTCATATCCGATCCAATTTTGATATAAGGCCTTAGGGGGTCATTTTAGAAGGTAAAATGTGATTTTGTAGAGAGAGGAGAGGGCTATCTTAGAGAGAGAAAGAGAAGACCTAGCGATTTTGTTCATCAATTCTTGCTCAAGGCTTGAAGATTTCACAAGATCTTTATCTAATAGGTAAGATTCTACTCCCTAGCCCTAAATTTTGGGATTTTGATTAAAAGTAGGTCATGAGAAGTATGATTCTTGGGTGTAAGAGTATTATGTATAAATATATGTACCAATAAGGTTTGTGGAAAGATTGTTGAGCTCAAATAAGTAAAGATTGAGTTGTGGAATGAAGGAAATCTTGTAGAAAAACCTTGTAGTTAAATTTGCACACCTAGTGTTTGATAAAATGCTCAAATGAGCCGAGATCATGAATATCTTCCTAATAATGGTTCAATTTTGTTATGTCTCAAAATAGATTGTGATTGCTAGAATTTCTGGAACGTTATAGTAATTTAAGGAAATCTCAAAGAAAGGTATGTTGGCTAAACTACTCTCTTAGAATTGAATTCAATGATGTTCTCATAAGTTTCACGTATGGTTGTCTCAAGTTCCTTATTCTATGTTCCGAGTTGTTCTCAATAAATTCGATTGTACCGAATAAGCAAAGTGTCGATAATTAAATATTCAAAACGTGTTCTGAATGTTCCTAACACATTATGTTATCCTTTGTGAATGTGTTCAAGAATGATATGTGTATTAAAATGCTATGTCTTTGAGTTGCATTTCAAATGAAGGTTACGATTCCAAATTGTGTGAGAAAACTCAATATGCTTAACACTCTTAATTGCGCATATGTGTACCTAATGTCTTGATTAGAAATGTCTTACTGTTGATAACTTATAAAGATGTGAAAGAAGTATGAAATGCGATGATTGATATAAGTGAAGTTATACTTGTGGCCAGTGGTGCAAAGGGAATTAAAGGATGTAAAAGAAGTATGAAATGCGATGATTGATATAAGTGAAAGTTATACCTGTGGCCAATGGAGCCAATGAAATGAAATGATGCGAGAAAGGTTATGAAATGAGCCTTGATTCAACTATTCCGAATTGACTTCGAAAATAGAATTGCCTAAAAGCTTATAAACTCGAGTCATGCTCATATGTGGCTGTTTTAACAAACGTTATGATCTGTGAGTATTTTCAATGTGTTTTACGTTCTTACATATTCGTGAGTGAAAATTGTGTATTGCCCTTTGTTGGGAAAAATGTTTCAAGAATAAATGGTGTGTTATTTGCTGATCATTTTAACTTGCGCATTAATTTCCAATGATTTACTTCATTTCTCGGAAAAAAATCTACTGTGCTTAAATTGTTCATTTCTAATGAACTTAAAGTTGTGATTTCCAGAATATTATATGTATATTGATATTTATGATGACGATACATGAGAGGGAAGAAATGAAAGTGTGGAATATCAAATATGACCACTGTTCCTTGAATAAAGAGTCTTGTGAATGGCCAAAAAAGCCAAGGAAATATTGTCGTTGTGAATGACTAAAATACTAATGGAGATTTATACAATGTGAGAGATGATGAGGTAAATACACTTGCACCAATGTTATTTTTGTGAATTATTCACAATATTTGGGATGAGATTGATGTGATAAAATTATTCCTCTTAATTGAAATTGAGATTTTGGTTGATGTTTTCAAATGAGTCAGCCTAGCCGATTGGGTCGTGATCGGACTCCGTGCTAAAATTACGGTGGTATTGGTATTGATAGTAATTGTGGTTGATTCTCTAATGAGATAGCCTAGTCGATCGGGTCGTGATCGGACTTCGTGTTAAAATTACGGTGGTATTGGTTTTGATAGTAATTGTGTTTGATTCTCTAATGAGATAGCCTAGACAATCGGGTCGTGATCGGACTCCGTGCTAAAATTACGGTGGTATTGGTATTGATAGTAATTGCGGTTGACTCTCTAAGGAGATTGCCTAGCCGATCGGGTCGTGATCGGACTCTGTGGTAAAATTACGGTGGTATTGGTATTGATAGTAATTGTGGTTTATTCTCTAAGGAGATAGCCTAGCCGATCGGGTTGTGATCGGACTCCATGCTAATATTACGGTGGTATTAGTAATGATAGTAATTGTGGTTGATGTCTCTAATGAGATAGCCTAGCAGGTCGGGTCGTGATCAGACTCCGTTCTAAAGGTACGGTGGCATTGGTATTGTGAACATCGGTATTGTACACATTGGTATTGTGAACATTGTTATTGTGAACAGTGGTATATCGGTGCTAAAGATCTCCCAACCAAAAAATGTATATGAAGTTCGTATTTTGAAAATTATTATGTTTTTAAATAGGCATTTGAATATCATTGATTGCGACTTGTTGTTTCTATGGATTTCCATTTCTTACATTGACATTCTATTTTGAAAGAGGACAATTAGATTTACATACAAGTACTATTCCATATATACTAACGTCCCTTTTGACGTGGGCGCTACATCTTCAATGGATGCAGGTGATTCATCAGCGGTGCAGCTTTGGTCTTCGTTAGCAGTTACACCCTATTAAACAGGTTTTGGTGAGCCCTACTCTATTCAGGGGCCGATGTCACTAGATGTTACACTTTGTGTGTTGAGGTATAGCCGGAGCCTTGTTGCCGGCACTTCCATACTATTCTTCTGTCATATTTAGAGGCTCCTTATACAGGTTGTGGGTGGTGTGTGATATTGGGAATTGAACTAGAAATGTTGCTATTTGGCAAACATGTTTTTTATTATATCTATAAACATGTAATATTTTGGAAATTATGAATGAAGCTGCTAATGGGAATGAAATGGAAGTTATTAATGAAATCTTTTCAGTGTTTAAATAATGGAGTACATCTCCTCCTTATTCATGGATGAGTTTGGGTAGAAGGAAATCTAACAGGCTTGCTCGGCCGGGCGCGCTCCCCGAGTTTGGGGCGTGGCACATACACTATCCAAAAGCATGTTGGTACGAGTACATGCTTTACCTGCTTCCATGTCTACTTCTATGCTCTATTAGATAGCATGCCTATAGGAATCGAATGTCAATAATTGACTTCGGGGCCCATTTTTGGAAATTTTCATATCCGATCCAATTTTGATATAAGGCCTTAGGGGGGTCATTTTAGAAGGTAAAATGTGATTTTGTAGAGAGATGAGAGAGCTATCTTAGAGAGAGAAAGATAAGACCTAGCTATTTTGTTCATCAATTCTTGCTCAAGGCTTGAAGATTTTACAAGATCTTCATCTAATTGGTAAGATTCTACTCCCTAGCCCTAAATTTCAGGGTTTTGATTAAAAGTAGGTCATAAGAAGTATGATTCTTGGGTGTGAGAGTATTATGTATACATATATGTACCAATAAGGTTTGTGGGAAGATTGGTGAGCTTAAATAAGTAAAGATTGAGTTGTGGAATGAATGAAATATTGTAGAAGAACCTTGTAGTTAAATTTGCACACCTAGTATTTGATAAAATGCTCAAATGAGCTGAGATCATGAATATCTTCCTAATAATGGTTCAATTTTGTTATGTCTCAAAATAGATTGGGATTGCTAGAATTTTCGGAACATTGTAGTAATTTAAGGAAAGCTCAGAGCAAGGTATGTTGGCTAAACTACTTTCTTAGAATTGAATTCAATGATGTTCTCATAAGTTTTACGTATGGTTGTCTCAAGTTCCTTATTCTATGTTCCGAGTTGTTCCCAATAAATTTGATTGTACCGAATAAGCAAAGTGTCGAGAATTAAGTATTCAAAACATGTTCCGAATGTTCCTAACATATTATGTTATCCTTTGGGAATGTGTTCAAGAATGATATGTGTATTAAAATGCTATGTCTTTGAGTTGTGTTTCAAATGAAGGTTACAATTCCAAATTATGTGACAAAACTCAATATGCTTAAGACTCTTAATTGCTCATATGCGTACCTAAAGCCTTGATTGTAAATGTATTACTTTAGATAACTTTTAAAGATGTGAAAGAAGTATGAAATGTGATGATTCATATAAGTGAAAGTTATACTTGCGGCCAATGGTGCCAATGGAATTAAAGGATGTAATAGAAGTATGAAATGCGATGATTGATATAAGTGAAAGTTATACTTGTGGACAATTGAGTCAATGAAATGAAATGATGCGAGAAAGGTTATGAAATAAGCCTTGATTAAACTATTCTGAATTGACTTCGAAAATAGAATTGCCTAAAATCTTATAAACTAGAGTCATGCTCATATGTGGATATTTTAATAGACGTTATGATCTGTGAGTATTTTCAATGTGTTTTGCGTTCTTACATATTCGTGAGTGGAAATTGTGTATTTCCCTTTGTGGGGAAAAATGTGTCAAGAATAAATGATGTGTTATATGCTGATCATTTTAACTTGCACATCAATTGCCAATCATTTTACTCCATTTCTCGGAAAGAAATCTATTGTGCTTAAATTGTTCATTTCTAAAGAACATAAAGTTGTGATTTCCGAAATATTATATGTATGTTGATATTTATGATGATGATACACGAGAGGGAAGAAATGAAAGTGTGGAATATCAAATATGACCATTGTTCCTTGAATAAAGAGTCTTGTGAATGGTCAAAAAAGCCAAGGAAATATTGTCGTTGTGAATTACTGAAAATACTAGTGGAGATTTATACAATGTGAAAGATGATGAGGTAAATACATTTCCACCTATGTTATTTTTGTGAATTATTCCCCATATTTGGGATGAGATTGATATGATAAAAGTATTCCTCTTAATTGAAATTGAGATTTTGGTTGATGTCTTCAAATTAGATAGCCTAGCCGATCGGGTCGTGATCGGACTCCGTGCTAAATTTACTGTGGTATTGGTATTGATAGTAATTGTGGTTGATTCTCTAATGAGATAGCCTAGCCGATCGGGTTGTGATTGGACTCCGTGCTAAAATTACGGTGGTATTGGTATTGATAGTAATCGTGGTTGATTCTCTAATGAGATAGCCTAGCCGATCGGGTGGTGATCGGACTCCGTGCTAAACTTACGGTGGTATTGGTATTGATAGTTATTATGGTTAATTCTCTAAGGAGATAGCCTAGACGATCGCGTCATGATCGGACTCCGTGCTAAAATTACGGTGGTATTGGTAATGATATTAATTGTGGTTGATGTCTCTAATGAGATAGCCTAGCCGGTCGGGTCGTGCTCGGACTCCGTGCTAAAAGTACGGTGGCATTGGTATTGTGAATACTGGTATTGTGATCATTGGTATTGTGAACATTGGTATTGTGAACAGTGGTATATCGGTGCTAAAGATCTCCCAACCAAAAATTGTATATGAAGTTCGTATTTTGAAAATTATTATGTTTTTAACTGGGCATTTGAATATCATTGATTGCGAGTTTTTGTTTCTATGGATTTCCCTTTCTTACATTGGCATTCTATTTTGAAAGAGGACAATTAGCTTTACATACTAGTACTATTAAATATATACTAACGTCCCTTTTGCCGGGGGCGCTGCATCTTCAATGGATACAGGTGATTCATCAGCGGTGCAGCTTTGGTCCTCGTTAGCAGTTACTCCCTATTAAGCAGGTTTTGGTGAGACCTACACTATTCCGGGCCCAATGTCACTTGATGTTACACTTTGTGTGTTGAGGTATAGCCGGTGCCTTGTTACCGGCACTTCCATACTATTCTATTGTCATATTTAGAGGCTCCTTATACAGGTTGTGGGTGGTGTGTGATGTTGGGAATTGAACTAGAAATGTTGCTATTTGGCAAACATGTTTTTCATTATATCTATAAACTTGTAATACTTTGGAAATTATGAATGAAGCTGCTAATGGGAATGAAATGGAAGTTATTAGTGAAATCTTTTCAGTGTTTGATTAATGGAGTACATCTCCTCTTTATTCATTGATGAGTTTGGGTAGAAGGAAATCTAATAGGCTTGCTCGGCCGGTCGCGCTCCCCGAGTTTGGGGCGTGACACGTACACTATCTAAAAGCATGTTGGTATGAGTACATGCTTTACCTGCTTCCATGTCTATTTCTATGCTCTATTAGATAGCATGCCTATAGGAATCGAATGTCAATAATTGACTTCGGGGGTCATTTTTAGAAATTTTCATATCCGATCCAATTTTGATATAAGGCCTTAGGGGGTCATTTTCGAAGGTAAAATGTGATTTTGTAGAGAGATGAGAGAGCTATCTTAGAGAGTGAAAGAGAATACCTAGCTATTTTGTTCATCAATTCTTGCTCAAGGCTTGAAGATTTCACAAGATCTTCATCTAATAGGTAAGATTCTACTCCCTAGCCCTAAATTTCGGGATTTTGATTAAAAGTAAGTCATGAGAACTATGATTCTTGGGTGTGAGAGTATTATGTATACATATATGTACCAATAAGGTTTATGGGCAGATTGTTTAGCTCAAATAAGTAAAGATTGAGTTGTGGAATGAAGGAAATCTTGTAGAAGAACCTTGTAGTTAAATTTGCACACCTAGTGTTTGATAAAATGCTCAAATGAGCTTAGATCATGAATATCTTCCTAATAATGGTTCAATTTTATTATGTCTCAAAATAGATTGCGATTGCAAGAATTTCTGGAACGTTGTAGCAATTTAAGGTAAGCTCAAAGCAAGGTATGTTGGCATTGTTAACATTGGTATTGTGAACACTGGTATTATGAACATTGGTATTGTGAACATCGGTATTGTGAACAGTGGTATATCGGTGCTAAAGATCTCCTCAACCAAAAATTGTATATGAAGTTCGTATTTTGAAAATTATTATATTTTTAATTTGAATATCATTGATTGCAACTCTTTGTTTTTATGGAGTTCCATTTCTTACATTGGAATTCTATTTTGAAAGAGGACAGTTAGCTTTACATACTAGTACTATTCCATATATACTAACGTCCTTTTTGCCGGGGGCGCTGCATCTTCAATGGATGCAGGTGATTCATCAGCGGTGTAGCTTTGGTCCTCGTTAGAAGTTACTCCCTATTAAGCAGGTTTTGGTGATCCCTACTCTATTCCGAGCCCAATGTCACTTGATGTTACACTTTGTGTATTGAGGTATAGCCAGGGCCTTGTTGCTGGCACTTCCACACTATTCTTCTGTCATATTTAGAGGCTCCTTATACAGGTTGTGGGTGGTGTGTGATGTTGGGAATTGAACTAAAAATGTTGCTATTTGGCAAACATGTTTTTCTTTATATCTATAAACTTGTAATATTTTGGAAATTATGAATGAAGCTGCTAATGGGAATGAAATGGAAGTTATTAATGAAATATTTTCAGTGTTTGATTAATGGAGTACATCTCCTCTTTATTTATGGATGAGTTTGGGTATAAGGAAATCTAATAGGCTTGCTCGGCCGGTCACGCTCCGCGAGTTTGGGGCATGACACGCACACTATCCAAAAGCATGTTGGTACGAGTACATGCTTTACCGGCTTCCATGGACCAGACCCAACCCAGAATTTGAAATCATTTTGTGGCCATTCTGATGGTCGCATGTCTATTCGGCTGGCCACATATCTATTATGTTGGACACATATCCATTTTGCTACCACAGAATTGCATCACATAATTGACGTCGAGGGTCATTTTTGGAATTTTTCTTACCTGACCCCAATTTGATTAAAAGCCATTGGGGCTCATTTTGGATCAAAAGTCTGACAATTTTAGAGAGAATTGTGAGTATTTTAGAGAGAGAGAGAGAGAGAGTGAGAAGGCCTAGCCATTCTAATCATCCATTATTTCTCCAATCTTCAAGAATTATGGAAGCCACTCACTAGACCATCATCTATCCGGGTAAGTCCTTCTCCTAAGCTTTCATGCAAGAGGTTATGGGTTTAAGTATGTTATGGGGTTATAGATACGCCATGCATGTGCTAATAGGTGGTAGTATGTGGGTTTATTGAACTCTTTCGAGTAGTTTCTTGTTGAAATTGGTTGACGGAGGAAGGGATTACCATTGTAGAGCTTTGTAGTCGATTTTGCATAATAGGTGTTTGACAAAATTCCCAAGAGAGTTATATCATGAGAATCCTTCTAATTATTATCCGATTTTTGCTATCTTTCTATAGATTGATATTGCTAGAAGTGTTGGGACATTATAGTAACCTAAGGAAACCTCAAGAAAGGTATGTTGGCTAAACTTCTCTTAGAATCGAATTCCATGATATTCCCATAAGTTTCTAGTATGGTTGGCCCAGGTTCCTAATTCCCATGTTCCGAGTTATTCCTAATAATTTCGATTATCCCAAGTAAGCGTTATGTTGAAAGATGTACCTAATCAAAACGTGTCCCAATTATCCCTATCTCATTAGGATCTCTTTCGAGAATGTGTTCAAGTATGGTTTAGGTGTTAAAATGTTATATCTTTAATTCATGTTTCAAATGAAAGTTCACTTTGCGCAATTTGGAAAGAAAACTCAACGTGCTTAAGACTCAAATAGCTCATATACATATTTGAGGTCTTGTTTCCAAATGCCCTTAATTGTTGATAACCTATGATGATGTTTAGGAAGTGAAAGAAGTGAGAATGAGATGTGAAACGTGGCCATGGTTGCTGTAACTAGTGCATTTGATTTGTATTCTTGTTTCAATCGTAAATCACCATGCTCCCCTTTATGAGTATTTCCAATGTGATTTGACTTGTTACATACTCATGAGTTGAAATTATGTATTGCCCTTTTGGGAAAAAGATATTTCAAGAATAAGTGGAGTATCACTCGTTTATGGTTTTTACCCGTGCTTCAATTGCTAGTAATTTGGCTCCATTCTTTGAAACGAAATCTATTGTGTTTAAAAGCCTTCATTACTAATGAACCTAAAGTTGTGATTTCCGGAATATTCTATATGTTGATGTTTATGATGATGATTCTTGGAAAGGAAAGAAATGAAAATGTGGAATATGAGATACGACCATCGTGCCATGAAATAAGAACCATATGTATGGCCGAGGGAGCCATTCCGATAATGATGATGAGAGTAGTTGAAAGTACTAACCAAGCTATACATGGTGTGAAAGGTTATGAGGTTAATGTATTTGTACTTCTGTTTCCCTTGTGTGCAAAATAAAAAAATATTTTTGGGAGTATCATTAGCCAACCGAGGAAGAGTAGGCAGAAACGGTCCACACCCGAAACTACACGTGCCGGTGTAGGAGTGGATTGTGATTATTCTCCTTATTTAGGATGAGATTGAAATATTGATGTGATTGTGATTATTCCTCTTAATTGGGATGAGATTGTTGATAGCCCTGGATTTAATGTCGACTCACACGGCATATGTGGGGAGACGACCTAGTTGATCGGCTGGAGATCGGATGCCATGTCGCGCGCATGGTGGTTCCTACTCTTGGTAACACCTTTCTTTTGTATCACATGTAAATAAACATTGTTCATAGAGAGATGGCCTAGCCGATCGGGGGTGATCGGACTCCGTGCTAAAAAGATGGTGGTATATCGGTGCTAATGATCTCCTAACCAAAAATAATATTATTTTTGTATTTTGAAAATTATTATGTTTTAACTTGGCATTTGGATATTATTGATTGTTACTTGTTGCTTCCATGGTTTTCCCTTTCTTATATTATCATTCTATTTCTAAAGAGGACATTTAGCTTCACATACTAGTACTATTCCACATGTACTAACATCCCTTTGGCCGGGGGCGCTGCATTTTCAATGGATGCAGGTGGTTCATCAGTGGGAAACTTTGATCATCTTTAGAAGTTACTCTCTACTTTGTAGGTTATGGTGAGCCCTACTCTATTCCGGGACTTATGAATATCCTTTGAGTAAGGGAAAAAGAATGTGGAACATTTTACCCTTCTGATGCTTATCTCTTGTTAATGGTTCTTTTATTGTTATTGGGTAAGGTTGGGCAGAAGGCATCAAGTTGGCTTTCTTGACCGGGGTATCTCGGTTGACCGCCGGTCGCGCTCCCCGAGGTTGGGGCGTGACAAACTTGGTATCAAAACCATAAGGTTTTAAAGTGTCCTAGGATGTCTCGCAGCCATGTCTAGTATAGTCCTTCTTATCGGTGTGTTGTCGGCTACATCTATAATTAGGAGGCTACTTGGACATTTAGGAATGTCACCCTTCTTTGGTACTCCAGATCGTGCAATAGAACTCAAGGTAGAAAGCTAATTTCCTCGTCATGTCTCCTTTTCCATATGAGTAACCCACGAGTTCGAGGAAGCAGGGATGGATTGAAAGAACCAGTTGCTAGGGGAAGTGTCCTTGTTACTATTAATGCTGCCATGCCACCGGATCATGTGGCAAGAGCACCTAAGAAATGAAAGAGGGTTGTTGGTACCAATAACCTGGAATGTTTGATTTGTAAGAAGCTCCAATTAGGTTTATGTTGGATGACTTTTGAAATATGTTATGGTTGTGGAAAGAGGGGGCACAAGAAGAACAAATGTCCTAGGTTGGGTACTCCTAGCCCGGTTGCCCGATATGGGGGCGGGAACATTTGACGACATGTTGTGAGTATGCTTAGGAGTGTGTTAGGGGTGGTAGGCTTGGAAAGTTCCAAAGGCCCATACCGAAAACCGGTAAAGAGATTGTTACTCCCGCCATAAACGCCTGGAGGAAGGATAGAGGGAATTCTTATGATGTATGCAAAAAGGTAAAAATCAGGTCGGTGGAACGAGTCAGTTTAGTGGAAATCATTCTCTTTGCGAGAAGTGTAGGAGATATCATTCGGTGGTATGTCACCATGGTACCAATGTATGTTATGGATGTGGAGTCGAGGGGCATTAGTTAAGGTACTACCCTGCCAACATAAAATCACCAAGTAAGTCACTCCTTAGTATCTCATTATGAACACCGCATAATTTTCCTTGTTGTATATGTACATCAATATTGAAGGGCCTACATAAACATGGTCTTAACAAGAAACTGAATCACAAAATATTGCATGTATCTACTCTTTGTACGAGGCGTATTATTCGTGAAGCCTCTTTATCACAATTCACTCACTTAAAACCTCTTGAAGAGTTGAGTTATGTAATGATTTCCTTGAAATGAGTTATAACCCTATGTTAACACTTACCACTTGCTTCCACATATTCTCAACAAGGGACTATACCTGATGAATTCCTTATAGAACCTTCTGATTCAAATGGATAACATTTTCTCACTTATGCACGCACCATCATAACATTTACCTACATGGCATCAAATCTAATGTAAAGTGGCCTAGCGTGAGATCTTTGTTATGCCACACTCTCTCTCCCTCTTCTGTGTATGCGGATCATAGGATTTAAGAAATCACTTTACTCCATTTGGGAACGTTATCATGAAACCTTTATACTGTCTAGTAACATAAAAGCATTTATCAACACCTATCATATGTGTACATGGCAATTGAAATGGTCAGTTGTCTGCATAAAGTCTTTCTGAAGCTTGGGATCCTCACAAATTTGTCGTAGGAATATCTATTGTTCGCCCATCTTAGTATAACTTTCATGTGCACCTAGATCATTCCGCAGTAAGTAACTCACCTTGTTCCTAATATTGTAGTTGCCCATGACGTGGCCTGGTATTGCAGTTTGAGAGTTATTATGGCAAAAACATGTCCAGCCCACAACAAGTGCCCACTCTCTTTTTACACCTCTACCACATGTTCTGATTGTGATCCCTAGTTAGTGAACTTATTATGCTAGTCTCCCGACACTTGTTGGATAGCCATATGAGATCTCGTCCTTCCAAGAGTCTCTTTAACACTTCCTTTCTCATAGGATCCTTAATAGGCTCTCCGTCAAGACCGAATGCACCTCTGGGGTTATCATAGCATCATGTCTGCTTCTCATGTTTTTCTCATCCTTCGGTAGCATATGGGTACTTTTCAAGTCATAAAATCCATGTAGAACTCATTATAAACATTCACAAACCTTCCATGATTATTTTATAGTGTCTCCCTGGGTTCCGTTACCTTTAACACTCTGCTGCTAGACTCATTTATTATGCCATTATCATGTGCAAAGAGTTTACTATCCTTAATATTCCACATCCCTGTGTGGATAGGAGTTTTATTTGCCTCTCTCCACGGAGCATCATATTAACCATTAGAACGTCTCTAACCAATGCATGATTTAATCCCAATATTAAGATGTCCTAGCTACATGGTTTCACTTATGTGTGGTTGAAGTTAAGTAGACTTACCATGACCTTTCCCTCCACACTTCAGGTGGATGTTTCAGATTTTGGCACATATCACGAGCATATCAATTTGAAAGTCAAGTTTATTGCATATCTAGTCCTCTCGTATAGGATCAACTATTGGGAAAGGGTTAAGCTGCCAGAATAAGAGCCTCACAAGTGCTAAGCCTTCGTTTCAACCTGGTAGGCTTGGGGCGTAGTTTCCTTGAGTCAAATACTTTTAAGAGCGTAATGCAACTTCATGTATTTTTTGAACATCTATCACATTCATGGTTCAAGACTCTTCTTATTTCGAGTTAAACTGATTTTACCTACACTTAGGAAGGCAACTAGTGTTACTGTCCCTTTCATAACTCATCGTCCTCCAAGGGTAACTGATGCTAACGTCTTTATCCTCCCGATCATTCCTCCCATATATCACATGTCTAAAACGACTCACTTCGTTTACATCTTAGGATCGTGTAGGTGGTTCCCACATTATACATGTGTACTAGTTAACTCTATGCGTCATTTGTCGAATCAAGGATGTCATCATAATGATTAACCATGTCAGCGCTATGGTTAGTAACCTTCATGTCTCTTAGGATATAACCTCCCGAAATGCCATTCTCAGCACATTGATGGATTCTTGAATAATTCTAGCCTAATCTCGAACCTCGTTGTTCCCATTTGTAGTAAATCTATTGAGAGTTGTAGGTTCAAACATGTCAAAAAAATAAGAAGCATCGTTCTATGATCAAACATGGTGGATAGGAAACTTTATAGTCATATTCATTCTAGTACATCGTAGAATAATTGTTGAAGGTTTCCAAATGTTTAATTTAAGTGTTTAACATAGAGATTTAGAGTAGAAGAAAGTGTGTCACGACCCAAACCGATGGGCCGCGACGGGCACCCCATACCTTACTCAACCGAGTACCAACATAATGTATCTTTTCGTATCATATTATCATAGATAACTGAGCCAGAGGGGCTGCAGTGACATAAGTAGAATACAACATGAAGTACCAACTTATACTTAAGAAATACGGGCCTATAAGACAAAAATAACCACCCGTACACTGAATATAGACCGACAAGGCCATACAATCTTTTACGTACATGACATCTGTCTACAAGCCTCTAAGAATATATAATTTTCATAAACGTCGGGATAGAGTCCCGCCATACCAAACAATACACGTCTAAATCATACTGACCAAACAAGCAACTCCGGAGCAAATGGAGCACCCCAGCATCTTCCGCTGAGCTGATAGCCTACTTGGAGGGCTCTCGACCTGTCTATCGGGACCTTCAGGCATGAAACACAGCATCCCCGGGCAAAAGGGACGTCCGTACAAATAATGTACCGAGTATGTAAGGAATAAAAATCAGTAAATAATAAACATAGGAAAACATGGAGTAAAAGACTTGACATGTATGTCTGAATAACTTTGTGAATCATTTCATTTTTATAATGCCATGCATATACGTATAAATTTCATACCATGCATAGGTATATGCGTTCATAACATCATCAAGCCTCTGAGGGCATCCCATCGTATCATTTCGGCCATTGTGGAAAAATCATCAATATATACCAACTGATCAGGTGGTGGTGTGTATATAACGCCGTAACCTTTTCCCCTATCCCATATACATATAATATACACGTATATAACGCCTTTTGGTCATGGGTCAATGTACATGTATAAATGCATGAAGTGCATAAGAAATACGTTAATAAGATTTCTCAAATATCATAAAATCAATATGCCTTTCGGGCAACTTTATCAAATACTTATTTTTCTGAGACCCATGAACAGAGGATATAATAATAATTCACATGGGGAATCAAGAATATAGACACTCCTAGTATTTCTATGAATAGAGTTGCGTATTTTGCTCGTTTTGTTTGTATCATTTGGATCATGCCAAAAAGAAAGAAGGGATAACCTTAACATACCTAAACCGATTCTCTTAGAATTTGGTATGGAATTGTTTTGCTTTCTTACTTACTCAGGATCGGCCCACTCTACTTACACAAGAGATTCCATTTGTTGTCTCAAGATTTAGTCCCTTTTTGATATGCTACGTAGTGTTTTGCTGAAATTTCTATGAACGTGAAGTTGGAATTTTCTTTGCTATAGGGGTTGGATAAGTGATGAATGTGAAATGGTAAAAGAGACATGAAAATGGCACAATCCACGTGCTGTTAAAAATAGTAGCCTTTGCAAGATTATATATCTTACTTGAATTGTCTTTATCAAAATGAATATGGGCCCCACTTAGGTATGACTTGGCCTACTATTATCTCCTAAGGATGCCACCTTTCACATGTATTAGGAGTCATTATATGGGCTTTAACTCAAAGACCCCTTGGGCTGCCACATTAAGTGGCTAATCAAATTTATCCAAATAATCTAATTAATTAGTTAAACCCCCACTAAAATCACTAGTTATCCAATTATCCATATAATTAAGAATTATCTCAAATGACATAAAATACCACTCACTTTTAATACACTTTATACACCTTACTATCATGGCCATGTGATACCTTGTACGGTAGTAGTCCATAAATACCGGGTATTTTAGCTCGGGCCCTATTTTATTCTAAAATGTCAAACTAACACAAACAATCCATTCACCATTTTGAGCTACTCTTACCCCAGCCGGTACCTGATATCCGTCCTTCTCTTATACTATTTTTGTTAGCCCCCATAAGGCATAAATGAGATGGGTGTGGCCAATTGTACATACCTCTGTTACTGTTGAAGGTAACTAAAAATGCTTATATCTCTCTTCCTGAATTGTAGATAATGTTCATCTTTACTTACTGGGTACCTCGTACCCTTCTTCACCTAGCTTTTTTTACTTGTTGAAACTTGTATCTACCTTCTGATTCTCTCGTTGCTTTTTTTTTTTACCATAGGGGTAGATAGATATTCATGCCTTAGGGCTCCTTATCAAGAGGCTCACATGTCGTAGTACACACATATCTACTGAAGACCTTACATTTACTCATCATAAGCATGACGCAAAATCATGTTTTTCTAACTCAACTCTTCCACAGCTACATTCAATCTCTTATCAACTGTCTTTTTGGATGTAGATGTCGAAGGCCCAAACGTCATCCTTTATCTATCACAATTACACCTTTATTCTACTATCAGGGCAGCATTCCATCTCTTCGAAATGTTACTAGCCTTAGACTCCTTTGAGTTCATTCGGGCTATACTGAGCTTTCGATAACTTAGAGAAACCATTAGCTCTCTTGTTTTCATAGGCTTCATCCTAAGGACTTATTCATTCTTGTCACCTTCTCACTCTCCCTTTCTTATCCTTACTCCTGTCTTTCTAAAACCTTGTCGCATTACCATACTTTAGCTTGCGACCTACACATATATATTTATTAATACTACTCGCAACCTTCCTTCAACTTGCTTGCCCCATAGATTTCCTTATGTTATTCTAGAACACCAAGTGAGGCATCACATCTCTAACTCTTCTTTACTTTCTTAATTAGACTTCTCGATACCTAAAAACCATAAGCTGGAAGACATGCCACTAACGATACCGCTATCATTCCTGGATACAGAATCCTCGTGCTTCTAGCTCTTTATCCGAAGTATGGACTATTCACAACCTTCTACACTGGAGTATCTCGTACGTTGTTCACCTTTACCTTACTTATCTTAAAATCTCTCATCACATCTTCTATTCCTTTCCTAACCTCCTTTCCACATAGGTATAATTCACCTCCACAACTTGAAGCTATATTATAATACTTGCACCTCTGGTGTATACACAATCTGGTGGGTGCTTCATACTGACTTCTTATGAGGCTGGTACTCTTCTAACTAGCTTTCTCGTAGAGCCGTTATAGAATATGGTCGTTGTACTATCTCTCATGTACCTCTCATATTAAGAGTGATTTTGTAATGTTCGAAATCGCGATTTCTGTAATTTTCTTGGTCCAATAATCAGACTCATAATTTACTTAGTTGTTGTAACTCTTTAGTTTCCTCTTCCTTCTGATCAGCCTTTATGTAGGCTTAAGCTATCTTCCGATCTGCGGCTCATGGTGTTAGTCATTACTTTATCCTTTCATGGATGCTATGGAATATCCATGATACAAGCTTCTAACAATTCAATCCTTTATCTATGACCAAGGCTCAATTATTTCTTTTAACTTATACCGGAGTCTTCTACGGCTATATGATTGTCAACATATATGCTGCATGGATAATACTCCGAAATCTTAAGTGCATTTATAACGTAACTAACTCTAGATCATTGATCGAATAATTCCTTTCGTTTCTTCTCAACTTTCTTTAAATGTAAGAAATCACTTTTCATGGTAGTTCTGCCGCTTGTTGCATGAATACTTGGCTTATCTTAGTGCCCACACATATTGGAATTCCATACAACCCATATGATATTGAATATCACCTTTTGATTTTTTTATTCTTCCCATTCATCGGCCACGGTAGGTGCCACTTTCTTATGGGGTGCATACAATGTTGTTGTGAGACTGTTGTTACAAGACTATTTCCTTTTTAGGTCACTGTGCTTAGGTTGAAGCCTTCTTCCTTATTTCCTCAGCTAGTCTTTTATTGTAGTACTTTGGGAGGATACTTTGACTCTTGTAAAGCAGTGAGCTTATTACATTGTATATTCGACGGACCTTTTGATGTCCTTCCTTGCGTATAATTGTCTGTAGTTACTTACTTCCACGCCTTTGTGCTTGTAGGGTTGCTTCTAAAGTTGATATTTTGACAGTCTTCCCGGTTGCATTTTATTTTATATCCGTAATACTCATACGGTACCTTTAACTACCTCAAATCTTATCTAAATATTTCTCAAGGATTCACAATGTCACATCTGCGAGACTGAATTCCCCATGTTGGGGTTCACTATTGTTTATCTTGCACGATCTATTGATTTGTCTGTATCCTCTTATCTAGCCATAACTAGGCTCTTCATGAATTAACTACTAACTAATTGTTTGCCTATTCTCATATCAATCTTCTGTATAATCTTTCTTGGGTTATTTCCTTTGTCTTAACTTACGTCTCTCATTGGCTCCTTATTTATCAAATATATCCCGGAATGGAACCCTTACTTCCTTTCCTTGACGTCGTGCTTGCATAATGTTCTGAAATCGTAGCATATCTGTAGGATTTGGGTAAATGAGATTGCACTTATCCAAATCCTACAGATATGCTATGATTCTAGAACATTATGCAAGCACGACATCAACAAAAGGAAGTAAGGGTTCCGACCCGGGATATTTTTGATAAATAAGGAGCCAATGCGAGACGTAAGTTAAGACAAAGGAATTAACCCAAGAAAGATTATACGGAATATTGATATGGGAATAGGTCAACGATTAGTTAGTAGTTGATTAAGAAAGAGCCTAGTTATGGCTAGATAAGAGGACACAGACAAATCGATAGATCGTGCAAGATAAACAAGAGTGAACCCCAACATGGGGAATTTAGTCTGGCAGATATGACATCATGAATCCTTGAGAAATATTCAGAAAGGAGTTGGGGTAGTTAAAGGTACCGTATGGGTATTACGGAAATAAAATAAAATGCCACCGGGAAGACTGTCAAAATATCAACTTTAGAAGCAACCCTACAAGCACAAAGGCATGGAAGTAAGTAACTATAGACAATTATAGGAAAGGAAGGACATCAAAAGGTCCGTCGAATATACAATGTAATAAGCTCACAGCTTTACAAGAGTCAGAGTATCCTCCCTAAGTACTACGATGAAAGACTAGCTGAGAAAATAAGGAAGAAGGCTTCAACCTAAGCACAGTGACCTAAATAGGAAATGGTCTTATAACAACAGTCTCACAACAACATTGTATGCACCCCATAAGAAAGTGGCACCTATCGTGGCTAATGAATTGGAAGAAGAAAAAAAAAATCAAAAGGTGATATTCGAAATCATATGGGTTGTATGGAATTCCAATATGTGCGGGCACTAAGATAAGCCAAGTATTCATGCAACAATTAGCAGAACGACCATGTAAAGTAATTTCTTACATTTAAAGAATGTTGAGAAGGAAAGAAAGGAATTATTCGATCAATGATCTAGAGTTAGTTACGCTATGAATGCACTTAAGATTTCGGAGTATTATCCATGCAGCATATATGTTGACAATCATATAGCCGTAGAAGACTCCGGTATAAGTTAAAAGAAAGAATAGAGCCTAGGTCATAGATAAAGGATTGAATTGTTAGAAGATTGTATCATGGATATTCCATAGCTTCCATGAAAGGCTGAAGTAATGACTAATACCATGAGCCGCAGATCGGAAGATAGCTTAAGCCTACATAAAGGCTGATTAGAAGGAAGAGGAAACTAAAGAGTTACATAACTAAGTAAATTAAGAGTCTAATTATTGGACCCAGAAAATTACAGAAATCGTGATTTAGAACATTACAGAATCACTCTTAATATCAGAGGTACAAGAGAGATAGTACAACAACCATATTCTATAACGGCTCTACAAGAAAGCCAGTTAGAAGAGTACCAGCCTTATAAGAAGTCAGTATGAAGCTCCCACCGGATTGTGTATGCACCATAGGTGCAAGTATTATAATAGAGCTTCAAGTTGTGGAGATGAATTACACCTATGTGGAAGGGAGGTTAGGAAAGGAATAGAAGATGTGATGCGAGATTTTAAGATAAGTAAGGTAAAGGTGAACAACGTACGAGATACTCAAGTGCAGAAGGTTGTGAATAGTCCATACTTCGGATAAAAAGCTAGAAGCACGGGGATTCAGTATCCAGGAATGATAGCGGAGTCATCACTGGCATGTCTTCCAGCTTATGGTTTCTAGGTATCGAGAAGTCTAATTAAGAGAGTAAAGAAGAGTAAGAGACGATGTGATGCCTCACTTGGTATTCTAGAATAACATAAGCAAATATATGGTGCAAGCAAGTTGAAGGAAGGTTGCGAGTAGTATTAATAAATATATATGTGTAGGTCGCAAGCTAAAGTATGGTAACGCAACAAGGTTTTAGAAAGACGAGAGTAAGGATAAGAAAGGGCGAGTGAGAAGGTGACGAGAATGAATAAGTCCTTAGGATGAAGCCCATGAAAACAAGAGAGTTAATGGTTTCTCTAAGTTATCGAAAGCTCAGTACAGCCTGAATGAACTCAAAGGAGTCTAAGGCTAGTAACATTTAGAAGAGATGGAATGCTGCCCTGATAGTAGGTGTAATTATGATAGATGAAGGATGACGTTTGGGCCTTCGACATTTACATCCCAAAAGACACTTGGTAAGAGATTGAATGTGGCTGTGGAAGAGTTGAGTCAGAGAAACTCGATTTTGCGTCATGCTTATGATGAGTAAATATAAGGTCTTCAGTAGATATGTGTGTACTATGACATGTGAGCCTCTTGATAAAGAGTCCTAAGGCATGAATATTTATCTACCCATATGGTAAAAAAATGCAAAGAGAGAATCAGAAGGTAGATACAAGTTTCAACAAGTAAAAAATGCTAGGTGAAGAAGGGTACGGGGTACCCAGTTAGTAAAGATGAACATTATCTACAATTCAGGAAGAGAGATATAAGAATTTTGAGTTACCTTCAACAGTAATAGAGGTATGTACAATTGGCCACACCCATCTCATTTATGCCTTATGGGGGCTAACAAAAGTAGTGTAAGAGAAGGACGGATATCAGGATCCGACTAGGGTTAGAATAGCCCAATGGTGAATGGATTGTTTGTGTTAGTTGACATTTCTGAATGATATAGAAAATTTTCTAATAGATCTCCTTGTGATATACCCAGATGGTGCACTCTAGAATAGTACAGCTAGATATGAATACTAGAATATTCAAAGACATGCACTGGAATCCTGGAAGGAATAAATATTACTTTCGTATGGCTCCCGTCCCTAGTAGAGTGAGAATCTGAAGAGCCAATGGTTGAAGCAAGGGGAGCTAAAAGCAAAAGAATGTCTTGTTGAAGTTTTCAAAAGAAAGTGATAAGTAGAAATATTAGCGGCGAAATAATGAGAGAGGTAAGGAAGCATTATGAGTAAGGTGTGATACATGGATGACAATGGTAGATAAAAAAATATGACAGTATTACAGAGTCTATAGTCAGGTGAAGGAAGAAACGAGAGGTGATAGGCCTTGAGACAACAAAAGAGTATAGTCCATAAAGTCATATCTTTATTTCGAGAAATAAGTTCGTGACTCTAACGTGATTACCAGAGGGAAAAGATATACCTTTAGAGTAATATAAATTAGTATGGGTTGGAGAACAAGATAAACTAAACATGGATTAGGGACTGAGTGATTTGATAATGGTCGACATCATGAGAATTTTAGATTTCGTTCTTGCGATAATAGAATAGACAACAGAATAAGATTCATGAAAAATTCAGAGAATGGTCATTCAGGAAGACACTTCCCTAAAGCAAGCAATGTGAGCAAAGTTAAGTTTAAGGGACTGTATGTGCCAGTTACACTAAGTTTCACCCTCACGAGTAAGGAAATTACATTATCCTTGATACGAAAAGATACGTTATGCTGGTACTCGGTTGAGTAAGGTATCGGGTGCCCGTCACGGCCCATCAGTTTGGGTCGTGACAAAGTGAACGGGTTATTCTCCAGATTTTCTCCATAAAGATATTATGTGAATGGTTAATAAAGGTAAAGTTAATGGATAATTGGCTTATGAGAGGCACCTAATTGTCATCCTTGTTAGATAAGCCCGGAAGTTGAGATTGCCTCCGTCAAAGTAAAGAAAATATTCTCAATTATTTGTATATCTAAATGGGTGTGATTCGAAAGGTACTTTCTATGTATTAGGACTTTAATATGTACAGTTCATGTCAAGGTACCACTTTTGTTAATGTAGTTCCTGTAACGTTGAGGTTGGTATTGTTGGTATATATATTTTGATGCTTTATTGAGTTATGGAGGTGTTGTTAGGGTGGTTTTGGTGTTACGCTGGCAGGTAGATAGGCCCAATTATAGGGCAGACTCTACCGTAGTTTCTGAAAAATTTGAGAGTTAGTCAAATTTTGGGGCTTGAGATGTTTAAAAGAAGAGTTGAATTATGTTATGTGTTTGGGGAGGACTCTACTCCTCATTCGAGAACGAATGATCCTAAGCATGGGAGGATGTAAGGCTCCAAAAAATTTTACCAAGGAATTTAAGGTTTTGTGGTGCCGAGTTAGGCTAATGTGTTTGAAGATTGTAGAAAACGAGTTGCGGTACAAAACCTTTGGGTTGTACAATGCATTGGGGAGTTGGAGGAATATTGTTGCACAGCATGGCATTTCTATGGTCCATTATGCGACCGCAGAATTACTCCGCGGACCGTAGATCCGCCGCGGAGTGGAACAGAAAAGGGGCAAATTTTAAAAACTATTTTTGCTGGCCACATAATGATTCTGCTGGCCGCATAATTGCATTGCGGAATGGACCAGACCCAACCCAAAATTTAAAAATTATTTTGTGGCTATTCTGCTGACCGCATAACAATTATGCTGGCCACACATCTATTCAGCTGGCCATATATCTATTCTGCTAGGCACATATCTTTTATGCTGGACACATATCCGTTCTGCTAGCCACATATACGTTCTGTTGGCCCCATATACGTTCTGCTACCACAGAATTGCACCACATAATTGACTTCGAGGGTCATTTTTGAAAATTATCTTACCCGAGCCATATTTGATTAAAAGCCCTTGGGGCTCATTTTAGAGCAGAAATCTGACAATTTTTGAGAGAAGTGTGAGTATTTTATAGAGAGAGAGAGAGAGAGAAGGCCTAGCCATTCTAATCATCTATTCTTTCCCCAATCTTCAAGAATTATTGAAGCCACTCACTAGACCATCATCTATCCGGGTAAGTCCTTCTCCTAAGCTTTTATGCAAGAGGTTATGGGTTTAAGTATGTTGTCGGGTTAGAGATACGCCATGCATGTGCTAATAGGTGGTAGTATGTGGGTTTATTGAACTACTCCGGGTAGTTTCTTGTTGAAATTGTTTGACGGAGAAAGGGATTACCATTGTAGAGCTTTGTAGTCGATTTTGCGTAATAGGTATTTGACAAAATTCCCAAGAGAGATATATTATGAGAATCCTTCTAATTATTATCCGATTTTTGCTATCTTTCTATAGATTAATATTGCTAGAAATGTTGGGACTTTGTAGTAACCTAAAGAAAGCTCAAGAAAGGTATGTTGGCTAAACTTCTCTCTTACAATCGAATTCCATGATATTCCCGTAAGTTTCTATTATGGTTGGCCCAGGTTCCTAATTCCCATGTTCCGAGTTGTTCCAAAAAATTTCGATTATCCAAAGTAAGCGTTATTTTGAAAGATATAGATACTCAAAACTTATCCCAATTATCCCTATCTCATAGTGATCTCCTTCGGGAATGTGCTCGAGTATAGTTTAGGTGTTAAAATGTTATAACTTCAATTCATATTTCAAATGAAAGTTCACTATGCTCCATTTGGAAAGAAAACTCAACATGCTTAAGACTCATATCGCTTATATACATATTAGAGGTCTTGATTCCAAATGCCCTTAATTGTTGATAACCTATGATGATGTTTGGGAAGTGAAAGAAGTGAGAATGAGATATAAAATATGTCCATGCTTGTTGTAACTAGTGCATTTGATTTGTATTCGTGTTTCAATCGTAAATCACCATGCTCCACTTTATGAGAGTTTCCAATGTGATTTGAGTTCTTACATACTCATGAGTTGAAATTGGGTATTGACATTTTGGGAAAAGGTATTTCAAGAATAAGTGGAGTATCACTCGTTTATGATTTTAACTTGTGCTTCAATTGCTAGTTATTTGGCTCCATTCTTTGGAAAGAAATCTATTGTGTTTAAAAGCCCTCATTACTAATGAACCTAAAGTTGTGATTTCTAGAATATTCTATATGTTGATATTTATGATGATCATTCTTGGAAAGTAGAGAAATGAAAATGTGGAATATGAGATACAACCATCGTGCCATGAAAGAAGAATCGCATGTATGGCCGAGGGAGCCAATAAGATAATGATGTTGTGAGTAGTTGAAAGTACTAACAAAGCTATACATGGTATGAAAGGTTATGAGGTGAATGTATTTGTACTTCTGTTTCCCTTGAGTGCAAAACAAATAAAACAAATTTGGGAGTATCATTAGTGAACGAATGAAGGGTGAGTCGAAACGGCCCACACCTGAAACTACACGTGCCGATGTAGGAGTGGATTGTGATTTTTCTCCATATTTGGGGTAATATTCAAATATCAATATGATGAGATTATTCCACTTAATTGGGATGAGATTGATGATAGCTCTAAATTGGAAATGATGAAGTCGACCCACACGACATATGTGGGAAGGCGTCCAAGCTGATCGGGTGGAGATCGGATGCCATGTCGCGCGCATGGTGGTTCCTACTCTTGGTAACACCTTTCTTTCGCATCACATGTCATTCCACATCATTCGTGGATAGATTTCCTAGTCGATCGGGCGTGATCGGACTCCATGCTAAAAGGACGGTGGTATGTCGGTGCTAATGATCTCCCAACAAAATATAATATTATTTTTTTATTTTGAAAATTATTGTGTTTTACCTTGGCATTTGGATATCATTGATTGTTAATTGTCGCTACCATGGTTTTCCCTTTCTTATATTGGCATTCTATTTCTAAAGAGGACATTTAGCTTCACATACTAGTACTATTCCACATGTACTAACGTCCCTTTTTGCCTGGGGCACAGCATCTTCAATGGATGCAGGTGGTTCATTAGCGGGCAACTTTGATCCTCATTAGCAGTTACTATCTACTCAGCAGATTATGGTGAGCCGTACTCTATTCCGGGCCTTATGTTACTTCACGTAGTATTTGTGCTTTGAGGTATAGCTAGGGACTTGTCACCGGCACTTCCATACTACTCTTCTGTTATACTTAGAGGTTGCGTAGACATGTCGTGGGTGGTGTACGATGTTGGTTAATGAGTTAGAAGTATTGGTATTTGGCAAATATGTTTTTCCCTCGTAATTATGAACTTGTAATATTTTTGAAATTGTGAAATGAATTTCTTTTGAGTAATGAAAAAAGAATGTGGAACATTTTACCCTTCTCATGCTTATCTTTTGTTAATGGTTCTTTTATTGTTATTAGGTAAGGTTGGGTAGAAGGCATCAAATAGGCTTGCTTGATCAGGGTATCTTAGTTGAGCATCGGTCGCGTTCCCCGAGGTCGGGGAGTGACACTCGCTTAAAAAGCATGCCTATAAAATCAAAGGCTGGTAATTCAGAATTTTCAAATGGTTTTACTACCCCATTGAGAAAACAATTTACAGATCATACCTATTGGTTTTATAATACCTCTAATCTGCAAATTCGGTAGTCAGAAACAAAGGCCTTGCCTGTAGGACGCTTGAAATTAGAATCACATAGAAGCCATGTATATAGAACTTAACAACTCTATTATATCTTAATTCTGAAACTGTACACAGTCCAATGCAAAAATTTGCCCGCGTGCTTTTGATGCTTATGTGTGGAGGCTAACTGAGCCATTTATTGATCTTATGTATAGCCCTACATGTTTTGATTGTGCGACTAGTTTTATCTTTTCAGCACCCTAAGTAATGCCTAGAACCACCTAAATAGTAGGTCCAAAGCCTCCTGGACCATAGGCATGGGATGCGTAGTGCATACATAGGACACAATTTAGAATTGAATTAGAGCACTTTAGGAAAACAACTCTAACATGGTAATTGGGTAGCAGAAGATGATAGTCTGCGCCTGCTGAATAATACGAGAAACCCCTACACTAAGGGACTTGCGAAGTATTATTTATGTTGCACAGGGCGATTCTTTAGGTTATAAAAGATAGGACACCCCCTCCTTTATATGTTTATTGTTTTCGCTTTGTTTCTTTGAACATAGAATGATTAAGTTGTGTCATGTAACCTCTAAAGATTTGTATTGATCATTTATAAACATATTTTAATTACTTCACATGTGTAATTTGCTTTACGCTTGTTTACATTGTAGTTGAACTTTTAAATTCCCTGTCTTCCTTCACTTACATGATTACATAAGACAATCCAATAACCCAACATAGTGTGAATTTTGGCCAGGAACCACAGTTGTCGACCTCGAAGAATGCCTAACACCTTCTCTTCAAGGTAATCTGAGCCCTTACCCGATCTATGGTGACATAGACTAGTTAAACGGAGGTATTTGCAATAGGTGCCCTAACGTATCTCAAAATCGTTAGGTGGAAACTCTTCTCTTTTAATACCTCCTTTAAAAGAGTTGTCACACATCTAAATCCGTTTTTGCGAGAAAACTGGGTGCGACACCGAACACCCATTCCAATACGAGTCTAAATATATAAGTTTCACCCAAAACTGACTCCAAATCGGGGTTCAAATCTCCATTTTCACTATAGAAATTTTTTGCCAAAAGGCCTAATTTACCTCTTAGATTCACCAATCAAATGCGAGAATCATGACAAGACAAAATATGCTCTCTAGGGATAACCCGCTGCTACAGTAATGCAGTGGTGGTATTATGGCCACTGTTGCTCCGTCCGCTGGTGGAAAACCGCCAGACCTATCCCAAAAGATGCGCCTCAATAAGGCGAACACACCCCAACAAGTTTCACTCCAAAATTCCAACCCAGCTGTTACAGATCTTAAAAATACCGAAGCAATTACTGTAGCAACAAATCGCCTGGGATACTCTAACATGTCCCAGATTGTTTCTGGTTGAAATCTTCCAATTCCAAGCATTAATAAACCTACTCAAAATCCTAACAATATCATCTCATATGCAGCAAGTTTGAATTACAATCAATATGCCGCACCTCTCACAAAAACGAGTTTGATACCTTTCGAACTTGTTCATGGAATTCCTACTCTTCAATTCTCCATGGATGAACGTGAAGAATTTTCAAAGCAAGAAGGTTTACACCAAGCCGTGACAATTAAACTGTCCAGCGGCGCACCAAATTTACAAATTTTAAGGAGTATTCTGTCGAAAATCATTGGCATCAAAGGTAACTGCTTGGTAGGTTTATTGCCCCAACGACAATTTTTAATTCGTTGTGATCAATATGAAGATTATGTGGTTTGCTTGGCAAGAGCTGGAAACTACTTTCAACGCAATGGAAGAGAGAACCAATACAGAGTTGTCCCCTGGAGTGTTGGATTCAATCCAAATGAGGAAACTTCAAAAGCAGCTGTTTGGATTTCTCTGCCGAATTTGTCGCCTGAACTGTTCACGCACAAGCCTTTATTGTCCAATGTGGTTGTGGTTGGAAAACCAATTGCAATTGATAAGGCGACGCAAGTTAGATCTCGTCCAAGCACGGCAAGAGTCAAGGTTGTCATTGATTTACTCGACAAACTTCCTCAGAAGGTTAGGCTTCAATATCTTGACGCTACAATTGGTAAACTTATAGAGGATTACCAGGAAATTATCTATGATAATTTGCCTTCGTACTGTTTCCATTGTAAGCATCAAGGACATGAAGAAAATCAATGCCGACGCTTAAAAGGAAAGGCAGTTCAAGCTACTCGTGTTGATGAAACAGTTGAGAATGAGCATCAATTTGTTGAAAAATTACAGGGTGATGCAAGAGATTTTTTGAATGCTAATAGGGCTGGGCAGCAACTTATAAAAGTATCAGAAAGTGATAAGAACACTAGGCAACATGTGAACGATATAGTTGATGATCAGGCAACTGCTGGTGTGCAAGCAACTCATTTGAGAGTTGAACCAACTGTAATCTAACATATGATATTCCTGCTATCAATGCTTTGGCGTGTTCAGCTTTACAACCTAATACTACATTGATGGTGGGTGATGATCGAACTAAACCAGGGATTCAAATTGTTATTGATCAAGGCGTAGTGGATGTACATGATAGAAGAAATGTTGTGATTGAGGAAGAAATACCAGCAGGGTCTAAACATACAACTGAGAAGAAGTTTCCTCAGGTCTTGGAGGGGGAAAACAGGTTGTTAAGGGGCCTGGTTTTGATCGAGTTCAAGCTAGGATTCCTTCTGTTGCTGGGCACATTTATGCTTAGGATCAGCAACTATCATGTGAGAAGGAGAAGGAAAATGGGACACCAGAATCTGCTAAGTAGGAGCACAAGACTTCAGTTTAATATGGGCAATCTCCTAGTCCTAATGCTGCTGCTTTAACAACTAGTGCTGATCTCTCTGTCACATCAAACAGGCATGTTGTGATTCAACAAGTCGCTGGGACATCTGGTTTTCAAATTGGTAATGAACGAGGAATGTTTCATGAGCAACCAACTGCTGAAAATGCATGTTCTAAATCTACAGCATAGAAACAGAGTTCTTTGCTTTATGAGGGGGAAAGAACTGGACCTAGAGCTGCTCGTTTTACAGCAGATACATCAAGTGCTCATGTAGATGCTATGGAATTGGAGTATGCAGCTTCTTGAGGCATGTCTATTGTAACTAACACTGATGCATCATATATAATAGCATCAAAGTCCCAACCTGTGCAACAGGTTTCTAGTAGTACTAAGGCTGCTGGTGCATTGAATACAACTGGGAAATCTGATGAGCAGAGAATAGTCACTACTGCTGCTCTAGATATGGACACTGCAAGGGTTAATGCAATGGAAAAACATGGGCATCTTCAGCAGAAGAAGGATGATAGTGCATCAGCTGCAGCTGATCAAGCAATCAAAAATAATACAGCAGTAGCAGGTGCACAATTTGATACATCTGCCAATATTGAGTCAGCTGTGCAAGCAACTCATTTAGATATTGCTGTTGTTATTGCATCAGGTGTTGATGGTGTTGGGCAAACTCATAACAACCAAGGAAAAGCCAAGGATCAACAGGTTACTAAAATAACTTCTAAACCTACTGCTGTTAACAGCAAAAGACAGGAACTTGGCAAGGGGATGGTGTTACTGGAAATCTTGGCAAGGGAGATGCTAGTGCAATTGGTGGAACATCTGCTAACAAGAAGGCTGTTGATACGTTAGAAGTAGGTTTTCAACATGGGCAACAATCACATGCTAAGGGTTGGTCAGTAGTGCATCGATCACCTAGCAAGAAAATGTCTTCAGATCATATAAATCTGGAGTCAGCACCAGAAACTTTTAGGTGTTCTAACTCGTTTGATGGCTTGGTCTGTGCACATGAACATGGTGAGAAAGATTTGCAACATAAGGAGATAAGTGCAAATTTATAAAATATGCAAGAGAGGTCTCCAAGCAGCACAAAAACCCAGCAGAATTCTGGTGTTCCAGTAAATGCATCAAAAGACATTGTTCCAGTTATGGAGGAGCTAACGGGCAATCAGGCACATAGCTCCAATACTCCGACCTTGCAATTTTCTGGTCCTCACGTGGAACAAATCATCAAAGATGCCAAGAACACAATGATGTTGCATACTACTATGGTTAAACAACCATTGGTAACGTTGAACACCTCTGTGCTTGAAGTGCCATCACGGTCTTTGGAACCTTTTGGTGAATATGGAGGTGAGCCAAGGCAATTGACGTTGTCCACTGGAAATAACAACGAAGTTATACAAGCAAATATGAGGGCGATGATTATTAAATCCAAACTTTGGGCTGACCAATGTGAGGAGGATGAAGAAGCGGACTGGGCTAATGAAATTGCTGTGGATTCGACTAATGAAGCTGATCAAAATAGTGAAGATGAAGGGGTGCTATGAGTTGGCTCTCCATCATTGACAAACATTGGCAGCTCTTCAATGTTAATTTCAAGCAGCAAACTTAATGCTAAGGCCCCGGTTTTTGTCCCTAAAATTGGGCAAAAACATGTTGGAACAAGCACATCTGGTGCTATTTTGATGAAAAATGCAGTAACAAAGAGGGCTGTGCAGCAGCAGATTATCGCGACCACTCCAACTGCTGCTTGTGTGGATGATCAATATGCAGCAACATTGTCAATTGTTGGACAACAGCAGCAAAGTGCAAGCACCCCAGATACAGTAATAAAAACTCCAGATGATGGACAGCAGCGACAGAATTTAAATGTACTAGTTATTACGTTGGATGACAGAAATCTACTGACACCGACCGATATCCTCCATGCACTTGTTTCTCACGATTTAGACAAATTGACAGCGTTTAATAATCCAAGAAATGATCAAGGTGCACTAGTCAACGGCTACAATCATATTGACGAATTTTGGGTTGCATATGGGCCAAGACTTTTATGAAGAAGGAGAAGAGGATGAACTACTGGATGCCACCTTTAACATAATAGCTAGGGAGGGAGATCTTTCACCTAGAAATGTGCAAAGTGGATCAAACAAAAATAAAAAGAAGGCACATGGAAGGCAACATAGTTGGGACGGCAATGTAAAACAAGAGTTTGTCATTAGGAAACCTCCAATGAGAAGTGCAAAACAAAAGGCGGTTGTCCCAACCACCTCCACAAGGTCCAATAGATCAAAAAATAAATAATAAAGTTTGAAAAATATTTGAAGATAGTGGAAGAAGAAACCAATGAAATACAAATTGAAGAGTGCACAAGGTTGAAGAAAGAGGTGCAAGACACAAATTTTTACCTTGTTTTATTTTATCATTTTATAAGCATCATCATTTGTAATATCATCACAGAGTATGTTATAAACTCTGTGATGATCATAGAGTACTTAGTTATTTCCAGCTCATATTTTCTTCATGCTTGCTAGTAGATGAGGTTTATTATGCCTCAATAAGATTTGTAAGGTAAGTTCTAGTACAATATATGTGTGCTATATTCCTATGCCTTTGGGAAGATCCAAGCGGCTATGAGATTATATGCCCTCGTGAGATATCTGCCGGCAGCTACACCATGATCCTCTACATGAGGCTGCCATATTAAGGCAATGGAGGTGCAAAGGAGTGAGTATATAGCAAGGCATAGAGGCAACACTATTGTAGCTAGCACCCATACTTGTACTTTTTCATTGTGGTTACTTGTTTTCTCTTTTATTATTAATAATATAATTATTAGGAATGCCTAGTGGGTGAAAATCACCTAAATAATTACCTCAATCCGAGCTCCCAATCTCAAATATGATAAAATAAGCTCAAATTCCCAAAAATAACATCTTATAACACTATCCAGTTATACCTTTCGTGAACACGGGATGTGCCTCACGTTCGCGAAGCATAAAAGTCACTGCCCCGAAAAAACCTACTGCGTGAACGCGACAGGGGTCTCACGAACGTGAAGACCAAAGGCTCCCTCTCTTTCGCGAAAGTGCCCAAGAGCCTCAGGAACGCGAAGGCCTACTGCCCATCACCACTTCCTTCTTCACGAACGCGACTACCCCTCCTCAAACGCGAAGAGCAAAACTCGCAGACGAACACGATGCTCTCATGCAAACGTGAAGGACATCAGATACCAACAAAAGTCTGATGTCCAAAACTCATGGAAATGGTCTAAAGAACATAAAAGGCCCCCTGGACCCCATCCAATCACAATAATAAGTCCCAACACCTTATCAAAACTTTTCCAAATACTCAAAACACAACAAATAACATCTAAACCAAGAATCAACGGCCAACTCAAGCATAATGAACTAATCAACTTTTAACTTTCAAAATTCAAGCCAACCCACGTCTAACTACTATTGCAACCAAACACACTCACGCAAGTATACGTGGTCGTCAAGTAATAGAGTAGTGAGTAGATTTCTTGTTGTGTTCTTGCGTTAAAATGACTAATTGATTTATCTGGATCGTTGATTGACAAGGTTGATATTTCTCATAAGAATCTGTCGAGTTCTTACTAGCCTATTCAAGCTAACTTAATGCCTATATGTCTATGGAATTAAGATTAACAATAATGCATTTACACTTTCTGTATTTCAACCAATCAAGGCAATTAGGTATATTTCTATCCTAATTGCGAATCCGTTCCCCGATACCCGAGTTCAAGAACTTGCTCCATTTAATTCTATATGCAATCTAGAATTTCCACTTTCGAGTTCAACTCTTTATTCGTAGATAGTATTTCACTGTTAGCTACTTAGTAAAATAATTAAGAATAGAATTAAATAAACAGTCCAATATGATAAAATCAAACTCGTCAATTTAAACTTCAAACGTCAACATTCATGTAGCACCCATGACCCTAGAATAATAGGGTTCCTAGCCACTCATGTTCATACAATCATCAAAAATAATGTTTTCAAACATAAAATCAATGAATACTAGAAGAAGAATGGAAGAATTGATCAATCTCGTGCTCCCGGGTGTTTCGTACTATTGTTTCTCACAAAGATAACGTCCCCCCCCCCCCAAGTGAGTTTAAAGACTATTTATATGGGATAGGGTTAGCATGGGGAGAAATAATACAAGCCCACTTCGAAACAACCTTTTTAGGTTAGCTCGTTCACCCTCTCGTACGCACGCGGAAGTGAACGAGCAAAGTTCTTCTCTTTTTCTTTTTCTTCTAGGTCTCTCGTGCACTTCCATGCCTTTTGCTATACTTCGCTGTTTTTTTTCCAAGTTTTTCCTCAATAGCTCGTTCACTCTCTCATGTGCACGCAAGAGTGAACGAGCAAAGTACTTCTTGTGTCTTTTGGTCACAAATCAACTTCTTTTGCTCACATTTCGTCCAACTTGCTCATACACATAATAATGCACGGAATGAGCGTAATTCACTATAAAAACTCATGTAACCTACCGTAACCATACAAGTTATGAGATGAAAGTACACCGAAAAATATGCATTTTTAGCCGTTTATCAACACCCCACACTTAAACTCTTGCTCATCCTCGAGCAACTTTCAAAATTAAGCACGATGGCAAGAGACACATTTTCAAAATATACTCAAGCATCATACCAATGACAATGGCTTATACCAACACTTAGAACTTAACATAAAAACTATTGACATCTTTCTTCAAAAGTAGAGCCATGCCAAGACTATTTAAAATATTTGTGTGACTTCTTCTAACATCCTAACCTCAAGAGATGACTCCAATACATTCCTTGCTATGACTCATTTCTTGTGTCAACTAAAAATGCTTGGACTTTACCAATCCTTTGTAAATCATGTGCTCTCACCACAATTAAAGAGAGAAATTAGCCCACACACTCAAATATGTATTCAAGTATAATTTAAGAACTTACACATGGAAAAAAAATTCTCTCACTCTCACAAAGAAATTCATGTGCATCCCGAGATCGTATCATAGGCTTGCCCGTAGTGTATATCTCTACTAATCTAAGCTTGCGATGTCCAGGATCAATTAGGTCTTTCTAGATTGTAATGTAGGCTAAGGGATGGGTAGGATATTTTTGGTTATAGTGATTAACCTTCCTAAGCACTTTAATACACTACACTTAACTTTCAAATACATACTCTTCATGACCAATTCAAGCAATGCCACAAAATCTTATACAATTTGGCCCTTCTTCTTTAAAAAGAACTATGCATTTACTAGCTCTGATTAAGAGGAGTAGGAGGTGTATTTTCTATTTTTTTTTCAACACTTTCCATACTTGGGTTGCCCGGCTAATGATCTTTCAAAACATACGTGCACCTTTTGGCCTTTTTGTGGTTCCACACAAAAGCTACCTCAACTCTCACCTTATTCTTCTAGCGACTTAAGTGCTTTCGGAGGCAAAGGTTCAAAATATCTGATTAAGAATAAAAAGGGAATCGGCTTGTAATGTGGGTGCCAAAGAAAAGGTTTATAGGCTCAAATGGGCTATCTAAGGATCAATTTTATTTATGGTGGCATACTAGCTCAATGGACAATCAAAGAAACGCCTACATTATCTCCAAGGCTCACAGAGTTTACTTATTTCACTTTGATTAACACACAGGGCAAGTTCTAGACTAACACAGGATAGCACACAATGTAACCAAGTCTTACATCACACAATACACATGATTCACTCCGGACGGTTCAGACCCGACACTCAAGTTAAACAACTTAGCATAGTCATCATATTAATTTAACACATGAAAGTAATCACATGATTCCACAGATGAACTTAAGTGTCAAAAGAAAGTCACATATATTCTCAAGGCATGTGGGCACCTAGAACACGAAAACGATAATCAGCTCAAATGTTACAGCTGTAACGACCCGGCCGGTCGTTTTGAGAGTAATAGTCCCAATCCCCTATTTACTGCTTCTCACATATCTATTTCTTCTATTTTGACTTGCATGGAGGTTTCGTTTTGGTTTTTGGAGTGATTTGGGACACTTAGTCCCTAAACGAAAGCTTAAGTCTTAGGATTTTGACCGTAGTCAAAATTGTATGAAGACGACTTCGGAATGGGGTTTTGTCAGTTCTGTTATCTCCGTTGGGTGATTTTGGTCTTAGGAGCATGTCCGGATTTTGTTTTGGAGGTCCGTAGAACATTTAGGCTTGAAATGGCGAAAGTCGAATTTTTGGAGTTTTGGGCCGGTAGTGGAATTTTTGATATCGGGGTCGGTTTCCGATTTCGGAAGTTGGAGTAGGTCCGTAATGTTGAATATGACTTGTGTGCAAAAATTTGGGGTCAATCGGACGTGGTTTTGTTGGTTTTGGCATCGGTTGTCGAATTCTGAAGTTTCAAGTTCTTTAAGTTTGAATCAGAGGATGATTTGTGATTTTAGCTTTAGTTGATGTGATTTGAGGGATCGACTAAGTGTGTATGGTGTTTTAGGATTGGTTGGTATGTTTGGTTGAGGTCCCAGGGGCCTCGGGTGAGTTGCGAGTGCTTAACAGATCAAAAGTTGGATTTGTGTTGCTACTGAAGTCTTCAAGCTTCTGGTATTTTTGCACCTGCGGTGGAGAGACTGCAGGTGCGGGATCGCACGTGTGGAGAGGAAAGCGCAGAAGTGGAAAAGTGGAGGAGTTCTAGGGGTCGCAGGTGCGAGTTGAATTCCGCATCTGCGATGCCCGCAGATGCGTTAGGGTCATCGTAGGTGCGCAAGGTCCGCAGAAGCGGAAGGGGTTTCTGCAGGCGCGCACGCACAGGTGCGACCCTTTCATCTCACGTGCGGAGGAAGAGGAGGTAAGTAATTTGCGTAGATGTGCACATTTTGCCGCACAAGCTCACCCGCAGGTGCGAACCCAGGCTCTGCTGGTGCGGAAATACCTGGGTAGTGGTTAAAACCGAAGGGCTTCACAGGTTTTGTCATTTTGGATGTGGCAAACTCGATTTAGGGCTATTTTTTAGAGCATGTTCGATAGATTTTTTGAGGTAAGTCCCTTGTGCTTATTTTTGATCAATAACTTGCTTCCCCATTTATTTTCCCACCTAGTTAGTGTGTATTTAAGGTGAAAATTGGGAGTTGGAGGCTATGGATTTGTAAACTTTGAATTATGGATTTAAAGGACCATTTGGTGTCGGATTTTAATAAATATTATATGGTTAAACTCGTGAGTGAATGGGCTTTCGGATTTTTTGACCTTTACCTGATTTTGAGACGTGGGCCCGGGTCGACCTTTTAGGGCGAATTTTGGAATTTTTGTTAAAGTATTGATATAATCAATAAAATGAGTCTATTATGGTTGTATTTATGATATGTAATTTCTTTTGGTTAGATTTGGGCCATTCGGAGCCGGATATTCGTGGGAAAGGCATTCTTACTGATTGATTGAGCTTGGTTCGAGATAAGTGGCTTGACTAACTTTGTGTGGGGGAAATCACCTTAAGATTTGGAAATATTGTGACATGTGAGTGCCGTGTACATGAGGTGACGAGTACGTACACGTGCTAGTTGTGGAAAAAACCCGATTTTCTTACTGAGCAACAACCTGTTTTCCTTTTATTTTGAGTTATACTATTTTAATGAGTATTAATCTATTTTTCATTCTTAATTGAGTTATTCCAATGTGTGTAGCTATCCTGTTTAGTCTAATATAACATGTCTACGTGTCTTAATTGCTTATGTGAACTCTGTGCAACATGCTTAATGAATTTCTTACTTCTTCCTTTACTGGTACTTAGTCTAAATCGTAAGATTTCGTGATGTAGTTGCATTTCTATTGTTCGCGCTGCATATTTACTTTGGGACTACGGAACGGTATTCCGGGAGATCCCCCTGTACCGCATATTTACTTTGGGACTACGGAACGGTATTCCGGGAGATCCCCCTGTACTGCATATTTACTTTGGGACTACGAAACGGTATTCCGGGAGATCCCCCTGCACATTTACATTTGGGACTACGAGACAGTATCTCGGGAGATCCCCTGTTGTGTTTCTGTGTACTGAGCTGTTACCTTCTACGATTTCATTGTTGTTAAATTTCAGCCTTTATTTTATTGCGGTATTACACTCTATATTGTTTTATTATATATTTACCAGTAGGGCCCTGACCTGGCCTCGTCACTACTCGACCGAGGTTAGGTTTGGCACTTATTGGGTACCGATTGTGGTGTACTCATGCTACTCTCTGTACATGTTTTTCATGTGCAGATCTAGGTACTCCTTATCAGCCGCACTATCAGTGAGCCAGAACAGCTTTGGAGACTTCAAGGTATATCTACCGCATCCGCAGACCTCGGAGTCCCCTTCTACTCTTTCTCATGTCCATTATCTTATGTATTTTTCCTTTGTTAGACTTTGATGTATAGAGACACTAGATTTTACTTCTGTAGTTTGTGATTCACGATGTTCGGGGTTTTAGGATTTGTTGTGTATTTTTGAATAGTTGGTTAAATTTATATTTTTATTTTATTATTCCGCAAAATGTTAGGCTTACCTAGTTGTAGAGACTAGGTGTCGTCACGACGTCACACGGAGGGGAAATTGGGTCATGACAGCAACTTTAAGTACCGGCATAAAACATGTCAAAAAGCATAGATACTCAAGTTCTTCTCATTCCATTATCGGTTCTAAAAATAAAAGGAAAATCTTTTTATATCTTTTTTCGTTAGACTTTACTCCCTCAAGAAAACTGTCTAAGAAATCCATTGTCGGGAAAAGTCCATTTTTTTTAAATTCTACTTACAAGAAAAAACTACTACCCGCTTTAAATGTCATCCCTTGGAAAAGAACTGTGGCCATAAGAATTACCAAGAAAAATTATTTCTACCTAATTTATTTTTTTAACATACATAACTTAGCACAAGAAATCACTCAAATAGTATTCTCCCACCCCACAATTAAAATTGTGCATTGTCCCTAATGCACAAATAAAGTAAAAATAACAAGGGTGAACAGGAAACCCCCTGAAAAGCCAAAGGCCGAAGCAATAGCAGCTCACGAGATACTCAGACTTCTCCCAAGCATAGTCCTTTGTGCGGGTACCCTACACTTAGTTCCAACCATATTGCTTTCTTTTGCTTCCTTCCAATGAATTTTCTTCTCATGCTCTGAGAAAATCAAAAGCTATACAAAAAAATAACACAATAAAAATAATTTTTAAAAAAATAAAAAATCAACAAAAGCATTAAAAATTGGGTTGCCTCCCAACAAGCGCCTGATTTAATGTCGCAGCACGACTCAACATATTTTTTCAAGCTTCGGCCAAGTCCACCGAGGTCTTGTGACGTGCAATGTCACCACCCCAATAATGTTTCACTCGCTGCTCATTTACCAAGAAAGTACTACTTGAGTTCATATCATGCAATTCCACCGCTCCATGAGGCCTCACTTACCACCACGAAAGGACCTCCACATCGAGACTTAAGCTTTCCAAGGAAAAGCTTCAACCTTGAGTTAAACAAGAGAACTTCTTGACCTGACTCAAACTCGCGATGTTGGATGTGCTTATCATGCCACCTCTTAGTCTTTTCTTTATACAATTTGGCATTTTCGTACGCGTGCAACCGAAACTCATCAAGCTCGTTAAGTTGTAGCAACCTCTTCTGGTCGGCTAAGTCCATATCAATATTTAGATTTTTAATCGCCCAATAGGCTTTGTGCTCATGTTCGATTGGCAAGTGGCATGCCTTCCCATAAACCAACTTATACGGAAAAGTACCTATGGGGTTCTTGTATGCAGTTCGATATGCCCATAATGCGTTGTCCAACTTTCCAGCCCAGTCCTTCCTACTTCCACTTACCGTTTTATCCAGAATCTGCTTCACCTCTTTGTTTGACACTTCCACATGACCACTCGCTTGGGGGTGTTAGGCGGTGGCAACCTTGTGCTTAACTCCATACTTTGCTAGAATATTATTCAACAATTCGTTACAAAAGTGAGTTCCTCCGTCACTTATCAGCACCCTTGGAGTCCCATAGCGTGTGAAGATCTGCTTCTTTACAAATTTTACCACTACCTTTGCATCATTAGTAGGAAATGCAATGGCCTCCACCCACTTAGACACATAGTCGACCGCCACCAAGATGTACCTGTGACCATTAGAGTATGGGAATGGTCCCATGAAATCAATCCCCCAAATATCAAAGAGCTCTACTGCCAGAATATTTTGCAAAGGCACCTCGTGCTTCTTCGTGATTGTTCTGGTTCTTTGGCACCTGTCACACGTTTTTACAAAGGTGTGTGCATCCTTAAATAATTTTGGCCAATAAAAACCCGATTGCAGCACTTTTTAGGCAGTTATGTCCCCACCATGATGACCTCCATATGGAGAAGCATGACAGTCATGCAATATTGCATTCATCTCCTCCTTAGGAACACACCTTCGTACCAACTGATCTGCGCACTACTTATATAGGAATGGCTCATCCCACATGTAGAGCCTCACATCATGTAGAAACCTTCTTCTATTAACGGGTGTCAATTCTGGTGGTGTCACCCCACTTGCAATAAAATTCACATAATCTGCATACCACGGGGCTTCACTCGAGGTGATTGCTAATAGCTGCTCATCAGGAAATATTTCTTTGATCGACCCCCCCTTCATCTACATGGCTCCGATTTTCTAATCTGGACAAGTGATCAGCCACTTGATTCTCTGTCCCTTTTCGATCTTGGACCTCTAAGTCAAATTCTTGCAAGAGAAGGACCCATCGAATTAGCCTTGGCTTGGCGTCTCTCTTTTCAAACAAGTACCTTATAGCTGGATGATCTATCTAGACGATGACATTGGTTCCCACTAGATAGGATCTGAACTTGTCAAACGCTCTCACCACTGCAAACAACTCTTTTTCGGTGACACTGTATTTCATCTAGGCTGGATTCAGAGTTTTACTCACGTAATAAATGGAGTGAAAAGTTTTATCCCTCCTTTTGCCCCAAAACAGCTCCGATTGCTATGACACTCGCATCGCACATCAACTCAAATGGCTTCGCCCAATCCGGGGCAATGATAATTGGTGTAGCATCAAATGCTTTCAGACAAGCATCATCAAACTTGAAGGGGATATCTTTCTCAAGAAGCCTGCACAAAGGACAAGAAATTTTTGAAAAATCTTTAATGAAACGACGATAAAAACCTGCATGGCCCAAGAAACTACAAATGCTTTTGACGGATATCAGTGGGTGCAGTTTTTCAATCGCTTCCACCTTTGCTTTGTCCACCTACAAACCAGTTTTGTATACCTTGTGCCCCAAGACTATACCTTCACGTACCATGAAATGGCACTTTTCCCAGTTTAGCACCAAGTTTTTCTCTTCACACCTAGCAAGCACTTTATCAAGGTTCATTAAACAATTATCAAAAGAACACCCAAACATAGAAAAATCATCCATGAACACATCTACAAATCTTTCAACCATGTCAGTAAAAATAGCCATCATACACCTTTGAAAAGTCGCAGGTGCATTATAGAGACCAAAGGGTATTCTCTTAAGCGCATACGTGCCGGAGGGACACATAAATGTAGTTTTCTCTTGGTCCTATGGGGCTATAGCAATCTGATTATATCAGGAATAGCCATCTATTAAATAGTAGTATTCCTGTCCAACTAATCTATCAAGCATTTGATCAATAAAGGGGAGGGGAAAGTGGTCCTTTCTGGTGGCATTGTTTAATTTTCTATAATCTATGCAAAATCTCCACCCAGTCACTGTTCTTATGAGAATCAGGTCATTATTTTCATTAACCACTACAGTCATCCCCCCTTTCTTAGGCATACATTGCATGGGGCTTGCCCATTTGCTATTAGAGATTGGAAATACAATACTTGCATCAAGCCACTTAATCACTTCTTTTCTTACCACCTCTTTCATGATTGGTTTTAGGCTGCATTGTTGCTCTACACTTGGCTTGTGCCCTTACACCATGAGGATTTTATGCATGTAGAAGGCTGGACTAATGTCTCTAATGTCAAACATCGTCCACCTAATTGCTCGCTTGTGCTCACGTAGCACTCTCAACAGCTTTTCTTCCTACAATTTAGACAAGTCAGAGGAAACCATAACAAGTAAAGTGTTAGAACTACCCAAATAAGAATATTGAAGGTGAGGGGGCAGGTGTTTAAGTTCCAATTTTGGAGCTTCTTCAATCGACGGCTTTGGAGGAGGCCCACTTGGCCTATTTAGCGGCTCAAAGGGGTTTAATCCCTGCATGTTAGCACAAGATGCATCTAGGATATGCAGCATCTCCTCAACCTCATAATCAATCTCCAAGCTATCGAACAACATGAGTGCTTTCTTTTGAGAATCGTCTAGATATACACTTGTGTCAATAAGTTGCTCATCCACCTCCACAACAGATATCATAGAGAGATCCTCATAATGGCGTCGAAGTGGATCGCCTTGTAGACATTAAAGACTGTTTTCTCGTTATCCACCCTCATAATCATTTTTCCGTCTCTCACTTTAATAATCGCATCACCTGTAGCCAAGAGAGGTCGTCCCAATATGATTGGAACTTGTTCATCTGCCTCATAATCTAGGATAATGAAGTCCGCTGGGAAGATGAATTTTTCAATTTGCAGCAACACATCTTCAATCACTCCTTCTGGGTAGGCTATGGACTATCAACTAGTTGCAACATCACAGCGGTTGGTCTTGGGACTCCCAGACCCAATTGCTTGAACAATTACAAAGACATCAGATTTATGCTCGCCCCTAAATCACAATAAGCTCGACCCGCATCAATATTACCAATTCGCACATGGATGGTAAAGCTACTAGGATCCTTAAGCTTTTGAGGAAGCTTGTTTTGGACCCTTGAAGTGCACTCTTTAGTAAATGCGACTATCTCGAATTCAGTCAGTCTCCTCTTTTGAGCCACTATATCTTTTATGTACTTAGCATACTTTGGAATCTCGAGCAGTATGTCCACTAATGGAATATTCAATTGAACCTGGCTCAACATAGAGAAAAATTTGTTGAACATGCGATCATCATTCTTCTTCTGCAATCTCTGGGGGAAGGGTGGTGATGGCCTTGTAGCATTCACTGGCTATGAACTTGCGTCATCTTTCATTGACTCATGTGTTGCCTTAGGAATCAACTCCCCCCTGAGGTACAATCTTGTCCTCTCTTTTCTTTGGCACTTCTTCTAATTCCCTCCCGTTTCTTAGTGTAACTGCGTTAACTTGAGTGTTCTTCTCTGTATCACTAGGAAGAGCGCCTGCAAGCCTACTATTTTGATTTTATGCTAGCTGCCCCATTTGTTTCTCAAGATTTCTGAAATCGGTCCGGATTTGTTGATTGTCAAGCAACAACTTCTTCAACAAGTCATTCGTACTCTTTTCTATTTGCTGGGGTGGCTTCTGAGGTTGGTTAAAATTTCCTTCGGGACTATAATGATTCTGAGTCGGCTGATTTCTGCCCCAAGAGAAGTTAGGATGACTCTTCCAATTTGGATTGTAAGTGTTCCAATATTGTGCATGTTGAATCATCAGACCTCTGCTCTGTTGCCCCACATAGTAGATAGATTCAAGATTAGCGGGGCACATGTCACTCGTGTGACTGTCACCATATAATTCACAGCAAGCAGACATCTGTTGTACATGTTGCATCTGTTGTGTCTGGTGCATTGCCATTCTATTCGTCTGATTTGCCAATTTTGCTATATCTGCTCTCATGGCTGATAAGTCATCAAGCTTAATTACACCGACTACTTTCTATTTAATTGCTCTTCGTGGTTCCCCATCTCCTTGACAATTATGATCATTAGCAGTGAAGTTGTTTAGCAGGAGATGGATTTCACTATAGGACCTTGCCATGCATCTACCTCCACAAGCTGAGTCAAGATTCATCTTTGATGTCTCATCTAGCCCATCAACGAAAGTATGACCTATTACCTCATCAATGTGACAATGATACAGGCAGTCTCTGAGTTGCTTCTTGTATCTTTCCAAATCTTGACGAAGAGTCTCGATATCCCGTTGTTGGAACCCAAGAATCTGGAAAGCTGCATGATGCGATAATTCAGTGAATCTTGCCTCCTACTCAGTCACTGACATACGACCTTCTTTTAGATGCTTGAATTGGCCCCTCAACTCTTCCCTCGTCATGAGTGGAATGTACCTCTCAAAGAATAGATGTGTAAATTGAGCCCGTGTAAGAGGAGTTGAACCAGCTGGCCTGTCCAGCTTATATGTCTACCAACATATCCTAGCCGCTCCTTTGAACTGGAAAGTAGTGATGTCCACACCGTTAGACTCTACCAAGACCAAATTACATAACATATGATGGCAGCTGTCTAGAAAGTCCTGGTCACCCTCTGAAGCGCTACCCTCAAAGTATGGAGGAAACAATTTCTGGAACCCTAAACTTTTTTGCTCCTCTACAAGCATGTACAATCTCAAATCTAGCAACTATCATAGGCTTTTCTAGAGTACAAGCCACAAGGGTCTGAGCTACCCCTCCGACCTGAGATGTGGATGGAGCCACTAGGACCACCCGGCTAGGGTAAAAGCCTTGATGAAACTGACCATTTTGGCCATAGCCTCCTGGAACACGGGTGCAACAATGAAACCCTCCCATTGCTGAGTGTGCACTGGAGCATCAATATGCTCGTCTATGATATGCTCATCCACTTGCTCCACAAGTAGGTCATTCTATAAAATCATTTGAAGATTAAGGGCGGATGCCCCACCCTTAGCTGTAGTAGTACAGCCTCTGGTATGGGCTCTGGCCCTACCCCGACCTATGCCTCTCCCAGTCACAACCAATGGTACTAATCCTGCATCCCCTATTGCTCCAGACGTGCGATTCCTTACCATCTATGAGAGAATAGAATAGAAGGATTTAGATTCAAGTCAATAATTAACCACAATAAGGAATCAAGAAAATGATGTTTCCTATAGCCTATAGCTTCTCGAGGATGAGTACAGATGACTTTGTACTGATCCGCAAAATTCCTTACCATCTACTAGGCATGCTTGCGATTTGTGATACCCTTAGGCCGTAGTGCACTGATACCAACTTATCCTGACCCGAAATCCCACCAAAGGTCATGATGGCACCTAACCCGCCTGCTAGGTGAGCCAACACAATAACAATCAAAACCTAAAGCAAATTAGTCAACTCTTAACCAAATGCTCAATAAGATAAGAAGAACAAGATAATATCAAGGCTAATGATATAGCTAACTATCCAGGGTAGGGTCTAAACACGACCACAATGGCCAATATCGCCTCAAAACCAAATGTCACAATAATCACAAGCATCTAATGAGTGTATGAGAAATCATCTAAATACACAATCTACCTGAATAAAAATAGATAGACATAAGAGGAAAGTAGGGAGAGGGACTCCATGTGCTTCGAATCGATCAAGTAGAGCAGCTCACCACGAAGTCTGCACGAATCCACTTATTGTCCCAAATGAAAACCACTTGTACTAGACTCAGAACCTGCACAAAATGTGCAAAAGTGTAGTATGAGTACAAACAACGGTACCCAGTAAGTATCAAGTCTAGGCTCGAAAAAGTAGTGGCGAGGGATCGACTCCGACACTCACTAGTAGTCAAATAAACAAGTGAGAGAATAATCAAATAGGAATTTAAACATGATGTCATCAACAAGTATAAAAGCACAAAATACAACTCATACTGAATTTAGACATGCTTTTCCAGTAATCGGAATAAAATAAAATAATAATTATATCAATTCTGGAGTAAAACTCATACTAGTCAACAATAATTCTTCAATTCATAGCATGAATCTAAACAAATATACATATGCATGCTCTAAGATTCTTTTCTCAACAACTCACATCACAATCCATGTGCCTGACATATGCCACATATCCAACAAGCACCAAAATAATTTCACCTAAAATTCAGGGTTTCATGGTGCCGGGGTAGGCTAATGTATTGGAGGGTTGCAGGATTGAAGAAAAATTGTTGCAGAACAGGGCATTTTTGTGGTCCATTATGCGACCGCAGAACTGATATGCGGACTGTAGATCCGCCACAGAGTGAAACAAAGAAATGGGCCAATTTTAGAGTTCGTTTTGCGGTCAACTATGCGACCGCATAATAATTTTGTGTGCCGCACATCCATTGCATAACTAGCATGAAGATTTTCAGAGGGAGATTATGCGGCAGCACAATTGATATATGGGCCGCAGACCTTGCCGCAGACTGGACCAGACCAGCCCAATTTTTGGGACCGTTTCTGCAGTCCATTTTGCGGGTCGCAGACCTGATCTCCGGTCCACTCTGCTACCGCAGAGTTATGTTTGGAGGGTCCATTTTTTAGTTTTTATAACCCGGCCCTGACATTTTAGAGTGAGAAAATGCTATAGAGTGAGAGGGGAGTTCCTAAGCTAATTAGTCATCAATCCTTGCTCCAAAGTTGGAGAATCCACAAGGAAAACACACAGGTTCTTCATCCAAGATGTAAGGTTCCATATCTTAATTTCAATTTCGAATTTTTGGGAGAAGATGGTTAATAGGGAGTGTGATTCTTGGGTGTGAGAGTGTTATTTATGCATGCATGTACTATCAAGGTTTGTGGTAAGGTTGTTGAGCTCAAATGGGTAGACTTTGGGTTGTGGGAGGAAGGAATCCACCATATGAAGGCCTTGCAATCATAATGCCCACCTAGTGTTTGATAAAATGCTCAAATGATCTATAACCACGAATACCCTCCTAATTTGTGTTCAATTTTGTTATATTTCTAAATAGATCGAAGTTGCTAAGTTTTTCGGAACATTATAGGAATTTAAGAAGCTCAAAGCGAGGTATGTTGGCTAAACTGCTACCTTAGAATTGAACCCCACGATGTCCTTGTAAGTCCCGAGTTGTTCATTATAAATTGACTATTCCGAATAAGCCTTGTGTCAAAAGATATATGTTCAATATGTATTCCAAATACTCTTGTCATGTTATGTTACCATTTGAGAATGTTTTCAAAGTATGGGGTGCGTATCTAAATGTTATGACTTCAAGTGTTTAAGACCCTTATTTGTTCACATGTGTCACACTTAAAGTCTTGAGTAGAAATGCTTTATTGTTGATGATCCATGACGATGTTTGAAAGTCAAAGAGGTGAGCATGAAATAATGATATTACAAGTGTGGCCACTAGTGCCAATGAAATTGAAAGATAGGTGAAAGATTATGAAATGAGTTGTAAATCCTTTAAATAATAAATTCTTTGGGAGTATCGTTTAGTCACCGAGGAAGGGTACGTCGAAAACACCTAACCCTAAAACTACACGTGCCCGTGTTAATGCGATGCGGTTGTTTCCCATTATATGGGATAAGAATGATGTGTTCAGATGTTTCCCTTTGAATGGGATAATATTATTGCTAGAGAGATATGATTTGATGTCGAACCACACGACATTATGGTGAGACGGCTTAGCCGATTGGGCTGAGATCGGACGCCATGCCGCGCACATGGTGGTATTATGAATGGATGTCTCGGGGTGAGACAGCTTAGCCGATCGAGCTGATCCCGGACTCCGTGTTAAAAGCACGGTGGTATATCGGTACTAAAGATCTCCCAATTTTAAAATATTGAAACTTACTTGAAATTTACTTTTCTCCTAACTTGACCTCTAGATACTATTTGCGGCTCTTGTTGTTTCATGTTTCCTTCTCCTTTTATTGTTACCCGTTCTATTGAGAGGGTGTTTAGGATTACATACTAGTACTATTCCATATGTACCAACGTCCCCTTTGTCGGGGGCGCTGCATCTTTAATGGATGCAGGTGGTTCCATAGCAGGTGGTCTTGATTAGTGATAGCAGCATACCCTCTACTCAGCTGACTTGGTGAGCCCCATTTCATTTTGCGGTCTTGTATATCTTGTCCTTTGTGTATATTGTTTTGAGGTATAGCCGGAACCTTGTTGTCGGCACCATCATGTTACTTTTTTGTATCTATTATAGGCTCCATAGACATAGTGTGGGTGCTACATTTATTTTGGGAAGTCAAATTAGAAATGTTGTATTTGTATCATATGTTTCCACTTCTAAACTATGAATGTGTAACGTATTATTTTGGGGAAATCTTGAACGAAGTTCTAACGGTAATGAAATTTGGATTGTTCATGTAATCTTCTTATTGTATAATTAATGAAATATACCTTCTCTTTATTCATGGGTGAGTCTGGGTAGAATCCATTGAGAAGGCCTGCTTAGCCGAGTTATCTCGGTTGAGCGCCGGCCGCACTCTCTGAGGTCGGGGCGTGACAAGCTTGGTATTAGAGGCTAAGGTTTTAAAGTGTCCTAGGGTGTCTCAGAGCAGTGTCTAGTATGGTCCTTCTTATTGGTTTCATGTCGACCACATCTATAATTAGAAGGCTACTTGGGTATTTAGGAATAAGACCCTTATTTGATGTTCTAGATCGTGCGATAAAGCTGATTGTAAGATTGTTCCTCCTTTAACTCGTGCATTGCTCTAACTTTTAGTACATAGAGCCTAGTAAGAAGGCAAGAACTGGACAATGAACCAATTCCACCCCAGGAGTGGCAGTTGATTCTATACTCGATGATGCGGGTGAGAACCCGAGGGGTGAGGATGTTCTCCCAACTACTACACCGCCTGATTCTACTACTCCTTCTCCGACTTCACCAATCCCTACACCTACTGAGGGTGTAGCTATTCTACCTCCAGCCCCAGCTTCCGATCCCGGTGTTTCTGATGGAGATCTTAGGGGATCCATACAAATGCTGGCTCATATAGTGGCTTCCCAAACCCAGAGATCGAATGTTGCACCTGCTTCTGTCAGCCAACAAGGGGATTCTACTAGTTCCAGGGTGAACAGATTTCTTCAATTGGATCCTCCGGTGTTCATAGGTACTGATCCTGAGGAGTACCCCCAAGACATTATTAATGAGATACACAAGACCCTCCGAGTAATTCGTGCTACTGAAACAGAGGGAGTGGAGTTGGCCTCCTACTTCCTGAAAGGGGTGGCCTATTCTTTGTTTGAGATGTAGGAGGACTCCCATGAGGAGGGAGCCCTCCGGCGAGGTGGAGTGAATTTGCCGACGCCTTCACTGGCCATTTCTTGCATGCCAAGACTAAGGCAGCCCATGCCGCTAAGTTTTAGAGCCTGAAGCAAGGTAGCATGAGTGTGTGGGAGTACCATATGAAGTTCGCGCGCCTGTCCAAGTATGTCATCTACATGTTGCCCGTTATGGAGGCAAGAGTGCGCCTGTTTGTGCAGGGCCTCAGCGCCTTGGTTGTTAATGGGGCTGCTACAGCTTCCTTGAATACTGATATGAACTATGGGTAGATGGTGGCATTTTCTCAAGCCACGGAGACCCGCAAATTGAAGAACAGAATGAAGCGAGAGGGTAGCAACAAGGCCCGATCTGCGGGCAATTTTGGTGGTTCTTCCGGTGGTGGTGGTGATAGGACAACATTAAGGGGAGGGTTGTCAAGGTCATCCCAGTACTTTTCTCAGTCTTCAGTTAATGCACCGCCATCATTAGCAGTGGAGTCGTTTCAGGCATAGTCAGGGCAATAGGGGATCCAACCAGTAGGGTCGTCCTGGAGGGAGATTCTAGCAGCAAAAGAGGCCCCACATGCCCTAGGTGTGGGAAGATGCATTTCGGGGCCTGCTTCATGGACCAGCCCATATGCTACGGGTGAGGTATCAGGAGTCACATTCTAAGGGATTGCCATTCGTTCCGCCAGATTGTGGGCAGGGGTACGGCACACCAACTAGGGATGGTACACAGTGTTCGCCAGAGTTCAGAGGCTTCTCCAGATGTTGTCATAGGTATACTGACTATCCAATCTCATGATAAATATGCTCTTATTGATCCCGGTTCCACTTTATCCTATGTCACTCCTTATGTTTCTATGGAATTTGGGATAGAACCGAAACAGCTTCATGAGTCGTTCTATGTATCTACTCGAGTTGGTGAGTCTATTGTGGCCGCGCAGGTTTATATTGATTGTGTTGTCACAGTGCGTGGTTGAGATACCATGTCCGATCTCATTGAGTTGGGGATGGTTGATTTTGAAGTAATAATGGGGATAGACTGGCTTTATTCATGTTTTTCCAAGCTTGATTTCCGAACCAAAACCGTTAGGTTTGAATTTTCGAATGAGCCAGTTATCGAATGGAAGGGGATGTTGTGGTGTCGAAGGGTAGGTTTATTTCTTACCTTAAGGCCACGAAGATGATCAACAAGGGGTGTATTTACCATTTGGTCCGGGTAACTGACACCGATGCTGAGGTGCCCACACTTGAGTCTGTACCAGTTGTAAATGAATTTCCGGAGGTCTTTCTGGTTGAGCTCCCTAAGATCCCACCGGAAATGGAGATTGATTTCGGGATTGATGTGATGCCAAGCATGCAACCTATATCTATTCCACCCTACAGAATGGCACCGGTAGAATTGAGAGAGATGAAGGAACAATTTGAGGATTTGCTAGAGAAGGGTTTTATCCGGTCTAGTGTGTCACCCTGGGGCACGCTAGTCCTCTTTGTAAGGAGGAAGGATGGGTCACTGAGAATGTGTATTGACTATCGGCAGCTCAACAAGGTTACAATCAAGAATAAGTACCCATTGCCAAGGATAGATGACTTGATTGACCAATTATAGGGTGCTAGGTACTTCTCCAAAATTGACTTAAGATGTGGGTATCACCAATTGAAGATCATGGAGCAGGATATTCCTAAAACAACTTTCAGAACCCGGTATGGGCACTTCGGATTTTTGGTAATGTCCTTTGGGCTAACAAATGCCCTATCAGTTTTCATGGATCATATGAATCTAGTCTTCAAGCCTTTTCTTGACTCTTTTGTGATAGTGTTCCTTGACGATATTCTTGTATATTCACGAAGTCAAGAGGACCATGCCGATAGGTAGTGCTGCAGACTCTATATCAACACAAGTTGTATGCGAAGTTTTCGAAGTGTGAATTTTGGTTTGAATCTGTCACATTCTTGGGTCATGTCGTCTCCAGAGATGGAATTAAGGTTGATACTCAGAAGGTTGCAGCTGTGAAGAATTGGCCTAGACCTACAACTCCAAAAGAGATTCGTAGTTTCTTGGGCTTAGCTGAGTATTTCAGGAAATTTGTGAAGGTGTTCTCCACTCTTGCCTCTCCGTTGATTAAATTGATGCAGAAGGAGGTTAAGTTCCAATAGTCAAATGCTTGTGAAAAGAGCTTCCAAGAGTTGAAATCAAATTGACTACGGCACCGGTGTTGACCCTACCAGAGAGTATAGATGGGTTTGTAGTATATTGTGATGCTTTAAGGATCAGACTTGGGTGTGTATTAATGCAACATGGAAAGTTGATAACTTATGCTTCTAGGCAACTCAAGAATCTTGAGAAGAACTATCCAACACATGACTTAGAACTTGTGGCGGTAGTGTTTGTGTTGAAGATTTGGCATCATTATTTGTATGGGGTCCATGTGGATATATTCACGGACCATAAGAGCCTTCAATATATTTTCAAATAGAAGGAATTTAATATGAGGTAGAGAAGATGTCTTGAGTCACTCAAGGACTACGACATCGATATTCTCTATCATCCGGGAAAGGCTAATGTTGTGGCGGATGCTCTTAGCCAAAAATCTATGAGTAGTTTGGCTAACTTGGAGGCATATCAAAGGCCGTTGGCCAAGGAGGTTTATTGATTCGCTAGTTTGGGATTTCTTCTTGCGGACTCTAGTGAAGGAGGGGTGGTCATGCAAAATAGGGCTGAATCATCGCTTATTGTGGAAGTCAAGGAGAAGTAATACGACGATCCATTGTTGGTACAATTGAAGGTGGGTATTCATAAACATAAGACCACGGCTTTTTCTCTTGGCATGGATGATGGTACGCTAAGGTACCAAGGGCGATTATGTGTTCGAAATGTAGATGGTCTCCGGGAAAGAATCATGACCAAGGCTCACACTTCCAGGTATACCATGCACCCAGACTCTACGAAGATGTACCATGATCTTATGGAAGTCTACTGGTGGAATGAAATGAAGAGATATATATCGGACTTTGTGGCAAGATATCCAAATTGTCAACAAGTGAAGGCCGAACATCAAAGGCCCGGTGGGTTGGCACAGAACATAGAAATTCAGACGTGGAAATGGGAGATGATTAATATGGACTTTGTGGTAGGACTACCTCGCACTCCTCGAAAGTTCGACTCGATTTGGGTGATTGTGAATCAACTCACGATATTAGCGCATTTCTTATCTGTTAAGGCTACCGACACGGCAAAACATCATGATCAGTTGTATATCAGTGAAATAGTCAGATTACATGGCACTCCAGTTTCTATTATCTCCGATCGAGGGGCACAATTCACAGCTAAATTTTGGAAGAAATTTAAGCAAGGATTGGGTACCCATGTGAATCTTAGTACAACTTTTCATCCATAGACCAATGAGCAAGCAGAGCGAACCATTCAGACGCTTGAGGATATGTTGTGTACTTGTGTTCTTGACTTCAAGGGTAGCTGGGATGATCATTTGCCACTCATAAAATTTGTCTGCAACAATAGTTATCATGCTAGCATTCAGATGGCACCGTTCGCAGCTCTATATGGCAGGAGATGTAGATCACATATTGGGTCATTCGAGATTGGGGAAGCGGGGTAGATAGGGCCAGACTTCGTGCATCAGGTTATGGTGAAGGTTCAGATCATTAAGTAACGGTTAAAAACTACCAAGAGTCGTCTGAAGTCCTATTTGGATGTACATCATAGAGATTTGTAGTTCCAAGAGGATGATTGGGTATTCTTGAAGGATTCAACCATGAAGGGTATAATGAGGTTTGGTAAAAAAGAAAAATTGAGTTCGAGGTATGTTGGACCATACAGAATCATTCAGAGGATTGGTCGGGTGGCTTACAAGCTTCAACTACCTCTAGAGATGTCTTTAGTGCACCTTGTGTTTCATGTATCCATGTTGAAGAAGGTGGTTGGAGATCCGTCGCTTATTGTTCCATCGCTTATTTTTCCATGTTAAAGACTTGAATAGAAATGCTCTGTTGTTGATGATCTGTGATAAGGTTTTAAAGAGAAAGAGATAAATATGAAGTATGAAATACGGCCAACGTGCCAAGAATGACATTTTGTTATGGCCATCGGTGCCAATGAACTGAATGATATATAAAAGATAATGAAATGAGTTGTCAACCCTTTAAATAAATAAACACCCTAGGAGTATCGTTGGTCACCGAGGAAGGGTAGGTTGATATAACCTAACCCCAAAATTATACGTGTCGGTGTAGGAGTGAATTGTGATCGTACCCCTTTATTGGAATGAGATTGTTATCACAACAATATTCCCCTTTATTGGGATGAGAAGATTGCTAGAAAAGGGTGATGTCGATCTACACGGCATTGTGGTGAGACCTAGCCGATCAGATCGTGATCGGATGCCATGCCGCACATATGCTGGTGATTGTGCTTGAAATTGTTATTGAGATATTGATTGAAATCATGATAATCATTATGATTGCGAATTATGTTTTTGGATGAGACAGCCTAGCCGATCGGACCGTGATCGGACTCCGTGCTAAAACCACGGTGGTATATCGGTGCTAAGATCTCCCAACCTAAAATAATGATTTTTTCTTGACACTTATCTTGCTCCTAATTTGATGTTTTAGTATTGTTTGAGGCTTCCATTTATTTATGAATGTCTTTCCTTGTGTTATCATTCATTCTAATGAGAGGGTGTTTAGTCTTACATACTGGTACTATTCCATATGTACTAACGTCCCCTTTGCCGGGGGCGCTGCATCTTTAATGGATGCAGGTGGTTCGGCAGTATATGGCATTGATCATTGATAGCAGTACACCCTATTCTGAGCAGATTTGGTGAGCCCCATTTCATTCGGGGTCATGTATCATTTGTCCCACGTGTATTATATTTTGAGGTATAGTAAAATATCAGATTTTTACTTACAAATGGTATTCAACGACTATGTATCAAAATAGGATCGGGTTAAAAATGAAGGCCCAATGCAGATCTGCGATCGCATGTGCGACTGCATAACGCTTCTGCGGTCCACAAAATGGACCGCATAATGGCCATCCGGAATTGGCATTTCTGCCTCACTCTGCGATCGGTCTACCGGTCCGTAGACTAATTCTGCGATCGCATAATGCGCCGCAGAACATCCCTCTGGAAATTCTTATGTTAGATCTGCGATGGATTGTGCGGCCCGCGAAATGATTATGCGGCCGCATAATGGTCCAAAAATTTTCTCAAGTTTCTACCTCTATCTGTGTCAGATCTGAAGTCTGCAGATTAGTTCTGTGATCGCAGAATGGACCGCAGAAACACCCTGCACTTCCAAATATTTTCTTCAACTCCCAACGCATTATTCAACCCAAAAAGTCCAAACCGCGGATCATCAACGCATAAGTCTACCTCGGCATCACGAAACCCCGAATTTTAGGTAAAATTTTACGGGGCCTTACAATGTGAGCCAAACTATCCATATATTTCCGGCTAAGAGAATCCTCCACAACATTAGACTTCCCCGGATGATATAGAATATCGATGTCATAATCCTTGAGTAACTCTCAAGTCATCTTCTCTGCCTCAGATTCAATTCTTTCTGTTTGAAAATATATTGAAGGCTCTTATGGTCCGTGAATATATCCATATGTACCTCGTACAAATAATGATGCCAAATCATCAATGCAAATACCACCGCTGAAAGTTCTAAGTCATGTGTTGGATAGTTCTTATCATGATTCTTGAGTTGCCTAGAAGCATAAGCGACCATCTTGCCATGTTGCATCAATACACACCTAAGTCTTATCCTTGAAGCATCACAGTACACCACAAACCCATTTGTACCCTCTGGTAGGGTCAACACCGGTGTTGTAGTCAATCTTGAATTCAAATCCTAGAAGATCCTTTCACAAGCATCTGACCTTTGGAACTTAACCGCCTTCTGCGTCAATTTAGTCAATGGAGAGGCAAGGGTAAAGAACCCCTCCACAAATTTCCTGTAATATCCAGCTAAGCCCAACAAACTGCGAATCTCTGTTAGGGTTGTAGGTCTAGGCCAATTCTTCACCGCTGCAATCTTCTGAGGGTCACCCTTAATTCCTTCTCTAGAGATAACATGACCCAAGAATGTGACTAATTCAAGCTAAAATTCACATTTTGAAAACTTCGCATACAAGTGGTACTGATACAGAGTTTGCAAAATTGCCCTGAGATGATCGGCATGATCCTCTCGACTTCGTGAATATACCGGAATATTGTCAATGAACACTATCACAAAAGAGTCGAGGAACGGTTTGAAAACTCGGTTCATAAGATCCATGAAAGCTGTTGGGGCATTTGTTAGCCCAAAAGACATTACCAGAAACTCAAAGTTCCCACACCGGGTTCTGAAAGCTGTTTTCGGAATATCCCGCTCCCTGATCTTCAAATGGTGATACCCGGATCTGAAAAAAAATTTGGAGAAATACTTAGCACCATGCAATTGATCAAACAAGTCATTTATCCTTGGCAGTGGGTACTTACTCTTGATCGTGACCTTGTTGAGCTACCGATAGTCAATACACAATCTCAGTGACCCATCTTTCTTCCTTACAAAAAGAACTAGTGTACCCCAAGGCGACACACTCGACCGGATGAAACCCTTCTCGAGCAAGACCTTCAATTTTTCCTTTAGTTCCTTCAATTCTGTCGGTGCCATTCTGTAGGGTTGAATAGATATAGGCTGCGTGCCTGACATCACATCAATCCCAAAATCAATCTCCTTGTCTGGTGGGATCCCAGGGAGCTCATCCATAAAAGCCTTCGAAAATTCATTCACAACAAGTTAATACACCCCTTGTTGATCATCTTCGTTGCCTCAAGGGAAAAAATAAACCTACCCTTCGGCACCACACCATCCCCCTTCTATTCCATAACTGGCTCATTTGGAAACTGAAACATAACAGTTCTGGTTCGGCAATCAAGCTTGGCAAAACATGAATAAAGCCAATCTATCCCCATTATTACAGCAAAATCAACCATCCCCAACTCAATGAGATAGGCCATGGTGTCCTGACCACGCAAAGTGACAACACAATCCCTATAAACCCGCACGACCACAATAGACTCACCTACTGGAATAGATACAGAGAACGGCTCATGAAGCTGCTCCAGTTCTATCCCAAATTCCACAGCAACATAAGGAGTGACATATGACAATGTGGAACTGGGATCAATAAGGGCATATACGTCATGAGATTGGACAATCAATATATCTGTGACAACATCTGGAGTACCCACTAAACTCTGGCGACAACTCATAGCATAGAAATAGTTGGTTCCTCCCGAACTCTGTACTCCATCCCTAGCTGCACCACGCCCTGCGGGTGCTGGAGTTCCTCGAGCTGGAGGAGGTGCGATGGATTGTTCGTCCCCCGAAGGTATTATGCGTTCGCATATTGGACCGCAAAACGACCCTCCAATATTGGCCATTTTTCTGTTGCACTCTGCGGTCGCATAGTGGACCGCAAAAATGCCCTGCTCTGCCAACAATTTTCTTCAAATTTTACGGGGCCTTACAATAGGTGTGGACATCATCATACACTTGCTCATGACTCGTAGAACCTATGAACCTAGTGCTCTAATACTAACTTGTCACGATCCAAAATCTCACTTGATCGTGATGGAACTTAACCCTAATGCTCGGTTAGCCAAACATAGAACAATATAACTAAAATAATAAATTATTCATAGCAAGAAATAAATGGTTGAATTCTATACAACCTCCCAAGGACTGGTAATACAAATCATGAGCTACGACGAATAAGATTTCAAGTTCGGTTTGAGAAAAGATACATCATCTATTTGAAATTTACATAAACAAAAATATAAATCCTAAACTACCGCGAACAAATGGTAGTCTGTATCTAGAATGTTGATATGCCTCAAATTCCAGGCTCCATCCTCCACGGCTATGCAACTCCAAGATCTGCACGCAAGGTACAAAATTGTAGCTTGAATACAACCGACCCCATGTACTCAGTAAGTATCTTAACTAACCTAGGTGAAGTAGTGGCGATATTTTTAAGTCAAAAAATACTCACTAATACAACATGTTCAGTTAGATTTGTAATAAAAACAATACTAGAAATACATAGAAGAGTACAAGAACAGATATTCAAAGCAATAAATTATTACCAAAATAAATCACAGTCAGCTTCCTCCATGTCACAACCATTCATCTACGTAAAGTGATAACCATATGTGCGTAGAATTTAGGCACTTTTCTTACTAATTGCATAGACTTTAGCTCATCTTTTAAAGCATTTTAGTTATTTCTTATGAAGTTTTGGTGTTTTGCAGTGTACCAGACTTGAAGAACCAAGAACACGGAAAAGAAGACAAAAACCCATAGAAGGGTAGAAATGCGGCAGGTCTGCAACTGCAGAAGTGATGTGCCTGCCACAAACCAACCACACAATGAAGCAGGTGGTCCAGCTCTTGAAAAGAGAAATATGCGGTCTATTATGCAGTCACATAACGCTTCTGTGGACCGCATACATGATCTGCGACACATTCTGCGGTCGCAGATGTCTTCTGCAGGGGCATTTTTGTCTAAATTTGACCCCGACTTTTGGCCCATTATAAATAGATTTACTAGGGTTTTTGTGGGACAACTTGTTTGAAGAAGAGGCTACTTTTAGAGTATTGAATACACCATTGTTTTAGAAGCTTTTGAAGAAAGAATCTTGTATCTTTGTAAGCTTTATTACATCATTTATTGCTTTGTTCTAGGATTCTAGTATGAGTAGCTAGTTTTAAATATTAAGGTTGTGGGCCCTAAATAGGTGTAATGTTAATGGGTGTTTACCATTGAATGTATATATATAATGGTTGGTTGGTATTTTTTCATTTCTCATGCTTCATTTAATGCCCCTGCAGAAGTGAATAGCAAACATTGACTAATTCCATTTCATTTTATCCTTACTTGGAAAAGTGGGTTAGGGTTTGGTAGAAGTGAATAGCAAAAACTCAAAGCTTTAAACCTTGTTTAATAGAATAGCTTAGGAATAAGTGGGTTCTATTTGGCATAAATTCGTTGTTCTTAATTGTAACTCTTTTATATTTGGGAAAATCATAAAGAGAAAATACTACCCAACTATTGGGAAATATTGGGTAGTCATTTACAAATCATTTGCATATAAAAGGACCTTCCATTAGGAATATATCATATTAACACCGATAGCATTACATTCCATTGATGGAGACACAACCTTGGTTTCCTTAATCAAATTAATTACATTCTCAAAACAAAATAGTTTTCTCGATAACTCATAATTACAACACTCGCTTTTAAGCTAACATCATTAGATTGTTGGCGAGCAACTGGACCCTTAGTAATAGCAGTCGAATCGCGATCGTAAACTGAAGCTGAATCATTCTCCAAATCCTTAGTAATCCCACTAATAGCTACTGTAATTAGAACTATTACATCACCAGTAACAGCTATTTTTTGTTCAGCAGAACCTTCAACAGCAACTCCATTTTGTTTAGTCATATTAGTATTGTTTGGTGTATTAGCTCGATCAGCATCAACCTTCAATGCACCAGCAGTAGTTGTGTACAACCTCGCGTAAACCGTAGCAGCAGGGATATCCTTCAATCTTGTATCAATAATGGCTTGCATTTTCTGAACCTGCTCCAGCATCAATACCACCACGACCTAATGTAACACCTGTATTAGGCTTAATCTTCTCATCACCAACAGCTCCGACTGGAACTGTTACAACACGAGTGACAACTGGTATATATTGGTCTTTAGTAGCATCTGGTCCTCAACCTTCGCCGTGTGCTTTTTCCATAGATTCCACACCATTGCCATTAGCCAACTACTGCAATGTTTTGATTGTGTCCAGCTTATCATTAACATTGGATACACCAGCTCTTTGATCACCAGTAACCAAGCCTCTTTTTTCATTCATAAATTGCCTTAAGTCTCCTTGAAACTTATCTCCCGCAGATTAAACTTCATGTGCCTCCATCTGTTTTTCTTTTGGATAGTTTTTCAAATATAGACGACAAACCTCCTCTTCATAACCTTGGTGCTTGAAAACATTGCAATATGCAGGTAAGTTATCATATATAATCTCCTCGAAAACCTTCAAAACCTTACCAGTTGAATTATCAACATGCTGTAAACGTACCCTCTTCGGCAACTTATCAGAGAGGTCAAGAATTACCTTTACTCTAGCAGTGCTAGGTCTTGATCTTATTCGAGTAGCTTTATCAATTGAAATAGGGATGCCAACCGCTGAAGCTATAGATAATAGAGGCCTTTTCGCAAACAGATCCGGTGCAAGGTTTGGCAGTGATATCCACACAACTGCCTTTGTTGTTTCTTCCTTGGGATTAAATACAACAGATCATGGGAAGATTCTACACTGATGCTCCTCTCCCTTGTGAGAAAAATAAGTTACTTATCGTGTCAAGGACAATACAAATTCGTCAAACTGATCAAACCTTATTATAACTTGTCTTGGCGCTAATAATGCAATCAAACAATGCCCTTTAACTCCAAGTTATTTGTGTAGTAGAGTTCGAATCTTCTCTTGCAAATTGTTTCCGTTCCTCCATATCAAAAATCAGAGTTGGTTCTTTATGAACTAACTCTACTGTTTTTAGTTGTGTTTGAGTCAACATACCTGTTGGTTTAGATTGAACAAGACGTCCAGCATATGTAGTTGTATTTGCAAGATTTTACCTAGAATCAAGCTGGGAAATTTCAGAATTTTCATTGTGATTTTTTTCTACAGTAGTCACGTCTCCAAAATTGAGATGTGCAGCACCGGACGACGGCACAGTCGCCGTTACTGCGCTGCCTGCTACTATTCACAGAAATCGCAGGAAAGAGAAGAGAGCATTGTGTGTTTTTTAAAATTACTGAATTACTTGGTCTTACTATTCAACTCAAGGCTCAACTTATTTCTCGGCAAACTCAAATCCAAATGGTCTGGCCCGTTCAAAGCTGTGAATGTGTCCCCCTATGGCGCTATTGAATTGGGGTCGGAGGACGGGACTCGAACTTTCAAAGTAAATGGCCTATGGGTCAAGCATTACCTCGGAACCATGGGAGAAAGCCACTTGGTAGAACAATTCGCACTCAAGGATAGTCCTACACCAGCCCCCACCACTGATTAGCCCAAATGGGGTCAACATCGTCGTGCCGTGACGTTAAATCAAGCGCTTCTTGGTAGGCAACCTATGTGTGGTAACATTATTTTGTTAGATTTTAATTTTTGAATGTTTAGTTACTAGTGTTGAGCAGTTTGACATGTGTGTTACAATCCAGGTAGCGCAAAATACAATGAGACAAGGTGCAGGGACTGAGAAGAATTAAGGAAAGCAGGACCTGTGGTCTGCAGCAACTATGCGGTCGCATAATGGCTTTGCAGACCACATAGTGGTCGCAGACACACTCAGAAGACAATACAATATTGGCCCTCAAAATTGCGGTGAGATTTCTATTTCTACGGCTCGCATAACGATTATGTGACCGCATAATGTGTTATGCGATCTACCTTTCCACCGTAGAACTCCCAGGTACTAAACCCTAACCCCATTTGCATTTTAGTCGCACACCCTCACTCTCACATACACACAAACACCGCACAACACAAAAGAGATCTAAAACAAAAAAAGAAAAAAATCACAAGGAATTGCGAAGAAAGAGCTCACCTGGTTCATATCTAAGGATGAGTGCTTCAACTGCTCAGATATCTGGTATGGAAATTTCCTCCCTCTCTTGCTTAATCACATTGAAGAAGATCATCTGTTTGCATCTCCTTTCCCCCTTCTTCTTAATCCCTTGCTGTAGGTATCAATGTCTGCATAATTGATTCAAAAATCATTGTTTGGGGGAAAAATTGATGCTGGGGGTAAACTGGGTTGTAAAGATTTAATCCACATAATAGGAGTAAAGAATAGGGGTTGTGAAATTTTTCTATGTCATAGGTGTGCAATGTCTGAATTTGGGTGTTAGAACCTCTGTAAGTTGAGTGTGTCGACCATTTGACTAAGGACGATGATCTTTGCGGTCCGCATAACTAGTTTGCAGTCCGCAGAGTCGTCGTATTTTGGTGCCCTAGGTATCTTTTTAAGAAGAACTTTTGCGGTTGGGTTCGCGATCGCAAAATCATTTCACGGACCGCGAAAGTGCCGCAGACTGAGGTAGAAAATTTGCCACATCTGGTGAGCAAAACGCGTCCAATCTACGGTCGCATAATTTGTTATGCGGCCCCTTTTGCGATAGCATTCTTGCTTTGGCTTATGAGTGATGTTATTGTGTGATGGGTTTACGGCTCGCAGAGTTGTTATGTGATCGCATAACGCATCACAGATGCTTCTTGCTTCCTTTATACTCTCTCAATATGTCTCCCATGCTTTATCAACTACTCACCTATTAATTCATTGACAGGAATGGCACTCGCCCGAGGAAACAAATGGGTTGTTGCCCTGAGCCAACAAGCACAACAATCCAAACGCTCAAGGCCTAAAATAGCCAGAAAAACATCTGAGCACTCCTTGCAGTCTGAAGAGGAGGAGGCACAGACTGATCTTATGCCATCCCTTGATCTCCATGCTGAAACATATCGGAAAAGTGGTGAAGATCTCCGGTTTGGGTTTCCCAGCTCTTGGAACATGTGCAAAGATGGCTTAGCAAAGAGACATATCATTGAAGAGAAGCAGCTAGGCCTGAACAGTTTAAAAGAACATTACCCTCATGTGCATGAAAATATTAAAAAGAGGCAATGGGAGTTCTTCACTCAAGTCCCGGGGGAGTATAACGAGACGCTAGTTAGGGGTCCAATTACTCTGTGATATTGCGTCAATCAACGACATATATTTTGCGGATTGGTCATCAGGCACGACTGAATATGATGCAAAACTTGCCAATAAGGAATCCGAGCGTGTTTGGGTTGCTTCCGTCATAGCCAAACGAACGTCCTCCTGGATAGCTCCGTGCCAAAAGATTCACAAGAGTGATCTAACTTAGAAAGGCCGGTATTGGCTCAGTTTTTTGTGCTCTCGTCTAATGCCTACTAGAAATGAAACTGACATAAGCATCGAGAAGGCAATCCTCATTGCATGCAGCATGACGGGCATCAAAATTAATGTGGGAGAAATTAAAAAGAAACATCACTCCCCTTCCCATGTTTAATCAGTGCTTTGTGCAAAGCTGGGGAAGTGCCTCCTATCCCCAAACATGACCGCATCAAAAAGACTGTTCAAGATATTGACATCAGCAGGATCAGTGATGCCGTAGAAAAGGTGATAGACAACCCACCAGAGACTTCACTCACTCCTCCATCAGACTCAGTAGCACCTACTGCTCTCTCAGTGCCTGACACTCCTTCTGCACCAGCCACCTCCACATCTATTCCCAGATCTACCACTACACAGCCACTTGCTTCCCTGCCTGCTCTCTCGAAGCTTAGTGCACTAGCACCACATATGAATGCCAAAGTAGACAGACTGACCACAGAACTGCCAGCTCTCATCCGTAAAGCACTGGCCCCTATCCAAATCTCAGTGAGCGTTCTTCAAAAACAACATCAATCTTAGGAAGATCGACTGAAAAACATTGAAGTGCGTCTAGAGAGGGTCGAGCGAGGCGGAGCTGGGGATATGCCTCAACTCCAAAAGGAAGTTGCTGAGTTGAAATCAGAGCTGCACAAGATAGAAAATTTGGAGTTTGATTTGACCTCCCTTCTTCCAGAGGATGGGAAGCAGGGCAGTGGTACCTCCCAAATTCCGAGCTTGGACCTTGATTTCACGAAACTTATGACAGCTCCCGGAGGCCCATGGTACTGAGGTTTCAAAAGCTCTGTATTCTATTGTGCACATTGACACTGAGGGGGAGACTGATGAGGGAGACACTTAGGAGGAGGAGACTGATGAGGAGGCATTGCTTGAGGAGAATGAAGATCAACGGGACAACAGAGGCAAACAAATTGTTGTCTCCACAGATACCCAAGTTGAAGAGGAAGCAGATGTGCAGACAGCAATTGCACATTCCATTGCAAACATGGTCGCCAAGGCCAGGCAGCCATCACTGGGAGAGGCTAGCAGCTCCCAGGCCCCAGACCCAGCTTCACAGCAGGTGGATCTTCCTATTCTAGCCTCAGACACCACCACACAATCCGAGGTTCCACCTGTTGTTTCCAAAGTACCAACATCCGACCCCATAACTGCCACGGATGTTCCTACCCCTCATAGCGCCTAGTGCGCACTAGGAAGCACCTAAACTTTGCTCTTACTTTCTCAATGCATTGGGGACAATGCATGCTTTTTGGTTGGGGGTGGGGTAGTCAATATTTTGTGTGAAACTTGTATATAAACTCTTTACTTTAATAGCGTAGATTTGTAGATAACAATGAATTTCCCTTGATTTTTCTTCGCCGGATTCTTTTCCAAGGGTGTAATAGTAGAACCATGGTGGTAGCACAAACTATTTTGTATTGTTTCATGTTGTTGATCTAGCTTCAAGCATGTGATAAGTTTTTTGTTGAATTAAATTGCACCCTTCTAATTTTGTAAATAAACGGTTAGTCATTCTTGTGAACTCGAGGCTCGCTATTTGACTTTATGCTTACTCAGAATCTCAAATAACATGTGATGAAGCTTTGAGTTTCCTTGCATTCACTTGAAGGCTGAAATTATGCTGAGTCGAACAGTTCATGCGTTGTGAGTGAGTGAAGATTTGTATAAATAATGCATATGCTTAACTTGTAATGTCTAGAACTCGCCCGATTGGTTTCTTAATGAAACTCTCAAGTTAATGATTGGGTGCTGAAGTGATCTTAGCCTCTCTTTGTGATTGCTAGCTAATTTTGACCAAATTGACCGCCCTGGTACATCAATTACCCTAGTTACCCCCGTTGAGCCTTTAGCCTTTTAGTTGGCTACCAAATTACAAACCTTTACCCCTTTGTGAAATAATTCCCTCTTTTGAATCCATCCCTCCTTGAACGATTAAGAATGAGGCTATAAGCCTAAGTTGGGGGTGTCGGCGTTAAGTGAAAATTGGTAAGGTTGCCTACTGTGTGTAGAAGAAAAAAACAAAAGCCTCAAAGTTGTATATATGAAGATACACAATATCCAAAGGAAAAACAAAATGAAAAAGCAAAGGAAAAAAAAAACATTTGTATATAAAAAAAAATAAAAAAAAATGAAGAGAGAAATGGAGTGGAGTCTTGTGAAAACTGAAGAAATACTTTGAGGTGGTTCTATGTCGGTAACTCGAGGTCAATAAGTGCTATGTAGTAAAGAAGCAAAGTGTATGTAGAGTTCAAGGAGGGTATAGCCACTACTTTCCCAAATATTCATCCAGCCCGTCGCGAAGCCTACACTACAACCCGTGAAAAGTCCATGTTGATCTACAACAAACTATTCCTGAGATAGCAGTAAGTTAAAATAAGGGCAAGCATATGGACTAATACTTGTAGCATAGCCACTACATTCCCAAGAGTGTTTCATTGTATCCCCTGTACATATTTGTGAGTTGGGGATTTTCTTTGTTGTGAGCACTCATGAATTGCAAGATCGAGCAGAAGTTAGGTTCTTGAAGTAAGATACAAGTGCACACTTAGATGTGGGTAACATTCTGTCATTTTTCTTGAGGCTCGAAGTTTACAAGATGATTGGTCGAATTGCTAAATGATCATTGTCTTCCACGAAGGTGAATAAAAGAAGTTACATGCTTCTTAGCTGACAGCTAGCACCATCTACAGTCATTGCTGTTTTGTGATCTATCGGAAATAGAGTACGTATGATAGGATGATTTTGTTTTAGTTGCTTGAGGACAAGCAAAAGTCTAAGTTGGGGGTGTTGATGTGCCGTAGAATTTTGGCACTTTTGATACTAATTGCATACACGTTAGCTCGTCTTTTAAAGCATTTTTAGTCATTTCTTATGAAGTTTTGGTGTTTTGCAGCATACCAGACTTGAAGAACCAAGAACACGGAAAAGAAGACAAAAACCCATAGAAGGGCAGAAATGCGGCAGGTTTGCGACCGCATAAGTGATGTGCGAGCCGCAAACCAACCGCAGACTGAAGCAGGTGGTCTAGCTCTTGAAGAGAGAAATATGTGGTCTATTATGCAGTCGCATAATGCTTCTGTGGACCGCATAATGACCGCATAAGTGCAAAAGGAGATTCTGCAAGAGCACTTTTGCGACGCAGTCTGCGGTCGCATAATCAATATGCAGACCGCATAATGTTTCTGCGATGGGGAACTGGGCAACTGGGCGTGCAATTATGTGGCGACTTTGTATTTCTGCAGACCGCATACATGATCTGCGACCCATTCTACAGTCGCAGATGTATTCTGCAGGGGAATTTTCATCTAAATTTGACCCCGACTTTTAGACCATTATAAATAGATTTACTAGGATTTTCGTGGGACATCTTGTCTGAAAAAAGAGACTACTTTTAGAGTATTGAATACACCATTGTTTTGGAAGCTTTTGAAGAAAGAATCTTATATCTTTGTAATCTTTATGACTTCATTTATTGCGTTGTTCTTAGATTCTAGTATGAGTAGCTAGTTTTAAATACTAAGGTTGTGGGCCCTAAATAGGTGTACTGTTAATGGGCGTTTACCATTGAATATATATATAATGGTTGGTTGGTATTTATTCATTTCTCATGCTTCATTTAATGTTGGTGGTTGCAAACATTGACTAATGCCATTTCATTCTATCTTTACTTGGAAAAGTGGGTTAGGTTTTGATAGAAGTGAATAGCAAAAACTCAAGGCTTTAAACCTTGTTTAATAGAATCGCTTAGGAATAAGTGGGTTCTATTTGGCATAAATTGGTTGTTCTTAATTGTAACTCTTTTATATTTGGGAAAATCATAAAGAGAAAATACTACCTAACTATTTGAAAATATTGGATAGTCATTTAGAAACCATTTGCATATCAAAGGACCTTCCATTAGGAATATATCATATTAATACCAATAGCATTACATTCCATTGATGGGGACACAACCTTGGTTTCCTTAATCAAATTAATTACATTCTCATAACAAAATAGTTTTCTCGATAACTCATAATTAAAACACTGTCTTTTAAGCTAACGGAGTAGGATTACGACTTACGACAAGTTTCACACTATTCAAGTAACTTTTTGCCACCTATTCCCTGTGGGATTCGACCCCAACCTAGTTGGGTTATTATATTTGACATCGACCGCCTTACACCATTTATTTAGGTATAATTTGAGCATATTATCAAACAACATACTAAATCCACGAACTCTGATAGTATGAGGGATATACTCAAGATATCAAATCAAATCGCATGGCAACACTCTTCATGCATTTATTTTATCCTCACCAAATATATGAATGTATGTCAAATCAAATAGCAAGGCAACACCCTTCATGCATTTATCTCTTTCTCACCAAACATACGTATAATAGTACAAACTAGGTGAAAGAAATGCCAATAAGAGTAACAACGAAGTGGGAAATACACAGATAGCAATAATGAACAAGGTAGAATATATGGACAACGGTAACAGACTAGGTGGGAGGCACATAAGTAATGATAGCAATTAAGATATGAGAACATAAATTTCACTAACTAACATGGTAGAAGGCTTAGACGAAATTGCAACAAACGAGAAAAGGCATAGATGTAGATATAACAAACAAGAAGGAAAGCATGATTTTGGCAATCTAAACAGATAGAAGGCATGACTGGTACAACACCAATTAAGGTAGAGGACAAAGACAGAATAATGACGACAAGTCACATAGATTGCACAGGTGCAAGAGTAACAACTCAAGATAAAGGAATAAATGTATACACAAGGAAAAGATATCATAATACATGTCTCTCGTCCTCGCCTTTATGGAAACACCCTTTGTGACATGAACACATGATAATATAAAAATAATGGCACGGCATCACCCTTCGTACTTTTATTCTAGTCCTCACATGCTAATGTAAATGTAATGGCACGGCATCACCCTTCGTGCTTTTACTCTCTTCCTTAAATGATAATGTATATGAAATGGAATGGCATTATACTTCGTGCAAAATGATGTATATGAAAAGGCACGGCATCACCCTTCATGATTTACACTCTTCCTTACATGATAATGTATATGCAAATGCACGATATCACCCTTCGTTCTTTACACTCTTCCTCACCAAGAACATGTATATCAATGACATGCAAGGTAGGAAGCATGGATTAAATCATGAAGAGTCATTAAGCAAATACCCCAAGTGAACAATCAATCACATCTCTCAAGCTAATAATAATTCAATAAACCTCAAGAACCTTATTGTTCAAGTATCTCAACAGATCTCAAAAGTGATCTTACACTCAAGTATGGAACCCAAATATCTCAAGAATAACAGTCATAGCGATGTATTTGTGATTAGGTATAGTGATGACCAAATTTAGCGCGGCAACAGTTTTACAAAAAGCCCGTCAAATTTAATCAAGTTATAATAAGCTGAAGCATGGTTTCTAGCATTGAAATTCGTATTCATATTATCATATAAGTCAAGTAAAACATGAGGCAAGAAATTGCATAGTCCAACAAGGCACAAAGAATCATATAATCTACCCCGAGCATGGATAACCCTAGCATATGCATATACGCTCGCACCTTGTATACGTATCATATATATATCACTTCGCATATAGAAAACAATATCAATTAGTAGGAAAAATTTGTCCAATAATGTTAGGCAAGTGACTTACCACAAACAAGCCTAATCGATACACTAGAAGCTCCATCCCACACAAGTTGATCTCCAAACAGCTCGAAACAAGCCAAAATCAACTCAAATCATCAAATAATGCCATGGGAATCAAGCCCAAATGATAAAGATAGAATCTTTAATCAAATACTAAAGTCAACCAAAACGTTAACCCGGGCCCGCACTTTGGAACCCAACAGAACTCAAAAATGCTGATAACCCATTCAAATACGAGCCCAATCATACTAATTTCACTCAAATCTGATTCTGAACCGATGTTCAAAAGTCAATTATTAACTTTTAAAAATTTTAGACAAAAATCCTCAATTTCTCTTTTAGAATCATAAATCAAATGCCAAAATCGAAGATGGAATCATGGAATATAATCAAAACCGAGTCAAAAATACTTAGCCCAATCTATATGATGCAAATATTCTCCAAAATCGCCCAAATCTGAGCTCCAAGAACTCAAAATGTGAAATAAATAAACTCAAAATCCCGAAATTAGATGTTTTAATGCACTAACAATCATCCTTCTTCGTGATCACGGTTCACAAAATGCCCATAACTTTTTTGTACAAAATTCCAAATGCTAAATGGTTTGATTTTATAAAAACTAGACACAAAAGGCTACAACTTTCTTTTTCTGATCAACTCAAAATTCCATATAAAGTCAGCTTAGTGACAACATAATTTCTTCTTCGGGAACGTCATTCACGGGTCCAATTTTTCCATTTTACTCTTCGCGATCGCGTCTCCATCTCCGCGATCGTGATGTACACCCCTGTAGTGAAAAACCAACAGCTGAAAAATGCCTAAAAATTGTCTGAAACTCACTCGAGCCCCTCGGAACCCCAAAACATAACACGGACTTACTGGAGGCCTCAAATCACACATAATAACATCAAAAATATGAATCATTGATCAAGATCAATCTATTAAGTTCATAAACTTTAAACATCAAACCAAGCATTCGAAATCCAACAAAACTTAGCACACGAGTTGTAATGACCCGACTGATCGTTTCAAGCATTTTCTCTTCACTCGGTAGTTTAAGGGCATGAGTACCGTCGTATGATGTATTATGACTTGCGTGAATCGTCGGTTTTGGTTTTCAGGTTAATGAATTTCATGATTTAAGCTTTAAGTTGGAAGAGTTAACCAAGTTTGACTTTTGTGAATTTGACCTTGGAACGAAGTTTTGAGGTCTCCGTTAGGTCCGTATGGTGATTTTGGAGTTGGGCATATGCCCGGATTTGCATTTGGATATTTCTAGAAGGATTCGACGCTAATTGGCGAAAGTTGGAAATTTGAATATTTGGAAAGTTAATAAGTTTTACCGGGAGCACTTTGATGAAATTGGGTTCAGATTGTGGTTCCGAGAATTGGAATAGTTTCATTATGTCATTTGGGACTTGTGTGCAAAATTTGAGTTTATTCCGAGTTGATTTGATATGTTTCGGCGCGAGTTTTGGAAGTTGAAAGTTCAAAGTTCTTCAAGTTTGAATTGAGGTGCGATTCATTATTTCTACATTGTTTGATTTAATTTGAGACCTCGAGTAAGTACGTGTTATGTTACAGGACTTATTGCTATATTCGGATGAGGTCCCGAGTGGCTCGGGTGCGTTTCGAACAAGATTCGGATTGATTGAAGCCTTGTTGAAGCTGCTAGAATTTTTAGGTTGCTGGTGCAACCGCTTCTGCGGAAGCTTGGTCATAGAAGTGACTCCGCAGAAGCAAGCAACCCATCGTAGAAGCAGACTGGGCCGCTGGGTGTGAAGGCCGCAGAAGCGGCATTTTTTCTGCACCCGCGACAACGCATAAGCGAAAATTTTTCCGCAGGTGCGAGGGTATCAACTGGGCAGTGGACTCCGCAGATGTGAGGTTCCAATCGCAAATGCGATGCCACAGAAGCGGCTAGTGGGATCGCAAGTGCAAACAGACGTGAGCAGAAGCTATAATTGAGGTTTTGGTCATTTTATACACATTTTCGGATTTTGGAGCTCAGTTTGGACGACTTTGGAGGGGAAGTTTTCCACAAAACTTGGGGTAAGTATTCTTGACTCACTTGTGATTATATTTCATGAATTAATCTTCGTTTTTGGCATTGGATTATTGATTTTTAAAGAGAAATCAGAGGAATTATCTATAGTTTCATAAAACAAAATTTTGAGATTTGAATATCGTTTCGGAGTCGGATTTGAGTGAAACTAGTATGGTATGACTCGTAATTGAATGGGTTGTCGGATTTTATAAGTTTCGTCGAGTTCCAAGGTATGGGCCCGAGTTTGATTTTTGGTTGATTATGGGCTTTTGAGTAAAGATTCGACCTCTATCAATTGGAAATGTTTCCTTAGACTCTATTTGATGTATTTGAGTTGCCTTTGGCTAGTTTCGAGCCGTTCGGCGGTCGGTACGCGCGAGATTGCATTTTTGGAGCATCGCTTGGCTTGTTTAGTATTGGATTTGGCTTGTTCGAGGTAAGTAACACTTCTAAACTTGGAGCCTCGGGTATGAACCCTAATTATACATGTTATGTGATTTGCTTGGAGGTGACGCATATGCTAGATGAGGGGCGTCTGGGCGTGCACCGTAGTAATTGTTACCCAATCGATTCCTTAGAGTTGTGTAGTCAATTAACTTGTATTTTCCATGTATTTTCCATGTGTTAGATAAACCGAGCCATGATTCATGTTAGAAATCATGCTTAGGAAAATGCTGGTATTATTGGTACCCACTGAGGTCCTTTCTGTTGTCGAATTATATGTTTAACTTGTGATTTCATACTTCGCCATGTTCATTCATTGCATATCATATCTCAGTCTCTGTTGCTATTTATTGATACATCATATCATTATTTTGGGCTAGTTTCATGGCGCTGTGATCCCGAGAGACTGGAGATTGATGACTGAGTGAGGCCGAGGGCCTGATTGTGAGTGATGTTTATGGGATCGGGTTGCACGCCGCACCATGTTTTATGGATTTATGACTGGATTTGGCTCATTATAGCGCTTGGGCTGAAAGAGGCCCTCGGGAGTCTGCACACCCACAGTGAGCGTAGTTGATATTTATATTAAGGGATGGATCTTCCCTAGGCAAGATCCATGCCTAATTATTTATATTGAGGGATGGATCTTCCCTAGGCATAGATCTTGCCTAATTATTTATATTGAGAGATTGATCTTCCCTGGGCATGGATCTTGCCTAATTATTTATATTGAGGGATGGATCTTTCATGGGCATGGATCTTGCATAATTATTTATAATGAGGGATGGATCTTCCCTAGGCATGGATCTTGCCTAATTATTTATATTGAGGGATGGATCTTCCCTGGGCTGGATTTGCGTGACTGAATGTAAGTTATTATTTTATATATATATATATATATATATATATATATATATATATATATATATATATTTGGGATGGAATTTTTCTTGGGCCGGATTGGCCATATACAGTACTGAGTGACTGTGCGCGAGTTGCCATTTATATTTGGGATGTGGATCTGCCATGTACAGTGCCGAGTGACTGAGTGTGCTGAGTATTGAGCATGATGAGTGAAAATACGAGACAGTGAGATTCGGCACTCTACGAGTGTGAGTACATGAGTTCATTATTGAGATGCATTGCATTTGACATGCGTACTTGAGATACAGGCATAGCGATGCATTTCCTCATGCTACCCGATTTTGGTGACATTCATGATTTCACCTGTTTAATTACATGTAGGCATAGATATGTATTTTCCTCATGCTATCTAAAAATGAAACATCTTGTTTATTGTTGAAAGGTTTTTTGGAAAAATCTCAGTTTACAAACTTATTCATATGCTTTTGGTGTTTTCGGCGAAAGATTTGGGATTTAGTATTATACTTGAAAAGAATGCCTATCTTTCCATAACTATGAACGAGTTGAGAATCTTACCTCTGAGTTATTTTCATATAGTATTTTATTATTATTGTTATGGTTGTTGCTGGTTATTGGAGTTGGACTCTGACCCTTGTCCCAACTCATCACTACTTTCAACCTAAGGTTAGGTTTGTTATTTATTGAGTACTTGGGGTCGGTTGTACTCATACTACATTTCTGCACATTGCGTGCAGATGTTGGATGTTGATGCATTACCTGAATTCAACTTGTTAATTTTATTACCTAAAAATTATAATTGAAATTTGATTAGAGATCGTGTTAGGTCAAACCTCATTACCTTTAGTTGATTGGCGGGATATTTGATTTGTTGGTAACAATTATGCTTACTTTGTGTTCCTATTTATTTATTGCAAATACGTGGACTGTAATTCGATAAATTTATTCTCTTCATGGGGATCGAGTCGAACCCCTCAGCAGTATATTTGTAATGCATCCATGGATCAGGCCACCTCGGTAGTGTTTGTACACGACTTTATGGATCGAGTTGTACGACCTCCACATAACTCGTTCCTAATATCGTTAGGGGTCTGAATATTCATGATATTCTTCCCATTTGATTGAGACTTGGCATTATATGATATTCTTTATCTATGGATGTACTTGATATTTCTTATTTGGCTAAGATGGCATATGATATTTGAGGAATTCACATTTGTCATTATGTTGGAGGATTATGTTAGTTAAAGTTCTTACCTTATTATTACTGTTGTGTTTAATTTTTATTTATATTTTATTTTAATGATTTATCGGATCACTAGTAAGTGTCGATATCGACCTCTCGTCACTATTTCTCCGGGGTTAGACTAGATATTTACTGGGTACACATTGATTTATGTACTCATGCTACACTTCTAAACTGATTGTGCATGTATATTTTGGTGGTCATTTGGGCGTAAGGGCGCATCTATTGAGGGGATATTACGATGAGTTGCATCCCGTACTACGATCCATAGCACACAGAGTTTCCATTATATTCATTTATGTTATCCTGTCTATTTTACATTTCAAATAGATATTCTATTAGTATTATACTTCCTAGTAAAGGTTCATGCACTTGTGACACCGGATTTTGGGAGATTCCAGTAGACGTTCATGGTTTTGTTTAATATTGTCACCTTTTTATTTTATATCTTACCAATATTATAGGTATCCATGAGTTTCTATGCATTAATTTCTTTATTTAATAAAAATTCATGATTTAAAAAGTAATAAAATGAATAAGTAAGTTGATAGTTCACCGTTGGCTTGCCTAACAGCAAGGTAGGGCACCATCATGACCTATAGCGGGAATTGGGTTGTGACAGCTTGATATCAGAGCCCTAGATTCACTTTGGTCTCATGAGTCACGAGCAAGTCTAGTAGAGTCTTGAGGATCGGTACGTAGACGTACTTATATTCGAGAGGCTATAGGTCTCTTAAGAGAATTTCTCTTCTTGATTCCTTGTCGTGCGATTTCATTTCATTGAAGCTTATGTCATCATTTCCTTCCTATTCATTCGAATGCGATGTCGAGCACCTGTTATCAATTGGGAATCGAGGACTCGTGAAAGATGCTACAGACGTGGTGCAAGATATTTTTCCTTGTGGATGCGGGCAGACTGGTATCGCCCCTTGTGAAGGGGTGTTCTGTCATTTTAGCCCAATGTTAGTATTGCCTATGGTTTCGAGGCAATGCATAGTGCATTGTGGTGTTCATGCATTGTTATCGCGCAGTGCTGGTATAAATGGTAGGGTGATTAGTTATGTGTCACGGCAGTGAATGACTCAACAGGAGGAATTTTTGGTTCATGGGTTAGAGATTCGGCATTTAATCCCAGCGGAGAAGAGGAAATTTGACTATAAATGTTCAGGTTTTGGTTGAAGGAGTAGCTATTTGATATTTTCGAACTTGGTGGGATTCCTATTTGTGTTTTGGTGTTGTCCTTCTTGTTTGAACACGTTATGGCTCGTTAGTATGTAGGTCTATATTTGTTTGCCTTGGGGGCACGGTGTGGTGAAAGGGTATCTAATCGATGTTTCTAGTGTTGATGGTTTGAGAGAGATGATCCTTGGGGAGGCTTAGAGTTGGTAGAATTATATTTGTTCGGGGGCTACGGAGATGGATCTTTATATGGGGCAGCATTATTGGTGGTGAAGATGGGGCATTACTGACATATTGCGGTGGTTGAATTGTTAGCTGGTCAAGTACGAGTAGTATTGATCGGGTAGTTTGCTTATGAAGATGGGTTAACACGAAAGGAGTGGAAGCGTATCATTTGAATTTTGTGGTAGGGTAGCCACATGATTTGGGGAAGCTTACAACGCTTTTGGGTCAGGATGGACAAATGACTAAGTCTGTGTACTTTGTTTGGGGTAGTGGTTTTCATTCTTAGGAAGTTAGAATATGACGGAAAGGTGTTTGCTTAGAATGAAGAGGGATAGGAATGCTTGATTGTCGTTTTGGGATGCTATGTGGCTTCGAGTTTCAAACGTATTGTTGGACCTTTAGTTGATGCTAATGGAATGAACGGACTCTTGCATCTGGCGGATGAGTGTGGACCTAGGAGAATTAACTGATTTCATAATGGATGTGGTTATTAATATGTCGTTCGAGGATGTCGGTATGAGGTTACACAGGTGGGCTATCTCATGTGAGAAGGTTAGGGGTTGCATGACTTCTAATGAAGTTCCTATAAAGAGCTATTCCTTCTATCCAATGGGACACATGTACTGCGAAGTGGGCTTGGATTGCTTGAAAAAGATGGTACAACTCAATGTTGCAAGATCAGGGTAACTTAGAAGGAGGAGTGATGTTGGATTCTTGATTTATGTGACTGTGGCTTAAAGCTAAGTGGGGGAGCCTACCATCTATGATTGGATCATGTGGTAATATGCTTATGTAGTGTTTGGTTATCAGTACATTGCTGGATTAGTTATGACTAAGGGAAGAAAACATCAGGGGTAATTCAAGCAAGGGATTTGATGGATGTGTGATATGTATAACCTTAATGATATATGAAGGTTGTTGAATGATTCATATTTTATACATCCTATGGATGTAGTGAACAAGGGAAAGGATTCATTCTATTGCTTCTTTAGATTGCTGGTGTGCTAATGGAGCACCAGTTGTTAGTTGTATAATCGGGACTGGATTAGAGTGGGTGACTCTCAATAATGGTTCTAGTGGATCTGAGATTTAAGGTGTGTTTCTTAAGGATCTTTGGGTTCATTATGTGGCAGAGGATTGGGTTTTACAGTAGAGTGTGAAGTGCACTTGGAGTATTTCTATCTTATCATCGGGTATGTGGTGTAGTATTAGAGAAATGGGAGAAACAGCTTCATATTCCCAAAAGATCTAATCAGCGCATGTGTATCAGTTGGGGGTACTATTGAGTGCATGAGGAGGATATAAAAATAGCTTATGAGTATTGTGACAACGTGGTCTCGTGATTTAGGTCACTCGGGATGATGTTGATGGAGGTCTGTTATGTGTTTGAATAGAGGTATTATTTCGAAGGCAAGTCAAGAGTAAATCAGAAGAAGCTGATTCAGTCTAGTCGTGGTTTGAATCGGCATGGTTAAGGAAATGATCAGTTCCTTTGGTGTGGTAAGTCTATACAGGTGATTAGTGGTTGTACGTGTTGGCTTGATAGCCTCCAAAATTTTATTGATTATGAGGTATTTTATTTTGATAGTTTTATTATGTGTAAATGGGTCCCAGAAGAGTCCTGGAATTTTAGAACACGACACAATTTTTGTGTCTTTTGCGGTTATGGGAAGTTGGTTATGTGTTGCGATTCTTCTTCTCAAATGAGATAAGTAAAAGGTTTCTAGTCGACGAAGTATTTATTGTACTGGTGGTTCAGGAGCTATGATGAAATTCTTATGCTCTCACGTAGCAGCATGATATGTGCAGGGAGAGGTACGGAATTGGAACTTAAGGATCAACGTTGCGATCCAGTTTTGATAGGAATGTCACGAGCTCGGAACAGCTTGGGAGAGATTTCAGGTGTTCGAAGTATGCTGGTAGTACTTTTGTGTTGCCTAAGAATGGTATTCCGTTGAAGAGGCATTGTGTATTCATTTATGGATTCTTGATTTGCATTACAACAATAGTATGGTTAGTAGCCATGGATGTGCAGATTTTGGTACATGGTGTGGAAGGTCGTGGGAGTATCTCCCGCGAGATAATCGTATATGTGTGGCGTGTCAGCCATTTATATGGTAGAGATTGAAACCAGACATGGAGATTCTAGTACTGTTACTAATGGGAGAGTTTATGTCTGAGAGGCACTTTATTTCTTTGGCTGCAGGCTATGGAAGTTTGTTCCTGATTTGATGGTTGATCGTATGTGTCGTGGAGAGGGTCATTGTGGATCTTTGGGAGGTTATAGACCTATTTGAGGATGATCAGAATCGGCTTTGAGGTCTGTGGGTAGGCCTAATGTGAATGTATGTTCTATACTAGATCAGATATGCTTATTCGGCATAGCATTGCTTATGGATGTGTCTTCGGGCATGGTGGATGATATTCTTGTCTTCGTCTATTTCAGGTGCTACTCTTTATGCTATGTGGGTTGTGAGACATCTTGATTATTCACACATGTGTTGAGATATGGTGTAGCTTGTGCTATTATATGAGCGAGATGGCTCTCGAGATGTAGATCGTTTATTTCACCTTAATCGTGCTTGGCATTTTGTAACACAAGGCACTATATGTCGTCTTAGGGTTGTGTTTATGCATTTGGAATGCTTGTAGTTGATATTCGGGCCTTTTATGGGTATGAGCATTTTGGCATGATGAGGATTTTTTCTTTATTGATTGTTATGTGTGGGTCGGGTGGCACGCCGCCATGGGTATGATGTTTAGATCAGGTTGCACGCCGCAACAGTGAGATGTTGAGTACGATTCCTTATACTTATTTCCTATGTGTTATTTCTTACCCTTGGGATAGGTTCATAGCATTTGTAAGGTTGATTTGAATGTTATGTGGGATGGGTAGTTCCTTACCAAAGTTTGTTTTTCCTTATTGGTCATATTCGGGTTGTAGCTTGTTGGCGCATTAATGGCGCCGCATGAGAGTTTGGACGGTGTTTGAGGTGACTGTTGCCTGAGCAGCTTGTACTTCGTGAGACGAGGTTATTGGACCTGAAATTAGTGTGATCCTAATGTACATTATAGGTAAAATGTCACTCGTAGGTGATTATGAGTTTCTGTACATCTCTTTCGTCGTTGCAGTATTGCGAGGCTTGGAATAGGGCTTATATGTGTTATGAGGTATATTATGGGCATCAGGCTCGTTAAATTTTAGCTATTGTGGTTGGAGGATGTTATTGTGGGCATACAACTTATGTGGTGCATAGTGTGATTTTAGCATGAGCTCATGATCATGTTTTGGTTACAATGTGTTGAGATTGATGAGGTTTTCGTATGTTAGAATCAGACGTGGTAGAGAATTTTGGATGTTGGAATTTGATTATAAGGCTTGGGGGCTAAGGTAGCAGGAAGAATCTTTAACCTGGCTTGAGCTAATGTGCACATATGGATTGTGGCGGCACGGGTAGGAGCACGAGGTGTTAAACAGTGATTTTGGGCAACCCTGGAACGTCTCTTGGCACGTTCGAGGATGAATGTATGCTTAAAGTGGGGTAGAATGTAACGACCCGACTGGTCATTTTGAGTTCTAGCGCATCATTCGGTGGTTTGAGGCCTTGAGTAGCTTCACCCTATGTATTATGACTTGCACGTGTGGTTGGTTTCAAATTTAGAGGAGTTTGGATTTGATTTTGTAGTACAATTCTCAATTCGGAAGCTTTAAGTTGGAAGTGTTGACCAAGGTTTGACTTTTGAGTAAATGACATCGGAACCAAGATTTGAAGGTTCCAATAGGTTCGTATGATTATTTTGGACTTGGGTGTATGTTTGGATTGAGTATCGGATGATCGGAGAGAATTTCAGCGATTGTTGTGGAAAGTTGGTATTTCAAAGGTTTTAGAATTTTCTAAGTTTGGTATGAAGTGGACTTTGGTGTTGTCAATGTTATCTTGGGATTCTGAATGTTGGAATAGGTCCGTATTGTGATTTTTGACTTGTACATAAAATTTAGCGTCATTCCGAAATGTTTAAGTAAGATTCGGACGCGTTCGACGAAGTTTGAATATTTGAAAGTTAAATGAAAGATTTCGATTGTCGATTCGTGAATAAAGATGTTATTCGTGGTGTTCGGAGCCTTTGATAAGTTTGAATAAGCTATTGGGACTGGTTGGCATGATTGGACGGGGTCCCGGGGGCCTCGAGTGCGTTTTGGAATAGTTTCAAATTAAATTTGGATGAATTACCGATGCTGGTGCTGGTTTTTGGTGTTGTTCTTTGCAAACGTGAAGGGATTCAAACGTTCGCAAAGAAGGAAATTGTGGCAGCTGGAATTTGTGCTACGCGTTTATGAGGGATGTCTTGCATTCACGATGTCCAGGATGCGTTCACAAAGGAGTAGCTGGGTCGGGGAGTCATGGACTTCGGGTTCGCTGTGGACAGGTCGCGTTCGCGATGGTCAAGCCTGGTAAGACATCGCGTTTGTGAGCCTGTTCTCGCGATCACAAAGGAGGATTTGTCTGGATTTGAGTGTGTGCTTCGTTAACACGAGGCACATGCCGTGTTCGCGAAGAAGGATGCCTGGGCGGATTATAAGTTGGCCAATCGGAATTTTTGCTCATTTCTCTATTATTTGGGCAATTTTTGGGTGGTTTGGAGGAGCCATTTTCGTCATCTATTATGAGGTTATATTATTCTCATTTGTTGCAAGTTAAATATATGGATTATATGTGGAATTAGATTTGGAATTTTGGAATAAAATGTAGAATTTGTATTTTTGGATTTTGACAACGAAATTTGATATGGAATTGAGAATAAATCATATATTTCAGTTCGTGATGTTATGGGTAATGTTTATCTTTAAAAATTTTCGAAGTTTGGGCACGTAGTCTTGGGATTGACTTTGTTGACTTTCCGAGGAGAGTTGAGAATTGTTATAAATTGTTAAATTATCAATATTTGAGTATATTTTGATTGGTTTGCACGTTATATGAATAGTTTGGATCGTTTGGCATTGGTTGAGGAATTAGGGTGGTATTTGAGCCGGTTATCGGTATGTGGAGCGAGGTAAGTCTCATGTCTAACCTTGTGAGGGAGAAACTACCCCGTAGGTACTGTATTTGATATGTGCTACTTGTTATGGGAGTTATGTACGCACGAGGGGGCGAGAGTCCGTACGTAGCTAAAATGATGCCTATGTTCGGATAGAGGTAGGACTTTATCATAGGACTTTATCATGCAACATCTGTATTACCTGAATTCAACTTGTTAGTATAATTACCTAAAATTTGTAAATGAAATTAGATTAGAGATCATGTTAGGTCGAACCTCATTACCTTGAGTTGATTGGTGGGATACTTGATTTGTTGTTAAAAGTTATGCTTACTTTGTGTTCCTGTTCTTGTATTGCAAATACATGGCCCGTAATTCGATAAGTTTCTTCTCTTTCTGGGGATCTGGCTAAAGTCCTCGACAGTATATTTGAGATGCATCCATGGATCGGGCCATACGACCTCAGTAGTGTAAGTATACGACTTTATGAATCGGGTCGTACGACCTTGGCATTACTCGTGCGTAATATCGCTATGAGTCCAAATATTTATGAGATTCTCCCATTTAATTGAGACTTGCCATTATATGATATTCTTTATATGTGGAGGTAGCACTTGATATTTCTTATCTAGCTGAGATAGTATATGATATTTGAGGAATTCACATTTGTCATTATGTTAGAGGATTATGTTAGTTACAGCTCGTTTTTCATTATTACTATTGTGTTTTATTTTTATTTTTATTTTTATTTTATTTTAGTGATTTATTGGACCACTAGTATGTGTCGATGTCGACCCCTCCTCACTACTTCTTCGGGGTTATGCTAGATACTTATTGGGTACGCGTTGATTTATGTACTCATGCTACACTTCTACACTCGTTGTGCAGGTATATTTTGGTGGTTATTTGGGCGCAAAGGCGCAACTATTGAGGGGACTTTACGATGAGCTTGATCCTATGCTACGATCTCCAACACACGGAGTCTCCATCATATTCATTTATGTTATCCTGTCTATTTTACATTCCAAACAGATATTGTATTAGTTTTGTACTTCCTAGTAAAGGCTCATGCACTTGTTACACCAGGTTATGGACTGTAGACATTAATGGTTGTGTTTAATATTGTCACCTTTTTATTTTATATCTTACTAATTTTGTGGGTATCCATGAGTTTCTATGCATTAATTTCTTTATTTAATAAAAAATCATGATTTCAAAAGTAATAAAATAAATAAGTAAGTTGATAGTTTACTATTGGCTTGCCTAACGGTGATGTGGGGCGCTATCACGATCTATAGCGGGAATTGGGTCGTGACAATAATACACCATATGAAGCTACTCATAATCTAAAACTATCGAGCTTAATGCAAATTCTCGAAACGATCGGTCGGATCGTTACAAAGGAGAGTGAGGTTCCGTTACTCTAGAATTTGGCCGGAGTATTGTTTCCGACGACCTCCATGATTGCCGGCGAGCTCATATGATGTTTATGGTTTTTTGTTGTTGAATCTCGATGTATCAAAAAGATTAAATCTTGTTGGTTGATTGTATGTTCTATTGTTGCCGCCAGTGATCTCATTTCTGGCCACTGCCGATCCATTCACCGTTTATTCTTGTTCATTGACTTTACAAAAATGTCTTTTGGCTTTACGTTTTTGTGATTTTCAGTTGGAAAAACAATTGATACTGCTCGTTTTGTCACTGTTGTGACAGATTTGGTCTTCAGAATTTGAATTTGTTTGTGCTACGATCCAATTTCTCCGATAGGTCATGATGGCATCCAACGTCGCCGCTAGCCAAGCCAACGGTGAACTAGCCATGTGTTTATTCTTTTTAACAATTTTGAAATAGTTGAATTTATTTATTAAGCAAGTGAGAGGCGAAAGATTTAATAAAATAAAGTATAAACAAATATAAGAATAAGTGTGTGGTGAAATAAATATTCAAAACCATTGAATGTCTACTAACATATTTTTCAAGACCTGGTGTCACAAGTGTATGAGCTACTAGTATAATATACAAAACACTATACTACTGTCTGAAGTAGAGTAGACAGAAAATAAATACAAAATAGAGACTCTGGGTGATGCAGAACGGATTCGGAAAGCAACTCACCACTCGGTCTCGAAGTATCAGGGGTGCGCACATGTATAACTGCCAGATGCACCTGCCTCAGATCCTACACGATTAGTGCAGAAGTGTAGTGTGAGTACATATACAACATGTACCCAGTAATTATCCAGTCTAACCTCGAAGAAGTAGTGACGAGGGGTCGACTTCGATAATAACTGACTCATAGTAAGTAAATGACCCATTAACTGATAATAAATTTCAAAATCTCTAACCAACATCTTTAGCCCTAAATCAATTACTGTCATTTAATAAATTTATAACCTCTCGATCCATAAAGTAAAATCAAGTATAATCAGACTTCGAGTATTATTACGCACGATTTATGCCGAGGTCGTATAGCCCGATCCAAAAATATATATATATATTGTGTGTACGACTGAGGGTTGAATGACACGAACCATAGATACATCTATTACACTGCCGAGGCGAACGGCCCGCTCCCATGAGAATAGAGAAGTTTACCTCGCTCGCGGAAGTACTTGCGACGCGAGAGGACATGTATTTCTCAGAGATATTAAATATTCATCAATTCTTTCCCAAAATAAGAATTCTAAATTGGAAGTTTTTTCAACTTTAAAGTCTCTAGTCTCAGTCTTATTCAAGACAATTAATTTACATAACAAATATGACAGTACAATTAAAGCATGATTTAAATCTAAGACTATCCGGACATCTCATGAAATATAGCTACGCCCAGACTCTTGTCACCTAGTGCGTACGTAGCTTCCCATAGAAATAACTCCCAATAAAATGCACCTAAGGGGATAAGTTCCCTCTTATAAGGTTAGGCAAGAGACTTACCTCATTATCAATCTCACTTCCGGCCCACAACTTCGTTCTAAACCTCAACTCGGTGCCGAACAAATCAAAACTAGTCAAATATTATATAAATTAGTCAATACATGTTCAAAAGTTCATAATTTAACAATTAGAGTAATTACCTAACCCAAATTGGAAGATTCTCAAAATTCACCCCCGGATCCATGTGCCCGGATTTTGAAATTTTTTGAAGATAAGTATTACCCATAACCTCACGAACTCAAATATATAATTTTCACCCAATTTCATAACCATTTTCGTGGTTAAATTCAATTTTTATCAAAACCTAGGTTTTTCAACTAAACCCATAATTTTTACTATTTTTATGTTGAAATCTACCCAAAATCTATGTATTTAACTTACATTGTGTAAGAATTACTTACCTTTAATAGCTATGTGGAAATCATTCTCTAAGAAGCTCCAAAAATCGCCCAAGAAGTGAAATAAATTAATCAAAATGGCCTAAGTCCCGTATTAAAAGGACCTCACTGCCTCCAGCATTTTCGCTTCTGCGGACCATGGGCCGCATCTGCGGCGCCGCACCTGCGGAAAATCCATCGCAGGTGCGGTCCTAGCCCAGGTCGGCTGACTCCGCTTCTGCAGACGGACTCCCACTTCTGCGGAATGTGTAGCGCACTTGCGGTCCAGGCTTGGCCAGCCTCTTCTCGCACCTCCGGCCTTTCCATCGCAGAAGCGAGGCCGCTTCTACGGAAGTTCCACCGCTTTTGCAGGCCACTGACCACTCGCCCGCAACTTCTTTCGCGGCCAAGAGCTTGCACTTGCGAGCTCGCACCTGCGGCCAAAAAGCTCGCAGGTGCGGGCACACCAGATCTTGTCCACCAGCAGCTCTTTCAAGCCTAAACTCGATCCGTAAGAATCACACTCCAAACCAAATCAAATCGAATCATACTTATTGTCACGACCCGAAATTTCCCACCGACGAAACCGTGATGGCGCCTAATATTTCACTTACTAGGTAAGCCAACGTTAGAAAATCGTTAAACTATTTTCTTATTTCCATTCAGTAAATAACAATAACTAACTAAGATGAAATATAATAAATGCAAAATATCGTAAAACTGTATTAATTACTACCACCCAGATCTGGAGTCACAATTCACGAGCATTTTAGAATTTACTACAAGTAATAGTCTGAAAGAGATATAACTGTCTGAATGAAAGAAAACAGTAGGACATAAAAGAAAGATGGGGACTTCAAGGTCTGTGAACGCCGACAGATCTACCTTGAGTCTCAGGACAGCAGACCAGTAGCCAATCTCGATCAACCTGAGCCGGTATCAAAATCTGCACAAAAAGTGCAGAGTGCAGCATCAGTACAACTGACCCCATGTACTGGTAAGTGTCGAGCCTAACCTCGACGAAGTAGTGACGAGGCTAAGGCAAGGCACCTACAATTTAACATGTACAATTTAACAGTGTATATGCAAATAACAGAAATGAAGAACTAAACAGAAAATGTCGGGAGGGGAATATACTGAGGAAAATACAAGATAAAGAACTACAACAGAACGATCACCGGAGTAGTCAATATACCATGAATCAACAGGAATAGTGAATACAGTAAGGAAAAATGCACAGCATCACCCTTCGTGTTTTTACTCTCAATCTCACCATAAAATTAATTGAAATGGCATGGCATCACACTTCGTGCATTAACTCTCAGCATCATCCTTTGTGCATTAACACTCACAATATGGCACGGCATCACCCTTCGTGTATTAACACTCACAATATAGCACGGCATCACCCTTCATGCATTAACACTCACAATATGGCACGGCATCACCCTTCGTTCATTAACACTCACAATATGGCACGGTATCACCCTTCGTGTATTAACACTCTCCCTTACCATAATGCAATGCTATAACAATAGGGAGATAGAATAACAAGTACAAACCTTACTTCAACATTTGGTTCCATAATATCAATCTCAACTTTGAAATAAAAACTCAATTATGACCAGAAAAATCCGTAAACATGATAAGAACGATAAATTGAACAATACTAGCATAACACGTAGCAATTTGACATAGGAAAAGACAATATAAGAAAAAGAGAGAAACATGGAAAACAGGTACATTGGCGGCACATAAGTACTCGTCACCTCACATATACGCCGCTCACATGAATTTCACTTAGCAAGTAATCTAAGGTTCCTAATTCCCTCAAGTCAGGGTTAGACACAACATTTACCTCGCTCCGAAGACCACTTAATTCTCAATCACAGCTTTTCCTTTGGAATTCACCTCCAAACCGCTCGTATCTATTCAAAAATAAAATTTTCCAATAATATCAAATATTGCTAAAGGAATCAATTATATTGTATAAATTAAATTTCCCAAATTTTCCTCCAAAAAGTCAAAAAATCGACCCCAGGCCCGCTTGGTCAAAACTCGAGGTCCGGACCAAAATCCTTTTACCCATTCACCCCGAGCCCAAATATGTAATTAGTTTTGGAATCCGACCTCAAATTGAGGTCTAAATCCCCAAATTCGCGAAATTCCTAGTTTCTATCCTAACCCCTAATTCTACCATGAAAACTCTAGATTTTAGGTTAAAAATTAAAGAAATGTAATGGGTAATTGAATGAAAATGGTTTAGAATCACTTACCAACAATTTGGGGAAGAAATGACTCTTGAAAAATCGCCTCTCACCGTTTGGTTTTTGAGAAAAATGAGTTTTTGGCAAAAATCATGTTTTTGGGTTCTGTTAAGTACTGGGCGACAGTGTTCATCGCGTTCGCGAGAGCACTGTCGCGTTGGCGAAGTGTATGGGCTGCCAAGCCTTCGTGTTCATGAGACACTGATCGCGTTCGCGTAGGCTACCCTTCCCTGGTCTTCGCGTTCGCGAGTCATTGTTCGCGTTCGCGATGAAGAAAAGGTTGTCTGCCCCTCCCAGTGCCTAACGCTACGCGTTTGCTATGGGCTTGTCATGTTCGTGAAGGGTAACGCTCCCATCGCTTCGCGTTTGCGACCAAACCTTCGCGTTCGCGAGAAGAAAACCTCAGCTGCCCAGTTTACTCTTCGCGTTCGCGAGAGTACCTTTGCGAACGCGAAGAAGAACATGCCAGAACACAAACTCTGCAGAAAAATCAGATTTCCAAAGTTCAAAACATCTCGTGGCCTATCCGAAACTCACCCGAGCCCTCAGGGCTCCAAACCAAACATTCACACAAGTCTAAAAATATCATACGAACTTGCTCGCGCGATCAAATCGCCAAAATAACACCTAGAACTCCGAATTTAGCACCAAATCGAAAGAAATTCTCAAGAACACTTTAAAATTTCTATTTCTCAACTAGATGTCCGAATCACGTCAAACCAACTCCGTTTCTCACCAAATTTCACAGACAAGGCCTAAATATCAACAATGCCAAGCATCAATCAATTCTTAAAAACAATTAATTTTTAGATTTTTAATTTTTATCAAAAATTCATAACTCAAGCTAGGGACCTCTGAATTCGATTCCGGGCATACGCCCATGTCCCATAATTCGATACGGACCCACCGGGACCATTAAAATACGGATCCGGGCCCGTTTACCAACAAACGACCGAAGTCAACTAAAATTAATTTTTAAGGTAAAAATTCTTATTTTTATTAGTTTTCAACATAAAAGCTTTCCAAAAACCTGCCCGGACTGCGCATGCAAATCGAGAAAGGTAAAATGAGATTTATTAAGGCTTAAGAGCGCAGATTCGAGTTCTAAAATATAAGATGACCTTTTGGGTCATCACACTTATGAACTTCAAGTTCATCCAACTCGCTCTGAACGCGCCGAATCATACTTAAACTATTCGGAATGACACCAAATTTTGCATGTAAGTCTGAAATCACCATATGGAGCTATTCCTAATCTCAAAATTCTAAACGGACCTCGATAACACCAAAACTTACTTCAAACCAAATTTAAAGAATTTTAAAACCTTCAATGAGCCAACTTCCAACCTTAGGCTTCGAAACGCTTTTAAGTCAATAGCAAGGAACTAAGTATTCTGATATCAAGCCGAACCCTTCTAAACTCGAACTAACCATCCCGCAAGTCATAAAACAGTAAAAACACATACGGGAAGACTTATTTAGGGTATCGGGAATCTAGAAAATAAAACGACCAGTCGGATCGCTACAGTTTGTGTTGGTTTGATTTGATACCTCTATTTTGTCAAGTTGTTATTGATTTTGTACAGGAATATTGCACTTGATTAACAGCCCCAAATTTGGAATATTGTCGAACTATAGGCCGATGATAAAATAACCTTCGAGTTATTGAGTCCACGACACTCCGATTGACCCTCCGGACCGGGCCCGAATATAACGAGGCGAAAATGATAGCTTATCGAAAAAGTAAAGACGAGAACGCGACGAACCAACACTTTGTATGGCGACACGGTTGGCCACTGTAGCCGCAACCAAGGTGGTTCCCGTTCTTATGTCTAGATGGAAATTAAATATACAATCCTAGCCTACTATACTATTTTAAAACTATTTTCCAAAAACCTTTTCCAAAAACATCTTTCAAATTTAATTTTCTAAAATATTTTCAAACAAAAAAATATTTCAAAAATATGTCACTTTATTAGTTTATTTTACATCATATTATTTCACTAACGTTTGTTGTCTTGTTTGTGAGGTACTTTACCCGAGAATATTTTTAAAAGATGACGCTCGGAGATGAAGCACAAACCCCTTCATCAGACCCCCCGCTCCGTACTTCCCATTCTCAGATGTAAAACAAATACAAGTATAGTGAAAGTAATTAGTTCGATATTGCGTACAACTATTTATTTTCTTACTTGACATATTCTTTAGCTGCACAAATTAAGTTAGAATAACATACTTAGTTAATTGTCTGACACATTACTAGTTAACCATAATTTGCTCTACACTTAGGCATTTAGATAATTAGAATCGTATACTTACTAATCAAATTAGTTAGCTCGCTTAAAATAAGTGCATACTTTAAAAAGTGAGTTTAATAGGTCTAATGCAATTCCATGAAAATAATAGGTCTTTCTAATCTGATTATTACTATATTTCAGATAATTAGTTCATGTATCAATTCTTTCGTTAGTTAGCGATAGTAGTATATAACAAACCTTTTCTTTAAATGTTAGATTGGTTCTTTGAGTTGAGAATTCGACCCATTTTGTTACACCACATATTCTCTCATAATTCGATTTTTTCAGCAACTTTTTATACTTGTTCATTCATGTTAAGACAAAATACTTTCATATTTCATTCATTAAATTAAGAGCGCAGGGCATAGTGTTTATACATCCTTTAACCTTGTCTCGTTTATTGTTTATATTCTTGATTAAATTTTGTACTTTAGTCAAATATGTACATTATTGATTATTTGATTATTTTACCAAATCTTTTGAATGTGTAATTGTAATCTCTATATATTGTATACAGATCTTTGAACACAATTCTTTCATACACTTTATTATTTAATCCTTTACTGCACATGCACATATAAATGTTTATACTTTTATCGTTCACCCGCTACATTATTAATTATTGTTTACTAAATTCATTTTCAGAATTTTTTTTCTTGCAAATATTAAATCAACTCTTTTACCCTTATTCAATATACCAAAAAAAATATATTCAAAGATAATTCTTTCCCACCTTTGGCCAATCACTTTAAAGTAAGTTTTCCTTTTCTTTTATATTTAGCCACTCACTCAAAATAGTTTATCTTTGGCTATAAACTAAATTCTTTCAAGTGCATTCTTTAACTATAATTCATTTAGTTAATTTACAAATATTCTACTTGTTACTACATATTTTCTTTACTTTTTACCAAGTCATCAAGAACATAATATTCATATACTTATTTCACACTCTTTGAATATTATCCATTATTTGACGCTATGTTTAATCACTCTTCTACCGGAATCACATTTATATAAATATGCTTTTACTATTCTTTGAAAATATTAAATTAGTTATTCCTCACCTAATCCCTCATTTATTTGATTGATTCCACCGGAATCACATTTTGTGGATCTCGAGGGATGCCTAACACCTTCACCTTGAGATAATTTGAACCCTTACCTATGATCTCAATAGTTTCGTAGACCACAATCTAAGTGTACATTACATAGTGTAGTGTAGGTGTCCTTGTATACCTTAAATATTAGGTGGGACTCTAAACTCCAACTAACCTTGTCGAGTATCATAAGTTGTAGTTTGTTTTGACACGTGCAAAATAGGGTGCAATAAAATAGCGACTCCGCTTGGGATTTCTTCAGGTTCTAACCACAACGGACTTGATCAATTACTCGAGGGATTGCAGGTTCTCCAATACTCTAATTTCTATTGTATTGTATGACATGCTTCTAATCGTATATTCTTTGTCACATGTTTCAAGTTGTATATTCTTCACGCATGACTGTGTTGTATATTCTTCTCACATGCCTATGTTGTGTATGATTTTACACATGATTATATTGAATATTCTCTTACACACGACTATGTTGCTGCTTTATTGAATTTTCATCACTTTTCTATCGAGTCTTAGTCATACACAATCACACACAAATTATGTGAGGGTTGTCTTTTCACCCCTCCAACCCTTCTTTCAAAACTCTTTAATTTCAGAGATTGGCATACGAGATTAACTATGTACTATCTCGTAGATGTCCCCATGTCATTGTGCATACGATCTTGCAGCTTGCTTTAGCTGGATTAATTATTACATATCCTTTATTTGTTACATATTCTTTGTGTGTTATACATTCTTTATCTGTTATGTATCCTTTAAATTCTACAGATGCCTTATACTTGACATCCACCACCAGGTTTTCTATCTTACTATTTTGGTTGACTTGTGTTGAACCTTAGACCCTTCAAATACACATACTCATTCTAGTCTTCATGACCATCCACCATAATCATACCATCATTTGGACTCTACGCACCATGCAGGGCATTTGTGGGTAAATCCAAAGAGTTGGTTCTGACAGCCAGCCCAAATTTTGACGAGCTCGAAACACACACTTAAATTATGCTCGCTAGTCAAAGATAGTATAGTATAATATTGTATCCACAGGGATTGGAGTTAGATAATATTTTCATAGTTTCTAGCTTAATATCTATCCAAGAGAATCAACAATTGAGGTTTACATGATTTCTAACTAAAATTAATTAAGAACCTAAAGCTATTATAATTGGTTGGGATCGAATTCCAGATAATTCACTTCTAATATTCAAGTGCGTATCTCGAATTCACTCAATTATTAGTTCAAACGTTTAGTAGAAACTCCTCTCTCGATTAAGTCTCAACCTCACGAGATGAACCAATTTAAGCACGTGAAGATATGCAAGAATGCGTAGTGAATTGGTCTTTAGGAAAACCTCTTTCGATTATCCTCCTAACTAGGTTTAATCAATGATTCAACTAGCCTCTTTCGATTATTAAGAAGAATTAATGAAATCAACCAACAATATAATGCAAAGATATCATAAGTTATGCCTCTCTCGATTACATGAACTGGTGAATATAGATCCAACAGTTAAACTATTCAACAACGCTTCAATACATAAAACTAGTGTTATAATCCACAAACAAATATCAATACACCAAATCCATCAAACCGTAAAGAGAACTACTCCATAGATATGGAGCAATTCATCACAAATAAAATTAAAGTAGAGAAAAACATAAATTCAATCCAAACTCGTGTCTTGAGTGAGGAAGGAATGATGAAATCCTTGTGCTCGTGTTCTTCCAACTCCTCCTTAGCCTCCTTAGGTCGAATATGGGTCAAAACTCTAGAAAATAATATTTTTCATGTATTTATACCAAGTAGGGTCGGACCCAAACAAAATCACCCTTTCCTAGCCGAAACAAGAAAACTTGCAAACTTAATTTTTTTCATACGTCGCACTATGATATGCCCAGTGCGTCGCGTTAGTGCAATTTTCTCGGTCGTAAACTCTTTGAAGTTAGCTTGTCAGACAGAATTTTGTACTGATGCTACGCACTATGCCACGCACTATACCTAGCATTAGTGTATTATTCTGTCAGACCCAAAAATGACAAGTCTCTGAACTTCTCAAATTTCTGACGCACATTTGCACTGATGCGTCAAACAATGCTACGCATAGTGCATCATGTTAGTGAATTTCCTCAGAGTTTTGCTTCTTCCTTGAGTTTTGACGTCCAGAAGTGATCCTCGACCCCTGAACACAATCCCGGCTTAATCCCTAGGGCTTTTACTCAGACTTCAAAGCTCCAATTATTTGATTTAGCTCCACAACATCTAAATAACTCGAAACTATTCCTACAAGGCATAAAATATGCAATAAGTGCAAAATACTACCAATTAAAGCACAAAACAAGTTAAGTGTAGTAAATTAGAGTGCAATAAGTGACTAAAATACTTGATTATAGCCTACCATCACATTTTCACTAACTCCCATCATTTGAGCCATATCCATGCGCTGTGCTACCATCTATCTCTTATTCAGAAGCCACCAGTCTCCACCCACTCACCCAAGAATTCTGATTCATAGTCACACTTCTTCTCAAAGAAAAATCACTCATCCATAACAACCATACAAATTTCATATTTCCAGTAGTTGGCCCGAACTACGTGTTGACCTGATTCTTGCCCTGGCAGGATACGTAGGCAACTCTACATAAGAGTTAGGTCTCCCTACTGTTTTGAAATCATTTCCTCAGTATTGAAAACCAGGGTAGTTCTTTCAAAACACTGCAATAATGCTCTCAAACCAAAAATCTCTGACAACATCAAATCAAATTTCACCTAAAATCCAAACATCAAAATACCATGTCAACCTTAGTCTATCCCTCAATTGACTCAAATCCTAAGGAATGGGATGCAAGTCTTTTCTTCACACATCTAACTACGGAACCATGGCGTTCACTCCCACTTTCCGATTTAAGGGTTCAATACAAGTCAACCCATTTTCGTTAGAGGGGCAATCATAGCTAGCCTTTGAGGGGAACATCATTTCTGCAACTGTCATAGAATGTCAACATCAAGTTTTCGTCCACCATCAACTACATCACTAGCCACATGACCTAAATCTACACCCTCTCAATTCTGTAATATTGTTCTAGAGGAACTCTAATATTTTCTCCTATGAATTTGCAGGTGAATCATCCTGGGACTTCACGGGGGTTAAATTCTGACCTCAGATTTGGTGGGGCATCAGTCAGATAATCAAGGGAGGAGTGCTTTTGCAATCAACTCCATCATTTTTCATGACTTCAATGCTCTCACCACTTTTTATATTTTGATAGGAAAATCTTTCCCGGTTATCAACCGGGGACGATCATCAAATGGTTCCCATGGATTGCGGGAAGGTGCATCATCCTGGGATTGCATGGTAAATAACATCTGATATCGGACTTTGCAGAATATCAATCGAACATTCAGGAGAGTATTGATTTAATAATTACATTTCCCAAGTCCATCGTCTTTCATGACTTTGCTGTTCTCACCATATCTCTATATCTTGTTAGGATAATCAACCCAGTTAACAACCGGGGACCATCAACAAATGCTTCATGCGGACACCGGAAGGCCGCAACAAGACATCCCTACAGTAAAGTGGGAGAAAACCGCAATGACTGTCTTACAAAAAGTCAGGGGCATCGATGTAATTATTTGGAAAAGAAAGTGGGGTACATGATTCGGAGGGAATCACTCTTCAACTTCAGAGGATACCATGTCCAACCACGAAAACAATTAGGCATCGCTCCGAGTTTGTCTATACCCTTGCATCTTGTATCTTTGATGCAATTAATAGAGTTAGTTGCAATCTTTTAAAATAGGAGAGTAAAAGAAGTGATGTGAACCATACAACTCATACTCTCCACCCTTCACAAACTACACGTACCTGATTCTTGACCTTGTGTCAAGATACGTAGGCAACCCGTCATGGGTCCGATTTTCCTTGTCCTAAGTTGGACGAGTCGGTCAAGTCTGGCCACTTGGGTCACAGTTGACCGAAGATCTTTATGAAAAGATCATTTCCAAAAAGTGAAAAAATAAACATGTATATATCTTCCTTTGTTTCTTCCCTAGAAGTCTTCCTTGAGGAAATTCAAAATCCAAAACATCTTCCTTTTACTTTTAACCATCACGAACAACGCGTACCTGATTCTTGACCTTATGTCGAGATACGTAGGCAACCTGTCATGGGTGTGGTTTTCCTCATTCTTACCTGGGAGAATCGCTCAAGTATTGCCACTTGGTTCATAGTTGACCGAAGATCTTCACAAAAAAATTGCTTCCAGAATCAAAAAAAAAAAAATTAAACATGTATATATCTCCTCTACTGCATATCTAGAAGCAATTTTTTGAGACATCAAAATCAAAATTCCAAAATATTTCCCTTTTATTCCTTCTTTATAAGTCCTCCTTGAGGAAATTCAAAAACAAATCTAAAAGGTATCTTCCCTTTATTCCTAATCTTTCTGAACTACGCTTGACCTGATTCTCATTTCAACGAGATACATAGGTAACCTTCGTGTTTGGTCTCATTTTTCAAGAAAACTAATCAAAACAAGAGAGAAAAAAAAATCAAAACAAAAGCTAAGACCCTTCTTTAAAATCTAGAACCTTTCATGGGTTCGATTTCCAATCCTTCTACAAAAGAAAAATCAAAAATCAATCAGAACCCTTCATGGAGTTCGGTGTTATCCTTCAAAATAAAAAAATAAAATAAATAATTCAAGAACCCTTCTTGGTTTTGATCTATCAAAAACAAAGAGAGTCAGAACCTTTCTTGGGTTCAAGTCCATTTGTGAAAACTAAAAAATAAAAACATTACCTAGTTAGTAATTCAAAAAAAAAAGGGAACCCTTCCTCGGGTTTCGTCCTATTTATCAAATAAAAAGAATAAAAACAAAAGGATGAAAAAATTATTAAAATATTGACTTGTTGGTACCAACACAGCTGGGAGTGTGCATAGGAAAGGAACAATTGTGAAAGTGGCATGATGGAGAGGATCAGTTTTGTGGTAAACCATATATTCTTGTAGTACCTCTTAATTAAGCCTTAGTGATGCTTGAAAAATCGCATGCTTACAGTTAGGCTAAGAACAAATCCGACCTCATTGTTTCATCTGCAATGTGTGGTGAGCTTTAGATTAAAAATTCATTGTCATTGCATTGTTGATCTAGAACTTGCCCCGAATATTTGTTGAAGCTAAATCCTGAGCAATGTTTGGTTTATGAAAGGATCATAGGCCTTCTCTGACCCGATTAGGCCTTTCAAGCCAACCAAATTACATCAATCTCTAGTGTTCCCCCTTTTGAGCCTTACGCCTTTTCTTGGACAACCACATCTGTCATGACCCAATTCTCACTATAGGCCATGATGAAGCCCAAAGTTGTTGTTAGGCAAGTCAACGGTCAACTATCTATTTAATTATTTATTTTATTACTTTTGAAATAATAAATTTTTATTTAACAAAGGAACTAAGTATGGAAAGCCATGGTGATATAAAGCATAAAAAAAACATAAAAATGGAATGGTAATAATATCAGGCATTAACCATAAATATCTACTAGAACTTCCCATAATCCGGTGTCACGAGTGCAAGAGCAATCTAGTAGAATATACAAACCACTACAACTAACGTCTGAAATGAAATAGATAGAAAAACGAAATGCAACAGGAAAGAGACTCCGGGTAATACAGATCGGAGCATGGGGAGTAGCTCAGCACTAAGTCTTCGGATAATGTGTATACGTGCCCGAACGGATACCAGATGTACCTGCCTCAGTACCTAATCAATGTGTACCCAATAAGTATCCAGTCTAACATCGAAAAAGTAGTGGCTAGGGATCGACATCGATAATTACTAGTGATCAATAAATAAAGTGCAAGAATTATAAATGGACATAAAATACAACAGTAACAATGGAATAAGAAACAGTAAATAATGTGATCCTTTATCAAAATCTCAATTTAAAATTCCCAAATATCACATGCCATTTCAACAAATAAGAACCATCAAGTATGTATCAAATCTCAAGTCATGAAGGAAATATCATGTATATTCGGACTCCTAGCGATATTACGCACGAGTTATGCCGAGGTCGTACGGCCCGATCCATAATAATCATGTACACTGCCGAGGGTCGACCAACGAGAACCACAGATGCATATCAAATATATTTTCGAGGTCGTTCGGCCCGCTCCATAATGCTATTTCATAGCACCTAGCAAGGCGTACAACCCAATCCACATGAATAGAGAAAGTCTTCGAACTACGGGTCAAACAACATCAACACGAGGGTAGGCACATAAATAGAGCATGAATTAACCAACAATCAAGTATTCCGTCAAAACTCAAGGCCGCTCGGCCTAATATAGTCCCAAATCAAATTTCAATTATAAAATCAAGTAATTAAACTAACAAATTGAGTTCAAATAATACAAATATTGCATGATGAAGTCCCAAGTCTACCCGGACATAAATATGCTTTTAGCTACTTACAGACTCTCGTCACCTCGCACGTACGTAGCATCCACAATTAGTAGCACATAACAATTTAAGCACATACGAGGATAATTTCCTCTTACCAGATTAGGCAAGAGACTTACCTTGTTTCCAAGTCCTCCTCTCGGCCCTCAACCTCACTAATAGCCTTAAAATCATGCCGAGCAACCCAAAACTAGTCAAAAGTTGCACAAACTAATCAATGTATGCTCAAACGTTCATAATTCATCTATTAGAGTAATTACTAACCCAAATCATAAAGTTCCTAAAAGTCACCCTCGGGCCCACGTGCTCGGATTCCGGAAATTTTTGTACACAAATATATAATACCCAATTCTAACATCAATTTCGTGGCCAAATCCCATTTTTACCAAAACCCTAGGTTTTCTAACAAAGTCCGATAATTTCCACAATATCTATTGTCATGCCTCGACCTCAGGGAGTGCGACCAGTGCTTAACCGAGATAACCTGGTTAAGTAAGCCTACTGGATGCCTTCTATCCAAACTTACCCATTTACAATATAAGAATCATAAACAAGAGATACACATGAGAGGAGTAAAGTGTTTCACATTCTTATTCAATTACTCAAGGGAGATTCATTTTACAATTTCCAAAGTATTACAAGTTCATAATTACGAGGGAACATATGTTTGCCAAATACCAACACTTCTAATTCATTACCTGAAATCGAACACTACCCACAACATCTCTACGGAGCCTCTAAGTACAGCAGAAGAGTAGTACGGAAGTGCCGACGATAAGGCCCTGGCTATACCTCAAAACACAAAGTACAACGTCAAGTGTCATAAGGCCCGGAATAGAGTACAGCTCACCAAAACATGCTGAATAGAGAGTAACTGCAAACGAGGGTAAAAACTAGCCGCTGACGAACCACCTGCATCCATTGAAGATGCAGCACCCTCGGCAAAAGGGACGTTAGTACATATGGAACAATACAAGTATGTAAGGCTAAATACCCTCTCAATGAATTGAGTAACAGTACAAGGAGAAACAACATAAGATCAATAGGAGCCTCAAACAATATAAAAGCATCAAGTTAAGGGGAAGATAACTTTTTCCAAGTAAATATCATTATTTTAAGTTGGGCGATCATTAGCACCGATATACCACCGTGTTTTTAGCACGAAGTCTGATCACAACACGATCGGCTAAGCTAACTCACCCAAAGGCATCCAATCATGATACCATCGTACTTTTAGGATGGATTCCGGTCTCAGCCCGATAGGCTAAGCCGTCTCACCCCAAGACATCCCACCACAACACCACTATGTGCCCAGCATGGCGTTCGATCTCGACCCGATCGGCTAAGTCGTCTCCCCACATGTGCTGTGTGAGTCGACATCCAATCTAAGGCTAGCAATAATCTTATCCCAGTCAAGGGGAAAAATCTCAACATATCAATCTCATCCCATCTAAGGGGAAAAAATCTCAACACATCAGTTCGGGGATTTACCCCTCAATAATACCTACCGGCACGTGTAGATTCAGGGTTAGGTTGTTTCAACCTACCATTCCTTGGTGACTAACGATACTCCCAAACACATTTTTGTTTTGCACACAAAGGAAAAAAAAATATAAATACATTCACCTCATAACCTTTCACACCATAATGTAACGACCCGACCGATCATTTTGAGTATTACAACTCTGTTTCCCCATTTACTGCTTAAATTGGGCTTTATAGTTGTTGTGTGACTTGCCGGGGAAATTGGTTCGGTTCCGGTGAGGTTTTGGAATGAATTAGAATACTTAGTTCCAAGGTTTAAAGCTTAAGTTGAAATTGTGACCGAATGTCGACTTATGTGTAAACGACCTCGGAATTCAATTCTGATGATTCCAATAGCTCCGTATGGTGATTTTGGACTTAGGAGCGTGTCCGGAAAATTATTTGGAGGTCCGTAGTGGAATTAGGCTTGAAATGTCGAAAGTTGAATTTTGGGAAAGTTTGACCGGGGATTGACTTTTTGATATCGATGTCGGAATCCGATTCTGGAAATTGGAATAGCTTTGTTATGTCATTTATGACTTGTTTGCAAAATGTGAAGTCATTCCGGATTGATTTGATGTATTTTGGCACAAGATATAGAATTTAAAAGTTCAAAGTTTATTAGGCTTGAATTGAGGTGTGAGTCGTAGTTTTAGCGTTGTTTGATGTGATTCGAGGCTTCGACTAAGTTCGTATGATGTTTTAGGACTTGTTGGTATATTTGGTTGAGGTCCCGAGTGGCTCGGGTGAGTTTCGGGGTGGTTTCAGACCATTTCTAGGCCATTTTTAGTTGTTGGTTTCTGCCTACAGAGGTATGCATCACGATTGCGAACATTTGGTTGCGTTCGCGAAGAGCAAACAGCAGTTTGGAACCTTGTGAATCGCGATCGTGGAAGCTCTTTCGCGATCGTGTAGAACAAAATCTCTGCTGCACTGACCCGGCTTTGGAAGCTTATATCTCGCAATCTATAAGGAATTTGGAGAGGATCCAAAAATTAAAGTTGTAGCCCTTGGTGTCTAGTTTTCATAAATGTAAACAAATTGTCATTTGGAGTTGTGTACAAAAGGTTATGGTAGATATACTATAGGCTATTTGGTAAGTGTTTGGAAATTCTCTATTGCACTGACCCGATTTTGGAAGCTTATATCTCGGAATATATAAGGAATTGGGAGATGAGCAACAAATGAAAGTTATAGCCCTTGGTGTCGAGTTTTGAGAAAGCTAAACCAATTAAAATTTTGAGTTTTGAACAAAACATTATGACCATTATACTAGAGGTTGTCTGGAAGAGCTGGGCATTTGTTCTTCGCGATCGCGAAGCATTTTACGCGATCGTAAAGAGTAAATGACTGGACAAAAGATAAAATCATGGGTTTTGGTTTCTTTCTTCATTTTCGGAATTTGGAGCTTGGATTGGGTGACTTTGGAGAGAAAATTTTTCACAAAACTTGGGGTAAGTGTTCTTGACTCCCTTGTGATTATATTACATGAATTAATATTTGTTTTCAGCGTTAGATTATTGATTTTTCAAGAGAAATTGGAGGAATTTCTACAATTTCATAAAAAATGAATTTTCTAGATTTGAACACCGATTCGGAGTCAGATTTGAGTGAAATTAGTATGGTTAAACTTGTAATTTGATGGGTTATCGGATTTTATGAGTTTCATCGGATTCCGAGACGTGCACCCCACGGGCGATTTTTGAGCTAAATTTTGGATTTTGATGGAAAATTAGCATTTTCTTATGGAATTAATTCCAATAAATTTTATTAACTGAATCAAATTAATTGTGACTAGATTTGAGCCGTTTGGAAGTTGATACGCACAGTATGAAATTTCTGGAGCATTGCTTAGCTTGCTCGACATTGGATTTGGCTTGTTCGAGGTAAGTAACTCTTCTAATCTTGCAGTTGAGGGTATGAACCCTGAATATATGTATTTTGTGAATTTTTGGGAGGTGACGCACATGCTAGGTGACGGGCATGTGGGCGTGCACTATAGAAATTGTGACGTGATTGTTTCTGGGGAAATTTATAGTTAAATAATCTTGACATTTTCCATGTGGTTTTATATGTTAAATAAATTGAGCTGAAAAGCATATTAAAAATCATGTTGAGGCTATGTGCCAGTATTATTGGGACCCACAGAGGTCATATATTTGTGAATTATTGTGTTAAATTGAAATTCATGCTCAGTCATATTCATTTCATTGAATATCATATCTCAGTCTCTGTTGTTATTTATTGATACATCATATCATCATTTTTGGGCTATTCTCATGACATTGTGAGCCCATGAAAGAGAAACTAGAGAGATTGATGACTGAGGGAGGCCGAGGGTCTGATTGTGAGGATATTTTTGGGATCGGGCTGCACGCCGCAGAAAGCCATGTTTGCTTTGTATATATTATACTATTGCAGGTGAGTTGGCCGTGCAGATCTATATATTATACTATTTCATGTGAGTTGGCCGTGCGGATCTATATATTATACTATTGCACGTGAGTTGGACATGCAGCACGTGAGTTGGCCGTGCGGAACCAGATATTATTATAGCACGTGAGTTGGCCGTGCAGATCCTTATATTATTATTGCACGTGAGTTGGCCGTGCAGCACGTGAGTTGGCCATGCGGATCCTTATATTATTATTGCACGTGAGTTGGCCGTGCGAATCCAGATATTTATATTATGGCACGTGAGCTATCCGTGCAGCACGTGAGTTGTCCGTGCTAATAGCGCTTGGGCTGTAGGAGCCCCTCATGAGTCAGTACACCCCCAGTGAGCGCAGTCGACTATAAATAGGGATCGGGCTGCACGCCGCAGCAGGTATTGTATAGCATTGAGTGATTGAGTGTGCTGAGCACAGTGAGAGAGAATGCGAGACAATGAGATTAAGTACTCTGAGAGTGTGAGTACATGAGTGCAATCTCTAAGATACATTGCATTGACATGCACACATGACATATATGCATAGAGATGTGTTTTCCTCATGTTGTACGGTATAACATTATTCATGATTTCTCACACATTTTGACAGATGGGCATAGTAATGCATTTGTTTTACACGGGTTATCTGGAAGGGAAATGAAACATATTGTTTATTATTGAAAAACTTTTTGGAGAAATTTATTATTTTCAAACTAGCCATATTATTGGCAACTTCGGCAAAAGATTTGAGTTTTTACTGATGGATTTGAAAGGAAGAACTATTATTTTGAAATCATGATTTGGCTGAGCATTTTATCTCTGAGTTACTTTTGGTATTATTTGCCTATTATTGTTATGGCATATTGTGGACTATTTGCTTTGGACCCGACCTTGGTAGAAGCTCGTCACTACTTTCAACCTATGGCTAGCTTTGTTACTTACTTAGTACATGGGGTCGGTTGTACTGATACTACACTTCTTCACATTTCGTACAGATGTTGGCTGCTGTTGTTGCTGTGCTCGATGGTTGTGGGATTTGAAGATGTACCTACGTTCCTGTTGTAGCTGCCTCTTGTTCAGGGTAACCTTAGATTTATAAAAGCTCTGTTTATGTATTATTCAAACAGACTATGTATTTATTTTAATTTCCGCTTTGTATACTTTATTCTTAGAAGCTCATGATTTGTACTACCGGTTCTTGGGGAAATGTATTGGTTTAAGATATTTTCTTTTAAATAATTGTCATTGTAATTGAATAGTTGGTAATTGGCTTACCTAACGAGTTGGGTTAGGTACCATCACGACTAGTTAGATTTTTGGGTCGTGACAATATAGCTTCATTAGTACTTTTAACCACTCACAACATCATTATTTCATTGGCTATGTTGGCCATACATATGATTCTTAATTCATGGCACGATAGACGTATCTCATATTCCACACTTTCATTTCTTTACTTTCGTGGGTCATCATCATAACATCAACATATAGAATATTCTAGAAATCGTAACTCTAAGTTCATTAGTTATGAAGGCTTTAAACACAATGGATTTCTTTTAACAAAAATGGAGCAAGATAATTAGCAATCGAAGCACAAGTTAAAATCATAAACGAGTGACCCGCCATTTATCTTAACATACTCTTCCCCAAAAGGACAATACACAATTTCAACTCATGAATATGTAAGAACTTAAAACACATTGGAAATACTTATAAAGCATAGCATGGTGATTTACGGCTGAAACAGTGGTTCAAATCATAGGCATTAGGGTAGAACAACCACATTTTAACAAGACCTTAGTACACATGATTTTAGGCAAATGTATTTTCGGAGTCAATTTGGAACAGTTGAATCATGGCTCATTTCATAATCTTTCACACATCATTTCATTTCTTTGGCACTATTGGCCACAAGTATAATTTTCATTCTGGGTACGGTGGCCACACATTATATCTCCAACTCACTTCTTTCACTTTCAAGCTTCTTTATAGATAATCAACAATAAGAGCATTTTAAATCAAGGTCTTAAGTATATATATGAGCAATAGGAGTCTTTGGCGCATTGAGTTTTCTTTCCAAATTAAGCATAATAGACTTTCATTTGAAACACGAGTTGAAGTCATAACATTTGAATACATAAACCATACTTAACACATTCTCGAAGAGAGCATAATAGGGCATGAAAAATTGGTACACGTTTTGAGTATATGCATCTTTCAACACAACGCTTACTTGGGATAATCGAATTTATAAGGAACAACTCGGAACATAGGAATTAGGAATCTGGCCCAACCACACTTGAAACTTATGGGAACATCATGGAATTCGATTCTAAGAGAGAAGTTTAGCTAACATACATTTCTTGAGATTTCCTTAGATTACTACAATGTCACAAAACTCCTAGCAACCTCAATCTACAGAAACATAACCAAATCTAACCATAGTTAGGAAGGTGTTCTTATATTTATTCCATTTTGACATTTCATAAAACACCAAATATGTGAAATCGATTACAAGGTCCCATAATAGAAATTCCTCTATCATCACCATGAAATTTCAAGTAGCCAACCAATATACAATATCCCAAAAACATCCATCAACCATCATTAGTCACATGCATGCCCAACCATTTGCTTCAAACCCACAAAAATCACATTTCCTAGTCCTCACATAATCCCAAATTCGAGATTGAGGGCTTATGGATTCCGGTCACCATCCCTCATTCCCTATCATGATAACATCCTACTTAAACCCATTATTAAACTTTGCATAAAATCTAGGGATGGAGTTTTACCTTGTAAGTAGAAGGTCTTGTAAGTTTCCCTCTTGAATTCACAAGGTTTGTGCAAGAATTGGAGAGTATAATTTGATAGAGCTTCTCCCTCTCTCTCTAAATTGATACCCTCACTCTAAAACATCAAGTTATATCTTATAAAATGACCCCCTAAGGCCTTATATCAAAATACAATCGGATAAGAAAATTTCCAAAAATAACCCCCCGATGTCAAAATAACCCCCAGCAAAATAGCCACAAAATCGTATGTTAATTTTGCGGTAGTAGAGTGGTTATGCGGCCAGCAGAAAGGCCACAGAATGGTTTTCAAATTCTGGCTTGGATCTTGTCAATTTCACGATGCATTTTTGCGGTAGCGGAATGATTATGCAGCCAGCAGAATGGCCACAAAATGGTTTTCAAATTCTGGGTTGGGTCTGGTTAATTTCGCAATGCAATTTTGTGGCAGTATAATGGTTATACGGCAAGCAAAATGGCCACAAAATGGTTTTCAAATTTGAGTTACTTCTGATTCATTCCGTGGTGATTCTGCGCTCAGCGAAACAAATCCGCCATAGCATAATAGACCACAAAATTATGGTTTTTTACAACTTCTTCTACCAACTCCAAGATACATTGCATAATCCAAAAATCTGATTTGTGGCACATTGGATTACCTTGGCACCATAAAAACATAAATTCTTGGTGAAATTTTATGGGGCCTTACATCCTCCCCCGCTTAGGATCATTCGTCCTCGAATGAGGAGCAGAGTCCACCCAATGCAAATTCGAGAGGTTTGATCGAGAGTTGACCTTGGTGATATCGAGGTCAGAATGCAAATCAATAGTTGTATTAGCTCCGTTATGTCATTTGGAACTTGTGTGCAAAATTTGACATCATTCCGGGTTGATTTGATATGTTTCGGCTCGAGTTTTGGAAGTTGGAAGATTCGGGAGTTCATAAGTTCGATTCGTGGTGCGATTCATAGTTTTGACGTTGGTTGATGTGATTTGAGGCCTATATTAAGTTTGTATCGTGTTTTAGGATGTATTTGTATATTTGGTTGAGGTCTCGGGGGTCTCGGGAGGATTTCAGATGGTTAACGGTTTGGATATTGGACTTGGGAAAATATTTGGGCTGCTGGTTCTGGTGCGTCGCACCTGCGAGTTTTGCGACATTGATGCCACCCTGTTGGACCACTTCTGCAAAATTTATGCCACCTTGTTTGACCGCTTATGTGACTAGAGGATCGCAGGTGCGACGACGCATTTGCGGATGATGGATCGTAGATGCGCGATGTAGGCTTCAGGTGATGTCCGCTTCTGCGGAGGTTGAGACGCTTCCGTGCAATCGCAGGTGCGCAAAGAACGTCACAAATGTGATCCCTGTGTTGGAAGTGTCGACCGTATATGCGGAGAATTGGCTCGCAACAGCAAAAGTGCAGGTGCGCGTGTGTGTCCGCAAATGCGGATGTTCCAGGCAGAATCATATAAGTCGAGGGTTTGGCCATTTTTACCATATTTTGAGTTGTAGACCTCGGATTTGAGCGATTCTTTGGGGGTTTTCAAGAAAATATTTAGGGTAAGTATTCTTCACCCGGGATTGATTATACTTCATGATTTCATATTAATTTTTATCATTAAATTAGTGTTTTGAGTTGAGGAAAATGGGAATTCTTAAAGAAATCTTTCAAAATGTAAAATGATGATTTGAAGGACGAATTGATATCGGAAATTGATAATTTTGGTATGGTTGATCTCATATCGGAATGGGTGTTTGGGTTTTGTAAATTTTATAGGGTTCCGAGATGTGGGGCCAGGTTTAAACTTTGGCCTGACTTTTAGTTCTTGTTAAAGATTGAAGCTTTATTATCCGAAATTATTTTCTATGAGTTTTATTTATGAATTAAAGTTATTTTGGTTAGATCGGAGCCGTCCGGAGGATGTTTCATATGAGAAGGTCATTTTAGTGTAACGGTCTAGCTTCTTTGAGTTAAGTATCTTGCCTAACTTTGTGTGGAAGAACTACCCCTTAGTATTCGAGTCTTTTGTGCTAATTGTGTCATGTGAAGGCCGAGTACGCGAGGTGACAAGTATGTGCCCAGACTTATTTGTGGAAATTTGACCGTCTAGTTCTCTTAGGTTCTTATGTCCATTAATATGAAGTTGTCTCATCATGTTAAATTCCTCATTCACTAAATTCGCCCTTACGTGTCTTGATTGGAATTAATTGCATCATGTTCTATCCTTATTGCCGATTAAACTCTTATGTGCCTTAACTGAAGTTGTTGCCCCCTTTTATCATCATGCTATCCTTTCCGTAATTGCTTGACCTTAATTGAAATCATTATTATCTCTTCCGTAATTGCTTAGCCTTAATTGAAGTTTGTTATCACTTTCACTATTGACGTATTCTTATTTGGGGTCATTGATTGATGCTATCTCTCTTGTCGTCGAATTGCACTTTAGTCGAATCATTGTTACACGTTACCTCTCCCTTGTTGAGCTATTGTGAAATTCATTTTTTGAGTTGTTATATTTTTGAGATACGTGGTTTATTGAGATAATTGTTTATTATATTGCAAGAACTTTCTGCCGTGCGGTTGTTATTGTTTTGCACGAGGTTTCTGTCATGCGGTTGTTATTACGTTGCACGAAGTTTCTGTCGTACAATTTTTATTGTGTTACACGAGGTTTCTGCCGTGCTGTTGTTATTGATACGCATGCAGTGGTATAAGGTTTGGGTGTTGAAACGCATATGGTGAGATAAGTTGGGCTTGAAACGCGTAGCTAGTAGGGGAACTACTAGAAGCCATGCGGTGTGATAAGGTGGGCTAAAACGCGGGATGCTATTTCGGGAAAATAATTTTCTAACATTAAATATAAAGTCTCCCGTGATAATATAAAGAAATTCATGATTCATTTATGATTTGAGACTACGAGGTGGTACCTCGGGAGTGCTCTTGTTGTCATTTTCCCTTTTCTGTGCCTTGTCTTTGATTGTTGTTTTCCTTAACATACTATTTATTGTTTTCCTCCATGTTGAATTATTTGCTCAGCTCTATGTAACTAATCTTGTTGTGCTGGTCGCTGCTTCAAACTCCATTGTTGCTTCTGTTACACCGTACATTTCGCGGTGATTGTTGCTTATGTATCATTCATTGACTCCACTGCTATTTGTTAACTGGAAATATGGTAGAACACTTGCACAAGCATACACGTAGTTAAATCACCCATATCAGTTTTAAAAGGTGAATCCTAACGACATTAACCATTATACATACCCTTCTCTTCTTGCCTTATGTGTGAGGATTGTTCTATTGGAACGTGTGTCATCCGTATGGTTATGAGTAATGTGGGCACAAGATGTCAAGTGATTAGGGTTCATGAATTGGGATCTGTGAGCTGTGATTATGAGGTTCGGCACCTCGTGGAAATGCTTGAACATATTTGGTGTGAAAGCGGTTGTTCTCATTAAGTTGTTGTTGGTTTTCCCTTTATTTGATTTCCCCTGACTTAGACTGTGATTAGTTACTCTACAGAATTATTACCTGACTGCTTCCTGCTGAATATTGTTTTTACTAGTGTATCATTGCAAGTATTGTCCTGTATTCCTTATCGTGCTTAGTTTTATATTAATATTGTTTATCTGTTAGTTCATCTACACACTTGTTCAGGTTGTTTAGTCCGGTAGGTGTCTTGACTGTCCCTCATCACTACTCCACCGAGGTTAGTATTGATATTTACTAGGTACCGATGTGGTGTACTCATACTACACTTCTGCACATTTTTGTGCAGATCTAGGTGCCTTGGTTGTTATTGATTATTAGCTGGCTAGTCGAGCTGTGGACACTCAAGATAAACCTGCTATCGCGTTCGTAGGCCTCGGAGTCACCTTCTGATATTTTCATTGTACTGTTTAATTCCATCCAAACAGTTGTATTTAGTGATTTTCTAGAAAACTCAGTAGAGAATATGACTTGTACTATCGGTTTTGGGAATTGTAATTTGTATAAGATTTTTATCTCGTATTTTTTATTTGATGGTCGAATTCTTGTAATTATTTAGTAAGTGTTAGACTTACCTAGTCCTAGGGACTAGGTGCCTTCACGACATCCTACGGAGGGAAATTGTAGTCGTGACAGGGCAGTGCCTTAACTAATGCCCCTCGACTCCACATCCATAACATACATTGGTACCATAGTGACATACCCTCGAATGACATCTCCTACACTTCTCGCAACGGGGATGAGGTCCGCTAAACTGACTCTTCCCACTGACCTGATATTTACCCCTTTTGCATACATCATAAGCATCCCCCTTATCCTTCTTCCAGGCCTCTATGGCGGGAGTAACAATCTCTGTACCGGTTTGCAGTGTGGGCCTTTGGAATTTCCCAAGCCTGCCACCCCTAACACGCTCCTGAGCATACTCACGACACGACGCCAAATATTCCTTCCCGCATATCAGGCAGAATGGGATGGGTGTACCCAACCTTGGGAATTTGTTCTTCTTCTGCCCCCTCTTTCCACAACCATAAAATATTTCAAGAGTCATCCAACATGTTCCCAAGTGGCGCTTCTTACAAATCAAATAATCCGGATTATTGGTACCAACAACCCTCTTTCGTTTCTTAGTCACTCGCACCACATGATCCGGTGGCGCGGTGAGATTGATAGGAACAAGGGCGCCTCCCCTAGCAACTAGTTCTTCCAATCCCTCCACGGCTCGACCCATTACCCCAACAAACTCTTGTGCAATATCTCCCAGGTTCAATGGCGGGGTCACTCCCTCTTCACTGCTTCGAACTCGTGGATTACTCATTTGGAAAAAGAGAGACATGACGAGAAAATTAGCTTCCTATATTGAGCTCTATCGCATGATCTGGAGTATAAAAGAAGGGTGAAATTCCTATATGCCCAAGTAGCCTCCTAATTATAGATGTGGTCAACAACACACCGATAAGAAGGACTCTACTAGACTTCCAATCCAGGGTTAATATCAATCTCATCCCAATTAAGGGGAATAATCTCAACACATCAATCTCATTCCAATAAAGGGGAATAATCACAATCCACTCCTACACTGACACGTGTAGTTTTGGGTGTGGGCCTTACGGCCCACCCTTCCACGGCTCGTTAATGATACTCCCAAAGATATTTTTGTTTTGCACACAAAGGAAACTGAAATACAAATGCTTTCTCCTCACAACCGATCACACCATGTATAGCTTCATTAGTACTTTCAACAATCACAACATCATTATTTCATTGGCTCTCTTGGTCATTCATATGATTCTTCATTCAAGGCACGATGACCGTAACTCATATTCCACGCTTTCATTTCTTTACTTTCAAGGATCACCATCATAAACATCAACATATAGAGTACTCCGGAAATCACAACTTTAGGTTCATTAGTAATGAAGTCTTTAAACACAATATATTTCTTTCCAAAGTATGGAGCAAAATGACCGGTAATCGCAACACAAGTTAAAAATTATAAACGAGTAATACATAATTTCATTTTGAAATACTTCTCTAAAAAGGCAATGCACAGTTTCATCTCATGGGTAAATAAAAACTCAAAACAAATTGGAAACACTTACAAAATGAGATCATGGTGATTTACAACTGAAACATAGATTCAAATCATATGCACTAGATACAACAACCATGACCACACTTTATGTCTCACTCTTACTTCTTTCACTTCCAAACATAGTCATAGTTTATCTCCAATAAGGGCATTTGGAAATAGAAATTTGATATTTACATGAGCTATATGAGTTTTAAGCACATTGGGTTTCCTTTCCAAGTTAAGCATAATGAACTTTTATTTGAAACATGAATTGAATTTATAACATTTTAATACCTAAACCATACTTGAACATATTCTCGTAGGAGATTATGATGAGATAAGAGCAATTGGAACACATTTTGAGTATATATATCTTTCAACAAAATGCTTACTCTGGATAATTGACTTTATTAGAAACAACTCGGAACATAGGAATTAGGAACCTGGGCCAACCATACTTAAAACTTACGGGAATATCATGGAATTCGATTCTAAGAGAGAAGTTTAGCCAACATACCTTCTTGAGTTTTCCTTATGTTACTACAATGTCCCAATACTCATAGCAACCTCAATCTATAGAAACATAACTAAATTTAACCATAGTTAGGAAGGTTCTATTAGATTTAGCCGTTTTTGACATTTCGTCAAACACCTAATATGCGAAATCGATTACAAGGTCCCATAATAGAAATTCCTCTACCCTCACCATGAATTTTCAAGCAGCCAAATAATATACAATATCCCTACAACACCCATCAACCATCATTTTTCACATGCATGCCCAACCATTTGCTTTAAACCCACAAAAATCACATTTCCTAGTCTTCACATACTCCCAAATTCAAGATTGAGGGATTATGGATTCCGGTCACCATACCACAATACCTACCATGATAACATCCCACTTAAACCCATTATTAAACTTTGCATTAAATCTAGGGATGAAGTCTTACCTTGTAAGTAGAAGGTGTTGTGAGTTTCCCTCTTGAATTCCCAAGGTTTGTGCAATAATTGGAGAGTATAATTTGACATAGCTTCTCCCACACTCTCTAAATTGATCCCTCATGCTAAAACATCAAGTTATATATGATAAAATGACCCCCTAAGGCCTTATATCAAAATAGGGTAGAATAAGAAATTTTCCAAAAATAACCCCCCGATGTCAATTATGTGATGCAATTCTGTGGTAGCAGAACATATATGTGGCCAGCAGAATGGCCACAAAATGGTATGTCAATTCTGCTTTGCAATTTCACGTTAGGAGAATAGTTATGCGGCCAGCAGAATGGCCACAAAATGGTTTTCAGATTTGAGTTGATTCTGATTCATTCTGTGGTGATTCCGTTGTTATCGGAATAGATCAGCTATAGGATAATGGACCACAAAATTGTCGTTTTCTAAAAATTCTTCTACCAACTCCACGATAAATTGCACAATCCAAAAATCCGGTTTGTGGCACATTAGGTTACCTTGGCAGCATAAAAACTTATATTGTTGGTGAATTTTACGGGGCCTTACAACTATGTTAAACTCTACCCATAAATTATGTATTAGTCTCACATTATGTATAAATTACTCACCTTGAGTTGCTAGGGGAAATTCCCTCTCCAAGGAGCACTAACATCGGCCAATAGATGTGAGAAATGAAGAAAATGAGCCTAAGTCTCGTGTTTTAAAAGTGTTCAGCCCAATGATCCTTCTTCACGATAGTGGAAACAACATCGCAATCATGAAGAAAAAAGCTGACAGATCCCATAAAATGTTCTTCACGAACGTGACAGGAGCCTCGCGAAAGCGAAGGCTAACCTGGCCTACCATTCGCGAACACGAGCTACATTTCGCGAACGCGAAGGCTTTCCTTCGGGTGGTCCGAAACGCACGCGAGCCACCTGGACCTCGTCCAAATGCACCAACAAGTTCAAAAACATAATTCAGCCCTGCTCGAAGCCTCGGAACAGATAAAAAAACATCATAATCAAGAATCGCACCCCAAAACCAAATTAATCAACTTATGAACTTCAAACTTCTTCAACTAGCTCCGAACGCGACGAATCATACTTAGACAACTCGTAAATTGAGGAAACTCTAAAACCTTCAAAGTGCCAACTTTCAACAATAACCGCTGAAACGCTTCTGGATAACCCGAAACACGTTCCGAACACATGCCCAAATCTAAAATCATCATACAAATCTATTGGAACTCTCAAATCCCTATTCCAAAGTCATTTACCCTAAATGTTGACTCAAGTAAAACTTGGCCATCTTAGGCCACTTTTAAAGAACTAGGTATTCCGAATTCAACCTGAACCCTTCCAAAACCAAATCAACCATCCCTGCAAGTTATAAAATAGTAAAAGCACATATGGAAAGTCTTAAATAGGGGAACGAGGATCTAGAAAGCAAAATGACCGGTCAGGTAGTTACATTCTCCACCTCTTAAACGAACGTTCCTCCTCGAACGGGTATAGAATCATACCCATTGTGCTGAATAAGTGTGGATATCTACTCCGCATGTCCTCCTCAGTCTCCCAAGTCACCTACTTGACTGGTTGACCCCTCCACTGGACCTTTACCACTAAAATCTTCTTGGACCTCAACTGGGGGACCTGCCTATCAACAATAGCAACTGGCTTCTCCTCGTAACCCAAGCTCTCATCCAGCTGAACTGTACTGTAATCTAACACATGTGACCTCTCGGCATGGTACTTCCAGAGCATAGACACGTGGAAAGGTTGATGAACTCACGATAGAATGGGCGGCAAAGCAAGCCTATAAGCAACCGCTCTAATTCTCTCCAACACCTCAAATGGATCGATGAACCTTGAACTTCGCTTGCCCTTCTTTCCGAACCTCATGATACCCTTCATTGGTGAGACTTTCAAGAGAAACTTCTCACCTACCATAAATGACAAATCATGTGCTTTCTGATCGTATCACTCTTCTATCAGGACTGCGCTGTGCGAAGTCTCTCCTGTATCAACTTTACCTTATCCAAGGCATTTTTTACCAAATCAGTACCATATAACCTAGCCTGGCCTGGTTCAAACCAACTGATGGGGGAATGACATCACCGATCATACAAACCCTCAAATGAAACCATCTCGATGCTGGACTGATAACTGTTGTTATAAGAAAAATCGACCAAAGGTAAGAATCGATCCCACTGCCCTCCGAAGTCAATCACACATGCTTTAAGAATATCCTCCAAGGTCGGAACTGTCCGTCGGTCTGCAGATGAAAGGCCGTGCTGAGCTCTACCCGGGTACCCAACTCACTTTGTACTGCTCTCCAAAAATGTGAAGTGAAGTTAGGGACTCTATCTGAAATGATGGAAATAATAAAGTCGCCGAATATATGTACTTTTTTTTAATTATTTCATAGTGTCTGATAATCTTGATCACGAAGATTCGCTTCAATGTGTTCTTTGTAGCCACATTCAATAATAAAGGTCCATCCCTCATGTCTACCCTATTAGCAAATAATAGGTATTTGGGAGATTGTGGTCTACTATTAAGTTTGAGGATAGTTTTTAAAAGCTTACTCATTGTAGGAGTAAATATGGCTGAATAGTATAACGATAGGGGTATCTTTGGTCAGATAGTATAATTGAGGTTAAATATAGACAATATTCAAAAGTAGAGAGGTAAATTTAACCCTTCTCCCCTCTATATGCTAACGTTGACGATCCTTTGGTGTTAAATGCATATCTTTTCTATATCCTAAGTTGTTTAATTATTAAGAGACTGATGCGTATCTACTCTATGTGCACTGCTTTGGTTATACCTATATTTCATGCTTAGTTTAGTATCATTGTTGTGTACTTATATATTTATGAACTAAACAGGTTGTTAAGTGAGTATCATTAGTAATTCTTGCCACTACTACTTCGCCATAGTTAGTCATGATACTTACATAGTACATGAGGTCGGTTATACTCATACTACACTCTGCACTTCATTGTGCGGGTTCAAGAGTTGGATCTAGTCGACCTTTGTGAGAGGAGTTGTTCGTTGAGTTTTGGAGATAGGGGAAAGTTTCTTCTTGATCGCAGTCCCTGATGTCTCTTCCTATGCTTATTTACTGTTGTTGTTGTTGTTGTTGTTGCAGACAACATTTCTGTATTTCAGACATGTATTCATATTATAGAGCTCATGACTTAGTATTATCGATTCTAGGGAGTTGTAGAATGATTCGACATTTAGGTAATTAAGTCATCATAAAATAATTGAAAGGAGTAATTAATAAATATTCAAGTAATTTAAATGCAGGAAAATCAATTATAAAGCTCTGAAAATTATGAAAAATTATAGAAAAATGCTTGTATAGATTTGTAACTAAATAATGATGCCAAATGATGTTTTGAAAGTATATATACTATTCGAGAAAATATGAGAGAAAAATTGGGTATCAACAATGACATCATTGGTTAAACAAATGAGGCATGGAGTTAACTAGTACGCATTGAAAATGTGGGAATCATGTACATGATCTTAAGATGTAAAAGAGGTGAGACGTTTTAGACATGTGATATGTGGGAGGCATGATCGGGAGGATAAAGACGTTAACATCAGTTATGATGAGTTATGAAAGGGATAGTGGCAATTGTTTTATTCCATATGTGCGTTGCTCGGCAAAAAGTAAGCCTTAAGGAGAAATAGCCAAGTATGTAGCACCAGTTGCCTCCTAGAGTGTAGGGAAAATCAGTTTAACTTGAAGTGAGAAGATTCTTACACCACGAACATGATAGAGGTTCCAAAAATACATGAAGTTGCATTACACTCTTAACAGTATCTGACACAAGGAATCTATGCCACAAGCCCACGAGGTTGAAAAAGAGGTTGAGCACTTGTGAGGTTATTATTTTTGAATCTTAACCCTTTCCGATAGTTGATCCTATATGAGAGGACTAGAGATGCGATAAACTTGTCTTTCAAATCAATATGATCATGATATGCGCCAAAAATCTAAAACATCTTCCTCTAGTGGGGAGGTAGAGGTTGCGGTAAGGCTACTTAAATTCAACCACACACGAGTGAAACCATGTAGCTAGGACATCCTAATATTGAGATAAAATCCTGCACTGATTAGAGGCGTCCTAAGGGTTAATATGATTCTCCGGGGAGAAAGGCAAATGATAAACCCCTATCCACCCAGGGGTGTGGAATGTTAAGGATAGCAAACTCTCTGCACATGATAATGGCATAATAAATGATTCTAAAAGCCGAGAGTTATAGATATCGGAACTTAGGGAGGCACTATAGAGTAATCATGGAAGGTTTGTGAATGTTCATAATGAGTTCGCCACGGGTCTTGTGACTTGGAAAGTACCGAGATGCTAATGAAGGATGGGAAAAACATGAGAAGTTGTCATGATGCTATGATAACCCCAAAAGTGTATTCGGTCTTAACGGAGAGCCTATTAAGGGTTTTATGAAAAACGAAGTGCTAAAGCGACTCATGGAGGGACACGCTCTCTCATGGTTATCCCAACCAGTGTCGAGAGATTAGCACAATAAGTTCAATAACTAGGGATCACAATTAGAACATGCTGTAGGGGTGTAAAGAGAGACTGGACACTTGTTGTGGGCTGGACATATTTTTGCCATAATAACTCTCAAACTGCAATACCAGGCCACGTCATGGGCAACTACAATACTAGGAACAAGGCGAGTTACTTAATGCATAATGACCTAAGCGCACATGAAAGTTATACTGAGATGGGCAAGCAAAAGATCTTCCTATGACGAATTTGTGAGGATCTCAAATTTTAGAGAAACTTTATGCAGACTATTGACCATTTCGTTTGACATGCACACATATGATAGGTGGTGAGATATGCTCTTATGTTACTAGACAGTGAAAATAGCTCATGATAATGTTCACAAAGGGAGTAAAGATACTGTTCAACCCATAGGAGCCACATACATAGAGGAGAGAGACAGTGGCTCGAGAAGGATCTGAACACTAGGCTGTCTTATATTAGCTTCGATACCATGTAAGTAAACATTATGATGGTGCATGCACAAGCACAAGTGCACAGGTGTTATCTATTTGAATCAGAAGGTCATATAAGAAATTCATCAAGTATAGTCCTTTGTTGAGAATTTGAGGAAGCAAATGGGAAGTATTAAGCTAGGGTTATAACACATTTCAAGGAAATCATTACGGTACTCAATTCTTCAAGAGGTTGTAAGTGATAGAATTGTGATAAAGAGGCTTCACGAATAATGTGCCTCGTTCAAGAGTAGATACATGCAATGTTTTGGGATTCAGTTTTTTGTTAAGACCATGTTTATGTAGGCTCTTTGTAACACCCCGGAAAATTTTGAAGTACTTAAGCGCTATTAAGAAAGTTGATGTGCGCTAATTATATTATTTTATGTGCAGACGAGGACTATTAATATGATCGATATCAATTGGATATGATAATAAGTGTACGAGGCATATTATAAGTGGTGTGGGGTCTAAGGAGAGCCCTAAGTCTAAGTCAAGTTGTAAATTACTTGATAGACTAAAGTTACAAATGAGTACGCACAAGACCAAACTTTGGACAAGCCCATCTACATATATATAAGGAGTTATGTGATGAAAAACCTATCAAAAGAAATATCATCGAGTCTAGTTTCTAACGCTTCAAACCATTCGTCATTTGGATACTCCTACAAGAGGTTTTGACCAAATTACCAAAAGCTAGAAGAATGGGACACTACCGCACCTCCCCATGCGGCGCGCCAGTGGGGATTTCTAGAACACTTTGCAAAATCATTTCTCGGCATATTTGTCACTACCGTGCCATGCCCCGTGGCGCCCTATGCGGCGTGGCTATGCAATTTCTGGTTTTTATAACCCGACCCCTATTTTAAAGAGAGGGAAGGGTTATTCTAGAGAGAGGAAAGGGAGGACTAAGGATTTCACTACCCTACCTTGAATCAAACCTTGAAATTTCATCAAAGGGTTGCTAGGGCTTCCAAGAGGTAAGAATTTCTTTCCCCAATCCTTCAATTTCAAAATTTAACTAGAAATGGGTAACTCGTAAGATAATTCTTGGGTAAGTAAGTTGGCTATTTTGCAAACATGTGTTATCAAGGGGTGTAGGAAGGTTTTTGAGCTCAAAATGATAAAGAGTGGGTTGTGGGATGATGGAATCCTCCATGAAAGGACCTTGAAACCTTAATGCATACCTAGTGTTTGATAAAATGCTCAAATGAGCTAGAACCATGATCATCTTCCTAATATTGGTTCAATTTGTTATATTTCTAAAATAGATTGAAGTTGCTAAGAATTCCGGAACATTTTTGAGTTTAAGGAAGCTCAATTGAGGTATGTTGGCTAAACTCTTCTTTAAGAATTGAACCCCATATCACCCTTGTAAGTTCCAAGATGTTTAGCATAAATCAATTATTCCGAATAAGTTTGTGACAAAGATATATGTTCGATTCGTGTTTCAAGTGCTCTTATTATTTTATACTAATAATTGAGGTGTATACCAACCTATGGATTTTGTACCTACATATTGTGACTCCAATGGCATATTTCATATAAAAGTTATTATGCCAAATTGTGTAGAGATTGTGCTTGGGATTACACCTCCACCCGCATTTATTGGGGTGTGACGGCATGGCCACTTTGTGTACGATGTTGGTATTGTTGTTACACCACCATCCGCATATATATTGGGGTGAGGCTGTATGGCCACTTTGTGTAGGATTTTCGGTATTGTTCTTCCACCTCCACCCGCCTATATATTGGGGGTGAGATGGTATGGCCGCTTTGTGTAGGTTTTGGTCCTGCGGTTACACCTCCACCCACATACATTGGGGTGAGGCGGCAGGGCTGCTTGAGTAGAGTTGTGGTATTATTCTTGCACCTCCACCCGCAAATATTGGGGTGAGGCGGTGGGGCCGCTTTGTGTAAAGATGGTTACAGAGAATCACGTCGTACAATTTACATATGATATTGAGAGCTCATGATAAATTTGCTTTGGTTTAAACTTCTATCTATGATATTCCATTGTCACCCTGATTTATCATATTCATTTTGTATTTTCATGTTCTTGATTTGATGTTTGGTTTTCATACTAGTACTATTCGACATGTACAAACGTCACTTTTGTCGGGGGCGCTGCATCGTTAATAGATGCAGGTGGTTCTACTGCGGATGATATTGACTAGTGATAGCGGTACTCATTCTTCCCAGCTGACGTGGTGAGCCCCATCTCATTCCGGGGTTGTGTATCTTTATTTTGTGTGTATTACTATGTTTTGAGGTATTGTAAGGCCCCGTGAAATTTTTCCTAAAAACCAGGGTTTCGTGACGCCGGGGTAGGCGTAGAGGTTAATAATAGTAGAAATTCTTTGCTGGGGAGTTGAAGGAAAACATTTTGCAAGAATAGGCATTTCTGTGGCACATTACGGGGCTGCATAATCACTCTGCGGGCTACAGAATGGCCACAGAGTGATGTAGCTACTTGGGCCATTTTGATGTCTATTTCGTGGCTAATTATGCCACCGCATAACTATTTTGCGGGTTGCACTCTTTTCACACAATCAGCCTTGGAGTTTTGTGGAGGGAGGTTCTGCGGCGCATTATGCGGCCGCAAAATAGGTCTGCGGACCGTGCATCAGGCTATGGAAAATTTAAGATCATTAAGGAGTGGTTGATGACTGCTCAGAGTCGTTAGAAGTCCTATTCAGATGTTCGTCGTAGGGATTTGGAGTTCAAAGAAGATGACTCGGTATTCTTGAAAATTTTCCACATGAAAGGTGTGATGCGATTTGGTAAAAAAGGGAAATTGAGTTCGAGGTATGTCGGACCGTACAGAATCATTCAGAGGATCGGTGAGGTGGCGTACAAGCTTGAGCTACCACCTGAGATGCCATTAGTGCACCCGATATTCCATGTGTCTATGTTGAAGAAGGTAGTTGGAGATCCGTCAGCTATTATGCCGGTTGAGGCTATTGAGGGCAATGAAGAACTGTCATATGAAGAAATTCCAGTTGCCATTCTTGATAGGCAAGTCCGAAAGTTGAGAAATAAAGAGATTGCATCCGTGAAAGTGCTATGGCATAACCAACAGGTTGAAGAGGCTACTTGGGAAGCCGAGGAAGAAATGAAGAAAAAGTATCCTTATTTGTTTGAATAGCCATATATTTATTAAGTTGTGTTCTATGAAAATTCTAAGGGTTAGCTTCTATGAATTATGTATAATTTGTACAATTGATGTTAAGGGTGTTCCTTTCCTGGTAATATATTGCTTGTGAGGCCACAGTTGGTGTTGTTATGGGTTATGTTACGTCATTGGTTTATGTATATGTTTTAAGGATGTGTTTATGGGGCTCTCTGATAGGTGGAAAGGCCTAGTTACAAGGGAAACTCTGGCGAACATGTTTTGAAATTTAGGGAGATAGTCAAATTTGGGACTGTTGGTATGTGGTATGAAAACTGAGTTGCATAAGATTCTAATAGTGAACCTTGTCCCTCATTCGAGTATTAATGATCTTAAGTGGAGGAGGATGTAAGGACCCGTGAAATATTTCCTAAAAATTGGGGTTCCGTGATGTCGGGGTAGGTGTAGAGGTTAATAATAGTAAAAATTCTTCGCGGCTCCCAAGCTCGCCACGGTTCGGACTTTTTGGATTGAACAGTGCGCTGAGGAGTTGAAGAAAAATATTTTGCAGGAATATGCATTTCCGCGGCCCATTATGCGACCGCATAATCACTCTGCGGACCGTAGAATGGCCGCAAAATGGCCATAGAGTGAAGCAGCTACTTGGGCAATTTTGATGATAATTTTTCGGCCAATTATGCGACCGCATAACCATTTCTTGGGCTGCATAGTGACCGCAGACCCAATTAGTTTCTTTCCAGTTTTGGCACCCAATTTGTGCGGACGATATGAAAACCGCATATCTATTCTGCGGTCGCATATTCGAACGCATATCCTGTTCCGGGGCTTCATTTTTGGGGTTTTTAAACCCGACCCTTCTTCGTTAAAACATATGCCATACCCCATTTTGAGCACATTTCTGATATTTTTAGAGTGAGAGAGAGTTCTTAGAGTGGGGGAGTATCCTTCAACCTATTATCCACCAATTCTTGCTCAATCATTGAGGATTAACAAAGGGAGTCCTCATCTTAAAGGTAAGAACATATGCCCTAGCTCTTAATTTTTAAAATCTACTAAAAGGGGAGTAATTAGCAAGACAATTTTTTGGTGTGGGAGTTGTTATCTTGCATGCATGTGTTATCAAATAACGTAGGAAGGTTGTGAGCTAAAAATGGTAGAGAATGGGTTGAGGAATGATGGAATCTGTTGTAAAAGAGCCTTAAAAACCTTATTGCACACCTAGTACTTGTTAATATGCTCAAATGGGCTAGAATCATGACCATCTTCCTAATTTTGGTCCAACTTATTATATTTCTAAAATAGATCGAAGTGCTAAGATTTTTGGAACATTTTAGAGTTTAAAGGAAGCTCAATTGAGGTATGTTGGCTAAACCCCATTCTTCTTATAATCGAATCCCACGGTGTTCATGTAATTTGTGTAAGTCCAAAATTGATCATTATAGAATTGGCTATTCCTAATGTGTTTGTATTGAAGGATGTATGTTTAATATTTATTCTAAATGCTTTATCATGTCATCTTTCCATTTGAGGATGTGTTCAAAATGTGGAATATGTTCTAGAAATGTTAAGACTTCAAATCAAGATCGAAATAAAGGTTATCATGCCAACTTGTATGAAAAGCATCTATGTGCCTAAGATTCCCAAATTGCTTGTATGTGAATTTAATGTCTTGAATGGAAAGCCTTATTGTTGTTGTTAATGATAATGATATTTGAATGTGGAAAAAGAGGACTGGAATTATGAAATATGGCCAAGTGCCAAGAATGACTTTACAATTGTGGCCACTAGTGCCAATAAATTGAAAGGATATAAAAGAAGTATGATGGGAGATGATTAACTAAAAAAGGTAATGTCTTGGGTGAGACGGCCTAGCTGATCGAGCCGTGATCGGACGCCATGTCGCACACATGGTGGTGACTGTGCTGGAAATGATAATTGAATTTGTGGTTATGGTTGATGTCTCAAATGAGACGACCTAGCCGGTCGGGTCGTGATCGGACTCCGTGTAAGAATACGGTGGTATTGTGAATTATGGTATATCGGCACTAAAGATCACCTAACCTAAATACATGGAAATCGACTTGAAAACTTATGTGATCCTTAACTTGATGTTTTAGTATTATTTTAAGCTCTTATTGAATTCTTGATTGTTCCCCCTTGTATCATTTTTCATTCTATTAAGATGTATATTCGACAGTACTAACGTCCCTTTTGCTGGGGGCGCTGCATCTTTAACTGGATGCATGTGGTTCCATAGCAGGCAGTGTTGATCAGCAATAGTGGTACATCCTCTTCCTAACAGACTTGGTGAGCCCCACTTCATCTCGGGGTCACCTATTGTATCTTTTATTCATATTATTATCACGTCTCGAGGTATAGCCGGGGCCTTATTGCCGACACTATCATAACACCCTTTTGTATCTTTTAGAGGCTCCGTAGACACTATGTGGGTTGTACATGGGTGCTATTAAAGTCAAACAGATTATGTTGTGTTTTGATCTCTTGTTTTACTCGAATCATAAGAATGTGTGTATTTTTGGACTTTAAAATGATGTAACCAATGAGACGATTTAGTATTGTATATATGAACTTCCTACTGTTTAATTAATGAAATCAGGTCTTCTCTTGGTCATGGGTGAGTTGGGTAGAAAGTATCTACAGGCTTGCTCGACCGGGTTCACTCGGTTGAGCGCCGGTTACGCTCCTCGAGATTATGGCATGACAGGTATAGCCGGAGCCTTGTTGCCAGCACTATCATTGTATTCTTTGGTATCTTTAGAGGCTCCGTAGACATAGTGTGGGTTGTATATGGGTGTTGGGAATGTTAAACAAGTTGTGTTGTGATTGAATCACTTGTTCCACTTTTAACCATGGAGGTGTGTGTGTGTTTTGAGACTTATTAAATAAAGTAATTACTGGTAATGAATTTGGTATTGTTTACATGATATCCTTGTTGGTTAATTAACAAAGTTATGTATACTCTTTAAATCATGGGTGAGTCGGGTAGAAAGTATTCAACATGCTTGCTTGACCGGGTTCACTCGGTTGAGCGCTGGTCGCGCTCCCCGAGTTTGGGGCGTGACAAACTTGGTATCAGAGCCTAAGGTTTTAAAGTGTCCTTGGATGTTTTAGAGCCATGTCTAGTAGAGGCCTTCTTATCGGTGTGTTGTCTACTTCATCTATAAGTTGGAGGCTATTTGGACATTTAGGAATAATACCCTTCTTTCATGATCTTGATCGTGCGATAAAGTTAATTGTAAGATTGTTCCTCCTTTAATTCGTGCATTGCTCTAATTTTCAGCACATGGAACCTAAGAAGAAGGCAAGAACTACCCAGAGAGCCAATGTTACCCCAGGAGTAGCGGTTGATTCTATAATTGATGATGCGGGTGAACACCCGAGGGGTGAGGATATTCCCCCAATTACTACACGACCCGATTCTACTATTCCTGCTCGGGATGCACCAGTTCCTACACATGATGAGGGTGCAACGAATCCCCCAACTGATATTCCGGTTCCACCTCCAGCCCCAGTTACTGGTCCCGGTGTTTCCGATGGGGATCTTAGGGGAGCCATACAGATGTTGGCACAGATAGTGGCTTCTCAGGCCCAGAGATTGAGTGTTGGGCCTACTTGTTCTAGAAAGCCAGGGGAATCTACTAGTTCCAGGGTGAACAAGTTCCTTTAGTTAGATCCTCCAGTGTTCATAAGTACTAATCCCGATGAGGACCCCCAAGACTTCATAGATGAGATGCACAAGACTCTCCGGGTTATGCATACTACTGAGATGGAGGGAGTGGAGTTGGCCTCCTACCACCTGAAAGAGGTGGCCTATTCGTGGTTTGAGTTGTGGGAGGAGTCCCGTGAGGAGGGGAGCCCTCCGGCGAGGTGGGGTGAGTTCACATATGCCTTTATGGATCACTTTTTGTCTGCCGAGACCAAGGCGGCCCGTGCCACTAAGTTTGAGAGCCCGAATCAGGGTAACATGAGTGTGTGGGATTACCACATGGAGTTCGCGTGCCTGTCCAAGTATGCTATTCATATGTTTCCCACTATGGAGGCCAGAGTGCGCTAGTTTGTATAGGACCTTAGCCCCTTAGTTAATAATGAGGGCGCTACAACTGCCTTGAATTCTGATATGAACTATGGTAAGATGGTGGCGTTTGCTCAAGCTACAGAGACCCGTAAATTAAAAAATAGAATGGAGCGTAAGAGTAGCAGCAAGTCCCGGTCTGCGAGCAACTTTGGTGGTTCTTCCGGTGGTGGTAATGGTAGGTCGGCATTTAAAGGAGGGACATCAGGGCCATCTCAGTCATTCGCCCAGTCTTCGATGAGTGCATAGCTATCAGGGCCCAGTGAGTAGCAGTGGAGTCGTTTCAGGCCTAGTCAGGGAAACAGGGGACCCCACCAGCAGGGTCGATCCGGAAAGAGGTTCTAATAGTAGCGGAGGCCCCCATGCCCTAAGTGTGGGAGGATTCACTATAGGGTCTTCTTTATAGACCTATATATATGCTACGGGTGCGGTGTGAGGGGGCATATCCAAAGGGATTGCCGCTCGTCCCGCCGGATCATGGGCAGAGGTGTGGCGTAGCCAGCTAGTTCTGCAACTACCACATCCACAGCACCTACTGATCGAGGCACCCCAGCACCCGCAGGGCGTGGTGCAGCTTGGGGAGGTGCACAGAATTTGGGAGGACCCAGCAGATTCTATGCTATGCGGAGGCATCGGGATTCAGAAGCTTCTCTAGATGTTGTCACATGCATATTGACTGTCCAATCCCATGATGTATATGCTCTTATTGATCCTGGTTCCACTTTATCATATATCACTCTTTATGTTGCTATGGAATTTGGGATAGAACTGGAACAACTTCATGAGCCGTTCTCTGTATCTACTCTGGTTGGTGAGTCCATTTTGGCCATTTTGGCCGTGTGGTTTATAGGGATTGTGTTGTCACGTTGCGCGGTCGGGACACCATGGCCGATCTCGTTTAATTGGGGATGGTCGATTTTGATGTAATAATGGGGATGAACTGGCTTTATTCATGTTTTCCCAAGCTTGATTGCCGAACTAGGACCGTTAGGTTCGAATTTCCAAAATGAACCAGTTATTGAGTGGATGGGGGATGATGTGGTGCCGATGGGTAGGTTTATTTCTTACCTTAAGGCCACGAAGATGATCAACAAGGGCTGTATTTACCATTTGGTCCGGGTTACGGACATCGATGTTGAGGTGCCTACACTTGAGTCCGTGCTTGTTGTGAATGAATTTCTAGGAGTCTTTCCGAATGAGCTCCCCTTTATGTGATGCCAGATACGCATCATATATTTATTCCACCCTACAAAATGGCACCGGCAGAATTAAAGGAACTAAAGGAGCAGCTAAAGGACTTGTTATAAAAGGGCTTCATCCGACCGAGTGTTTTGCCTTGGGGCGCACCGGTTCTTTTTGTAAGGAAGAAAGATGGGTCACTGAGAATGTGTATTGACTATCGACAGCTTAACAAGGTCACAATCAAGAATAAGTATCCACTGCCAAGAATAGATAATTTTTTTGATCAATTACAAGGTGCCAGGTACTTTTCAAAAATTGATTTAAGATCCGAGTATCACCAATTAAAGATCAGGGAGCAGGATATTTCGAAAATAGTTTTTAGGACTCGGTATGGGCATTTTGAATTTTTGGTGATGTCTTTTGGGATAACGAATGCCCCGGTGGCATTGATGGATCTTATGAACCAAGTTTTCAAATCGTTCCTCCACTCTTTTGTGATAGTATTTATTGACGATATCCTTGCATACTCACGCAATCGAGAGGACCATGCCGATCATCTCAAGTTATATGCACAGTTTTTAAAATGTGAATTTTTGCTTGAATCTGTCACATTCTTGGGTCATGTCGTCTCTAGTGAAGGAATTAAGGTTGATCCTCAGAAAATTGCAGCTGTGAAGAATTGGCCGAGCCCTATAACTCCAACAGAGATTCGCTGTTTCTTATGCTTAACTGGGTATTACAGAAAGTTTGTGGAAGGGTGTTCTACTCCTGCATCTCCATGGATTAAATTGACGCAGAAGGCGGTTAAGTTCCAATAGTCAGATGCTTGTGAAAGGATTTTTCAGGAGTTGAAATTGAGATTGACTACGGAACCAGTGTTGACCCTACCAAAGGGTACAAATGGGTTTGTAGTATATTGTGATGCTTCGAGAATCGTACATGGGTGTGTATTAATGCAACATGGCAAGGTTATAGCTTATGCTTCTAGGCAACTCAAGAATTATGAAAAGAATTATCCAACACATAACATAGAACTTGCAGCGGTGGTATTTGCATTGAAGATTTGGCGTCATTACCTTTATAGGGTCCATGTGGATATATTCACGGATCATAAGAGCCTTCAATATATTTTCAAACAGAAGGAGCCGAATCTGAGGCAGAGAAGATGGCTTGAGTTACTCAAAGATTACGACATTGATATCTTGTATCACCCGGGAAAGGCCAATGTTGTGGCGGATGCTCTTTGCCGAAAATCTATGGGTAGTTTGGCTCACTTAGAGGCATATCAAAGGCCGTTGGCCAAGGAGGTTCATCGATTGGCTAGTTTGGGAGTTCGTCTTGCAGACTCTAGTGAAGTAGGGGTAGTTGTGCAAAATAGGGCCGAGTCATCGCTTGTTGTGGAAGTCAAAGAGAAGCAATACAATGATCCATTGTTGGTACAATTGAAGGAGGGGGTTCATAAACATAAGACTATGGCTTTTTCTCTCAGCATGGATGATGGTACACTAAGGTACCAAGGGCGGTTATGTGTTCCAAATGTAGATGGTCTCTGAGAAAGAATCATGACCGAGGCTCACACTTCTAGGTATTCCATGCACTCGGGCTCTACAAAGATATATCATGATCTCAAGAAAGTCTATTGTTGGAATGACATGAAGAGGAACGTGCCAGACGTTGTGGCGAGGTGTCCGAATTGTCAGCAAGTGAAGGCCGAACACCAACGGCCTGGTGGGTTGGCACAAAATATAGAAATTCCGATGTGGAAGTGGGAAATAATTAATATGGACTTAGTGGTCGGACTACAGCGCACTCCGCGCAAGTTTGACTCAATTTTGAGTGATTATGGACCGACTTACGAAATCAGCACACTTCTTACCAGTTAAATCTACCGACACAACGGAACAATATACTCAATTGTATATCAAAGGAAATAGTCAAGTTGCATGGCACTCCAGTTTCTATTATCTCAGATCGAGGGGCACAGTTCACGGCTAATTTTTGGAAGCAATTTCAGCAAGGTTTGGGTACTCAGGTGAATCTTAGTACAACCTTCCATCCACAGACCGACGGGCAGGCAGAGCGGACTATTCAGACACTTGAGGACATGTTGCGTGCTTGTGTTCTTGACTTTAAGGGTAGCTGGGATGAGCATTTTCCACTCATCAAATGTGCCTACAACAACAGTTATCATGCTAGTATTCAGATGGCACCATTCGAGGCATTATATGGTAGGAGAGGTAGATCTCTCCTTGGGTGGTTCGAGATTGGGGAAGCTGAATTGATAGGACCAGACCTCATACATCAGGCTATGGAGAAGGTCAAAATCATTAAGGAGAGGTTAAAAACTGCTCAGAGTCGTCAAAAGTCCTAATCGGATGTTCGCCGCACAGACTTGGAGTTCAAAGAAGATGATTGGGTATTCTTGAAGGTTTTCCCCATGAAGGATATAATGCGGTTTGGAAAGAAAGGGAAATTGAGCCCAAGGTATGTCGGACCGTACAGAATCATTCATAAAGTTGGTCAGGTGGCGTACAAGCTCGAGCTACCACCTGAGATGTCATTAGTGCACCCGGTGTTTCATGTGTCTATGTTGAAAAAGGTAGTCGGAGATCTGTCACTTATTGTGCCAGTTGAAACTATTGAGGTTAATGAAGAAATCCTAGTTGTCATTCTTGACCGAAAACTAAGAAATAAAGAAATTACCTCTGTAAAAGTGTTGTGGAAAAGTCAACAGGTTGAAGAAGCTACTTGGGAGGCCGGGGAAGAGATGAAGAAGAAGTATCTTTATCTTTTTGAATAGCTATATAATCTTTCTATGAAATTGTTGCCTATGAATTTTGTATCACTTGTACAGTTGATGTTAAAGGTGTTCCTTTCTTGTTATATGTTGTTTATAAGGCCACAGTTGGTGATGTTTTGGTGTTATGTTACGTCATTTGATTATGTATATGTTGTTAGGATGTGTTTCTGGGGTTCTCTGATAGGTGGATAGGCTCAGTTACAAGGGAAACTCTGCCGAAATTTCTGGAAAATTTGAGTGATAATCAAACATTTGTGGGCTTGAGGTGTGTCAAAAAAAAGGAGATAAGTTATGTTATGTGTTTGGGGGCGGACTCTACTTCTCATTCGAGGACGAATGATCCAAAGTAGGGGAGAATGTAACACCCTGGAAAATTTTGAAGTACTTAAGCGCTATTAAGAAAGTTGATGTGCGCTTAATATATTATTTTATGTGCAGACGATGACTATTAATGTGATGGATATCAATTGGATATGATAATAAGTGTACGATTTATATTATAAGTGGTGTGGAGTCCAAGGAGAGCCCTAATTCTAAGTCAAGTTGGAAATTACTTGATAGACTAAAGTTACAAATGAGTACGCACAAGATCAAACTTTGGATGAGCCTATCTACATATATATAAGTAGTTATGTGATGCAAAACCTATCAAAAGAAAAAGTTTCGAGTCTAGTTTCTAGCACTTCAAACCGTTCGTCATTGGGACACTCCTACAAGAAGTTATGACCAAATTACCAAAGGCTGGCAGAATGGGACACTACTACGCTGCCCCATGAGGCGCCCCATGATGCGCGCCTGTGGAGATTTCTAGAACACTTCGAAAACTCATTTCTGGGCACATTTGTCACTGCCGCGCTGCGCCCTATGGTGCGGCTGTGCAATTTCTAGGTTTTTATAACCCGACACCCATTTCATTTATCTAGTCTAAGGGTTCGTTTTTGGGGAATTTTCTTGTGTTTTAAAGAGAGGGAAGGGCGATTCTAGAGAGGGGAAAGGGAGGACTAAGGATTTCACTACCCTACCTTGAATCAAACCTTGAAATTTCATCAAACGGTTGCTAGGGCTTCAAAGAGGTAAGAATTTCTTTCCTCAATCCTTCAATTTCGAAATTTATCTAGAAATGGGTAATTAGTAAGATAATTCTTGGCTATGTAAGTTAACTATTTTGCATGCATGTGTTATCAAGGGGTGTAGGAAGGTTGTTGAGCTACAAATGGTAAAGAGTGGGTTGTGGGATGATAGAATCCTCCATGAAATGACCTTGAAACCTTAATGCACACCTATTATTTGATAAAATGCTCAAATGAGCTAGAACCATGATCATCTTCCTAATATTGGTTCAATTTGTTTTATTTCTAAAATAGATTGAAGTTGTTAAGAATTTCGGAATATTTTATAGTTTATGGAAGCTCAATTGAGGCATGCTGGCTAAACTCTTCTTTAAGAATTGAACCACACATCACCCTTGTAAGTTCCAAGATGTTTATCATAAATCGATTATTCCGAATAAGCTACTGACAAAGATATATGTTCGATTTATGTTTCAAGTGCTCTTAATATGTTGTACTATTAATTGAGATGTGTACCAACCTATGGATTTTGTATCTACATGTTGTGACTCCAATGACATATTTCATATAAAAGTTATTATGCCAAATTGTGTAGAGATTGTGCTTGGGATTACACCTCCACCCGCATTCATTGGAGCGAGGTGGCATGACCGCTTTGTGTAGGATATTGGTATTGTTGTTACACCACACCCACATATACATTGGGGTGAGACGGTATGGCCGCTTTTTGTAGGAGTTTTGGTATTGTTGTTGCACCTCCACACGCCTATATATTGGGGGTGAGGCGGTATGGCCGCTTTGTGTAGGTTTTGGTCCTGTGGTTACACCTCCACCCGCATACATTGGGGTGAGGCGGCGGGGCCGCTAGAGTAGAGTTTTGGTATTGTGCTTGCACCTCCACCGGCACACATAGGGGTGAGGAGGCGTGGACGCTTTGTGTAAAGATGGTTACAGAGGATCTCGTCTTACAATTTACATATGATATTGAGAGCTCTTGATAAATTTTCTTTGTTTTAAACTTCTATCTATGCTATTCCATTGTCACCCTGATTCATTATATTCATGTTGTATTTCCATGTTCTTGATTTGGTGTTTGGTTTTCATACTAGTACTATTCGAAATGTACTAACGTCCCTTTTGCTGGGGGCGCTGCATCTTTAATGGATTCAGGTGGTTCTACTACGGAGGATTTGTTTCGTGTGTATTACTATGTTTTGAGGTATAGCCGGAGCCTTGTTGTCGACACTATCATTGTACTCTTTGGTATCTTTAGAGGCTCCGTAGACATAGTGTGGGTTGTATATGGGTGTTGGGAATGTTAAACAAGTTGTGTTGTGATTGAATCACTTTTTCCACTTTGAACCATGGAGGTATGTGTGTGTTTTGAGACTTATTAAATGAAGTAATTAATGGTAATGAATTTTGTATTGTCTACATGATCTCCTTGTTGGTTAATTAACAAAGTTATGTATACTCTTTAAATCATGGGTGAGTCGGGTAGAAAGTATTCAACAGGCTTGCTTGATCAAGTTCACTCGGTTGAGCATCGGTTGCGCTCCACGAGTTTGGGGCGTGACACTCTTCAATATGGATGTACATATAAAACACGGAAAATTATGTGGTGTTCATAATGAGGTACTAAGGAGTGACTTACTTGGTGATTTTAGGTTGACAGGGCAGTGCCTTAATTGACGCCCCTCGACTCCACATCCATAACATACATTGGTACCATAGTGACATACCCCCAAATGACATCTCTTACACTTCTCGCAATGAGAATGAGGTCCACTAAGCTAACTCGCCCCACTGACCTGACTTCTACCCTTTTTGCATATATCATAAGCATCCACCCTATCCTTCCTCCAAGCCCCCATGGCCTTTGGAATGCCCAAGCCTGCCACCCCTAACATACTCATGACACGACGCCAAATGTTCCCTCCCGCATGTCTGGCAGACCGGGCTGGGTGTACCCAACCTAGGACATTTTTTCTTCTTGTGCCCCCTCTCTCCACAAAAATAACATATTTCAAGAGTCATCCAAAATGTCCCCAAGTGGCACTTCTTACAAATTGAACATTCCGGCTTATTGGTACAAACAACCCTCTTTTGTTTCTTAGGTGCTCTCACCACATGATCCGGTGGCGCGGTGACATTGATAGGAACAAGGACACTTTTCCTAGCAACTATTTCTTCCAATCCCTCCACGGCTCGACCCATTCTCCCAACAAATGCTTGTGCAATCTCTCCCAAATTCAATAGCGGGGTCACTCCCTCTTCGCTGCTTCGAACTCGTGGACTACTCATCTGGAAAAGGAATACATGACGAGGAAATTAGTTTCCTATCTTGACATCTATCACACGATATTAGAGTATCAAAGAAGGGTGACATCCCTAAATGCCCAGGTAGCCTCATAATTATAGATGTGGTCGACAACACACCGATAAAAAGGACTCTACAAGACACATCTCCGAGACATCCTAGGACACTTTAAAACCTTAGGCTCTGATACCAAGCTTGTCACGCCCTAACCTTGGGCAACTGTTGATACCCAATTTTGCCCTCATATATTTTTCAAATAATATGCATACTTTCAAAATATTGTTTTTGCAATATTATTTGTGATAAAATTTATGTAATCACTCTTTTAAATTATTTGTGATGAGTTAATCACCTAAAATTATTATTTGGATCCCTAATACATTTTTGAAAATGTTTACCCCATTTTTTTCTATAATTACAATGGTATTTTTAGGCTATTTGCATAAATTTGCAATAATAGCCTACATTTTGCATTCTTATTACAATTGATATTTCATTTAGGGTCAAAATAATATCTTACATTTTTTAAAGTCTCCTATTATTGTAAAGTATTAATTTGCATAAGTAGTATTTTTATATATTTATTTAGCTATTTATTTAAATTATTTTCTTTTAATTTCTATTTTTTAAAGCTGGCCCAATTATGAGTCAAATTTTCGAACCAAACCAGCCCAATACACTAACCCAATAACCCCAGCCCAAACCGGTCGTGACCCTCCTAGCCCACCGGACCCAACCCCTCTTTAAAGTACTGGTGATTGATCTCTAAGATCAATGGCCCATATTTAATCCCCCCTTTTAAATCGCCCAACCCCAAACCCTACCTATTCCCTCTAAATCCGCCGCCCTAAAACTCTCCCCCTCTCTGAAGAACCCTAATCACCGCCTCTCTAAACCCCTCTCCTAATCCTTCTTCGAATGGGATTCTCCTCTCATTTACTTACCATATTTGTGTGTTTCCGCTACTGGTTGATTCTTTATGGTATCACCTAGTACTTGCCTAAACATGGCAAGTACTACTTCTCATATTCTATCCGATTGATTCTTATCTCTTGAATCTAGACCATATTCCGTCCCCATGTGTTCTATTCTACACTGTGTGAGTCCGATTTTGTTTGTATTTTTCTGATTTACACTTTTCCTAAAAATTAGGGTTTACCAGATTTTCTCTCTTAAATTGATTTCAAATTGATTTGCATGTTTCTTTTCCTTGTTTGTTGTTTAAATTATTTTGTTTCCTTATATGTTTGCTCAATTTTTGACTACTATATAAACCCCCTCATTTTCCCTTCTGGGACAGACTTTGAGAAAATCGATTTCTTCACTAAAATTTTGAGATTTTTGCTACTCTCTTGCTTGGTATTCTGTATTGGCCGGTTGAAAGCCAAGGCCATTAGAATATTGTTACTTAACCCATTCTTTGTGCGAGCACTACACTGAGTTCATCTAAGCTCTTGGGAACTTTGACGCATTAGGGATTCTGGATTTTCTGTGGAAACCTATTCTTTACTATTAATCTCTTAACTGGTGAGTCACTATACTTTGCAATTTCATTTCTAGGCATCTATGGTTTGTATACATTTTCATTCCTGAAATTGGTCAGTTCAGTATGTTTTCTGGATTGCTTTCGTGTGTAATTCTGTTTGCTTTCCTCAACTCTTTAGGTCTCTTTAGCCTTTAGCTTCAAGCATGCCTTAACCTGGTTCTATTAAGTTCCGACCTGTCAATTTGTTAGAAATTATTACTGTTTGGGACCCTTATACTTGTTATCATATTCTGATGTTTAATTTAGTCTTTTTCTATCAATCTTGTCACTTGAATATGCCTCACTAGCATAATTTGTACTTCTTTAGTCGAATAGCTGATTGAGTTCAAAATCATGAATATGTACCCCCACTGTATGGCACAAGCATGTTTCCCCTCATATTCTGAATTTCTGTATTGATAACTTGCCTATTTGACATGTTTTGACCCTGCTCTCTATCAGTATGCCCTTTAGCATGTTTAACCCCCCACCCCAAGCCAGTATGTTTTAATTCGCTGTTCCTTCAGTGGTTACTTGGCATATCATAATATGTGTTTCAACACTGCCTTACCTCCTGATGAGAATTAACATGTTTGTCTTGTGATGCTAAGATGTATACTTAGCCTAAATCGGACTTCTTAGGTCTTAACCTGTTAGTGTTGATTTTTATCAAACTTTGCAAACCTGTTCCTTCCCCTAATTATCCCAATATGTGTTTGTGATGTGCTACAATGCCAAACGTTGAAGTTCTACTGAACAAGTCTTATGACCTGCTTGACTGGCTATTCTTTATGGTCAACTTGGCTATATCTACTTTAGGATATGAGTGTATCCCCTAACTTCTGTCCACTCTCATTACTTGCAACTTATGCTATTCTGAACTCTTCATTCTTTGCCGGCTGAATGCCAAGGCTACCTATGTTCTATTGTTGGCCTCCCTAGTGTGAGCACTGCTCGGGGTCCAATTGAGACCCTTGTGAACTCTGACACACTAGGGCTTAGTCCTTAGTCACTCCCTCAATATCAAACTATTCCTATTCACTCTACTTCCCCTTGTTATGTGATGCGTACTTGAATTGGCTGATTTAAATGGTGCAACACTTGGTGCCATGGTTGAGTAAACTCGTTCTAGACTCCTCTATGGATCCCTGAGTCGTGTATTGAATGTGGCTCTTTGTTGAAGTCCTGGGTATGCTGTGTAAGAGCTATTGAAGGCCCAGGAAATGCTTGGTATTTATTTTATTTGGGCCTGCTATGGGCCTCTTATCATTATTATGTAATATTTGTATATTTTACTCATTATTGGGCCTGTAATAACCTTTTGTATAAACAATTAGGGTGTTAGCAAAAAAGGAATGGGTAGAATTTAATATCTATATGTTATGGGTAGATAACATGCCTATTAGACTTGGTAATATGTTTGCTATAGATGTTGTTCGATCATATGAGCATTGTAGAGATCATGCCATTAGAAGAAGCACACACACACTACTTGTTTACCATTAAACATGAGTTCAAATGCTATGTCTACTGCTACGTGTTTATAGACAGCATGCCTATAGGAAGTGAGCACTCCTTCAATTTGCCTATTAGGAACAAATGGATTTTGCCTATAGGAACAAATGGAAATGAACTTTCCTTCAATTCACTATTAGGTAATCGCTAGAAATCATGCCTATATGATTTTGATCACTTTGTTTGCAATTGTATCACATTGTTCACTAGAAATATTGTTTTTAGGACTAAGTATAAATAAAATGAGTTCTAATCATCAGATGTTAGAGATCCTGCCTAAAGGAAATAATTGCTTGTTAATTGGTTAATATTAGACTACTTAAACACTGTTCCTGAGCGACACTGTTAGGAAAATCTGGATAATTCTGGGACTCTCCCCAGCAGATTCTGTTATACCCAACTGCGTAGATCACCTAGGCATCACACATATAGGATTGGTAACTTAAAACTTTCAATAACCAGCTTGTCATACCTGCATAATTCTGTATATAAGAAATATCTTACAGCTGGAATTGCCTGCGTACTTTGATCGCCTAGAAAGCATGTCTACAGGCTTAAGATTCTGGAGTTTTCCAATTCCTAATTGACATATATGTATGCGTGCGTTTGCTGCTTAGGTGTGGAGGTCAATTTGAGCCTTTAATTGTTTTATGTGGAGTCCTTATATGTTTTGCTTGTCGCCTAATTTTTTGCAATTTTGAGCTGCCTAGATAATGGTATAGAACCATCCAAATAGAGGTACAAAGCCCCTTGAACCATAGGTATGGGATGGGTAATGCACGCATAGGGTACGACTTAGAATTGAATTAGAACGCTTTTAGGTAGTAACTTTAACATATTAATCGGGTAGCAGGAGATATAGTCTGTGCCCGCTGAATAATATAAGTAACTCCCTATTCTAAGGGAGTTGCGAAGTATTATTTATGTTGCACGAGGTGATCCTTTTGGCTAAAAAACTTAGGCTAAAAAACTTAGGACCCCCTATTAGAACGGAAAAATAGTTGCACCTCCCTATTCAAGATCTCTTTGTAATAAAATTCTTAGATTTTGTACTCTCTTTGCTTACTTGATCATATAGACTAATCCATATAATTTAAGTTCGGCTGGGACCCACAGTTGTGGACCTCGAGGAGTGCCTAACACCTTCTCTTTGAGCTAACTTGAGCCCTTGCCCGATCTTTGGTGGTGTTGACTAGTTAAAATAAAATTATTTGCATAATAGGTTCCCTAACACACCTTAAAAAATTGTTAGGTGGCGACTCTCCTCTTTTAATACCTCATTTAAAAGAGTTGTCACGTGTCGAATCTCTCCTTCGCGAGAAAAAAGGGCGCGATAGCATGGCGACTCTGCTGGGGATTTACGCTTAGGCTCTTACCATAGCGAATTTGGCTTATATGGATTAGTCTTCTTTGATAAAATGTGCTTCCCTCTTCCTTTTTATTTTGCTGCTACATGCACATCCCTCCCCTATTCTCCCTTTATTTGAATTCGTTATAATATGCAAATCCCTTCCCTTCTCCACCCTTCCTTGCTTAAATTGGTTATAACACGCGTATCCCTTTTCCTATTCATATTTATTTTCTCTAAAATGCTCTTCATTGGTTTAAAAATTGCTACATCATGTCTCTCCCACCCCTATTCCCTTTCTTACTTTATTATATTCCCTATATTCCACGAACTTTATTACATCCTTTATGTTTTACATTAATACTGCGTTTATTGCTTTCATATATTTATCATGCAAATACTTGGCAATGTGTTATTATATTTGCATAAACCATGCTCCACATCATATTCCACTCGTGCCCAACTAATACCATAGCGGCACTTGATGAATGTCCGCGCTCTTCCAAAATTACCCTTTGAATTGAAAAGGCATATTTGCGGTAAACTAGTTGATCAGCGATGCAGTCGACGGTTCCATGTCTTTCCCTCTCAAGTTGTCCACTTGAGAGTACCAGTCTAGACCCTTCTACAAACCTCGCTCCAATATCAACTATGCATGCATCATGTCAAACCTAGTATGGGTTAGAACGTTATCCACGTAATAATCCACTAAGATAATCCTTGTCCAAAGTCCGACGGGATTTCCATAATGCCAATGGACACCATCACGGTATGTGCATTACTTGGAGAAAATATGCAGGTATGTTGATCATTAATGTGTAAATAGTCAGACCCGGAGGGGGAAAGGGCTAACTCTATTTGTTTTGCAGAAAATGAGGTACGAAGTCCCCAGGTTTGGCATAGTTCAAAACATCCCACCCTTGCTGCTGGATTGGTGGAAGAACCTCTCACCTAGTGACAAGAATTAAGTGAAAAGGGTCCTCAGAAATTTACCTTCCTTATTGAACATTCGGCCAAATAACGCATTGATTGAGGCGGCCACTATGATTTGGGATGAGAAAAGAATTGTCTTTCGCTTTGGTGATGTAGAAATGACTCCTCTTTTATAGGAAATAGGAGGCTTCTCTAGGCTGCCATGGGATAGTCCGGGTTTATTAGTACCAGAAAATCGCACTCCCCGCAGTTTTTTGAAAATGAATGGTCTCAAGAAAAATTATGAGTTACTCTATCTGAAAAAGTCATACATACCATTTGAATTCCTTTATGAACGTTATGGGCATAGAAAGTCCTATCGCTTTCACCATGATGAACTTGCCATTACTTCTTTGGGTTGGACACACCGCCGAGTGTTTATGTTCATTGTCTGTTTCTTGGGGTTGCTGATATTTATAATGAAAGGGGGGAGGATCCACACTCGCTTAGCCATGGTCGCTAGGACTCTAATGGAAGGAATTAAGGGACAAACTTACACTATAATACCCATGATCTTGGCCGAAATGTACCGAACTCTAGAGCGATGCAAGCAGGGGTATGGGCACTTAGAGGGCAGTAATCTGTTGCTGCAGGTTTGGTTATTAGAACATTTCCAGAGAGGTGAATATCGTTAGGAGCTTCTGCGACGACCATTGAATGACTACATAGCCTACTATCATCCAAAAAGAATGACATTTATCCTAGATAGGTTCGAGCAAACTGGAAGTGTTGTGAGCTGGGTGCGCTTCTTCAGCAATTTGACTGACGAAAAGGTACATCGGATGTTCGAATGGTTCCCTAGAAGCGAATTCATCATTAGGTCAAGAGAAACCACTCATTTAGTACTAATCGGGTTAAGAGGAATCTATCCTTATACTCCTATAAGGGTAATGAGGCAAGCGGGAAGAAAGTAGGTTATACCTCGAGTTTCCAACATAGTCTAGTACAAAGTAGACATTAAAGGGAACATCATTCTTTTCAAGTTCGAGGCACATCATATGTGGAATCAAAAGGTCATTGTATAGAAAGACACTATCGAGCAAGACAGGTACCATGCCGGCCATGTATACTTCTACCCATCATAGTTGGTAGATGATATAGCGGGAGATGTCAAGCCAGGGATTAATCTGAAAATAGGGTTATAAATGATGCTGTTGAAGCACAAGTCAAGTATAGGATGCTGCGCAAGAGGGTTTTCGAGTCTGAAGCTAGGTATTTGGAACAACACAAAGTGGATATGGAAGCAATCAACGAATTGAAAGAAATTGCTACTAAATCAACAGAAAGATTGGAATATTTGGAGCAAAGGTTAATGGAACTTGAGGGGAAGATGAGGAAGAGGCTCTCGGATTGTCAGAATATGGAAGGCAATGAAGGAGGGCATCTAGCAAGGGCTTACCTACTATTGGACATGCGCGACCTGGGGAAGTTGATTGATGGATCCAAGAGAGCCAAGCACGGGGAAGGTCCTTCTAGGACCAAGTAGACTAGGAAAAGATGTTCTTTAATGCTTTTTAGCTTACTTTTAGATTTCAAATGTAATAAGGCAAATGTCATTAGTAACCTTCTTATTATTGTCGTTTTTTGTAAGGATTTGATTTATTTTCCCATTAATGAAATGACACAATTATTGGCATCAATTTTCTCCAAGTCTATGTGTCGCTTAGGCCTGTCTCGGGCACAACGAGGTCCCCCAAATGAGGACGCGATTCTGTTACATGATTTTGCAGAGCATGTTCAATATTGCAAGCATTCTTTCAATATCCCTTACTGACTTGGTTACCTTTTGCTTTTCTTTCTTTTGATTATTCCATTTCCCCAAGGTTGGTTCGTGCATACTGGCATCATTCGCATATCATACTAGATCCAGAGGTCCTCCCCCTCTTCCACCACCGAGTGATCCTACAAGCAAAGGCAAAGGGAAAGGAAAAATGGACGATTTAAGCGGTATCAGAAAGGACAACGCAGAGAACGTTGAAACTTCGGATGGTTGGAGTACTCCAACATAGAATGAATTGGTCCTATGTAGAGCAAAAAATATTGGAGGTTCAAGGGGAACTTGAGCAGGTCCGGAACTTGGCAATCCTTTCCCTCATCCTAAACGTCCTTGACATCAACCAACAAAACACAAATGCCCAAAACTCGACACCTCCCCAAAACACGCAGAATCAAAACCCACCATCGAATCCTCCCTCACCACATCAATACGCCACACCTCCTCAGAACCACAACCCTCCACCGGTACCTACTCCTTAACAACACCATCACCATCCAACTCAATACCCACAAACAATCACATGCCACACCCCTCAAAATGCACCACAGCCTACTCCTGATCCACAAAACTCAACCAATGACCACCATTACGCCCAGATTCCCGGAGTCCACCAAAGCAATCCCATATATGTGGAAATTTTACCCCACACCCCACAACAGACCCTATATATACCTGAATCTGCCAAGAAGGACCTGCTCATCAAGAACATGGTGGAAGAACTCAAGACGCTTACTGGCAGAGTTCAAAGTGTCGCAGGTGGCAAAGGCATTGAGGGTTTAAATTATGAGGATTTGTGTATTTAGCTAGATGTAGAACTGCCATAGGGTTACAAACCTCCTAAGTTCGAAATGATCGACGGAACGGGTGATCCGAAGGTGCATTTGAGAACGTATTGTGACAAACTTGTGGGGGTTGGCAAGGATGAAAAAATCCGTACAAAGCTATTCATGAGGAGCCTTACCGGAGACTCCTTGTCTTGGTACATCAGTCAGAACCCAAAGAAGTGGGTTAATTGGGTGAGGAAGGCATCAGATTTCATGGATCGGTTCACGTTTAACACAGAAAACGCACCAGACGTTTTCTACATTCAGAATCTCAAGAAGAAGCCAACGGAAACTTTTCACGAGTATGCTACTCGGTGGAGGTCTGAAGCTGCAAAAGTAAGGCTAGCACTGGAAGAAGAACAAATGAATAAGTTCTTCGTCAGAGCTCAGATCCGCGATACTACGAAAGACTGATGGTTATTGAAAACCATAAAATTTCTGACATCATCAAATTGGGAGAAAAAATAAAAGAAGGGATCAAAAGCGGAATGGTGACAAATTTTGAAGCACTCCAACCCACAAATAAAGCCTTACAGTTAGGAGGTATCTACAAGAAGAAAGAAGTAGGTGCGGTGACGTTAGCCCAAGGTCCAAAGTCTCCTCTTACATACCAAACACCCCTACCCATATATCAGCCTTCACCTCCCAGATAACAACAACCTGCCGCCACTTACCATACTTATAACACCCAACCAGCATACTACCACTCACTACCAGCCCGCCAAAACTACCAAAAACCTAGACCAAATTTTGGTCACAGACCACCCAGACAATACACCCCAATTGCTAAACCCATAGACCAACTGTACAAGAGACTGAAGGCTGCCAGTTATGTCACTCCCATTCCCGTTGTTGCTACGGAAAACTCCTCCCAGTGGATTAATCCAAATAAGATACGTGCCTATCACTCAGGCATGAAAGGTCATACTATTTATGAGTGTCGTACTTTGAAGGATAAGTTTCGGACATTAATTGACACCAAAGTCATACAGGAAAAGGAGGTTGTACCCAATGTCCGTAACAATCCTCTCCCGGATCACAGGGGTGAAGGGGTAAACGTGACAGAGACCGATGAAGAATGGGACTCAGAGGGGTCAATTGGACTCATTCGAGAAGGGGATAATCCTAAAACATCTCCAGTCACTCTCACACTTATCGTGGTACAAACTCAGGCACCGATTGAAGTTGAGGTAGCCGCACCAACTCCGTTTGAGGTTGAGGTAACAACACCCTTCACCGTGATGGTGGCACCCACGCCGTATTTTAAGTCTAATGCTATACCTTGGGATTATGTTGCGGAAGCAAGAAGGAAAGAAAAGACAAAAATGGAAGAAACAGGTGCAACGCAAGGCACGACCAGAACTGGTAGGGTTTATACACCTGAGCATTTGGGAGGAACAAGCAAAGAAGCTGCCTCTAAGCCGCCTGTCAGTGAGACTGGCCCAGAAGATCTTTGGAGAAAGGTGCAGGCAAGAGAGTATTCTGTGGTTGATCATTTGAAGAAAACCCCTACTCAGATATCCATTTTATCACTACTGTAAAACTCTGAGGCGCATAGGAATGCCTTGATGAAGGTGTTGAATGAAGCTTATGTACCAAATAACATCACCGGTGGAGAGATAGCCAACAAGGTAGGGCAAGTGTTGGAAAGCCACAAGATCACTTATCATGAAGACGAGCTGCCACCGGAAGGACTAAGTCACAATAGGGCACTACATATCACCGTGCAGTTTGAGGATAAATTCATTGTCAGGGTCCTGATAGATGGTGGTTCGAGTCTAAATATATATGTCCACTAACTACTTTGAAAAGGTTGGGTAAAGGTCTGCACGAGATATGAGAAGGGAGTATGAATGTGAAAGCATTTGATGGGTCTCAAAGGGCCACAATTTGGGAGACCAACCTTATCCTACAGATAGGCCTGACCTGGTTTGATGCTGAGTTTCAAGTATTGGATATATCTGCTACATACAATCTGTTGTTGGGGCGACCGTGGATACATGTCGCTGGGGCCATGGATTCTACTCTACATCAGGCCATGAAGTTTGAGTGGAACCATCAGAAAGTGATCATCCATGGGGACGGAATTAATCTCATTTACACCAATCAAACGGTTCCGGTCGTCGAGAATATAAGGAGGTTGGGTGGAGAAACATACCATCGCGTCCAGCATGTCAACACAATTGAAAAAGACAAATGGTTGAGCAGTAAGATAGAAGGAATATTGGCATGGACAGGGTATGAACCTAGCAAGGGTTTCGGTAAGAATCTCCAGGGGATCGCCAAACCGATACAGCTAAAGCGTCACGGCACAACTTTTGGGCTTGGGTATGAATACACCTGTCACGAGTATCAGAATTGGTCGCCACCGTGGCATGGTCCTTATTACCCTCTAGAGTAGCCAGTACCACATTTGAGCCAGTCGTTTCATCAAGCTGACATGATGTGGGGGTCCAAAGAAGATGAAGTTCTAGCTGGCATAAGGAATCTGTTTCTGGATGATGAAGACATGGACTGTAGTGCGATAGTTGAAGAGGACGCGGGGGAAGACCTTATTATTCAGACAATGGAGAAAGGAGCTGTTCTCAAGACCTTATTTTCAATATTTTGTTTTTTTTAACGTTCTTTTTTTTTTGAAATAATTTCTCGAATCATTGAACTGCATTTGTTTGACGTTTTTAAATATTTATCAATGGATTGCTGTTTTAGTATTTATTATTATCCATTACATTTTCTCTCTACAACGTTATTATTACTTATCCCGATGAACCTACGACTGTGACATGTAACGAGATAATGCAACATAAGGATAGTGATTCAGAGGATCTGGGAGAGAATATAATACCCGAGGAAATTGTGAGAAAAGTGGAAAATTTTGAAAACAAGCCTAAGTCCAATTTGGATGAGACTGAAACCATTAATTTGGGAGACTCCGAAACAGTCAAGGAAACTCGTGTAAGCATTCACCTATCGCTGTCAAATAAATAAGAATACATCCGGTTCTTGAAAGAGTATGAGGGTATTTTTGCATGGTCCTATGATGATATGACCGGTTTGAGCACGTCCATAGTGTCCCATAAACTACCTACCAACCCTATGTGTCCGCTTGTAAAGCAGAAGCTCAGAAAGTTCAAACCAGATATGAGTCTGAAAATAAAGGAGGAAGTCACCAAGCAGATCAAAGCCAAGGTTCTTAGAGTGGTTGAATATCCGACCTGGTTGGCCAACATTGTGCCTGTTCCAAAGAAAGATGGGAAGGTCAGAGTGTGTGTCGACTATCGGGATTTAAACAGAGCAAGTCCCAAAGATGATTTCCCTTTACCCAATATACACATACTAATTGACAATTGTGCCAAGCATGAACTTCAATCCTTTGTGGTTTACTTCGGGGGATATCATTAGATCTGGATGGATGAAGAGGATGCAGAAAAGACAACCTTTATTACACCACGGGGAGTATATTATTACAAAATGATACCGTTTGGCCTAAAGAATGTTGGAGCCACTTATATGAGGGCCATGACAATCATTTTCCATGACATGATACACAGGGAGATAGAGATGCACGTGGATGATGTTATCATCAAATCCAAGAGAAGCACATATCATATAGCAGATTTGAGGAAATTCTTTGATCGACTTCGAAGGTACAAACTGAAACTGAATCCAGCAAAATGTGCCTTCGGAGTCCCTGCTGGAAAGCTATTAGGGTTCATCGTCAACCGCCGAGGAATTGAGCTAGACCCATCAAAGGCCAAGGCTATCCAAGATTTGCCACCTCTGAAGAACAAGAAAGATGTGATGAGTTTCTTAAGGCATCTCAATTACATCAGTCGTTTCATAGCACAATCAACTGTGATTTGTGAACAAATTTTCAAAATGTTGAAGAAAGACGCTGCAACAAGTTGGACTGAAGAGTGCCAGAAAAACTTTGACAAGATCAAGGAATATTTATCCAAACCACCTGTTCTGGTCCCACCGGAACCTGGGAGACCTCTACTACTCTATTTATCTGTACTAGATGGGGCTTTTGGCTGTGTCTTGGGACAACACGACGAGATGGGAAGAAAGGAACAGGCCATATACTATCTGAGCAAGAAGTTCACACCCTACGAAGAATGGTATTCTTTGTTGGAATGCACTTGTTGCGCTTTGACATGGATAGCTCAAAGGTTGAGGAACTACTTCTATGCCTACACCACATATCTCATATCAAGGATGGATCCGTTAAAATACATATTCCAGAAACCCATGCCCACGGGAAAGTTAGCAAAATGGCAGATATTACTAAGTGAGTTCGATATCATCTATGTAACTCAGAAGGCTGTCAAGGGGCAAATATTGGCGAATCATCTGGCAGGAAATCCTATAGACGGAGAGTACGAACCACTGAAAACGTATTTTCCCGACGAAGAGGTATCATTCGTAGGAGAAGATATCACTGAAACCTATGATGGTTGGAGTATGTTCTTCGATGGAGCTACAAATTTCAAAGGAGTGGGTATTGGAGTAGTTTTAGTATCAGAGACAGGGCAACACTATCCAGTATCCGCAAGCTCAGGTTTCCATGTACCAACAATATGGCAGAATATGAGGCTTGCATCTTGGGACTCAAGTTGGCCATTGACATGAACATTCAAGAATTGCTGGTAATTGGTGACTCAGACCTTTTGGTACATCAGGTTCTAGGAGAATGGGCTACAAAGAATACCAAAATACTGTCGTATTTGTACTATGTACAAGAATTGAAGAAGAGATTCACAAAGATAGAGTTCAAACATGTTCCGAGAATCCAGAATGAGTTTGCAAATGCATTGGCCACTCTATCTTCCATGATACAACACCCAGACAAGAATTTCATCAACCTTATCCCGATAGGGATTCATAACCAGCCAGCTTATTGTGCTCACGTTGAAGAAGAAATTGATGGAAATCCATAGTTCCATGACATCAAAGAATATTTGTCAAAAGGAGAATACCCGGAGCATGCAAATCATACTCAGAAATGCACACTCCGAAGATTATCTAACCACTTCTTCCAAAGCGGAGGGATTTTGTACAGAAGGACTCCAGATCTGGGGTTATTATGGTGTGTCGACGCCAAGGAAGCATCCAAGTTGCTCGAAGAATACATGCCGTAACTTGCGGACCACACATGAATGGCTTTGTCTTGGCTAAGAAGATATTAAGATCAGGGTATTTTTGGACGACTATGGGAATAGACTGCATCAGGTATGTCCAAAAGTGTCATCAATGCCAAGTACATGCTGATATGATACGAGTGCCACCCAATGAACTCAATGCAACAACTGCACCTTGGCCTTTCTCCGCTTGGGGGATGGATGTCATCGGTCCAATCGAACCTGCCACTTCAAATGGGCACAGGTTCATTCTAGTGGCCATAGACTATTTCATAAACTGGGTTGAAGCCGCATCTTACAAGGCTCTAACTAAGAAGGTCATAGCAGATTTTGTTAGGGATCGTATTGTCGATCGATTCGGGGTACCGGAGTCAATCATCACCGACAATGCCGCCAACCTTAATAGTGATTTGATGAGATCCATGTGTGAAACATTCAAGATCAAGCATAAGAATTCCATAGCATACATGCCATAAATGAATGGAGCTGTAGAAGCCGCCAATAAGAACATCAAGAAGATACTAAGGAAGATGGTAGATAATCACAAACAATGGAACGAGAAGTTACCATTTTCCCTACTTGGATATCGCACCACGGTTCGCACATCAACTGGGGCAACTCTTTATTTGCTAGTCTATGGTACTGAAGCCGTCATTCCGGCTGAAGTGGAAATTCCTTCTTTAAGAATCATACAAGAGGCTGAACTCGGTGATGCGGAATAGATACGAAGTCGTTATGAACAACTGGCTCTCATTGATGGGAAAAGAATGAACGCAGTATGTCACGGTCAACTTTACCAGAACAGAATATCCGGAGCTTTCAATAAAAGGGTCAAGCCTAGACAATTCACACCAGGGCAGTTGGTGCTAAAGCGGTTCTTCCCGCATCAAGATAAAGCCAAAGGGAAATTTTCACCCAATTGGCAAGGGCCCTAGATGGTTCACAGAGTACTAACAGGAGGAGCGCTCATACTTGCAGAAATGGATGGAAAAATTTGGCCAAAACCTATCAACTCAGACGCAGTCAAGAGATACTATATTTAGATTGTTTACATTTCTTCATTTGATGTAAGTGAACTACGCTTGACCTGATTCCCATTTAAGACGTAGGCTGCCATGTGGGTTCAGTCACATCTCAATAAGATCTTCATTTTGCCATGGTCAGAAACTGGGGCAGAATTTTGAGGAGGACCCTCAAAATTCGGAAGCAAGTCCAGCCAACTTCATCATACACAGAACATTCAAAGAATTGCTTTTAAACTAGGGGCAGAATTTTGAGGAGGACCCTCAAAATTCGAAAGCAAGGAAGTTGCAATGTCTCTAAAATATGTCACAGTCATTGGTTCATCTAAATTACTTGATATTACATACTACTATATTTAAATAACTACATTCATCAAATGCACACATATATTTTCGAAAACTTTATAAACAACCAGATGCTGCCCAGGGTAACTCAAACAGGATCTTAAGACAGGAGCAAAAGCAAAGCGAGAAGGCGAAAGCATAGACCAATCTTCCCCGCAAACTCACGATATTTCTTTGGATGCAGGCACAATGAACATAACAGGAATATGCGCAAATACATACACACATCAGAATCGCTACCTTCATAATGACAAAGTTACCAAACGCAAACACATCTCCAGTTGAGAAATACTCTGCTTTCTCACTACCACTCATTGTTTTCTTGCATGAGGCTAAGCATTGCCTCCTTAACTACACAAGGCTAAGCATTGCCTTTCTTTGCATGAGACTAAGCATTGTCTCCTATTTGAGACTAAGCATTGCCTCCTTAACTGCACAAGGCTAAGCACTGCCTTTCTTTTCATGAGACTAAGCATTGTCTCATATTTGCATGAGGCTAAGCATTGCCTCCGTAACTGCATAAGGCTAAGCATTGCCTTTCTTTACATGAGACTAAGCATTGTCTCCTATTTGCATGAGGTTAATCCTTTCCTCCTTAACTACATAAGGCTAAGCACTGCCTTTCTTTGCATGAGACTAAGCATTGTCTCCTATTTGCATGAGGCTAAGCTTTGCCTCCTTAACTGCATAAGGCTAAGCACTGCCTTTCTTTGCATGAGACTAAGCATTGTCTCCTATTTGCATGAGGCTAAGCCCTGCCTCCTTAACTGCATAAGGCTAAGTATTGCCTTTCTTTGCATGAGACTAAGCATTGTCTCCTATTTGCATAAGGCTAAGCATTGCCTTTCCCGCATGAGACTAAGTATTGTCTCCCCTTCTTGCAAACGGCTAAGCACTGCCTTTTCCTCAAGATTAAATACTATCTCCATTACGCCATCTAAGACTTGGCATTATCCTCTACACACCCAGGGCTAAGCATTGCCCTCACCTTACCCAAGACTAACAACTCTATCGGTTTCGTTCGCCGCTAGATCTAGAACTACACAAGGCCTGATTCCCGTAACACCAGGGATATGTAGGCAACTGAGGGACCAGGGTTCGGCCTCCATTTAAAAAAAAATAAATCACCTCATTCGGTCAAAATCGGTCATCATTTTTTTTACACGACAACTCTTTCATAATTCCCGGGTAAAGAGGGACAGCTGTTGATACCCAATTTTGCCCTCATATATTTTTCAAATAATATGCATACTTTCAAAATATCATTTTTGCATTATTATTAATTTAAAGGATTTACACAAGCATTTCCTATAATGTTTCATAATTTCAGAGTTTTTAAATTAATATTTCTTGCATTAATTTACATAAAAATTAAGTAATCTCTCTTTTAAATTATTTGTGATGACTTAATCACCTAAAAGTATTATTTTCATGCCTAATACATTTTTAAAATATTTTTACCCCATTTTTTATATAATTACAATGGTATTTTTAGGCTATTTGCATAAATTTGCAATAATAGCCTACATTTTGCATTCTTATTGCAATTGATATTTCATTTAGGGTAAAAATAATATCTTACATTTTTTATAGTTTTCTATTATTATAAAGTATTAATTTTCATAAGTAGCATTTTTATATATTTATTTAGCTATTTATTTAAATTATGTTTCTTTTAATTTCTATTTTTTAAAGCTGGCCCAATTTTGAGTCAAAGTTTTGGACCAAACCAACCCAATACACTAACTCAATAACCCCAGCCCGAACCGGTCGCGACCCGCCTAGCCAACCCGACCCGACCCCTCTTTAAAATCCTGGTAGTTGATCTCTAAGATCAACGACCCACATTTAATCCTCCCTTTTAAATCACCCAAACCCAAACCCTAATCATATTCCCTCTAAATCCGCCGCCCTAAAACTCTCCCCCCTCTCTGAAGAACCCTAATCACCGCCTCTCTAAACCCTTTTTCTAATCCCTCTTCTAATGGGATTCTCTTCTCATTTACTTACCATATTTGTGTGTTCCTATTCCTAATACTTGACATTAAACATGCTTCTGCAGGATGAGTTCGATTTGCCTTGTTATTACTTTCAATATGAGGTGGACTTTTGATTTCAAATACTTGGATCATGATACAAAACTTGTTATGCTTAATAAACAAGTATCATTTAATACTTTTCAAAAGAAAATTAGTGAAGTTACAGATATTGATTCAACCAAATATTCACAAAGATATGGTTTGATATCAAACTAAATACAAGCAAAGGGATGCTTGTAACTTCAGATGAAGAACTCAGAACCTGTATACATTTTCTAACAACTGATTCAGCCTACAAGAATTTTCATTTTGTCGTCGAAAAAATACAACTCATTTCTGACAGTATAGCTGCTTCAGAATCTGCAACATTCAAACCATCTCTTACATATACAATAGATTCAGAATAAATTGCTGATTATCAACATGAACTAGAATAACCAATAATGGAAGTAGACAACGAGCAACAACCTTCTAACATTAGGCTGCTTCAGAATATATAATGCTGCAATAATTACCCACCGCTACAATAAATTCATACCAGTTTGTTGACGACCAAGAAGAAGAAGGACAGCTAATAATGCAAATAGACAACCAACACACGATCCAACAAAGTTTTTTGTTACCTTCTGCAATGACAAGCAACAACGAAGATGAAGAAAACAAAGAATTTATACCGATAACATCAGATACAATTGAAGAAATTGCTGAAACTTCTACTGCTTCTAAGAAATCAGAAAAAGAGTGAGGAGAAAGCTGAAAGAATCTCCACCATGTAAAATACTGAGGCACGATGCATTGCGTGAGGAAGTAAGAGTAGGATCAATTTTTGAGAACAAGAAGAACATTACTAAATTTTTTTGCAGCTTGGAGATAAACCAAAAAAATTGAATTGACTACTGTTAGATCATGTTCAAAGAGATACGAGCTGAAATGCATCGTGGAGAAATGTGGTTGGAATGTACGTGCTACCAGAATAAAACATTCCTCACTTTTCAGGGTGATAAAATATCATAACAACCATGAATGCTCGGTTGATGCAAGAAAATCATATCAGAAGCATGCCACATCAAATTTTATAAGTTAACAAATTTTAGAACATGTTCGAGATAAAAAGATTTAGGTTACACCAGCTTTTGTAGAAAGTGAAATGAAAAAGAAATTTGGAATTGACATTTGATATCACAAGGCATGACGCGCTATTCAAAAAGCTATTACTTGCATAAGGGGAACACTGGAATAGAACTACCACATTCTTCCTTTATACTTACACATGATAGTGCAAAAATCCAGGAATGTACACAAGCATAAAAAGAGATGCGTAGAATAGGTAAGCAAAACAATACTAACCATCAGCCTGAAGTTTCAAATGTTCCTATTTGAAAAACTTCACACCTTATGATTTATTTTTTTGTGTTTCACTATACAGATTTGCTTTGTTTGCTCCTGCGGCGTCAATAGCTGGTTGGTGCTACTATAGACTCGTGATTGCAGTAGATGCAATATTTTTAAAGTCAAAATATCATGGCGTTTTATTTGTTACTGTATCAAAGGATGCAAATAATCAAATCTTTCATCTATCTTTTGGTGTAGCAGATTCAGAAAACAATGATGCATATATTTGGTTCTTCACGAAAATGAGAAAAGCAATTCAAGTCCGTCGTGAACTGGTTTTCTTGTCAGATAGAAACCAATCGATCGCAAATGGGATTAGAAAAGTTTATCCTAAAGCTCACCATGGTATCTGCCTCTATCATTTTGAGAAAAATTAAAAGCAAAGATATGCATAAGCCACAGTAATAAATCTTTTTCAAAGCGCTGCAAGGTCATACAAACGTGAAGATTTTAATCAGTTAATGTCCCAAATCAAAAGTGTTGACAAGAAAACATACAATTACATAATGGAAAAGCCTCCAGAGAGATGGGCTCGATCGTCGTTCCCACGGCGACGTTATGATATGCTGACAACAAACATGGTAGAATCAATGAATTCCGTGTTACTAAAAGCGAGAGAGATGCCTATTTTAAGAATGTTAGATTTCATCCAAGAAAAGTTGGGAGAGTGGTTTTACGAACGAAGAAAAAAAGCACATGAAACTTTTCACAAAGTATCAATATGGGCAGAAGAAGAGATGTACAAGAAGGTGGACTTGGCTTGCAAAATATTTGTGAGTATATTTATTAACTTCAGAATTTACTTCAACGTGTTTTCTCTGATGTAATTAACTAATGCATAATCACTTCATCTTTTTATATCTACTGCAGTTATTTACTGGTTGCATATAAAAAACTTCATACTTTTTCTTTTTGAAGCAATAATACACTAATATAGTTTTTTTTTTTAATTCTTTCTTAGGTGTTCAACCTTGATTCAATGTTGTTTAGAATAAATAGTGAAGGAATGAAATTCATTGTGGACTTAAAGAAGAGAACTTGTGACTGCTTGAAATTCCAACTTGATGAATTGCCCTGTCCACATGCAATTGCTGCTATTAATAAGAGATATTTGCAGAAATCTGATTACTGCTCAAAATGGTATTCAAGGGAAACATGGTTCGAAACATATGAAGGACATGTGAATACTGTGGCAGATCAAAATTCATGGGATATTCCACAAAATGTAGAATCTGAAATCACAAAATCTCCCGATGTAGAAATTTTACAAGGAAGAAGCCAAAAGAAGAGGCATATCCCTGCGACTGAATCAGTACCATTGAAATCTACCAAATGCAGCCGCTGTAAACAAATTGGGCATAACAGAACAACTTGCTTGTCTTCTACAGCACCTCATTCATATTCCAAGAAATACGCTGAAAAATACTCTAACGTTCAATAATCCTTGGTCTGAATTTTTACTTTCATTATTGAATGATATATGTGAAATGTGATTGTTTTTGTAGAAATTAAAAAAATAAGCTCTTGGATTGAAAAATACTCTTTTATAAATTTCTTGAAGTACAAACCACTCATTTTTGTTGTGCGTCTTACAGGTTTGGCTCCATTTTAAAAAAGTACGCAATGACTTCAGCGAGAAAAAACTGTAAGTGAAATACATATCTTTAACACACACACACATACAAAAAAAATATATGTATAACAAAACTTCAACATATTTAGATTGAAATTTTAGAAAATGAACTAAATAACTTCAGCATATTCTCTCTGAAGTTTGGAAAAAATTATTACAAAAATTACAAACTGCTGGACAAAACATAAGCATGTTTTGTGTGAAGTTTTATGAAATGAACAAAAATATTTCCGCATATATAAGTCTGCCTCTTAAAAGACTGGCTATTAACGGAAAAATGTATGTAAAAAACTACAGCCTATAAAGTGTGACTATCAAAAGCTATAAACTTCATATCAAAAAGGTTCAAGTTTCTAACTTATATTTGCTAACTTCAGCTTATAAGGCATGGAGTTTTATGTTGACATACTATGTTATTACATTAAAATCATAATGTAGGCTTCAAAATTTTAAAAAATTATACAAAAAAATGTAACAAGATTTTTATCTATATAACAACATAAATATTAACAAAACACGACCATCATCAAAACATTGACAAAACAAAAAGAAGAGCCATAAAAAATATTAACAAAAAACACAGAAGAAAAACATAGAAAAAGAATTACAAAAACTAAGCGTCATCACCATCATCAGAATAGTAATCTTTAATTTTTCGATATATCTCATCATCATCCGAATCAGAGATAACTATATGATACTCGGGCAAAAGACCACAAAGTCCAATGAGATCAAACTTCAACTTGTTGAATTCATCACGCAACTGACTTTGTTCAACTATTACTCTGTCTATAAGATAAGGAAGACTCTTCAAGCTGTTTTGCAGCTTGGCATAGTCGTCCCAGATGGGAAACTTAAAACAATCAAACTGCTGGACAACTTTGTCAAACGAGGTTGAATAACCTTCACAACTGCGTTCGAGTTTCGGCCTGTTTTGGAATGACTCATCGGCAAAAAACTGTGGTCTGATTCTTTCCCATTCAGCCTTTATTTGATCCAACGTTTGCATAAGATTAGCCATTAGTACGTTACTATTCCAATCAGACTTTAAACTCTCCCACTTCTGCATAAGTTCATCCATTGTAACCTTCCTATTTCCGCTAGCACCAGACATTATTTCTTTTAAAAAGCTAAAAGGCTAAGGATGAATATAAATTTAAAGAAATATGATAGAAGTCTATGGATGACTATGAAATTTTCAAGTGAAGAGATTGTTAATGTAGCCAAAGAGTGCACCTAATCAATTTAATTATTATATTAAAAGTGAGAACCCCATAACTTAAAAAGTTGAATTACCAAAATATTCTTCTAAAATAAATTATTTTATTAGTATAAAATAAATAAAAACATCAAATTTATTTGAAGAGATGCAACCCTTCAGATTAGTTACTACGTAATGTTTAAAATACTTCTTACCTGAATTCATATGTGCTATTTAATTAATTTATACTACTCTTCAGATAATAGGTCATCCAAGTATGATCGTGCCTTTTTGAAACCAAATAGAAGATAATTAAAAACTACTCATAAAATGGTCCTCCATGAGATTGAGAGAAAAAGGGAGCAAAAGCAAAATACAAAACTTCTCTACGGGCCAACACAAAACAATTGTTTTGCACTTCATTTGAGAGGGAACTAAAAAAAATGTGAATATTGGCATATCAAATTTTATAATGCAATCGTAAAAAGATTAAGTAAAGGAATGGGAGCAGAGGAACTGAAAAGAAGTTTAAGAAGATGAAGGAATGGGAGCACTGATGCGTCATTACAAAAAGAGACTACGGAGCGGCATTTGACCGTGCAAAGTTGGTTAGGAACGCGTCAAAAGACACGACTCTAAAGAGTTAAACACTGAAAAGGTGTGCGTGATATTGACAAGGACTCTATTCTGTCCGGCCCTTATTTGGACATATCGGAACAGTTTGATAACGGGTTTTATTTTTTCACTCAACTTATAATTTAGTTGTTGTTTTCTTCCGTTAATATTTTATGAAATACAGCTTTTATAGATGTTAGGGTGGATGATCGTGATCCCATAATATATTGTGGCTTGTATAAATTCTATGATTAGAAGCAAGAAAGGCTATATTACTTATTCCTTTGAGATATGAATCAGTTTATTGTCATACAATTTGCTGTTATGTGAAAGATTATAGTTTCAAGGTTAGTAAGACCTGGATTAGGTTTCATTAATACTTGAACATATTTTTGAGATTATGAAATAAATTAGGGTTACATTTAGACATAATTTAAACGTTGGTGAACTTTTATTATAAATTTTTAATCTCTTGGGTGAAGACCAAAATAACCTTTATAATATATATTTTATATTTTAACAATTATATTATGCAATAATTAAGTAAAAACATTTAAAATATAGATTTATCATGTTTCTCCAAATAGTTATGATTTTCATTAATAACTAAATTTTAAAGAAATTATTTAGTTGTTAGCCATTAAGATTTTTTCAAGTAGTTAGTTATTTTATTAAACGGCACAACTCTTTGAGAGAGAAAAGATATTCACTTGAGAAGAACACTTTTCAAAAGAAGATTCTCTCTCTATATATATAACTGTGATGACCCAAAATGTCATCTTTAAATTTAATAAGTAATTCTGTGTTCTAAGACCTCGAAAAGCACCATTTATCATTTCTCGACTTGTGTGCGCAGTCCGTAAAATTTTTCGAAAAGTTTTAATGTGAAAAATAAATTAAAATGTGAAGTAGAGCTTTAAAACTCAAGTGAGTTGACTTTGGTCAACATTTTTAGCAAACGGACCCGAATCAGTATTTTGACAATTTCGGTAGGTCCGTATCGTAATTTGGGACTTGGGCGTATGCCCGGAATTAAATTCCGAGGTCCCTAGCCCGAGATATGGAATTTTGATAAAAATTTAAAAGCTTGAAAGCTTAATAATTTTTTAAGAAATTACTGATGTTGGATTTATTGGCCTCGGGTCTGTATTTTTATTCTGGAGCCCGATATAGGTCCACTATAATATTTATGACTTGTCGGAGAATCGGAGTTGATTTGACGTGATTCGGACGTCCGGTTGTAATATTCTTGAAAATATCTTTTGAGTTGGCGCCCGATTCGTAGTTTTAGGTGTTATTTTGGCGATTTGATCCCGCGAGCAAGTTCGTATGATATTTTTAGACTTGTGTACATGTTTGGTTTGGAGCCCCGAGAGCTCCGGTGAGTTTTGGATAGGCCACGGACATCGGGGGGAAAAGCCTTCGCGAATGCGAAAGCCACGGACTGCTACTCATCGCGAGCACGACATGCCCTTCGCGAACGCGAAGAAGGCCTGACACCTGTGACTTAAAATAGAACCAAAATGAGATTTTTCCCATTTTTCACAAACCCTCAATTAGAACTCGGCTTAGGGGCGATTTCAAAGGAGTTTTTCACGATTTCGAATTGGGTAAGTGTTCTTTATCATATAGTGATTGTATTTCGTAAATCTAAATCTATATTCATCATTTATTTCAGATTTAGATGAAAGAAATTGAAATTTTTATAAAATCTTCCAAAAACTAAAATTTAAGATTTGAAGGTCCATTTGACATCGAAATTTGATAAATATTGTATGGTTGGACTCGTATCGGAACGGGTGTTCGGATTTCGTAAGTTTTTTCGAGATTTGAGGCGTGGGTCCCAATGTCGAATATTTTAATGAATTTCGAATTTTTATCCGAAAAATTAGTAAATTCATATGGAATTAATTCATATTATTCGTATTGAATATATCGAATTGTTTGTGAATAGATTTTGAAGCTTTTGGAGACAAATTTAAAAGGAAAAGTTGTGGTTGAGTAATTGATTGAAATTTGCAATGCGATGTAAGTGTCGTGGTTAACCTTGACTTGAGGGAATAGAACCTTTAAATTATTTGTTATGTGAAAAGCATGTGAACGACGTATAGGCGAGGTGACGAGTGTCTGTACGTCGTGAAATTAATTATTTGCCTTCTTACTTGAAAAATCATAAATTATTTTAAATCATAAATTAATTATTATAATAATCATTTCTATCATATTCTTTGACAAATATTAATTCTTGAAATCATGCATTAGTTGTTACACGCTATTTGAATTATGTGCTTTAATTGTTATTTGACATTTAACATATTAAACATTAAACTGCCTATTTTCTCCTTGATTCCCATAATAAATTGCTATTTGTCATTGTTTGTTTCATAATTAAATTATAATTATTGTATGCTTGTTGTCTTATAATTTTATATTAATTGTTGCATTTATTGGGGAAATTGCTTCGATAAGAATTGATTGAAATAGATATATTGGAGGATCGGGTTGCATACCGCAACAGACTTATTAAAAGGTCCATATCGGAGGATCGGGTTGCGCGCCGCAACAGACTTATTAAAAAGTCAATATTGGAGGATCGGGTTGCACGCCGCAACAGACTTATAAAAAGTCAATATTGGGGGATCGGATTCTACGCCGCAATAGACTTTTTTAAAGTCAATATTGGTGGATCAGATTGCACGCCGCAACAGACTTATTTAAATGTCTATATATATACTTTTTTGAAATAAATATATGACAGACTTGATTAAAAGGAATATATTGGGAGAGCGGGTTGCACGCTGCAACAGAATTGAATGTGAATATATTGTGAGAGCGGGTTGCACGCTGCAAAAGATTTGGGTGAAATAATAATGGATTATGACTACTGAATTGGCTTCAATTATTATAAATGAGTTACCTGATTTATTTCTATTATTTGTTGTTGTTATTAATATTGCGTACAGGTTAATGTAAGCGAACAGCCTTTGCCTCGTCACTACTTCGTCGAGGTTAGGCTCAGCACTTACCAGTACATGGGGTCGGTGTACTGATACTACACTATGCACTTCTTGTGTAGATTTCGGAGTTGGTCCCAGCGGAGTGCCATAGACTTGCTCGGATTTCAGCTACTCGGAGGAGACTTGAGGTATAACTGCAAGGCATCCGCAGTTCTGAAGTCCCCGTCTATTTTACTTTAGCTGTGTGTTGCTTTCAGACAGCTTTATTTTATTCAGACTTTTATTTGTATTATTCTAGAACTCGTGCACTTGTGACACCAATTCTGGGATGGTATTTAGACACCGTCGTTTTATGAATTATTCACTATATTTTAAACTTTGCTTCCGCATTTGTTTCTTTGTTATTAATAAATTTTAAATTGTTTTAAAAATGAATAATATTATTCTAATATTGGCTTGCCTAGAAAGTGAAATGTTAGGCGCCATCACGGTCCGAAGGGGGGTATTTCGGGTCGTGATAGTTGGTATCAGAGCACTAGGTTACATAGGTCTCATGAGTCACGAGCAAGCTTAGTAGAGTATGAAGGATCGATACGGAGACGTCTGTACTTATCTCTCAGAGGCTATGAAGTTTAGGAACAATATCACTTCTTTCTTATTATGTCGTGCGATTTTATTCTATCATCGATGATTGAACCATTCTACTCTTATTCTCTCGCAGATGGTGAGAACACGTAATACCTCTACCGATGGACATGGACCAGAACTCCCGGTGGCAACTATGGCCAGGGGTAAAGGTCGAGGTCGAGGTCGAGGTCGTACTAGAGGCCGAGGCAGAGGCCGAGGCAGAGGCCGAGATGGAGCTCAATCCGGAGCTCGAGCAGCTGCACCTGTTATAGAACCTCAGGTGGACCTTCAGGAGGAGGTTCCAGTTCAGAATGTACCAGTTGGACCAGTTCAGGTCGCGGAAGGATTCATAGCCACTCCAATACTTCAGGATGCTCTAGTCCTTTTGTTAAGTCTTATGGAGGGCGTGGTCTGGAATGGTACATTTCCAGTGGCTCCAGCCGTCTCACAGGTTGGGGGAGGAGCACAAACTCCCACTACTCCTGCTCCGGAGCAGATGGCTCCCCAGAATCAGGCTCCAGCAGCCCCGCCAGTTGGGGTAGTTCAGCCAGTTGTTGCGGCACAGATCAATGATAGGCCCGCCATGTCTTTTGAGGCCTTATTGAGACTGGATAAGTTTACCAAGCTCTTTCGAGTTCACTTCAGTGGTACACCTTTTGAGGACCCACAGGGTTATCTTGAATGCTGCCACGAGGTGCTGTAGAATATGGGTATAGTTGAGACCAATAGGGTTGATTTTGCTGTATTTCAGATGACGGGTTCTGCCAGGAGATAGTGGAGGGATTATATATTGACTAGACCAGCTGGATCGCCTGCACTTACCTGGGAGCAGTTCTCTCAGTTATTTCTGGAGAAGTTCCTTCCTATCACACTGAGGGAGGAATTCCGCAAGCAAGTTGAGCATCTACAGCAGGGCAGTATAACTGTTACTCAGTATGAGTCCCATTTTATAGATTTGGCCCGTCATGCTCTCCTTTTACTACCTACGGAGGGAGAGAGAACAAGGAGGTTTATTGAGGGACTCACTCATCCTATCAGACTTCAGATTGACAAGGATACCGCAAGTGAGATTTCTTTTCAGTCGGCTGCTAATGTGGCAAGGAGGATCGAGATGGTTCTTGCACAGGAAAGAGGGCAGAGGTCCGATAAGAGGCCTCATCAGTTCGGTGGTTTCAGTGGTGCCTCGTCTGGAGGCAGGGGTAATTTTGGTAGGGGTCATCCTCCCAGACTATTTCATTCAACACTTCATGTATCTACAGTGCTTCAGGGAGTCACGGTCCTATTATGCCTTACACTGGGCAGCCAGCATTCAGTGCACATTCAGCTCCTATCAGTGCACCACCACTCCAGAGTTACTACAGCAGTTATCCGGCATATTTGGGTCAGCTTCAGCTTCAGCAGCCACGACAAGATGGGTTCTATGAGTGTGGGAACATTGGTCACATCAGGAGATTCTCGTGCCATCATACCGGCACCGGTTGCTTCATCACTTGCTCAACCAGCTAGAGGTAGGGTTCAGGCAGCTAGAGGTGGAGGTCAGGCTATTAGAGGTGGAGGTCATGCCATTAGAGGTGGAGGTCAGACCGTTAGAGGTGGAGGCCAGCCAGTCAGAGGCCTTCCCAGGGACGCAGTTCAGAGTGGTGGGGCCCAGCCCCAATTTTATGCTTTTCCAGCTAGGCCTGAGGCCGAGTCATCTGATGTTGTGATCACAGGTATTATTCCAGTTTTCCATAGAGATGCTTCAGTTCTATTTAATCCAGATCTACTTATTCCTATGTGTCCTCCTATTTTGCTTCATATTTGGTTGTGCCTTGTGATTCTCTAAGTGCTTCTGTGTGTGTATCCACACCGGTGGGAGACTCTATTGTAGAAGATCATGTCTATCATTCGTGTGTGGTTACTATTGGTAATCTTGAGACTAGTGTGGATCTTCTACTTCTTGATATGGTAGATTTTGATGTCATCTTGGGTATGGATTGGCTGCCCCCTTATCATGCTATATTGGATTGTCATGCCAAGACAGTGACCCTAGCTATGCCGGGGTTACCTCGGTTAGAGTGGAAAGGAACTCCTGGTCATTCTGCCAGTAGGGTTATTTCTTATATGAAAGCTCGGCGTATGGTAGAGAAAGGGTGTCTAGCCTATTTGGCTTATATTCGTGATCCCAGTGCGGATGTCCCTTCTATGGACTCGGTACCAGTTGTTCGTGAATTTCCAGAAGTATTTCCTGCAGATTTGTCGGGGATGCCACCCGACAGAGATATTGATTTCTGTATTGATTTGGCTCCGGGCACTCAGCCCATTTCTATTCCACCATACCGTATGGCCCCTCCATAGTTGAAAGAATTGAAAGAGCAGTTACAAGACTTGCTTGATCAGGGATTCACAAGACCCAGTGTCTCTCCCTGGGGTGCACCAGTATTATTTGTAAAGAAGAAAGATGGCTCTATGCGGATTTATATAGACTATTGGCAGTTGAATAAGGCCACTATCAAAAACAAATATCCGCTTCCAAGAATTGATGACTTATTTGATCAGCTTCAGGGTGCCAAGGTATTTTCGAAGATCGTTTTCAGGTCTGGTTACCATCAGTTGAATATTAGGGCATCTGATGTCCCTAAAATAGCTTTTCGAAATCGGTATGGGCATTACGAATTCCTAGTGATGTCATTTGGGTTGACAAATGCCCCAACAATATTTATAGATTTGATGAATCGGGTGTTCAAGCCTTATTTGGATTCTTTTGTGGTTGTATTCATTGATGATATCTTGATTTAATCCAGCAGTCGAGAGGAACATGAGCAGCATCTTCGAAGTGTGCTTCACACCTTGAAGAATAATCAGTTATATGCCAAGTTTTCAAAATGTGAGTTTTGGTTAGACTCAGTTGCCTTTTTGGGGCATGTTGTATCTGCAGAAGGCATAAAGGTGGATCCTAAGAAGATTGAGGCTGTTCAGAATTGGCCTAGACCTACTTCAGTTACAGAGATCCGGAGTGTCCTGGGTTTAGCAGGTTATTATCGTCGGTTCGTGGAAGGGTTTTCATCTATAGCAAGCCCATTGACCAGATTGACCCAGAAAGGTGTCCCATTCAGATGGTCAGACGAGTGTGAGTTGAGCTTTCAGAAGCTCAAGACCGCTTTGACTACGGCGCCAGAGTTGGTATTACCCACATGTTCAGGATCGTATACGGTATATTGTGACACATCTCACATTGGGCTTGGTGTAGTATTAATGCAAGATGGCAAGGTAATTGCATATGCGTCGCGGCAGTTGAAAGTTCACGAGAAGAATTATCCTGTTCATGACTTAGAATTGGCAGCCATTGTTCATGCGCTGAAGATTTGGAGGCATTACCTCTACGGTGTCTCGTGTGAGGTATTTACTGATCATCGTAGCCTTCAGTATCTGTTCAAACAAAAAGATCTTAATTTGAGGCAGAGAAGATGGTTGGAGTTGTTGAAAGACTATGATATCACCATTTTGTATCACTCCGGAAAGGCCAATGTGGTGGCCGATGCTTTGAGTAGAAAGGCTGTAAGTATGGGCAGTCTTGTGTATATTCCGATTGGTGAGAGGCCATTAGCTGCAGATGTTTAGACTTTGGCTAATCAGTTCGTGAGGTTAGATATTTCAGAACCCAGTCGGGTTCTAGCTTGCACAGTCGCTCGGTCTTCTTTATATGAGCGCATCAGAGAGAGGCAGTATGATGATCCTCATTTACTTGTCCTTAAGGACACGGTGCAACACGGTGATGCCAAACAGGTTGCTGTGGGGGAAGATGGGGTTCTGCGAATGCAGGGTCGTATATGTGTACCTATTGTGGATGGACTTCGTGAATTAATTCTTGAAGAAGCACACAGTTCCAGGTATTCTATTCATCTAGGTACCGCCAAAATGTATCAAGATTTGTGGCAACATTATTGGTGGAGGAGAATGAAAAAGGATATAGTTGCATATGTAGCTCGGTGTCTGAATTGTCAGAAAGTTAAGTACAAGCATCAGAGACCTGGTGGTTTACTTCAGAAGTTAGAAATTCCTAAGTGGAAGTGGGAGCGTATCACTATGGATTTTGTTGTTGGCCTCCCACGGACTCAGAGAAAATTTGACGCAGTTTGGGTCATTGTGGACAGGTTGACCAAGTCAGCGCATTTCATTCCAATGGCAGTTACCTATTCTTCAGAGAGGTTAGCTAAAATTTACATTCGTGAGATTGTCCGCCTTCACGGTGTGCCCGTGTCTATTATTTCAGATCGAGGCACGCAGTTTACCTCACATTTGTTGAAGGATGTACAATATGAGTTAGACACGCGGGTGGAGTTGAGTACAACATTTCATCCACAGACAGACGGACAGTCAGAGCGCACTATTCAGATATTGGAATATATGCTCTGCGCTTGTGTTATAGACTTTGGAGGTTCTTGGGATCATTTCTTGCCACTTACGGAGTTTGCTTATAATAATAGCTACCAGTCGAGCATTCAGATGGCTCCATATAAGGCATTATACGAAAGGCGATACCGATCGCCGGTTGGTTGGTTTGAACCGGGAGAGACTCGGTTGTTGGGTACCGATTTGGTACAGGATGCCTTGGATAAGGTCAAGATTATTTAGGATCGACTTCGTACAGCTCAGTCTAGGCAAAAATGTTATGCCGACCGTAAAGTTCGTGATATTGCATTCATGGTTGGAGAAAGAATATTGCTCCGAGTTTCACCTATGAAAGGTGTAATGAGGTTCGGAAAGAAGGGCAAGGTGAGCCTTAGGTATATCGGACCCTTTGAAATTCTTGAAAGGGTGGATGAATTAGCCTACATGCTTGCATTACCACCTAGTTTATCAGCGGTTCATCCGTTGTTCCATGTGTCTATACTCCAGAAATATCATGGTGATCCGTCCCATGTGTTAAATTTCAGCTCAGTCCAATTGGACAAAGATTTGATTTACGAGGAAGAGCCGGTGGCTAGTCTAGCCCGGCAGGTCCGACAGTTGATGTCAAAGAATTATCCTTCAGTTCGGGTGCAATGGAGAGGTCAACCATTAGAGGCATCTACCTGGGAGTCCGAGTCGAACATGTGGAGTAAATATCCACACCTTTTCTCCAGCTCAGGTACTTTTTTTTATCTCCGTTCGAGGACGAACGTTTGTTTTAGAGGTGGAGAATGTGATGACCCAAAATATCATCTTTAAATTTAATAAGTAATTCTATGTTCTAAGACCTCAAAAAGCACCATTTATCAATCCTCGACTTGCGTGCGCAGTCCGTAAAATTTTTCGAAAAGTTTTCATGTGAAAAATAAATTAAAATGTGAAATAGAGCTTTAAAACTCAAGTGAGTTGACTTTGGTCAATATTTTTAGCAAACGGACCCAGATTAGTATTTTGACAATTTCGATAAGTCCGTATAGTGATTTGGGACTTGGGCGTATGCCCGAAATCGAATTCCGAGGTCCCTAGCCCGAGATATGGTATTTCGATGAAAAATTAAAAGCTTGAAAGCTTAATAATTTTTTAAGAAATAACTGATGTTTGATTTATTGATCTCGGATCCGTATTTTGGTTCCAGAGCCCAGTATAGGTCCACTATAATATTTATGACTTGTCTGCCAAATTTGGTGAGAATCGGAGTTGATTTGACGTGATTCGGACGTCCGGTTGTAAAAATATAAGATCTAAAATTTTCTTGAAAATTTCTTTTGATTTGGCGCCCGATTCATAGTTCTAGGTGTTATTTTAGTGATTTGATCCCGCGAGCAAGTTCGTATGATATTTTTAGACTTGTGTGCATGTTTGGTTTGGAGCCCCGAGGGCTCAGGTGAGTTTTGGATAGGCCACGGGATGTTTTGGACTTTGAAAATCTGGTATTTTGCTGCAGCATGTGTTTTGGCATGTCCTTCTTCGCATTCGCGAAGGTACTCTCACGAACGCGAAGAGTGAACTGGGCAGCTGAAGTTTTCTTCTTTGCTAACGCGAAGGCTTTGTCATGAACGCGAAGCGATGGAGGCGTTACCCTTCACGAACGTGACCAGCTCCTCGCGAGCGCATAGTGTTAGGCACACCTGGGGGAGGGTTGATCATTCCTTCATCGCGAACGCGAGCAATGCCTCGCGAACGCGAAGGCCAGGGGGAAAAAGCCTTCGCGAACGCGAAGGAGAACTCGCGAATGCGAAAGCCACGGACTGCTATTCATTGCGAACGCGACAGGCCCTTCGCGAAAGCGAAGAAGGCCTGATGCCTGTGACTTAAAACAGAACCAAAACGGGATTTTTTCCATTTTTCACAAGCCCTCAATTAGAACTCGGCTTAGGGGCGATTTCAAAGGAGTTTTTCACGATTTCGAATGGGTAAGTGTTCTTTATCATATAGTGATTGTATTTCCTAAATCTAAGTCTGTATTCATCATTTATTTCGGATTTAGATGGAAGAAATTGGAATTTTTATAAAATCTTCCAAAAACGAAAATTTAATATTTGAAGGTCCATTTGACATCGAAATTTGATAAATTTTGTATGGTTGGACTCGTATTGGAACGGGTGTTCAGATTTCGTAAGTTTTTCTGAGATTTGAGACGTGGGTCCCGATGTCGATATTTTAATGAATTTCGGATTTTTATCCGGAAAATTAGTAAATTCATATGGAATTAATTCCTATTATTCGTATTGAATATATCAAATTGTTTGTGAATAGATTTGAAACTTTTGGAGACAAATTTAAAAGGAAAATTTGTAATTGAATAATTGATTGTAATTTGCAAAGCGAGGTAAGTGTCGTGGTTAACCTTGACTTGAGGGAATAGAACCCTAAAATTATTTGTTATGTGAAAAGCATGTGAACGATGTATAGGCGAGGTGACGAGTGTCTATACGTCGTGAAATTAATTATTTGCCTGCTTACTTGAAAAATCATAAATTATTTTAAATTATAAATTAATTATTATAATAATTATTTCTCTCATATTTTTTGACAAATATTAATTCTTGAATTCCCGCATTAGTTATTACATGCTATTTGAATTATGTGCTTTAATTGTTATTTGACATTTAGCATATTAAACATTAAACAACCTATTTTCTCCTTGATTCCCATAATAAATTGCTATTTGTCATTGTTTGTTTCATAATTAAATCATAATTATTCTATGCTTGTTGTCTTATAATTTTATATTAATTATTGTATTTATTGGGAAAATTTCTTCGATAAGAATTGATTGAAATGGATATATTGGAGGATTGGGTTGCACGACGTAACAGACTTATTAAAAAGTCCATATTGGAGGATCGGGTTGCACGCCGCAGTAGACTTATTAAAAAGTCCATATTGGAGGATCGGGTTGCACGCCGCAACAGACTTATAAAAAGTCAATATTGGGGGATCGGACTGCACGCCGTAATAGACTTATTTAAAAGTCAATATTGGAGGATCGGATTGCACACCGCAACAGACTTATTTAAAAGTCTATATATATACTTGATTGAAATAAATATATGACAGACTTGATTAAAAGGAATATATTGGGAGAGCGGATTGCGCGCTGCAACAGAATTGAATGTGAATATATTGTGAAAGCGGGTTGCACGCTGTAACAGATTTGGGTGAAATAATAATCGTTTATGACTGCTGAGTTAGCTTCAATTATTATAAATGAGTTACCTGATTTATTTCTATTATTTGTTGTTGTTATTAATATTGCGTACAGGTTAATGTAAGTGAACCGCCTTAGCCTCGTCACTACTTCGTCAAGGTTAAGCTCAACACTTACTAGTACATGGGGTCGGTTGTACTGATACTACACTCTGCACTTCTTGTGCAGATTTCGGAGTTGGTCCCAGTGGCGTGCCATAAACTTGCTCGGATTTCAACTACTCGGAGGAGACTTGAGGTATAACTGCATGGCATCCGCAGTTCTGAAGTCTCCGTCTATTTTACTTTAGTTGTGTGTTTATTTTCAAAGAGCATTATTTTATTCAAACCTTTATTTGTATTATTCTAGAACTCGTGCTCTTGTGACACTAATTCTGGGATGGTATTTAGACACCGTTGTTTTTATGGATTATTCATTATATTTCAAACTTTGCTTCCGCATTTGTTTCTTTGTTATTAAAAATGGATAATATTATTCTAACGTTGGCTTTCCTAGCAAGTGAAATGTTAGGCGCCATCACGGTCCGAAGGTGGGAATTTCGGATCGTGACAATAACAACTTGATGTGATTTTGCTATTGGTGTTTATGAACTAAGATATTATTATTGATTTATGATGAAGTAACTTATTTTTTATCTTCCAGTTGTACGTACTGAACATTAAGAAAATTAAACGTAAGGGAGAATGAAGTTAAAAGTGTCTAACTTTTTTATGTAAAACTAGATAAATTGGGTGACAAAAAATGAACGAAATAGTCAATAAGCTCTATTGAGTCATGTTTATTATTTGCAATAGATACATATTCAAACTCAAATTTCAAAAGACACACGTTCAAACTTATGAAAATTATATTGTGTCTTTTGAAAGAGGTAGTTTTGTGCTCCTTATTTATTTATAAATAAATAAAAGGGTCTTTGATTCTCCTTAATCAGTAATCTAGCACTTGAATAACTAATACATTTTAACTTCAAATAAACTTTATTTATGAGCAAATAAAGAATACTGTGCTGAATTAGCATCAAATAAAAAAGCCAATATAATATATAAATCTAAATCTATATTAAATCTAAATCAATATCTATATTATTGTAAAAGTATGAACCCTAAAACTAAAATTCTAGAGATCCAAGTACCCATCTAAATAACCTAAATGCCTTATAGAATAAATAAAAATATCGACGCCACAAACATGAGCTTCAAATCATCTTTTTTCCTCTCTTATTTACTTGATCGTTAGTGTAGATTTTGAACCAGAAATATAGAATTATGGGTAGAGGTGCAGAGCGTGAGCATGAATCAAAGGGAGCCCTTAGTGGAGTGATAGGGGCACTGAGCTTGTTGGAAAAATCACATGTATCTATTTAAAATTGGATCATTCATTTTCATAGGTTTAGACAATATTCAATTATTTTAAATTTGACAAACAAGTCTCTATACGAAGATTCACATTGATCATTACAGTAACATGTACTTTGTTCTTTCGTATATAAAAGCTTATAGATATTATAAATATAATTTTATAATACCATGTGATCATATCTCGACACCCACGTGCAACGCACGTGTCGAGAAACTAGTATCTATAAATGCAAAGGTAACTTTTCAGGTTTATTTAATGTTTTACGTTCAGAGAAATTGAATGTAACAAGATAAATAGGCGGTAAAGAAAACAAGTAGGTGGTAAATGGAAAAAGAAATGTAACTTCAGCCTAATAAGTCCACAGTTTTTCTATAGTAAAAAATAACTTCAGCATGTTAATGTGCTAATATACTGAAGTTATTTAGTTCATGTGCTAAAACTTCAGTCTAAAGATGTTGAAGTTATTTAGTTCATGTGCTAAAACTTCAGACTGAACGTGCTGAAATTATTTTGTTCATTTCCTAACACTTCACACTAAACATGCAGAAGTTAAAACTTCGTGCTAATATGCTAATATTTAGTTCATGTGCTAATATGCTGAAGTTATTTAGTTCATGTGCTAAAACTTCAGTATAAAGATGCTGAAGTTATTTAGTTCATGTGCTAAAACTTCAGACTGGACATGTTGAAATTTTTTTGTTCATTTTCTAACACTTCACACTAAACATACAGAACTTAAAACTTCATGCTAATATGCTAATATTTACTTTATGTGCTAATATGCTGAAGTTATTTAGTTCATGTGCTAAAATTTCAGTCTAAAGATGCTGAAGTTATTTAGTACATGTGCTAAAACTTCAGACTGAATATGCTGAAGTTTTTTTGTTCATTTCCTAACACTTCACACTAAACATGCAGAACTTAAAATTTCATGCTAATATGCTAATATTTTTTCATGTGCTAATATGCTGAAGTTATTTAGTTCATGTGCTAAAATTTCTGTCTAAAGATGCTGAAGTTATTTAGTTCATGTGCTAAAACTTCAGACTGAACATGCTAAAGTTTTTTTGTTCATTTCCTATTACTTCACACTAAACATGCAGAACTTAAAACTTTATGCTAATATGCTAAATATGCTAATGAACTTTTTGTCCTACAGTCGATACTTTTTATCCAAAACTTCAGCCTAAACAAGAAGTTATTGAGTTCATGCTGAAGTTTAGCGTGCTGAATTTTCACAAAACTATACTTAAGTTCATGATAAAAGAGACAAAAGTATTTGATACAATCCAAGACAACTAAAAGACTAATTAACGCGAATAGAACAAAAATTTAAAATACAGACATCACATAATTTACAAAAATTAATGTATATTCACAAATCCAATTTTGTTTTCACTTACATCCTTGAAACAAAAGAATAAAATTATTTTTCATTTACAAGTTATTCTCTATCGAAAAAATTCACATAGAGTATCTTCATATTCTCCATAGTCATGCCCTAGTTTCTCTTCTGGAGTTTCATAACCGCTATCTTGTTTTCACTTTTCATGAGCCCAAAGATTTGCAGCCAATTCTCTCCTAAATTTCAACGCATGACTTTGATTGAATTTGAAGACATCTTCTTGCTTCAACCACATATCAAGGAACTTAAGAGCAAATATACCATAATCAATACTACAAAAAGAACATGAAAAAGAATTGAAGAATAGTTAACACAAGAAGAAACAATAATAAACATAAGATGCATGGTAAACATATGCCAAACACGTATTTGTTATTCTGTAGGGGTGTGTTCATCCACTTAATTGCAAATTTTTCTACAGGAATTTTCCCATAAATTTTATTGTGTGTACCAATGTCCAAGCATTTGAGACAGTATGGGATCAACCGGGCATAATTTTGGACATGTTCAACCGCACGCTCATATGGTGTATTGCTCATGGAATCATACACATATATAGTTTTATCTTTAAAGTGCAGAATTCAAAAAAAGTAATGCGTAGATCTTTGACCCGGCCTTGGCTTAAGTTGAAATGGAAAGAATACTTTTTCGGGAGATGCCCATGTGATACCACATGAAAGGTCAATGCCTCTTACGTAGTTGGCCACCTTTTCACTAGTTGATTCTTCAATAAGCCAAGTAAACTCGGTAAGATCCTCAATCTCCACTTCTTCTTCTTCATAATCCTCACATTCCTGTTTTTTGGCAGTTTTCTTTCTGTTTGATTTGCTCTTTTCCCTTCCATTTTTTTTTTCCTCAATTCTCTTTTCCTTCCTTATTCTAATTTTCTCCTTCTATTCATCTGAAGGATGAACACTAGCCAACTTAGTCATATACTATTCAAAAATTAAATTTATTACTGCACATCTTGATTTTGAATAACTTGGAAGGTAATAGCAATATTCTTTGCGCAAGAAATATACGCCCACTTCAATATGCTGCAAATGAGCAACAACAAAAGAAAATATGTGAAATAAAAAACTTCAGCATGCATAAGTATGAAGTTTAGAAAAAATGCATAACAAAACTACAAACTGCATGACAAAAATTTAACCATATTCAGTATGAAGTGTTAGGAAATAACCTAAAAACTTCAGCATGTTTGATTTAAAGTTTAGAAAAAAAAAAACTAGAGACTGCATGTCAAAAACTTCAGCAAGTTTAGTCTAAAGTTTTAGCAAATAAGCTAAACAACTTCAGCAGTTTTACCATGCATAAAACTGAAGTTTATCAAATTATAGTACAAAAACTTTAAAACAAAAATAAGCTGAAGTTTTGGGAAATGCAGTTGAAACACAATTCAAAAAACAAACTTAATAACTTACTTCATCCGAAAGATCAGAGGTAGGATCCACAAGCTCGGTAAAGAATGACTTTGGAATATCAATTCCAGCTAATCTGAATGGCTTGGAATTATATTCACTAGCATCCGTCTTCAACCAGTCTGTAAATCTTTGTATTAATGCACTGTCTTGATTAACATAATGGAAGGGACACCTTCGTGTAGTCTTTCCTACTTTCCAATCTTGACCCCTTCGCTTTGGTTTAGGAATGACGTAAGGAGATTTCAACCAAATACTCTCCATACGAATCCTTTTCCCTATTTTATATCGTTTTCTTTTTTGCTTGCTCTTCCTGCTGTTCCGTAACAACTAACTGTTGCGCTTCTGCAGCAGGGGAAAAACCCACAGCCATGGTGGCAAATACTGGACCAACTCCCTGCTGTTCATGATGTTCTTGTCTCTCTTCACCAATAACAACAGCAGCATAATTACCTTCTGAACCAGTCCCTTCTGTACTACCCAGCGAAAATGAACATAACTTGAAGTTGGGAATATCACTGGTATCATACAAAACATTAGGAGAACTGGACATCTTCCTTCTCTTAGGATTTGGAAGAAGTTATGATGCATCAGATGAGATCTACAAAAGCAAGAAAAATATATACATAAATACAACCGATACAAAACACACATTAGGCAAAAAATACCTTGTAATCGAATTGCAGAAAATAACTACATGGTCTAAGTGTTGCGACACATATGGTGTTTGCATTCTAACGGATCCCCTTCCATTACCTTCAGATACGCCTATATCTTCGTGCGAAAAAAAAATACTAAATAACACTGAGTAAATTTTAAAAATAATACAAACACACTTCACACCTGTATGTGAGCCAACATGTGTGAATAGATGTATTTCTCCTTTTTCATATAGCCGAATGAGCTCACCAATTTCTTTTTCAGCTGCATTGAGTCTTTTTGAATAATCATCAAAAAAGCATAATAAAGAAAAGAAAGTATGTAAAATTTTCTATTAAACTTCACACTTTAATAGCATCTTCTATTTAACTCTCAAAATTTTAAAAAATTTCGACGTCTCCAAAAATCACTGAAGAATTTATAGAATTTTCATCAAAAAACACAAACATACGTTCAAAAAACCTAAAAACACAATCGTAAAAGTAAAACCTAGAAAACGAATTCACTAATCAAAGTAAACCCTAAGAAACTATTTTAACCAGAAATTAAATCGTAAAAAATAATATTAAAATAAAACCCAGAAAGTTAATGCAATATACTAGTGATTATACGTAATGTTATTGGAGAACAAACAGTTGAAAAATCAAGAAGAACGACGAAAACTGTTTAATTTCAGAGAAGAACAAATAAAAAACGCGAAGAACGGGAGAGAGAGACAGAGACAGTAGACTGGCGTATACTTGGAGAGAAAGTAGTCTGTTAATAAAGAAGGGCAAAATCATCTTTTTAAAAGACTTTTAACTAAAAAATAGGTACAGGTACAAATAGAAAAACAAAGCGGGTACAGGTTAAAAAGGGGCGACTAAATAGGGCGCCCCATGCAATTAGTACGATCAACTACCATAGGCCATTGGCCCATCTACCTAATAAGCGAACAAGTTCAGCAATCATTTTCCCACACCATAGTAAATCGTTTAGCTGATGCAATATAAAATGAGGACTAGAATCCCAAGTACCACTAATAGACTATAAATTAAGACAAAAATTTTCATTAAATGGAACATCAACAAATTTGTCAAGTCATAAATGATTCCTTACCCATTAAATCACTTTTAGTTTAACATGTAACCTAATTAGTCGTCACGACCCAAAATCCTAACTTGTCGTGATGGCACCTATCTCAATACTAGGCAGGCCGAAAATCTCAATGTACTACAACTTCTTTTAAGCCTGAAAATATAATATTTAAATAAAATCTACCAATCGTACAAATACGGATACAACCACTCCCAAAACCTGGTGTCACTTAGTACATGAGCATCTAATATTGATACAAATCTGGAACATAAGGTCTATAATAGTCTAAGACCATAATACAATAAACAAAGAGATAGGGAAAGAGAGACAAGGTCTGCGAAACACGACAGCTACCTCTGAATCTCCTGAAAATCAGATGTGCGGAAAAAATCAACACCCGCTATTTTTGGGAATACCTGGATCTGCACACGAAGTGCAGGGTGTAGTATGAGTACAACCAACTCAGCAGGTAACAATAATAAATAAGGAACTGAAGATAATGACGAGCTACATAGTTACAGTTCATTTCCAGTAATTCCAGCAAAGAATAGACATGCTTTCAACTCCAGGCAGTTTAAGTCAAATCAGTTTTATACAGTTCAAGTTCATGTAATCCGGATATAAAATCTTTCACAGAATTTCACAACAATGATAGATAGCAACTAAGTGCAACAACAAATGGAAAGCAAGTACAGCCTCTCAGAGCAACAATTACTCAACTCGTCACAACATCTCAACCACTCGGCACTCAGCCCTCAGCAGTCACACTCAATGGGTACCCGCGCTCACTGGGGGTGTACATACTCCGGAGGGGCTCCTACAGCCCAAGAGCCATAATCTGCACGGACAACTCACGTGCTATAATATCCTGCACAGACAACTCATGTGCCATAATATCCAGTACGGACATCTCACGTGCCATAATATCCTTACCTCACCAACAGAGCCTCAGCCTTACTCAGTTCTCCACCTCTATAGTCTCTCGGGCTCTCAGAAATCATAAAGATCAGCCCAAATAAAGATAACATAGTGGATCAACAAATATCCAGAAAGACTGAGGTATAATACGGAAGAAAAGTCATGACTGAGTACAAGACAACAATTAGCAAATAGTTCAACAAGTACGCGACCTCTGCGGGCCTCAAAAATACTATAACATAGCCTAAGCATGATTTCTAACATGATTTACAGTCAAATTTCTTCAACATATAAAACTGCATATAGCTACAATAAATTATTCAGCTATACAGTTTTCCCGGGACGGACCAAGTCATAATCCCCTCGGTGTATGCCCACACGCCCGTCATCTAGCATGTGCGTCACCTCCAAAATATTCACATGACACAAAATTCCGGGGTTTCATACCCTCAGGAGCAGATTTAAAACTGTTACTTACCTCAAGTCATGAATTTCTTATTCTGCAATGTCCTTTCCTCGTGAATTGGCCTCTCAATGCCCCGAATCTAGCCATAAATAATTCATTTCAGTCAATAAAATTTATTGGAATTAATTTTATAAGAAAATGCTAATTTTCCATAAAAATCCGAATTTTAGCTCAAATATCGCCTGTGGGGCCCACGTCTCGGAACTCGACAAAAGTTAAAAATTCCAGAAGCCCATTCAACCACGAGTCTAACCATACCAATTTTATCAAAATCCGACCCCAACTCGACTCTCAAATCTTCAATTTAAACTAAGAGAGTTTTCAAACTTTTCCAACTTAATTCACCAATTAAATGATAAAAACAACCATGGATTTGGGTAATTTAACCAATATTGAGTTAAGAACACATACCCCATTGTTTTTCTTGAAAAACTCCCGAAAATCGCCTCTTCCCGAGCTCAAATCCATCAAAAAAACTTAAACTCACTGTCCAAACCTTTTTTCTTCGCGAACGCGACAGGTCCCTCTCGTTCGTGAAGCACAACACGACTGCCCACAAATTTAACCATTCGCGAACGTGACCGTGGCTTCGCGAACGCGAAGCTTTGCAAATCTTACCCTTCGCGAACGTGACCACGGTTTCGCGAACACGAAGCTTTACCAGCTCAGACCTTCGCGAACGCGACCACCACTTCGCGAACGCGTTGAAAAAGGACCCGGGGGTCCCCAATAGCCTCACTCCTCTTCGCGAACGCGACACCACTCATGCGTTCGCGATGCACACACAGACCATGCCTTCACATTCGCGTCCTCCCCTTCGCGGACGCTAAGAACAAAACCTCACACTCAGAAAACACTCTTCGCGAATGCGAGGGCCCACTCATGAACGCGAAAGAGAAAATCAAAGAAATGCAGCAGCAGATATCAGCAATCTCACCAAGGCCAAAAATAATCCGTTAACCATCCAAAACTCACCCGAGCCCCTCGGGACCTCAACCAAATATACCAACAAGTCCTAAAACATCATATGGACTTAGTCGAACCCTCAAATAGCCTCAAACAATGTTAAAACCATGAATTACACCCCAATTCAAGCCTAATGAACATTGAAATTTCTAATTTCTACAAACGACTCCGGAACCTATCAAATCACGTTTGATTTACCTTAAATTTTGCACACAAGTCATAAATAACATAATGGAGGCATTTCAATTTTCAGAATCGGATTCCGACCCCGATATCAAAAAGTCAATCCCCCGGTCAAACTTCCCAAAAATTCAACTTTCGGCATTTCAAGCCTAATTCCTCTGCGGACCTCCAAATAATTTTCTCCCAAGTCCAAAATCACCATACGGAGCTATTGAAATTATCATAATTCAAATCTGAGGTCTTTTACACATAGGTCCACATCCGGTCAACTTTTCTAACTTAATGTTTCAATTATGAGACTAAGTGTCTCATTTCATTCCGAATTCCTTCTGGACCCGAACTAACTACCCCAACAAGTTATAAACCAACTATAAAGCATAATTGGAGCAGTAAATGGGGAAACAAGGTTATAATATCCAAAACAACCGGCCGGGTCATTACATTCTCCCCCTCTTAAACAAACGTTCGTCCTCGAACGAGTTTAGTATAATACTTGGAGTCTCAAATAAGGGTGGATATTTTCTCCGCATCTCCTGCTCAACCTCCCAAGTAGCTTCTCCGACTATCTAGCCTCTCCACTGCACCTTCACTGATGCTATGCTCTTTGACCTCAGTTTTCTAACCTGCCGATCTAAAATAGCCACCGGGTCCACATCGTAAGTCAAATTACCGCCCAACTGTACTGTACTGAAATCCAGAATATGAGACAGAACCCCAACATACTTTCGGAGCATGGATACATGGAACACTGTATGAACACCTGATAGACTAGGTGGCAAGGCAAGTTCATAATCAACCTCTCTAATTTTCTTAAGTATCTCAAAAGGCCAATTATACCGAGGGCTCAACTTGCCTTTCTTCCCGAACCTCAACATAACCTTCATGGGTAAAATCTTGAGCAGAACATTCTCCCCAGCCATGTAAGTAATATCACGGACCTTCCTTTCGGCATAACTCTTCTGTCTAGACTGCGCCATGGGAAGCCGTTTCTGAATCACTTTGACCTTCTCTAAAGCATCCTGAACCAAGTCAGCACCCAATATTCTAACCTCACCCGGCTCAAACCAACCCACCAGAGACCGACACCGTCTCCCATATAAAGCTTCATACAGAGCCATCTGAATGCTATACTGGTAGCTATTACTGTACGCAAACTCCGCGAGTGGCAAAAATTGATCCCAAGAACCCCCAAAATCAATGACACAAGCACGTAGCATATCCTCCAATATCTGAATAGTGCGCTCGGACTATCCGTCCGTATGAGGGTGAAATATTGTACTCAACTTAACCTGTGTGCCCAATTCTCGCTGCAAAGCTCTCCAAAATTGTGATGTAAACTGCGTGCCCCGATCTGAAATAATGGACACTGGCACACCGTGTAGGCGAACAATCTCGCTAATATAAATCCCAGCCAACCGCTCTGAAGAATAATTAGTACCAACTGGAATAAAATGTACGGACTTGGTCAGCCGAACTACAATCACCCAAACAGCATCAAACTTTCTCAAGGTCCGTGGGAGCCCAACTATGAAGTCCATGGTAATACGCTCCCACTTCCACTCCGAAATTTCAAGTCTCAGTAGCAATCCGCCTAGTCTCTGATGCTCGTACTTTACCTGTTGACAATTTAAACACTGAGCTACAAACCCAACAATATCTTTCTTCATCCGCCTCCACCAATAGTGCTGCCTCAAATCCTGATACATCTTCGCGGTGCCTGGATGAATAGAGTACCGCGAACTGTGAGCTTCCTAGAGAATCAGCTCATACAAACCATCTAAATTAGGCACACATAGCATGCCCTGCATCCATAATACACCGTCATCTCCAATAGTGACTTCTAAGCACTGGATGAGTTGTTTAGGAGGGGCTCCTAAAGCCCAAGCGCCGAATGAGTTGTTCTGACGACTGGAGTGATTGTTGGCCTGAGAGGCTATACTTGCTTTCTATTTGTTGTTGCACTTAGTTTCTATCTGTCATTGTTATGAAATTCTCTAAAATATTTGATATCCGGATTACATGAACTTGAACAACATAAAATTTATTTGACTTAAACTGCCGGAGTTGAAAGCATGTCTATTCTTTGCTGGAATTACTGGAAATGAACTGTAACTGTGTAGCTCGTCATTATCTTCAGTTCCTTATTTATTATTTCTACCTGCTGAGTTGGTTGTACTCATACTACACCCTGTACTTCGTGTGTAGATTCAAGTATTCCCTGACATAGCAGGTGTTGATTTTTTCCACACAACTAATTTTCAGGAGATTCAGAGGTAGCTGGCGTGTTTCGCAGACCTTGTCTCTCTTTCCCTATCTCCTTATTTACTGTATTTTGGTCTTAGACTATTATAGACCTTATGTTCCAGATTTGTATCCATATTAGATGCTCATGTTCTCAGTGACACCAGGTTTTGGGAGTGGTTGTATTGGTATTTGTACGATTCATGGATTTTATTTAAATATTATATTTTCAGACTTAAAAGAAGTTGTGGTTCATTGAGATTTTCTGACGAGTGGAGTGATTGTTGGCCTGAGAGGCTATACTTGCTTTCCATTTTTTGTTGCACTTAGTTGCTATCTGTCATTGTTGTGAAATTCTCTGAAAGATTTTATATCCGGATTACAAGAAGTTGAATAGTATAAAATTGATTTGACTTAAACTGCCGGAGTTGAAAGCATGTCTATTCTTTGCTGGAATTACTGCAAATGAACTGTAACTGTGTAGCTCGTCATTATCTTCAGTTCCTTATTTATTATTGTTACTTGCTGAGTTGGTTGTACTCATACTACATCCTGCATTTCGTGTGCAGATCCAGGTATTCCCGGACATAGTGGGTGTTGATTTTTTCTGCACAGCTGATTTTCAGGAGATTCAGAGGTAGCTACCGTATTTTGCAAATCTTGTTTCTATTTCCCTATCTCCTTGTTTACTGTATTTTGGTCTTAGACTATTATTGACCTTATTTTCTAGATTTGTATCCATATTAGATGCTCATGTACTCAGTGACACCAGGTTTTGGGAGTGGTTGTATTGTATTTGTACGATTGGTGGATTTTATTTAAATATTATATTTTCAGACTTAAAAGAAGTTGTGGTTCATTGATATTTTTGGCTTGCCTAGTATTGAGATAGGCGCCATCACGACAGGTTAGGATTTTGGGTCGTGACAAGTTAGTATCAGAGCCTAGGTTACATAGGTCTCAGGAGTCCTGAGCAGGTTTAGTAGAGTCTTGCGGATCGGTACGGAGACGTCTATACTTATCACTTTCACGGAGGAGGACGCAAATGGATTACTGTTACCACACAATGATGAACGGGTAATCTCTTTAAATATGTTAGATTTTAAAATTAAGTGTGTTCTAGTGGATCCAGGAAGTTTGCCTAATATCATACAATGGAGGGTATTGGAACAAGCTAAACTCACCGGAAGCATTATTCCGACAACAAAACTCCTTGCTGGATACAACCTTGCGAGTGTGATGACCCGGGGAGATATCCTGCTGCTCACGAATGCTGAAGGAGTAATGAAAACAACTCTCTTCGAAGTAGTGGATGGTGATATGGGTTACAACATCATCTTGGGAAGGCCATGGCTACATGAGATGAAAGCCATACCTTCGACGTATCACCAATTACTGAAGTTTCCAACGCCCGAAGGAATGAAGCAGATAATAGGTGACCAGCCGACAGCAAGGGAGATGAATGCAATCTCAGTTTCTAGCAGCAAATGGAAGGAGCGCACGACACAACAATTACAGGAACTGGCGCCTAATCCCGAATTAGAAAAGATTATTCCAGGGGCGGAATCGTCAGAACAATATCATGTGCCGAGATATTTCCATGTTCCGGAAGAAACAGATTCAACGAAATCCATTCAGAGGAGCTAGAGCAAGTGTCATTGTTCGAAGAATTTTTAGAAAGAAAATTTCACTTGGGAACAGGACTGCACCCCAAGCTCAGGTCTGGTTTTATTAAATATTTTAAAATTAACGCTGATTGTTTGGCATGGTTGCCCGAGGATATGACAGGTATCCCGACAGAAATAGCCGTGCACAAGCTGAGTTTGGATCCCAACGTACCACATGTATGACAGAAGAAGCGCCTTATCACCGAGGCCAGGAATAAATTCGTCAAAGAAAAGGTAACCTGCTTGCCTAAAATCAGTTCGGTTAGAGAGGTAAGATATCAAGACTGGCTAGCCAATGTAGTAGTAGTTCCTAAGAAGAACAATCAATTTCGTATGTGTGTAGATTATAAAGATCTTAATAAGGCGTGCCCGAAAGATTCTTTTCCACTACCAAATATCGATCAAATGATTGATGCCATGGCTGAACACGAACTGATGAGTTTCCTTGATACTTATTTCGGGTACAACCAAATTAAGATGAACCCGGAAGATTAGGAAAAGACTTCATTTATAACAAATTTTTGTACATATTGTTACAATGTAATGCCTTTCGGGTTGAAAAACACCGGAGCCACTTATCAACGGCTCGTAAATAAGATGTTTGAAAAGAAAATAGGAAAAACCATGGAAGTTTATATAGACGATATGCTTGTTAAGTCTTTGAATGCAGGTGACCACCTTAAGCATTTGCAAGAAACAGTCGATATCCTGAGGAAGCATAACATGAAACTTAACCCAGAAAAGTGCGCGTTCGGGGTCAGCTCCGAAAAGTTCCTAGGATTTCTGGTTCGCAAAGGGGAATTGAGGTAAACCCCGACAAAATCAAGGCCATAGATGATATCCCGGATCAATTATCAAACGTGAAGGAAGTCCAAAGACTCACAGGAAGGTTAGCAGCTTTGAGCAGGTTCATTTCCCGGCCGTTCGAAAAGTGTCATCGCTTCTTTACATTGCTAAAAAAGAAGAACAATTTTGAATGGACGTCGGAGTGGCAGCATGCTTTGAGAGACCTGAAGAAGTACTTCTCAAGCCCTCAATTGATCTTAAAACCAAAAGAAGGCGAAATATTGTTGGTCCACCTCGCGGTTTCAGAAGTTGCGGTAAGTGCAATTTTAGTCCGGGAGGATGAAGGTATGCAGTTTCCTATTTATTATATTAGCAAAATTTTAACGGAAGCAGAAACTCGCTACCCACATTTGGAAAAATTGGACTTAGCTCTCGTAGTCGTCGCTCGAAAGCTGAGGCCTTATTTCTAATGCCACTCAATATCTGTGGTGACTACTTTCTCTTTGCGGAACATCCTTCATAAACCCGAACTCTCGGGCAGATTGGCCAAATGGGCCATCAAAATGTGTGAATTCGACATAGAATATAAACCGAGAATTGTAATTAAGTCACAAGTCTTGGCCGACTTCGTGGCTATTTAGTCCGGCACTACTATTTTTGGCAACCAAGGAGGCAGTCATGGTGTCAGAATTGACATCAGGGGTTTAGACCTTATTTACAGATGGATCCTCGAACGTAAAAGGGTCAGGGCTCGGATAGTCTTAATCACACCTTCTGGGGAAACCTTAAGGCAAGCTATCAGAACAATTCCTTTAACTAACAATGAAACAGAGTATGAAGCTTTGATTGCAGGGCTCGAATTGGCCCGGGGACTTGATTCCGAGATTATCGAAATCAAATGCGACTCATAGCTGGTGGTAAATCAGGTTTACGGGATCTTTGATACCAAAGAAGAATCTATACAGCAATACGCTATAAAGGTCCAGGCTCTTTTGGCACGATTCCGTGAGTGGTCAATCACTCATATCCCGAGAGAGGATAACGCAGAAGCGGATGCATTAGCAAACTTATGTTCATCGACGAAAATAAAGGGATCAGAGTCCGTAATGGTGGTACAACTGATGAGTTCAGTCCTTGATACAGATGTTTACTATGAGGTGAATTCAGCTAGTCTGGTCTGGGACTGGAGAAATAAAATAATAAACTACCTCGAGCACGGAAAGTTGTCCGATGATCCTAAAGTGTCAGGAGCGTTACGCACAAAAGCTACAGGTTATAGATTCAGGAAAGGCCAATTGTATAGAAAATCATTTCAAGGCCCGCTGACCTGGTGTTTAGGAGCATCAGAAGCTGACTATGTCATGAGAGAAATCCACGAAAGGGATATGCGAAAATCACTCAGGCGCAGAGTCTTTGGTGCTAAAATTGATACGAGCAGGATATTACTAGCCTCGCATGGAACAAGACGCCAAAGATTTCGTACGAAAATGTGATAAGTGCCAATTCTACACATCACTTGTACATTGACTGATGGACATTGTCAGACTGCTGCCACCGGCTCCCGGAAAGGTAAGGTTTCTTTTAATTTTGACTGATTATTTTTCTAAATGGGTGGAAGTAGGTTCTTATCAGAAGATCAGAGAATGCGAAGTGGTCGATTTCCTATGGGAAAATATAATATGCAGGCTCGGAATACCAAAAGAGATAGCATAAGACAATGAGCCATAGTTTATCAGTGTAGAAGTTACAAAGTTCTTCGAAGACTTGAAAATAAAGAGAATCACATCTTCGCCTTATCATCCGAGGGCAAACGGTCAAGAGGAGTCAACAAACAAAGTGATCATTCAAAACCTCAAGAAAGAGTTGGAAACAGCAAAAGGCAAATGGCCCGAAGAGTAACAATGGCCAAATCATGTACAGGAGAAACTCTTTTTTCCCTCTTATACAGTGTTGAAGCCTTAGTCCCAGTTGAAGTGGGCGAACCCACTTTGAGATATTCTCAGACAAATGAAGAATCGAATAACGAAGCAATGCTAGTCAACTTGGAACTGCTCGAGGGATGCAGGGACTTGGTGCATGCAAGAATGGCAGCTCAAAAGCAGAGGATGGAGCGATATTACAATCGAAGAGCCAATTTTAATTTTTTCAAAGTAGGAGACTTTGTTCTAAGGAAAGTAACACAAAATACCCGATAGCTCAATGTGGGAAAGCTAGGTCCAACATGGGAAGGTCCCTACCAGATTTTAGCTGTCACTGGGAAAGGTTCATACAAGTTGGAGAACCAGAATGGGGACAAGATGCCTAGCAACTGGAATGTTGCACACCTCAAAAGATATTATTGCTGATGAACAACACTCAAACGAAAAGTATGTGCTGCACTCTTTTTCCCTTTGTTCATTTTATGTCTCAATTAGGTTTTGCTGGCAAGGTTTTTAACGAGGCAGCGATAGAAAGCATACTATGGAGACAGAAACAATAAGACCTTTGATAGCAAGGCAAACGAACAAGCTTCCACTCGGGGACGATTAGGTAATCTTTGGTTCGATAGCAAATTCTCACCTGGAAGTTAAGTTTGCTACCGAACAGAGGTTACCTGACCATTCGCGAGCACAAACCACCAGAGGACTTTTAGGTATTTTTTTGCTCGATAGCATGGATTCCTAAGGGGAAACAAGATATGTTGCCGAGTGAAGGATTACCTAGCAATTTATTGGTGGGACCTTCGAAGATACAAGACTTCCAGTGTTCCAATTTTCATTCTTTGCATTCAAACACTGGAAGGGAAGATATGAGGATATGACAACAATGACTGCCACATCAACCGGGAATGCAAATCCGGAAACAAAATGCATCATCGGGACCGGGAACTGCGCAGCCAGCCCCGTAGAAACAAGTTGTACAAGATAGCCACAAGTAATGACAACTTCTTTTATGCATAGCAAAATGCTTATGTAATTTCTGAAAATATAAGGAATAAAATGAAATCCTTTTGCTTTTATCTTGTTTCTTGTCTAAGCGATGAGCTGATTTTTTCAATTGAAAGTTAAACAAGTACTTCAAATGTTAGTGCCGTAATGAACAAGAGACATCCTCTTCAAGAGCACCATAAACATAAGAGGGCCCTCTCTAATAAAACCTCTTATGTTAAAGGGTTGGTTCCGGAAGAATCAATGCCCGAAATCTAAAATGCCATCGAGGAAAAATACAGCCGAAGTCTCATATGAAAAGGACAAAAAAGCAAACTTGCGCAAATATTCATAGAAACCCTCACGTAAAAGGGAAACTTGCGCAAATATTCATAGAAACCCTCACGTGAAAGGGAAACTTACGCAAATATTCATAAAAACCCTCACGTCAAAAGGGATAATACTCGGAACTGAAATGCTTTGAAGAAAATGCATCCGAGACTACAAATATTAAAGTGTGAATTGAACAACATGCGCGGAATACTTGAGCAAATGCAAAAGTTAAAAGCTTGCATGGATATTCAAGAGAAAGTAAGACTCAAACGATATTTGAACAAAAACCATATCTTTATTCACAAAAATGGGCCAAAACGTTACAAGTACAAAATGAGAAAAGAAAGGAAAAGCTAAAATGCAGCGCCTCCGGGACCAGGAGGAAGAGAAGTATCCGTATTGCCGGAAAGAGTAGTTGGTTCCGCCGATGGCTCAGCGCTTTCCCCAGTTTGGCCTTCGGCCTCATCGCCTTCCGATCCTTCTTCAGTTTCCAAAAATTTAGAATCAGAATCGGAAGAACCTGGAACATCAGACTGCGCCGGGAGTCCATTTTTTGCAGCCAACTCAAGCTCTTGGGCCTTAGCAATTTCGGCATCAACATCGATGATACCAGCTTTGGCCTCTTCCAAGGTTTTTCTCCTCATGCTATACATAGAATAAGTTTTTTCAATAATGAGGGAAGTCATTCGGCGCTTAAGTTCTTCTTTGAGTTGAGTGACCTCGACGAAAAGGTTTTTCCGGGCAGATCTAGCAGATTGGAGGCTGATATCGATCTCACAGACAGTTAAACTAAAGAGCCTATTATGCTCGATAGTTTTCCTATACTTCTCTTCCAACTGGGTTTGTTTCGCCTCCACAACAGCAAGCTCTTCACTTTTAGAGTTCAAGGTTGCTTCCAAGTTAATCACTCTTTCAGCGGAGGCAGCCTCGCGGTCGGTTGCAGCAAGAATGACGTTCTGGACTTCTGTCCATTTGGCCTTGGCCTTATCAAATCTAACACTCATCGGCGCAATTTCTTGGCTAAGGGTTACCACTTCTTACTCGCTTTGCTGTAAACGAGCCTCTAAAACAATATCCTCAGCAGCTCTGGTTTCCAGTTCCGAGAGGCGGAGAATAGTCTAGTCCCGTTCCGCCAAAAGTTGATCTCGTTCAGAAGTAAATTCTTCCTTCTCACGAATCAACCTTTGAAGGCCCTCAGAAGCAAGAAAGTTGGCCTATAAAATAAGAAGAGGTAAAATTTAGAGTACATTCGTTCAAAGTAAAAGAAATAACAGAGAAAGGAAGGAATGTACCGCTGCGAAATTATACATAGCATTGTTCAACAAATATTCTCCCGAGAATGTTTGAATCTTTTCCCAGTCTTTTTTTGAAGCCAAAGACTTCACGTAATTATCAAGCTCCACCAGCCGGGATAGTAGGTTGCACCAGGTAGAGACTGAAAGAGTGATGTTCCTCCTCCTTTGGAGATATTCAGAAGAAGCAGCATAATTTTGACCCAAAATCCCATGAACTGGGGACTGTGGAAGAGGAACACCTTCTTCATGGTCAAGTGCGGCCGGTGGAGATGATGTAGCAACCGCTGGTGGAATAGTAGACGAAGATGGAAATGATGTAGCAGTTGCTGGTGTTGGTGAAGGCGGAGATGAAGCTGATGGAGTTGAAGAGTGAGAAGCAACTGCATCCAATGTAGTGCTGATTGTTTGATGCTCGCCAACCAAAGGCGGCAGAGACCCGGTACTTAGCCTCGCAGTACCGGTTACACCAATTGGGGCCCGGAAGCAGGAGTTCGCATATTCTACTAAATTAGATTCTCCCTAAAGTGTTGAGACATCGTCTTCAGTTGCTGCGACTATCTCAACAGGTTGACTATCCTGTTGAGATGATGAGGATCGTCGCCTTCTGTGTAAAGAAGCTCCCTCATCAACAACTTCATCATCATCATCAATCACCACGGTATCTACGACCGGCCCAGAAGGAGGACCAATCATCATCGCCACCGGAGACGATTCGGGGGCATTCGTCTTTGCCTTTTTATTCTTTTCCCCGACCACGAAAGAGCGTCTTCTGTTTGTTTGTTTATCCTCCGGCCGGGGACTCCGTAAAGAAATATTTGGACCCGAAACAGGCCCGAAGATACTTGTTCGAGTAAGTGCTTCCTGAAGCAGTCTCGCTGCATCAGAAGGATAAGCAGAACGTCCTCCTGGAGGACATCAACAGAGCCCGCAGGTAGGCCTAATTCCATGAACAAAGTTAGAAGGCTTCAACCAAGTTCTCCATATACAAAAATGGAAGCAAGATAAATTAGAGTTACCATGATTTTTGGCCTTCCACCCGTACTTAAGGGCCAATACTTTCCACGAATGAGTTTTAGGCGTTGTGACGTCCAAAATCTTCTGAACCCACCGGTTCAAACCTTTCACCACCGGTGGGAGCCATCGAGTTGCTGAAACATGCGGAGGGTGAAGAGATGATACGACCATAAAAGAATATCTAGTAAGAGGAATATTATACAAAGAAGTTACGAGTGCGATTCCAAGCAACCAGAAAGGATGAAGCCGTTGTCGGAATGATGTCATTGGTGACAACTGCAACGAACCGTTCCATCCACCCACGACCGTTTTCATCATCCATGCTAGACAACAAAGCATGGTTTACACTCTTGAAAAGGTTTATCATCCCTCCGCAGAAGATTTTGGGGGAATATAGATTCATCACATGAGCTAAGGTTATCTCCTCTCTAGTTTCTTGGCACAAGCGTCGGAGGCAGGCGATCATCCTCCACACTAAAGGGATTACCTGTGCCAAACTTACCTGGTAGCGAAGGCAAAACTCCGTAATCACAGAATCAAGCTCACCGCTCAAAGAAAACTCACCCAAAGTAAATGGATACGTGAAAAGGCATGTAAAAACTTTCTTTGGGAAGGGTCACTCGCTCTGATAGATCAGGAGCAATGATTTCCAACTCATTGCAGTGACAGTCCTCCTTCACAGCAGGAATATTGGAATGAAGAATGGAAGAAGGGTACCTACTAACATCCCATGTACGAGGGTTAGCAGTAAGGAACATCTCTTCAAAATCCTTCAAAGTAATAAGCCTCCTTGGGATGATGGAATCCACTGTTGGAGGAATGGAGTCCTCAGTTTTGTTCTTATTCTTTGAAGAACCACAACGTTTGGAAGAAGAAGCCATTGGAAAAGAAGAAGGTAACGAGTTTGTGTTTGAATAAATTTAGGAAAAGGATGGAAAACAAGGATGCAAATAAGAAACTCAAACAATTGTGAAGCGTAAAGGAAAAGAAAGTTGCGTATAAGCAAAATTCTGGCGGCTAAATTCATGGCCATGATTACCTTGATAATCGGCAAAAGCTGTGTTGAATCATGGGATGACGCATGTTCGGGGCATTAAATGCAGAGAGACGTGCGTCTAATCAACTGTCAGAGACCTTCAGAGGGAGTTATAGTAATTCCCGCCAAAAGGTGTTTCTATCAACTTTCCAGTAATACAAAATTATGTCACCGAAAAGCATGGGGACTATCTGTATAGGGTAAAATATGATATGACATGTGGCTGATTAAAAGGAGGACACGTGGAATACAAGATGGGATGGTTGAGGACCGAACGCAGCCACTGCGCTTGTCACTAGAACGTATAACGTTCATAAAAATGTATTAAATGTTCTGTGCCCGGTATCATTTACTAAGGAATATTCTATAGCATTAAGAGCGACGGTCCGTTACAGAGAATTTGACATTTATACTCAACGTTACATCTTCATCAATGATCCTCATAATTGATAAGACCTTTTTCCCTAGGCATAGTTATAAATAGTGAGTTGAGTTACCATTGTAAATGACACGAATTTTCTAGCAAGAACATATACTATATTTTATACAAAGCTTTGTACAATTTTACTTTTTTGCTTTTAGATCTCATCATTGCTGTATTCGGGAACCGTGTTCACCGAATCATCATCTTTGCTATTTCATCTACGTTCTAAGGCTAAGTATTGTGTATTTCTTCAATTATTATATTATTTCAGAATCAAATTAGTTCACTTGTCTAGAAACCACGTATAAATTGAGGTTTTTTGAAAAAAAAAATATTTCTTTCATGCTTTTGCCAATTAAGTACTTTGTATAATTATACTGAATGCAACTGATGGTGTCGAAGAACAGCCAGGTGGGTTTATAATTGCTTGATTATTGTTGATCAGCCAGGCAAAAGAAAATCCAAATCCTAAGCAATTAAAAGCGGATAAAAGCTCTCTACAGTTCTCACAAATCTCCACACATAAAATAAGTTATCAATACCCCCTATTTATAATAGTACAAAACATATTTCAACTAGAAATAGAAAAGCATATTCCTATATTAATTCTAACTATAAATCTTACGTAGACATGAATTAAATAAACCAAATCCTAAAAAATTAAGATTTTCTACTAAACTTTAAAATAATTTTGCAACAATGAATCCTTAACTGAACAAGTTTCTTTACATGTGTATTGCACGTGGATATCTAAATAATGAGTTTTTACCAAAGACATGTTAATTGTCGAATTTCTTTCGGGGATCGAATCATATGACGCCCATCACATTCATATGTTTTTACATCCTTAACATTCCAATATTTTAGTTATTATTCTGTTATGCATAAAAATAAATTAAAAAACATAAATAAAGATAAATAAGTTGATTGCTTAGCTAATTACAAAAAAATATTCTCACATGAAAAGCACATATAGCTCACCTTCTCCGCCAGCAGAAGCAGTTGGACAGCAATAAAGACTTTTTTTCAATTGTACATTTTAATACATGTTTAAGCATCATTGACCAATGCAAGATTATACCTTGTCTCCACTAAATGACCAATAAAATATAAATATATTAAGTTGTGAAATATATATTGTGTTAACGCTTAAGTAAATCAAAATTGTATGCACCTCAGTTGTTCATGCTACACCCTTCTCTATGCTAGGTGTTACTCACCATACTTTGTAAACCTTTTGTTTATCACCAAATTAAAACTAAGGGGAAAACAAAAACAACTTTAGCATGGTCAATGAAGGTTATTAAATGAAGGGGCAAGGAATAGAGTACAATAATAAAAATGGAAAAATTTTATGTTGTGTCTAATACAAGTATTACGTGGCATGTGACCCTTCTAACTATTTGACAAGTGGCGCGGCGGCCCCGTATTTTATAACCTTCCGGAAGGATCATATGCCAAGTAATACTTGTGCTACATAAAATTTCTCTATGAAATTAAAAGTATCATAGTTTTGTTCAACTTCATAATATACGCGAAACTAGAAAAATGAGTAGAACGCATGAATCGGCATATGAGGTTGATCAGTCTCCATGTTTTGACTATTAATGCTAGCTAGTTGGGCCACCTCAATTGGTTGAAAAATCTGCCGAACGTCACTAGATATTTTAAGCGATTATTATTCAGTATAAAATAACTGTATGTATTTATCAAAGGGATGGATGTTTTTTAAGGTTAGAAACTATAACGGACAGAGATAAAAGTGAATGTGCGAAGAAGATATCTTATAACACAAAGCAATAGAAGAAGATAAAGAATAGAAATCAAGTTATAAATTTATTGCATATTACACTACATTAGTTGTTTCATATAAGTCAGCGCAATCTTCTGGTTGTTTCATATAAGTCAGCAATCTTCTACCCTGTAGATGCTCCTCGACTCTAGATCTAGATAAATGCTTCTCTTTTCTAGCAGTAAATTCTAGAATAATAGTGGAGAGCACAAATTCAAGCACGCTGCATTAATATGTTTCTTAAGAATTAGACGTAAAGTAGAGCTCCGTATTCTTCTTTTGTAGCCAGCCTAATGTTAAAGGGATGCCTAACTTGGCGATCACTTGAAGAACCAACAACTATAGTGTGCAGTCCTGTAACTAACTTCCTCTTCCCATATGCATCAGCTAAGCTGAAATCCTTGCAGACATCCAATTTTGTTGTCACTGTTGCTGTCTTCCCTTTCTCCACCCAGACTCTTTCAAACCCCACCAGCTGTATATTAGGCGCTCCAGTAAGTCCTCCTTGCATATTTGTTGGCTTCCAGAACACTAGAACCACATAGGATCCATCCATATTGCCATTATTCTTGACCCCAACTGTGATGCTAAACCCTAAACTCTGGCAATTCAAGTTTGAAATATCAAGGGCTTGGGTAGTCAAGTTAGATAAAAGCATGGTATCTGAGTCATGGGTTGTCTTTTGCTTTACGACAATGGTGGAAGGCGCCGAAATTATGAACGAAGAAAAGGTTGAGTAGCTTAGTCCATGGCCAAATGGATATATTGATTTTTCATTATAGAATCTGTAAGTTCTTCCTGGAAAGTTTCTACTGGCATTTGCTCTCATGTTCATGTCATTCATTGCTACATTGTCAACATATTCTTGTGGATACCAAGTGAAAGGAGACCTCCCACCTGAAATTGCCAACCTACTTAATTAAGAAAGAAACGTCGTTTTTTGGGGAATTTGAATGTTTTGGGAATGAGTTTTAAGAGCACCTGGATTATAATCTCCAAAGAGGACTTGAGAAATGGCATCACCACCATCTTGACCAGGATAGCCAACCCACAAAATTGCGCCGATCTTTTTATTATTCTTAGCAAAGGTTACATCAATAGGACTGGCTGACATAATCACTAGAATGACTGATCCATTTGCTGCCTTAGCCAGGTCTTTTACAAGCTTTTCTTGAAACCCTGGCAATGTCAAGTTCACTCTATCCAGTGATTCTCTCTCGATGGATTGATCAAGCCCCATAACAAGCACCACCATGTCAGCTGCAGCTGCAGCCTTGGCTGCTGCTTTGATTTGGCTTGAATCAGTGCACTGAACGTTTGCACATCCTGGCTCATATGTTATGCTCGCTAAATACTTCTGCATCGCCTGTAAAGGGGTGGTGTAGCGGCAAGGTACCCCTGCGTAGATACTTAGCATTGTCCCAGTGGCATTAGCGTTGGGACCTATAAGAGCCAAGTGTTTGACGTTGCTTGGTGACAGAGGAAGCACTCCATTGTTGTCTAGCAAAACTATTCCTTGTTTTGCAGCTTCAATTCCCAAGGACTGATGATCATTGGTACACACATCAGATGGTCCAAGATTTCCAAATGGTTGCAGTTTTGGATCGCCATCAAAGAATCCAAGCCTCATTAGTACAATGTAGTTATATATAAGTGACTGATCAATTATAGACACGTCCACCTTGCTCAGATTCACTGCTTTTTCTGTATACTTTCCTAGATAATCCCCACAATTCATGTTCAGACCTGCACAATTATGACAATCATTGAAAACCTGTATAGAAAATTGTACCTCTATGCAAGAATAACTCGAGAAAAGCACTTAGAAGACCTGCTTTCAGAGCAAGGGCGACTGCATCCTCAGGTGTGGCAGTATAGTGTATTGCATCATAGTAAACTTCAATTGAGTCACAATCAGAGACAATGTATCTGATAATAACCATATCGCAACATGCGACGTTAGAAGGTAGTGAAAATTATAATTTTCTTAATTGGCAATGAGTTTATCAGATGTTTAGTATATGATTTATATTCTGAGTGCTGCTGCTGATTAGTGATTTAAAGAATTTATGAATCAGGTGTAGCTATTATAGAGGCTTCTACATTTTGGCATTACAGAGAATAGGAACTAACCCGTCTAGACTCCATTGATCCCTAATCACTCCTTTGAGCAAATTTGGATCAGCACAAGTTGGAACTCCATTCACGCGATTGTATGAGCACATCACACTGCTAACATGACCCTCCTCTACACAGCTTTTAAATGGTGGCTGGAATGTATCCTCCATATCCTGTGCTGTCACCTGAAAAATTTTCATTTCACTGCTTATTATAACTTCCAAGTTGTAACCAAACAAATTGAACGGCAGCTTAATTTCCTGGTTATATACATTGGCGTCAAAATGATACCGATCAATTCCCTTCCAGTTATCAAGATCATAAGCAGTGTAATGTTTACAACAGCTCGAGACTTTAAGCTTGTTTTGACTGCTGAAATATTCTTCTCCATCGACTTCTTGCAAGCCTCGGACATAGTTAACAGCATACTTTGAGACCACTAGAGGGTCCTCCCCTGGTGTTTCTTGAGCCCTTCCCCATCTGGGATCACGAAGGACATTGACATTGGGGCTCCAATAGGTCAATCCAGCGAGGCCAACATTGTGCATGGCCCGAGCCTCAGTTGATACAACCTTTCCTAAAGTATACCATAAGGAAACATTAAAACTAGCAGCAGAAAGAATGACAGCTGGGAGACTGGTTGCTCCAGGCACTGTTGCGTTGAAACGTACTCCAGGCCCCGTGTTTGACACCCCGTGTAGCGCCTCAGACCACCATTCATAAGCTGGCACGCCAAGCCTGGGAATGCCTGATGCAGAGTTAACTAGCTGTCGCACTTTTTCTTGGAGAGTTAACCGCGATACTATGTCTTTTGCTCTGTCTGTATAAGCTAAAGAAGTGTTGCAAAAACCATAAGTGCTGGTATTAGGGTCACTCTTATAACATGCATGTATCTGGGAATTACATGGTATTGTGAAGAGAACTATGAAGAATATTGGAGAAACTAGAAAATGTTTTTCCATGTCTTCCCTAGATTTTTTCTTTTTCTTTTTTCTTATGTTACAAATCATGCTGCGCCATACCTATTTATACTAGAATTTGAACCGGAATCCAGTGCTAACACTTACCTTTTGCAGCAAAATAGGTTGTTGACTGTCGCTTAAGACTACGCTGGTGTAACCTTTGCTTAGCTTTTGGGTGAAAATGTAATGATCTTGTACCTAAATAAGAAAAATAAATATTTGTCACATGTTATAACTCTGACCTCATCTTGTAAACTAGAATATCGTGGTATCCTTCATCTTTGGCTTTGTTCATTCCAAGTGAGAGTTTTGTCGGTTGTTATGGGATACGTTGTTGAACACACAATTAGAAATGAGGTTAACACATGATTTGGACTAGGGGAATACTCTTAGTTTTATGCTTACAGGGTAATTATCTTCAGCTACATTATTAAGCATAAGATGGGTAGTTTCAGCTCCATTATCATGTATTGGCAGCATCATTAGGAATAGGTCCTTTTGTTTAATTTTTTCCTCTTGGTAGCTTTAATTTGAAGACATGAATCAATCAAGTAACTGTGACTCAATTCCAAACTAGCTCAGGTCAGTTATATGAATCATTTGTATCATTTAAACATCCAGAGGATTCATTATAATTTTACTATTTTTACATTGGTCGTCACCTACAACAATCCTCCTCTTTATGTGGACATAGACCTGCAACTAGAAATGCCGAAAGCCCATTATGAGAGCATTTCCACAGCTCACCACAATCATTAGATTCATGCAGTGAAGCAAAAGCATTCATATGAAGGCTGTGGAAGAGGGCACTGGTATGCACACACAAACCAAATGGTGACTTCAAAGATATAGCTAAAATATTGACAAATTGGCACGCTAGGAAGCCCTCTAATGACAACTTCAAAGCCAGTACTTATGCGAAATGGTCCTCAAACTTTGCTTCAAAAAATATCTTACTTTGTAATTGGCCTCCAAGAAAATGAAACCTTTCTTCCAAGTTACTAATCCTCAGTGTAGTTTGAGAGTTACAGGGCACATTACTTTTGGTCTAGTGGTACCAAATCTACTTTTAATAGTCCAATGAATTTTATGCAAGTAGGTGTTCTTTCTTAGTTGTATTTCATAGAGTAAAAATTCTTATTTGTATCAACCTGTTGACGTCTATGGATTTGAGGTTTTTCTTACGAGCAGTGACAAACCTAGCTTGATGTTGAGGGCAGATTAGTCCAATTATAATATTTTATATTAATGATAAATAGGTTAAAAAAATTATTACAAAAAATTAAAATAAGGGAAATAAATATAATATCTTAAACCACAAGAGAGGTTGATGTGATAAAGCAAAACCTGGAAGAAGATCTCTAAAATTATCCTAATCTTTTTATTTTCCTTCAATAATACAATCAACTTATGTGATTAATCATTCATTATGTTGCATTGGGGTAAAAATTAACTGGTGAAAATGATTTTCATTACTTCAACTTTGCATTATTAATCAAACTCATCCTCCACCTTTGAACATGTCACGACCTAAAATCTCATGTTAAGGATCATGATGGCACCTAGTCTCTAAAACTAGGTAAGCCGATCACTTACAATAGTTAAACCAATTAAACATGATATTATGAAGCATAATTTAATATAAATAAGAAATTTAAAGGTGATACATGCCAACACGGCGATAATCACTACAATCCCCAAAACTAGGTAGAACAAGTTACAAACACTAAATTAATACATACAAATATCTCAAAATACAATACTGTTCGAATAGAAATTTGGCAGTACAATGTAAGGGAAAGGACTCCAACGAATTGCAACAACCAAGCAGCTCTACCTTGAGTCCTCACGATCAAGAAACTAACTCATCCTGAGTCCGCTATCTCCAATACTTGGATCTACACAATAATATATAGAAGCGTAGTACGAGTACACTACTGTCGGTATCCAGTAAGTATCAAGACTAACCTCGGTGTAGTAGTGACGAGGTACAAGTTAAGACACCCACTAGACATAATAACTTGTAAGAATATTAGTATAAAGCTAATAATGAAAATAAGAATCAGTAAATGGCAACAAGGATTAAACATGTGATAAAACAATAAGGTAATCAGAACACAATTAAAGTACTAGTAAAACCAATTAGGAAAACAAATGACAAACCAAATAATCAAGTCATTCTAATACAAGGTTTACAACAAAAATTACCTCGAGATACCACACCTCATAACCACAAGTTACGAGTCTCAAATCCCAAATCATAAATAAATGGCACCTTGTTCCCACATTATCAATCACAACCGTACGGACAACTCACATAATGCACGGATAACTCACGTGCCAATATCTCAATCCGCCCGACATGATCACAGGTTCACAATCACAATTTGCCCGGTGTGGTCACAAGCTCAATATTACAATCTGTCCCGCATGGTCACATGCTCAATATCACAATCCGCCCGGCATGGTCACATGCTAACAGTCCAACTATATCGCAGAGAAAGCATATATACAAGAATACATGTACATGATCAATGAACATCGAGTTTTATATTCCTGGACTGGTATAAATGATATATTACGGTGTATGTATGTGCAAGTGTACTATCACAACTGGAATCATCAAGTAATATCAGAGACACCGAGTAGCACATTAGGAAAAATATAATAAATTACGTAATATGAATGACACACACAAGGAAGTCAAAAGCAACAATTATGATACTCCTCTTTCATCAACAATACACCCTCAGGCCATCACATAACATCCCCATATAGCCACCCTTATTACGCTGCATATGCATATTAATATGATATGCCATCCTTATTTCGCTACATGCACATATAGCCACCCTTTTTTTTCCATGTGGACGGCCCGAGATAACACAACCCTTATTTCGCCCCACGCGCACAAAGATAGAGACAATCGTATAGCAAACCTCGTGCTGACACCCCAATCAATTCGCTCAACATATCCACAAGTGCTAAGTCAATGTATTGAGTATGATAAAGTAGTCATAAATTGATTTCAATATGTTTCATATAAAGTTCAACATCACATAAAGGCATATTAATAGCCTACGGTCTAATTCGGTCGAAGCCACACATAGCTCACGGCTCAACAATAATGTGTTCAAGAATTTCAACAACAACACAATAAAATGGAAGGAATAAACTCAACAATGAAAGATATTCCATGAAATATTAACTTCAATTAAGTGCATATAAATAATCTAAGAGTCTAAATCGGCCAGATGCCACATATAAGACTGTATTCACGCTTTCCACCTCATGTACACGTCTTTCACATAATTCAAATAGTACAATCAGACCAAATTCTATGGAAATTTTTTTTTCACACAAAGTTAGAAAAAATACTTACCTCAATTAGGCCAATTCAACACTCAAAAATAGCTTTTCCTTTAAATTCACTCCGCTCAACTCGAATCTAGCCAAAACGAATTAATGTTATCAATCAATTCAAGAGAAACAAATTTCAATTAATAAAGTTAAGATCCTTAATTAAAATCAAAAAGTCAACTCAAATAGTCAACCTCGGGCCCGCACCTCGAAACCCGATAAAACTCACAAATTCCAAATACATATTCCAATACGAGTTCAATGATCAGCTTAAAGTATGTATATTTATATGCATATTGCCTCGCATTTTAATCATATTTTGGATGTGTAATATAATAATTTATATAATTCATGGTATTGTCATGTGTAGGAGTCATCCGGAGGTAATGTGGGACGAAAGTGCATGATTTGAAGCAAAAAGGGAACAAAACAAAAAAATGGGCCAGTGTAGCGCCCTGGGTAGCGCCCCGCGCTACTCGTGGCACAGTTTACAGATGAAATTTTTTTTCAGTGCCAGGGCTAGCACCCCATGCTACCCTAGGTGCTGAAGTCTCCTATTTTGCGCTAGACAACGTTATTTCGACCCTACATGCCCCTAACTCGTATAAAAGGAAGTTTAAACCTATTTTGGAAAGGTAGACTCCAATTTGAGAGAAAAACACAAGCAAGGAACACTCGGGAGCATGAAATTCATTGATTCTTCCATCCTTCATCTAATATTAATAGCTTTTATTTTTGAAAATAATATTTTGATTATGTCACGAACATGAGTGGCTAAGAACCTCATTATTCTGGGGTTATGGATCGTGTTTGACTATTGTAATTTGACGGTTGATTGTGTTGCTTGATTTTATCATATTAGTTATTTATTCAATCTTTCACTTAATTATTCTATTGCGTAGCTAACAATAGAGTACTATCTACGAATTTATAGTTGAACTCGAAAGTGGAAACTATAGATTGCATACAAGATTGAGTAGAGTAAGTTCTTGAATTCGGGCATCGGAGAATAGATTCGCGATTAGGATAGACATATTCTAGTTGCCTTACTTGGTTATTCTTGCAGGAAATATACATGCGTTCTTGTCAATTTTGATTATACAGACATATAGTCTTAGGTTGGCCTGTATAGGCGAGCGAAGCATCGAAAGAAATTCACGAGCATAATAAAACCTTCGAATCAACAGATTAGATAAGTCAAGTGATTACATCAACCGTAAGAACGCAATAAGAGAGACGCTAATCCTATAACCCTAGAATATCCTCATCTCATTGAATTCTTTTTAAGTGTTTGTTTGTTCTACTTGCGATCGTATTTTCTTGTTTGCTTATTAGTTTCGTAGTAATTTAGTTAATAAAAATTCACAATCATTTTCTTCACAACCACTTGAACAATAAATTTATAAATAGTTTAAAGTTGATCATAAATCCTCGTGAGAATGATACTTTCTCATCACTTTATTACTTGCCGACCGCATATACTTGCATATGAGTTTGGCGGCAACATTTAACCATACAAAAATCATCCAATTTCGGCCTTCAAATCATCAATTTATATTTTAGAAAAGTTTTTACCAAACTCCCCACTTTCTTCAATTCAATCACTAATCAAACACTAAAACCGAGGTTGGAATCATAAAATAATAATAAATCCGATTCAAGAATATCTACCCCAATCCAAAGCGTGAAAATCTCCTCCAAAATCGCCCAAAATCGAGCTCTCTAACTCAAAGTGTGATGAAAGAAATAAAAACCCTCGACCAAGGTATATTCTGCCCAGGCTTTCCGCTTCTGCGGTCCAGCAGTCGCATCTGCGGCAAATTCATCGAAGATGCGGCCTCCACTTAAGACCCAAAATTCTGCTACTGCGGACCAAAATGCGCATCTGTGCTTCCGCTTCTGCGGACAGGACACCGCAGCTGCAGTCCCTACTCGACCAGCTCAAATCTGCTTATGCGGGGACATTCAGCTTCTGCAGTTGCGCATCTGCACTCCCCTGTACGCACCTGCGAACCCAACATTCCTAAACAAATATTGCATCTACAGTCAACCAATGGCACCGCATCTGTGGCCCAAATAACGCAGGTGCGAAAGCACTAGATCTCATCAGACTTTCAGCAATTCCTCTAAGTCCCCAATTGCTCCGAACTCAACCCAAAACATACCTGAGGCCCCGTCTGTCACGTCCCGACCTCGAGAACGCGGTCGACGCATAACGATATACCCCGGCCGAGCAAGCCTGCTAGATGCCTTCTACCCAACCTCACCCATCAACAATATAAGAGTCAATATATGTGATAGAGATGAAACAAAATCAAGTATTCCTTATTCTTTTTCCATTACTCAAAGTATATTCATTTATGATTCCCAAAATATTACAAGTTTATAGATGTAAAGAAAAACATGTTTGCCAAATACCAATATTTCTAATTCAATTCCCCCTACAACCTGTCTACGGAGCCTCTAAGTACAACAGAAGTGAAGAATGGAAGTGCCGGCAACAAGGCCCCGGCTATACCTCAAAGCATAAAATACAATGTCAAATGTCATAAAGCCCGAAATAGAGTAGGGCTCACCAAAACTTGCTGAATAGAGAGTGACTGCTAATGAGGACTAAAGTTGCCCACTGATGAACCACCTGCATTCATTGAAGACGCAGTGCAGCCGGCAAAAGGGATGCTAGTACATGTGAAATAGTACTAGTATGTAAAGCTAAATGTTCTCTTTCGAAATAGAATGCCAATAACAGGAGCGGAAACACCATGGAGCAACAAGTAACAATCAATGATATCCAAATGCCAATTTAGAACATAACAATTTTCAACATACGAAAAATATTAAATATTCTTGGTTTGGGAGATCATTAGCACCGATATACCACCGTATTTTTAGCACAGAGTCCGATCACGCCTGATTGTCTAGGCCATCTCCCCATGAACAATGTGGTTTGACATGTGGTGCGAAAGAAAGGTGTTACCAAGAGTAGTACTATCATGTACGCAACATGGCATCCGATCTCCACCAGATCGGCTAGGCCGCCTTCCCAGATATGCCGTGTGGGTTGACTTTCCAATTCACAGCTAATTTCAACCTCATACCAATTAAGAGGAATAACCACAATCATATCAATATTTCAATCTAATCCCAAACAAGGGGAATAATCACAATCCACCCTTACACTGGCACGTGTAGTTTCAGGCAAGGGCCTTATGACTCGCCCTTCCTCGGTTTGCTAATGATACTCCCAAAAATATTATTGGTTTGCACACAAGGTAAACAAAAGCACAAATATATTTTTATATTCACCTCATTACCTTTCACACTATATATAGCCTCGTTAGTACCTTCAACCATTCACAACATCATTATAATTCCATTGGCTCTCTTGGCCATACTTATGATTCCTCATCCCAAGGAACGGTGGTTGTATCTTATATTTCACACTTTCATTTATTTACTTTCAAGGATCATCGACATAAATATCAACATATAAAATATTCAGGAAATCACAACTTTAAGTTCATTAGTAATGAAGTCTTTAAACACAATGGATTTCTTTCCAAGAAATGGAGTAAAATGGTTGGCAATCGAAGCACAAGTTTAAAGCATAAACTAGTAACACATCATTTAATCTTGAAATACTTTTCCCAAAAAGGGAAATACACAATTTTAACTCATGAATATATATAAGAGCTAAAGACATATTGGAAATACTTACAAAGCATAGCATTAGTTAAAGCAGGCAGGTTTGGGCACAAGTATAACTCTCATTATTTGTACGGTGGTCACATTTTCATCTCCAACCCCCTTCTTTCACTTTCATGCATCCTGATAGATTGTCAACAACAAAGCATTTTAATTCAAGACTTTAGGTACACATATAAGCGATTGGAGTTTTAGACGCATGCAGTATTCTTCCCAAGTTAAGCATAATGGACTTCCATTTGAAACACGACTCAAAGCCATAACATTTTAATACACATATCATTCTTGAACACATTCCTGAAGGATAACATAATGTGATAGGAACATTTGGAACACATTGTGAATACATAATTCTCGACACTTGCTTACTCGGGACAATCGAATTTATTGGGAACAACTCGGAACATGGGAATAAGGCGCTTGAGCCAACAATACTTGAAACTTACGGAAACATCATGGATTTAAATTATAAGAGAGTAGTTTAGCCAATATACCTGGAATTTGCCCCTTAATAATACTATGATGTTCCACCACGCTAGACAATTTTAATCTACAATAATGCAATACAATTGCACCAATATTAGCAAGATATCTATACTTTAAGTCATTTAGACTTTTTATCAAACATCTAGTGTGCATATCTTTCTACAACCTCTTCCAATGGAATTTCGTCGACTAACAACCACCTTCCACACCAATGATTCACCTCACAATCGTCTCTAGGCCATCGACAACTTCCATTAGCACATGCATGCCTAACAGTTCACTCCCAACCCATAAATCTTATCAATTAATTCATTTTACAATCTCTACAATAGCAACACCACCTAGGTTAGGCATTTTTGGCTTCCAATCGCCATCCCATAAGTCCTAACACATATTTCACACATAAATAATCACCAAGAATTATTTAGAGATGGTGGACATACCTCTTGTAGTGAGACTCTTGAAAATCCCAACTTGTAGTGTTCTTGACCAATTTGGGGTTTTGAATGTAAATCTATGGATCTTCAAGATTAATCTTAGTTAATATAAGTGCTTAGGACTAGTAATCAACTCAAAATTACTCCAAAAACATTACCTTGGTTCATGGGAAGGAGGTTTTGGACGGATTCCCCTTGATATGTAAGCCCTAGCTCGAAGAAATGACTTAGCCCCTCTCTCTACCCGGCCTTGGGAATATTTATAGGGCTCCTACGTGTGCGGCCGCACACCTAGGCAACTGACCGCACATCGGCCGCGCACACGATGCAGAAACCCCCTTATATGCGCAGCCGCGCATTCTAGGCGCGCATATGGCATAAGTATGGTAAAATGGTCATAACCTTTTGTATACATAACCAAATGACAAACGATTTAATGCGTTGGAAACTAGACTCAGAAAGCTTTAATTAGATAGGTATATCACCACCTAATGCATTATATTGTGAGAGTTCTATTCGTTTGAAGTTGGGTCTTGTGCTAATTGAGACATCCTTTACACTTAATGTATCAAACTTGTTCCACACAAATTCTTGCCATTCAAAAAACTCCTTAGTATGTTCCAACACACCTTAAACATATATTTTTATTTCAAAATGATGTGGTTCTATCCCATGGGTCTCCTTTAATACTCGAATACGTTATTTCCAAATACTGTTGGCGCACTTTAAAATCTTAAATCATTAGAAAATTTTAACGGGGCCTTACATTCTCCCCCGCTTAGGATCATTCATCCTCGAATGAGGGTTAGAGTCCACCATAGACACCTAATGTGACTTAAATCTTTATCCACACACCAAAAGCTCCAAAATTTTGCTAACTCCCCAAATTTCTAGAAATTTTATCAGAGTTTCCCCTGTATTTGGGCCTATTCACCTGTTAGAGAGCCCCAAAAACCACTCTTAACAACACATCCATAACTCAACAAAGCATCACAATATATATCAATATCACCAATCTCAACATTAAAAGCATTGCATTAACAGAAGCAGTATTTTGAAATGAAGTGTACATATTTAAATCATAACACATAGAAAGTACCCTTCGAACCGCAACCGTTTGGCTATACAAACAAGTGGGAATATTTTTTTCCACAACATCCTCGGCCTTCGAGGTAACCTCCTCGACTCACAGACTTCGCCGTAGTATCTTAACGGAGGCAATACTAACTTCCGGTCTTATATAATAAGGATGACAAATAGGTACCTCGCATAAGCCAATTACCCATTAACAACCGGAACGATAGACAAACGATTCCCAACTACCCTCCTTGGCGTAGACACATGAAACACCGGGCGCATGGAGAACAACGATGGGGGACATCATACGCATAGCTCGGCCTATTTCTTTCAAGATTCCATAAAGCCCAAATGTAAACTACACATGTCTTACCTTTATTAATAATTCACATAGTATCCTCATGGAGAAAGTCTGGAGAATAACCCGTTCACTATCTTTAACTCTAAATCTCTAAGTCGAGCATCCAAACTAAACATTTGGCGACTTTCAACAATTATTCTACAATGTTCTAGAATGAATATGACCATAGAGTTCCTACCCAATAAATTTGATCATGGAATGATTCTTCTTCTTTAACATGCTTGAACCTACAACTCTTGATAGATTTACTACAAACAAGAACAACGAGGTTCGAGATTGGACTTAAATTGTTCAAGAATCCATGAACGTACTGAGAAGGGCATTTCAGGAGGCTATATCCTAAGAGACATGAAGTTTACTACCAATAGCGCTGACATGGTTAATCATCTGTAAGGCCCCAAGAAATTTTTACCTAAAACCCGGGGTATCGTGATGTCTGTGTGGACTTATGTTGCAGACTATGGCATTTCTGCGGTCCACTATACGAATGCAGAATCACTCTCCGGGTTGCAGATCGATCGCATAGTGAAGCAAAAACTTGAGCTAAATTTTGAGGACCATTATGTAGCCGCAGAACCATTTTGCAGGCCGCAGATCCCATCGTAGAATCAACATGAGAAATTTCGAAAGGAGGTTCTGCGGTCCATTATGCGACCGCATAATTGGTCTGTAGACCACATACCAGTCGTAGAATGAGGCAGATTTGCCCGGTTCTGGGGGGCAATATGTGGTCCATTTTGCGGAACGCAAAAGCATTATGCTTCAATTTTTCTAATTTTTGCGTCAGGGCTTCAATTTTTCTAATTTTTGACGCGACCCTGTTTCGATATATTGAAGTAAAGACATTCTGTTGAAGCACAAATCTGATATTTTAGAGAGAAGTGAGAGTATTCTAGAGAGAGGGGTAACCCTAGGCTAATTGTTCCTCAATCCTTGCTCAAGACTTGGAGAATTCACAAGGAAAACTCTCAAGGTCTTCATCCAAGAGGTAAGGTTCAAACCCTAGTCTTCAATTTCGAGTTTGGGTATAAGATGAGTAATTTAGGAGCATGGTTTTTGGGTATGGGAGTTGTAATTTATGCATGCATGTAGCTATGAGGATGGTGGGGAGTAAATTTAACTAGTATGAGTAAACGCTTGGTGTTGAATTAGTTGTGGAGTGAAGGAAATCTTGTGGAAGAACTTTGTAATCTAATTCGCACACCTAGTGTTTGATAAAATGCTCCAATGGGCTGATACCATGAATATCTTTCTATTTTGTGTTCAATTTTGCTATGTCTCTAAATAGATCGCAGTTGCTAGGATTTTCGGAATTGTGGAGTGAATTAAGGGAAGCTCAAAGCGAGGTATGAAGGCTAAACTTTTTTCTGATATTGGAATTTCCGTGTTATTATAAAACTCCATCGTGTAAAGTTCGGACATGGAATGCTATTGATGTGGAGTATTCAAACTAGTAGAATTGATGCCCGATTGGCATAACGTGTTAGAACCCTCGTGTGTTAATGATTCTCTATTTTTGACTTAATTATGTTATACCCCTTTGGGAAGAAGATCTTGTATGAAATCAATATAATTAAACACTTATTTCTCATATGATGAAACTTTATGAATTTACACTTGCAAAGGCCAAATGTGCCAAACAGTTGATTAAAAGGGAACTCTTTTGTACATATTATTATCATATTGGGAACTCGAGCTATGGCATCATGGTTACACCTCCACCCGCATACGTTCGGATGAGGCAGCGGGGCCGCTTTGTGTAGAGTTATGGTATTATGAATACACCTCCACCCGCATATATTAGAGGTGAGGTGGCGGGGTCGCTTTATTTAGAGTTGTGGTATTATGAATACACCTCCACTCGTATACATTGGGGTGAGGCGGCGGGGCCGCTTTGTGTAGCGTTTCTGGTATTGTGATTGCAACTCCACCCGCATACATTGGGGTGAGGCAGCAAGGCCGCTCTATGTAAAGGTAGTTGTAGAGGATTCCCGACTTGAAATTTATAAGTGTTATTGGAAGTTCTTAATAAATCTGTTTTGACTTTTATGGCTACATAAGCCCTATGATTGTTACAATGATTCATCATATTCATGTTGTATTTCGAAGTCCTTGAATAGGTGTTTTGGTTTTCATACTAGTACTATTTGACATGTACTAACGTCCATTTGGCCGGGGGCGCTGAATCTTTAATGGATGTAGGTTTTTCCACAGTGGGAGGCATTGACCAGTAATAGCGGTACACTTTTTCCCAGTTGACTTGGTGAGTCCCACTTCATTCCGGGGTTGTGCATCTTTTGTTCCGTGTGTATTATGTTTTGAGGTATCGCCGTAGCCTTGTTGCCGGTACCATCATTGTACTCTTTTATATCTATTAGAGGCTCCGTAGACATAGTGTGGGAAAGTTAAACTAAATATGTCGTAATTGTATCTCATGCTTCCATTGTAAAACTATGGTTGTGAAATTTATTGTTTTGGAGACTTATAAATGAAGTAACTAATGGTGATGGAACTAGTGTTGTTCATGAACCCTCGTGGTATTAATTAATGAAGTTTATATTATCTTTATTTATGGGTGAGTTGGGTAGAAGGAAATCCAGCAGGCTTGCTCGGGCGGGTTATCTCGGTTGAGCGCCGGTCACGCTCCCCAAGGTCGGGGCGTGACAAACTTGGTATTAGAGCCTAAGGTTTTAAGGTATCCTAGGATGTCTCGGAGTCGTGTCTAGTAGAGTCCTCCTTATTGGTGTGTTGTCGACCACATCTATAGTTAGGAGGCTACTTGGGCATTTAAGAATAACACCATTCTTTGATGTTCTAGATCGTGCGATAAATTTGATTATAAGACTGTTCCTCCTTTAACTCGTGCGTTGCTCTAATTTTCAGTACATGACACCTAAGAAGAAGGCAAGAACTGGCCAGAGAGCCAATGTCACCCCAGGAGTGGTGGTTGATCCTATACTTGGTGATGCGGGTGAGCACACTAGGGGTGAGGATAATTCCCCAACTACTACCCTGCCTGATTTTACTACTCCTGCTCAGACTGCACTAGTTCCTACGCCCACTGAGGGTGCAGCGATTCCTCCAACTGATATTCCAGTTCCACCTCCAGCTCCAACTTCTGGTCCTGTTGTTTTTGATGGGGATCTTAGGGGATCCATACAGATATTGGCTCAGATAGTGGCCTCCCAGGGGATTCCGCTAGTTCCAGGGTGAACATGTTTTTCCAGTTGGATCCTCCAGTGTTCACAGGTATTGATCCTTAGGAGGACCCCCAGGACTTCATTGATGAGATAGACAAGACTCTCTGAGTTATGCGTTCTACTAAGACGGAGGGAGTGGAGTTGGACTCCTACCGCCTGAAAGGGGTGGCATATTCTTGGTTTGAGATGTGGGTGGAGTCCCGTGAGGAGTGGAGCCCTCCGGCGAGGTGGAGTGAGTTCACCGATGCCTTTATGGATCATTTCTTGCCTGCCGAGACTAAGGGGTCCCGTGCCATTGAGTTTGAGAACCTGAAGCAGGGTAGCATGAATGTGTGGGAGAACCATATGGAATTTGCGCGCCTGTCCAAGTATGCTATTCACATGTTGCCAACTATGGAGGCTAGGGTACGTCAGTTTGTGTAGGGCCTTAGCCGTGGTTAGTAATGGGGCCGTTGCAGCTGCCTTGAATTCTGATATGAACTGCAGGAAGATGGTGGCATTTGCTCAAGCTACAAAGGACCGTAAGCTAAAAAATAGAATGGAGCGTGAGGGTAGCAGGAAGGCCCGGTACGTAGGCAATTTTGTTAGTTCTTCCGCTGGTGGTGGTAGTGGTGGTAGGTCGGCATTCAGGGGAGTGTCAGCAGGGTCATATCAGTCATTCTCTCAGTCTTCAATGAGTGCACAACCATCCGAGCCCAGTCAGGGCAACAGTGGACCTCACTAGCACGGTCGGCCTGGAGGAATATTCCAGCAATAGCGGAGGCCTCCATGCCCTAAGTATTGGAGGATGCACTTTGGGGTCTGCTTCATGGACCCACCTATATGCTACGGGTGTGGTGTAAGGGGTCACATTCAGAGGGATTGCTGCTCATCCTACCGTATCGTGAGCAGAGGTGCACCGCAACTAGCTAGTTCTGCAACAACTACATCCACGGCACCCCAGCACCCGCAGGGCGTGGTGCAGCTAGGGGTGGTGCACAAAACTGGGGAGGACCCAGCAGATTTTATGCGATGCGGAGGCGTCGGGATTTAGAGGCTTCTCCAGATGTTGTCACAGGTATATTGACTGTCCAATCTTATGATGTGTATGCTCTTATTGATCCCGGTTCCACTTTGTCATATGTCACTCCCTATGTTGCTATGGAATTTGAGATAGAACCGGAATAGCTCCATGAGCCGTTCTCTGTATCTACTCCGGTTGGCAAGTCTATTTTGGCCGCGCGAGTTTATAGGGATTATGTTGTCATGGTGCATGGTCGGGACACCATGGCCGATCTCTTTGAATTGGGGATGGTTGATTTTGATGTAATAATGGGAATTGATTGGCTTTATTAATATTTCGCTAAGCTTGATTGCCGAACCAGAACCGTTAGGTTTGAATTTCCAAATGAGTCAGTGATTGAATAGAAGGGGGAGGATATGGTGCCAAGGGGTAGGTTTATTTCTTATCTTAAGGCCACGAAGATGATTAACAAGGGGTGTATCTACCATTTGGTCAGGGTTATGGACACGGATGCTGAGGCACCTATACTTGAGTCAGTGCCTGTTGTGAATGAATTTCCGGAGGTCTTTCCGGATGAGCTCCCTGGGATCCCACCAGACAGGGAGATTGATTTCGGGATTGATGTGATGCCAGGCACGCAACCTATATCTATTCCACCCTATATAATGGCAACAATAGAATTGAAGGAGCTAAAAGAACAATTGAAGGATTTGTTAGAGAAGGGTTTCATCCGGCCAAGTGTGTCGCCTTGGGGTGCACTGGTTCTATTTGTAAGAAAGAATGATGGGTCGCTAAGGATGTGTATTGACTAATGGCAGTCAACAAGGTTACAATAAAAAATAAGTACCCGCTGCCAAGGATAGATTATTTGTTTGACCAATTGAAAGGTGCTAAGTATTTCTCCACGATTGATTTAATATCCGGGTATCACTAATTGAAGATCAGGGAGCAGGATATTCCAAGAACAACTTTCAGGGCCTGGTATGGGCACTTTGAACTTCTTGTAATGTCTTTTGGGCTAACAAATGCCCCGACAACTTTCATGGACCTTATGAATCGAATCTCCAAGCCTTTTCTTAACTCTTTTGTGATAGTGTTCATTGAAGATATTCTGGTATATTCACGAGGTCAAGAGGACCATGCCGATCACCTCAGGACAATTCTACAGATTCTATATCAACGCAAGTTATATGCAAATATTTTGAAATGTGAATTTTGGCTTGAATCTGTTACATTTTTGGGTCATGTCGTCTCTAGAGAAGGAATTAAGGTCGACCCTCAGAAGATTTCAGCGGTGAGGAATTGGCCTAAACCTGCTACCCCAAAAGATATTCGCAGTTTCTTAGGCTTAGCTGGGTAATACAGAAAGTTTGTGGAGGGATTATCTACCCTTGCCTCTCCGTTGACTAAATTGACACAGAAGGCGGTTAAGTTCCAATGATCAGATGCTTGTGAAAGGATCTTTTAGGAGTTGAATTGAGGTTGACTACGACATCAGTGTTAACCCTACCAGAGGGTACAAGTGGGTTTGTGGTATACTATGATGTTTCATGAATCAGACTTGGGTGTGTATTAATGCAATATGGTAAGGTGATAGCTTATGCTTCTAGGCAACTCAAGAATCGTGAAAAGAACTATCCAACACATGATTTAGAGCATGCAGCGGTGGTGTTTGCATTGAAAATTTGGCGTCATTATCTGTATGGGGTCCCTGTGGATATATTCACGGACCACAAGAGCCTTCAATACATTTTCAAATAGAAGGAGTTGAATCTGAGGCAGAGAAGGTGGCTTGAATTACTCAAGGATTACGACATCGATATTCAGTATCATCCCAGGAAGGCTAATGTTGTAGCGGATGCTCTTAGCCGGAAATCTATGGGTAGTTTGGCTCAGTTGGAGGCATATCAAAGGACTTTGGCCAAGTAGGTTCATCGGTTGGCTAGTTTGGGAGTTCGTCTTGCGGATTCTAGTGAAGGAGGAGTGATTGTGCAAAATAGGGCTGAATCATCGCTTGTTGTGGAAGTCAAGGAAAAGAAATACAACGACTCATTGTTGGTACAATTGAAGGAGGGAATTCATAAACATAATACCATGGCCTTTTCTCTTGGCATGGATGACGGTACACTGACTTTGTGTTCCAAATATGGATGGTCTCCGGGAATGAATCATGACCGAGGCTCACACTTCTAGATATTCTGTGCACTCGGGATCCACAAAGATGTATCATGATCTTAAGAAAGTCTACTGATGGAATAATATGATGATGAATGTAGCGGACTTTGTGGCAAGATATCCAAATTGTCAGCAAGTGAAGGCCGAACACCAAAAGCCCGGTGGGTTGGCACAGAACATAGAAATTCCGATTTGGAAATGGGAGATGATCAATATGGACTTTGTGGTAGGACTACCTCAAACTCCTTGCAAGTTCGACTCGATTTGGGTAATTGTGGACCGACTTACGAAATTAGCACACTTCTTACCTATTAAGGCTACCGACACAACAGAACAATATGCTCAGTTGTATATCAAGGAAATAGTTATGTTGCATGGTATTCCAGTGTCTATTATCTCAGATCGGGGGGAACAGTTCATGGCTAATATTTGGAAAAGGTTTCAGCAAGGTTTGGGTACTCGGGTGAATCTTAGTGCAACCTTTCACCAGCAGACTGACGGGCTGGCAGAGCGGACTATTCAGACGCTTGAGGATATGTTGCGAGCTTGTGTTCTTGACTTCAGGGGTAGCTGGGATAATCATTTGCTGCTCATAGAGTTTGCCTACAACAACAGTTATCATGCTAGCATTCAGATGGCACCGTTCGAGGCTTTATATGGTAGGAGATGTAGATCTCCCATTGGGTGGTTCGAGATTGGGGAAGTAGAACTGATAGGGCTGGACCTCATGTATCAGGCTATGGAGAAGGTTAAGATCATTATAGAACAGTTGAAAACTACTCAGAGTCATCAAAAGTCCTATTCGGATGTGCGTCGTAGGGATTTGGAGTTTAAAGAAGATGATTGGGCATTCTTGAAGGTTTCCCCTATGAAGGGTAAAATGTGGTTTGGTAAGAAAGGGAAATTGAGTCCGATATATGTCGGACCGTACAAAATCACTCAGAGGATTGGTCTGGTGGCTTACAGGCTAGAACTACCTCTAGATATGTCTTTAGTGCACCCGATGTTTCATGTATCCATATTGAAGAAGGTGGTTGAAGATCCGTCGCTTATTGTTCCGGTTGAGTCTATTGAGGTTAATGAAGAATTGACTTATGAAGAAATTCCAGTTGCCATGCTTGATAGGCAAGTTCGTAAGCTAAGAAATAAAGAGTTTGCCTTCGTGAAAGTACTATGGCGGAACCAACTGGTTGAAGAGGCCACTTGGGAGGCCGAGGAATAAATGAAGAAGGAGTACCCTCACTTATTTGAATAGCCATGTATTTATAAAGTTGCGTTCTATGAAAATGCTAAGAGCTACCTTTTATTAATTATATATTATGTATCATTTGTACAGTAGATGATAATGGTGTTCCTTTTTGGTAGTATACTGCTTGTGATGCCACGGTTAGCATTGCTTTAATGTTATGTTGCATCGTTGGTTCATGTATATGATGTTAGGACTATTTTTGGGATTCTCTAGCAGGTAGATAGGTCTAATTACAGGGGAGACTCTGGCGAAATATTTGGAAATTTAGTGAGTTAGTCAATAATTTAGAGTTGTGGGTGTGTGTTATAGCAGCTGAGTCACATTGGGTGAAAATGGTTAAATTTTAACCCTCATTCGAGGATGAATGATCTTAAGTGGGAGAGGATGTAAGGCTCCATAAACGTTTTAGCTAAAACCCGGGATTTCATGATGTCTGAGTTGAAGAGTGCGTTGGAGAGTTGAAGGAATCGTGTTGCAGACTATGGCATTTCTGCGATCCACTATGCGACCGCAGAATCACTCTACGGGCTGCAGATCGGCCGCAGAGTGAAGCAAGAACTTGAGCTAAATTTTGAGGACCATTATGCAGTCTACTATGTGGCTGCATAACCATTTTGCGGGCAGCAGATCACATCACAGAATCAACATGAGAAATTATAGAAAGGGGTTCTGCGGTCCATTATGCAACCGCAGAATTGGTCTACGAACCGCAGACCGGTCGCAGAATGAGGCAGAATCTCCAGTTCTGGAGGGAAGTTGTGCGGTCCATTTTGCGGACTACAGAAGCATTATGCAGTCGTATATGCGACCGCAGATCTGCGTCAGGGCTTCAAATTTTCTAATTTTTAACCCGACCATATTTCGATATATTGAAGTAGAGGGACTCTTTTGAAGCAAAAATCTGATATTTTAGAGAGAAGTGAGAGTGTTCTAGAGATGGGTAACCCTAGGCTAATTGTTCATCAATCCTAGCTCAAGACTTGGAGAATTCACAAGGAAAACTCACAAGGTGTTCATCCAAGAGGTAAGGTTCAAACCCTAATCTTCAATTTCGAGTTTGGGTATAAGATGGGTAATTTGGGAGTATGATTTTTGGGTATGGGAGTTGTAATTTATGCATGTATGTAGCTATGAGGATGGTGGGGAGGAAATTTTACTAGTATGAGTAAACTCTTGGTGTTGAATTAGTTGTGGAGTAAAGAAAATCTTGTAGAAGAACTTTGTAATCAAATTCGCACACCTGGTGTTTGATAAAATGCTCCAATGAGCAGATACCATGAATATCTTCCTAATTTGTGTTTAATTTTGCTATGTCTCTAAATAGATCGAAGTTGCTAGGATTTTCGGAACTGTGCAGTGAATTAAGGGAAGCTCAAAGCGAGGTATGAAGGCTAAACTCCTTTTTTGGTATTGGAATTCCCGTGTTATTACAAAACTCCATCATGTAAAGTTCGGACATAGAATGCTATTGATGTGGAGTATTCAAACTAGTAGAATTGATGCCCGATTAGCATAACGTGTTAGAACCCTCGGCTGTTAATGGTTCTCTATTTTTGACTTAGTCATCTTATACCCCTTTGGGAAGAAGATCATGTATGAAATCAATGTGATTAAACACTTATTTCTCATATGATGAAACTTTATGAATTTACATTTGCTAAGGCCAAAGGTGCCAAACAGTTGATTAAAAGGGAACTCTTTTGTACATATTATTATAATTTTGGTAACTCAAGTTGTGGCATCGTGGTTACACCTCCACCCGCATACGTTGGGGGTGAGGCGGTGTGGCCGCTTTGTGTATAGTTTTGGTATTGTGAATACACCTCAACCCGCATATATTGGGGTGAGGCGGCGGGGACGCTTTGTGTAGAGGTCTGGTATTGTGATTGCACCTCCACCCGCATACATTGGGGTGAGGCAGCAAGGCCGCTCTGTGTAAAGGTAGTTGTAGAGGATTCCCGACTTGAAATTTATAAGTGTTATTGGAAGTTCATAATAAATTTGTTTTGACTTTTATGACTACATAAGCCCTATGATTGTTACCATGATTCATCATATTCATGTTGTATTTCCAAGTCCTTGAATAGGTGTTTTGGTTTTCATACTAGTACTATTCGACATGTACTAACATCCATTTTGCCTGGGGCGCTGAATCTTTAATGGATGTAGGTTTATTCACAGTGGGAGGCATTGACCAGTGATAGCGGTACACCTTTTCCCAGCTGACTTGGTGAACCCCACTTCATTCCGGGGTTGTGCATCTTTTGTTCCGTGTGTATTATGTTTTGAGGTATCGCCGGAGCCTTATTTGCGGCACAATCATTGTACTCTTTTATATCTATTAGAGGTTTCGTAGACATAGTGTGGGTTGTGTATTAGTGTGGAAAAGTTAAACTAAAGATGTCATAATTGCATCTCATGCTTCCACTGTAAAACTATGGTTGTGAAATGTATTGTTTTGGAGACTTATAAATGAAGTAACTAATGGTGATGGAACTAGTGTTATTCATGAACCCTCGTGGTATTAATCAATGAAGTTAATATTCTCTTTTTTTATGGCTGAGTTGGATAGAAGGAAATCCAGTAGGCTTGCTCGGCCGGGTTATCTCGGTTGAGTGCCGTTCGCACTCCCCGAGGTCGGGGCATAACATCATCATAATGACATCATTGGTTAGAAAGGTTCTAATGTGTGATATGATGCTCCGGGGAGAAAGATAATTAACTCATATCCACCCAGGGATGTGGAACATTAAGGATAGCAAATTCTCCGCACATGATAATGACATAGTCAATGATTCTAGAAGCCGAGTGTTTAAAGATAACGGAACCCAGGGAGACACTATAAAATAATCATGGAAGGTTTGCAGATGTTCATAATGAGTTTGCCATGGATCCTTTTATGACTTGAAAAGTACCCAGATGCTAATGGAATATAGGAACACATGAGAAGCAGACGTGATGCTATGATAACCCCCAAAGGTGCATTTGGTCTTGACAGAGAGCCTATTAAGGACCCTTATGAAAAAGGAAGTGTTGCAGCAACATATGAAAGGATGCGATCTCTCATGGTCATCCAACAAATGTCAGGAAACTAGCACAATGAATTCACTAGCTAAGGAACACAGTTAATACATGTTTAGAGGTGTAAAGAGAAAATGAACATTTTTTATGAGCTGGACATGTTTCTGCTATATTAACTCCCAAACTGCAATACAAGGCCACGTCATGGGAAACTACAATACTAGGAACAGAGTGAGCTATTTACTGCGGAATGTCCTAAGTGGACATGAAAGTTATACTAAGATGGCAAACACAAGATCTTCCTATGATAGATGTGTGAAAATCTCAAATTTTAGAGAGACTTTAAACAGAAAAGTGACCATCTCAATTGACATGTGCACATATAATAGGTGTTGAGACATGCTCTTATGTTACTAGATTGTGAAAAGTATCTATGACAATGTTCACAAAAGGAGTAAAGTGATTCCTTAAATCCAATGAGCCACATACACAGGAGAGGGAGAAAGAGGCTTAAGAAAGATCTCAACGCTAGGTTGTGTTACCTTAGATTTGATACCACGTAGGTAAACATTGTGATGGTGCATGCATAAGCACAAGGAAGCAAATGTTATCCATTTGAATCAAAGGTTCTATAAGAAATTCATCAGGTATAGTCCCTTGTTGAGAATTTAGGGAAGCAAGTGGGAAGTATTAGCCTAGAGCTCAATCCCACAAGAGGATTTAAATAAGAGAATTTTTGATAAAGAGGCTTCACAAATGATAGGTCTCGTTCAAAGAGTAGATACAGAGAATGGCTCATAAAGCTGTTCTGATTCTATCACAATTTCCATAGCAACCTAAGGAATGACATATGACAAAGTGGAACTGGGATCAATAAAGGCATATACATCATGATATTGGATAGTCAATATACCTTTAACCACATCTGGAGAAGCCTCCGACTTTTTACGCCTCTTCATAGCATAAAACCTGATGGGCCCTCCCGAGATCTTGATACCACCCCTAGCTGCTCCATGCTCTGTGGGCCCTATAGTGCCTCGAGCTGGGGGATGCGCTGTGGATGTAGTAGCTGCAGAAATGGATGGTTGTGCTGCACACCCGCCCATGCTTTGGCAAGACGAATGAGAATCTCTCTCAATGTGACCCCTCATAACACACTCATATCATACATTGGTACCAAAGTGACATACTCCCGAATGACATCTCCCACACTTGACACAACAGGGATGTGGTCTGCTAAACTGACTCACCCCACTTACCTGATATTCACCCTATTTGCATACATCATAAGCATCCCCCTTATCCTTCCTCCAGGCCTCCAATGCAGAAGTAACAAACCTCATACCGATTTGTTGTGTGGGCCTTTGGAATTTTCCAAACCTACCACCTCTAACATGCTGCTGAGCATACTTACAACACGACGCCAAATTTACATTCCCACACATCGGGCGAACTAGGATGGGTGTACCCAACCTAGGGAATTTATTCTTCTTGTGCCCCCTCTTTCCACAGCCATAACATATTTCAAGAGTCATCCAACATGTTCCCAAGTAACGCTTCTTGCAAATCAAACAATCTGGTTCATTAGCACCAACAACCCTCTTTCGTTTCTTAGATTCTCTCACCACACGATCCGGTGGTGCGGTGACATTAGTAGGAACAAGAACACTTCCCCTAGCAACAAGTTCTTCCAATCCCTCCACGGCTTGACGCATTCTCCCAACGAACTCTTGCGCAATCTCCCCCAAATTCAATGGCGGGGTCATTTCCTCATCGCTGCTTCGAATTCGTGGATTACTCTTCTGGAAAATGAGACATGATGAGGAAATTAGATTCCTATCGTGAGCTCCATCGCACGATCTGGAGTATCAAATAAGGGTGAAATTCCTAAATGTCCAAGTAGTCTCCTCATTATAGATGTGGTCGACAACACACCGATAAGAAGGACTCTACTAGACACGGCTCCGAGACATCTTAGGACACTTTAAAACCATAGGCTCTGATACCAAGTTTGTCACGCACCGACCTCAGGAGCACGACCGACGCTCAACCAAGATACCCCAGCCGAGCAAGCCTGCTAGATGCCTTCAACCCAACCTCACCCATCAATAATATAAGAATCAATACAAGTGATAGGCATCAGAAAAAATCAAGTAATCCTCATTCTTTTTCCATTACTCAAAGGATATTCACTTATGACTCCCAAAATATTACAAGTTTATAGATGTAAAGAAAAACATGTTTGCCAAATACTAACATTTCTAGTTCAATTTCCAACATCGAATACCACCCACAACCTGTCTACGGAGCCTCTAAGTACAATAGAAGTGGAGAATGGAAGTGCCGGCGATAAGGCCCCGGCTATACCTTAAGCACAAAATACAACGTCAAATGAGATAAATCCCGAAATAGAGTAGGGCTCACCAAAACCTGCTGAATAGAGAGTGAATGCTAATGAGGACCAAAGCTGCACGCTGATATACCACCTGCATCCATTGAAGATGCAGCGCCCCCGACAAAAGAGATGTTAGTACATGTGGAATAGTACTAGTATGTAAAGCTAAATGTTCTCTTTCGAAATAGAACGCCAATGACAGGAGGGGAAACACCATGGAGCAACAAGTAACTTCAATGATATCCAAATGCCAAGTTAGAACATAATAATTTTAAACATACAAATAATACTATATATTTTTGGTTTGGGAGATAATTAGCATTGATATACCACTATATTTTTAGCACGGAGTGCGATCACGCCTAATCGGCTAGGCCATCTCCCCATGAACAATGTGGTTTGACATGTGATGCGAAAAAAAGGTATTACCAAGAGTAGTACCACTATGTGCGCAACATGGCGTCCGATCTCCACTCGATCAGCTAGGCCGCCTTCCCACATATGTCATGTGGGTTGACTTTTCAATTCACAGCTAATATCAACCTCATCCCAATTAAAGGTAATAACCACAATCACATCAATATTTCAATCTCATCCTAAACAAGGGGAATAATCACAATCCATCACTACATCGGCACGTGTAGTTTCGGGCATGGGCCTTATGACCCGACCTTCCTCGGTTTGCTAATGAAACTCCCAAAAATATTTTTGGTTTGCACACAAGTGAAACAAAAGCACAAATATATATTTTTATTCACCTCATTACCTTTCACACTATATATAGCCTCGTTAGTACCTTCAACCATTCACAATATCATTATAATTCTGTTGGCTCTCCTATTTTAAACACGACTCAAAGCCATAACATTTTAATACACATATCATTCTTGAACACATTCCCGAAGGATAATATAATGTGACAAGAACATTCGGAACACATTGTGAATACATAATTCTTGACACTTGCTTACTCGGGACAATCAAATTTATTGGGAACAACTCGAAACATCGGAATAAGGCACTTGAGCCAACAATACTTGAAACTTACAGGAACATCATGGAATTAAAATTTAAAAAAGTAGTTTAGCCAACATACCTGAAATTCTTCCCTTAATAATACTACTACGTTCCACCACACTAAACAACTTCAATCTACAACAATGCAACATAATTGCGCCGATATTAGCAAGATTTCTATACTTTAAGTCATTTAGACTTTTTATCAAATATCTAGTGTGCATATCTTTCTACAACCTCCTCCAATGGAATTTCTTCACCTAACAAGCACCTTCCACACCAATGATTCACCGCACAATCGTCTCTAGGCTATCCACAACTACCATTAGCACATGCATGCCTAACGATTCACTCCCAACCCATAAATCTTATCAATTAATTCATTTTACAAATCTCTACAATACCAACATAACCTACGGTAGGCAGTTGTGGCTTCCAATCACCATCCCATAAGTCTTAATACATATTTCATACATAAATAATCACCAAGAATTAGTTAGAGATGGTGCACATACCTCTTGTAGTAAGACTCTTGAATATCCCAACTTGTAGTATTTTTGACCAATTTGGGGATTTGAACGGAAATCTATGGATCTTTAAGATTAATCCTAGTTAATATAAGTGTTTAGTAGTAGTAATCAACTCAAAATTACTCCAAAAACATTACCTTGGTTCATGGGAGGGAGGTGTTGGACGGATTTCCCTTGATATGCAAGCTCTAGCTCAAAGAAATGACTTAGCCTCTCTCTCTACTCGGCCTTGGGAGTATTTATAGGGCTCCTACATGCGCGGCCGTGCACTTGGGCAACTGACCGTGCATCGGTCGCACACACGAGGCAGAAACCCCCTTATATGCACGGCCGCGCATTCTGGGCGCTCATATGGCATAGGTCTGGTAAAATAGCCATAACTTTCTGTATACATATCCAAATGATAAACGGTTTGATGCGGTGAAAACTATACTCAGAGGGCTTTAATTTGATAGGTATATCACCTCCTAAGTCTTTATATTGTGGGAGTGCTATTCATTTGAGTCGTGTCCTGTGCTAATTGAGACATCCTTTCCACTTAATGTATCCAACTTGTTCCACACAAATTCTTGCCATTCACAAAACTCCTTAGTATGTTCCAACACACCTTAAACATATATTTTCATTTCAAAATAATGTGGTTCTGTCCCATGGGTCTCCTTTAATACTCGAATACGTTATTTCCAAATACCGTTGGCGCACTTTAAAATCTCAAATCATTAGGTAATTTTAACGGGCCCTTACACTGTCCAAACATACCGACCAATCCCAAAGCATAGCACGAACCTACTCGAGGCCTCAAATCACATAAAAAATATCAACTACGAATCACACCTCAATTCAAGCCTAATGAACAAACGTATATTTTCAAATTCAAAACTTGCACCGAACAAGCCTAAAGAACTCCGAATAACCTCAAATTTTTTATGCAAGTCCCAAATGACACAACAGACTTATATCAACTCGCTAAGTGGCAATTTTGGCCTTTGCGATCGCAAGTCTTTTTCCACGATTGCGAAGACGGGATCATTGGGCAGACTTGAATTAAATATAGGGCTTAGTCTCTTTTCTCTCTTTTTCCACTTGGTCTTGGACGATTTTGAGAGCATTTTGTGGGGGATTTTCATCAAAATCAAGAGGCAAGTGATCCCTATAAATTCTTGAGTTAAATACACAGATTATGGGTAGATTTAACATGAAATTGATAAAAATTTTGTGGAATTTTGTTGGAACCTAGGGTTTGGTAAAAATAAGATTTGACCACAAAATTGATTATGGACTTGAGAATAAATCATATATTTGTGTTCATGAGGTCATGGGTGACATTTATCTTCGAAAAGTTTTGGAATCTGGGCACGTGGGCCTGGAGGTGATTTTTATGGACTTCTCGAATTTGGAAATTATTTTAATAGCTAAATTATGAACTTTTAAGCATATAATTATTAGTTTAGACGACTTTTGATTAGTTTGGGAGTCCTCAACATCGTTTGAGAAGTTCTAGTGAGGTTGAAGAGCCAAATTGTGGACTTGGAATCAAGGTAAGTGTCTTGCCTAACCTTGTAAAAAGAAAGTTATCCCCTTAGGTGTATTAATTGTTGGGTGCTACTTATTGTGGAGAGATACATACGCACGAGGGGACGAGAGTCCGTACGTAGCTATATTCATGTTGTGTCCCGGTAGACTTAGATTCACTTCATGCCTTAATTGTGCTATTTGTATCTGTCTTGTGTATCGATTTCTTTGATTATGTCTGAGACTAAAAATTTGAATAAAGATAATGATTTAGCATCTTACTTTGGAAAAATTGGGAAATATTTGATGAACTATTGATCCATGTCTTCTTGACCCGCATGTACTCCCGCGAGCGAGGTAAATTTCTCTACTCTTATGGGATCGAGCCGTTTGCCTCGCCAGTGAATAAATTACTCTTATGGGAGCGGATCGTTTGCCTCGGCAGTATGGTAACATTATTCTTATGGGATCCCGTTCGCCTCGCCAGTGAATAAATTACTCTTATGGGAGCGGATCGTTTGCCTCGGCAGTATGGTAACATTATTCTTATGGGATCGGGCCATTCGCCTCGGCAGTACTGAGTACCACTATTCCTATGGGATCGGGTCGTTCGCCTCGGCAGCTTCGTACTTAATACTTTAGACTTGAGTTGGTTTGGTAACAGTTGAGTTAGCGCCTTCATGGACGGTTATGACACGTTTAATGATTTGATATAGACTTATGTGTGGAATTACTGTAATTACTTTTATTTGTTTCGTTGCTAGTTGTTGTATATTCACCATGTCTGCTTTATGTATTTTTATTACTATTTGACCACTAGTAAGTGACAAGTCGACCTCTCGTCACTACTTCTTCGAGGTTAGACTAGATACTTACTATGTACACATTATTTTCCGTACTCACACTACACTTCTGCACTGAATGCGCATTTACTGAGACATGTACTACCAGTGGTCACACGGACGCATAGCCGCACTTCTATGGAGACTTAGTGGTGAGCTGCTTGCCTTGCTTCGATCCGCAGCACCAGAGTCTCCCTCTACCTTGTTTACTATTTTTTTCTATTACCTTTAAGATAATAGTTGTATTAGTTTTGTATATTCTCTAGATTGTTCATGCATTTGTGGCACTGGGTTTTGGGGACTTTTAGCATTTATGTACTGTTGTTCTTATCATTACTGTCACTACAGTTGATGTATTTCTCACGCTAGTATTTTGTTGAGAAAAGAGTATGTACATTTGCATGAGAACTTACTTATTTCGTTCTTTTAAAAAGAAAACTTTTTATTTTTAAAGTTAAAAAGGGATAACTAAATTGTTGGTTCACATGTGGGCTTGCTTAACCGCGGCGTTAGGTGCCATCACGGTCTATAACGGGTTTTGGGTCGTGACAACACATCAAATATAGTACCTACAGGGTAAATTCCCTCTCACAAGGTTAGACAGAAGACTTACTTCGCTCTGAAATTCGATAACCGGATCCAACGCCTCTCTAACACCTCAAACCAATGCCAAACGATCCGAAACTAGTTAAAGAACGTGCAAACAAATCAAAATGTACTCAAAACTAGTAATTTAACAATTGAAAACCATTTCCAACTCCACACAAAAAGTCAACAAACTCAACCCCAGGCCCACGTGCTCGGATTCCAAAACTCTTGAAGATAAACATTACCCATAGCACGACGAACTCAAATATCTAATTATTCCCAATTTCATGTTCAATTTCGTAGTCAAAACTCAAAAATATCATTTCTAAGTTTTCTTCCAAAATTTCCAATTTCTACCAATTTTCATGTTACAATCCATACATGTTCATGAAATATAATCAAAAGTGGGTTAGAAACACTTACCCTCAATAGATGGATGAAATAGCTCTCCAAAATCGCCCCAAAATCGGCTTCAAAAGAGAAAATGAGATGAAAATGAGCAAATTCCGGATTTGCTAATTTATATTCTGCCCAGGTACTTCCTCTTCGCAATTGCGAAAATTCCCTCGCGATCGCGAAGGCCAATACTACCACCGCTAGTGTTTCCTCCTTCGCGATCGTGAGGGATCTCACGAGATCGCGAACAACAGCAATCCAGACCTACGCGAACGCGAGCCCAGCTCCGCAAACGCGAAGGCTAAGCCTTCCATCTCTCAAAAATTGCCTTCTGCGATCGTGAACCCCATCACGCGATCGCGATGAGCATCCCTTCCACATAGGCCAGCCATATTAACACCGCATTAGTCCTTCACCACACGAACATGAAGCACAACAAGACCAAGCACCGCGATCGCGATCCCCCCCACCCCCAGCTCGATCGCGAAGAACAATTCTTCACAACTCCCAAACAACACTCCGCGATCGCGAGTCCTTCTCCGTGATCGCGATACACACCCCTTACACCAGAAATTGGGAATCACAAAACAAAGAGAACTGGTCCGGAACCATCCCGGAACACACCCGAGCCCTCTAGGACCCCGTCCAATCATACCAACAAGTCCTCATATATTATTCAAACTTATCCAAAGTTTCGAAACGCCACGAATAACATCCAAAACACGAATCGTCGAACAAAATCATTCGTTTAACTTTCAAACCTTCAAACATCGTCGAACGCATCTGCATCATACTTAGACATTACGGATCACGACCAAACTTCACACACAAGTTCCAACCAACAAAATAAACCTATCTAATGTCCCGGAACACTACCCCAAGTTCAATAACACCAAAATACACTCCAAGTCAAACTTAGAAAATTCAAAAACTTTTCAATCTCGATTCCGATGCCGTTTACTCAAAAGTCAATCCTCGATCAACTCTTCCAACTTAAAACTTCTGAATTAAGAATTATTATTCCAAATCAACTCCGATATTCTTGAAAAATCAAAACCAACTACACGTGCAGGTCATAATACATAAAGTGAAACTACCCAAGGTCTCAAATCGTCGAACGAGACGCTAGAGCTCAAAATGACTGGTCGAGTTGTTACACCTAAATATTAGAAAATTAATCAAATTAGATATTCCTAAATATTAGAGAAAAAATTAAATGACTATTTTGCCAAGTGTAAACTTTGTTTTTTAAGGGTAAAAAAAACGAACGATATTTCGCTAAGGGTTTCATGCTTTTAATATAGTATAGATATAGATATAGATGAGGTTTTGACTTTGGACTTCTTGGTTTCCATTTATTCATCAGATTGCTGCAAAATAATAAAATATTGATTTCTAAAAAATATGTCAGTACTTATGGGACGCAAACTCCATTCTAGAAAAGATCAGCATCATATTAAGCTTGACTCGTAAATAATGGAATAAATATTCTAATTTATTTATTATTTCTGCACATCTTTTGTTTCGTCACACTTTTCCCTTCATGTATATATTCCTTCTTTGTTCTTTTTAGTTATTTGTGGAGTAGAAGTAATCTTCTTGTTGAGCAAGAAGTTGATAAATTCTTTGGTTTTTTGAGTTAGTCGACCAAAATTCTAATTTTAGAAATCGTCCTATTATTGGTATTGTCGTCTGGCACTTAACAATATGTGATTTATGTGATGAGAACACTGATTTACAGAAAGAACCTTGATGGTCCCATGTTAACTTAAGATAAATATATCCAATACACATTTGCTTCTGCTAATTTCTGCTCCACCACTCTAACATGTAATCATAAGAAAAATTACTCCAAAGTTGTGCGTCCAGCTTGTTTGTTAGCTGATGCAGAATTATGCTGAAGCGACTTTCTGTTGGCTTGCCATGCAAGTCAGGTAGACATTCCACACATAAGAAAATGTGTTGACCACTAGTGGCTGTCAATACAGTAACAACATCTATTTAGTTATCTTCTGAACTAGACATATATGTACACATTATTTATGAAAGAGTTTAAGTTATGTACACTGATAATGTGCAAGTGTTTTACATTAGGCAAAATGGAACTACGGTAATATGTAACTCTTAATGTCGATTTTGATATGATAACCTGAAAAGATAGTGAGAATATGCTATTACCAGTTAAATTACACTGCAAATGGAAAGTGTATATAACTTAAAATTATGAAAAGGAATGATCCATAGTCCTCTGATGAGATGTAAAGGGTAAAAAAGATATCTGATCGGTGATCCAAGTTGTGAAAATTTCATCTATAGGTCGAAGAGGCCTTGAGCATACCTGTAAATGAACAGGGACAAATTTGAATGTGATAAAATCGCATATGGGCCAGTACATAAGACCATTAATAGCAGTAGGAACCAAGTCACGTTTGAGTCTGGCAGCAATCTCTGAATTACTTTCTCCTGGTATAGCAACAATGGGAAAATCAGAGAATAAAATGCATGTGTCAGGACTAATTTGGACCTTTGGGTTGAGCAACTTGTCATATATCAACTAAAGTAGCACAATAAATCTAGAAGAAAGACAGATTGCTACCTTGTGCTGCAGCGTTCATGGAGAAGAAGATAGCATTCATGGTAGGTCCATATACGATCTGCCCTAAAGCTATCTTTTTAAATGTGGTGATCACGTCGCGCTTTGGAAAAAATGCTGACAATGCATTGTACCAGAAATGAAGTGAAGGTCCTAAAATTAGCACTCCATAGCCAGCTACCCGCAATGTTCTTATTAGATCATACTGCTCTGACAGTGAACCAGCAATTGTCTGTGGAGTGTGTAGAAAAAGCACAAACAGGCATAAGACAGTTGCACATAATTAATGAAATTTACCTGTAAGTCTTCTAAACTAGTTTTTACTTGAACTCTGTCACCGGTAGAGTACAGAGGCGGATCTAGCCTTCTGATATAAGATTCAACTGAACTCATAATTTTCGATGCAGAACATCAATTTTTGTTTAAAAATCTTCTAAAATTGCAACAAAATAATAGATATAATCTCATAATTTTAAAAATAGAATGAGTTCAATATTAAGAACCTGAAAGGCCGAACTATAGAGTTTAAATTCTGGATTCGCCTCTCGTAGAGTGCGTACCTGAGACGACAAATCAGCAGCAATGAGAATAAGAGTGCAAGTGATGGTCTTGGTGAGAATGGGGCGAGAGTTGAGCATTTCTAAATACCACCCGATGAACCCAACGTTGCTGGAAGCAGATGATGATGAGAAAAACCTGCAGGGAGTTGAGTTTGACAGCTGCCGCTTCAGTTCCATTGTCTTAATTCTGTTCAAAGTTTGAGGTACTCTGGAATAGACTTTGGAATGTTGAAGTTGGTGACGTGATATAGGATATTGGTGGACCAGCTTGAAGCTATTTCTGAGGAAATTAGAAGCAAACATCTCTGTCTTCTTAGGACAAAATGGAAAACCTCTTCCTATTTTGATTTGAACATGAAAGAGAGAAAGGAAGTTCTTCTAAGAAGCTCTTATGTTTGCTTTATATACGAAAGAGCTCAAAGACAAGTAGGAAAGAGAAATTGAGCTGATAACCTGTCCAAAGAGAAGTGAGAATGGACTATAGGAGAGCTGCCTACTTTCTGGTGTAAAGTTTGGCAGGTTATAAATGGGAGCAATGCCTTTAAACTCCATGCATTCACGTTATTAAAAGATATTTATGCATGAAATCATGTTATTTGTAAGCTTTTTGCAAGTAAATTTATATGGTAAGTATATATATTAGTAATCTCATAAAAATACCAAGCTCCTCAACAAGTTAAACTGTACTGATAAATTTTATTACAGTTTTAGGGTTCATTTGGTTTAAGTTTTTGTAATGACCCGATAGGTCTTTTTGAGTACTAACCTTAATTTTAGTGTTCCGACATCTCTCATAGCTTCATTTGATGTTTTTTGATTTGCCTGCGTGGTCCGTGTCCTTTTCGGAAAGCTTTTGCGTAAAATTTTGAAAAATGTGATTTTTTGTATAAAGTGAGACTTGAGTGGACCACGGTCAACATTCTTGGTAAACGACCTCGGATTGGTGTTTTGACGATTCCGGTAGGTTCGTATGATATTTTTTAACTTGTACGCAATCTTGGTTGGGGTCTGGGGTAACCCGAGTGCATTTCGGCGCGTTATGTGAATAATTGTGAAAATAAGTTTTAAGTTGAAAGTTCTTGAGTTTTGATGATCGATTCTTGTCATTTAATGTTATTTTGATGATTTGAGATAGCGAGCAAGTTTGTATAATATTATTACACTTGTGTGCATATTCGGTTTGGAGCCCGAGGGGCTCGGGTGAGTTTTGGAAGTGTTTCGAAAGAGTTTGAAATTGCTGGTGTTCAGTTCCAAATCTCACATTTGCGAGGTCTGGATCGCATTGGCGAGCCTCGCTTTTGCAGTCAAGCGATCGCATTTGCGAGCATGGGCTGGAGGGTCTTTGCATTTGCAATGAAAATTGTCGCATTTACGGACAGTGGGTGGTCGCATTTGCATCCATGGACTCGCTTTTGCGATTAGGAATTGGGGCTAGCAGCTTTGTAAATGCGAAGCTTAGCTCGCATTTGTGATGAGGGGACTCCTCGCATTTGCGATACTTTTGTCACTTTTGCGACTTCTGGGAGCCTGAGGCACTGATCGCATTTTTTATTAGTGTTCCGCATTTGCGGACGTCGCATTTGCGAATAAGTATTTGCAAATGCGATACCTAAAGCTGGGTAAATAAAGGAGGAAAATCCTGACATAGCTCATTTTACACCATTTCTCAACCCCAAACACTCTAGAAGTGATTTGTGAAGAATTCTTTCTTTCCAAATTCATTAGTAAGCAACTCTAATTTTTTTTCTATCAATTCCCCATTACTTTTCATGCGTTTTTAACATCAAATCCTGGTATTTTATGGTAGAAATTAGGGGTTTTGGATAGAATTTAGGAATTTAGTAAAATTGAGATTTAGACCTCAAATCGAGGTCGAATTTCGAAATAAATTACATAACCAGGCCAGGAGGTGAATGGGTAATCGAATTTTGGTTCGAATCTCGGGTTTTGACCAAGCGGGCCTGGGGTTAACTTTTGTTGATTTTTTCAATTTAACTAAAGATTGAACCTTTTTTATTTGTGGGTAGTTTCTAAAGATTTTTCGAATTGTTTGTAAGTTATTTTGCTAGATTTGGTTGGTTTTGAGGCTTGTTCGAAAGGAAAAGTCATGGTTGATTATTGAGTTGGTTGCGCAAAGAGGTAAGTGTCATGTCTAACTTTGACTTGAAGAAATTAGGACTTGTTGGTCTATTTGTTACGTGAATTATGTGTGAAAATGACGTATATGCGAGGTGACGAGTGTATATGCGCTGTCATGGGTGAAAGCATGCGGGTTGGTCTATTTACCTTTATGTCATCACTTATTCCATGTTATCTCTTGTTATATGCTTTGATTGCTACATAATCTTACTTGTTATCCATGCCATCCTTGTTACCCGTCAATTAGTTGTTACCTATTTTGGTTCATTCATTTATCACTCAATATCTGTTTACCTGTTATATGTTCCTACCTGTATTAATTGTAAATATTCATTTTCTCATGTCTTTACTTATCTTTATGTCACGTCCCGACCATGGGGAGCGTAACCGGTGCTCAACCGAGTTATCCCAATTAAGCAAGCCTACGTAGTGTCTACCATCCAACCTTGCCCATAAAATATTTGACAATAAATTACAAGAGATAGACAATGAGAGGATGAAAGAGTTTAATATCATATTTCATTACTTACAACAGCTTCATTGATAATTACCAAAAGGATTAGAAGTTCATAGTTTAAAAAGTGGAAATATGTCCGACAACAACCACATCCTTAGATTGTTTCCCAAATCAAAACTCAACCCACAACATGTCTACGAAACCTCTAAGTGAACATGAGTACAATATGGAAGTGCCGGCTACAAAGCTCCAGCTATACCTCAAAATACAATGTACACAAATTAAAATAACATAAGGCCCCGGACTGAAGTAGGGTTCACCAAATCAGCTGAGAAGAGGGTGCGCTGCTAACAATGATCAGTGTCGCCTGCTGAGGAACCACCTGCATCCATTAAAGATGCAGCATCCCCGGCAAAAGGGACATTAGTATATATGTAATAGTACTAGTATGTAAGCTAAATATCCTCTCATGGAATAGAATGCCACCATAAAAGGAGAGAAACATGGAAGCAGTAAGAGAATCAATAATATCTAAATGTCAAGTTAAAACAAAGTAAAACTTCAACTAAGCATTATCATTTTAGGTTGGGAGATCCTTAGTACTGACACACCACCATGAACATGGCATGGAGTCCTATCTCCGCCAGATCGGATAAGCTGTCTCATCCCAATATATGCGGGTTGACATAGAAATACAATACCACCATGTGCGCGACATGGCATCCGATCTCCGCCCGATCGGCTAAGCCGTCTCACCACAATGCGGTATGGGTCAACATGGTTCTTGCTAGCTATAAACTCATCCCAATCAAGGAAAATAATCTCAATATAACATAATGGGGGTTCGCCCCTCAATCAACTCCTACACCGATACGTGTAGTTTCGGGCTTGGGCATTTATAACTCAGCCTTCTTCGGTGACCTAACGATACTCCCAAAAATATTTATATAAATAAAATATTTATCTCATAGCTTTCATAGAATCTTTTATTTCTTCGGCACTCTTGGCCATACATGATAATCTTCATCCTTGGCACGATGGCCGCATTTCATATTCCATATTTTTTTTCCTTCACTTTTAAGGATCATCATAAAACATCGAAATGAAGAATATTTGAGAATCATGACTTTCAATACATGAGTAATAAGAACTTTAAACACATTGAATTTCTTCCAAAGGAGAGCATAATAATTTGCAATCAAACATGAGCTAAAATTATAGCATTTTGGATAAATTAATGATTGAAGCAATTTGGAACAATAGAAATAGGAACTTAATCAAACCATAATTGAAGTCTACGAGGAATTTGTGAAATCCGATTCTACGGAAGGAGTTTAGCCAACATACCTTGATTGAGCTTTCCTTAGAATTACTATAGCGTTCCCCTACTCTTAGTAACTTCAATATATAGAAACATAACCAAATTGAACAATTAGTAGGGAGGCGTTCATAAGCTTAGCCATTACTGACATTTCACCAGACACTAGGTGTGCAAATTTGACTACGAGGTTCTATAGTGGAATTCCTTTATTCCGCAACCAATTTCAAATAACAATCTATCCATGATAGTTCAAAAACCTCCATATCACCTTCATCGATACATGCATTCCCTATGACACACCCCAAATCAAGAATCACACCTCACATTCTTTTCATTCACCCCAAATTTTGAGTTAGAGGGATTATGGCTTCCGATCACCATCCCATAAGCCCCATAATATTAAAAATCTATTCTTAAACCCATTATGAACTTTGCATGAAAGCTTAGGGGCAAAAACTTACCCGGTTGATTGAAGACCTAGTGAGTAGCTTTTTTGAATCTTCAAGATTGAGAAAGAATTAAAGAGTAGAATGGTTAGAGCTCCCCCCTCTCTCTAGAGTGTTTTCCCTTCCAAGAACGAGCTTATTCCCTCAGAAAAAAATGACCCCCTTAAGGCTTATATCAAAATAGAGTTGGGTTAAAAATTTCTCAAAAATGCCCCCACGAATCAAATCTCGATCACGGAATGCATTGCAGATGGGATATGCGGTCCGGGAACTGAACTGCGAAATGGTCTCAAAATATTTAGGTTGTTCTTTTTAAGTTTGCGACTGATTCAGCAGTTCGATGATCGATTCCGCGGTCGCATATTGGACTGCAAAATTTCCCATGTTGATATGTGACGGATATGCGGTCTGCAAAACGAATCTGCGATCGCGAATTGGACCGCAAAATGGCCGTCAAAATCTAGTTTCTCCTCGTTCAATCCGCGATGGTTCTGCAATCAGCAGAACAGATCCGCGGTCACATAATAGACAACAAAAATGCCATATTCTGCAAATATTTCACCAACTCCATAATGCATTGCACAGCCCAAAAAGTTCATATCTACAACCTTCCAAACACATTAGCCTACCTCGCCACCATAAAACGTTAAATCCTTGGCGAACTTTTACGGGACTTTACATCCTCCCCCACTTAGGATCATTCATCCTCAAATGAGGTCAGAGTCTGCCATAGACACCCAATGTGACTTAACTCTTTATTCACACACCAAGGGTTCCAAATTTTGGCTAATTCTCTAAATTTCCAAAAATTTTGGCAGAGTTTCCTCTGTATTTAGGCCTATGCACCTGTCAGAGAGCCCCAGAAACCAATCCGAACAACATATTCATAACACAACAATGCATCATAGCACGAAAACAACACCAACTATGCCATTACAAGCATTATATTGCCAAAAAGGACATCTTAGCATAACTGTACAGTTTGGAACATAGCTCGTAAAAGTAAACTTCTAACATTCTTTCAAACACAACTATTTGATTACACAAAAAAATGAGGGTATTTCCTTCTCATTTCTTCCCCGGCCTCCCTGGTGGCTTCCTCATTAACTTCAATAGTCTCCACCGGGACGATGAGCGATGGATCTCCAACCACCTTCTTCAACATAGACACATGAAACACCGGGTGCACTAAGGACATCTCTTCAGTAACTCGAGCCTATAAGCCACTTGATCGATCCTTTGCAAGATTCTGTATAGTCCGATATACCTTGGGCTCTATTTTCCCTGGTCTATTTGTTACATGAATTATGTGATAAAATAACATATATGCGAGGTAACGAGTGTATATACATTGTCATGGGTTAAAGCATGCGAGTTGGGCTTTTTAACTTTATGTCATCACTTATTACATGTTATCTCTTGTTATATGCTGTGATTGCTACATTATCATACTTATTATCCATGCCATCCTTATCACTTATCAATTAGTGGTTACCTGTTTTGATTCATTCATTTCTCGCTCAATATCTGCTTACCTACTATATGTTACTACCTGTATTAATTGTAAATATTCATTGTCTCATGTCTTTACTTGCCTTTATTTTATTTAACTTACTCGTTGCACTTTATCATGCAATATCCGATTTTGTGAGTCATTTAGTTGTTCTTGTATTATTGAATTGTCGAGGTTTATGAGTACGAGGTATTGGTTATTCTTTATTTGTACTGGTAGTTCCTTGATGTTCCGTACACTTTATTTCCCTTTTTGTGTTGAGATTCAGTTGTTGGTTGGGTTGAGTTGTTTATGTTTAAGAGTTGATATTGTGAACGGGTTGCACGACGCAACAATATTGAAATAAATTGATAATGGGAATGGGTTGCACTCAGTAACAGATATTCATATGATATTGGGATCGGTTTGCACGCCGCAACAGATATTAATATAATATTGGAATCGGTTTGCACGCTGCAATAAATATTAATATGATATTAGGATCGGATTGCACACTGCAACAGATATTGTGATAAATTTTTAGATCGGGTTGCGTGCCGCAACATAGTATGATGCATTGTAGTTGTCTGTAGTTGTAGTGTTTTATCTCGGTACTGTGATATGAGGTATGAGATGATGTTATTCTAGGGCCCTCTGTTAGTTGACCTTCGGGTCCGTTTTTCATGAGTTAACTGCTTTACTTCCATTTTCGGTTTTTTCTATTATTATTATTATTATTATTATTATTATTATTATTATTATTATTATTATTATTATTATTATTATTATTATTATTATTATTATTATTATTATTATTATTATTATTATTATTATTACTACTACTACTATTACTATTATTGTTATTATTATTTTTTGTTGTTGTTGTTGTGTGCTAAGACTTTTATTTTCTAAAATAAATGTTTATTAGATCAATTATACTCATACTGCACTTCATGTGCAGGTGCAAGAGTTGGTCCTAGCGATGCATAGAGGAGTTCGCTCTGATCCAACTACTACTAGAGACTTGAGGTAGAGTTGCTCGGCGTTCGCAGTCCCCGAAGTCCCCTTCTATCTTGTTTTTACTGTTGATTCTAGTTTCATATAGTTGTATTTCCTTGTGTTGTGGTGACACCGGATTTCTAGGATTAGTATAGACCGTGGTAATTATGATTTATCATATGTATTTCAGTTTTTAGTAATCGTTAATTATTTTTATTACTGTTTTGCTTTTTAAGCTATTACAATTTGTTAAAGTTGACTTTCCTAGCAAGTGGATATTAGGGGTCATCACGGCCCCACGGTTGGGATTTCGGGTCGTAGCAAGTTGGTATCAGAGCACCAGGTTGCCTAAGTCTCACGATTCATGAGCAAGCTTAGAAGAGACTTGAGGATCGGTGTGGAAACATCTGTACTTATCTTATAGAGGCTATAAGGCTTTCGGAAATTTCACATCTTTCTTTCTCTATCGTGCAACTTTATTCTATCACTGATATTTGAGCCTTTATAATCTTTCTCTCTCACAGATGGTGAGGACACGCACAATATCCAAAGCCGAGAAGGATCCTGAGCCCCAAGATGCAGCCACTACCAGGTGTAGGGGCCGGGGCCGAGGACGAGCCCGAGGTAGAGGCAGAGGTAGAGGTAGAGGTAGAGGAAGAGCTCAGCCTAGAGCTCGCACCGCAACACTTATTGCACAGCCTCAGATCGATCAGGAGGAGGAGATCCCTGCTCCAGCCATGCCAGTTAGACTAGCTCAGGCCCCAGAGGGATTCACTGCCACTCCCGTACTCCAGGATGCTCTAGTCCGCTTGTGGAGAGTGTGGCCCAGGCCGGTGTATTTAATTTAGCACCAGCCGTCTCTCAGGCTGGTGGAGGATCCCAGACTCTCGCTACTCACACTCTAGAGAAGTAGACTCCCATATATAAGACTCCAACAGTTCTAGTAGTTGGAGTAATTCAGCCTGGTATTGCTACACAGTCCAGGAAGAGACCTGCAATGTCTTCTGAAGGGCTGAAGAGGTTGGACAAGTTCACCAAGATCTTTCCTATTTATTTTTGTGGTACACTTTCTGAGGACCCACATGATTACTTGGAGAGTTGCCACGAGGTGTTGTGCAATAGTCGACTTCGTAGTGTTTCTGATGACCGATTCTGCCAAGAGATGGTGGTAGGACTATGTTTGAGGTAAACTAGCAGGTTCACCTCCACTCACTTGGGATCACTTGTCACAAATATTCTCGGAGAAGTTCATCCATTTTACTCTGAGAGAGGAATACCTCTAGTAGGGTAGCATGATTGTTACACAGTACGAGACCAGATTTATGGACCTATCTCGCCATGCAATTGTCTTGATCCCTATTGAGAGGGAGAGGATGAGGAGATTTATAGATGGTCTTACATCTGGTATCAAATTAAAGACTGACAGAGAGACTAAGGATGATATTTATTTCAATAGAGTCATAAAGATTGCTAGACGAATCGAGAGGATTCGCAGTCAAGGCGGAGAGATGGTATCTGAGAAGAGGCCTCGTCATTTTGGTGGTTTCAGTGGTGCCTCGTTTGGAGGTAGGGGTTCATTTGGTAGAGGCCATCCTCCCATGCCGATTCAGTCAGTGCTTCAAGTAGCACATGGTTCTTGGAGCAGTCGTGGTTCTTATAGTATTCAACATACCTTCAACTCCTATTAGATTGAGGAGCAACACACTACAGTAGGGTACTCGTGCTTTGATTCTGATACCAGTTGCTCCACTGCCTGCTCAGCCAACTAGAGGCGAGGGTCAGGCAGCTAGAGGTGGTGGTCAGTCCATTAGAGGTGGAGGCCAGCCAGTTAGAGGCCGTCTGATAGGCGGAGGTTAGAGTGGAGGGGCTCAGACCCGTTTCTATGCATTCCCAGCCAGACCTGAGGCAGAGTCGCCGGATGCAGTCATCACAAGTATTATTCTATTTTTCCATAGAGATGAATCAATTCTATTTGATCCAGGTTCCACTTATTCATATCTATCATCCTATTTTGTTTCTTTTATTGATATGTCTCGCAATTCTTTGAGTGCTCCTATTTAAGTGTCTACGCTTGTTGGGTATTCTATCATGGTAGACGAGGTATATCGTGCTTTTTTGGTCACTATCAAGAGCTATGAGACTAGGGTAGACCTTCTATTACTTGATATGGTGGATTTTGACGTGTTCTTGGGTATGGATTGGTTGTCACCTTATCATGCTATTTTGGATTGTCACACCAAGACTATGACATTATCTATGTAGGGGTTGCCTCGATTGGAGTAGAGAGGGACTCCTGGTCATTCCACTACCAGTATGTGAAGGATTAACATATAGTAGAAGGGGTATCTGGAATATTTGGCTTATATCCATGATTCTAGTGCGGAGGTTCCTTCCATCGATTTGGTACCAATTGTACGGGAGTCCCCAGAGTTATTTCCTACATATTTTCCAAGGATGCCACCCGATAGAGTTATCAACTTCTAGTTGACTTGAAAGAATTGAAGGAGCAGTTGCAGGATTTGCTTGACAAGGGATTCATTAGACCTAGTGTCTCGCCTTGGTGTGCATCAATGTTGTTTGTGAAGTAGAAGGGTGGATCGATGCGGATGTGTATTGACTACATGCAGCTAAACAAAGTCACTATCAAGAACATCATATCCGTTGTCGAGGATTGATGACTTATTTAACCAGCTTCAGGGTGCCAAGGTGTTTTCAAAGATTGAATTGAGATCTGGCTACCATTAGTTGAAGATTAGGACATCAGATGTCCCTAAGACAGCTTTTCGGATTCAGTATGGTCACTATGAGTTCTTAGTGATGTCATTTGGCTTGACCAAAGCCTCATCAACTTCTATGGATTTGATGAACCGGGTGGTCAAGCCCTATCTGGATTCTTTTGTGATTGTCTTCATTGATGATATATTGGTTTACTCCTGCAGTCAAGAGGAGCATGAGCAGCATCTTCGGATTGCACTTCGAACTTTAAGGGATAGTTAGTTATATGCCATGTTTTTTAAGTGTGAGTTCTGGTTGGACTCGATTTTCTTTTTTATCCATGTTGTGTCTTTCGAGGGCATTAAGGTGGGTCCTAAGAAGTTTGAAGCAGTTTTGAACTGGCCTAGACCTACTTCAGCTACGGAGATTTAGAGTTTCTTGGGTTTGGTGGGTTACTATCGCCAGCTCGTGGATATGTTTTTATCTCAGCCCCATTGACCCAGAAGGGTGCTCTGTTCAGATGGTCCGACGAGTGTGAGTTGAGCTTTCAAAAGCTCAAGAGTGCATTGACAATAACAACAGTGTTGGTGTTGCCTACATGTTTGGGATCTTACACCGTGTATTGTGATGCATCGCATATTGGACTTGGTGCGGTATTGATGCAAGACAGTAGGGTGGTTGCCTACGTGTCTCGACAGTTGAAGGTCAATGAGATGAATTACCCTATGCATGATTTAGAGTTGGTAGCCATTGTTCACGCGCCGAAGATGTGGAGGCACTATCTATACGGTATTCCACGTGAGGTCTATATCGACCATCAGAGTCTCCCGCACATGTTCAAGAAGAAAGACCTTAATTTTCGGCAGCGGAGATGGTTAGAGTTGTTGAAAGACTATGATATCACCATATTATATAATCCGGGGAAAGCCAATATAGTGGTTGATGCATTGAGTAGGAAGGCTGAGAGCATGGTTAGTTTGGCATATTTCTCGGTAGTGGAGAGGCCACTCGCTATGGATGTTGCACCCTATTTTACACGAGTCAAAACAAGATTCAACTAGTGGTTTCCCTGTTGTCGATGAAAGAGAGTCGCCACCTAATATTAAAAGGTATAATAGGGTACCTATTAAATTAATTAAATCATTATCCTATTAGTCTACTAACCAGTGAGATTTTGGGTAAGGGTTCTTGTTCTTCTAAGGGGAAGGTGTTAGGCACCCCCGAGAATCTACCTAAGGTAGCTCCATAGGACTTAGCCTAGGTTTAGGAAATTAAATGTCTATTCTACTTGGTTAGTGCTTAAAAGTATGTAGCTTACTATATGTCATGTTTAAAACTTATCATTATGAAAGGAAGATAGTATATGTACTTTGAAAAGAGAGTATAGGTTTTATTTATAAAAGTCCTTTGAAATGTCCACAAAATTGAAACCATGAGGTATGTCTTAGGTTTAAAATACTTTACCTTTGAAATAAAATGGCTACTTGTGTAACTTTAGTAAAATAAGGGCTATTAAAGAAGTAGACGTTAGATATACCTTAAAGATCGATTTAAATCTTGTACTCAAGTTTAGAAGAAAATCATTTGAGATTCTTTGGCCGCGACTGTGTTCGTTTTGGTTTGTGAAAAACACGACCTTGAAATCGTTTGCCTGATTTTGGCTTTTAAAGAAAAGGATTGTCAACTTTTGAATCTATTTTTGAACTTCAAAGAATTCCATGAAACAATTAGTATAAGTGAAAGTGAAAACTATATAACGGAAGTAATTAAGCATGTTGAAGTTATTTAACTAATGTAAGAGACAATAATTCATTTTAATTTTAACTATGGTTTTAGCTTTCCTAGGTTTCTAAAGTAATTCAGATTATAAGAGGGGAAGCATTCACTCAATGTTTGTCAGTGTCATATACACATAAAAGCAACAACAAATTATGTAATGTGATGAAGGATAGGGAATTGGCCTCATGGTTTGGACCTGAAGAATATTAGACCCAACGGACAACGAACAACAATAACAACTTTAGTGACCTCAGACTCAGGGCCGGAACTTGGACCCGAGTTCTTGAGAACTCAGCAGGCCCAGGTCGATCACATGTGCAAAAACTGGAAATGCAGATATTTGTGATATAGCCCAATATAACACTTAAACACAAATAAGATCAATGTGAGGCCCAAATGAGACTGTAACAAATGCTGGTTATTAAGAATGCAATAAAATTAATGTAAGGTCCAATAGAGTACACAAATTCACAGTGAAGCCTTTCTTTCATTTAGCAGTAATCCTAAAAAGATTAATAAATATCAATGACTAAGAGCTTAAGGTAAAATTCCATTTATAGTCAAGACGCCCTTTGAATTCCTGGCACTTCAAAGTTCACAAGGGTCTCAGGGATCCCCAACAATGCTTGTGTCAGGGTGGGTATCTCAACCACAAACTAAATCTTACTCCTAATTACCCTTAACCACTCACACTTACTCTTACCAATAGGTTTAAATTCCAATGAGGCATACACTGTAACTTTCAATGTAACAGTAACAATAACAGAGAGGTCCAAGCATGTACACTTCTCATAGAAACTATACAGGATACTATTGTGAGACAACAAATTACACCATTAAGATCACAATCCGAACAGAGCTGTGTGGTACACTGTCAACACTTTTAACATGCTCAAGAGTACTCAGAGAAACCAATTACATGTGCAAACAAAGAAAGAGAACACCGACAAGTTATTTCATAAGTCCAAACAATTAAGTCGTGTAACTTAAAGAGTAGAGAACATACATAGTTCAAGTTTACAGAAGTTCTTAATCACAATACCTTAACAAACTATGTTCAAATTTATCAGGGGTTCATACATAGACTATGTCTTAACTTCTATTAAGTGTATGAGTTAACAACTTTATTTGGAATCTCTAAAGAGTATTAGCAGGGATACTTAGGCAAGCAAGTTGATCTTAACTTAACAAATGATCACTTTCTCCTTAAAAGGTTCCTAATCTTATATCCATACTAGGTTCATTAAGAAATAAGGCACAGTATTATACTTAGGTAGATCAGATAACGACAAAAGGTTTTTTTTAAGTCTACTGGTGAGTCACAATTGACTTATGTAAGCTTAGCAAGGCTCAGTCATGATCGAGGCATAGGCACAAGCATGAAAGACAATCAAAAAGTCTGTTTTAAAACAAGCATGAGTGCAGAATCCTTAAGAGAGGATATACAGACACACGCATGAGATGTTCTTACAAGATTGCAACATTGTAAACATGGTTGAGTATCAAATAGCATAGGATCAGACCAACAGTCTCATTACAAAAGTCCAAAACAGTGAGGGTTTCATATTAAGGAGGCATGGACTTAATCGCAGGATAGTTAGTCCAATTAAACAAATTAAGTATATTAGTCCAAACACGATGAAGTTCCAATTTTAGATGTGTTAGCAGCATGGAATAACCAAGAAATAATGCACATATGTAATAGATATCAAGCACTTAAGGACAATAAAGAGCATAGCTTAGAACACATATAAGATAAATTGCAAAGATATATTAGAGCTTAGTTCAATTACATTAAAGCATATCAGTGAAACATCACAAATAAGATTACATAATTGTAAGGGTTAATAGAAGACCCTCACAATGATATTTCAAGAGTTACAGAATCACAGAAGCATATTGGAAGAGGTAAAGGAACCCAAACAACTTAAACTGATATGCTTTAACTAAAATGACAGCCCTGTATTTAACCTTAAGTGTTCATATCCATTTTTAGTTTTAATTTATCAAACAGATAGTACTGCGACATAGTCTAGATCAACAGGTGATATTAAGGCAAAGATCGGTAGAGCAGACATGAAAGCCTTAGCAAAGCATCAAGAAGGTCTAAGCTCAGAACAATTATAAGGGATCATCAATGTGCTTTAGTTAACTATAGGGGTTTAACAACACATAGATTATTCAATCCAGAGCAACATTTATTAAGATTACAAGATAAACGATTAGCACCGACTTAACTTCAGGTTATTAGAAGACATACAATACCAAAGCATAATAGTCGATTATAAACTAATAACAACTCATTATGAATAGAGACAATCGATTATATACTAATGACAAACATCAATCAACAAAGATGACCCATAGAAGATAACAAGCTAAACATGACTCCAGCTTGAACAACTAAAAAAGAGGAAGAGTTGACATATACTAACCTTCCTTTGAGTAGCAAACCAAACAAGGATTTTTTTTAGCCATTTAGGAATCAAAGACTTAAACCCTAATCAGTGAGTAAACTCAAAACCGAAAAGAGAAGAAAAGAAATCAAAAATCAGTTAAGAACCTTAGACATCGATTTTTTGCTACTGTGTATTAGATTTTTAGAATTTTAGGTGTTATTGGTGATGTTAGATTGTATTCGGTTTTATATTGGAATTCAATGCCTAGGTTTTCAGCAGATTCAAACCACGATAGTGGATAGTCACGACTACTAAATAATGCAAGAAAAATGAGTGAAAATCAAAGAAATCAGAGGGGAAAATTGTAGGAAGATTTACCTTTGTGGGGAACGGCCGTTACAGGCGAGAAACCATCGGATCAAAACCCCAATGTCTAGAGGTCACTACGTTTGACCTCTGGGCAAAGAATAATGATGAGGATGCTGAATAAATGGCTATGCATGACATGGATTTGAAAGGTCACAACACTGATGCAGACGATTTGAAGTTTCACTTCTGGGTTAGGGTTTAAGATTTGGGATTTCGAATTATATTGATTAAAATGGTGAAATCGGCTTGATTTCATAGTATAGGGAACATATTGGGTGTTTCAAGCTTTGAATGAGATGACCTTATATAAATTTGTGCAATGTTTTGGAGATTGATTGGTTAGGGTAGAAGGGAGAGTAGAGAGAAAAAGGGGAAATGAGGGCGACTGGTAATATGGGAAATGATTTTAGGGTTTGGGGTTAGACCGACTAGTCTCTAGGTTAAAGTTGAGAGATGGAATGAGAGCCATTAGATCGTTTTATCAACGACTCCGATTAGTTGGAGATTAAAGAATTTTTTAAGTGGTTTAATGGGATAAAATGGTGGCTGTTGGATTACAAGTAATCCAACGGTTGAGATAAAATATGATGAGTGTAAGGCTCCGTAAAATTTTACCAAGAACCTAGGGTTTTGTGGTGCCGAGGTACGGACGTTTTGGGTTGTGCAATGTATTGGGAAGCTGTAAGAATGAATTTTGCAGAACATGGCATTCTTACGGTCCATTATGCGGCCACATAACTACTCCAGGGACTGCATATTCGCCGTAGAGTGCAACAGGAACAAAGCCAATTTTGGAGGTCATTTTGTGGTCAATTATGCGACCGTAGAATCATTTCGCCGGTCGAAGATCCATCACAGACTCGGCATTAGAAAATTCTGTAGGGATATTTCACGGCACATTAGGCGACTGCAGAACTGGTTTGCGGACCGCAGACCTGCCGCAAACCTGACCCGGCCTGCCTAGTGTTTGGGACCATTTTTGCGGTCCACTTCGCGGGCCGCATACCTGTTCTGCGGTCCACTCTGCAACCGTAGAGTTGAGTTCAAAGGGTCCATTTTGTGATTATAACCCGACCCCATTTCTTATAAAATGACTTTGGGGTTATTTTGGCTGGTTTGAACGATAATTTTAGAGAGAGGAGGAATCCCTAAGTGCTTTGCTCATCAATCCTTGCCCCAATCTGGGATGATTCAAGGGAATCACTCACTAGGCCACCACTTATCCGGGTAAGGTCTTGTCCTACATCATCCATCTAAGTTTGTTTTGAGTCTAAGTGGGTCGGGAGTAGAATATATGGCATGCATGTATCGATAAAGGGGTCTTGGAGGTTGTTGAATTACCCGGGATGAATTGTTAGTTGATATTGGTTGTGGATTGAAGGAAATATTACATTAGAACCTTGTAGTCAAATTTGCACACCTAGTGCTTGATGAAATGCCTAGGTGATCTGAGCCCATGAATCTCTTCCTAATTATGGTTTAAATTTGTCATGTCTCTAATAGATTGAAGTCGCTAGGATTTTTGAAACGTTGTAGTAATTTAAGGAAAGCTCAAGCGAGGTATGCTGGCTAAACTTCTCTTATAAGAATCGAATTCCATGTTTTCCTCGTATGTTCAAGCATGGTTGGCCCAAGTTTTCATTTTCTCATGATCCGGACCATTCCTAATACATTCAGTTATTCCAAATAAGCATTGTGTCGGAAGTTATATGCTCAAAATGTGTTTCAATTGCTCCTATCACATTATTCTCTCCTTCGGGAATGTGTTCACGTATGGTTTATGTATCAAAATGTTATGACTTCAATTCATGTTTCAAATGCATGTTATTATGCTTAATTTTGGAAAGGAAACTCAATGTGCATAAGACCCCTATTTCTCCTATACATATTTAAAGTCTTGATTCCGATTGCTCGTATTGTTTATAACCTATGATGATTCTTGAAAGTGAAGGAAGTGAATATGAGATATAAAATGGGGCCATCGTGCCAAGAGTGAAAACTACATTTGTGGCCAGTAGTGCCAATGAAATGAAAGGATGTGTGAAAGATTATGAAATGAGTTTTAACTCCTTTATATAGTAAATGTTTTGGGAGTATCATTAGTCACCGAGGAAGGGTAGGTTGAAATAATCTAACCCCTAAACTACATGTGCCAGTGTAGGAGTGATTGAGGGGTAAAATACCCGTATTGATGTGTTGATATTATTCCCCTAAATGTGATGAGATTGATGTGTTGAGATTATTCCACTTAATTGGGATAAGATATTTGCGAGTAGAAAGTGACGTCGACCCACACGACATTGTGGTGAGACTGCTTAGCCGATCGGGCTGAGATGGGATGCCATGTTGCGCATCTGGTGGTGTTGTGATGGATGTCTTTGGCTGAGACGGCTTAGCCGATCGGGCAGTGATCAGACTCCGTGCTAAAAACATGGTGTATCGGTACTAAAGATCTCCCATCTTAAAAATATTGATATTTATTTGAAAAATCATCTCTCTTAACTTGATGCTTTAATAATGTTTGAGTCTCTCATTGATTCCATGATTCTTTCTCTTTGTATTGTTACTCGATTCATGGAGAGGGTGTTTAGTCTTACATATTAGTACTATTCCATGTGTACTAACGTCCCTTTTGCTGGGGGCACTGCATCTCTAATGGATGAAAGTGGTACCATAGCAAGCAACATCGATCAGTGATAGCGGCACACTCTCTTCCCAGCTAACTTGGTGAGCCCCACTTCATATCGAGGGTATTGTATCTTTTGTTTCTTATGTATAGTGTTTTGAGGTATAGCCAGGGCCTTATTGCCGGCACCATCATATTACTCTTTTGTATCCATTAGAGGCTCCATAGACATAGTGTGGGTTGTATCTTGGTCTTGGAAAGTCAAACTAGAAATGCTGTATTTGTATCACATGTTCCCACTTCTAAACTATGAATGTGTAATATATTTTTTTAAAAATTGTAAATGAAGTAACTAATGGTAATGAAATTGGTGTTGTTCATGAAATCCTCTCATTGTCTAACGAACAACTCACATCTTCATTGTATTCATGGGTAAGGTCAGGTAGGAGGCATCAAGTAGGCTTGCTTGACTGGGATATCTCGATTGAGCGCCGGTCACGCTCCCCAAGGTCGGGGAATGACAATGAGTTTTTTTAAAATAACTAAAACGATATTAAACCTGGTCCGTTGATGATATGGATCAACGATCAGGATTTGGTGCATTTATTTTGTGAGTGGGGGAGACTGTGACATGGAAAATTTTGATTGGTTCAGGAGGGTGGCATGTATTGCCAACATGGATTAAGGAGTTGGACCTGGACGGAGATTAGGACTGCCCCGATCTCTATTCCTTTGAAATTTGCTACTCCGTCGAAAACTATTCTCCATCCTGGGTACGACTCTGTGATGTCTTCCCCGACGAACAACACTTCTTCATCCAGAAATTATGTAGTGAGCGACTCGTAGTCCATGTCCACTAGGTTCTCTGCAATATGCTCGGCTAATGCTTGTCTTTTTATAGCCTTCTGTGTCACATACACAATATCGAACTCGCTGAGAAGAATTTTCCATTTGGACAACTTTCCTGTAGGAATCGGCTTTTTAAATATGCACTTGAGTGAATTGATCAAGGATATCAAATGCGTGGTGTATGCCAACATGTAGTGCCTTGAATTCTGAGCGGTTCAAGTCAAAGCACAGCGAGTCCGCTCTATCAAAGTGTATTTGGCTTCATACTGTGTAAACTTCTTATCCAAGTAATAGATAGCCTTCTCCTTTCTCCCGATCTTATCATGTTCTCCCAACAAGCATCCAAATGCATTGTGCAGAACGGACAAGTATAGTAACATCGGCTTCCTGGGTTCGAGGGAACTAACACTTGTGGATTTGATAAATACTCCTTGATCTTATTGAAAGCTTCTGAAACTATTTTATCCATTTTGTAGCAGCATCCTTTTTCAACAACTTGAAAATAGGCTTGTGAATTACCGTAGACTATGCTATGAATCTGCTGATGTAGTTTAGTCTGCCAAGGAAATTCATCACGTCCTTCTTGTTCTTAGGCGGTGGTAGGTCTTGAATGACTTTGATATTTGAAGGATCCAATTATATCCCTTTCCTGGTGACGATGAAGCCTAACAATTTTCTGACGGGGACTCCGAATGCACATTTTGCGGGATTCAACATCAAAATGTACCTCCGCAAACATTCGAAAAATTTCTTCAAGTCATTCAAATGCTCTACACTCTTCCAGGATTTGATGATGACATCATCCATATATACCTCAATTTCCTTGTGGATCATATCGTGAAAGAGGGTCGCCATGGCCCTCATGTAAGTAGCAGCGGCGTTCTTGAGGCCGAATGGCATGACCCTATAATAGTAAAATCCCTATGGCATAGTGAATGCTATATTCTTCACATCTTACTCATGCATCAGGATCTGGTGGTATCCGGCGAAACAATCCACGAATGACTGCAGCTCATGCTTCGCGCAATTGTCGATAAGGATGTGAATTTTTAGTAAAGGGAATCATCCTTTGGACTAGCCTTGTTGAGATCTCGATAGTCCACACATATTCTAATATTTCCATATTTCTTTGGTACTGGTACGATGTTTGTCAACCATGTAGGATAATTGGTGACTCTTACCACATTCACCTCTACCTACTTGGTGACTTCTTATTTTATCCTTAAACTCAAATCTGGCTTGAATATTTTGGGTTTTTGTTTAACTGTCAGTCTAGCATGATTGGTGGTCAATCAATGCGAGATAATTCTAGTAATCAACCCAGGCATATCGTCATATGACCATGCGAACACGTCAATGTATTGTTGGAGGACCTCTGCTAGTTCTTCTTTCTTTTGTACTTCTAAACGGAGGCTGATTCGAGTTTCTTTCACGTCTTCTTCGCTTCCCAAATTGATTACTTCTGTTTCTTCGAGGTTAGGCTTTTTCTTGCTCTCTAACTTCTCGATCTCATGCGGGAGGTTATAGAGGCATCATGCTTTCATCGTACTCCTCATAATCTGGATCATTCTGCTTGAAGGTTCCATTACATGGCATAATCGTGGAAACCTGATTTTTATCGATTTGATTACTAAAAAGAAAACTAAGTATAAATAAAGCAATATATGGATTTGCAATAATTTAAAAAAAAACAATTTTTTTATTTCATCAAAAGGGGAACGTCTAAGCATTCAAGGAGGTAATTGACAAAAACGTACAGCCACGGTTCAGGCCTCAATTGGCCGTGCATTTTTCAAACGTTTTACAATTCCACATTACCAAGACTCCCGGCGAACCAGAGATGGACTGGTGGTCAAATTCTACAAGGCCTCTCCTGGCTCGGCATCCCGAATGGTCGGTGTCTTGATATCAGCTTCGTTGTGGCATTCCTCAATCATGGCTACGAACAGTCTTTCCATTCCATCAAGATGTCGTCCTCTAGTGCTGAGCTCTGACCCAGACCCGGAACACACTCTGGCATAAAAGCCTTCGTCCCGAAGTTATCGATTTAAGTCTTTCCAGTTGGAGGCTGATACCCTAAGCCACGTGTACCCTTCTGCATTTCAGCTCAATCGACTCTCTTATCTCATCTGATCGGGCACCAAACCTAGTCCCTAGTCGGTACCTGTACTTTATCATCTCATGGCCATCTTTGATCTGTATGGTGACTGCATAGCTAGATTCTGCTCAGTCTTCTCTGTCTCCATGGTCTGCATGATTTCGAGTGCATGAAAGGCAACCCTATCCAATCCTTCTATGAATGGAACTGCATGTTCTAGATAAGCTAACTTGCTCCATTAACCGTGAATTATGATCTGTTGGCAATCCCACTCAAACTTCATACATTGATGGAGGGTGGACGGAACTTCCCCTGTCAAATGTATCCAGGGTCTTCCCAGCAACAAGTTATATGAAGATGAAATGTCCATTATTTGAAACATGCTTGTGAACTCAACTAGTCCAATTTGCTGGGCTAAATAGATCTCTCCAATGATGTCTTTCTATGACCCATCGAAAGCTCTCACTCTCTATGGCTTTCCTTCACTTATCTCAAATGGGTACCCAACTCCTGTAGAGTAGAGAGTGGGAAGATATTCACTCAGGATCCTCCGTCAACAATCACTCAAGACGCCACTTTATCCCCGCACTTGACTATGATGTGCAGGGCTCTGTTATGATCCACACCTTCTACGGAAGTTCGTCTCTTTGGAAGGATATCATGTTTTCTTTGACTATCTTCCAAATTGTTGCTGCCAACGTCTAACTGGTGGTGTTTCTCGACACACTTGCTCCACCCAATACCTTCACCAAAGTATCTTTATGACTGTCAGAACTCATCAACATATCTATGATCGATATGTGTGCAGGGATTTTCTTCAACTATTCCTGAAGATTATTCCTTAGCCGGAATCTTCTTCCAGAACTCTGCCTCCTCGACATCCATTATGTTTCTCCTTTGAATCTATTCCCTACAATTTCCTCAATTTATCTCCTCCGAAGCGTAACATCTTCCTGACCTGGTCATTTTGTGGGCAGCCGCAGAATCTATCATTTTTCCCTTTCCTTTATTCTGATACGTCCATGGAACTGTCTTGTACTTCTGACTCTCTTCATTCATGATGGTAGCGATGGATTTTTGTTTGTATGTCTGGACCATCACCGGTGATTTCAACTGTACAGTAATCAACGGAGCTCTTCGGGGTTGAACTCTTGCAGCCTCGGCTTTCCCAAGAGTGATAATAGTCCCTTTAAGATCATAATCTTCATCCAAAGCAACCATATTAGCTCCTTGATTCATATGGTTCGGAAATGAGTAACGATTCACATTTGGCAGAGCCGGGGTACATTGGATGGCTTCACTCTTGATCAACGACTTAATCTCATTCTTCAGCCTGTAACAGTCCTCGGTATCAAGCCTAGGTACACCTGAATGGTAGACACACCATTTGGTTGTATCAAAGTATTTGAAAGGGTGATCCAGAATTATCCCTTCTACTGGATATATTAGACTGTCTCTTCTCAGCCTTTCAAAAAACTAGGCCAAGGTTTCAGCAATTGAGGTGTAGTTTCTGGGATTTCTTTCTTCAAAATTTGGGCGTGGTCAGGATGCATAGGCGGGTCGATTTTGATGGGTGGTGGTTTTGATAGGAGAATTTAGTCGTGTTAGGTTTGGATTTATATGGGCGTGAGGTGGGTTGTATTGAGGTTGGGGATTATAGTATGGTTGTGTTTTGTATACTGAAGCGTAGGCAGGTTGGTGTGAAGGATGGGTGTTCATAGGGTAAGAGTTGTTTTTGTGGGGTGGACTAGACTAGTAGTAGGGAATGATTGATGATACGTCTTGTTTATTCTTCTTTCCACTTCTTATCGAACCAGATTGAATTGCTTTCCTGGCAGCTTGCAACACATCCATTGATTGTATCTTGCCACACTTGATGCCTTCTTCAAAAAGGTCTCCCATCTTAACCAACTCGGGGGAACTTCTGCCCCATCATTCCCATCATCTTTTCAAAGTTGATTTCTTCTTGAGCTCTAATAAAGTACTTGGTTAGCGCATTATCATCCAGTGGGGGCTGGAACCTAGCAGCCTCTAACCTCCAATGGTAGGCATATTCTTGAAATGACTCTGATGGCTTCTTCTACAAATTCACTAGGGCAAACCTATCTGGAGCGATCTCGGTATTAACCGGAAATTGTTCATGAAGTTTTTTGCCATGTCTTGACATTTTCTCTTATTTATAGGGTCCTGGCGAGTGTACCAAGTGAGTGCCTCTCCAATAAGGCTCCTGATGAATAACTTAATCCTCAACTTTTCATTCCTTTCTACTCTGACCAGCTTGTCACAGTAGGCCCTCAGATGTGCACGAGGATCGCATGTTCCATCAAAGATGTCAAATTTCAGAGGCTTATATCCTACGGGTATGTCCACATCCAGGTGTATACACAAATCTTCGTAATCCAAGCTCTCGCTCCCTCGAGCAACCTGAAGATTCTTTATTTGTTTTCTTAAAGCTCGTAATTATTCGGATACTTATTCTTCCTCTTCGTACTTTGCGTCCCTCTCCATCTCAACAAACTGATCAATTTCATCTGGTACTCTAACCGTGACAGGTGCTGTGAAGGTGTGTTCTAAAGTGGCATATATGGGTGGAACATACTGCTAGTGTGTAGCGATATGTGTCGTAGGTATGTGTTGGGTTTGATTTTGGGCAAAGGTGATGTTGTCATGGGGAGGGATATAAACTGAGTTGGTTGTCACTGGTGGGTTTTGCGGTGTCTGGACATAGTTTGGTACATATGGGATATGTAGGTTATGGGGTTTGCAATGACTGCGGTTGGGGTATTGTTTGTTTTATTGGTGGTTGAAGGGAAGTGATCGGGGATTGAGCCTAGTGAAGAAAAGCTTGGTGGTTGTGGAAGCGTCGTCACAGCCACATGCGCCAGCTCCCAAATACATTGTACTCTTCTCTTAATGATTCCATTTCTTGTTCTATGGTGGTCGTTTCGAGTGTTGTTCTTTTCCCCCGATTGCCCCGGGTTGTCGGCTATTACCACAACATTTCCCGCCGAGTTATCAATTGTGGACATGTTTCCTTTTTATCTCATGTTCTATGGTGGTTCAACCAATTTTTTGAGTCAACACAAACCAACCTATGTTTTCGGGGGAATAATAATAATGTAATGCGAAAAAGAAAAGAAGTGCAGAAGTTAGTTTCAGGGTTTGCACAAATATAAGCAGACATAGTAGTTAGTTCACGTATTCAAATAAGCATGTTTTCCTAATATGCGAGGGACATTTCTTTGCCAGAGGTAGGCCTGTTTCGCAAATTTTGACGTACAATCAGATTTTGACACGTTTAGATTCGGAGCAAACTTTTGATTTTTCATTACTAATATTTGGATTTCAACAGGCAGGAGCAATGATTACAACATTGTTTTCCAACATCCACAAGATTACATGGGCTCAGACTTTCCCTTAGAGAAATAAAAGGATACGGGTAAAAAGGGTGCAAGATGGGAAAGGAGGAAAATCAACCAGCTCTGGAATCATCTCCCATGTCCTCTTCTTCCGGTTCCTCTTCATGATCTTCCTCAAATTATTCTTCTTCTTCATCGTTGTTGTATTCGGGTTCTTCTTCAGGATTTTCTTCCGGTCTTGTTTCAGATTCAACCTGTATATACTCGACCACTCATTCGTCATCCTTCGGAGGTGGTAATCCACTTGTCGACCGTGGGACCCCTTGCCGATGCATGGAAGTAGTAACGAGATAATGAGGCAAAATTTCGTGACATATTTGTAAGGCTACTGCTGCATCTTCTAACTAGGCCACTCCTTCTTTGCTTCGTCTGGCCAACCCTTCCTCTTCATTGATCCAGACAAAGTATTTTGGGGTACACCATGAATTCTGGCCCATAGGCATTATAATTAAGTCATCCCACTCGTCTTGAAGTTTTCTCACCCTTGGGATCGATATTTTCCCATTGTAGTCATCTTCATACAGCGCCGTTCTCGATCAGAGGGGTAAATCCTGGATCAGACCAATCTGCCTGAGAGCTTGTAGAGGTGCATACGGCTGAATGCTTTCGAGTTCAATCGGCTCTATGAAATAATTCTCTAGGGTCCTTACAATCGCATTGCCGCTCAACCACGAATGCTTCCACTTTATCCATTCTCCACTTAGGTGAGTTATCATTTCTCTCAATTCCTCTTGTCCATGTGGTGAGACCCAGTGCCTCATTGTTCCATTGTGACTCCTGATCATATTGCTATCACCCACAAAGTAGTCGATAGTGGACTCTCTTTGAAAGAAGTGTTTTGTGGCCTATATTTGGAGTAACATGTTGCAGCCGTTGATAAGTCGTACCCTAGGGAACATGCAGATAGTGCTCTAAGTGTTTCTTCCAATATCATAGACACCAAGGTGACTTGGAGATTACCCCAAAATATTGCCATGACCACAGGCAGTAAGTTGATGATAATAAGCCCTCTACTCTGTGGGAAAACCAGTAATCTTAGCAATGCCAAAGAGAATGTTAAATGATGGAGACTTACCCAGGCCGCCTGATCATATTGAAACTCCCCCATGTACCACTCGTAGCTCTCTCGATGTCCAATTATGTCAAATAATTGGTCTAAGCTCACCTATCTGTCTTCAATGTTCCTCAGACTCCGGCTGCCCGTCAGACCCAAAGAGTCGAGGAACCTATGGCCAGGCATGGTGACTGGCAGTTTCGGCTTTCTCCTAGAAAACGATAGCTCTGTGAAGCTAGTGACCTCTTCTATTGTCAACACCAATTCATAGTTGACCCTCAAACTCAGTGGCACGGGCTGCCTTGGTCTCGGCAGACAAGAAATGATCAATGAATGTATCGGCAAACTCACTCTACCTTGCCGGAGGACTCCCCTCCTCACGGGACTCCGCCCACAGCTCAAACCAAGAATATGCCACCTTTTTTAGGCGGCAGGAGGCCAACTCCACTGCTTCCGTCTCAATAGCATGCATAAATTAGAGAGTCTTGTGCATCTCATAAATAAAGTCATGGGGGGGTCATCCTCAGGATTAGTACCCGAGACACTGGAGGATCCAACTGAAGAAACCTGTTCACCCTGAAACTATCATAATCTCATTGCTGGCTGGAAGAAGTAGGTGCAATATTTGATCTTTGGGCCAAGGAAGCCACTACCTGAGCCAACATCTCTATGGCTCCCCTAAGGTCCCCATCAGAAACACTGAGACTAGAAGCTGAGGCTGGAATATTGGTTGGAGGAGGAATCATTACTTCCTCAGTAGGTGTAGGAATTGGTGCAGTCTGAGCAGAAGTAGTAAAACCAATCAGTGTTGTGGTTGGGGGGAATATACTCACCCATCGGGTTCTCACCCGCAACATCAGGTATAGGATCAATTGTCACTCCTGTGGTGGCATTGGCTCTTTGGCCAGTTCTTGCCCTCTTCTTAGGCGCCATATACTGAAAATTAGAACAATGCACGAGTTAAAGGAGGAACAATCATACAATCAGCTCCGTCACACGATATAGAACATCAAAGAAGGGTGACATTCCTAAATGCCCAAGTACTGTCCTAATTATAGATGTGATCTATAACACACCGATAATAAGGAATATACTAGGCATGGCTCTGAGACATTCTATGATACTTTAAAACCTTAGGCTCTGATACCAAGCTTGTCACGCCCCGACCTTGGGGAGCACGACAGGTGTTCAGTCTAGATATCCCAGTCAAGCAAGCCTACTCATGCCTTCTACCCGACCTTACTCATGAATAAAGTGAAGACGCATACCATTTGTTAGACAATGAGAGGATTTCATAAACAACACCAATTGCATTACCATTAGTTACTTCATTTACAATTCCCAAAATACATTACACATGCGTAGTTTTAGAAGTGGAAACATGTGTTACAAGTATAACATTTCAAGTTTGACTTACCCATATCCAAAATATAACCCACACTATGTCTACGGAGCCTCTAATGGATACAAAAGAGTAATATGATGGTGCCGACAGCAAGGCCCCGGCTATACTTCAATACACTATATGTAAGGAACAAAAGATACAAGACCCCGATATGAAGTGGGGCTCAACAAGTCAGCTGAGAAGAGGGTGTACTGCTATCATTGATCGATGTCGCCTTTTGTGAAACCACCTGCATTCATTAAAGATGCAGTTCCCCCGCCAAAAGGTATGTTAGTATATATGGAATAGTACTAGTATGTAAGAATAAACACTATCTCAATGAAACGAGTAACAGTACAAGGAGAAAGAAACATGGAATCAATGAGAGCCTCGAACAATATTAAAGCGTCACGTTAAGAGAAAGATAAGTTTTCAAGTAAATATCAATATTTTTAAGTCGAGAGATGTTTAGTGCTGATATACCACCGTGCTTTTAGAACATAGTCTAATCTTGGCCTGATCGGCTAAGCTGTCTCACCCCGAGACATCCAATCACAACACCACCATGTGCGCGGCATGCCGTCCGATGTTGGCTCGATCGGCTAAGCCGTCTCACCACAATGCCCTGTGGATCGACATCACATTCCGCTATTAATCATCTTATCCCAATTAAGGGGAATAATCTCAACACATCAATATCATCCCAATTAAGGGGAATAATCTCAACAATTCGGTACGGTGATTTACCCCTCAATCACTCCTACACTGACACGTTTAGTTTCGGGGTTAGGTTGTTTCAACCTATCCTTCCTCGGTGACTAGCGATTCTCCCAATTCATTTATTTTATAAAGGAGTTAAAGCTCATTTCATAATCATTCACACGTCCTTTCATTTTATTGGCACTATTGGCCACAAGTATAATGTTCATTCTTGGCCCGATGGCCACATTTTACATCTCATACTCACTTCTTTCGCTTTCAAGAATCATCATAGACTATCAACAATAAGATCATTTGTAATCAAGACTTTAAATATGTACCTGAGCAATAGAAGTCTTAAACACATTGAGTTTTCCTTCCAAGAATAAGGCATAATAAATCATGCGTTTGAAACATGAATTGAAGTCATAGCATTATAATACGTAAACCATACTCGAATATATTCCCAAACAAGGTCATAACATGATTTAAGCAATTGAAACACATTTTAAGCATATAATATTCGACACAATGCTTATTTGGAATAACTGAATATATTAGGAATGACTCGGAACATGGGAATTAGGAACTTGGGCCAATCATACTTGAACCTTACGAGTACATCATGTAATCGACTCTACAAGAGAAGTTTAGCCAACATACCTCGCTTGAGCTTTACATAAAATACTACAACGTTCCAAAATCCTAGCAACTTCAATCTATTTAGAGACATAACAAAATTGAACCATAACTAGCAAGCGATTCATGGGTTCAGCTCAACTAGGCATTTCATCAAACACTAGGTGTGCAAATTTGACTATTGGGTCCTATAGTGATGTTCCTTCACCCTCCCCCCCCCCAATCAATCCCCACTTCAATAGGTCACCTATATATGTTCTACAACTTCCCTACAACCTTCATTGGCACATGCATGCATAATGAACCAACTCCTACGCTCAAGAACCACACTCCCCGTTATCTATTCCCAACCCAATTTCGAAATTGAAAGCTAGGGCTAGAACCTTACCTCTTTAGTAGACAATTTTGCAATCTTTGCTTGTGAATTCTCCAAGTCTTGAGCAAGGAATAGAAGTGGAAGGTGTTGGAGCTCCTCTTTCTCTCTCTTAAAATATCTGATTTTTGCCTTCTAAATGAGCCCCAATGGCTTTTAATCAAAATGGGGTCGAGTTATAAAAGTAGAAAATGGACCCTCCGAACTCAACTTTGTTGTCGAAAAGTGGAACGCATAATAGGTATGCGGTCCGCATAAGGGATCGCAAATTCTGTCACGGCCCAAATCGGAGAGCCACGACAGGTACCTGGTGCCTTACTCAACCGAGTACCAACGTAACATATCTTTCTTTTTACACCATCATGGGTTAATGGGCCAGAAGGGCCGTCATGAGATAATCAGAATAAAACATAAAGGAATACTAGACAGAGGACGACCCAACATGATATAGAAACTTATACATGTGACATACGGACCTATAAGGCCGACATGATCATTTGTGCACTCAAAACATAGGCCGGTATGGCCATACAAGCATCCATATACATGACATCTGTCTACAAGCCTCTAAGAGTACATAAATTTCATAAAGTCGGGAAGGGGCTCCGCCATACCAATCAATATATGTCCAAATCATACTGACCAAATAGGCAACTCTGGAGCAAGTGGAGTGCACCAACACCTTCCGCTGAGCTGATAGCTTAGTAGGAGAACTATCAACCTGTCTATCGGGACCTGCGGGTATGAAACGCAGCATCCCTAAGCAAAAGGGTCGTCAGTACAAATAAAGTACCGAGTATGTAAGGCATGAAAAGAAATATATAAAAGACATGAAAGAAACATGGAGTAAAGGACTAAACCTATAAGTCTGAATAGCTCTGTGAATCATGAAACATTTCTAATATCATGTATGTGCATATAAATGTCATATCATTTATAGGTATATGCGTACATAACATCATCAATCCTCTGAGGGCATCCCATCATATCATCTCAGCCTCTTTGTGCGAAATCATCAATGTATACCAACTGATCAGGTGGTGGTGTGTATATAACGCCATTTAACCTTTCTCTATACCCCATATACATATAATATACACGTATATAATGATATCTGGTCATGGGTCAATATACATGTATAAATGAATGCAATGCATAATGAAGTAAGTCAATAAGATCTCTCTGAATGTCATATGATCAGTATGCCTTTGGTTAATATCATGAAATAAACTTTATCAACTTACGTATTTTCTAAGACCCATAAATGGACGATATAATAACAAGACACAGGGGGAATCAAGAACATAGGAACCCCTAGTACTTTTAAGAATAGAGTCATTTGTGAAAGTTGCGTTTTTGCTCGTTTTTTGTATCATATGGATCATACCAAAAAGCAAGAAGCGATAGACTTAACATACCTTAACCCCGTTGAGTCCTTAATACCTTTCAAGCAACTCTTCAAACAACTCAACTCAATCTACTATAGCATAAGGAGATTAAAATCAGTGCCGAGTAAAGACTAAGTTCGTAACTTAAGCTATTAGCTCGTTGACGTAAATTTGACAGCATCTCCCCTGTAACACGGGCCTCCTCCATTACCATATACCAACAACAACAACCAGAGAAATCCAGCAACATATAAATATCAGTACCATGACACCATATAATAAAAACAAGTCTCGAATACTTCACGACGAGCGGCAAGCTCCGATTGGAATCCATATACCCCATATAACCCCTTATAGACTTCTTACTTTAACTTAATAGTATTGTTAACATGATAATAAATTCATTCATAAATAATTCAAACCTTATACCATATATTTATAGCAAAGGAAACAATCCACAACTCCAACTATCCTCAATTAGCAATTTTATTCACTAGTTCATGTCTAGTCCATCCATTTACCTTAATCAACATCAAGATAACCTTAAGCACATGCAAAAATACAATATACATACCTCCTACAGTAGCTTCAAGTCAAAATTCAAGTTAGATTTAGCTTACAATAGCCCTCAATGGCAATACAACACCATAGAAGTGACTTAAGATAATCTTCACTTCCAATCTCAAGTTTCATATGTTTCTTTCATCAATTCACTTGATAAGCATATAGACATGAATAAGAACATAATCCATATCATAATAAAGTTATTTTCTCCAATTTCCAGCCATAGATATGCATAACAATAGAAAAAACATAACAATAATGTTATTATCCCTAATTTACACCCATAACAACATGTATATATAGCCTTAAAACAATCCAACAAAAGATAACAACATGTCTTCCCCTTTCAAGTGCTATCTTGTAATCGTTCACTCCAACACCACAACCAACATGTAATTAGCCTTAAACACCATCAAAAGGATGTTAAACATACCTCAGGAAGTAGATATATTTCGAAACCTAAGCATAACTTAGCTCACCATTATCCTTATTCACATCACAACACCATAGAGGGGTTATTCTTCATCTTTGGCTAACTTTGATGTTGGATTATGGTGTATGTTTTTGGAATTTGTTTGGAGCCTTTCGGGAACTGCTTTGGATGGTTTGGAGAGTGTGAGGATGGAAGTATGACAAAAAATGAGCAAATACGATCCCAAAAACGAGATAAAAACAAGTAACGAATATCTCTCTACATCGATATGGTATTGACGAACGGTTTAATGATTCAGAAACTAGACTCGTATATCTTCAATTTGTTATGTGGATCATCTATTAATTCCATGTATATTGGGAGAAACTTTCAGCTGCATTTGACCTAATTTTCAGTACATTATGAAACTTATGATGACCATTGCCAACTTTTGTTCCACAACTCGCTTGACTTCAAAATGTAAAACACGACTATCATACGACTAAAATAAATCATAACATAACCTTCTTATCATGTTAAGCATCCTAGTCTCATCCCAAAAGGACATGTTATAACATTCCAAACTAGTCGACTTTCGATGAAACTTATTTTCTTCAATTCGTTTAGCTTCAAAGCTTTCCAACCCTCTTGATATTTGTTATTCATGATATTAAATATTTATAACCTCCAAGGTAACATTATTAACATAATTTATAAACTTTCAAAGACGATCTCATTTCTGAGCTTACGTGATTTAACTTATGACATACTTGGTCACGCCCCAACCCCGGGGAGCGCGACCGACGCTCAACCGAGATACCCCGGTCAAGTAAGCCTTTATAATACCTTCTACCTAACTCACACATGAATAAAGAGAAGAATGCATTTCATTAATTATACAGTAAGAGGTCATGTGAATGACACCAGTTCATTTCCATTAGTTACGTCATTAATAAGTCTCCAAAATATTATACTGTACAATCATAGTTAAAGTGGAATAGATGATACAATTATAGCATTTTTAGTTTAACCTTCCCAAAAATAGATACAACCCATACTATGTCTACGGAGCCTCTAACAAGAACAAAAGAGTGCTATGACAGTGCCGGCAACAAGTCCCTGGCTATACCTCAAAATGCTGTGTACAAAAGATAAGAGATACAGGACCCTAAAATGAAGTGGGGCTCACCAAGTCAGCTGAGGAGAGGGTGTGCTGCTATTACTGATCAATAGCACCTGCTATGGAACCACCTACATCCATTAAATATGCAGCGCCCACGGAAAAAGGGACATTAGTACATATGAAATAGTACTAGAATGTAAAACTAAACACGCTCTCAGTAGAACGAGTAACAGTAAACGGAGAATAAAACATGAAATTAATAAGAGACTCAAACAATATCAAGGTGTCAAGTTGGGAAAGGTAAATTTCCAGTAAGTTTCAGTAATTTAAGTTGGGAGATCTTTAGCACCGATACACCACCGTGTTTTAGCACGGAGTCCGATCTCAGTCCGACTAACTAGGCCATCTCACCCCGAGACATACACTTATAATACCACCATGTGCGCGACACGGCGTCCGATCTCAGCCCGATCGACTATGCCGTCTCACCACAATGTCGTGTGGGTCGACATCAAATACCATCTCGCTAGCAATAATCACATCCTATTTTAGGGGAAACATCTTAACACACCAATCTCATCCCATATAAGGAGAAACAGTCTCATCACATTAACACGAGGATTTACCCCTCAATCACTCCTACACCGGCACGTGTAGTTTCGCGGTTAGGTTGTTCCAACCTACCCTTCCTCAGTGGCTAAAGGATACTCCCAAGGCATTTATTATTAAAAGGATTTACCACTCATTTCATATTCTTTTACATGACATTCATTTTATTGGAACTATTGGCCATAACGCAATATCATTCTTGGCACGTTGGTCGTACTTCATAATTCATGCTTACTATTCCACTTTCAAATATTATCACGGATTGTCAACAACAAACATTTCTATTCAAGACTTTAAGCACACATTTGAGCAATTTAGGGTCTTAGGCACATGTGATTTCTTACACAATTTGATGCGATCAACTTCATTTGGGCTCGACTTGAAGTCACAACATTTTAATACATACTCATACTTTGAACACGCTCCCGAAAAATAACATAATATGATAAGAATATTCCGGAACACATGTTGAATATATTCCGACACCAAACATATTCAGAAAGTCAATTTATAATGGACAACTCAGGACTTACAAGAGCATCGTGGGACAACTCGAGACATACAAGAACATCGTGGGAATTCAATTCTAAGAGAGAAGTTTAGCCAACATACACCGCTTTGAGCATTCTTTAATTCACTACATAGTTCCGGATTCCTAGCAACTTTGATATATTTGGAGAAATAGCAAAATTAAACATAAATTAGGAAGGAGTTCATTGTTCCAGCTCACTTGAGCATTTTATCAAACACTAGGTGTGCATTAAGGTTTCAAGGTCCTCCTACGGTGGATTCTTTCATCCCACTACCCAACGTTTACCCAAATGAGCTCAATAATCTTCCCACTACCCTTGATAGTACATGCATGTAAAATAAAAAACTCCCACACCCAAGAATTGCTTGGCTTATTAGCTATTTTCCGTAAAATCACGAAATTGAGGATAAGGAGTAGAATCTTACCTCTAGGATGAAGACCTAGTGAATTCTTCTTGTAAATTCTTCAACTTTGAGTAAAAATTGATGAATGATAAGCTTAGGAACATCCCCTATCACTCTATGGCACCCCCTATCTCTAGAAATATAAGTTTTAACCTTCTAAAATGATCCCTAAGACTGTTTTATAAGAATGGGGTCGGGTTCAAAAATTAGAAAAAATGAAGCCCCGATGCAGATCTACGGTTGCATTTGCGACCGCATAATGCTTCTGCAGTCCGCAAAATAGTCTGCATAATGGCCCTCCATAACTGGGCACCCCTACCTCACTCTGCAACCAGTTTGCGGTTCGCAAACCTATTATGCGATCTCATAATGCGCCGCAGAACTTTCCTCCAGAATATTTTTGGTTTGGATCTATGAGGGGTTATACAGCCTGCAAAATGATTATACGGCCGCATAATGGACCACATAATGGTCCAAAATTTTGCCAAATTTTTTGCCTCAGTTTGCGCTAGATATGCGATCTGCAGATCATTTATGCAACCGCAGATTGGGCCCCAAAAATGCCCTGCACTTCCAAAATAATTTCTTCAACTCCCGAACGCACTGTTCAGCCCAAAAAGTCCAAACCGCAGCGTACTTCGGCACCATGAAACCTTGGGCTTTAGGTAAAATTTTACGGGGCCTTACATAATCTCACGTACGAAAACATGGGTTATAACATCATCCCCCCCCTCCCCCCCCCCCCGAACATTCATCCTCGAATGTTGACTGATGAGCTTATCAATCTCTTTATCTATACCTCTTACGAATACTTTTATACTGTCCTTTTAATCTAGGCAACTTTTCTGTGAATAAATCCAAAGGCCAAGGCATTCTCCCCTTTAGGCCTCTCTCTCATACAATGACTTGTGGTCAGAATTCTTCCAATCTCGTAACTGTTGCTACCTTATGTCATGCAGCATGTACGACTCTGTCCTTGTATGTGTGCCTATGGGACTCTTCTCTCTTTTTTCCTCCAGGTTTTAGCCAATCTCTAGGCCTTACTTTGTGAACATATACAGAACTATGACAAGCTATCCATCTAGGAATCTATAGGTGTACTAATGTTCTTTGCTCCGTACTTTGTCGAACTTATGACTATTGCTATATCTCTTTTTCATAGCCTCGGTTGTCTATGCTTATGGCTTTACTACGACTAGGTAAGCCATACTACACCATAACACTTACGTCAGTTTATTATTACCGAGGTCTGCTACCCAACTCCAGGTTACTCTCTCGCTGCTTATCCTATGTGTATAAATCTAAGTCCTTTAATGCTTCCTCATTATTGTTCATCTTAAGGATGACGGCCTAATATCATCTAATACTTTGTAACTTTTATCCATCCATTTTTGATTCACCTTAATGGTTATCTATAATCTACAACTAATAACTTGAAACCTCTTACGTAATACATTATCATAGTGGCTCACGTTGCATCGGGGAACATTTGAAGTGATTTTCCTGATCCACATAGGGATGATACTACACTTCAATAACCGTATTTCATAGCATCCCAACGTGATTCATCTTACGGGAGGTATTCTAATCCCATGCAATTCATGAAATACCTTTTCTTTAAATCATTACTCAATCAAAGACATAAATGTCATCCTCTTATCTATCACAGTTACACCCTTATTCTACTACCAGGGCAACATTTCATCTCTCATAATTTCTCCAACTCTTAGTCTCCTCCAAGTTCATTCAGGCTATACTGAGCTTTCTATAACTTAAGGAAACCATCAGCTCTCTTGATTTGATGGGCTTAATCTCGAGGCCTTACCTATTCTTGTCCCCTTCTCACTCACCTTTTCTTATCCTTACTCCTATCTACCTAAAACCTTGTCGTTTTACCATACTTTAGCTTGCAACCTACACCTATCTACTTATACTACTCGCAACCTTCCTTTAACTTTCTAGCACTATAGATTTCCTTTCGTGCCTTCTCAGTTGTCTTTAAATGTAAGCAATTACTTTTCATGATCGTTCTGCCACTTGTTTCATGAATACTTGGATTATCTTATTGCCTACGAATACTGGAATTTTCTTTAACTTATATGATCTAAAATATCACTTTTGATTTTCTTTTCTTCCCGTTCATTAGCTAGGACATGTGCATCTTCTTATGGATTGCATACAATGTTGTAGTGAGACTGTTGTTACAAGACCATTTCTTCTTTAAGTTACTATGCTTAGGTTGAAGCCTTCTTCCTTATTTTCTCAGCTAGTATTTCGTTGTAGTACTTAGGGGAGACCCTCTGACTCTTGTAAAGCTGCGAGCTTATTACATCATATACCTGGCGGAATTTTTGATGTCCTTGCTCGCCTATAATTATCCTTAATTACTTAAATCTATGCCCTTGTGCTCGTATGGTTGCTTCTGAACTAAAATATTTGATTATCTTCTTAGTGGCACTCTCTTTTATTTCTGTAACACTTATACGGTTCCTTTAACTACCCCAACTCCTATCTGAATATTTCTCAAGATTTATTACGTCATATCTACGAGACTAAATTCACTATGTTGGGGTTCACTATGTTTATCTTGCACAATCTGCTAATTTGTCTGTATCCTCTTGTCTAGCCATAACTAGGCTCTTCCCGAATCAACTACTAACTACTCGTTGGTCCATTCTCATATCTATATTCCGCGTAATATCTCTTGGGATATGTCCTTTGTCTTAACTTACCTCTCGCACTGGCTCTTGATGTTTCAAGTGTCCATTTGCACTTATTATCAATAACATCCTGGCCGGGAACTCTTACTGGCTCTCCCCGGTATCATGCCTGCATAATGTTCTGGAGTCGCGACATATCTGCAGGATTTGAATAAATGCAACTGGATTTCTCTGGCTGTTGTTGTTTGTATATGGTAATGGAGGAGGCCCTTGTTACAGGGGAGATGCTGTCGAATTTACGTCAACGAGCTAATAGCTTAAGTTACGAACTTAGCCTTTACTCGGCACTGATTTTGAATCTCCTTGTGCTATGGTAGATTGAGTTGAGTTATTTGAAGAGTTGCTTGGAAGGTATTAAGGACTCAACAGGGTTAAAGTATGTTAAGGCTATCCCTTCTTTCCTTTTTACATGATCCATATGATGCAACGAAACGAGCAAACACGCAACTTTCACAAATAACTCTATTCTTAGAAGTACTTGGGGTGCCTATGTTCTTGATTCCCCATGTGTCCTGTTATTATCTCGCCTGTTCATGGGTCTTATAAAATACATAAGTTGATAAAGTTTATTTCATGATATTAACCGAAGGCATATTGTTCTTATGAAATTCAGAGAGATCTTGTTGACTTACTTCATTATGCATTGCATTCATTTATACATGTATATTGACCCATGACCAGATGACATTATATATGCATATAATATATGTATATGGGATATGGGAAAGGTTATGGCGTTATATACGCACCACCACCTGATCAGCTGGTATACATTGATGATTTTGCCCACAGTGGCCAATATGATATGATGGGATGCCCTCAGAGGCTGATGATGTTATGAACGCATATACCTGTGCATGATATGACATTTATTCGCACATGCATGACATTATAAATGTTTTATGAGTCACAGACCTATTCATACTTAGAGGTTGAGTCCTTTAGTCCATGTTTTTTTCATGTGTTTTATATAATGCTTTCCATGCCTTACATACTCGGTACTTTATTTGTACTAACATCCTTTTTGCATGGGGACGCTGCGTTTCATGCCCGCAGGTCCCCATAGACAGGTTGATAGTCCTCCTAGTAGGCTATCAGGTCAGCGGAAAGTGTTGGTGCACACCACTTGCTCCGGAGTTGCCTATTTGGTCAATATGATTTGGACATGTATTGATTGGTATAGCGGGGCCCTGTCCCAACCTTTATAACGTTTATGTACTCTTAGAGGCTTGTAGACAGATGTCACGTATATGGATACATGTATGGACTTACCGGCCTATGTTTTGAGTGTACAAATGATCATGTCGGCCTTATAGGCCCATATGTCACATGTATAATTTTCGATATCATGTTGGGTCATCATATTTCTAGTATTCCCATATGTTTTATTCTGGTTATCTCATAACAGCCCTTCTGACCCATTTACCCATGATGGTGTGATAAGAAAGATATGTTACGTTAGTAATCGGTTGAGTAAAGCATCGGGTGCCCATCGAAGCTCTTCAGGTTTGGGGCGTGACAAACTTGGTATCGAAGCAGTTCTATCCTAGGGAGTCTACAAGTCGTGTATAGTAGAGTCTTGTTTATGGGTGTGTTGTGCACCACACTTATAAGCAGGAGGCTACAAGGCATTTAGGACTATCACTCTTTCTTCTTACTCTAGATTGTGTGGCAGAGCTCAGTTGTAAGAATTCAAACTCCTAAATTCTATTTTATCCGTAATACAATGATATCTACATCCAGAAAGATAGCTGGTAAGATATTGAATGTGGATGTGGAAGAGTTGAGTCAGAGGAAATCGATTTTGCATCATTCTTGTGATGAGTAAATGTGAGGTCTTCTGTAGATCATGTGTGTACTAAGATGTGTAAGCTTCTTCATAAGGATTCCTAAGGCATGAATATCTATCCACTCATATGGTAAAAAGCAATAAGAGAATCAAAATCAATATACAAGTTTCAAGTAAAAGAAGCAAGGTGAAGAAGGGTACGAGGTACCCAGTTAGTGAAGTTTATCAATATTTACAATTCAGACAGAGAAATATAAGCATTCTGAGTTACTTTCAATACTAACAAAGATATCAACAATTGGCCACATACATCTCAGTTATGCCCTATGGGATCTAATAAATATAGTTTAAGAGAAGAATGGGATATCAGGATCTAATTGGGGTTAGAGTAACCCAAAATGGTGGATGGATTGTTATCATTAGCTAACATTTCCGAAGGATAGTGCAAATGTGGTAATAGATCTCATTGTGAGACACCCAGATGGTGAACTCTAGAATAGTACAGTCAGATATGAATACTAGAATGTTTAGAAATTTTAGAAGATAGGCAGTGGAATCCTAGAAGGGATAAATATTTACCTTAGTATGACTCCTGCCCCTAGTAAAAAAAAAAGAGAATGTTACGCATCCCGAATAGACAGTGAGATGAAGCAAGGGGAGCTAAAAGTGAAAGAACGTTTTGTTGAAGTTTTTAGAATAAAGTGATAGACAAAAATATTAGCAGGAGAATAAAAAGAGAGTAAATGAAGCATTATGAGTAAGATGTGATAAATGGATGATAACGGTAAAACAAAATATGATAGAATAACAGAGTCTATAGTCAAATGAAGGGAAAGACAAGAGGATACATGCCTGGAATCAATAAAAGGGTATTAGCCATGAAGTCATATCCTCATTTCGAGAAATAAGTTGGTGACTCCAACATCATTACCAAAACGAAAAGTTATACCCCCGAGTAATAGAAATCAATATGGGCTAGTGAACAAGATAAATTGAACATGAATTAGGGACCAAATGATTTGATAATAGTAAGCATCATGGGAATTTCAGAGATCGCATTCCGACGATAATAGAATGGACAACAGAAGAATAAACTTTAAAGGGCATTCAGGAAGACGCTTCCCTAAAAGTTTTAAATTTGAAATTTGAATTTTAAAATTTTAAATTTAAAATTTGAAAGTAAGTGGCTACATATAAATATCAATAACATGACACCATATAACAACAACAAGTCACAATTACTTCACGACGAGCGGCAAGCTCCGATTGGAATCCATATACCCCATATCACCCCTTATAGACTTCTTACTTTAACTTAACAATATCATTACCATGATAATAAAGTTATTCATAAATGATTCCATCCTTATACCATATATTTATAAAAAAGGAAATAATCCACAACTCCAACTATCCTCAATTAGCAACTTTATTCACTAGTTCATGTCTAGTCCATCCATTTAACTTAATCAACATCAAGATAACCTTAAGCACATGCAAAAAAATAATTTACATACCTCCTATAGTAGCTTCAAGTCGAAATCCAGGTTACATTTAGCTTACAACAACCTTCAATGGCAATACAACACCATAGAAGTGACTTAAGCTAATCTTCACTTTCAATCTCAAGTTTCATATGTTTCTTTCATCAATTCACTTGCTAAACATATAGACATGAATAAGAACAGAAACAATATCATAATAAAGTTATTTTCTCCAATTTCCAGCCATACACACACACACACACACACACACACACACACACACACACACACACACACACATATATATATATATATATATATATATATATATATATATATATATATATATATATATATATATATATACAAAAGATAACAACATGTCTTACACTTTCAAGTGCTACCTTGTCATCTGTCACTCCAACACCACAACCAACATGTAATTAACCGTAAAAACCATCAAAAGGATGTTAAACACACCTTAGGAAGTAGATATATTTCGAAACCTAAGCTTAACTTAGCTCACCATCATCCTTATTCACATCACAACACCATACAGGGGTTATTCTTCACCTTTGGCTAACTTTGATGCTGAATTATGGTGTATTTTTTTGGAATTTATTTGGACCCTTTGGGGAACTGCTTGGGATTGTTTGGAGAGTGTGAGGATGGAAGAAGGACGAAAAATGAGCAAAGCTCATCCCAAAAACGAGATAAAAACAAGTGAAGGTCGGCCACCAACCAAGTGGGTCCCATAGGGGCTTCCTACGCAGTCTTGCGAAAATGCAAATATCTATCTACATCGATGTCGTATTAATGAACGGTTTAATGAGTTTGAAATTAGAGTCATAGAAATTTAATTTTGTATGTGGATCATCCCTTAATTAAAAGGATATTGGGAGAAAAGCTCAGCTACATTTGACCTAATGTTTAGCACATTATGAATGTAACTTGTGATGACCTTTGCTAACTTTTGTTCCACAAGTCGCTTGACTTCAAAATGTAAAACGCGACTATCATACGACTAAAATAACTCATAAAATAACCTCCTTATCATTTTAATAACCCTAGTCTCACCCCAAAATTATATGTTATAATATTCCAAACTTGCCGACTTTCGACGAAACGTATTTACTTCAATTCGCTTAGCTTCTAAGCTTTACAACCCTCTTGGTACTTGTTATTCATGATTTTAAATATTTGTAACCTCCAAGGTAACATGATTAACTTACTTTATATACTTTCAAAGACGATCTCATTTCTGAGCTTACGTCATTTGACTTACGACATACTCTCACGTACGAAAATATGAGGTGTAACAAATTCATCCTCCAAAACTGGACTGATCGGGTCAGGTCTGCGGCACATCTATGATCCGCATACCAGTTATGCGGTCGCATAACACACCGCAAAAGTCTCCCTCCAAATTTTTTCATGCTGAATCTGCGATGGATGTGTGGCCCGTGTAATGATTATGCAGACGCATAGTTGATCGCAAAACAACCTCAAAAAATTGGCCTTTCTTTTGCTCCACTCCGTGGCAGATCTGCGGTCCGCGAAGTAGTTTTGCAGTCGCATAATGGACCTCAAAAATACCATGTTCTGTCACAATTTTCCTTCATACTCCCCAATGCATTGCACAACATGAAAATTCCGTACCGCGGCAAGCTACCTTCAAATACGTTAGCTACCTCGGTACCATGAACCCTGGGTTGTAGGTAAAAAATTCACGGGTCCTTACATTAGCATCCGGGGTAACGTGGGGCACTACTTGGGGTGCAACTTCCAGATGCAAAAATTTTCAGCTCCAGGGCTAGCGCCCCACTCTACCCTGGGCGCTGGGTGACGGGGTTTCACTCCTCTTTCCGGGACAAGGTTATTTCGGCCGTACACGCCCCCAACTCGTATAAAAAGACATCTAAATCTAATTTGGAGGGGATGTAACATACTTTGAAGGAGAATTCACGTGGGGGAACACACACCACGCCAGGAGGAGGCTTCTAACTAGTTTTTCTTCTCTTCTCTTATTTTAATTTCATAGTTTATTAGTTCTAGAGTTATGGTGTGCTACATGAATGTTGTAGTTTTAAGCTTTTATTATTCTTATTATTTTATTATATTAGTTTATTTATTCAATCTTGCACTTAATTATTTAATGGCTTGATCACCAATTGAATCCTATCTACGAATCTAGTATTGAACATGGGAGAGGGAATTTTAGATTGCATATAAGATTGAGTAGAGCAAGATCTTGAACCTGAGTAACGGGAAAAAAATTTATAGTTAGGATAGGGATATACCTAATCGCCTTGATTGGTTATTATACATGAATTATTAATGCGTTATTGTTAATCCTAATTCCATAGGAATATAGGCGTTAGGTTAGCTTGAATAGGCGAGTACTACATCAGGAGAATACTATGAGTAATATTATTAATCCTGTCAATCAATAAACCAGATAAATTAGTTAGACAATTTAAGTGGAAGACTCAACAAAATTGTTAGTTAAACCATAGCTCTAGAATATTGTCTCTTATTGAATTCGTGTCTAATTTTGCTAACTTGTTTCTTTAATTTCTTAGTTTTGACTCTAGATTAGTTGTAGTTAATAATATATAGAAAAGTGCTTGAATAGATTAATTGTCTTAGTTTAATTTATTAAATAGTTAATCACAAGTCCCTGTGGGTACGATATCTAGACTTACAGTCCTAATATAACCTTTACGACTACGTATACTTCCGTGTGCGTTTGGGAGCAACAAGTTTTTGGCGCCGCTGCCGGGGACTTAGAAATTAGTTGTTTTCTAGATTAGACTTTTAATTTTTGTGTATTCAAGTTTTAAAATTTTAGTTTAGTTTAATATTACATTATCTTTGTAGACATGGCATATTTGAATGAGAATTGGTTGAATGTTGGTTATTCGTACTTTTGTGATCCTGATCCATATTGTGGAGGACCGCACTTGTAGCAAAATTATAAATCTCAATCTTATGGGTGGAATGTTTTTAATGTGTGTGGTTGTCAAGGTTATCGTTGGGATGGTTGTCCTAATTATTTTTATCCTTCTCTAAGCCTTTATTATGATGTTTCTTATAATATTTATGAGTTTGATAGGAGCAATGGAGTGGAGGATGTGGAACGTGTTGTTTGTATTATGGACATGGTGAGGAAAGTAACAGAGAAAAAAGATAAAAATCAAAAGGATACTTAAAGAATTAGTACAGGAATCACGAGAATGAAAGCCGAGGCAGAAGAATTGGCTAAAGAGAGCGAGTTCCCACAAGAAAATAATTTTAAAGAAGTAGATATAGTAACTCAATCTTGGCTAGAGGAACAAGCTCAACTAATAAAATTTCATGAGTTTCTCCGTAATAGTCTCTCAAATATGGAAAAATAGCCGATAGAAGGAAGAACTGAGCTCATGCAAGAGATAGACCAATTTGGCTCAGATATCCATGACTTGTAGGCTCAATTGAATACAAATGTTGAGGCGTCTGATGTCATACAACTAATTATTGTGGATACTGGCCAGCTTGTGGAGCAGAAAGAGGGATTCTATCTATTCGACTAAAATATTATTAATGATGCCAAGGTTGACGAAGTATGAAAAAATGAGGATGTCAAAAGTGAAGCGATTCTAGAGTTGGAGCGCATTGGACCTCATTCTAACCATTTTTCAACAATGTGTTTGGATAGTGACATGAGAATTGATCCATTCGAGCGTATGGATGAGTCGATGGATTGGGAACAAAGTACATACATTCTAAAATTTGCAATGCCAAGGAGACAAAATGACATACCTCACTTAAAGGCCAAGAAGTGCAAAATACGACATTATTTGCTTGGTTCTTTTGTATTCGTAGCACCACCCTAAATTATAATCGCAAGCTTGAATTAAAGTTAAATACTAGACAATTAATTGTTGTGGATACTGGCCAGCTTGTGGAGAGGAAAGATGAATTCTAACTATTTGACCAAAATATTATTAATGATGCCAAGGTTGACGAAGTGTGCAAAAATTAAGATGCCAAAAGTGAAGCGATTCTAGAGTTGGAGCGCATTGGACCTCATTCTAACCATTTTTCAACAATGTGTTTGGATAGTGACATGAGAATTGATCTATTCGATCCTCTGGAAGAGTCGATGGATGGGGAACAAAGTGCATATATTCTGAAATTTGTGATGCCAAGGAAATAAAACGACATCCCTTACTTAAAGGCCAAGAAGTGCAAAATACTACATTATTTTTTTGGTTCTTTTGTATTCGTATCACCACCCCAAATCATAATCGCAAGCTTGAATCAAAGTTGGAGATATAATTTATATCTTCAAGGTGGAGGAAAAAGTGGTGAAATTGGTGTAAGTCGTGCCATGACTATAAATAAGGCATTTGTTGGGAGGCAACCCATATGGTATTTTATTTTTCTATTTTATTTTTTAGTGTTACATTTTGTTTGTTTTTATTTTGCATGTTAGGAAATTTGAATACCTGCAGTTGAAGCTGAGGAGCATGTTTGAACTTAAGTGTGGGGTCGTCCCGACCCTTAATATTGAGGATCATGTTGCTAGGTAGGCCCTAGAGGGTCTCAGGTATTATTTCTCATCCTTGTTTTAATATTTTTCTTTGTGATCCATGCATCAAGGACTATGCATGATATAAGTGTGGAGTTGGGGAATTACTTTCGGTGTAGTGTAATGCTATAAACATTGTCATTATTTTTCTTTTAACTCAGAGTAGTAGAGAATTAGAGAAAAAGAAAAAGAAAAAATGAAAATATAGAAAAATTAGGAAAAAAAAATCAAAGAAATCTCAAACATTTCCCGACGATAGATCTCTTGGACAACTTTCTTGAGGGACTAAGGTCCGATTAAAAACACAAACAAAAAAAGATTTTCTTTTGATTTTATTAGGATAGTTAGGTAGTAGTTCTCTTAATTTTTCTTTGGGCGCCGGTTCTTTTGCAAGGGTATAGCCTGAACCAGGTATTTTGTTTTTATCGTTTTACGAGTAGTATAGGAAGAAAACTGAGTTGCTCTAAGATACATGTTGACATGTTCGGTGCTGGTACATTAGGCTATGGCATGCGCTCTGTCTTCCTGTTATATTTGATTTGAAATGTGATGCCCAAGTGAAACAAATAGCCTACTCTGTGACACATGTTCTCAGTTGTTTGACTTGTATTTCACCTAGTGCCTTATTTCTTAAAATTGCTCAACTATAGATGCTAGCTTGACTTGAGAGTTGAACAAAACCGTCTAGATTGAGTCATGTGCAATGTGTGTGCGAGGATTTGTGGTATTCTGTGCTATCCTGTATAGTCTAGAACTTGTACCGTGTGTTAATTGAAGCATAATCATTATGTTGTGCTAGTCTAGGAGATGATGTAGGCATTTCTTTTCTTTATCGGTCACCTAAAAATAAAATTTTCCCGTTGCTAGCCCTTTGAGCCTATAGACATTTTCTTTGGCACCCACATTACAAGCCGTGTCCCTAATTTTGTTCTTAACTTAAGCTTGTTGAACTTTTACCTCCGAAGGCACTTAGTCGCTAAAATAAGTAAGGTGATATATCAGAAAGTAGCTTTTGAGTGGAACCGCAGAAGAGCCCACAAGGTGCACTAAGTTATAAAAAGGGCCACTAGCAATGTGTGTAGAAAGAAACAAATGTTGATATTAAGTGGAAGACTCAACGGGATTGTTAGATAACCTATAGTTCTAGAATACTGTCTCTCATTGAATTTGTGTCTAATTTCGCCAATTTATTTCTTTAATTTCTTAGTTTCGACTCTAGATTAGTTGTAGTTAATAATCTTTAGAAAAGTGCTTGAATAGATTAATTGTCTAATTTTAATTTAGTAAATAGTTAATGAGAAGTCCCCGTGGGTATGATATCTAGACTTACAATCCTATATTACTTGCACTACTACGTATACTTGCGTGTGCGTTTGGTAGCAACAAGTTTTTGGCGCCGTTGCCGGGGACTTAGAAATTAGTTGTTAAAAACTTATCATTTTGAAAGAAAGATAATATATGTACTTTGAAAAGAGAGTATAGGTTTTATTTATAAAATTCCTTTGAAATGTATACATAATTGAAAGATGTTTTGGAATTGTATAGTTTATATTTGTAAACCTTGAGGTATGGCTTAGGTTTAAAATACTTTACCTTTGAAATAAAAGGGCTATTTGTGTAACATTAGCAAAGTAAGGGCTATTAAAGAAGTAGACTTTATATATACCTTAAAGATCGAGTTAAATCTTGTACCCAAGTTTAAAAGAAAATCGTTAGAGATTCTTTGACTGCAACTGTGTTCGTTTTGGTATTTGAGAAACTTGACCTTAAAATCGTTTACCAGATTTTGGATTTTAAAGAAAATGATTGTCAACTTTTGAATCTGTTTTTGAAGTTCAAAGAATTCCTTGAAACAGTTAGTATAAGTGAAAGTGAAAACTATATAACATAAGTAATTAAACATGTTGAAGTTATTTAACTAACGTAAGAGACAGCAATTCCTTTTAATTTTATTTATGGTTTTTCGCTTGCCTAGGTTTCTAAAGTAATTCAACGATGATAACAGGGAAAGAATTCACTCAATATTTGTCAGTGTCATATACACATAAAAGCAATAACAAATTATGTAAAGCGATAAAGGAAAGTGAATTGGACTCATGGTTTGGGCTTGAAGAATTTTAGGCCCAGCGGACAGCGAACAACAACAACAGCTTTAGTGACTTCAGACTTAGGGATGGAACTTGGGCCTGAGTTCTTGAGAGCTCAGCAGGCCCAGTTCGATCACATTTGCAAAAAATGGAGAGGGAGATATTAGTTATAAGGCCTAATACAACACCTAAACACAAATAAGACCAATGTGAGGCCAAAATGAGACTTGAACAAATGATAGTAATTAAGAATGCAATAAAATTAATGTAGGGTCCAATAGAGTAAACAAATTCACAGTGAAGCCTTTCTTCATTTAGCACTAATCCTAAAAAGATTAATAAATATCAATGATTAAGAGCTTAAGGTAAAATTTAATTTATGGCCAAGACACACTTTTGATCCCTGGCACTTCAAAGTTCACAAGGGACTCAGGGACCCCCAGCAATGCTTGTGTCAGGGAGTGTATCTCAACCACAAACTAAATCTTACTCCTAAATACCCTTAACCACTCACACTTACTCTTCTATATAGGTTTAAATGCCAATGAGGCATACACTGTAACTTTCAATGTAACAGAACCAATAACACAGAGCTTCAAACATGTTCACTTCTCACATAAACTATACATGATACTACCGTGAGACAATAAATTACACCATTGAGAACACAATCCAAAAATAGAGCTGTGTGGTACACTGTCAACACTTTTAACATGCTCAAGAGTACATGGAGAAACCAATTACAGGTGCAAACAAAGAAAGAGAACACCAGCAGGTTTACAGAAGTCCTTAATCACAATACCTTAACATCCAATGTTCATATTAATCAGGGGTTCATACATAGACTAATCTTAACTTCTATTAGATATATGAGTTAACAACTTCATTTGGAATCTCTAAAGAGTATTAGCAGGGATACTTAGTCAAGTAAGCTGATCTTAATGTAACAGATGATAACTTTCTTCTTAAAAGGTTCCTAATCTCATATCTATACTAGGTTCATTAAGAGTTAACGCACAATATTATACTTAGGCAGAGCAGATAACAACAGAAGGTTTTTCTTAAGTCTATTGGTGAGTCACAGTTGACTTATGTAAACTTAGCAAGGCTCAGTGATGATGGAGGCATAGACATAAGCATGAAGGACATGCAAAAAGTCTGTTTTAAAACAAGTGTAGAATCTTTAAGAGAAGATATACAGACACACATATTAGATGTTCTTACAAGATTGCAATATTGTAAACATGGTTGAGTATCAAATAGCATAGGATCAGACCAACAATTTCATAACAAAATTCCAGAACAATGATGGTTTTATATTAAGAATGCAAGGACCTAATAGCAGGATAGTTAAACAAATTAAGTATATTAGTCCAAACATGATGAAGTTACAGTTTCAGATGTGTTAGCAGCGTGGCATAACCAACAGATAACGCACAGATGTAATTGATATCAAGCTTTTAAGGAAAATCAAGGGCATAGATTAGGCTAGGCTAACAGAACACATATAAGATCAATTGCAGAGATTTATTAAAGTTTAGTTCAATTACTTTAAAGCATATTTTATACAATAAAACATCACAAATATGATTACTAAGTTGTGAAGGTTAATAGAAGACCCTCACAATGATATTTCAAGAGTTAAAGAATCACATAAGCACATTGGAAGAGAGAAAGCAACCTAAACAACTTAAAACTGATATGCTTTAACTAAAATGACAGCCCTGTATTTAACCTTAAGTGTTCGTATCCATTTTAGTATTAGTTTATCAAACCGATGGTATAGAGACATAGCGTAGATCAATATGCATTATTAAGGCAAAGATCAGTAGAGCAGACATAAAGGCCTTAGCAAAGCATCAAGAAGGTATAAGCTCAAAACAAGTATAAGAGACCATCAAGGTTCGTTAGTTAACTATAGGGGTTTAACAACACATAGATTGTTTAATTCAGAGCAACATTCATTAAAGTCACAAGATAAATGATTAGCACTGACTTAAGTTCAGGTTATTAGGAGACAGACAATACCAAAGAATAATAATCGATTATAAACTAATAGCAACTCATTATGTACATAGACAATCGATTATAAACTAATAACAAATATCATAAGCAGAGATGTTAGATAGTGTTCGGTAAGAGCATTGAAGGCTCCCTTTTATAGTGGCATTCAATGCGTAGGTTTTCAGCAGATTCAAACTATGATAGTGGAGAGTAATGATTATCAGATGATGCAAGCAAAATAAATGAAAATCAAAGAAATCAGAGGGGAAACTGTGGGAAGATTTTCCTGAGTGGGGAACTTCCGTTGCATGCATGAAACCATCGGATAAAAGCACCAATGTCCAGAGGTCACTGCATTTGACCGTTGGACAAAGAATAATGATGATGATACTGAAGAAATGGCCATGCATGCCATGGATTTGAAAGATCACAACGGTGATGCACACGATTTGAAGTTTCACTTTTGGGTAACGGTTTCAGATTTGGGATTTCGAATTATAGTGATTAAAATGGTAAAATCGGCTTTATTCGCGTGTATAGGGAACATATTGTGTGTTTTAGGCTTTGATTGAGATGAACTTGCACAAATTTGTACAAGGTTTTGGAGATTGATGGGTCAGGGAAAAGGGAGAGTAGAGAGTAGAAGGGGAAAGGGGGGGGACTGGCAACGTGGGAAATTATTTTAAGGTTTGGGGTTATACCGGCTGGTCTCTAGGTTAAAGTTGAGAGATGGAATGGGAGCCGTTGGATCTTTTGGTGGACAGCTCCGATTATTTGGAGATTTACGAATTTTTTAAATGGTTTAATGGGAACAAATGGTGGCCGTTCGATTCTTGTAATCCAATGGTTTAGATAAAATATGATGAGGTTTTTATTAAAATAACTAAAAAAAAAGATTAAACCTAGTTCATTGATGATGTGGATCAACGGTCAGGATTGTGTGTGTTTGTTTTGTGAGTGTAGGAGACGTGATGTGGCAAATTTTGATTGGTTCAGAGAAGGTGGCATGGATTGCTAATATGGATTGCGGAGTTGGACCTGGACCGAGTCAGATGTAAATTGGGCTAGTTAAATTTAAGAAATAATCATTTTTTATTTAATTGCGCATAATTGGTTACAAGATAGCCAAAAGAACTGCCTGTGGGATAGCCATAATTGGTTACATAATTGGTTACAAGATAGCCATAATTGGTTACATCAATGATTCTAACTTTTTCCATAGCCTGATGCACAAGGTCTGGCCCTATCAAATCTGCTTCCCCAATTTTGAACCACCCAATGGGAGATCCATATCTCCTACCATATAAAGCCTCGAACGGTGCCATTTGAATGCTAGCATGATAGCTATTGTTATATGAAAATTCTATGAGTGGTAAATGATCATCCCAGCTACCTTTGAAGTTTATAACACAAGCGCACAATGTATACTCAAGCATATGAATAGTCCGCTCTGCCTGCCCGTCAGTCTGCGGGTAAAAGGATGTACTAAGATTCACCTCAGTACCCAAACCTTGCTAAAATTTCTTTCAACAGTTAGTAGTGAATTGTGCTCCCCGATCAGAAATGATGGAAACTTGGGTACCATGCAATCTGACTATTTCTTTGATATACAACTGAGCATACTGCTCCACTGTGTCGATTGACTTAACCGGCAAAAAGTGTGCTGATTTTGTGAGTCGATCCATAATCACCCAAATTGAGTCAAACTTGTGCGGAGTGTGCGGTAATCCTACCACAATGTCCATATTAATCATTTCCCACTTCCCTATTGGAATTTCTATGTTCTGTGCCAACCCACCGGGCTTTTGGTGTTCGGCCTTCACTTGCTGACAATTTGGACATCTTGCCACAAAATTCACCACATTTCTCTTCATATCATTCCACCAATAGAATTTCTTAAGATCATGATATATTTTTATAGAACCTGGGTGCATGAAATACTTAGAAGTGTGAGCTTCAGTCATAATTCTTTCCCGGAGACCATCCACATTTGGAACAAAAAGTTGCCCTTGGTACCTTAGTGTACCATCACCCATGCCAAGAGAAAAGGCCATGGTCTTATGTTTATGAATCCCTTCTTTCAACTACACCAAAAATGGATCATTGTATTGTTTCTCTTTCACTTCCACAACAAGTGATAATTTAACCCTATTTTGCATAATTACCCCTCGTTCACTAGAATCCGCAAGGCGAACTCCCAAACTAGCCAATCGGTGAACTTCCTTGGCTAATGGCCTCTGATATGCCTCCAAGTGAGCCAAACTACCCATAGATTTCCGGCTAAGAGCATCACCCACAACATTGGCCTTTCCCGGATGATGTAGAATATCAATGTCGTAGTCATTGAGTAACTCAAGCCATTTTCTCTGCCACAGATTCAATTCCTTCTGCTTGAAAATATATTGAAGCCTCAGATTCAATTCCTTCTGCAACCAAAATATACTCACTAACCGGAGTAGATACAAAGAACAACTCTTGAGGCTGTTCTGGTTCTATCCCAAATTCCATAACTATAGTGGAACCGGGATCAATAAGAGCATATAGATCATGAGATTGAACAATTAATATACTTGTGACAACATCTGGAGAAGCCGCTGATTCCCGACGTCTCCGCATAGTATAAAATCTGCTGGGTCCTCCCGAATTCTGTGCACCACACCTAGCTGCACCACGCCCTACGGGTGCTGGGGTGCCTCGAGCTGGAGGTGTTGTGGATGTAGTAGCTGCAGAATTAGCTGGTTGTGCCGCACCTCTGCCCCATATTTCGGCGGGACGAGCGGCAATCGCTCTGAATGTGACCCCTCAAATGACACCCATAGCATACTGTTAGGTCCATAAAACAGGACCCAAAGTGTATCCTCCCACACTTAGGGCATGGAATCCTCCGCTGCTGAAACCTTCTGTCAGGCTAACCCTACTGGTGGGGTCCCCTGTTGTCCTGACTGGGTCCAGATGATTGTGCACCCATCGTAGACTGGGCGAATGATTGGGATGGTCCTGATGACGCTCCCCTAAATGCCGACCTACCACCACCACCACTACCACCGGAAGAACCACCAAAGTTGCTTGCGGACCGGGCAATTTTGCTACTCTGATGCTCCATTCTATTCTTCAATTTGCGGGTCTCTGTGGCTTGAGCAAATGCCACCATCTTACAATAGTTCATATCGAAATTCAAGGCAGCTGTAGAGACCTCATTAATAACCAAGGGGCTAAGGCCCTGTACAAACCGGTGTACCCTAGCCTCCGTAGTGTGCAACATGTGAATAGCATACTTGCACATGCACAGAAACTCCATATGGTACTCCCATACATTCATACTACCCTGCTTCAGGCTTTCAAACTTAGCGGCATGAGCTGCCTTAGTTTCGGTAGGCAAGAAATGATCCACAAAGGCATCTGTGAACTCACCCCACCTTGCCGGAGGGCTTCCCTCCTCACGGGATTCCTCCCACAATTCAAACCAAGAATAGGTCACCCCTTTCAGGCGGTAGGAGGCTAACTCTACTCCCTCCGTCTCTGTAGGATGCATAACCTGGAGAGTTTTGTGCATCTCATTAATGAAGTCCTAGGGGTCCTCCTCGGGATCAGTACCCGTAAACACTGGAGGATCTAACTGAAGAAACTTGTTCACCCTGGAACTAGCAGATTCCCCTGGATGACTGGAAGAAGTAGGCACAACACTCGATCTTTAGGCCTGAGAAGCCACTATCTGTGTCAAATTTGTATGGCTCCCCTAATGTCAATATCAGACATACCAGAATCGGAAGCTGGAGCTGGAGGTGGAACAGAAATATCAGTTGGAGGAATCGTTGCACCTTCTGTAGGTGTAGGGACATGTGAGGCCTAATCAGTTATAGTAGAGTCAGGTAGTGTATTAACTGGAGGAATATTCTCACTCCTCGGGTGCTCACCCGCATCATCAATTATAGGGTCAACTGTCACTCCTGGGGTGAAATTGGCTCTTTGGCCAGTTCTTGCCTTCTACTTAGGTGCCATATACTTAAAATTAGTGCAACGCAGGAGTTAAAGGAGGAACAATCTTACAACCAGCTTTATCGCACGATCAAGAACATGAAAGAAGGGTATTAATCCTAAATGCCCATGTAGCATCCTAATTATAGACGTGGTCGACAACACACCGATAATAAGGACTCTACTAGACACGGCTCCGAGACAACCTAGGATACTTTAAAACCTTAGGCTCTGATACCAAGTTTGTCACGCCCCAAAATCGAGAAGCGCGACCAGCACTCAATCGAGTGAACCCGACTGAGCAAGCCTGCTAGATTCCTTCAACCCAAACTCATTCATGAATAAAGAGAATATATGTTTTCCTTAATTAAACAATAAAGTGGCCATGTTTTCAATTACCAATTTCTTACCATAAGTTTCACCATTTTTAAAATCTCAAATGGACAAGTAATACAACCACAATATATCATAGTTTGTCTTTCCCAACACTAATATACAACCCACACTATCTCTACAGAGCCTCTATAGATAAAGATGAGTACAATGATAATGCCGGCAACAAGGCCCCGAATATACCTCAAATAGAATACACAAAGAACAAACGATACATGACCCCGGGATGAAGTGGGGCTCACAAATCAGTTGGGAAGAAGGTGTACTGCTATCACTGATCAATATCTCCTGCTGTGGAACCACCTGCATCCATTTAAAGATGTAGCGCCCCCGGCGAAAGTGACATTAGTACCATCAAATAGTACTAGCATGAAAACTAAACACTAATTTAAGAATTCAGAAATACAAGATGAATAAGATGAACCAATGCGGCAATAGTATAATATAGATAACCGTTTAAACTAGAGCAAGCTTATTAAGAGCTATCAATAACATTTATAGGATTGAAGATGAGATCCTCTGTAACCAACTTCACACAAAGCGCCCCCGCCGCCTCACTCGATGTATGCAGGTGGAGGTTAACATACAATACCACAACTCTAATCAAGCAGTCATGCCGCCTCACCCCAACATATGCGGGTGGATGTATAACCACAGTACCAAGAACCTACACAAAGCGGCTATGCCGCCTCACCCCAATGTATGCCGGTGCAAATGCATCAACGATACCAATACCAACACAAAGCGTCTATGCCGCCTCACTCCAATATATGCGGGTGGTGGTGCCACAAAAATACCAAACTATACACAAAGCGGTCGTACCGCCTTGCCCCAATGTAAGCGGGTGGAGTTTCAGTCCCACAATACCATAATACCTACAAAAAGCGATCATGCCGCCTCACCTCAATATATATGCGGGTGGAGGTGTATCGCAATCACAATCTCTACACTACTTTGCATAATAACTTTCACATAAATCACGACTAGAGATTATAACATGTGGATACATAATCCATAGTTTGGGACACATCCTCAATTTATAATGCAATATGATAAGAGCATTTGAAACACAAATTGAACATATATCTTCATCACAAAACTTATCGGAATACTCCATTTATAATCAACATCTCGAAACTTACAAGGATATTGGGAATTCCAATTTTTAAAGAAGGGTTTAGCCAACATACCTCAATTGAGCTTCCTTAAACTCTAAAATATTCCGTAATTCTTAGCAACTTCAATCTATTTAGAAATATAACAAATTGAACAAAAATTATGAAGATGATTATGGTTCTAGGTCATTTGAGCATTTTATCAAACACTAGGTGTGCATTAAGGTTTCAAGGTCCTTTTATGGAGGATTCCATCATCCCACAACCCAATCTTTACCATGCTTAGTTCAAAAATCTTCCTACACCCCTTGATATCACATGCATGTAAAATAATCAACTCTCATGCACAAAAATTATCTTGCCAATTACCAATTTTCAGATGATTTCAAAATTAGGGTTTAGGGTGTAGGATCTTACCTCTAGGATGAAGACCTAGTGAGCTTCCCTTCTTAATCTTCTAAAACTTGAGCAAGAATTGAAGAACAATTATTACATAACACCTTCTCACTCTAGGGCACTCTCTCTCACTCTAAAATGCCAGATTATAGCTCAAAAATGGCACAAAGAGTGTATTTAAAGAAATAGGGTCGGGTTTTAAAAATCAAAAATGGAGCTCCGGAACAAGGTATGCAATCGCATAATCGATATGCAGACCGCATACCGGTCGCATAATTGGTTACAAAATAGCCAAAAGAACTGCATGTGTATGCGGTCGCATAGTAGACCGCATAGTTGCTTCCAGAATGGCCCTTTCCTGCTCACTTCTGCGGCCATTATGCGGCCCGCAGAGTGATTATGCGGTCGCATAATGGACTGCTTAAACTCACTTTTCCGGCAAAAATTTTCCTTTACTTTCCTGTGCATTGTTCAACCCAAAAATTCCGAGCCGCAGCGAGCAAGCTCGCTGCTAAGAATTTCTATAATCCTCAAACACGTAAGCCTAGTCTGACACCATGAAACATTATTTTCTTTGCAAATTTTACCAGGCCATACACTTAAGTACTTTGAAATTTTTTCGGGGTGTTACAATTTGCTTACCTGCTGATACTGACTCTACTCTCTCAATATAGAAAGTAAAATAGTTGTCCGGCCTTATAGGGCTAGGTATATATAAATTCGGGAGTATGAACTTCTCTTTATGCCTCGTTATCAAACGCATGTAGTTACAAAATCATGCCAAAATGAAGGAAGGGCTTAGCCTTAACATACCTGGAGTAGGGAAAATCCGTATGATATTCATGGAAAGGATTGCACCGTATTGACTTAGAATCGAAAAATCTCACGTTGTTTAAGATGCTATGAAATCAAGTGCTCCACCGTGTGTTATTTTGGTGTCGTAGTCGGAAAATGTTATATATTCTCTTAATACATTCTAACGTGTCCTTGTAATAGAAAGAACATTATAATTAAATCACTTAACATCTAAAGACCAAATGACGCATAATGGTTACAAATCTTCTAAGAATATGTTTACACGTAATGAAGAATATAGTGACTTGTGTTTATAATTTTAGTTTGCCACCTTTCAATTTGATTTACGAGTCACATAGTTTGAAGGTTGGGCTGCCATGTTGAGAAATTTAATCTTTATCCAATAATTCCCTAATTAATTAGGTAATATCCCATTACCCAATAATTAACCAATTACCCACATAATTAAGAATTATCTCAACTTACTTAAAATACTACTCACTTTTAACATACATTGTACACCTTACTATCATGGTTATGTAATACCTTGTATGGCACTAATCCATAAATACGGGGTATTGTAGCATGGACCAAATTTTATCTCAAAATGTCAAACTTTGACGAAATTTATTTTCTTCGATTTGCTTATCCTCTCACCTTCACGAATTTACTCGTCACTTGTTTGAAATAGCATAATACTTATAATCTCCAAATAATCTTGACCGTAATATCAAAGTAATACTGTGGGGCATAACACCACTCACTCAGTGGAAGCTATTCGACTGACGAGCCGCACCAAATTCCACCTAGTCACATACGACACAATCCGTACCCAATAAGCAACAACTCGAATGTAGTTGAAGATGGAAAGAGAAAAAAATGAGAGAACCACCCAACAAGTCCAACAAACACCACCGCAAAGTGCAATGCTATGAACCCCATCATACAAAGGAGAAACAAGCACACGAAATAAGCACAAGGGATCGCATTCCAACATAACTCCGCTGCAATGCATGACCCAATCCAAATACCAGTGCACATAGATTACCTCGAGCCATGATGCTCACAGTCAACAACCATATGCATACCAATCAATAAACACACGAAGCGTATGACCATAACCATGGAGAAACATATATCACTATATACCACCAACAAGAAGACCAAAAAACCACCTACCACCCATGCGTGTAAATAGTGCATCATATGTGTAAATAGTCAATAATCTCACAACCCATCATGGCACAGAAAAGAAATATGTGGAACATACCAGTACACAAATAAGTTCAACTCCCACCGGTGACACACCCCTCCATAACACCATTGCTGAGTAAACAATTCCGACTCGATGCAGAATACACATTCTCATTAGGGCTAGCAGTGGACTCCAAATCAATTCTGATCCTCCCGAAATAGGTAGATAACCTCCAAAAAGCCCACGTTAACCTATCCATGGGACGTAGAATCAGCCTTCAACCTCTTAACATACCTTAATCATTCACAACCATGGTGTAAGGACCCGTAAAAATGTTAACCAAAAACTCGGGGTTTCGTGGTGCCAAGATAGATTCCTGCGTTACTATAGTAAAAATTCTTCATGGAGTGAGTTCGCGGATGCCTTCATGGACCATTTCTTGCCTACCGAGACTAAGGAATCCCGTGCTGTTGAGTTTGAAACTCATAAACAGAGTAGTAAGAATGTGTGGGAGTGTCACATGGAGTTCATGCGCCTGTCAAAGTATGTTGTTCATATGATGTCGACAATGGAGGCTAGGTGCGTCGATTTTTGCAAGGCCTTAACCCTTTGGTTATTAATGAGGCTGCCACAGCTGCTCTAAATTTTGACATGAACTATGGAAAGATAGTGGCATTTGCCGAAGCTACAGAGGCTCGAAAATTAAAGCTCAGGATGGAATGAGAAGGTAGTAGTAGGGCCCGATTAGCAGGCAACCTTGGGGATTCATTCAGAGGTGGGAGATCAGCTTTCCAGGGAGGATCATCAGGGCCGTCCCAGTCTTATGCTCAATCTTTAGCCAGTGCCTCGCCATCAGGGCATGGTCAGCAGCAAGGCAGTTGATTTAGGCCCGGTCAGGGCAGCAGGGGGTCCCACCACCAGGGCCGATCAGGAGGGAGATTCCAACAGCAACAGAGGGCCTCATGCCCTAAGTATGGGAGGATACATTCGAGAGTCTGCTACCTGGACATGCCAGTATGTTATGGATGCGGAATGAGAGGCATATTCAGAGGGAGTGTCGTGCATCCCGTCAGGGTGTAGGCAGGGGCACAGCTCAGTCATCCAGTCCTACAGCTACCACATCTTCAGCATACCCTCTAGTTTGAGGCTCTTCAGCACCCGCAGGGCGTTGTACAACTAGGGGTGGTGCACAGGGTTCGGGAAGACCCAGCCGATGCTATGCTATGAGTGGTCGACATAGTGCAGAGGCTTCCCCAGATGTCGTCACAAGTATATTGACTGTTCAATCTCATGATGTGTATGCCCTTATTGATCCCGGATCTTCTTTATCCTATGTTACTCCTTATGTTGCTACGAGCTTCGTGATAGAACCAGAACAGCTTAATGAGTCGTTCTCTGTATCTACTCCGGTTGGCGAGTCTATTATGGCCGCACGGATTTATAAGGATTGTGTTGTCACGGTGTGTGGTCGAGATACCATGGCCGATCTTATTGAACTAGGGATGATTGATTTTGCTGTAATAATGGGAATGGATCGGCTCTATTCATGTTTTGCCAAACTTGACTGTCGGACCAAAATTATGAGGCTTGAGTTTCCTAACGAGCCAACTGTTGAGTGGGGGGGGGGGGGATAATTATGCCAAAAGGTAGGTTTATTTCTTACCGTAAGGCCACAAAGATGATCAGGAAGGGGTATATTTATCATTTGGTCCGAGTTTCGGATACCACTGCTGAGGTGCCTACCCTTAAATCTGTACCAATTATGAATAAATTCCCCGATGTATTTCCAGATGAGCTCCCTGGAATTCCTCCAGATAGGGAGATTGATTTTGGGATTGATGTGATGCCGGGCACGCAGCCTATATCCATTCCAGCTTATAGAATGGCACCGGCAGAATTAAAACAGCTAAAGAAACAACTAAGGGATTTGCTAGAGAAAGGTTTCATCCGACCGAGTGTGTCGCCTTGGGGCACACCGGTTCTCTTTGTCAAAAAGGAAGGTGTATCGCTACGGATTTGTATTGATTACCGGCAACTCAACAAAGTCACAATCAAAAACAAATACCCATTGCCTAGAATAGATGATTTGTTTGATCAATTACAAGGTGCTAAGTTCTTCTCCAAGATTGATTTGCGGTCTGGGTACCATCAATTGAAGGTAAGGGAGCAGCATATTACGAAAATAGCTTTCAGAAACCGGTATGGGCACTTTGAATTTTTGGTAATGTCATTTGGGCTAACAAATGCCCCGACAACTTTCTTGGATCTTATGAATCGAGTATTCAAGTCGTTTCTTGACTCCTTTGTGATAGTATTCATTGACGACATCCTTGCATATTCACGAAGTCGAGAGTATCACGCTGACCACCTCAGGGCAGTTCTGCAGACTCTTCATCAACACCAATTGTATGCAAAGTTCTCAAAATGTGAATTTTGGCTTGAATTTGTTACATTCCTGGGTCATGTCATCTCCGAAGAAGGAATTAAGGTTGATCCTCAAAAGATTGCGACGGTGAAGGATTGGCCTAGACCTACTACTCCAACAGAGATTCGCAGTTTTTTGGGTTTGGCCGGGTATTATAGGAGGTTCGTGGAGGGGTTCTCCACACTTGCCTCAGCATTGACTAAATTAACGCAGAAGGCAGTTTAGTTCCAGTGTTCCGATGCTTGTGAAAGGAGCTTTCAGGAATTGAAATCAAGATTGACTTCGGAGCCGGTATTGACCCTGCCAGAGGGTACCTAGGGGTTTGTGGTGTATTGCAATGCTTCAAGGATCGGTCTTGGGTGTGTATTAATGCAACATGGTAAGGTTATAGAATATGCTTCAAGGCAACTTAAGAATCATGAAAAGAACTATCCAACTCATGACTTAGAGCTTGCGGTGGAGGTTTTTGCATTAAAACTCTGGCGTCATTATTTGTATGGAGCCCATGTAGATGTATTCACGGACCACAAAAGTCTTCAATACATTTTCAAGCATAAGGAATTGAACTTAAAGTAGAGAAGGTGGCTTGAGTTACTCAAAGATTATGACATCGACATTTTGTATCATCCGGGGAAGGCTAATGTGGTGGCGGATGCTCTTAGTCGGAAATCTATGGGTAGTTTGGCTCACTTGGAGGCATGTCAAAGGCCCTTGGCCCGGGAGGTTCACCAGTTGGCATGTTTGGGAGTTCGTCTTACGGACTCTAGTGAAGGGGGAGTGACTGTGCGGAATAGGGCACAATCATCGCTTGTGACGGAGGTCAAGGAGAAGCAATACAGTGATCCATTGTTGGTGCAGCTGAAGGAAGGGATTCATAAACATAAGACTACGGCTTTTTCTCTTGGCATGGATGACGGTACATTATGGTACCAAGGATGCCTATGTGTTCCAAATGTAGATGGTCTTCGGGAAAGAATCATGGAAGAAGCTCATACTTCTAGATATTCCGTGCACCCAGGCTCTACAAAGATGTATCATGATCTCAAGGAAGTTTACTGGTGGAATGACATGAAGAGGGGTGTGGCGGACTTTGTGGCAAAATGTTCAAAATGTCAACAAGTGAAGGCCGAGCATCAAAAGCCCGGTGGGTAAGCACAGAGTATAGAAATTCCATTGTGGAAATGGGAAATGATCAATATGGATTTTGTGGTAGGGTTGCCGCACACTCCGCGTAAGTTTGACTCAATTTGGGTGATCGTGGATCGACTCACGAAATCAGCACACTTATTACCAGTTAAATCCATCGACAATGAGGAACAATATGCTCAATTGTATATCAAGGAAATAGTGACGCTTCATGGCACTCCAGTTTCCATCATTTCCGATTGAGAGGCCCAATTCACAGCTAATGTCTGGAAGAAATTTCAGCAAGGTTTGGGTACGCAGGTAAATCTTAGCATGACTTTCCATCCACAGACTGACGGGCAAGCAGAGCGGACTATTCAGATGCTTGAGGACATGTTGCATGCGTGTGTACTTGACTTCAAGGGTAGCTGGGATGATCATTTGTCGCTAATAGAATTTGCTTATAACAACAGCTTCCATGCTAGTATTCAGATGGCGCCGTTTGAGGCCTTGTATGGTAGAAGATGTAGGTCGCCAATTGTGTGGTTAGAGGTTGGAGAAGCTAAACTAATGGGAACAAACCTTGTGCATCAAGCTATGGAAAAGGTTAAGATCATAAAAGAGCGGTTGAATACTGCTCAGAGTCGTCAAAAATCCTACTCGGATGTTCATCGAAGAGAATTAGAGTTCAAAGAGGATGATTGGGTGTTCTTGAAGGTATCTCCCATGAAGGGGATCATGCGGTTTGGAAAGAAAGGGAAATTAAGTCCAAGGTATGTCGAGTCGTATAGAATCATTCAATGGATAGGTCAGGTGGCGTACACGCTTGAACTACCACCTGAGATGTCATTAGTACACCCGGTATTCTATGTGTCCATCTTGAAGAAGGTAGTTGGAGATCCGTCTGCCATTGTGCCGGTTGAGACCATCGAGGTTAGTGAAGAATTGTCATATGAAGAAATTCTGGTTGCTATTCTAGATAGGCAGGTTCAAAAGTTGAGAAACAAAGAAATTACATCCGTGAAGGTGTTATGGAGAAACCAACAAGTAAAAGAAGCTACTTGGGGAGCCAAAAATTAAATGAAAGAAAAGTACACTCATTTGTTTGAATAGCCATGTGATAGTTCTATGATGTTGTTTCCCCTAAAGTTTATATCACTTGTTCGGCTAATATAAAGACACTCCTTTCTAGCTATATGTCCCCCATGAGGCTTCGGTTGGTGTTATTTTGCATTTTGTTGTGTCATTTAATTCCATATATGTTGCTAAGGTATGCTTTGGGGGTTCTCTGACAGGTGGATAGGCCTAAATACAAAGGAAACTCTGTCAAAATTTTCAGAAAATTAGCAAGTTAGGCAAATTTGGGGCTGATGGTATGTGGCATAACTGAAGCTGTATTAAGTTAACCTTGATCCTCATTCGAGTACGAATGATCTTAAGTGGGGGAGGATGTAAGGACCCGTAAAAAGTTTAACCAAACACTCAGGGTTTCGTGGTGCCAAGATAAATTCCTGCATTACGGAACAGTACCCTACGGACTTTTTGGACTGAACAGTACCGTACGCACTTAGAGGAAAATGTTTCGTAGAAAAAAGCATTTCTGCAGCCGCATAATCACTCTGCGGACCGCATAAAGGCCGTAGAGTGAAGCAGTAGGTTTGGCCAATTTGAGGTCAGTCTTGCGGTAGATTATGCGCCCACATAATCGATATGTGGACCGCATATCGGTCGCATAATTCCTATTGGGTTTCTGCGGAGGAGGTTATGTGGTATATTATGCGACCGCAGAACAAGTATGCGGACCGCATACTGGTCGCATACCTGAGCCGAAAGTTTAGGCCCTTGAGGGCCATTTCTGCTGTCACTTTGCAGACCGCATAGCCATTATGCGTTCGCATATGCAACCGCAGACCTGTGTCGAGGCATCATTTTTCTTAATTTAAAACCCAACCCCCATTCCGTTAAAACACCTCTTTAGTCTATTTTGAAGCTCATTTCTGATATTCCTAGAGTGAGAGAGAGGGTTCTAGAGTGAGGACCAAATTTTTTATCAAATTAATCTTCAACCATCACTCAAAGCTTTGGAAATATTCAAGTAGAGCACCAAATTCTTCATCCTAAAAGGTAAGGCTTCATCACCCCAGCTCTTAATTTCAAACATAGCTATAATGGGATACTAGGGTGATACCTCATGGGGAAAAAGTAAACTAGAACCATGAACGTTTTCCTAATTCTGGGTTCAATTTGTATATTGCTAAAATAGATTGAGCTTGCTAAGGGTTCCGGATAATTGTAGAGTCTAAAGAAGCATATTTGAGGTATGTATGGCTAACTCTCTTCTTCTTAGAATCAAACTCCTGGTGTCCGAATAATGGGTGTAAGTTCTAACTTGATCATACTAGAATTGTTTTCCTTAGTGTGTTGGATTGAAAGATTCATGTTCCATAATTGTTTTAGATGGTTACCATGTCATCATGATATTTGAGAACGTAATTATGTTGTTTCCAAGCTCCTTCCCTTACGTGTGCAATGCCTTATGTGATGGTACTTATCGACATGAATGATGATGTCAGTTGAACGGATAAAATGTTCCCAAGTGCCAAGAACTACTTAATATATGAGGTTGTTTGTGCCATGTGACAAAAGATGGGAAAGAAATGTGAATTTAGTGAACAATTGAAAGAGGTTATGTCTCACACATGGTGGCATTTGTGTTGGAATTATTGATTTACATTGTGGATATGGATATATATTTCACTTGAGATGGCTTAGCCGGTCGCGCCGAGACCGGACTCCATGTAAAAACACAGTGGCATTGTGAGTTGTGGCTTTGGCACTAAAGATTATTAATCTAAAAAGATGGAAAGATTGAATTGGAAACTATGTGACCCTTACTTGGTGTTTTCTTTGTATTTCTATGAAACTCTTATTGATTATTATGACTGCATTCTCTTTGTTTCACTGTCTATTCTACTAAGATTGGTGTTTGCCTTACATACTAGTACTATTCGACAGTACTAACGTCCCTTTTACCGGGGGCGCTATATCTTTGAATGAATGTAGGTAGTTCCATCACAGATAGTGCCGATCGCAGATAGTGGTGCTCTCTTTCTATCCTCACAACTGTCTTGGTAAGCCCCATTTCTCCCAGCGGTCACGTAGTCCTTCTTTTGTATAAGTTTTCATATTTTGAGGTATAGCCGGGGCCTTATTGCCGGGATTGTCATGTTGCTCTTTTGTACTCTTAGAGGCTCCGTAGACAATTATGTGGGTCATGTATGTATGTTGGGGTGGTCGTTGGATCGAGTTGTATTTTGAGAACTCAACTATGGCATAATGTATATAAGGAAAAATGAACTAGCAACGTTTATATATTTATATAACTGATCTCTCCCCTGTTTTACAAATGGTGATGCGGTCCCTTTTTGGATTATGAATGAGTCGGGTAAGAAAGGTTTAATAGGCTTGCTTGACCGGGTTCACTCGGTTGAGCGCCGGGCGCGCTCCCCGAGGTTGGGGCATGACACATGGAACAATATACCTTTGAGAACACTTTAAGTCTTCAAATCGCTAGAATACCAGAATCTCCATACCCGATCCCAACTACGCTACTGAAATGACTGATAAATTCCTCACACATGATCATCCCTGATCATCCCACAAAAAATACTTCCATAATTCCTTCGTTCCACATGGAAAAAATTGAATATCATCAGTCAATCAATCAGGCGATTACCACAATACCAGCCAGGCATCCGTAAGTCAAAACACAGTGCACCTTTTGATGTGTGCACCCTTCTCATGCGGTACTAAATAATGCTAGCATTCTTCTAAACATCTGAAACCGTCCATGCTATCCATAACTCGTTACCCCACCCAGGAGAAAAATCATAACACGTAACATAATCCTATATCAAACACTAGAAATCTAAGAGAGCTATTTTGATCAATTGGACACCGATAGGTGAATTAAAAATTATAAATAAATTATATTAATATTGGTAAAAATAATAAATTAATTCAATTAATTACCAAAATATTTGTATAGTAGATAAACAAATTATTTTCATACCAATTGCTATAATAATAACTTTAAAAGTGCCAAAAGTAATAATAAATGATAAAATAACTATTTTAAACATATAATCGAGCAATAGCACAAGAAAATGCCATATAAATAGTATTTAAATATTATAACAATGTGAATAGCCAAAATAAGCTGAATAAAATTTTAAGAGGACAAATGTGAGTATCATAAACGACGCTGCTCCAACTTCACCATTTTTTACTCCACCTCGAGCTAATGAATTGGATCCCTAATTTTGATTATGATCTATTATTATGCTCTTGGGGCAACATAAACTATTGAGAGCCAAAAATCAAATAATTTCTTATACACCTTTTGGCTTTCGGCTGAGGAGTGTCACCTTGCTTAGACGACATTGAATGTTTTAAAGTATATGGCCCATCTACCTCTTCCCTGGAATCCTTTTTATGATCGTAAGGATCCATTCTCATTTCACCATCCAAATATAACGTAGAGAAGTGTTTGGATTGAGTTCCAATGTGCTCAAATACATGAGCTATGGATTCTTGATCACAGGAACAACAAATGAACAAGTACCGTGAAAATACAAGTAAAGAAATTAAGGAAAGATAATAACCGTACAAATCAACAAGTAATCTTAACATAGAATCTACACTCGTATAAATCACACCATATCTCACCGCATGTATTTCAATACCCACCCTTATACCACCGCATGCATATCAATATCACATTACAATGTGTACAAGAATCTCAATAATGACAAAATGAATGAGAAACAACTCAATAAGAAAGGATGTCCCAATAATCAAATATAAGGCCCCGTAAAAATTTCACCTAAAATCCAGGGTTACGTGGTGCCGAGGTAGAGTAATATGATTGAGGATACGGACTTTGTGTGTTGTACAGTATGTCAGAGAGTTGAATGAATCATTTTGCAGACCATGGCATTTCTGCGGTCAACTATGCGGCCGCAGAACCACTTTGTGGGCCGCAGATCAGCCGCGGAGTGAAGCAGAACTTGAGCCAATTTTGAAGACCATTATGCGGTCCATTATGCGACCACATAACCATTTCGGGGGGCGCATAATCCATCACAGAACCTACATGAGAAGACTTCAGAAGGAGGTTATGCGGTCCATTATGCGACCGCAAAACTGATCCGTGGACCGCAGATTTGTCGCGGACTTGTCCAGCCCTGCCCAGTTTTTGGGACCTTTTTTGTGATCCCCTTTATGGGCTGCATACCTATTTTGCGGTCCGGTCTGTGGCCACAGACCCGACTTTGTAGAGCTTATGTTTGGCAAGTTTCACCCTATCCCATTTTTATAAAATAACTTGGGGTTTATTTTGGCTGGTTCCAACTTATATTTTGATAAAATGCTCAAATGAGCTGAAATCACAAATTTCTTCCTAATTTGTGTTGAATTTTGTTATGTCTCAAAATACATTGGGATTTCTATGATTTTCGGAACTTTGTAGTAATTTAAGGAAAGCTTAATGTGAGGTATGTTGGCTACACTTCTCTCTTAGAATCGAATTCCATGAAGTTCCGGTAAGCTTCAAGTATGATGGGCCAATTCCCTATTTCTCATGTCCCGACTTATTCATTATAAATTTGATTATTCCGAATAAGCATTGCGTCAAATGATACATGTTTAAAATGTGTTCTGAATGCTCTCGTCATATTGTGTTATCATTCGAGAATGTGCTCAAAGTATGGTTTGTGTGTTGAAATATTATTACTTCAAGTCATGCTTCAAATGCAAGTTATTGTGCCAAATTGTGGAAGAAACCTCAGTGTGATTAAGACTCTTAAGTGCTCATATGTTTACTTAATATCATGATTAGAAATGCCTTGTTGCTGATAACCCATTATGATATTTGAAAGTGAAAAGGGGCGAGCATGAAATATGAAATATGACTGACGTGCCAAATGTGATATTACATTTGTGGCCAATAGTGCCAATAAAATGAAAGGATGAGCAAAAGACTACGGAATGAGCTGAAAGTAATTTATATAATAAATATTTGGGAGTATCTCAAGTCACCGAGGAAGGGTAGGTTGAAATGACCTAACCCGGAAACTACACGTGCTGGTGTACGAGTGTATTGTAATTATTCCCCTTATTTGGGATGAGATTGATTTGATGAGATTATTTCCCTTAAATGGGATGAGATAATTGTTAGCAAAGGGTGATGTCAATCCACACGGCATTGTGGTGAGACAGCCTCGACGATCGGGCCGAGATCGGATGCCATACCGCACACATGGTGGTGTTTGTACTGGAAATTGTGATTAAGATCCTAATAGTGATTGTGATCATGATTGATGTCTTTGGTTGAGGCGGCCTAGCCAATCGGGCTGTGATCAAACTCCATGCTAAAATCACGGTGGTATATCGGTGCTAAAGATATCCTAACCTAAAATATGAAAATTTACTTGAAAACGTGTCTTGCTCCTAACTTGATGTTTTGGTGTTGTTTGAGGCTCCGTTTGATTCTATGATTGTTCTCCCTTGTTTTATTACTCGTTCTATTAAGAGCGTGTTTATTCATTCATACTAGTACTATTCCATATGTACTAACATCCCTTTTGTCGGGGGTGCTGCATCGTTAATGGATGCAGGTAGTTCAACATCAGGCGGCTTTGATCGGTGATAGAGGTACACCCTCTTCCGAGCTGACTTGGTGAGCCCCACTTCATTTCGGAGTCGTGCATCTTTTGTTCCTTGTGTATTATTTTTTGAGGTATAGCTGGAGCCTTGTTGCCAGCACTATCATAGTACTCTTTTGTATCAATTATAGGCTACATAGACTTAGTGTGGGTTGTATATGGGTGCTGGGAAAATCAAACTAGTAATGTTGTATTAGAATCACTTGTTCCACTTTAAACTATGAAAGTTTATGTATTTTGAGACTTAAAAATGAAGTAACTAATGGTAATGAACTGGTGTTGATCACATGTGTAACGCCCCAACCTCGGGGAGCGTGACCGGCGCTCAACCGAGTGAACTCGGTCGAGCAAGCCTAGTAAACCTTTTCTACCTGACTCATTCATGATCCAAAAAGGGAATGCGTCACCATTTGTAAAACAGGGGAGAGATCAATTATATAAGTATATAAACGTTGCTAGTTCATTTTTTTTCATTTTATGCATTATGCCATAGTTAAATTTCCAAAATACAACTCGGTCCAACGACAACCCCAACATACATACATGACAACGTCTACGGAGCCTCTAAGGGTACAAAAGAGCAACATGACAATGCCGGCAACAAGGCCCCTGCTATACCTCAAAATATAAAAACTTATATAGAAGAAGGACTACATGACCCCAGGAAGAAATGGGGCTCACCAAGACTGCTGTGATGAGTGAGAATGTAAATCAATAATTCCAACACAAATGCCACCATGTGTACGGCATGGCGTCCGATCTTGGACCTATCGGCTAAGCCATCTCACATGAGACATAATCTTTTTCAAGTATTCACTCAATTCACATCTCTTTCCCATCTTTCATTACATGGCACAAACAGCCTCATTTATTAAATAGTTCATGGAAATTTGGCACATTTTACATTTCAAGTCTTTCCCTTTTTATTCGTTCAAGTAACGTCATCATTCATGTCGATAAGTACCATCACATAAGGCATTTCACACATAAGGGAAGGAGCTTGGAAAATCATAGTTACATTCTCAAATAGCATGATGACATGGTAAACATCTAAAACAATTAGGGAACATGAATCTTCCAACCAAACATACTAAGGTAAACAATTCTAGTATGATCAAGTCAGAACTTACACAAATACTCGGACACCAGGAGTTCGATTCTAGGAAGAAGAGAGTTAGCCATACATACCTCAATTACACTTCTTTAGACTCTACAATTATCCGGAACCCTTAGCAACCTCAAACTATTTTAGCAATATACAAATTGAACCCAAAATTAGGAAAACATTCATGGTTCTAGTTCCCTTTTCCACACACTTTTTACCACACATGCATGCAAGATAAACAACCCTCATACCCATGGACCATCTTATTAATTACTCATTTTCAATATAAGTTTCAAAAATTTAGGGCTAGGGTATAGATTCTTACCTCTAGGGTGGAGGCCTAGATTGCTTTCTTTGATAATCTTCAAAGTTTCAAGCAAGAATTGAAGAATAATTGATGAGGATTACTTTCTCACTATAAGGCTCCCTCTCTCACTCTATAGTATCGAAAAATGAGCTCAAAATAGACTAAAGGGGGTGTTTTAATGGAATGAGGGTCGGGTTTTAAATTAAGAAATTGGGTGCCCCGACACAGGTCTGCGGTCACATATGTGACCACATAATGGTTATGCGGTCCACAAAGTGACCGCAAAAATGGCCCTCAGGAGCCTGAACTTACGGCTCAGGTATACGACCAGTATGCAGTCCGCATACTTGTTTTGCGGTCGCATAATGCACCGCAGAACTCCCTCCGCAAAAATCCAAGAGGGATTATGCGATGGATATGCGGTCCGCGTAGTGGTTATGCGGTCGCATAATCGACCGCAAAGCGGACCTCAAACTGGCCAACGTACTGCTTCACTCTGCGGCCATTATGCGGTCCGCAGAGTGATTACGCGGCCGCATAATGTGCCGCAGAAATGCGTCCTTCTGCGAAACATTTTCTCTAAGTCCGTAGGGTACTGTTCAATCCAAAAAGTTCAAACCGTGTCGAGCAAGCTCGCCGCGAAGAATTTGTACTATAATAACGCAGGAATCTAACTTGGCACCACGAAACCCCGAGCTGTTGTTTTAAATATTTGTGGGTCCTTACATCCTCCCCCACTTAAGATCATTCGTCCTCGAATGAGGATCAAGGTTTGCTTAACACAGTTTCATTGTACCACATACCATCAGCCCCAAAATTGCCTAACTTCCTAATATTCTAAAAATTTCGCCTGAGTTTCCTTTTGTATTTAGGCCTAACCACCTGTCAAAGAGCCCCCGAAATACACCTTAGCAACATATATAGAATTAAATGACACAACAGAATGCAAAATAATACCAATCGAAGCCTCATGGGGGGTCATATAACTAGAAAGTAGTGCCTTTATATTAGCCGAACAAGTGATACAAAATTTTGGGGGGAGGGGGGGACAACTTTATAGAGCTATTACATGGATATTCAAATAAATGAGGGTACTTCTTTTTCATTTCATTCTCGGCTTCCCAAGTAGCTTCTTCAACTTGCTGGTTTCACCATAATACTTTTACGGATGCAATTTCTTTGTTTCTCAACTTCCAGACCTGTCTATCAAGAATAGCAACCAGAATCTCTTCATATGACAGTACTTCACTAATCTCGATGGTCTCAACCGGCACGATACCGGACGGATATCCAACTACCTTCTTTAACATGGACACATGGAATACCGGGTGCACTAATGACATCTTAGGTGGTAGATTAAGCTTGTACGCCACTTGACCTATCCTTTGAGTAATTCTATACGACCCGACATACCTCGGAATTAATTTCCCTTTCCTTCCAAAATGCATGATCCCCTTCATGGGAGATACCGTTAAGAACACCCAATCATCTTCCTTGAACTCTAAGTCTCTGCAACGAACATCCGAATAGGAATTTTGCCAACTATAAGCAGTTCTCAACCGCTCCTTTATGATCTTAACCTTTTACATAGCCTGATGCACAAGGTCTGGTCCTATTAGTTCAGCTTCTCCAACCTCGAACCACCCAATCGGTGATCTACATCTTTTACCATACAAGGCCTCAAACGGCGCCATCTGTATACTGGCATGGAAGCTGTTATTATAAGAAAATTTGATGAGCGACAAATGATTGTCCCAGTTGCCCTTCAAGTCAAGCACACAAGCACGCAACATGTCCTCAAGCATCTGAATAGTCCGCTCTGCTTGCCAATCAGTCTGTGGGTGGAAAGTCGTGCTAAGATTTACCTGCGTACCCAAACGTTGCTGAAATTTCTTCCAAAAATTAACTGTGAACTGGGCCCCTCTATTGGAAATGATGGAAACTGGAGTGCCATGAAGCCTGACTATTTCTTTGATATATAATTGAGCATATTGTTCCGCAGTGTCGGCAAGAAGTGTGCTAATTTCGTGAGTCGATCCACGATCACCCAAATTGAGTCAAATTTATGCGGAGTGCGTGGTAACCCTACCACAAAATCCATGTTGATCATTTCCCATTTCCACATTGGAATTTCTATACTCTGAGCTAACCCACCTGGCCTCTGATGCTCGGCCTTCACTTGTTGAGAGTTTGAACATTTTGCCACAAAGTCCGCCACAACCCTCTTCATGTTATTCCACCAGTAAACTTCCTTGAGGTCATGATACATTTTTGTAGAACCTGGGTGCACGGAATATCTAGAAGTATGAGCTTCTACCATGATTCTTTCCCGAAGACCATCTACGTTTGGAACACATAGTTGTCCTTTGTACCGTAATGTACCGTCATCCACGCCAAGAGAAAAGGCCGTAGTCTTGTGTTTATGAATCCCCTCCTTCAGTTGCACCAACACTGGATCATTGTATTGCTTCTCCTTGACCTCTGCCACAACCGATGATTTTGCCCTATTCCGCACAATCAATCACCCCTCATTAGAGTCCGCAAGACGAACTCCCAAACTGGCCAACTGGTGAACCTCCCGGGCCAAGGGCCTTTGACATGCCTCCAAGTGAGCCAAACTACTCATAGACTTCCGACTAAGAGCATCCGCCACCACATTAGCTTTCCCCGGATGATACAAAATGTCGATGTCATAATCTTTGAGTAACTCAAGCCACCTTCTCTGCCTTAAGTTCAATCCCTTTTGCTTGAAAATGTATTGAAGACTCTTGTGGTCCGTGATTACATCTACGTGGACTCCATACAAATAATGACGCCAAATTTTTAATGCAAAAACCACCGCCGCAAGCTCTAAGTCATGAGTTGGATAAATCTTTTCATGATTCTTAAGTTGCCTTGAAGCATATGTTATTACCTTACCATGTTACATTAATAAACACCCAAGACCGGTCATTGAAGCATCGCAATACACCACAAACCCCTCGGTACCCTCTTGTAGGGTCAATACTGGCGCCGAAGTCAATCTTGATTTCAATTCCTGGAAACTCCTTTCACAAGCATCGGACCACTGGAACTTAACCGCCTTCTACGTCAATTTAGTCAATGGAGAGGCAAGAGTGGAGAACCCCTCCACGAACCTCCTATAATACCCGACCAAACCCAAGAAACTATGAATCTCTGTTGAAGTAGTCGGTCTAGGCCAATCATTCACCGCTGCAATCTTTTGAGGATCAACCTTAATTCCTTCTCCGGAGACGACATGACCCAGGAATGTGACAAATTTTAGCCAAAATTTATATTTCGAGAACTTTGCATACAATTGGTGTTGGTGAAGAGTTTGCAGAACTGCCCTGAGGTGATCAGTGTGATCCTCTGGAGTTTGTGAATACACAAGGATGTCGTCAATGAATATTATCACAAAGGAGTCGAGGAACGGCTTGAAGACTCAATTCATAAGATCCATGAAAGCTGCTGGGGAATTTGTTAGTCCAAAAGACATTACCAAAAATTCAAAGTGCCCATACCGGGTTCTAAAATCTGTTTTCAGAATATCCTGCTCCCTTACCTTCAATTGATGGTACCCGGACCGCAAATCAATTTTGGAGAAGAACTTAGCACCTTGTAATTGATCAAGCAAATCATCAATCCTAGGTAATGGGTATTTGTTTTTGATTGTGACTTTGTTGAGTTTCCGATAATCAATACACATCCGCAGCGATCCATCCTTCTTTCTGACAAAGAGAACCGGTGCTCCCCAAGGTGACACACTCGGTCGGATGAAACCTTTCTCTAGCAAATCCCTTAATTGTTCCTTTAGCTCTTTTAAATCTGCCGGCGCCATTCTATAAGGTGGGATGGATATAGGCTGTGTGCCTAGCATCACATCAATCCCAAAATCAATCTCCCTGTCTGGAGGAATTCCAGGGAGCTCATCCAGGAATACATCGGGGAATTCATTCACAATTGGTACAGATTCAAGGGTAGACACTTCAATAGTAGTCTCCGTAACTCGGACCAACTAGTAAATATACCCCTTCCTGATCATATTTGTGGCCTTAAGGTAAGAAATAAACCTACTTTTTGGCATAACATTATTCCCCTGCCACTCAACAGCTGGCTCGTTAAGAAACTCAAGCCTCATGATTCTAGCTCGACAATCGAGTTTGGCAAAACACGAATAAAGCCAATCCATTCCCATTATTACATCAAAATCAATCATTCCTAGTTCAATAAGATCGGCCATGATATCCCGACCACTCACATTGACAACACAATCCCTATAAACCCGTACGGCCATAATAGACTCGCCAACCGGAGTAGATATAGAGAACGGCTCATGAAGTTGTTCTGGTTCTATCCCGAAGCTCGTAGAAACATAAGGAGTAACATAGGACAAAGAAGATCTGGGATCAATAAGGGCATACACATCATGAGATTGAACAGTCAATATACCTGTGACGACATCTGGGGAAGCCTCTGCACTCTGTCGACCACTCAGAGCATTAGAATTGGCTGGGTCCTCCCGGACTCTGTGCACCACCCCTAGCTGCACCACGCCTCATGGGTGCTAGAGAGCCTCGAGCTGGAGGGGGTGCTGAAGATGTAGCGGTTGTAGGACTCGATGACTGAGCTGTGCCCCTACCTGTACTCTGACGGGATACACGACACTCTCTCTGAATATGTCCTGTCATTCCACATCCATAACATACTGCATGTCCAGGTAGCAGACTCCCGAATGTATCCTCTCACACTTAGGGCATGGGACCCTCTGCTGCTGCTGGAATCTCCCTCCTGATCGGCCCTGATGGTGGGACCCCCTACTGCCTTGAACGGGCCTAAAGCGACTCCCCTGCCGCTGACCGTGCCCTGATGGTGGAGCACTAGCTGAAGACTGAGCATAAGACCGGGATGGCCCTGATGATCCTCCCCGAAAAGTTGATCTCCCTCCTCCGAATGAATCCCCAAGGTTGCCCGCTGATCGTGCCCTACTACTACTTTCCCATTCCATCCTGAGCTTTAACTTTCGAGCCTACGTAGCTTGGGAAAATGCTACCATCCTTCCATAGTTCATGTCAGAATTTAGAGCAGTTGTGGCAGCCTCATTAATAACCAAAGGACTAAGGCCCTGCACAAATCGATGCACTCGTGCCTCCATAGTCGGCATCATATAAATAGCATACTTCGACAGGCGCACGAAGTCCATGTGATACTCCCACACCTTCCCACTACCCTGTTTAAGGGTCTCAAACTCCACAGCATGGTCTGCCTTAGTCTCGGCAGGCAAGAAATGGTCTATGAAGGCATCTACAAACTCACTCCATCTCGCCGGAGGGCTCCCCTTGTCACAGGAATCTTCCCACATTTCAAACCAGGAATATGCCATCCCTTTCAGACGATATGAGGCCAACTCTACTCCTTCTAGCTCTGTAGCACGCATAACTCGAAGAGTCTTATGCATCTCATCAATGAAATCCTGAGGGTCTGCCCCAGGATCAATACCTGTTAACATTGGAGGGTCTAACTAAAGGAACTTGTTTACCCTGGAACTGGAAGAATCCTCTTGCGAGCTAAATAAGGTGGGTGCAACATTTGACCTCTGGGCCTGGGAAGCTACTAACTGAGTCAGCTTCTGAATAGCTCCTCTACGATCCCTATCGGTAATACCGGGACCAGGAGCTGGGGCTGTAGGTGGAATAGGTATATCGGTGGGAGGGATTGTGACACCCTCTGCGGGTGTAGGAACTGGGGTAGTATGTTCCGGAGTAGATGAATCAGGCAGTGTGATAGTAGGGGGATTATCCTCACCCGCATTATCAAGTAGGGGATCAACAGCCACTCCTAGTAGGACACTTTAAAATCTTAGGCTCTGATACCAAGTTTGTCACGTCCCAACCTCGGGGAGCGCGACCGGTGCTCAACCGAGTGAACTCGGTCGAGCAAGCCTAGTAAACCTTTTCTACCTGACTCATTCATGATCCAAAAAGGTAATGCATCACCATTTGTAAAATAGGAGAGAGATCAGTTATATAAGTATATAAATGTTGCTTGTTCATTTTTTTATTTTATGCATTATGCCATAGTTAAATTTCCAAATTATAATTCGGTCCAACGACCACCCCAACATGCATACATGACCCACATAAACGTCTATGTAGCCTCTAAGGGTACAAAAGAGCAACATGACAATGTTGGCAATAAGGCCCCGGCTATACCTCAAAATATAAAAACTTATACAGAAGATAGACTACATGACCACAGGGAAAAATGGGGCTCACCAAGACTGCTGTGATGAGTGAGAGGGAGAGCACCACTATCTGTGATCAGCGCTATCTGCGATGGAACCACCTACATCCATTCAAAGATGTAGCGCCCCCGGCAAAAGGGACATTAGTACTATCGAATAGTACTAGTATGTAAGGCAAACACTAATCTTAGTAGAATGAATAGTGAAACAAAGAGAAGGAAGTCATAACAATCAATGAGTACTTCACAGAAATACAAAGAATCACCAAATAAGGATCACATAATTTCCTATTCAGTTTGTCCATCTTTTTAGGTTAATGATATTTAGTGCCAAAGCCACAACTCACAATGCCACCGCATTTTTACACGGGGTCCAGTCTCGGCCCGACCGGCTAAGCCATTACAAGTGAGACATATCCATATCCACAATGTAAATCAATAATTCCAACAGAAATGCCACCATGTGTACGACATGGCGTCCGATCTCTGCCCGGTCGGCTAAGCCATCTCACTTGAGACATAACATCTTTCAAGTATTAACTCAATTCACATCTCTTTCCCATCTTTCATTACATGGCACAAACAACCTCATTTATTAAATAGTTCTTGGTACTTTGGCACATTTTACAATTCAAGTCTTTCCCTTTTTATTCGTTCAAGTAACGTCATCATTCATGTCGATAAGTACCATCACATAAGGCATTTCACACATAAGGGAAGGAGCTTGGAAAATCATAGTCACGTTCTCAAATAGCATGATGACATGGTAAACATCTAAAACAATTAGGGAACATGAATCTTCCAACCCAACACACTAAGGCAAACAATTCTAGTATGATCAAGTCAGAACTTACACCAAATATTCGGACACCAGGAGTTTGATTCTAGGAAGAAGAGAGTTAGCCATACATACCTCAATTGCGCTTCTTTAGACTCTACAATTATCTAGAACCCTTAGCAACCTCAATCTATTTTAGCAGTATACAAATTGACCCCAAAATTAGGAAAACATTCATGGTTCTAGTTCACTTTTCCACACTCTTTTTACCACAGATGCATGCAAGATAAACAGCAATCATACCCATGGACCATCTTATTGATTACTCATTTTCAGTATAAGTTTCAAAAATTTAGGTCTAGGGTATAGATTCTTACCTCTAGGATGGAGGCCTAGATTGCTTTCCTTAATAATCTTCAAAGTTTCAAGCAAGAGTTGAAGAATAGTTGTTGAGGATTCTATAGTATCAGAAAATGAGCTCAAAATAGACTAAAGGGGGTGTTTTAACGAAATGGGGGTCGGGTTTTAAATTAAGAAAATAGGTGCCCCGACACAGGTCTGCGGTCGCATATACGACCGCATAACGGTTATGCGGTCCACAAAGTGACCGGAGAAATGCCCCTCAGGGGCTTGAACTTATGGCTCAGGTATGCGACCAGTATGCGGTCCGCATAATGCACCACAGAACTCCCTCCGCAAAAACCCAAAAGAGATTATGCGATCGATATGCGGTCCGCATAGTGGTTATGCAGTCCGCATAGTGGTTATGCGGTCTGCATAGTGGTTATGCGGTCGCATAATCGATCGCAAAGCTGACATCAAACTGGCCAACGTACTGCTTCACTCTGCGGCCATTATGCACTCCGTAGAGTGATTATGCGGCCGCATAATGGGCCGTAGAAACGCGTCCTTCTGCGGAACATTTTCTCTAAGTCCGTAGGGTACTGTTCAATTCAAAAAGTCCGAACTGCGTCGAGCAAGCTCGCGCGAAGAATTTCTACTATAATAACGCAGGAATCTAACTTGGCACCACGAAACCCCGAGTTTTTGTTTTAAATTTTTGTGGGTCCTTACAACATGACCTCCTTATTGTCTAATGAATGAAATAGATATTCTCTTTTTTCATGGGTGAGTTTGGGTAGAAAGTATTGTACAAGTTTGCATGACTGGGGTATCCCCGTTGAGCGCCGGTCGCACTCCCTGTGGTCGGGGCATGATATCAACACTTCAACCACAATGTGTTAATAGCTTTTACACCTACAACCTCAATAAACTCAGAAATGAAGGTATTCCCATGAAATGGCAACTTCCAATTCAAGTACGTAGCATAAGCTTAACAATGAAAGAGATAACGTGATATAACAACTACGACTAAAAGAATTAGAATAACTCGACAATGGGGAGGATAGGATGTAACAACAACTACAAATAAATGCATATAAAAGTGACTTGACAATGGAAACTAGACATGTAATAGCAACTTTAGTTAATGCATTTAAGAATAATGTTGACAACAAAATATAGAACACATATAAGCCCATGTACACACTCATAACCTCATATACAGGTCTTCCAAATAATTTAGTTAGTACAATCAACCCAAATCCCAAGGGGTAATTTTCCCACACAAAGTTAGACAAGCCTTAGACAAGATACGTACCTCAACTAGGCCAAATCAATACTCAAAAATAGCTTTTCCTTTAAAATTCGCCTCCTCACAACTCAAATCTCACAAAAAATGAATTAATGTCATCAAACAATTTAAGAATAACCAATTACGATTAATAAAGCTATGATCTTTATACAATTCTCCAAAAGTCAACAAAAGTCAACCCCGGTCTCGCCCAGTCAAAACCCTGGTCCAAGGGTACATCCCGACTATCCATAACCCCACGAGTCCATATATGTGTTTTGTTTTCAAATTTGAGTCCAATTTGACTCTCAAATCCAAAATTTTCATTTTTCAAAACATAGACAAAAATCCCCAAAATTTCTCTTTGATTCTCATAAATTTGATGTTAAATCTCATATATAATCATGAAATGCAGTTGGAGATTGATCAGAATTACTTACCCAATGATTTTATGTGAAAATCCCCTTCTCCAAATCGCCTCTTACCGAGTCTAGGGTTCTAAAATTAGAGAAAGTAGATGAAATCCCGTCTTTCCAACCCTTTAGTAAGTTGTAGATGTCGCAATTGCGACACTGGGTTCGCAATTGCGAACCTTCACAATTGCGAAGAAATACTCACAATTGCAAAACCTGACAACCTAACGGGAAGTCGCAAATGCGACTCTGGCTTTGCATTTGCGAAGCCTGCTCCAATTGCAATTGCGGCCAAAATGTCGCAATCACGCAATTGCGATCCTGCTCCAATTTTGATCACTTTGAAATTTCGAGGTTGGTGCTCGCAATTGCGATAATTGCAGCACTAGCATACCAGCAACCGAAAAATGAGTTCAGTCCAATGCGAAACTCACCTGAGCCCTCGGAGCTCCAAACCAAACATCCACACAAGTCTAAAAATATCATACAAACTCGCTCGCATAATCAGAACACAAAAATAACATCTAGAACCATGAATCAGACATCAAAATGCATGAATTTCAAAAAAAAAAAATCAAGAACGTCTAAAATTGCAACCAAGCACCTGAATCCTATCCAACTAACTCCAAATGACACAAAATTTTGTAGACAAGTTCAAAATAGCAAAACGGGCCTATTCAAAGTCCCAAAACCAAATTCCGAGCCTGATAGCCATAAAGTCAACCTATGTCAATCTTTGAAAACTTTTAAACCTCAAATTGCCAACTTTCGGCAAAATAGGTCAAATCAACCTAGGGACCTCTGTATCAAATTCCGAGAATACGCCCAAGTACAAAATCACAATACAAACCTATCGCAGCCATCAAAATACCATTTTGGAGTCATTTCACAAAAAGTCAAACTTGGGTTAGCATTTCAACCTTAAGCTTCTAAACCAAGAACCGAAGGGTCCAAATCAACCCAAAACCTTCCCGAAGTGAATCTAACCAACCCCGCAAGTCATAAAACCATAAATACACATGTGTGAAGCATCAAAAATGAGTTCAGTCCAATCCGAAACTCACTTGAACCCTCGGAGCTCTAAACCAAACATCCACACAAGTCTAAAAATATCATACAAACTCGCTCGCATAATCAGAACACCAAAATAACATCTAGAACCACGAATCGGACATCAAAATGCATGAATTTCAAAAAAAAAAACTAAAGAACGTCTAAAATTGCAACCAAGCGCCTGAATCCTATCAAACTAACTCCAAATGAAACAAAATTTTGTAAAAAAGTTAGAGATAGCAAAACGGACCTATTCCAAGTCCCAAAACCAAATTCCGAGCCCGATAGGCAAAAGTCAACCTACGTCAAACTTTGGAAACTTCTAAACCTCAAATTGCCAACTTTCGACAAAATAGGTCAAATCAACCTAGGGACCTCTGTATCAAATTTCGAGAATATGCCCAAGTACAAAATCACGATGCAAACCTATCGCAACCAACAAAATACCATTTTGGTGTCATTTCACAAAAAGTCAAACTTGGGTTAGCATTTCAACCTTAAGCTTCTAAACCATGAACTGAAGGGTCCAAATCAACCCAAAACCTTCCCGAAATGAATCTAACCAACCCCGCAAGTCATAAAACCATAAATACACATGTGTGAAGCATCAAAAATGAGTTCAGTCAAATCCAAAACTCGCCTGAGCCCTCGGAGCTCCAAACCAAACATCCACACAAGTCTAAAAACATCATACAAACTCGCTCGCATAATCAGAACACCAAAATAACATCTATAACCATGAATCGGACATCAAAATGCATGAATTTTAAAAAAACAAAAACTCAAGAACATCTAAAATTGCAACCAAGCGCCTGAATCCTATCAAACTAACTCCAAATGACACCAAATTTTGTAGACAAGTTCCAAATAACAAAACGGACCTATTCCAAGTCCCAAAATCATATTCATAGCCCGATAGGCACAAAGTTAGCCTACGTCAAACTTTGGAAGTTTCTTAACCTCAAATTGCCAAATTTTGGCAAAATAGGTCAAATCAACCTAGGGACCTATGAATCCAATTCCGAGAATACGCCCAAGTACAAAATCATGATACAAACCTATCGCAGCCATCAAAATACCATTTTGGAGTCATTTCACAAAAATTCAAACTTCGGTCAGCATTTCCACCTTAGCTTCTAAACCAAGAACCGAAAGGTCCAAATCAACCCAAAACCTTCCCGAAATGAATCTAACCAACCCCGCAAGTCATAAAACCATAAATACACATGTGTGAAGCATCAAAAGGGCAAACAAGGTTCAAATACACAAAACAACCAGTCAGGTCGTTAAAGTCTCTCAGTTGTTAATTTGTGGGATGAAGCGAATTCTTGTATCTGGTTGACGAGTATTTTCATGACCCAAATTTTACCTGTCGTGATGGTGCCTATCGCATTAATAGGCAAGCCAACAACAACAATAAAACACGCATTCATTAAGTTTTAAAACACAACAAAAGTGTTAAAGAGTAAAATCTCAAAAATACTTATAAGCAAATACCGTGACTCAATACAATATTTCCCCAAAATTCGGGTGTCACTGACTACATGAGCATCTATACAATAATATGATCTAAAAAACTATTTAGGAATTATAAAAATATATGTAAATAAAACTAAAAGATAAAGGATGAGAGTCAAAGTCTAGGGACGCCATAACAGCTACCTCAAAAATCTCTGAACTGATAAAGCTCCAAAAATCAGCAACCACCGTACCCGAAAGTGCCTGTATCTACACACGAAGTGCAGATAGTAGTATAAGTACAACCGACCCAATGTACTCAATAAGTAACAAGACTAACCTTGGGCTGAAAGAAGTGACGAGCTCAACAGGTACAGTCCAAATACAGAAATAACAGTACAGGAATGTAGACATGTTTTCAAGTTCAACAGTTTAAGTTCAAAATAGATACATTATTCCAAGTGTGACGGAAGTGAGGGATGATACATCTCTATATATACATGTAAATTATACATGCCAATTGTAATGATAAAACCATATACATACTCTCAGAGTATCAATTCACTTAGTCCTCCCATTCACTCAATCCCTAGTCACTCATTTCCTAATAATCACTCATTTTCTCACAGTCTCTCAATCCTCCCAAGTGCTCGGCATGATTTCTAACATGAGTCATAACTCAGTTTCTCTAACATATGGAGAATTCATGGATAAAGACAAGATTATATGACTACACATTCCCACAGAATAGATTGAGTCACAATACCTATGGTGCACGCCCACACGCCTGTCACCTAGTATGTGCGTCACATCCACACCAATCACACAACACGTAATTCAGGGATGCATAGCGTCAAAATCAACTTTAGAAGTGTTACTTACCCGTGCAAATCTCTACTCCAATAATCCATTGCCTCGCGAATAGGCCTCCGAACACCTCGAATATAGCCACAAACAACTTGATACAATCAACACAAGCTATAAGAATCAATTCCATATGAAAATGTTAAGTGCTTAATCAAAAGTCAAAAAGTCAACTCAAAAGGTCAACCCCGGGCCCACGTCTCAAAATCAAACAAAAGTTAAAAAATCCAAACTCCCATTCAACCACGAGTCCAACCATACCAAATTCCGACACCAAATCGTCACTCAAATCTCCTAAAATTCCACCTTAAAAACACATAAACTAGGTTGTAAATTCAATGGGTAATCAATATTATTGAATAAGAATAATCAAAAGTGGCTTACATCAAGAAATATCGTGAAATCCCTCCCAAAAATCGCCTTCAAGCTTCAAAAGTCCAAAAATGATAAAAACCTCGGAACCCCTTCAATTTAAACACTGCTCAGGCATTCCGCACCTGCGAAGCCTGGGCTCGTACCTGCACTTACGCTTTTGCGGAGAAAATCACTCTTTTGCAAAACCCACTAAATAGTTGACCTCACGCACATGCAGTCACATCTTCGCACATGCAGGACCACATCTGCGAAATCGCTTCTGCGACTCCAAATCCTCCTGCCCAAATCCAATTCTGCGACCTCTTCTCTTCAGGTGCGGCTCCCCTTCTGCGGATCACCTCCTCGCACCTGCGACCACTGCCCAACTCTTTCCAGACCGCACCTGCGATCTCTTCTTCGCTTCTGCGATCACGCACCTGTGACCGATCCTCCGCAGGTGCGATGGCACCAGACATCAGCAGCCCATAAATTATCTGAAGTCCAAATTTCAATCTGATTCCCACTCAAATCATTCCCGAGGCCCCCGGGACCCCGTCCAAACATACCAACAGGTCCAAAAACAAGATACAAACTCAGTCAAGGCCTCAAATAACATGAAACAATATCAAAAACACAAATATCACCCCAATTCAAACCTAGTGAAAACTAATGAATTCCAGCTTCTATAATCGATGTCGTAACCTATCAAATCAACTGTGATTGACCTCTAATTTCGCACACATATCATAAGTGACACAACAGAGCTATTGCAACTTCCATAACCAAAATTCGAACCTGGTAACCACAAAGTCAACTCTCGGTTAAACTTCCAACTATCCAAACGTTTTTCCAACTTTTGCCATTTCAAGCCAAAATCACTTACGGACCTCCAAATTAACATTCGAGCACACTCCTAAGTCCAAAATCACCATACGGAGCTATCAAAACTATATTTTGGAGTCATTTACACATAAGTCAACATCCAGTCAACTCTTTTAACTTAAGCTTCCAACCATGGGATTAAATGTTCCAATTTATTCCAAAATATCCCCGGAACAAACCCAACTACCCCGGCAAGTCACATCAACAATTGAGCACAAAATAAGCAGTAAATGAGGGAACAAGGCTACGGCACTCAAAACAAATGATCGCGTCGTTACATCTTCCTCCTCTTAAGCAAATGTTCATCCTCGAACGTATCTAGAATCATAACTTGAGTCACAAATAGGTGTGGATATATGCTCTGCATCACCCACTCGGTGTCCCAAGTAGCCTCCTCGATTGGCTGACCTCTCAACTACACTTTCACTGAAGCTATTTTCTTTGACCTCAACTTTTGAACCTGCTGATCCAAAATGGCCACCGGCTACACATCATAAGTCAAATCACCATCCAACTGAACTGTGCTAAAATCCAAGACATGAGACGGACCGCCGACATACTTTTGGAGCATGGAAACATGAAACACTAGATGAACACTCCATAAATTAAGCGGCGATGCAAGCCTATAAGCCACCACTCCAACATTCTCAAGCACCTCAAAAGGCTAAATATACCGAGGGCTCAACTTGCCCTTCTTCTCGAACTCATAACGCCCTTCATGGGTGAAACTATGAGTAGTACCTTCTCCCCTAACATGTAAGCAACATCACAAACCTTCCGATCTGAATTAACTTAACCTTGTCCAAATCATCCTAAACCAAGTCAGTACCCAATAGCCTAGCCTCACCCGGCTCAAACCAACCCACAGGAGACTGACACTGTCCCACACAAACCTCACACAGAGCTATTTGAATGATCAATAGGTAGCTGTTGTTGTAGGCAAACTCTGCAAGTGGCAGAAACTAATCCCAAGAGCCCCTGAAATCTATGACACAAGTGCATAGCATATCCTTCAATATCTGAATAGTGTGCTCGGACTGTCCGTCTATCTGAGGGTGAAATGCAGTACACAACTTAACCCATGTGCGTAACTCTCGCTGCACTGCTCTCCAAAACTGCGATGTAAATTGCGTGCCCTGATCTGAAATGATGGACACCGGAACATCGTGAAGGTGAACAATATCATGAATGTAGATCTCAGCCAACCGCTCTGAAGAATAAGTAGTCCTAATAGGAATGAAGTGTGCAGACTTGGCCAACCGATCCACAACCACCCAAATAGCATCAAACTTCCTCGAAGCCTACGGGAGCCCAACTACGAAATCCAGGTGATATGCTCCCATTTCTACTTCAGAATCTCAAGCCTCTGAAGCAATCGCCCGGTCTCTGATGCTCGTACTTCACCTGCTAACAATTTAAGCACCAAGCTACAAACCCCACTATATCTTTCTTTATCCTCCTCCACCAATAATGCTGCCTCATGTCCTGATACATCTTTGTGGCACTCGGATGAATGGAATACCGCGAGCTGTGGGCTTCCTCAAGAATCAACTCACGTAGCCCATCCACATTGGTCACACAAATATGACCCTCCATCCTCAACACCCTATCATCCCCAATAGTAACCTCCTTGGCACCACCGTGCTGAATCGTGTTCTTAATGACAAGCAAATAGGGATCATCATACCGACGCTCTCTGATGCGATCGTATAAGGAAGATCGAGAAACCACACAATTCAGGAAGATCGTATAAGGAAGATCGGGAATCCGACTTGGCTATAAGACATCTAATCTCACGAACTGCTTGGCCAAGGCCTGAACATCTGATGCAAGCGGTCTCTCACCAGCAGGAATAAATGCAAGGCTACCCATACTCATCGACTTTCTGCTCAAGGCATCGGCCACCATATTGGCCTTCCCGAAATGATACAAAATGGTAATATCATCATCCTGTAGTAGCTCTAATGATCTCCGCTGCCTCAAATTTAGATCCTTTTTTTTGAACATGTGTTGGAGACTCCGATTATCGGTAAATACCTCACAAGACACACCGTATAGATAATGCCTCCAAATCTTCAATGCATGAATGATGGCTTCCAACTCTAAATCATGAACATGGTAGTTCCAATCCGAGAAGTATCACATTACATTGTATAAGAGCCTAATGCTGAAGGCAAAACTAGAATTGGGGGTGAGGTCAAGGCGGTCTTGAGCTTCTGAAAGCTCTCCTGTCACTCATCCGACCACCTGAATGGAGCACCCTTCTGGTTCAACCTGGTCAAAGGCGCTGCAATGGACGAGAAACACTCCATGAAGCGACAATAATATGCAGCCAAGCCAAGAAAACTCCAAATTTCAATAGCTGAAGACGGTCTGGGCCAACTCTGAACCGCTTCTATCATCTTTGGATCCAACTTAATCCCCTCACTGGACAACGTGTGTCCCAAAAATGCCACCGAACTGAGTCAAAACTCACACTTGGAGAACTTGACATAAAGCTTCTCCTCCCTCAACCTCTGTAGTACAATCCTCAAATGTTGTGCATGCTCTTCCTGGCTGTGTGAGTACACCAAGATATCATCAATAAAGACTATGACAAATGAATCAAGATATGGTTGGAATACACTTTCATCAGATGCCTGAATTCTGCTAGGGCATTGGTCAGCCCAAAAGGCATCATAAGGAACTCATAGAAAACACCCTCGCTCCCTGAAGCTGGTCAAATAGATCATCAATGTGCGGCAAAGGATGCTTGTTCGTGACTGTAACTTTGTTCAACTACCTATAGTCAATGCACATCCGCATAGTACCATCCTTCTTCTACATAAACAGAACTGTGCACCTCAAGGTGACACACTATGCCTAATAAACCCCTTATCAAGAAGCTCTTGAAGTTGCTCTTTCAGTTTTTTCAACTCTATTGGTGCCATACAATACAGAGGAATAGAAATGGGTTGAGTTCCCAACACTAAGTCAATACAAAAATCAATATCCCTATCGAGTGGCATGACCGACAGGTCTTCAGGAAACACATCCAGACAGTCTCGCACTACCAGAACAGAATCAATAGTAGGAGCAATAGCACCAACGTCCTTCACAAAGGCCATATACGGCAAACACCCCTTCTCAACCATCTGTTGGGCCTTAAGGTAAGAAATCACCATGTTGGGAACATAATCTAGGGAACCTCTCCACTCGATCCTTTGCAACCCCGGCATCTCCAACGTCAAAATCTTAGCGTGACAATCCAGAATAGCATGACATGGAGACAACCAATCCGTACCCAAAATCACATCGAAATCAACCATACTAAGAAATAAGAGATTAACTCTAGTCTCCAATCCTCCAATGATAAACACACACGACCGATACACACGGTCCATAATAAGAGTGTCGCCCACTGGCGTTGATATATGAATAGGTGAAACTAAAGACTCACGAGGCATATCCAAATAATGAGTAAAATAGGATGATACATAGGAATAAGTAGAACCAGGGTCAATTATTGTGGAAGCATCTTTGTGGCACACTGAAACAATACTTGTGATCACTGCATCTGAAGCAACGGCCTCTGGCCTGGAAGGAATAGCATAGAATCGGGTCTCGAGAACCAGAATAAATGCTAGAAGGACCTGGCATAGATTAACCCTGAACCGATGGAGCACGGGATACTCTGAGCTAGGAGAGCACTGAGAGATGACTGACCCGGATGAGACCTATATGGACCATAGCTAGCTGATGCACCCCAATAAACCATATGAGCCATCTGAGTCGGCCTATAAGGACCACCCCTACTTTGGTAGGACTGCCCCCAGAAGGAACACCGCTGAAACAACCCAAACCATGAGTCCTCTTGTCCTCCATCTCCTCACGCTTCTAACTATGGACTAACTCTAGCCGCCTAGCAATATCAACCACCTCGTCGAACCTAACACTTGATGCATTCTCCCAAGCCACAACAAAAAGCAACTGATAGCTGAGGCCATCAATGAACCTCCTAATCCTCTCCCTATTTGTGGGAACCAATCAGATCGCATGGTGAGCCAACTCTAAAAATCTCATCTCGTACTGGGTCCTGGACATACCCTTTTGGTGTAGCTACTCAAACTACCTATGTAGCTCCTCTCTGTAGGTCGGTGTCACAAACTTCTCAAAGAAAAGAACGGAGAACTCGTGCCGTGGTGCAGCATCGTCTAGCCTACTCCACTCCTAGGTCTCCTACCATCTGAAGGTTGCCCTCGTTAGCTGAAAAAATAGTGAATGAGACCCCACTAGTATTTAGAATATCCACTATGCGAACAATCTGCTAGCACCTATCCAAGAAGTCATAAGCACCCTCTGACTCAACCCCACTGAATGATGGTGGCTTGAGCCTCCCAAACTGTAAGGCCCCGTAAAATGTTTCCTAAAAATCTGGATTTTTGTGATACCGAAGTAGGCGTACAGGTTAATGGTAATAGAAATTATTTGGACTTTTTGATTGAACAGTGCGCTAGGAGTTGAAGGAAAATGTTGGGCAGAAGTATGCATTTCTGCAGCCCATTCTGCGGTTGTAGAACCACTCTGCTGACCACAGACTGGTCGCAGAGTGGGGCATATTGCTGGAGCATTTTTGATGCCCAATTTCGCGGCCATTATATGACCGCATAACCGTTTCAGGGGCCGCATTCTTCTCGCATATCCCACTTTGGGATTTTTCAGAGGGAGGTTCTGCGGTGCACTATGCGACCGCATAACCGTTCTATGGTGCATTATGCAACCGCAGAACAGGTCTGCGAGCCGCATAGTGATCGCAAACCATGTCCGTTTCTTTCCAGCTCTGGCACCCATTTTCAAGGTCATTTCGCGGACCGCATAACCATTATGCGGTCGCATATGCGACCGTAGAACCCGTTCCGGAGCTTCAATTTTGGGGTTTTTAAACCCGACCCAATTCCGTTAAATCACACCCCATAGACCATTTTGAACATATTTTTTGATTTTTCTAGAGTGAGAGAGAGGGTCCTAGAGGGAGGAAGTGATCTTCATCAAGTTGTTATTCAATTCCCACTTAAGACCTTGAAGATTATCAAGAGAGGCACCTAGGTCTTCTTCCTAAGAGGTATGATTCAATCGCCCAAACTATTAATTTCAAAATGTAACTAGAATGGGCCATTAGTAAGGTAATTCATGGGGATGGGAGTTATTACCTTGCATGCATGTGTTCCTATGGTATGTGGGAAGGTTGTAAGTTAAAGATAGAAAGGAATGGGGTGTGGGTTGGTGGAGTCTTTCACAAATATTGATGCACATCTAGTGTTTGATAATATGCTCAAATGAGCTAAAACCATGATCATCTTCCTAATTTTTGGTTCAACTTGTTATATTTCTAAAATAGATTGAATTTTCTATGAATTCCGGATCATTTTAGAGTTTGAGAAGCTCAATTGAGGTATGTTGGCTAAACCGCCTTTTTCTTAGAATCGAATCCCACTGTGTTCATGTAATTGGAGTAAGTCCTTGATCATTATTGAATTGGTTTTTCTTAATGTGGTTGTGTTGAAGGATGTTTGTTCAATGTTTATTCTAAATGATTCATCATGTCATCTTGCCATTTATGCTCAAATAAAGGTTGTTATGCCAAATTGTATGAAAGGCCTCTATGTGCCTATGATTTCCTAAATTGCTCATATGTGAATTAATATCTTTAATGGGAATCCCTATTGATGTTGATAATGATAATGATATTTGAACATGGAAAAGGGAACTGGAACTATGAAATACAGCCAAGTGCCAAGAATGACTTTGTAATTGTTAAAAAGTACGATGTGAGATGATTGACTGAAGAAGGTAATGTCTCAAATGAGATGGCCTAGCCGATCGGGCCGAGACCGGACTCGGTATAAGAACACGGTGGTATTGTGGATGAAATTGTGGTAATGTCTCAAATGAGATGGCCTAGCCGATCGGGCCGTAATCGGATGCCATGCCGCACACATGGCGGCCAAAAAACTAGAATTCCGCCCGATTCCCATATATTCGTATGCTATAGCTGTTGCGACCAAACACACTCACGCAAGTATACGCGGTCGTCAAGTAATAAAGTGACTCAAAGTCGGATGTCGAACCCACGAGGACTTATGATTAACTATTAACTAAATTAGCCTATCTTAATTATCTAAACAAGAATTAAATCTAAAAATATTTTATTCTAACTAATTAAATAAGAATAATATAAATAATAAACTTTGAACAGAGAAAGAGCAGACTTTTATGATATCAATGTAATGACAACGATCTAGGGTTATGGGCTATCTAACAATCCTATTGTATTCTTCAATTGAATTGACCGACTAATTTATCTAGCTTATTGGTTGACAGGGTTAATGCTCATAAGAATCTGTCGAGTTCTTACTCGCCTATTCAAGCTAACCTAACGCCTATATGTCTATGGAGTTAGAATCAACAAGAACGCATTTATAATTCCTGTAAATCAACCAAGCAAGGCAATTAGGTATATGTCTATCCTAACCACGAATCCGTTCCCCGATGCCCGAGTTCAAGAACTTGCCCTACTCAATCCTATATGCAATATAGAATTCCCACTTTCGAGTTCAATTCTAGATTCGTAGATAATATTCAATTGGTGATCAAGCAATTAAATAATTAAGTGCAAGATTGAATAAATAAACTAATATGATAAATCAAGAAGTCAAAATCAATATCCGAATAACAATAGTCATGAAAGAACCACAACCCTAGAACGTGAAGTTTAGCTCCACATAGACATGGTAGCCAAACAACAAATCATATAAAGAAACATAAAAATTACTAAGTTTGGTGGGAGAAAGATGAAACTTGATGAATTCCGGCCTTCACAGCTTTTTCCTGGCTTTTTCCCTCTTCCCAATATGTTCGATAACCTAAAGGAGGCGTTTTTGGCTTATATATTGCGTACAAAAGTTCGTGGGCCAAAGCTCTCCTATTCCTAGTCCAAATCGGCTTCAGGGATTGATGCTAAGGTGGATGCGACGCATCCACCTTGTCCTCCATTTCAATTTTTTGCCTGCGAAGGTGGATGCGACGCATCCACCTTGTCCTCTATTTCTCAGCTTGCGTGCGATGGTGGACGCGACGCATCCAGCTTCACTTCTACTTCCCAGTTTCGCACGCGATGGCGGACGCGATAGCCCAACTTCACTGCTAAGGTTGCATGCAGGATGATGTTTTCCTAGGTTGGATGCGACGCATCCAACCCTTCTTCCTCTAGCTAAACCACCTTTTCTTCATATTTTGCACTCCGAACACCTTAAATCGTCACACATAACTTAATTAGTCATCAAACCAATAATTACACCATGTTGGGTGTTTTAAAGATTAAATAACATCAAAAAGTGGTTAAAGCATGGGCAAAGTAACATCAACACATATCGAAATATGCCAAACATCACTACCCCACACTTAAACCTTTGTTCGTCCTCGAACAAACCATCCTATAGTAGACGAAACAAAATTAAACTCTTATCATTCAAAGCACACTGCACCTATGACCGTGGTTATTTGCTACAATTAGGCTCTAGACTATGCATCAACACACTTCCCTTTTCTTATGCCCTTCTTTAAACATATTCGAACAAAGACAACATGCTCATAACAATCCTAACCTCAAAAACCGACTCAATGTCACAATGCACTCATGGCTTGAACACCCAACATCATAGAGAAGTCTAATAACGTTACCTATCCCTCGTGAAACCATGTGCCCTCACAACAAAAGCAAAGAGAGTAGAATCAATCCACACATTCGAATCTCATGCTCACAAAGAAAATCGCTCACTCTCACAAAAGAAGTCGCATGCATGCAGTTGGTACCATAGGCTTGCCCTTAATGTAAATCTCTACTAATGTAAGCTCGCTCGATCTAAAATCAATTAGGACTTTTTCATGGTTGTAATGTGGGCTAAGGGACGGGTAGGATATATTTAAGGAATAGTGATTCACCCTCCTAAGCACTTTAACACATCATCAAATAACTTAAGCGCAAATTCTTCAACACCACTTCAATTTCACAAATAATATCACCCCAACAATATTTCCTCTTTCTTTAAGCACTACTTTAATTCATACCCACTAGCAAGAACAAGACAACAATTTATTCATTTATATTTTTCTTTCTTTTTTTTTTTTTCCACTTTCCGCTAGTGGTGTATTATTTTACAAAATAAGTGCACCCTTCTTTCTTTCATTGGTTCCACTCAAAAGTCACCCCACACTTAGTCCCTTCTTACTTCTTTTAGCGCTCATCTAACAATTAAAGTGCTTTAAGAGGTAAAAGGATCAAAACAATGTCAATTAAGAATAAAAAGGGTATAGGCTTGTAATGTGGGTACCAAATAAAAGGTCTACAGGCTCAAAAGGGTTAACTAGGGATAGATTCTATTTGTGATAAGCAATAAGCTCAAAAAGATCAAAGAAAGCCTAAAATCATTTTTCAAACCGAGCATCACCTAAAATTTCGCTTCAACTCACATACCGGGCAAGTTCTAGACACAAGTACAATACATGGACTACACAAAAACCTCACCACACATGGCACATGACTCATTAAGGACGGTTACATTCCGACTCTCAAGTAATGCAAGTATTCACGGAGCCACGAGATATTAAGCATTAAGCGCAAAGTGAACACAAGTCAAGAAAATGAGAAATAGGCGCCACAAAACATGCTATCCATTTTAACAAGGCATCATCAATAATTTCAAATCATACAGAAGATACTACACATGCGAAAGTATAAATATGTTACTATCAAACAAGTCAAGGGCGCCTAGGTTCATCATTCTTGCTCCTTTTATTCCCTAAATTCCTAATCTACTCGGAAAGAAAAAAACTACCCGGTTCAAACTACATCCCATGGAAAAGAACCGAGGCACAAAGAAAAACCACAGGGGATTATTACTACCTAAAGAAAGCTAAAAGATATATTTTGGATTTTTGTTTAGACTTTAATCCCTCAAGAAAACTGTCTAGGAGATCAATCGTCGGGAAAAGTCCAATTTTTCTAATTTTTCATTTTTTTTTCTTTCACAAAAGCTACTACACTTAAGAATGAGTACTACAACTAAGCTAAAATAGCACAGAAACTTATCCAAACGATCTCCTCACCCCACACTTAAAATTTTGCAATGTCCTCAATGCACATTATAAATAATAAGAGGGTAAACGAGACTCCCTGGTAGGCCAAAGGCCGAAGCAATAGCGGCTCACGAGGTACTCAGACTTCCCCCAGGCATCGTCCTTTGTGTGGGCACCCCACACTTAGTCCTCACCATCTAGCTCGCTTTTGCACTCTTCTAATGGCTTTGCTTCCTATGCTCATAATCCTACAAAACAAAAATAAATACTACAAAATAATAAAAATAAAATAAAATAAAAAATGAACAAAAATAAAAGAAAGCAGTAACGCTGGGTTGCCTCCCAACAAGCGCCTGATTTAACGTAGCGGCACGACGTGAACCACTTTTTGCCTCCACCTCGAACTTATGAATTGAGCCCCTAACATGGCATCCAGTTTGCGGCTATGCTCCAGTGGTGGGGCTACAAAGATAACCAGGCCAAGTAATAAATTTTTCACTCTACACTTCTCGGCCTTTAGATGAGGAATGTATTTTTTGCTTTTTGGCATGACAAATTCAAAAATATAGGCATCATCTTCCTCTTCCATTGACTCCTCCAAAGGCTTAGATGACTCGATTTCCATGTCATCATCCAAATACAATGTCGAAAAATGTTTAGAATGAGGACCAACACGCCCCAACTTTAGAATTGTATTACTATTTATATCCTCATATGTGCACACATTAGAGTCTTCAAATATAACATTATCTGCTACCTCGCATGGCTCTAGTGTACTTTTTTCAACATGGGCATCATCAACAGAAATATGCTCGAATGATTGGCTCTCCACTTTTAGCTCCTCAATTTGGCGTATAAGCTCCTTTTCAGCTTCTGACAACTCATTACTATTTTGTTGGGCGATAGACGCAACAACCTTTGCATTTAATTTATCTTGCAAGTCGTGAATAGTAGTGACAAATTTATAGATCCCTTGTCCCAGTTTAGATCTTCCCTCTATAAAGTGTCTCATCCCATCAGTAAGTTCCTCATGTTGAGCTTCATGTATTTCTAACTTTTCAGCCTGTTCTGCCAGCCAAGTTTGGCTCAAAATCTCCTCTTTTTCAAAAATTTTCTCTTGCTGGTACTCGCTCTCTTCATTCAATTCTTCCATATTGGCCTTCATTCTTGTGATTGCTGCCCTCATTTTTTTCATATCTTTTTTGAGTTCATCCTGTTGCTCTGCTACTTGCCTCAGAATATCCCTAATATATGCATCAGGCTCCATATCCTGCACTTCATTGCCCCTATCAAACTCAGAAATATCATTAGAAAGATCATAATAAGGGCTCAGAGAAGGATGAACAAAATTAGGACAACCATCCCAATGGCCATCTTGACCACCACACATATTACAAATATTCCACTCAAAGGATTGAGATTGTGCGCACAACTCGCTCCTGGGAACATTCTGACAATTTTTCCACCAGTGGGGTCCTCCACAATATGGACAAGGATCATCAAAATAAGAATAACCATCATTCGAACAATTTTTATTCCAAGATGCCATGCTAAAATAAATAAAAAATACTAACTAAAATAAAATAATAAATAAAAAAACATGAATAGATAAAAAAATGTCTAATCTAGAAAAATAGCAAATTTCTAAGTCCCCGGCAACGGCGCCAAAAACTTGTTGCGACCAAACACACTCACGCAAGTATACGCGGTCGTCAAGTAATAAAGTGACTCAAAGTCGGATGTCGAACCCACGAGGACTTATGATTAACTATTAACTAAATTAGCCTATCTTAATTATCTAAACAAGAATTAAATCTAAAAATATTTTATTCTAACTAATTAAATAAGAATAATATAAATAATAAACTTTGAACAGAGAAAGAGCAGACTTTTATGATATCAATGTAATGACAACGATCTAGGGTTATGGGCTATCTAACAATCCTATTGTATTCTTCAATTGAATTGACCGACTAATTTATCTAGCTTATTGGTTGACAGGGTTAATGCTCATAAGAATCTGTCGAGTTCTTACTCGCCTATTCAAGCTAACCTAACGCCTATATGTCTATGGAGTTAGAATCAACAAGAACGCATTTATAATTCCTGTAAATCAACCAAGCAAGGCAATTAGGTATATGTCTATCCTAACCACGAATCCGTTCCCCGATGCCCGAGTTCAAGAACTTGCCCTACTCAATCCTATATGCAATATAGAATTCCCACTTTCGAGTTCAATTCTAGATTCGTAGATAATATTCAATTGGTGATCAAGCAATTAAATAATTAAGTGCAAGATTGAATAAATAAACTAATATGATAAATCAAGAAGTCAAAATCAATATCCGAATAACAATAGTCATGAAAGAACCACAACCCTAGAACGTGAAGTTTAGCTCCACATAGACATGGTAGCCAAACAACAAATCATATAAAGAAACATAAAAATTACTAAGTTTGGTGGGAGAAAGATGAAACTTGATGAATTCCGGCCTTCACAGCTTTTTCCTGGCTTTTTCCCTCTTCCCAATATGTTCGATAACCTAAAGGAGGCGTTTTTGGCTTATATATTGCGTACAAAAGTCGTGGGCCAAAGCTCTCCTATTCCTAGTCCAAATCGGCTTCAGGGATTGATGCTAAGGTGGATGCGACGCATCCACCTTGTCCTCCATTTCAATTTTTTGCCTGCGAAGGTGGATGCGACGCATCCACCTTGTCCTCTATTTCTCAGCTTGCGTGCGATGGTGGACGCGACGCATCCAGCTTCACTTCTACTTCCCAGTTTCGCACGCGATGGCGGACGCGATAGCCCAACTTCACTGCTAAGGTTGCATGCAGGATGATGTTTTCCTAGGTTGGATGCGACGCATCCAACCCTTCTTCCTCTAGCTAAACCACCTTTTCTTCATATTTTGCACTCCGAACACCTTAAATCGTCACACATAACTTAATTAGTCATCAAACCAATAATTACACCATGTTGGGTGTTTTAAAGAGTAAATAACATCAAAAAGTGGTTAAAGCATGGGCAAAGTAACATCAACACATATCGAAATATGCCAAACATCAGATGACCTAGCCGATTGGGTCGAGATCGGACTCCGTGTAAGAATACAGAGGTATTGTGAATTTGTGGAATATAGGTACTAAAGATCATCCAACCTATTAATATGGAAATTGACTTGAAAATGTATATGATCCTCAATTCGTTGTTTTAATATTATTTGAAGCCCTTATTTAATTCTTGGTTGTTCCTCTTGTATTATTATTCATTCCATTGAGTTGGTGTTTAGCTTTACATACTAGTGCTATTCGACGGTACTAATGCCCCTTTTGTCGGGGGCGCTGCATCTTTAAATGGATGCAGGTGGTTACATAGTAGACAATATTGATCACTGATAGTGCTGCATCCTCTTCTCAGCGGACTCGGTGAGCCCCATTTCATTCTGGGGTCAAGTATTGTACCTTTTGTTTATATTGTGGTCACATTTTGAGGTATAGCCGAGGCCTTGTTGCCTGCACCATCCTTACTCTCTTTGGTATCTTTAGAGGCTCCGCAGACAATATGTGGGTTGTATATGGGTGTTGGGAATGTTTAACAAGTATATGTCGTGTTTGATCACTTGTTCCATTCAGACAATAAGAAATGTGTATTTTGAGACTTATAGGCGCAATGACTAATGAAACGATTTAGGATTGTATGAATGATCTTCCTACTCTATAATTAATGAAATCACGTATTTTCTCGATCATGGGTGAATTTGGTAGAAAGTATATAACAGGCTTGCTCGGTCGGATTCACTCGATTGTGTGCCGGTCGCGCCTCCCGAGGTTGGGGCATGATAAACTTAGTATCAGAGCCTAAGGTTTTAAAGTATCCTAGGATGTCTCAGAGCCGTTTCTAGTAGAGTCCTTCATATCGGTGTGTTGTCGACCACATCAATAAGTTGGAGGCTACTTGGACATTTAGGAATAATACCCTTGTTCGATATTCTGTATCGTGCGATGAAACTAATTGTGCAACTGTTCCTCTTCTAACTCATACATTCCTTTAACTTTCAGTATATGGCACCTAAGAAGAGAGCAAGAACTGACCAAGGAGCCAATGCCACCTTGGGAGTGGTAATAGACCCTTTACTTGGTGAGGCGAGTGAATACCCGAGGGGTGAGAATAATCCCCCGACTGCTACACTACCTGATTCCACTACACATGTTCAGGCCATACCAGTTCCTGCACCTACTGAGGGTGCATCGGTTCCTCCAACCGATATTTTGATTCCCCTTCCAGCCCCAGCTTCCGGTTTTGGTATTTCAAATGGGGCTATTAGGGGAGCTATTCAGATGCTAACACAGATAGTGGCTTCTCAAGCCCAGAGATCAAATGTTGCACCCACTTCGTCTAGCCAACAAGGGGATTCTAGTGGTTCCAGGGTGAACAGGTGTTTTCAGTTGGATCCTCAGGTTTTCACGGGTTCTAATCCCGAGGAGGACCCACAAGACTTCATTAATGAGATGCATAAGACTCTCCGGGTTATGCGCGCTACTGAGACGCAGACATGCATCATCAAACTTGAAGGTGACATCTTTCTCTAGAAGCCTGCATAATGGAGAAGAAATTTTTGAAAAAGTTTTAATGAATCGACGATAAAAACCTGCATGGCCCAAGAAACTACGAATGTGTTACAACCCAAATTCGCATACCATAGATCACGTCGTAAGTTAGTTGATGTAAATCCAAGAAGAGATTATCTTTGAGATGATAAGAAGTTAATCCTATTGGTCTTAAACGATACAAGGGTGTATAAGAGTGGTTAAAAAATATTAGAAGTTAAACGAATCAAGGATGTTGTAACCCGTATTTTCGGGTAACACTAGAGGTGATTAACTGTCCCAAGAGGTCTTGTTTTAATGTATTTGAATCATATAATATCCGCATCATAAGTCTTGAAGTCAAGCGAGTTATGAAACAAAAGTCGATAAAAGTTGTCGCAACTTAGGTTTATAATTTTACTTAAACTTTAGGTCAAATGTTACTGCATTTTTCTCCCAATGTGCTTGGAATTATGGGGTGATATACCTATCAAATTGAAGATCTATGAGTCTAGTTTCCAACGCATTAAACCGTTCATCGATACGATCTCGGAATAGAGAGATATTCGCGTTTTCGCGAGAGTGCACCAAGCTGCTCTCTATGGGGCCCACAAAGGTGGTTTAAGACATATGGACATATATAAGATAACTCAACCCCGTTTTAAGTCATTATTTTTCAGTATATTCAGACCTTATAACCCTAAAAACAGTCTCTCAAGGTTCTCTCATGATCCAAGACCCAAACAAAGGGCAAACAACACAAATCAAATGTCGGAAATCCCGTGGCGCTAGTAAGTTTCTTGTTCTTCTTGTTGTTGCTGATTTTTGTGTTGTTCCAGCTCGTGTGGGAGGTTTTTTTAAGTGTTTTATGTCCTGTAAATACACCTTCAAGTTTTTAATATCAACCCTAGGTGATTTCAAGTCTTCTAAAGTAATTCTAGTGCCGAAAAACCCGAATTAATTGCCAGTTTCGCTTCCTTGTTCTTGTGGTAGAATTGAAGCGATATTTCGTGGAAAATTAAGGTCAAATTGGAGTTGTTATTTCTGTTTAAAGGTAAGGAACCTCTTACTCTATATATATATTTAAGATTATCCAAGTTGCAGCTAGGTCGTTGAAGCTAGAACTTGTGAAATATATATCGAAAGGCTTGGTAGTAATGTTGTTGGTTGGTGGACTGTTTTGGAGGCTCAATATGATTATTAATGATGTTTTTTGGGCTGTTTGGTGATTGTATTGACTTGTGGGAAGTCATATAAATAGGGGAGGTGCTGTCCGTTTCATCGTAAAATAGGCTGTGGTCGATACATAATAGTTACGACGCTTAAACGATAATGATAGTGTCATTTGTCTTATTGTAGACTAAGGAGTCGTGACATTTGCATAGCTTGAGGTTGGGCAGTATATACATGGTATGTGAGGCTATCCCCTTCATTCTTTTGCACGATTCCGATTGTACATAATGTAATGAATGAGCTCCCAAAGATACTCTATTCTTAGAAGCTAGCAGTACTTACATTGCTGCCCTTCTTATGAAACGATTGGTATTGATGTTACTTCTCTTATTCTTATATTATCAATGTTGTTGGTAGTTCCTGATTCTTATAAGTTTCTTGATGAAGAGTTAATCCTAATAAAGTGTACGAAGGATACCGACCTTACGTCACTCCGAAAGGTTCAAAATGTGATTCCAATGAGTCCAGCATGCATCATATATATGTATCTATTTTACTCTACCGAGCCGCACTATAGTTGGCCGGGTATGGCACCTATTGTGCAACCACTGATCAGTTGGGTTTTACCGAGCTCCACGTGGCCGGGTACGATTCTACCGAGCCCTATGATGGCCGGGTATGTTTTACCGAGCCTATTATGGCCGGGTACGATATGATGATGGTGATGCCCACAAAGGCGTATGTTTTAAAAGTTTATGTATATATATGTATGTATCATGTATTTCATGTCAGTAGCCCTCAGAGGTACCCAGATGTCACAGGTTGTATATTCTCTATCCATGTTTACATTACTGTTCTTACTTATGCTTTCTTGCCTCACATACTCAGTACTTTATTCGTACTGACGTCCTTTTTATTTGTGGACGCTGCATGTCGTGCTGCAGGTCCTGATAGACAGGTAGACGTAGCTCCCCCACCACAGTAGGCTGTCCAGTTCAGTGGTTATTGGCGAGATCCCTTCTCCGGACTTGCCGTGGTCTTGGTATGCATTTTTGTTATAGACATTATGGGTATGTCGGGGCCCTGTTCCGGCAATGTTGTAGCACTTATGTTCCTTTAGAGGCTCATAGACAGGTGTCGACTCATGTATGGTTTAGAATGCCTTTTCGGCTGATTTTTGTTGTATAGTCTTTCATGGCATCATGATAGCTCGTACCTTATATATAGTTTCTTAACTGTCTTGTCGTCCCATGTTATGTATGTTCATGACATTATCTTTCATTGTTGGATGTTCATGATCCATGTCTACTATTTATATTAATCTTGTCGGCCCTTAAAGATAATAAGGAAGGTTAGATAAAATGTACGTTGGTGCTCGGCAAGTATGGCCCGGGTGCTAGTCATGACCCTCCAGTTGGGTCGTGACAAACTTGGTATCAGAGCAAGTCTGTCCTAGGGGATGTCTATGAGCCGTGTTTAGTAGAGTTTTGATTATGGATGTATAGCGCGCCACATTTATAATCAGGAGGCTACGTGACATCTAGGGTTGTTACCTTCTTCCTGAATCTAGATCGTGCGTAGAGTTGAGTAGTAAGTGTTCATATCTAATATTCACCTTTGTTTTCTTTCAGCGATGCCTTCGACTAGGAAGCAAGCAATTAGTAAACGGCTTGATACAGCTGTGGGAGAGGGTAACATTCAGGTGCCTCCAGCCAGAGCAGGCCAAAGTGAGGCTCAGAGTGAGATGCCGTCTCATACCTCTCCGTCTCCTCCAGAGGATATTAGGAGGCACCCAGTACATCCAGTTCCTCCGTCTGGCACTACAGACCATGATATGCGTAGTGCGGTGCAATTGTTGACTAGCTTGGTAGCTGCTCAGGCTCAGAGGCAGAATACCGGTGCTGCTGATAAACCGGTTAGTGTGAGAGTTCGTGATTTTATTAATCTAGACCCTCCAGTGTTTACCGGATCAGACCCCAAGGAGGACCCACAAATATTTGTTGATCAGATTCATCGTACATTGCGGGTTATGCATGCTGGTGATATGGAGGCAGTAGAGTTGGCTTCTTATCGGTTACGGGATTTAGCGGTTTTCTGGTATGATAGTTGGGAGAGATCTAGGGGTCCGAACGCTCCTCCAGCCGTGTGGAAGGAATTTTCTGAGGCCTTTCTTCGTCACTACTTGCCAGTTGAGATACGACGAGCTAGAGCTGATAAGTTCTTGAACCTTCGACAGGGTAATATGAGTGTACGAGAGTATAGTATACAGTTTGATTCTTTAGCAAGGTATGCTCCCATATGGTGTCAGAGATGAGTGATAGGGTGCATCTGTTCGTGAACGGGTTGGGACCACATCTGATAAATGAGTGCACAACAGCCTCCTTGGTAGAGGGCATGGATATTTCCCGTATTCAGGCTTATGCCCAGACCCTAGAGGATCGTAAGCGCCAGCAAAGGGCAGATAGGGAGCAGGATAGGGGCCAGCATAAGAGGGCAAGATTTACAGGGTATTCTGATGAGTTCAGAGGCAGTATCAGGCCCCAATCTTCGAGGAGTTCGGCGCCACCTGTAGCTAGTGCTCCTCCACAGTTTCAGAGGCCTCGGTATGATCGATTTACCTATTCTGGTTCAGGTCAGAGTTCGAGGCCATCAGGCTCACAATTTCATAGAGATACTAGTCAGACGAGACCCCCAACACCTCGTTGTGATCAGTGTGGCAAGGCCCACTTTGGACTGTGCCGTCGAGATTCCGATGCGTGCTATTCTTGCGGACAGCGTGGCCATATGATGCGGGATTGTCCTAACAGAGGAGGTGGTGGTATGGCTCAACCGACTGGATCTGTGTCTGGTTCTTCCTCATCAGTTCGACCTCCAGCACAAGGTTTTCAACAGTTGACAGGTCGTGGTAGAGGTAGAGGTTCAGTGCCGAATTCGAGTGGTGCTCAAAATCGAATCTATGCTCTAATAGGTCGACAAGATCTCGAGTCATCTCCGGATGTTGTTACAGGTATATTGTCTGTGTTTTCTTATGATGTATATGCGCTAATTGATCCAGGATCTACCTTATCATATGTTACACCCTTTGTGGCTAATAAGTTTGGCATTGAACCTGAATTGATAAGTAAACCACTTGCGGTATCCACTCCGATAGGAGATTCTGTGATTGCTAGAAGGGTTTATAAAGGTTGCACTGTGATGATTTGTAGTCGTCAAACCTCGGCAAATTTATTTGAGTTAGAAATGGTTGATTTCGATGTGATAATGGGAATGGACTGGTTGGCCTCATGCTATGCAAATGTTGACTGTCGTACGAAGATGGTTAGGTTTCAGTTTCCTTGTGAACCCGCCATTGAATGGAAGGGGAACATTGCTACACTGAAAGGTAGGTTTATTTCCTATCTTAAGGAAAGGAAGATGATCTCAAAAGGTTACATTTATCATCTTGTTCGCGTTAGGGATGCGGAGGCGAAGCCGCCTACTCTACAATTAATCCCCGTGGTCAATGAATTTCCAGATGTTTTCCCAGATGAACTCCCAGGCCTTCCTCCTGAAAGGGAGATTGAGTTTAGCATTGATGCATTGCCTGACACTCAACCGATCTCTATCCCTCCATACAGGATGGCCCCAGCAGAGTTGCGAGAGTTGAAGGCACAGTTGAAGGACTTGCTGGATAAGGGTTTCATTAGGCCTAGCACTTCACCTTGGGGTGCGCCAGTCTTGTTCGTGCAGAAGAAAGATGGGTCGTTAAGGATGTGTATCGATTATCGACAGTTGAATAAGTTTACAATAAAGAACAAGTATCCACTTCCAAGAATTGATGACCTGTTTGACCAACTCCAGGGTGCCAAGTATTTCTCCAAGATTGACTTGCGTTCAGGGTATCATCAAGTGAGGGTTAAGGAGAAGGATATTCCAAAGACGGCCTTCCGGACAAGATATGGGCATTTTGAGTTCTTGGTGATGTCGTTCCGGCTAACAAATGCCCCAACAGCTTTTATGGATCTCATGAATAGTGTATTAAGGCCCTATCTTGATGTGTTCGTGATCGTATTCATTGATGACATTCTGGTGTATTCTCGTTCGGAGGCGGAACATGCGGGCCACTTGCGGATAGTATTACAGACCCTTCAGGATCATAAGTTATATGCTAAGCTCTCTAAATGTGAATTCTGGCTGAACTCAGTAGCATTCCTTGGCCATGTGATATCTGATGAGGGTATTAGTGTCGACACTCAGAAGATCGATGCAGTGAAGAATTGGCCGAGACCTACAACACCGTCAGAAGTCCGCAGCTTCCTGGGGCTAGCAGGATATTATAGGCGGTTTGTAGAAGGGTTTTCCTTTATATCAGCACCATTGACTAAGTTAACACAGAAAGCTACCAAGTTCCAGTGGTCTGATGCTTGTGAATATAGTTTTCAGGAGCTAAAGAATCGATTGACATCCGCGCCAGTGCTCACTCTCCCAGAAGGAACAGAAGGTTATGTGGTATATTGTGATGCCTCAGGTATAGGTTTGGGGTGCGTATTGATGCAACGTGGGAAAGTGATTGCTTATGCATCAAGACAATTGAAGAAGCATGAAAAGAATTACCCGACTCATGATTTGGAATTGGCTGCAGTAATATATGCTTTGAAGATATGGCGGCACTACTTATACGGCGTCCATGTTGACATCTACACAGATCACAAGAGTTTACAATACATCTTCAAGCAGAAGGAGTTGAATTTGAGGCAGCGTAGGTGGCTTGAATTACTGAAAGACTAAGATGTCAAGATATTGTACCATCCCGGTAAAGCTAATGTTGTGGCAGACGCTCTCAGCCGTAAGTCAATGAGAAGCTTAATACATATTGAGGCAAGTAGACAAGGGTTGACCAAAGAGCTTCACCAGCTGGCCAATATGAGAATCAGATTGCTGGACTCTGATGACGGAGGTGTTACTGTACAGAATACAGCAGAATCATCTTTGGTAGCCGAGGTAAAAGCACGGCAATATGAAGATCCTACCTTAGTAAGATTGAGAGAGGGAATTCAGCAGTGTAAGATTACAGCTTTCAAGATCGGAGGAGATGGGACACTAAGATACCAGGGCCGATTATGTGTACCTAGTGTGGCAGGGTTGCGAGAGAAGATTATGATTGAGATTCACCAGTCCCGATATTCTATCCATCCTGGCTCGACAAAGATGTACCATGACGTTAAGGAGCAGTATTGGTGGGATAACATGAAGAAGTCTATTGCAGAATTTGTAGCCCAGTGTCCTAATTGTCAACAAGTAAAGATCGAGCATCAGAAACCAAGTGGATTGATTCAGAATATAGAGATTCCGACCTGAAAATGGGAGGTGATTAATATGGACTTCATTATTGGATTACCTCGCTCTTATCGTAAGTTTGACTCCATCTGGGTGATAGTTGATCAACTTACAAAATCTGCCCATTTTCTGCCAGTTAAGACAACTTACACGGCTGAAGATTATGCGAAGTTGTATATCAAGGAGATTGTTAGGCTTCATGGTGTGCCGGTATCTATTATATCAGACCGAGGAGCTCAATTTATGGCTAACTTTTGGAGGTCTTTTCAGAAGGGTTTAGGCACACAAGTAAATCTCAGCACTGCATTCCATCCGCAGACTGACGGACAGGCTGAACGTACCATCCAGACGCTTGAAGATATGCTACGAGCATGTGTTCTAGATTTCAAGGGAATTGGGATGACCATCTGGCACTTATAGAATTTTCCTACAATAATAGCTACCATTCCAGTATTAAAATGGCCCCGTATGAGGCACTGTACGGGAGGAGATGTAGATCACCAGTTGGATGGTTCGAAGTCGGTGAGACAGAATTATATGGGCCAGATTTGATTCACCAAGCCATTGAGAAGGTGAAAGTGATACAAGAGCGACTGAGGATGGCACAAAGCAGGCAAAAGTCTTATTCCGACGTCCGACATCGTGATCTGGAATTTGAGGTTGGTGATTGGGTTTTCCTGAAGATCTCGCCGATGAAGGGTGTTATGCATTTTGGGAAGAAGGGTAAGTTGAGTCCGCGGTATATTGGGCCGTACAAAATTCTTCGACGAATTGGACAGGTTGCTTACGAGTTAGAATTGCCATCTGAATTGGAATTTGTCCACCCGGTATTCCATGTATCTATGTTGAGGAAATGTATTGGAGACCCTTCTCGGGTCATCCCTATCAAAGATGTACAAGTTACAAAGGATCTATCATATGATGAAGTGCCAGTGGCTATATTAGATCGACAAGTCCGCAAGCTGAGAACAAAGGATGTAGCTTCCGTGAAAGTATTATGGAGGAACAAGAATATAGAAGAAATGACATGGGAAGCAGAAGAAGAGATGAAGTCTAAATACCCTTACCTATTCCAGAGTGAAGATAACGAGGATGCCGGGGGAAAGAAGGACGCATTATAAGGTGAAACGGCTCTATGAGGTAAGCAATAGCTTGTGAATACTCTTTTTTAATACAAAATGGTGATATGCAGATAATGTACATATCCATAATGCTTTGTATAGTCTTGTAAGGCCATAGGTTGGGTTTAACTGCTTGCAAGTTTGGCTAGTGTCCATTTTATGGGGGAAACTCAGCCAGAAATCTCCGTCGGAATCCACGATGAGTTAGACACCCCATAAACCCTTACATTCGAGGACGAATGTTCCTAAGGGGGAGAGGGTGTTACAACCCAAATTCGCATACCATAGATCACGTCGTAAGTTAGTCGATGTAAATCCAAGAAGAGATTATCTTTGAGATGATAAGAAATTAATCCTATTGGTCTTAAACGATACAAGGGTGTATAAGAGTGGTTAAAAAATATTAGAAGTTAAACGAATCAAGGATGTTGTAACCCGTATTTTCGGGTAACACTAGAGGTGATTAACTGTCCCAAGAGGTCTTGTTTTAATGTATTTGAATCATATAATATCCGCATCATAAGTCTTGAAGTCAAGCGAGTTATGAAGCAAAAGTCGATAAAAGTTGTCGCAACTTAGGTTTATAATTTTACTTAAACTTTAGGTCAAATGTTACTGCATTTTTCTCCCAATGTGCTTGGAATTATGGGGTGATCTACCTATCAAATTGAAGATCTATGAGTCTAGTTTCCAATGCATTAAACCATTCATCGATACGATCTCGGAATAGAGAGATATTCGCGTTTTCGCGAGAGTGCACCAAGCTGCTCTCTATGGGGCCCACAAAGGCGGTTTAAGACATATGGACATATATAAGATACCTCAACCCCGTTTTAAGTCATTATTTTTCAGTATATTAAGACCTTATAACCCTAAAAACAGTCTCTCAAGGTTCTCTCATGATCCAAGACCCAAACAAAGGGCAAACAACACAAATCAAATGTCGGGAATCCCGTGGCGCTAGTAAGTTTCTTGTTCTTCTTGTTGTTGCTGATTTTTGTGTTGTTCCAGCTCGTGTGGGAGGTTTTTTTAAGTGTTTTATGTCCTGTAAATACACCTTCAAGTTTTTAATATCAACCCTAGGTGATTTCAAGTCTTCTAAAGTAATTCTAGTGCCGAAAAACCCGAATTAATTGCCAGTTTCGCTTCCTTGTTCTTGTGGTAGAATTGAAGGGATATTTCGTGGAACATTAAGGTCAAATTGGAGGTTTTTATTTCTGTTTAAAGGTAAGGAACCTCTTACTCTATATATATTTAAGATTATCCAAGTTGCAGCTAGGTCGTTGAAGCTAGAACTTGTGAAATATATATCGAAAGGCTTGGTAGTAATGTTGTTGGTTGGTGGACTGTTTTTGAGGCTCAATATGATTATTAATGATGTTTTTTGGGCTGTTTGGTGATTGTATTGACTTGTGGGAAGTCATATAAATAGGGGAGGTGCTGTCCGTTTCATCGTAAAATAGGCTGTGGTCGATACATAATAGTTACGACGCTTAAACGATAATGATAGTGTCATTTGTCTTATTGTAGACTAAGGAGTCATGACATTTGCATAGCTTGAGGTTGGGCAGTATATACAAGGTATGTGAGGCTATCCCCTTCATTCTTTTGCACGACTCCGATTGTACATAATGTAATGAACGAGCTCCCAAAGATACTCTACTCTTAGAAGCTAGCAGTACTTACATTGCTGCCCTTCTTATGAAACGATTGGTATTGATGTTACTTCTCTTATTCTTATATTATCAATGTTGTTGGTAGTTCCTGATTCTTATAAGTTTCTTGATGAAGAGTTAATCCTAATAACGTGTACGAAGGATACCGACCTTACGTCACTCCGAAAGGTTCAAAATGTGATTCCAATGAGTCCAGCATGCATCATATATATGTATCTATTTTACTCTACCGAGCCGCGCTATAGTCGGCCGGGTACGGCACCTATTGTGCAACCACTGATCAGTTGGGTTTTACCGAGCTCCACGTGGCCGGGTACGATTCTACCGAGCCCTATGATGGCCGGGTATGTTTTACCGAGCCTATTATGGCCGGGTACGATATGATGATGGTGATGCCCACAAAGGCGTATGTTTTAAAAGTTTATGTATATATATGTATGTATCATGTATTTCATGTCAGTAGCCCTCAGAGGTACCCAGATGTCACAGGTTGTATATTCTCTACCCATGTTTACATTACTGTTCTTACTTATGCTTTCTTGCCTCACATACTCAGTACTTTATTCGTACTGACGTCCTTTTTATTTGTGGACGCTGCATGTCGTGCTGCAGGTCCTGATAGACAGGTAGACGTAGCTCCCCCACCACAGTAGGCTGTCCAGTTCAGTGGTTATTGGCGAGATCCCTTCTCCGGACTTGCCGTGGTCTTGGTATGCATTTTTGTTATAGACATTATGGGTATGTCGGGGCCCTGTTCCGGCAATGTTGTAGCACTTATGTTCCTTTAGAGGCTCATAGACAGGTGTCGACTTATGTATGGTTTAGAATGCCTTTTCGGCTGATTTTTGTTGTATAGTCTTTCATGGCATCATGATAGCTCGTACCTTATATATAGTTTCTTAACTGTCTTGTCGTCCCATGTTATGTATGTTCATGACATTATCTTTCATTGTTGGATGTTCATGATCCATGTCTACTATTTATATTAATCTTGTCGGCCCTTAAATATAATAAGGAAGGTTAGATAAAATGTACATTGGTGCTCGGCAAGTATGGCCCGGGTGCTAGTCATGACCCTCCAGTTGGGTCGTGACATCTTGCCAGCCCAGACTAGGGCAGCCCGTGCCGCAGAGTTTGAGAATATTAAGCAAGGGAGTAGGAGTGTGTGGGAGTATCACATGGAGTTCGCGCGCCTATTAAAATATACTATTCACATGTTGCCTACTATAGAGCCTATAGTGCGCCGGTTTATGCAGGGCCTTAGCCCCTTGGTTATCAATGAGATCGTTACAGCTGCCTTGAATTCAGATATGAACTATGGGAAAATGGTAGCATTTGCTTAAGCTACAGAGGACTGCAAGTTGAAGAATATGAGGGAGCAAGAGGGTACTAGCAGGGCCCTGTCCGCGGGCAACTTTGGGGAGACATTTGGTGGGAGAAGATCAGCTTTCAGGGGAGGGTCATCATCAGGGCCATCCCAGTCTTATGCTCAGTCTTCAGCCAGTGCACCGCCAACGGGGCACAATCAGTAGTAGGGGAGTCGATTTAGGCCCAATCAGTGCAACAGGGACCCCACTATCAGGGATGATCAGGAGGGAGATTCCCGTAGCCGCGGAGGCCCCCATGCCCCATGTGTGGGAAGATGCACTCGGGGATCTGCCACATGGACTTACCTTTATGTTACGGGTGTGGATTGAGGGGTCATATTCAGAGGGAGTGTCGTTCATCCCACTAGGGTGCGGGCAGGAGCACAACACAGCCATCCAGTTCTGCAGCTGCTACATCTTCAGCACCCCCTCCAGCTCGAGGCCCTCCGGCACCAGCAGGGCGTGGTGCAGCTAGGGGTGGTGCACAGAGTTTAAGAGGACCCAATCGTTTCAATGCTATGAGTGGTCGCCAGAGTGCAGATGCTTCTCCTGATGTTGTCATAGGTATATTGACTATCCAATCTCATGATATATATGCTCTTATTGATCCCGGTTCCACCTTGTCCTATGTTACCCCTTTTGTTTTTATGAAATTTAGGATAGAACCGGAACAGCTTCCTGAGCCGTTCTATGAATCTACTCTGGTTGGCGAGTCTATTGTGGCCGCACGGGTTTGTAGGGGTTGTGCTGTCACAGTGCGTGGTCGGGACACCGTGGCCGATATCATTGAATTTTGTATGGTTGATTTTGATGTAATTATGGGAATGGATTTTCTTTATCCATGTTTTGCTTAGCTCGACTGCCGAACTAGAACTGTGAGGTTTGAATTTCCTAACGAGCCAGTTGTTGAGTGGAAGGGGGATAATGTGGTGCCGAGGGGTAGGTTTATTTCTTACCTTAAAGCCAAAATAATGATCAACAAGGGGTATATTTACCATTTGGTTCGAGTCACGGACACCACTGCTGAGGCACATGCACTCGAGTTTGTGCCAGTTGTGAATGAATTTCCAGAGGTCTTTCCTGATGAGCTCACTGGGATTCCACCGGACAAGGAGGTTGATTTTGGGATTGATGTGATGCCACGCACGCAACCTATATCTATTCCGCCCTATAGAATGGCACCAGTAGAATTGAAGGAGCTAAAGCCCATATTTTCGTATGTGAAAATATGCTATAAGTGAATTGATGAAAGCTTGGGAATGAGATGTTACATCCCGCATTTTCGTATGTTAAAGTTTCGTTGTAAGCTAATCGACATAAGTTCGGGAATGAGATTATTTTGAGGTTATAAGCATTATGCTATTTCAAACAAGTGATGAGTAAATTCGTGAAGGTGAGAGGGTAAGCGAATCGAAGAAAGTGAGTTTCGTCGAAGTTTGTCGATTTGGAATTAAATACGGTCCGAGATATAATATCCGATATTTATGGACTAGCGCCATACAAGATACCACATGACCATGATAGTAAGGTATATAAAGTGTGTTAAAAGTGAGTAGTATTTTAAGTAATTTGAGATAATTTTTAATTATGTGGGTAATTGGTTAATTATTTGTTTAGTGAGGAATTAAAAATTAACTTAATCCTCATATTGCAGTTAAATAAGTGATAGACCCCTTCTCCTTATTCCTTTCCTAAAGAATTAATGCTAAATATTTTTGTAGTCTAAGATGATCAATAAAGCACATGCTACGCAGACTCAACTATGCAGCTTCTATAACGATTTCGTCATCGTTTCAGTTTACTCTCTTATTTTATATGGTTCATATTACTTTTTGTTGATATTTCGCTCACAGTGTATTTAATTTAACTGGATTCCATATTCCAATAGAGAGAAATGATAGTTCTTTCAGTTGTTTAAGGAAATTATGGAAATGGGGGAGTTATTGGATAAGTTTAATAATGCCAAAAACGTGGCAGCAAGACACCCCAAGACATATGACTCTTAAGTCATTATAGGCTATGTGGCAAGATTAAGGATTAAGAGTATGTGGTTAAGCCACCACATTTAGTGGGGCCCACACCCATTCCAAGGCTTTTCTAATTCAAAGGGAGATACATATCTTTTAACAATTAATGACTCCAAAGTACGGTGCAATTTTAAAGCAACATAAGTAAGGTGAGTCATTCTAATATACATCTGCATATATCACATAAGCAACGAAGATATCCAACAATTCAAAGCAACGTGAAATTTTGTAATTATAAGGGAGTACGGTACAATCTTTCTCAAGAATAACATAAGGATTGTTCCCTACTCCGATCTTGCCAACATGTGTGTTGTCGCAATTAACGTGTGTTAGAGGGATTTTCAAGAGAATCGACTCAAGTATGTTAAGGCTAAGCTCTTCATTCATTTTGGCATGATTTCGTAATTACATGTGCTTAATAACGAGGCATACAGAGAAGTTCACACTCCTAAATTTATATATAGTATTCTCATTATCGGGACTTCATATTTAATTGAGTAATGTCTTCTTCCAGTCAACAGAGCGGAGAGACATTATTTTAAGTTGATTCAGAGTATGGCCTCATTGGCCTAAGTTAAGGGTTACCCATCCAGAGTTCACGGTTACAAAATGGTACGCTCGGGCCGATTATGATACCGGGTGCCGGCCATGCTTCTTTAGGTTTTGGGCGTAACAAACTTGGTATCAGAGCAGTTCTGTCCTATGGAGTCTACAAGACGTGTCTAGTAGAGCCTTGTTTATAGATGTGTTGTGCACCATATTATATAAACAGGAAGCTACAAGGCATTTATGAGTCTCTTACCATTCTTTTAAATCCACATCGTTCTATAAAGCTGAGTCATAAGAGTTCGAGCTAAGACTTATGTTTTCTAATTATAGAGATGCTTGCAATTAGAAAATTTACAACTAGCTAGAGGGCTAATACAGCAGCAGGTAAGGGCATTAGTAGAGAGAGAATTCTTGATGACGTGACCCTGTTTGAGGCCCTATTAGATCATGCATACCAGATGGTGCACTCTAGAGTAGTACAGTCAAATATGAATACTAGAACGTTCAAAAATATCAGAAGACATGTAGTGGCATCCTAGAAGGGATAAATATTTACTTTAGTATGACTACGATCCCTAGTAGAGTAAGAATGTTAGGCGAATCGAAGAGCCAGTAGATGGAGCAAGGGAGCTAAAAGCAAAAGAATGTCTTGTTCGAGTTTTCAGAATAAAGTGATAGACAAAAATGTTGGCGGGAAATAAGAAGAGATTTAATTAAGGATTATGAGTAAGATGTGATACATGGATGATAACGGTAGATCAAAAAACAATGACAGTATTACAGAGTCTACAGTCAGGTAAAGGAAGAAACGAGAGGTGACAGGCCTTGAGACAACAAAAGAGTATATGCCATAAAGTCATACCCTTATTTCGAGAAATAAGTCCACGACTCTAACATGATTACCAGAAGAAAAAGTTTGACCCAGAGTAATAGAAATTAGTATGGATTGGTGAAGAAGATAAACTAAACATGAATTAGGGATTGAGTGATTTAATAATGGTCGGCATCTTGAAAATTTCAGATTGCGTTCCGGCAATAATAGAATGAAAAACAGAAGAATAACCTTAAAGGTTATTCAGGAGGACGCTTCCCTAAAGCAATCAATGTGAGCAAAGTTAAGCTTAAGGAACTATATATAGCAGTTACACTAGGTGTCACCCTCGTGAATAAGGAATTTCGTTATCCTTGGTACATAAGGATTTTCTCAAGGAGAGTAAGGGTCATCGATGATGTGAAAAGAAGCAAAAGATAAAGAGGTAAAACTTCTATACGTAGATTATCGTAGCACTAAATCTAAGCACCTTCCTAAAAAAATTGGAATATGGAGTGATGTGTCATTAAGTCAGAATTAAGTCGTTCTAGTAACTACGGAATGGTAAAGGAAGAATGCGATAAAAATGAGAAAGGGATGAGATTGCACTTATTCAAATCCTACAGATATGCTATGATTCTAGAACATTATGCAAGCACGATGTCCAGGAGAGGAAGTAAGGGTTCCGGCCCGGGATGTTATTGATAAATAAGGAGCCAGTGCGAGAGGTAAGTTAAGACAAAAGAAATAACCCAAGAAAGATTATGCGAAATACTAATATGAGAATGGGCCAACGAGTAGTTAGTAGTTGATTCACGAAGAACCTAGTTATTGCTAGAAAAGAGGATATAGACAAATCAACAGATCGTGCAAGATAAGAATAGTGAACCCCAACATGGGAATTCAGTCTCGCAGATATGACATCGTGGTCCTTGAGAAATATTCAGATAGGAGTTGGGGTAGTTAAAGGTACCGTATGAGTATTACGGAAATAAAAGAGAGTGCAACTGGAAAGGCAGTCAAAATATCGGTTCAGAAGCAACCCTACAAGTACAAGGCCGCGGGGGTAAGTAACTAAGGATAATTATAGGTGAGTACAAACATAAAAATTCTTTCGGGAATATGATGTAATAAGCTCGTAGCTTTACAAGGGTCAGAGGGTCTTCCCTAAGTACTACAACAAAAGATTAGCTGAGGAAATAAGGAAGAAGGCTTCAACCTAAGCACAGTGACCTAAAGAGGAAACGGCCATGTAACAATAGTCTCACAACAACATTGTATGCACTCCATAAGAAAGTGGCACATCGTGGCTAATGAACGGGAAGAAGAAAAAAAACCAAAATGTGATATTCAAGATCATATGGGTTGTATGGAATTCCAATATGCGTGGGCACTAAGATAAACCAGGTATTCATGCAACAAGTGACAGAACGATCAGGAAAAGCAATTGCTTGCATTTAAGGAAAGTTGAGAAGGACAATGATCCAGAATTAGTTACGGACGCACATAAGATTTCGGAGTATTATCCGTGCAGCATATGTGTTGACAATCATACATCCGTAGAAGACTCCGGTATAAGTTAAAAAGAAGGAATTGAGTCCAGGACATAGACAAATGATTGAATTGTCAGAAGATTGTATCATGGATATTCCATAGCGTCCATGGAAGGCTAAAGTAATAACTAATACCATGAGCCATAGATCGGAAGATAGCTTAAGCTTACATAAAGGTTGATCAGAGGGAAGAGGAATCTAAAGAGTTACATCAACTAAGTAAATCAAGCGTTTGATTATTGACCCAAAACATTATAGACATCATGATTGAGAACATTGCAGAATCACTCTAAATATCAGAGGTACAAGAGAGATAGTAAAATAGCCATATTCTATAGCGGCTCTACGATAAAGCCAGTTAGAATAGTACCAGCCTCATAAGAAGTCCGTATGAAGCTCCCACCGGATTGTGTATGCACCAGAGATGCAAGTATTGTAGTAGAGCTTCAAGTTGTAGTAAATCATACATATGTGGAAGAGAGGTAATGATAGAGATAGAAGACATGATGCAAGACTTTAAGGTAAGTAAGTTAAAGGTGAACAATGTACGAGATACTCAAATGCAGAAGGTTGAGAACAGTCCATACTTCGAATAGAAGGCTAGAAGCGCGGGGATTCAATATCAAGGAATGATAGCGGTGTCGTCAGTGGCATATCTTCCAGCCTATGGTTTCTAGGCACTGAGAGGTCTATTTTAGAGAGTAAAGAAAAGTTAAAGACGATGTGATGTCTCGCTTGATGTTCTAGAATAACACAAGGAAATCAATGGTGCAAGCAAGTTAAAGGAAGGTTGTGAATAGTATAAATAGATATGTATTGGTCGCAAGCTAAAGTATTGTAGAGCGACAAGGTTTTAGGAAGACATGAGTAAGGATAAGAAAGGGCGAGTGTGAAGGTGACGAGAATGGATAAGCCCTCAAGTATAATCCCACGAAAATGAGAGAGAGTTGATAGGTTCTCTAAATTATATAAAGCTCCGTATAGCCTGAATGAACTCAAATGAGTCTAAGACTTGTAGCATTTAGAATAGACGGAATGCTGCCCTGGTAATAAAATGATGGTGTAACTGTGACAGGTAAAGGATGACATTTGGGCCTTTGATTGAATAATGATTTGAAGAAAAAAAGGAAAAGGAGAAAAGATTTCACGGACGGCACGGGATTAGAATACCCCCACCCCCATAAGGTGAATCACATTGGGATACTATGAAATACGATTATAAAAATTACTCCAGATGTTCCCCGATGAGACGTGAGCCCTAGCGGCAGTGTTACATAAGAGGTCAAGTTGTCATTGGTAAATTAAGATCAATATTAAGGTGAATCAACAATGGATGGATAAATATAAAGTATGAGATGAGATTAGGCCATCATTCTTAAGATGAACAGTAATGAGGAAGCATTAAATGACTTAGACTTATACATATGGGATGAGCAACGAGAGTAACCTGGAGTTGGCAGCAGACCTCAGTAACGATAAATCGAAGTAAGAGTTATGGTACAATATGACCTACCTAGATGCAGTAAAATCATGCGGATAGATAACCAGGTCTATGAAATAAGATATAGGAATATTCGTAATTTCGAAAAAGTGCCAAGCAAAGAACTTCAGAAATGGCTAAAAATCAGAGGAAAAAGGAAAGAAGAGTCACATAGGCGAACTTACAAGGTCAGAATCGTACATGCTGCATGATAGAAGGTAGCAACAATTATGGGATTGGGAGGATTCAGACCACAAGTCGTAGTATGACAAAGAGGCCTAAAGGAGGGAATGCCTTGGCTTTTGGATTTATTCACAGAACAGTTTCCTAGATGGCAAGGAGAGTACTAAAGTATTCGGAAGACATAGGTTATAAAAATGATAAGTGCATCAGTCAACATTCGAGGACGAAGTTTCCAAAGGGGGAAAAAATGTTACACCCCATATTTTCGTACGTAAAAATATGCCATAAGTGAATTGATGAAAGCTCGGGAATGAGATGTTACATCCCGCATTTTCGTATGTTAACATTTTGTCGTAAGCTAATCGACATAAGTTCGGGAATGAGATTATTTTGAGGTTATAAGCATTATGCTATTACAAACAAGTGATGAGTAAATTCGTGAAGGTGAGAGGGTAAGCAAATTGAAGAATGTGAGTTTCGTCGAAGTTAGTCAATTTGGAATAAAATACGGTCAGACATATAATACCCGATATTTATGGACTAGTGCCATACAAGGTACCACATGACCATGATAGTAAGGTGTTTAGAGTGTGTTAAAAGTGAGTAGTATTTAAAGTAATTTGAGATAATTCTTAATTATATGGGTAATTGGTTAATTATTGGTTTAGTGAGGGATTAACAAGTAACTTAATCCTCCTACTGCAGTTAACTAAGTGATAGACACCCTTCTCTATATTCCTTTACCAAAGAATTAATGCTAAATATTTTTGTAGTCTAAGTTGGCACATGCTACGTGGACTCAACTATGCAACTTCTATAACGATTTCATTGCCGTTTCAGTTTACTCTCTTATTTTATATGGTTCATATTACTTTTTGTTGATATTTTGCTCACAATGTATTTCATTTAACTGGATTCCATATTCCAATATAGATAAATGATAGTTCTTTCTGTTGTTTAAGGAAATTATGGAAAAGGGGGAGTTATTGGACAAGTTTAATCATGCCAAAAACGTGGCAGCAAGACACCCCAAGACATATGACTCTTAAGTCATTATAGGTTATGTGGCAAGATTAAGGATTAAGAGTATGTGGTTAAGCCACCACATGTAGTTTGGCCCACACCCATTCAAAGGCTTTTCTAATTCAAAAGGAGATACATATCTTTCAACAATTAATGACTCCAAAGTACGGTGCAATTTTAAAGAAACATAAGTAACGTGAGTCATTCTAGTATGCATCTGCATATATCACATAAGCAACCAAGATCTTCAACAATGCAAAGTAACGTGAGATTTTACAATTATAAGGAAGTACAGTGTAATCTTTCTCAAGAATATCATACAGATTGTTCCCTTATCTGATCTTGTCATCACATATGTTGTCGCAATTAACGCGTGTTAGAGGGATTGTCAAAAGAATCGACTTAGGTATGTTAAGGCTAAGCCCTTCCTTCATTTTGGCATAATCTCATAATTACATGTGTTTGATAACGAGGCATAAAGAGAAGTTCATACTCCCGAATTTATATACATTATCCTAGTCTCATACATTACAGTATTCTCCTTATTGGGACTTCATATTTAATTGAGTATTGTCTTCTTCCAGCCAAGAGAGCGGAGACACGTTATTTTAAGATGATTCAGAGTATGGCCTCAACGGCCTAAGTTAAGGGTTAGCTTTCCAGAGTTCACGGTTACAGAATGGTACGCTCGGACCGAGTATGGTATCGAGTGCCGGCTTCAGGTTTGGGGCGTTACATGAAGGAACTAAAGGAATAATTGAAGGATTTGTTAGAAAAAGGTTCCATCCGACCGAGTGTGTCACCATGGGACGCACCGATTCTCTTTGTGAGGAAGAAAGATAGATCACTGAGGATGTTTATTGACTACCGAAAGCTCAACAAAGTCACAATCAAAAACAAATACCCACTACCAAGAATAGATTATTTGTTTGATCAGTTACAGGGTGTTAGATACTTTTTTAAAATTGATTTACGATCCGGGTATCACCAATTGAAGATCAGGGAGCAGGATATTCCGAAAATAGCTTTTAGGACCTGGTATGGGCATAGCACATCCATTAAGTACTCCGATGGTTGTTCGATCACTTAATGTAAATAAGGGCCTGTTCCGACCTCAAGAAAAAAATGAAGAGCTTCTTGGTCCTGAAGTACTATATCTTAGTGCAATTGGTGCACTAATGTACCTGGCTAACACTACAAGGCCTGGCATAACTTTTTTAGTTAATGTCTTAGCAAGATATAGCTCTACTTCTACAAGGAGACATTGGAATGGAATCAAACACATACTGCGGTATCTAAAATAGACTACCAATATTGGCTTATTTTATGGCAATAATTACAGTCTCGATCTTGTTGGTTATGCCAGGGCCTTCTCAGTTTGGTCCCAACTTCCCTTCATTCTGGTTCCAAGTATTTGGCGTGACCTTCCTTAACACCAAGTCCCCGATATTAAAATATCGAAGGTTGGCCCTTCGATTGTAATATCTCTCGATCCACTATTTTTGGGTGGCCAACCGGACATGAGTTGCTTCACGCCTTTCATCTAATAGATCTAGGCTCGTATTCATAGCCACGTTGTTTGATTCCTTATTTGCGTATCGGAACCTGAGACATGGTTCTCCGACTTCTACCGGTATCAGAGCTTCGTCACCTTAAACCAGTGAGAATGAGGTGGCCACAGTACTGTACTTCGATGTCGTACGGTATGCGCATAAGTCTTAGGGTAGGATTTCCTTCCATTTTTCTTTGGCGTCGGTCAACCTCTTTTTGAGGTTTTGGAGTATGGTTTTGTTGGTCGATTCTGCTTGTTCGTTCCCATTAGGGTGGTAGGGTGTCGATAGGATCCTTTTAATCTTATAATCTTCGAGAAACTTGCTTACTTTGCTGCCGATGAATTGTTTTCAGTTGTCGCATACTATCTCGGCCGACATCCCGAACCGACATATGATGTGTTCCTAAATGAAATCGATGACTTCTTTCTCCCTAACATTTTCGTATGCCTAGGCTTCCACCCACTTAAAAAGATAGTCAGTCATAAACAATATAAATTGAGCCTTACCCGGTACCACGAAAGGGTGCCAACGATATCCATTCCCCACTGCATGAATGGCCATGGTGACAAAACCGAATGCAGTAGCTCCCCAAGTTGATGAATCATCGGAGCGTGTCTTTGACATTCATCACATTTTCGTACGAACTCCTTCGCATCCTTTTCCATATTGGTCCAGTAGTAGCCAGCTCTGATTATTTTCCGAACCAATGATTTGGCGCCTGAATGATTTCCACAGGTGCCTTCATGGATTTCCAAAATGTACTCGGTATCCCCTGGTCCTAGACATATCATGAGTGGGCCATCGAATGTTCTTCTGAACAGGGTTCCATCTTCGGACAGGCTAAACTGGGTTGCCTTTATATGCATGGCCCTCAATTCTTTTGTATCTGAGGGCAGTTTTCTGGTCTTCAGATATTCTATATATTTATTTTTTCAGTCCTAAGTTAGGCTCATTGAGTTAATCTCGGCATTGCCCTCTTCCACTACCGATCTCATAAGTTGTATGACTGCCCCCGAGTTAAACTCGTCATCCTCGACCAATGATCATAAGTTAGCAAGGGCAACGGCCTCACTGTTTTGATCCCGAGGTACGTGTTGCAAAGTCCATTCTTTGAACCGATGTAATGTTACTTGCAACTTATCCAGGTACCTTTGCATTCGTTCTTCTCTGATCTCGAACATCCCATTAACTTGGTTTACCACGAGGAGGGAGTCGCACTTGGCTTCGATCACCTCTGCCCCCAAGCTTTTGGCTAGTTCGAGACCTGCAATCATGGTCTCATCTTCAGTATTGCATTGTCATGTTCCGAGCCTATCCTTTCATGTCGTAGGTGAACTCGATCTCGATCGTATACAATATGCATTTCAAAATCAAATACATTCCATCATTTTTAATAGTTAAATTGGCGAAGGCTCTATTCTTTTGGGTAATTTTATACGCCATTACTTTATAAGCACAAGCAATTCATGGCACTAGTATACTATGTTTTCTATATTAAAAGTTTTCTTTTGTATATCACATTACAATCTCAAAACAACATTTAATATTTCTCTGTAAAATTAATTAGGACAAACTTCGAGTACTTGAGGTGTTGTTAACTCTTTTTTATCAATTGTTTGCATCTTGGTCTCATAACTGACTAAATAGCAGCCATGAAACTGCTATGAGATCTTTACATAAAAAACTGGCTGGATTCATTTTATTTTTTTAGACAGTATACATTAATTTTACCCTAATTATACATGGTTATCCAATTATGATGGGGTTGCATCAGGGTTCGGCACTCAACTTTTTTTTGTTTGCTCTGGTGATGGACGTAATCCAAGGGGAGGTGTCATAGTGCATGCTATTTGCAGGTGATATTGTATTGATTGACGAGATGCGAGAAGGTGTGAACGCGCAATTAGAGGTATGGAGGCAGACCCTAAAATCAAAAGTTTTCAAGTTGAGCAGGACCAAGACAGAATACATGGAGTGTAAGTTCAGTGGCGAGACTCAAGGAGGGGAAGGGAAAGTGAGGCTGGACTCGCAGGTCATCCCTAGGAGAGGGAGTTTTAAATACTTTGGGTCTATTATTCATGGGGATGGTAAGATTGATGAAGATGTCGTATTGGGGAGGGATGGATGAAATGGAGACTCGCTTCCGGTATTTTGTGTGATAAGAAGGTGCCACTGAAACGTAAGGGTAAGTTCTACAGAGTGGTGGTCAGACCAACGATGTTGTATGGGACTGAGTGTTGGCCAGTCAAGATCGCTTATGTCCAGAAGATGAAGGTAGCAGAGATGAGGATGTTGAGATGGATGTGCGGCCACACCAAGTTAGATAGGATCAGAAATGAGGTTATTCGCGACAAGGTGGGTGTGGCCCCTATTGAGGACAAGATGCGAGAAGCGCGTCTTAGGTGGTTTGGTCATGTGAGGAGGAGGAGCACGGACGCTTCGATGAGGAGATGTGAGAGGTTGACATTGGAGGGCCTACGGAAAGGTAGAGGTAGGCCAAAGAAGAGGTGAGGAGAGGTGATTAGGAAAGACATGGTGCAGCTTCAGATGAACGAGGACATGACCCTTGATAGGAAGGTATGGCGGTCGAGGATTAGGGTAGTAGAGTAGGTAATGTAGAGTGTTCATAATAGTAGTATTGGCACAAAGTCTCGCTTTCTGTTGGTAGTAGGTTTTTATGACTAATCGTTGTTTTCTTTCATTGTTGATCCCCTTACTATCTTGTTGTTTTTATTTTGCTTTTATATGGCTTTTTGGTACTGTCCCTTCTTGTATATATTTTCATTAATGTGGTTCTTATGTTTTCATGAGCCGAGGGTCTATTGGAAACAACCTCTCTATCTTCATAAGGTAGGGGTAAGGTATGCGTACACACTACCCTCCCCAGACCGCGCGGTGTGGGATAATACTGTGTATGTTGTTGTTGTTATAATTATACATGGTTATATATATTATACTTGAATTACACAAATTTTATTTATCCCCCGCCTATTTTTAATATAAGCAGTTAAATGAGTGGCTATTTAGATTAATTCTTCAAACTGCTAAGTCCCTCGTAAGGCTCAGTTGCAGTCAATCGTATTAGCTTTTGTGATTGTGATTGAACTGGACAATCCACTTAAGAACATAAGTCCAGTACTCCATTAGTAACCTGCGGGGTTCTTGCTCTGGTGATGTCTTTTGGGCTAACAAATTCCCCAGCAGCTATCATGGACCATATGAATTGGGTTTTCAAGTCTTTCCTTGACTACTTTATGATAGTGTTTATTGACGATATTCTTGTGTATTCACGAGGTCGGGAGGACCATGCCGATCATCTCAGGGCAGTGTTGCAGACTCTTCATCAGCACCAATTGTATGCGAAATTTTCGAAGTGTGAATTTTTGCTCGAATCTGTCACATTCTTGGGTCATGTTGTTTCTAGAGAAGGAATCAAGGTTGATCCTCAAAAGATTTCAATAGTAAATAATTGGCCTAGACCTACAACACCAACCGAGATTCGCAGTTTCTTGGGATTAGCAAGGTGTTACAGGAAGTTTGTGGAGGGGTTCTCTACTCTTGCCTATCCATTGACCAAATTAACTCAGAAAGCGGTTAAGTTTCAATGGTCTGATGCTTTTGAAAGGAGCATCCAGGAGTTGAAATCAAGATTGACTATAGCGCCGGTGTTGACCTTGCCAGAGGGTACAAATGAATTTGTGGTATATTGTGATGCTTTATGAATTGGACTTGGGTGTGTGTTAATGAAACACGGCAAAGTAATAGCATATGCTTCTAGGCAACTCAAAAATTATGAAAAGAATTATCCAACACATCACTTAGAGCATACGACGGTGGTTTTTGCATTGAAAATTTAGCATCACTATTTGTATGGGGTCCATATGGATGTATTCACGGACCATAAGAGTCTTCAATATATTTTCAAACAAAAGGAGCTGAATTTGAGGCAAAGAAGATGGCTTGAGTTACTCAAGTATTACTACATCGATATTCTATATCAGCCGGAAATCTATGGATAGTTTAGCACACTTGGAGGTATATGAAAGGCAATTGGCCAAGGAAGTCCATCGATTGGCTAGTTTGGGAGTTCCTCTTATGGACTAATGAAGGAGGGATAATTGTGCAAAATAGGGTCGAATTATCGCTTGTTGTGGAAGTCAAAGAGAAGCAATACAACGACCCATTTTTGGTGCAATTGAAGGAGGGGATTCAAAAACATAAGAGTACGGCTTTTGCTCTTGGTTTTGACGATGGTGCACTAAGGTATAAAGGGAGAAAATGTGTTCCGAATGTAGATGGTCTCCGGGAAAGAATCATGACCGAGGCTCACGCTTCTAGGTATTCCGTGCATCCAGGTTCTACAAAGATGTATCATGATCTCAAGGAAGTCTATTGATGGAATTCCATGAAAAGGAATGTGGCAGACTTTGTGGCAATTGTATGCGAATTGTCAGCAAATGAAGGCCTAACATCAACGGCCTGGTGTGTTGGCACATAACATAGAAATTCCAATGTGGAAGTGGGAGATGATTAATATGGATTTTGTGGTAGGACTACCATGCACTCCGCGCAAGTTTGACTCAATTTGAGTAATCGTGGACCGACTCACGAAATCAGCTCATTTCTTGCCAGTTAAATCTACTGACACAAAGGAACAGTATGCTTAGTTGTATATCAAGGAAATAGTTAGTCTACATGGTACTCCAGTTTCTATCATTTCCGATCGAGGGGCTCGGCTCAGGGCCAATATTTGGAAGAAATTTCAGCAAGGTTTGGGGTACTCAGGTGAATCTTAGTATAGCCTTCCATCCACAGACCGATGGGCAAGCAGAGCGGACTATTCAGACGCTTGAGGACATGTTGCGTGCTTGTGTTCATGATTTCAAGGGTAGCTGGGATGATCATTTTCCACTCATAGAGTTTGCTTATAACAACAAATTTCATGCTAGTATCCAGATGGCACCATTTGAGGAATTATATTTTAGGAGATGTAGATCACCCATTGGGTGGTTCGAGATATAGGAAGCAGAGTTTATAGGGCCAGACCTTGTACATCAGGCTATGGAAGAAGTTAAGATCATAAAGGAGCGGTTGAAAACCGCTCAGAGTCTTTAAAAATCCTATTCAAATGTTCATCGTAGAGACTTAGAGTTCAAAGAAGATGATTGGGTATTCTTGAAGGTTTCCCCCATGAGGGTATTATGCGGTTTGGGAAAAAGGGGAAATTGAGTCCGAGGTATGTCGGGCGGTACAAAATCATTCAGAGAATTGGCCAGGTGGCGTACAAGCTTGAGCTACCACCCAAAATGTCATTAGTCCACCCGGTATTCCATGTGCCTATGTTGAAGAAGGTAGTTGGAGATCCGTCAGCTATTGTGCTGGTTGAGACCATTGGGGTTAATGAAGAATTGTCATATGAAAAAATTCCAGTTGCCATTATTGATAGGCAAATCCGAAAGTTGAGGAATAATGAATAGGTATGTGGGTTGCATAGTGACGGCAGACCAGGTCAGTTTTTTTCCAGCTCTGGCACTCATTTTCGCGGTCAATTTGCGGACCGCATAACCATTATGGGGTCGCATATGCGACTGCATAACCCGTTCCGGAGCTTCAATTTTGGGGTTTTTTAACCCGACCCAATTCCGTTAAAAGATACCCCAAAGACCATTTTGAACATATTTTCTGATATTTCTTGAGTGAGAGAGAGAGTCCTAGAGGGAGAAAGTGATCTTCATCAAGTTGTTCTTCAATTCTCACTTAAAACCTTGAATATTATCAAGAGAGGCACCTAGGGCTTCTTCATAAGAGGTAAGATTCTATCACCCAAACTCTTAATTTCAAAATGTAACTAGAATGGGCCATTAGTAAGGTAATTCATGGGGATGGGAGTTCTTACCTTGCATGCATGTGTTGCAATGGTATGTGGGAAGGTTGTAAGTTAAAGATAGAATGGAATGGGGTGTGGGTTGGTGGAGTCTTTCACAAAAAGGGATTTAAAACATTAATGCACACCCAATATTTGATAATATGCTCAAATGAGCTAAAACCATGATCATCTTCCTAATTTTTGGTTCAACTTGTTATATTTCTAAAATAAATTGAAATTGTTAATAATTCCGGATCATTTTAGAGTTTGAGAAGCTCGATTCAAGTATGTTGACTAAAACCCCTTCTTCTTAGAATCGAATCCCATGGTGTTCATGTAATTGGAGTAAGTCCTTGATCATTATTGAATTGGTTTTTCCTAATGTGGTTGTGTTGAAGGATATTTATTCAATGTTTATTGTAAATGCTTCATCATGTCATCTTGACATTTGAGAATATGTTCAAAAAAGTGGAATATGTGTTAGGAATGTTAAAACTTCATGTCAAAATCGAAATAAAGGTTGTTATGCCAAATTGTATGAAAGGCCTCTATGTGCCTAAGATTTCCTAAATTGCTCGTATGTTAATTAATGTATTGAATGGGAAGCCCTATTGATGTTGATAATGATAATGATATTTGAACATGAAAAGGAAACTGGAACTATGAAATACGGCCAAGTGCCAAGAATGACTTTGTAATTGTTAAGAAGTACGATATGAAATGACTGACTGAAGAAGGTAATGTCTCAAATGAGATGGCCTAGCCGATTGGGCCAATATCAGACTCCGTGTAAGAACACAGTTGTGCTGTGGATGAATTTGTGGTAATGTCTCAAATGAGATGGCCTAGCCGATCGGGCCATGCCGCACACATGGTGGTACTGTGCTGGAAATTATAAAGAAATTTTGGTAATGTCTCAAAGGAGATGACCTAGCCGATCGGGTCCAGATCGGACTCCGTGTAAGAATACGGATATATTGTGAATTGTGGAATATCGGTACTAAAAATCATCCAACCTATTAATATGAAAATTGACTTGAAAACGTATATGATCCTTAACTCGTTGTTTTAATATTATTTAAAGCCCTTATTGAATTCTTGACTGTTCCTCTTGTATTATTATTCATTTCCATAGAGTTGGTGTTTAGCTTTACATACTAGTGTTATTCGACGGTACTAACATCCCTTTTTTCGGGGGCGCTGCATCTTTAAATGGATGCAGGTGATTACATAGCAGATAGTGTTGATCACTGATAGTGCTGCATCCTTTTCTCAGCGGACTCGGTGATCCCCATTTCATTCTGGGGTCAAGTATTGCACCTTTTGTTTATATTATGGTCACATTTTGAGGTATAGCCGGGGCCTTGTTGCCGGCACCATCTTTACTCTCTTTTGTATCTTTAGAGGCCCTGTAGACACTATGTGGGTTGTATATGGGTGTTGGGAATGTTTAACAAGTATATGTCATGTTTGATCACTTGTTCCATTCACACTATAAGAAATGTATATTTTGAGACTTAAAGGTGCAATGACTAATGAAACGATTTAGGATTGTAAGAATGAGCTTCATACTGTATAATTAATGAAATCGCGTCTTTTCTTGATCATGGGTGAATTGGGTAGAAAGTATCTAACAGGCTTGCTCGGCCAGGTGGTTTATCTTCTACGAGAAGATTTGAGGTTGTGTGATTCGTACGAGACATCGATTCAGTGGAATGCATATACTACCATTTTGGAGGGCTTGAAGAAGTTTGCGTGACTGTCATAATGATGAATATGCACTTGGTAAAGTCTTTTGAGTGTTTTATGACTTGTGTTACAGTATTTTATGAATCATTCGGTTAAATAGCAGTGCGATATTGGGGCAATTATAAAGGAAAGGTATTGGGGGTTACAAATGATATTGTTACACCCCATGTTCTCGTATGTAATAGTACGTCGTAAGTCAATTGATGTAAGCTCATGAATGAGATCATCTTAGAAAGTATATAAATTAAGTTAATCATATTACCTTGGAGTTTACGAATATTTAAGATCATGAATAACAAGGACCAAGAGGGTTGGAAGGCTTAGAAGCTAAACCAATTGAAGAAAATAAGTTTTGTCAAAAGTCGATAAGTTGGGAATGTTATAACATGTACTTTTGGTGTGAGACTAGGGCGATTAACATGATAAGAAGGTTATGTTATGAGTTATTTTAGTCGTATGATAGTCGTGTGCTATATTTTGAAGTCAAGCGAGTGGTGGAACAAAAGTTGGCAAAGGTCATCACAAGTTACATTAATAATGAGCTGAAAATTAGGATAAATGTATCTTAGATTTTCTCCCAATATACGTGGAATTACAGGACGATCCACTTACTAAATTGAAGATCTTCGAGTCTAGTTTCTAACTCATTAAATCGTTTGTCGATACAGCATCATAGTAGAGACATATTTGCATTTTTGTGAGACTGCGCACGCTGCATAAGTGAGAAGTAGGTGTGTCACTTACTTGCTTAAATGAAAGGACCAAACAAGTCCACAAAAGGGGCTAGTTGGGGTCGGCCAAATGGACCTTTTAAAGGCTGATTTCCTTCGTATATTTTACTCATTATAGAGAAAAAAATCAGATATAACCCTTAGAAAAATTCTCCCAAAAATATAACACAAAACCCTAAATGAATTTCTCTTCTTTTCATGTTATAGTAGGAGGAAAACCTAAGAGTTGAAGAACCAAGTTAGGAGCTGAGATCATCACCAAATAAGGTAAGTATACTGCCCTCTTTCATCCCTTTTATTTCTACTGGAAAGGTAGAGAAATCCGTTCCATAATAGTAAGAAATCATGGGATGATGATTGGAAGCCGTGAGTTTGAGTTGCTACTATTTTTATGGAGTTTGAGAGGAGAAAGGGTGTCGATAAATACCACATAATTGCGGGCTGGTTAGCAGGTAGCTCGTTATTATATTTTTGGGTTGTTTCACACTACTATGATTGTCGTTTTGTGTATGAAGTGATTAGGGTGTGTTGGCTATTTTGTGGTATTTTTTGATAGATATAAGGATGGAAAATGATGTATATATGTTGTTATTACTTTTTTTCATGGTGTTATCTTGGATTGGGAGGAAGTAAAGATTATAGGGGAAATGCTGCCCATTTTAATATAAAATAAGTTCGTCATTCATTGTGCGATAGTTGTACCTTTCGTAGCTTAGCGATAGCATTATTATCCTTGTTATTAATTAATGTGCGACGAGATAAGTTCAATGTGGTTATTGGACAGATTTTGTTAAGGTATGTTAAGGCTAAACCTTTCCTTCGTTTTGGCATGATCCTATGACTACATGCATTTGATAACGAGACATAAAGAGAAGTTTGTACTCCTGAATTTATATATATATATATATATATATATATATATATATATATATATATATATATATATATATATATATATATATATATATATATATATATATATATATATATATATATATATATATATATATATATATATATATATATATATATATATATATATATATATATATATATATATATATATATATATATATATATATATATATATATATATATATATATATATATATATATATATATATATATATATATATATATATATATATATATATATATATATATATATATATATATATATATATATATATATATATATTATATACCGACCCTACTATTGCCAAGTGCCTATGAGCGAGCCCAGAATGGCTGAGATACCGAGCCTAGTATGGCCAGCGCCTATGAGGGAGCCTACTACGGCAGAGAGGTTATGTGTACCGAGCCTTATTAGGCCAGACAGCTATTTTATTTTCTATATTGAGAGAGTTGAGTCAGTATCAGTAGATAAGCATGTCTTCAGATGATCGTTGACTCTCAGTTAATTTCATTTACAATATTATCAGTTCAGTTTCAGCTGTTAGCTATTCTCTTGCCTTACATACTCGGTACAATATTTTGTATTGACGACCCTTTTGTCGGGGACACTGCATTTCATGCCTGCAGATCCTTTTAAATAGCCGGATAGACCTTTCCAGTAGACAGAGCCAAACATCAGCCTGATTGGTAAGCTCCACTCCCCCGGAGTTACCAGGTCTAGACCTTTGAGTCCATTTTATATATAGAGATTATATGGGTAGGTCGGGGCCCTATTTCGACAACATAATACAACTATCAGTAGAGGCTTGTAGACATATCCTGTCAGTCAGTGCAGTATATTGTCCTTGTAGGCCTTGCATGTATATATGTTTTTGGTTTGTCAGTTGTAGTAGTTAGGACGGCCTTGCCGACCCAGCTTTATTCTGATGTTCAGTTGGAGCTAGTCTTCATTTAGTTTTATATTTTGTTTCACAAATTTTCCTACAATGTGGTCCTATGGCCAAAGTATCACATTGTATGTTCAGAGTCCCTCAGTCTTAGGTTAGTATGCTCGGGCCGAGTATGGCACCAAGTGCCGGTCTTGCCTACCTAGGTTTTGGGGCGTGACAAACTTGGTATCAGAGTAGTTTTATCCTAGGGAGTCTACAAGCCGTGTCTAGTAGAGCCTTGTTTATAGATGTGTTGTGCACAATATTATATAAACAGGAAGCTACAAGGTATTTAGGAGTCTGTTACCCTTCTTTCAAATCCAAATCATGTTATTGAGCTGAGTCATAAGAGTTTGAGTCATGACTTATGTTCACTAATGATACAGAGATGTTTGCAATTAGGAAGATTACAATTAGCTTGGACTAATACAACAACAGGTAATGGCACTAATTGATAAAGAGTTATTACCGATGTAGCCCTGTTTGAGGCCCTATGAGATCGTGCATCCGAGATGTGCAAATTTCTATCTTAAGACCCTAAGATGGTAATATCAACCACACCTCACGAATAGTAGGCCATGGGAGTATAAGAAGGTAAAAGTATAAGTTTCAACAGGTAACATAAGCAAGGTGAAGGAGGGTATGACGTATCTAGTTAGTGAAGATTATCAGTATTTACAATTCAGGCAGAGAAATATAAGCATTCTGAGTTACCTTCAACAATAACAGGGGTACGTACAATTGGCCACACCCATTTCAGTTATGCCCTATAGGATCTAATAAATAGAGTTTAAGAGAAGGATGGGATATCAGGATTCAGCTAGGGTTAGTGTAATCTAAAATGGTGGATGGATTATTAGTGTTAGTTGACATCTCCGAAGGATATTGCAATTGTGGTAAAAGTTCTCCTTGTGAGACACCTAGTTGGTGCACTCCAGAATAGTACAGTCAGCTATGAATACTAGAATGTTTAGGAATTTCAGAAGATAGGAAGTAGAATACTAGAAGAAATAAATATTTACCTTAGTATGACTCCCGTCCCTAGTAAAGAGAGAACGTTAGGCCACCCGAAGAGCTAGTGAGATGGAGCAAAGGGAGCTAAAAGTGAAAGAATATTTTTTTGAATCTTTTAGAATAAGGCGATAGATAGAGATATTAGCAGGAGAATAAATGAAGCATTATGAGTAAGTTGTGATAAATGGGTGATAATGGTAAATCAAAATATGACAGGATGACAAAGTCTATAGTAAAGTGAAGGAAAAGACAAGAAGGAAATGAGTTGGTGACTCCAATGTGATTACCATAAGGCTATGTTAGACACCCAGGAGTAATAAAAATTAGTATGGGCTGGTAAACAAGATAAAACAAAACATGAATTAGGCACCGGAGGATTTTATAATAGTTGACATCATGGGAATTTCAGAGACCGTGTTGCGGCAATAATAGAACAGATTACAAAAAAATAATCTTTAAAGGTCATTCAGGAAGACGCTTCCTTAAAGAAAGCACTGTGAGTAGAGTTAAGATTAAGGGGCTAAGTGTGCCAGTTACAATAGGTGTTACCCTCATGTATAAGAAATTATACTATCCTTGGTACATAAGGCTTACTGAAAGGTGTGTAAGAGTTAGTGAAGATGTGAAAAGATACCAAAGATGAAGCGGTAACTATAGAATAGTAAAGGAATAATATGGTAAAAAGGCAAAAGGAATGAGATTGCATTTATTCAGATCTTACATATATGTTACGACTCCTGAACATTATGCAAGCACGACGCCGGGGAGAGGCAGTAAAGGTTCCCATAAATAAATGTGAATGGACACTTGATACATTAGGAGCCAGTGCTAGAGGCAAGTTAAGACAAAGGAAATAACTCAAGAGAGATTATGCGGAACATAGATATGAGAATAGACCAACGAGTATTTAGTAATTGATTCAAGAAGAGTCTAGTTATGGCTAGACAATAGGATACAGACAAATTAGCAGATCATGCAAGATACAATTAGTGAACCCCAACATAGGGAATTCACTCTCATAGATATGACATCGTAATCCTTGAGAAACATTCAGATAGGAGTTAGGGTAGTTAAAGGTACTGTATAAGTGTTACGGAAATAAAAGAGACTGCCAGTGGGGAGTGAATCAAAATTTCAGTTCTGAAGTAACCCCACGAGCACAAGGGCATAGAGGTAAGTAAATTAGGATAATTATAGGTGGGTAAGAACATCAAAACATTCTGCCAGGTATACGATGTAATATGCTCGCAGCTTTACAAGTGTGAGAGGGTCTCGCCTAAGTACTACAACGAAAGACTAGCTGAGAAAATAAGGAAGAAGGCTTCAACCTAAGCATAGTAATTTGAAGAAGAAATGGTCTTGTAGCAACAATCTCACTACAACATGTTATTCACTCCATAAGAAAGTGGCACCTATCGTGACTAATGAACGGGAAGTAAAATCAAAATTAATATTCGAGATCATATGAGTTACAAGAAATTCCAATATTCGTGGGCATTAAGTTAAGCCAAGTATTCATGCAGCAAGTACCAAAACTACCAGGAAAAGTAATTGCTTATGTTTAAAGACAACTGAGAAGGCACGAAATGAAATCTATGGTGCTAGCAAGTTAAAGGAAGGTTGCGAGTAGTATAAATAGATATGTGTAGGTCGTAAGCTAATGTATGGTAGGGCGACAAGTTTTTATGTAGATATGAGTAAGGATAAGAAAAGGTGAGTGAGAAGGTAACAAGAATAGGCAAGGCCTCAGGATTAAGCCCAATAAAATAAGAGAGTTGATGGTTTCCGTAAGTTATAAAATTCTACGTATAGCCTGAATGAACATATAGACATGCATAATAATAGAAACCATATCATAATCAAGTTATTTTCCACATTTTCCATAACAACATATATATAGCATTAAAACAATCCAACAAAAGATAACAACATCTCTTCCCCTTTCAAGTGCTATCTTGTAATCTTTCACTCCAACACCACAACCAACATGTAATTAACCATAAACACCAACAAAAGGATATTAAACATACCTTAGTAAGTAGATAAAATTCTAACCCTAAGCTTAACTTAGTTCACCATCATCCTTATTCCCATCACAACACCATAGAGGGGTTATTCTTCACCTTTGGCTAACTTTGATGTCGGATTATGGTGTAATTTTTTGAAATTTGTTTGGAGCCATGGGGAAAATATTTGGAAGGGTTTGGAGAGTGTGATCATGGAAGTAGGTCGAAAAATGAGCAAAGATCATCCCAAAAACGAGATGAAAACAAGTGAAGGTCGGCCACAGACCAAGAGGGTCCTGTAGGGGCTTCATACGCAGTCTCGCAAAAATATGAAAATCTCTTTACTACGATGTCGTATTGATAAATGGTTTAACGCGTTAGAAACTAGACCCGTAGATATTTAATTTAGTAGGTGGATCATCAAGTAATTACAAATATAATGATAGAAAAGCTCACCTACATTTGACCTAAGTTTCGGCACATTTATGAATGTAACTTCTGATGAGCTTTGCAAACTTTTGTTCCACAACTGGCTTGACTTTAAAACATAACAACGACTATGATAAAAATAAAATAACTCATAACATAACTTCCTTATTATGTTAATCACCCTGGTCTCACCCCAAAAGTATATGTTATAACATTCCCAACTTGTCGACTTTTGACGAAACTTATTTTCTTCAATTCGTTTAGCTTCTAAGCCTTCCAACCCTACTGGTACTTGGTATTCATGATCTTAAGTATTTGTATCCTCCCAGTTAACATGATTAACTTACTTTATGTATCTTCAAATATGATCTCATTTCTTAACTGACATCAACTGACTTGCGACGTACTTTTATGTACGAAAACATTGGGTGTAACATAAGATGACCAAGTATTACTTGAGTCAACATTTAAGTAAATGATATCAGGACCGGGATTTGATGGTTCCAATAGGTTTGTATGATGATTTTAGACTAGGGCGTATGTTCATATCATGTTTTCGGTGATCCGGGAGCGTTTCAGCGCCTAATGTTGAAAGTTAGCGCATTAAAGGTTTTCTAGTTAATTGAATTTTGTTTGAAGTCCGCTTTGGTGTTATCGATTTCCGTTTGGGATTCAGAGCATGGGAATAGGTTTGTATGGTTTATAAGTTGATTCAATTTGATTTTGGGGTGCGATTCTTAGTTTCGATGTTGTTTTACGTGTTCCGGAGGTTCGAGCGGGTCGTATTATGTTTATGGACTTATTGGTGCAATTGAACGGGGTCCTAGGTGGATCAGGTGAATTTTGGACCACCCAGATCTAAGTCTAAAAATCTACTATTTTTGGTTCTCGTTTCCTTCTTCGCGAACGTGGAGGTGGAGTCGCGTTCACGGAGAAGGAATTGAGGGACTGGGCATTTTTCCCAACGTATTTGCGAACCATGGGTCGCATTCGCGAAGCTTCAGGACATGTGGCCTTCGTGTTCACATGGCCAGGCTTGCGTTCGCATAGAATAGAGGGCCTGGGGTGGGTCATCCACCTTTGATCTTGGCATTCGCGAAGGGCTGACCGTGTTCGCAAAGCTCAGGCTGGGCAATCCTTCACGTTCGTGATGAAGACCTCCTGGGCCTGGTCCAGCTTTGCCTTCGTGATCGCGAGGACTTTTTCGCAATCATGAAGAAGGGCCAACTAAGCAGTGTCTTGTTTTAAATCGGGACTTGGGTTCATTTTCTCTCATTTCACTTTGGGTTAGCCGATTTTGGAGCTCTTGGAGAGGGATTTTTCACCTATCATTGTAAGGTAAGTAATTACTACGTAATGTGAGTTTAATACACGGATTTTGGGTAGATTTTTAACTTATAAGTTATGGAATTATAGGGATTTGTTGAAAAACCTAGGTTTTGATAAAAATGGGATTAGACCACAAAAATGATTATGGAATTTAGTAGAATTATATATTTGTGTTCCTGAGTTTATGGATAACAATTACTTACAAAATTTTTGGAATCTAGGCACGTGGGCCGGGGGTGAATTTTAGGAACCTTTCATTTTGGGTTGGGTAATTATTCTAATAGTGAAATTATACACTTTTGAGTATATATTGATTAGTTTGTACAATATTTGGCTAGTTTCAGATTGTGTGGTACCGATTGGAGGCTTTTAGTATGAATTATGGACGGGAAAGAAGACTTGGAAACGAGTTAAGTCTCTGGCCTAACCTTGTCCCGTAGGTATTATAGATGGTTATTCAGTAATAATTATAGGTTCTACATGCGCACGATGTGATGAGAGTCCGTACGTTAGTAAAATCATGCTTATGTCCGGGTAGTTTTAGGACTCTACCATGTATTACCTGTATTATTTTCACCGAACTTGGTAGTTTAAATACTTAAATTTATAATTGAAATTGGATAAAGGATTTGTAAAGATTGAGCTTCATTACTTTGAGTCTTGGCAGAATACTTGATTGTTAGTGGAACTTATGCCTTCTTTGAGTATTATTCTTATGTGGTAGTCGCAAATGAGAGCTTGTAGAGTATTTTCTATTCCTATAGATTTGGCCGAACGCCTTGGCAGTATAATAGATGCATCTATGGTTTGTATCGGTCAACCCTCGACAGTGTACACACTATTCTGGATCAGATCATAAGACCTCAACGTAAATCGTGTCTTATATTGCTTGGAGTATGATTATACTTGATATTTCTTTTTGATTTAAGACTAGAAAATTACTGTAACGACTCAGCCGGTCGTTTTGTGTATTTTAGCCCAGTTACCCAATTTATTGCCTCCTTTATATATATTGTGGTTAGGTGACTTGTAGGAGTGGTTTGTTTAGGTTTCATGTGAGTTTCGGAGTGAGAGGGGACACTTAGTCCCAAGGTTGGAAGCTTAAGTTGAAAAAGTTGACCGGAGATTAACTTTTATGTATAATACTTTGGAATTGAGTTTTGATGGTTCTGATAGCTTATGAATGGTGATTTTGGACATAAGAGCATGTTCAGATGTTGATTTGGAGGTTCGTATGTTGGCTTGGCTTTAATTGGTGAAAGTTAGAAAGTTGAAGGTTTGAAAGGTTGAGAAGTTTGACCGGGAGTTTACTTTATTGATATAGGGGTCAGATTCCAATTCCGAAAGTTGGAATAGGTCCATTATATCATTTATAACTTGTGTGCAAAATTTGGGGTCAATCGGAGTTGGTTTGGTATTAATTGGCGTTAGTTTTGGAAATTGGATGTTCATGGTTTCAATAGGTTAGGATTGGGTTGCGTTTCATAAAATCGATATTGTTAGATGTGATTTTAGGCCTCAAGTAGGTCCGCTAAGTGTTTTGGAACTTGTTGGTATATTCGGAAGGGATCCCAGGGGCTCCGGAAGTGAATCAGATTGAAATAGGATCATTTTTGGACTTTGAAGATGGCTCAAAATGCTGAAGTCTGGTGTCATCGCACATGCGGTAGGATGGGCTGCAGGTGCGGGCACGCCGATACAAAAGGGGTCATTGCATAAGCGAACTTGAGTGGGTTGGGGGAGGACCGCAGGAGCGTTCAACACTCCGCAGAAGCAAGCCACTGCCCGCAGAGGCGTGACCGTAAAAGCGGCTTCGTGCCCGCAGAAGCGCGACCGCAGAAGTGGATTCGTTTCCGTAGGTGTGGAGCCGCAGATGCGGCTAAGGGTTCGAAGAAGTGAGATCGTTGGGAAGAAAAGGATGAATTCGAGGGTTTTATTTAATTCTTTATCTTTTGACTTAGGGAGCTCGGTTTGGGGCAATTTTGAGAGGGAATTTAAAGTAAATGATCGGGGTAAATTATTCTAACTCAGATTTGGCTATCATACATGAATCCATCATTGTTTTTATAATTTAATTAGTATTTTGAGTTGGAAAATTGGGTGGAAATTGTGAAAACTTCATAGATTATATTTTGTGAATTTGAATGTCGATTTGAGATCAGAATTGAGTAATTTTAGTATGGTTGGACTCATTATCGAATGTGTGTTTGGATTTTGTAACTTTGGTTGGGTTTTAAGATGCGGGCCTGGGGTTGACTTTATGAGTTGACTTTTTGATTTTCTTTAAATATTATAACTTTATTATTCAAAATGATTTCCTATGGTTTGTATTTATAGTATAGAGTTATTTTGGCAATATTCGTGTCATTCAGAGTTGGATATTCGCGGAAAAGGCTTATTAGTAGATTGATTTAGCATGTTTTAAGGTAAGTATCTTGCCTAACTTTGTGTGGGAGAATTAGCCCTTAGGATTGATGTTGTTTTGTGTTAATTGTGGTATGTGAAAACTGTATACGCAAGGAGACGAGTGGGTACACGAGTTAAATGTAGTAATTAATCGGTTAAGCTATGTATATTTTTTTCATGCTTTTAATTAAATTGTCATAACGTATTATATTCATCATTGTTAATCTATCCTTACATTATTCACTTGAAATTGTTAATACTTGTCTCATCTCTTGTTATTTGTCCTTACATGCTTAGTTGGAGTTATTGTTTTCTCATTTGCTTGTTAAATATTTAACTGTTCGGTTACCTTACTTGAAGTCGCTATTTCTTGGAATATCTTATTGTTCAATTTTGGTGTTAAAGTTGTAAAAGTCGTGATCACATTGAGGCAAATATGTAAATTGTTGAAACACCATTCTTGTTGAGTTATTCCCTTCCGATTTTTATGGTTGAAACACCATCCTTTGGTAGGTTGTGGTATTGGGCATTGGAGGTGCGATTTGTGATGTGTTGTGATGTTGATACGCATGCGGTGGTATAAAGATATTGGTTGATGCGCATGTGGTAAGATAAGGCGGGCTTGATACTCGTGTTTCTAGTAGGGAAACTACTTGATGCCACACGGTGTGATAAAGTGGGCAAAAACAAGGGTAGCTATGTCGAGAACAATAATTTTGAAAACTAAATGTAAGGCTCCCACGGTATTATAAGGAAAGATTGTGATTATGATTGTGAAATGAGACTACGAGGCGGTACCTCAGTAGTGATTCTTGTTGCTATCCTTCATTTACATCACTTGGGTTGGTCTGCATCGTTTCCTTGACATTCTTATTATGTGCTTCCTCTGTGATGACTTTATTGCCTTAATTTCAGTGTAGCTATTCTTGTTGTATTTCTTCATTGTATCATTTCCATTGTTTTTATTATTATACTCTACTATACCTTCTCAGTTTTTTTTGTTTATTCCAATAGGCGTCTTGACCTGACCTCGTCTCTATTCTATCGAGGTTAGGCTTCATACTTACTGGGTACCATTGTGGTATACTCATACTACATTTTTGCTAATCTTTTTGTGCAGGCCCAGGTTGTAACACCCCGGAAAATTTCAAAGTACTTAATTGTAAAGCCCGGTAAAATATGCAAAGAAAATAATATTTCATGGTGCCGGACTAGGCTTACGTGTTTGAGGATTATAGAACAAAAATAATATTTTTGTGCAGGTCCAGGTTGTAACACCTCAAACTTTTTGGGTTGAATAATGTACTGGAAAGTAAAGGAAAATTTTTGCCAGAAAAGTGCATTTATGCGGTCCATTATGCGACCGCATAATCACTCTGCGGGCCGCATAATGGCCGCAGAAGTGAGCATGAGAGGGCTGTTCTGGAAGCAGCTATGCGGTCGATTATGCGACCGCATAACTGTTATGTGGTGCATTATGCGACCGCATAACAGTCATGCGGACCGCATAGTGACCGCATACACAGGCAGTTCTTTTGGCTATTTTGTAACCAATTATGCGACCGATATGCGGTCCGCGTAACCATTATGCGGTCGCATATGCGACCGCAGAACCTGTTCCATAGCTTCATTTTTTGGTTTTTAAAATCCGACCCTATTTCGTTAAATACACTCTTTGGGTCATTTTATAGCTATTATCTGACATTTTGGAGTGAGAAAGGGTTCCCTAGAGTGAGAAGGTGTTCTCCAATAATTATTCTTCAATTCTTGCCCAAGTTTTGGAAGATTGAGAAGGAAAACTTACTTGGTCTTCATCCTAGAGGTAATATTCTACACCCTAACCCTCAATTTCGAACTTTGTGTAGAAATGGATAATAAGCAACATAATTTATGGGCAAGAGGGTTGGTTATTTTACATGCATGTGTTATCAAGGGGTGTAGAATGATTGTTGAGCTAAAAATGGTAAAGGTTGGGTTGTGGGATGATGGAATCCTCCATAAAAGGATCTTGAAACCTTAATGCACATCTAGTTTTTGATAAAATGCTCGAATGAGCTATAACCATGATCATCTTCCTAATTTTGATTTAATTTGTATATTTCTATAATAGATTGAAGTTGCTAAAAATTTCTGAATATTTAGAGTGTAAGGAAGCTCAAGTGAGGTATGCTGGCTAAACTCTTCTTTAAGAGTTGGAATTCTCATTATCCTTGTGAGTTCCGAGATGTTGATTATAAATCGAGTATTCTGATAATTTTTGTGATGAAGATATATGTTCAATTCGTATTTCAAATGCTCTTATCATATTGCATTATAAATTGAGGATGTGTCCCAAACTATAGATTATGTATCCACATGTTATAATTTCTAGTCGTGATTTATGTGAAAGTTATTATGCCAAGTTGTGTAGAGATTGTGATTGTGATACACCTCCACCCGCATACATTGGGGTGAGGCGGCATGACCGCTTTGTGTGGGGATTATGGTATAGAGATTGTGATTGTGATACACCTCCACCCGCATATATATTGGGGTGAGGCGGCATGACCGCTTTGTGTAGGGATTATGGTATTGTGGGACTGCACCTCCACCCGCTTACATTGGGGTGAGGCGGTACGACCGCTTTGTGTATAGTTTTGGTATTATTGTGGCACCACCACCCGCATACATTGGGGTGAGGCGGTATAGCCGCTTTGTGTAAGTTCTTGGTACTATGGTTATATATCCACCCGCATACATTGAGGTGAGGCGGCAGGGCCGCTTGATTTGAGTTGTGGTATTGAACGTACACCTCCACCTGCATGCATTGAGGTGAGGCGGCGGGGCCGCTTTGTGTGAAGATGGTTACATAGGATCTCATCTTATATCCTTTAAATGTTGTTGATAGGTTTTAATGAGCTTGCTATGGTTGAGACAGTTATCTATATTATTCTATTGCAGCACTGGTTCATCATAATTATCTTGTATTTCTAAATTCTTAAATTGGTGTTTAGTTTTCATACTAGTACTATTCGACGGTACTAACGTCCTTTTTGTCGGGGGTGCTGCATCTTTAAATGGATGCAGGTGGTTCCACAGCAGGAGACATTGGTCAGTGATAGCAGTACACCTTCTTCCCAGTTGACTTGGTGAGCCCCACTTCATCCCGGGGTCATGTATCTTTTGATCTTTATGTATTATGGTTGAGGTATAGACGGGGCCTTATTCCCGGCATTATCATTGTACTCTTCTTTATCCATAGAGGCTCTGTAGACATAGTGTGGGTTGTGTATTGGTGTTGGGGAAAGGCAAACTATGTTATGTTGTGGTTGTATTACTTGTCCATTTGAGACTTTAAAAATGATGAAACTATTGGTAAGAAATTGGTAATTGCAGACATGAGGACTTTATTCTTTAATTAAGGAAAACATATATTCTCTTTATTCATGAATGAGTTTGGGTAGAAGGAATCTAACAGCCTTTCTCGGTCAGGTTCACTCGGTTAAGCGCCGGTCGCGCTCCCCGGTTTTGGGGCGTGACAAACTTGGTATCAGAGCCTAAGGTTTTAAAGTGTCCTAGGATGTCTCAGAGCTGTGTCTAGCAGAGTCCTTATTATCAGTATGTTTTCGACCACATCTATAATTAGGATGCTACATGGGCATTTAGGAATAACACCCTTCTTTCATATTCTTGATCATGCGATAAAGCTTGTTGTAAGATTGTTCCTCCTTTAACTCTTGCATTGCTCTAATTTTCAATACATGGCACCTAAGAAGAAGGCAAGAACTAGCCAAAGAACCAATGTCACACCAGGAGTGACAACTGAACCTATAATTGATGATACGGGTGAGCACCCGAGGAGTGAGAATTTTCCTCCAGTTACTACACTGCCTGACTCTACTACAACTTATCAGACCGCACCTGTCCTTACACCCACAGAAGGTGCAACAGTTCCTCCAACTGATATTCCAGTTCCACCTCCAGATCCAGCTTCCGATTCTGGTGTGTCTGATATTGATATTAGGTGAGCCATACAAATGTTGACACAATTAGTGGCTTCTCAGTCCCAGAGATCGAGTGTTGGGCCTACTTCTTCTAGTCATCCAGGGGAATCTGCTAGTTCCAGGGTGAACAAGTTTCTTCAGTTAGATCCTCCAGTGTTTACCGGTGCTGATCCAGAGGAGGACCCCCAGGACTTCATTGATGAGATGCACAAAACTCTCCGGGTTATGCACGCTACCGAGATGGAGGGAGTAGAATTGGCCTCCTACCGCCTGAAAGGGGTGGCCTACTCTTGGTTTGAGTTGTGGGAGGAATCCCGTGAGGAGGGAAGCCCTCCGGCAAGGGGGGGTGAGTTCACAGATGCCTTTATGGATCATTTCTTGCATGCCGCTGAGTTTGAAAGCCTAAAGCAGTGTAGTATCAATGTGTGGGAGTACCATATGGAGTTTGCGCGCCTGTCCAAGTATGATATTCACATGTTGCCCACTATGGAGGCTAAGTGGTATTATGGAGTCCTTTGTTTTATGACAGTTGTTAGTTTAATTAGAAATATTATTATTATTTCCGGTAATTCTTCATGCATGTTAGGTTTACCTAGTCTTAGAGACTAGGTTTCATCATGACATCCTACTGAGGGAGATTGGGGTTGTGACAAGCTCATATCAGATCTCTAGGTTCATAGGTGTTATGTGTCATAAGCTGGTTTAGTCGAGTCTTGCGGATCGGCACAGAGACGTCTGTACTTATCTTCGAGTGGCTGTGGAACTGTTAAGAAAACTCCACTTCTTTCATTCCTTTTTGTGAGAATTTGTTGACTTCAAAATTCTGAATTTTTGTCTTTCTATTCTCTCACAGATGGTGAGGACAAGCATCGCCATATCCGACGATTAGACACACGCTCCCCCTGCTAGAGCCACCAGAGGCCGAGGCAGAGGAGGGACATGTGGTGCAGCCAGAGCACCTGCCCAAGCTACGCCAGAGGAGCCACCAATAGCTCTAGTTGGGGGGCAGCACCTGAGGCTCCTATTGCTACCCCTGCACTTCAATTGACCCTCGAACAGTTCTTGAGCATGTTTGGTACTCTAGCTCAGGCGGGGTTGATTCTACTTGCACCAATCACATGTCAGACTAGGGGAGAAGCTCAAACTCCCGTGGCTCGTACCCCAGAGCAGCGGGTCTATGTTGAACACATCCCAAAGTTTATACCAGTGCAACCAGTTGTCCCAGTTCGGCCTAAGGTTAGGACAACAATATATGTGGAGGAGTAGCTTAGACTTGAGAGGTAAAAGAAGTACCACCCTCTTACTCTCAGCGGCCTGGCTACAAAGGATACACAAGGTTTTCTGGAGAAATGCCTGTGTATTCTCTATACCATGGGTATTGTGGAGACAAGCGGGGTTGCTTTTACTACCTTCCAGGTATTGAGACTAACGTATCAGTGGTGGCATACTTATGAGAAGGGTAGCCAAGCCAATGTAGTTTGACGCACATTGGCTCAGTTTTCAGAGATGTTCTTGAGAGAGTTTGTTCCCCAGAGCATTCGGGATGCATGGTGCGTGGAGTTTGAGCACTGAGTTGTCCAGACATGCACCTGCCTTAGTTTCCACAGTTAGAGAGCGAGTATGTCGATTTATCGAGGGGCTTAACTATGGTATTAGATTCAGCATGGCTCGAGAATTGGATATAGATTCCTCATATTAGCTGGTGGTAGAGATCGCACGGATATTGGAGGGTATGTAGGCCCGGGAGATAGAGGTCAAGGAGGCCAAGAGGTCTCAAGATTCTGGCAGATATAGTGGTGCCCATGCCCCAATTGCAACCCGTCATGGTAGAGGCTATGTGAGCTATACATTTCGTTCAGCACTTCCAGCTTCTAGTGGTACTCCAGCTACTCCCAGGTCTCAAGTTGTACATTATGCACCGCCACTGTCTAGTGCACCTCCTGCACGGGGTGCTTTTAGCGGTCAGTCCAACCGACCAAGCCCGAACCAATTTTAGCAGCCACGTCCTCTAAGAGCTTGTTTGAGTGTGGTGATACTCCTCATATGGTGAGGGACTACCCCAGACTCAGGAGGGGTGTACCTCCACTGACTACTCAGGCTCCACGTATTCCATAGGGTCCCTAGACTTCTCAAGCCATGGTTACTGCACCAGTTTCTGATCCACCTGCACAGCCAGCTAGGGGTGTAAGTCAGGCGGGTAGGTGTCTCCCTAGAGGGGGAGGCCAAGCAAAATGTTATGCTTTTCTAGGTAGGACGGAGGCGGTTGCATTAGACGCAGTTATCATAGGTATTGTTCCGGTTTGTCATAGAGATGCATCAGTCTTATTTGATCCAGGCTCCATTTATTCATATGTGTCATCTTACTTTGCCCCATATTTGGGTATATCTCATGATTCTTTGAGTTATCCTATTTATGTGTCCACGCCTGTTGGAGATTCTATTATTGTTGACCGTGTGTATCAGTCGTGTTTAGTTGTTATTGATGGTTTTGAGACCATAGTTGATCTATTATTTATGAGTATGGTAGACTTTGATGTTATTTAATTCACGTATCAAGCCGGCCTTATCTCACCGCATGCGTATCAACCCATATCCTTATACTACCGCATGCGTATCAATATCACAACATATTACAAATTGCACCTTAAGCGCCCAATACCACAACTTGCCAAAGGAGTCAACAATAATAATGTTTCCACAATAAATAACCCATGGTTCAACCCCAATATTTGTAAGAGTCTCAAAAATTACAACCGGAAGTGAATAACTCAACAAGAATGGTGTTTCAACAATTTAAATCTTTGCCACAATGTGGTCACGGCTTTTACAACTTTAACACCAAAATTCAACAATAAGGTATTCCAAGAAATAACGACTTCATGTAAGGTAACCCAACAGTTAAAAATTTATCAAGCAAATGAGAAAACTGTAACTCCAACTAAGCATGTAAGGACAAATAACAAGTAAGAGATGAGACAAGTATTAACGGTGTCAAGTGAAGCATGTAAGGATAGATTAACGATGATGAATATAACACGTTATGACAATTCAATTAAATGCATGAAAAGAATCTACATAGCTTAACCGGACAATTACCATATTTAGCCCGTGTACCCACTCGTCACCTTGCGTACACGACTTTCACCGTGGTAAATCTGGCATAGACAATGTCACTGTCTTGGTATGGCAATCAAGATTAGCATGATAGGGCAACAACCAGTCCATGCAGGGGAACTACTTGAAGTCATACCGTGTGATAAGGTGCGGTAAAACGCGGGTAGCTATTTCGAGAAAAATAATTTTTAAAACTAAATGTAAGGTTCCCGCGGTGTTATAAGGAAAGATTATGATTTTGATTGTGATATGAGACTACGAGGCGGTACCTCGGAAGTGATTCTTGTTGCTATCTTTCATTTACATAACTTGTGTTGGTCTTCATCGTTTCCTAGACATTCTTATTATGTGCTTCTTCCGTGATGTCTTTATTGCCTTAATTTCAGTGTAGCTATTCTTGTTAAACATTTAACTGTTGGGTTGCCTTACTTGAAGTCGATATTTCTTTGAATATTTTATTGTTGAGTTTTGGTGTTAAAGTTGTAAAAGTCGTGATCACATTGAGGCAAAATTATAAATTATTGAAACACCATTCTTGTTGAGTTATTCACGTTCGGTTGTTATTGTTGAGACTCTTGTACATACTGTAGTTGAGCCATGGGCTATTTATTGTGAAAATATTATTATTGTTAACTCATTTTTAAGTCGTGATATTGGGCATTTGAGGTGCGATTTGGGATATGTTGTGATGTTGATACGCATGGGGTGGCATAAGGATATGGGTTGATACGCATGCGGTGAGATAAGGTGGAATTGATACACGTGTCGCTAGTAGGGGGTCTACTTGAAGCCAAGCGGTATGATAAGGTGCGCTAAAACGTGAGTAGCTATTTCGGGAAAAATAATTTTTAAAACTAAATGTAAGGCTCCCGCGGTATTATAAGGAAAGATTGTAATTTTGATTGTGAAATGAGACTACGAGGCAGTACCTCAGTAGTGATTCTTGTTACTATCTTTTATTTACATCACTTATGTTGGTCTGCATCGTTTCCTTGACATTCTTATTATGTGCTTCCTCTATGATGTCTTTATTGCTTTAATTTCAGTGTAGTTATTCTTGTTGTATTTCTTCATTGTATAATTTCTATAGTTTTCATTATTATATTATACTATACCTGGTCAATTTGTTTTGTTTATTCCAGTAGGCATCTTGGCCTGAACTCGTCACTACTATACCGATGTTAGGCTTGATACTTACTAGGTACCATTATGGTGTACTCATGCTACGCTTTTGCACATCTTTTTGTGCAGATTCAGGTAGTTCATACCATCCTAGGCATCCGTGAGTTTAGCTTAGATCGGAGACATCAAGGTATACTCGTGCAGAGCTTGTGACTTGGTCTCACAAGATTTTGGGGTGTTGTTTTCAGTGGTATTATGGATTCCTTTATTTTATGATAGATGTTGGTTTGATTAGAAGTATTATATTATTTCCGTTAATTTTTCATGCATGTTAGGCTTAGAGAGTAGGTGTCATCACGACATCCTATGGAGGACATTTGGGTCGTGACAATTACTTAATGGTTCTTATGTGTTAAATACCTTGCTTGTGATAGTTGGAGACTTTGAATTAATATTATGTTAAAGAATTAAAAAAAATTGTTTCTTATCTCACTATTTTTTGTTGTATTTCATGCCTACTTAAATTTTTCTATATTTTATTTATCGACCCTTAGTAAGTGTCGATGTCGACCCCTCGTCACTACTTCTTCGAGGTTAGACTAGATACTTATTGAGTAAATGTTATTTATGTACTCACGCTACACTTCCACACTAATCGTGCAGGATCTGAGGCAAGTGCATCTGGCGGCCACTAAGGCACGTACCCTCACTACCCGGAGACTTATTGGTGAGCTGCTCACCATGCTCCGTTCTGCAACACCCGGAGTCTCTTCCTTGTTGCATTTATTTTTCTGTCTATCTTACACCAGACAATAGTATGGGATATTTTGTATATTCGACTACTTTACTCGTGTACTTGTGATACCAGGTTTTGGGAGATTCTAGTAGACATTTCATGGTTTTTGATTATTAAATTTACTACTTCAGTCTTTCATTTATTTCATGCTTTACATTATTTCGATCACCTATTAATCATTCCCTTATTAAATAAAATCACTTATTTTAAAAATATTAAAATGAACAATAACCAAATGTGTGGTCGAGTTCGATTTTCGGATGACTCAGGATTGATTTGGAAGAACAATTCTTATTTTAGAAACTTAAGTGAAACAAGTTGATCGGAGTTTGACTTTTGTGTAGACGACTCCGCAGTGGTGTTTTGATGATTCCAATAGCTTCGTATGGTGATATTGGACTTAGGTGTATGTCAGGATTTAGATTTTGAGTTTCGTAGGTTGATTTGATGAATTTGGCGAATGTTGAAAAGTTAACGGTTTGGAAGGTTGAGAGGTTTGACCGGGAGTAGACTTTGTTGATAAAGGGCTCGGATTACGATTCCAGGGGTTGAAATAGCTACGTTATGTCATATGTGACTTGCATGCAAAATTTAATGTCATTCCGGGTTGATTTGAGATGATTCAGCGCGAGTCGTAGAAGTTGAAAGTTCATAAGTTCATTAAGTTCGATTTGAGGTGCGATTCGTAGTTTTGATGTTGTTTGATGTGATTTGAGGCCTCGAGCAGGCTCGCGTTATGCATGTTAGGATGGGGTCCCGAAGGGATTGAGTGAGTTTCGGGGTGGTATCGAACCATTTCTAGGCCATTTTTTGTTATTGGTTTTTGGCTACAGCAGTGTGCATTGCGATCGTGCAGAACTGCATGTGATCGCGAAGAGTAAATGGGGAAAAATGGCTTGTGAATCGCGATCGCAGAAGGCATTTTGTGATCACGTAGAGGAAAATTATGTTTTCGCTGACCCGAACTTGTTCATAACACATTTGGTTATTGTTCATTTTAACATATGAATTAATACTGCGAATCAATTCTACAAGGGAGAATCAAAACATATGAATTAACCACATGGGTCTCATCCTAATATAACCCCACCGCGTCACGTAGCCTAGTTCAAACATATCAAACCATATGAAAACACGAGGATCCCGTCCTTAGTTGTGAATCACAAGTAGTATACATATCATGCCAACTGAAACCTTCCATTTTTTAAAATTCCGCTAAAACAAATCACAACACATAATGAACCCTTTCATCGGTATAGCATCTAAATCGCAAATCGTAACCAACCACCTAGACATCACATCAAAACCTACCGAAATGGGTAAAAAATGTCATTTCTAGTCTCATAGCTCCAAATAATGAATAAAACATAATGATAGACACGGGATACCACTATAGGATCTCCCAACAGGGGTAAACACATAAGTATAGTACAAAATCACGAAACTCACCCATATGTGAAGTATGATAGGAGGTCTGACCTTGATAAACAGAACCGAATCAAAATATAAATAGTGCTCCTCTATAACAAATCGAAACCATATCTGTAACCACACCATCTGGTGTAGCGGCCTCAGCCATACTGTAGAAAGCACATCAACGGGCCGGGCCTGCCCCTCTTGGGCACCCTCCACCCGCCTGACCTACACCCCTAGCTGGCGGTGCAGGGATAATAGCAACTGGAGCATAACTCATAGCCTGAATACCCCGCTCTAACACATCTACACAGAATCTGGGATAATCCATCACCATGTGACTGATATCTCTACACTCAAAGCATCCTCTTCGCGACGTGCCTGTGAAAGCTATCCGGTGCGGGTAATCTGAGACCCATAGGTTTCTGAAACACCATGCAAAACCTAAAGTGCAAAACTGGACTGGGTGACCCACAAAACCTCTACTATGGCATGCCCTGCCTCCATAATAAGGACAAGTAGATCCTCCCGGTCTACGAGACCTCTTAGCCTCCCTGACCTCTCTCTTTTGACCCTGCATGTCCTCTCTTTCCTGACCCTACATACCCTCTAATCGGTGAGCGATCTCTACCACTCACTAAAATGGAACATCCGACTCCAAATCCCGAGCCATGCAAAATCGGCTATTATGATTGAGCTACTCAATGAATCAGCAGACTCGCTCTCTAACTCTAGAAACCAAAGTGGGTGCATGTCTGGACAGATCACTGAATCTAATGGTATACTCTGACACTAGCATAGTGCCCTAGTACAGCTACTCAAATTCCATGCGCCATACATCCCGAATGGTGTAAGGAACAAACTCTCTCAAGAACATCTCTGAAAACTAAGTCCATGAAAGTGAAGCTGCACCAGCCAGGCTACCTAACTCATACGCTCGTCACCACTGATATGCTGCTCCCTTAAGCTAGAATATAGTAAAAGCATCCCCACTCATCTCCACCATACCCATAGTGCGAAGAATACGGTGGCACTTTTCTAGAAAACCATGGGCATTCTCTGAAGCCAACCCATTGAAAATAGGAGGGTGATACTTCTTTAACCTCGCAAGTCTAAGTTACTCCTCCTTCTTTGCCCCTAGCCTGACCTCAGACTGAACTGGAATAACAAGTTGTACCAGCACCACACCCTGAACCTGACCAATGTGAGCCCGCTGCTCTACAGTACTGGTGGTGGGAGTTTGTGCTCCTCCCCAATCTGCGAAGTAGCTGGTGCAACGAAGATCAACCCTACCTGAATCAATGTACCAAACATGCTCAGGAACTGTGATAAAGTCTCCTGGAGTCCGGGGGTGACAAAAGGTGCCTCCATTGCATATCCCCCAACTGGAGCTACTGGCGGCTCCTCAATTCCTGCTCTGACGGGTGCTCTAGTTGTAGCACGTGCTCCTCCTCACCTCTGCCTCTATCTTTGGCCCGACCCCTAGCAACATCAGCTCTTCGGCAGCATCATCAGTAACTGCAGCTCGTGTCCTCACCATCTGTGAGAGAATAGAATGACAAAGGCTAAAATGCGAGATCAATAAACTCGCACGATAGGAATGAAAGAAGTGGAAATTTTCCTAATAGTTCCGTAGCCTCTCGAAGATAAGTACAAACATCTCCGTACTGATTCGCAAGACTCTACTAAACTCGCTTATGACTCGTAGTACCTATGAACATAGAGCTCTAATACCAACTTGTCACGACCCCAATTTCCCTCCAAAAAATATCGTGATGGCACCTAGTCTTAGGGATTAGGTAAGCTTAATACTTACTAAATTAAAGGCAAACTCAACCAACAACTATTAAATATGAAACATAAATTTATCAATACAAGCCAACAATCCAAAAACCAGTAGTACAAGTCATAAACTCTAATGGATTTACTAGAAAATCTCTAAATACAGTTGTTTCGGAATAGGAATAAACAGTACAACGTAAATATTTCAGAAGGTGACTCAGAGGCATGCGAACACGACAACAGGTATACCTTGAGTCTCCACAGCAACGCCTGATCAGCTAGCTAATGATCAACAAACTCTGAGGTACCTGGATCTGCATAAAAATGTGCAGAAGCATAGCATGAGTACACCACATCGGTACCCAATAAGTATCAAGACTAACCTCGGTAGAGTGGTGACGAGGGACAATCAAGACACATACCGGACTTAATAACTTGTACAAGTATGAATGTGAAACTGACATGGAGCAATGTCATTATAAAACTAAACATGGTAGAAGTAACTAAACAATACAAACATTAGGGAACAAGAGACAACAATTAGCAATAGGGAATGAACAGGTAACACGAATTTCAACTGCACTGATAACTCATCTGCTGATACCATTAATACCGCATATCCGCACGGACAACTCACGTGTTAAGGGAGTGACAATATCTCATATTCGCACGGACAACCCACGTGCCAATAGTACAACTGTCACAAATAAGGCAAGTATACGAGAATATATGTAAATGATCAATAAACATCAAGGTTCATCTTCTCAAATTGTTATGGGTGATTAATTACGTGTATGCTTGTGCAAGTGTTCTATCACGTAAGGCGCGTAAGGGTATAACGTAAATCAATCAACTCCAAATAAGGCACGTAAGGGTGAATTTAGCAAATGGAGATTTTATCATGATAAGACAACATCAGTTTTAATGAATATAAGAACCTAAGAGTCTAACACAGTCAAATTTCCAAAATTAAGTCCGAGTACGTACACGTCACCTCGCGTATACGGCTTTCACATTACACAAATTGCACAAATGACTTAAATCCTAAGGGGTATTTCCCCCACACAAAGTTAGGCAAGATACTTACCTCCGTGAAGGTAAAATGGTACTCTAAAATAGCCTTTTCGTGCGAAACAACCTTCAGACGGCTCAAATCTAGCCAAAATCATTTCATAACATCAATAAAACTCATAGGTAACAATTCCAGATAATAAAACTTCTGTTTTTAATTAAAACTAAAAAGTCAACCCGAAAGTCAACCCTGGGTTTGTATCTCGGAACCTAACAAAAATTCACAAAATTAAAACACCCATTCCAATACGAGTCCAACCATACAAAAATTACTAAATTTCGATCACAACTCGACCCTCAAATCCTCAATTTAAGGCCTAGGAAGTTTTTACCATTTCTCTCTAATTTTCAACCCAAATCACTAATTAAATGATAAAATCAATAATATATTCATGTATATTAACCAAAACCGAGTTAGAATCACTTACCCCAATTCATGTGGAGAAACATTTCCTCAATCCGAGCTCCATAGCTAAACATATGCTAAAATAACAGAAACCTTAGAAATAGAGTACTTAAAGGTCTGTTCCAGGGGTACCCTTCGCGATCGCGGTCAAAACCTACGATCGCAATTACAAAAAATTTTCATGATAGTTGTACTCTATGCGATCGCGGCCATTTCCCCCCTCAATCATGATGAATAAACTTCTATTAACTCTCCCCAAACACTTCCAGATATACTGTAGTGTATCAGCCATAACTTTTTGTACAAAACTCTAAATGCTAAACGGTTTGATTTTCTAAAAACCACATACAAAGGGCTACAACTTTGTTTTTGAATCATCTCCAAATTTCTTATAGATTGCATGATATAATCTTCCAAAGTTGGGTCAGTGACATTAGAATTTTCCTCTACACGATCGCGAAAATACTTCTACGATCGCGATTCACATGCTCATTTTCCCCATTTTACTCTTCGCGGTCGCAATTCTACACAATCGCAATGCACACTGCTGTAGCCAAAAACCAGCAACTAAAAATGACCTAGAAATGGTCCGAAACCACCCCGAAACTCACGCGAGCCCTCGGGACCCCGTCCTAACATACCAACAAGTCGCATAACATAACACTGACCTACTCGAGGCCTCAAATCATATCAAACAACATCAAAACTTTTAACTTATATGACTCGCACCGAATCATATCAATTCAACTCGGAATAAAGTCAAATTTTGCATGAAAGTCCCAAATGACATAACAGAATTATTGCAACTCCCGGAATCGCAATCCGAACCCGATATCAACAAATTCAACTCTGGTCAAACCTCTCAACCTTCCAAACCTTAAACTTTTCAATTTTCGCCAAAATGCATCAAATCAACCTACGAATCTCCAAATCTAAATTTGAACATACGCCCGAGTCCAAAATTACCATACGAAGCTATTGTATTCATTAAAACACCATTCCGGAGTTGTCTACACAAAAGTCAAACTCTTGTCAACTCTTTTCACTTAAGCTTCTAAAACAAGAAGTGTTATTCCAAATCAATCATGAATCATCCAAAAACCAAACTCGACCACTAATATATGATACGAAGCTGCTCGAGACCTTAAACCATCAAACGGAACGCTAATTCTCAAAATGACCGGTCGGGTCGTTACATTATTAGATTGTGAACTCAAACTTTATACTTATGAGAACCGATGATTTAATCTTCCGTGTATAAGCTAAACTCTATACACTAAATTATCTACTATATAAGCAATTGACAAAGACTAATATATGATGTATTTAAAACTTTATTAAAATTGAATAAAAAATTATTCCATAATAAATACAATATCCAAACAAACCCATAGTTAATAGTATATATCCCAACAATCTCCCACTTAGTCTTTTAACCATGACAATTGTTAGAATATACTATATCTAAACACATGGTTAATAGTATATTCGCCATTATCTAAACACTTGGTTAATAGTATATGCCCCAGCAATCTCCCACTTAGACTCATAACTATGCATCTACAACTTTCCCAGACATTCTTTTTACACTACTATTAAAAGTTTCCACCAAATAAGGTTTTGTTAAAGAATCGTGCCATGTTGTTTTCTGATGCAATCTTTGTCCAGTAGTGCTTTGTCGTAACTATCTAGTTTGGTGTTGAACTATTCAGGGATCCTGTTACCGAAACCATCCCAAGAATGTATATACCGAATTATGATTTTTCCTTCGACTATGACGAAGTACTACTAATATTATCTTCATTACCTTACGGTATTAAAATATTAATGACTACTTACTATAGGGTTCACTCAATTTTATGAGATTTACTGAGAAAAAAATGATGAAATAACTGAACTTTTATACACTCCCCAAGGACTGGTAGTACAAATTATGAGCCTCTAAGATTTAGAGTATACAAAGCTGGTATGAAATAAATACATTATTTGTTTGAGATATACATGAACAGATTAATAATTCTAAAGCTACCAAGAACAAAAGGCAGTTGTGACCAAATCGTAGGTACATCTTCAATGCCAGCTCTCGTCATACACAGCAACATCAGCATCCAAAATCTGTACGCAAGGTGCAAAAGTGTAGTATGAGTACAACCGACCCCATATACTCAATAAGTAATAAACCTAATCTTAGGTTGAAAGTAGCGATGAGCTTAGACATATGTCAGAATCCAACACCAACAGTCAGGAAAAAGCTCAGAACAATATAAATAAAACAATACAAGTAATAACTCAAGATATGATACTCCACTCATTCACAATTCCGGAAAATAGGTATGAATTTTTCAAATATAATAGTAAAATCTAAATCTTTTACCGAAATCATCAAAATATGAGTGAATTTGAAAACTGTGATTTTTCCCAAAAACATTCTTCCACAATAAGAAATATCATTATCAGATGACATGAGGAAAAATACTTCTCTATTCCTACATGTCAGGTATGCATGTTAGATGCAATACATCACAGTGATGAACTCATGTACTGACACTCTTAGAGTACTCAATTTCACTGTCTCGCACTCTCACACATCACGCTCAATACTCAGCATATTCAATCACTTAGCACTGTACATGGCAAATCCAGCCCAGGGCAAACCCAACCCAAACATAAATAAATCCTCACACTCAGTCACTCAGTACTGTATAGGGCAAATCCAGCCCAGGGTAGATCCATCCCAAACATAAATAAATCCTCACACTCGATCACTCAGTACTGTATCGGGCAAATCCAGCCCAAACATAAATAAATTCTCACACTCAGTCACTCAGTATTGTATAGGGGAAATGTAGCCCATAGAAGATCCAGCCCAAATGTAAATAATAATTGTGCTCGCAGTCGGTGTACAGACTCCGGAGGGGCAGATCTAGCCCAAGCGCTATCATAAGCCTAATCCGTGCATGAATCAATAAAACATGATGCAGCGTGCAGCCCAATCCCATAAATACCCTTACAATCAGGCCCTCGGCCTCACTCGATCATCAATCTCTCCAGTCTCTCGGGCTCACAATGCCATGAAATCAGCCCAAAATAATTATATGATGTATCAATAAATAGCAACAGAGAATGAGATATGATATACTATGAATGAGTATGAAATTACCATTTAAACATATAACTCTAAGCAAAAATGACCTCAGTGGGTCCTAATAACACCAGCATATGCCTAAGCATGATATCTAACATGAGTCACATCTCAATTTCGCTAACACATGGAAAATACATGGAAAAATAACATGTTATTTGATTATACAGCTCCATAGAATCGATTGAAGTAACAATCTCTACGGTATACGCCCACACGCCCATCACCTAGCATGTGCGTCACCTGACCAATCACATAACACGTATAATCAGGGGTTCATACCCCCCAGCACCAAGTTTAGAAGTGTTACTTATCTCAAACAAGTCGAATCAAATTCCGAGCAAGCTAAACAATACTCCAGAAATTCCGTTACACGCAGATCAACCTTCGATGCCTACCTACCTCCTCAATTCAAAGCCAAACGATCCGAAACTAGTCAAACAACGTGCATATTAATCAAAATGTAGTCCAATGCTTACAATTTAACAAAAAATTTCCAACTCCGCTCGGAAAGTCAACCAAAAGTCAACGTGGGGCCTACTTGTCGAAACCAAACAAAACTCACAACATCTGACAACCCATTAAATTATGAGTCCAACCATACTAAATTTACTCAAATCCGACTCTGAATCAATGTTAAAAACTCAAAGATTAAGTTTATGAAATTATAGACAATTCCTCCAATTTTTCTTGAAAAATCAATAATCATACGCCGAAAATGGAGATTTATTCATGGAATATAATCAAAATGGAGTTAAGAATTCTTACCCCAATTCATGTCGGGAAATATTTCTCCCACGTTGTCCAATCCGAGCTCCAAACTTCCAAAATGCGATAAAATATTTCTCCCAAGTCTTCTCTTGTATATGTAGATCTGACCGGTAGGAAATGAGCTGATTTCATGAGCCTATTGACTATCACCCATATAGAGTTGAACTTACGATGAGAACGAGGTAAACCCGTGACAAAGTCAATGTTTATCGCCTCCCATTTCCACGTCGGGAGCTCTATAGTCTGCATTAGCCCTCTGGACTTCTGGTGCTCTACCTTCACCTGCTGGCAACTAGGACACTGAGCGACAAACTCAGCAATGTTCTTCTTCAGATCGTTCCACCAGTACACATCCTTAATGTCATGGAATATCTTCGTCGACCCAGGATGAATGGAGTACCATGAATAATATGCCTCTGACATAATTCTGTCTCGTAGCCCTACTACATCTCGAACACAAAGACGACCCCTATATCTTAGAACCCCATCTCCCATGAGCTCTAACAACGACTTCTTCTGCTGCGGAACTCGCTCTCTCAACTAGACCAACTCTAGGTCCTCATACTGCCTCTCCTTTACTTCAGCTATGAGAAATGGTTTTGCAGTATTTTGGAGTACAACTCCACCATTTCTAGAGTCTACTAACCGAACCCCCAAACAAGCCAATTGATGAATCTCTCTAGTTAATTGTCTTTTCTCGGCCTCTACATGTGCTAATCTACCCATAGATCGGCAACTTAAGGCATCTGCTACCACATTTGCTTTGCCTAAATGGTAGAGAATGTTAACATCGTAATCTTTCAATAACTCAAGCCATCGCCTCTATCGCAAATTCAACTCTTTTCTTGAATATGTATTGCAAGCTTTTATGATCTGTAAATACATCAACATGAATGCCATATAAATAATGCTGCCATATCTTAAGTGAATGGACAACTGCGGCTAACTCGAGGTCGTGGGTCAGATAATTCCGCTCGTGCTTCCTTAACTGCCTTGAAGCATACGCAATTACCTTCCGATGTTCTATTATGACACATCCTAACCCGATATTTGAGGCATCACAATACATGGCATAACCATTTGGACCCTCTAGAAGTGTTAGAACTGGCGCTGAGGTCAACCCGTTCTTAAGCTCTTGGAAACTCTGCTCGCAAGCTTCTGTCCACTGAAACTTAGTTGCTTTCTGCATCAACTTCGTCAATGGTGCGAAAAGGGAAGAAAAACCCTCTACGAACCTCTGGTAGTATCCTGCTAAGCCTAGAAAGCTATGAACCTTTGTCGGAGTGGTAGGTCTAGGCCAGGATTTCACAGCCTCAATCTTTTGAGTGTGTACCTTTATACCTCCATCGGTTACAATGTGCCCCAAGAATGCTACAGATTTCAACCATAACTCATATTTAGAATACTTAGCATATAATTTACTATCATGGGGGGTTTATAGTACCGCTCGCAGGTGGTCCGCATGCTCATCCTCTGAAAGTGAATAAACTAGAATATCATCAATAAATACTATCACGAACAGATCTAAAAATGGCCAGAATAGGCTATTCATCAAGTCCATGAATACGGCAGGTGCATTCGTCAACCCGAAGGACATGACAAGGAACTCGAAGTGGCCATATCGGGTCCTAAAGGCTGTCTTGGGGATATCTTTCTCCCGAACACTGACCTGGTGGTACCCCGACCTCAAATCTATCTTTGAAAAGCATCTAGCCCCCTGCAATTGATCAAACAAGTCATCGATCCCAGCGAGCCGTCTTTCTTCCGCACAAACAGTACCGATGCACCCCAAGGTGAGGTACTAGGCCTGATGAAACCTTTCTCCAGCAAATCTTTTAACTTCTCCTTCAACTCCTTCAATTCGGCAGGTGCCATTTTATACGGAGGGATGGATATTGGTTGAGTTCCTGGAAGCAAATCGATGCCAAAATCAATCTCTCGCTCTGGAGGAATACGTGGAAGTTCATCTGGAAATACATATGCGTACTCTTTGATTACTAGAATAGATTTAAGTGTAGGTATCTCAGCATCTGCATCTCTAACTCACACAATATGTTAAATGCAACCTTTTGCGATCATTTTCCTTGCCTTCAGATAGGAAATAAATCTACCTCTAGGTGTCGCTGTATTACCTACCCATTCAAGGACTGGCTCACTCGGAAAATGAAATCTGGTTGTCTTTGCTCGACAATCAACTATAGCATAGCAAGCTACCAACCAGTCCATGCCCATGATAGCATCAAAATCCAACATCTCTAGCTCAACTAGGTCGGCTGAGGTCAGACGACAACAAACTTTCACCGTACACCCTCGGTAAACCCGTCTAGCAATAATCGATTCTTCGACCGGTGCAGATACCGCAAAAGGATCGCTTACTATTTCAGGAACTATACCAAACTTCCCTGCGACAAATGGGGTAAGACACGATAAAGTAGATCCTGGGTCTATCAAGGCATAAGCATCGTGAGAGAAAATGGTCAACATACCTGTCACAACGTCTGGTGAAGACTCCTGGTCCTGTCGACCCGCTAAAGAATAGCTACGATCCTGGTTACCACCTGAACTGGAACCTCTACCTGTGCCTCGACCTCTACCCGCTGAAGACTGAGACTCGTGACTTGAAGGATGCACGGACATAGATGATCCTATTTCTGAATTTGCTGGTTGTGCTATACCCCCAGAATCTTTATTTGAGCAATCTCACATCATATGAACCTGGGCGTCCACATGTATAACAAGCATCGGAATCGGCTCGGCATTGGCCCAAGTGTCCTCTACCACAGATGTCACACCGCGGCGAAAATGACCATGTCGGCCCTGAACCTCGATGTCGCTGCAAACCCGACCCTTGTGAGCTCTCGCCTAGTCCTGACTAAGTATGGCGGTCATACATGTAACCCTGTAACTGAGGTGGCGGAGGCCTAGGTGGCCGTTCGATGTACTGGGGCCTATAACTACCCTAAGACTACTCCTGAGACCTGGCAAATCTCATCCTCTTATGTTGTCCTGACTCAGTCCTCTCTGTACCTTGCTGCCAACTCCTACCCCTTTCTATATTCTGGGCGAATGCCTGAATCTAGGAGATATCCATACTATCCTGCAATGCGGTTGTGGCACATGCCTCAGTCAATTTTGCGGCCAACCCTGCTATAAACCTGTGAATCCTGTCCCGCATAGTAGCAACTATAGATGGTGCATATCTGGCCAATGAGTCAAAACAGAGACTATACTCTCGAACACTCATATTGCCCTGCTTGAGGGCTGGAAACTGATCGACTTGAGCCTGTTGGATCTCCCGCAGTAAGTACTGGTCAAGGAAGGCATCTGAAAAATTCTCCCAAATAGCTGGAGGTGCATCACGTCCCCTGGACCTCTCCCATCCCTCATACCAAAGGATGGCAATATCTCGGAGTCGAAAAACTGCTAGCTCAACAGCCTCTTTCTCCGTGGCATGCATAACCCGAAAGATCCTGTGAAGCTGATTTATGAAATCATGCGGGTCCTCCCTCTGATCTGTCCCTGTGAACTCTGGGGGACTCAAAGCAATAAACTCTCAGACCCTTGAACTCCTATACCCCTCAGAAGATCATGCACTAGCGGGTGCCCGAGCCTTTTGCTGGGTAGCTACCAACTGTGTCAACAAATGCACAGCACCCCTCAAGTCCTGATCTGATGGAAGCGGGGGGATGGGAAACTATATGTGCGGTCTCCCTAGGAATCTCCTTAGGTTGTGGAGGAGTCGGTAATGGCTGGGTAGGGGTCTCTCACTGGGCCTCCGATTGGGCCCCATCTACTGGGGGTACCCTGCTAGTCCCCTCACCTACTGTTGTATCTCTCCTCTGGCTAGCCGTAGTCTTCCTAATCACCATCATCTGTGCATACATATGCCAACACGTAAGTTTAACTCAAATTTCCTATAACTCAGTACTACAACAATATTTAGATTTGAAAGAAGATTAACCAACTTCTAAATTCCCTGTAGTCCCCTGCTTATATAATGTGGTGCACAACACATCTATAAACAAGTCCCTACTAGACATGGCTTGTAGACTCCCTAGGACATAACTGCTCTGATACCACTTTTGTCACGCTCCGAACCTGAGGGCGAGACCGGCACCCAATGCCTCACCTATCCTTGTGTACCAACTTGTGACTAAGGGAATCTGAACATATAATGTCATGCTTTGGCCATGGGCCATATTGCAAGACAATTTGCAAAGCAAAATATAAAACTGAATGGAAACCAATGCTGACTAAACATCAATATAAAGCTGGGCCGGCAAGGCCGTCATAACTACTACAGCTGAGAAACCAACAAAATATACATACAAGGCCTACAAGCCTAACATACTGCACTAACTGATAGAATATGACTACAAGCCTCTACTTATGGATGTACTGTGATCGGAACAGGGACCCGACCTACCCATAACCTATATACATAATACACAAGATGTACACAAAACTCTAGACCCGACAAAATATGAAGGCTGTGGAGCTTACCAATAAAGCTAAACTCGGGCAACACCTAATGAGGAGGTCTACTCGTCTGTCTGTCTGAACCTGCATGCATGAAATGCAGCGTCCCCAGAAAGAGGGACGTTAGTACGAAATAACGTACCGAGTATGCAAGGCAATAAAATAACTAAAAGCTAAAACTGGACTGATAATATAATAACTGAAAGTAACTCGGAGTCAAAGATGATCAGGAGATATACTTACCTGCTGATACTGACTCAACTCTCTCAATATAGTAAATAAAATACATGTTCGGCCCAATAAGGCTCGGAACTTATAACTGCTCCGCCGTAGTAGACTCGCCCATAGGCGCTCGGCCATACTAGGCTCTATATCTCAGCTATGCTGGGCTCGCTCATAGGCGCTCGACCACAGTAGGCTCGGTATATAACTTACCATCTGATCAGTGGTTTCCCAATAGTGTCCTGCCCACCGATTATAGCTCGATGGTGGTGAAAATACTATAATACTGTATATATACATATAGAACCTCTTGTCTCTTGACTGGAAGAAGACAATACTCAATTGAATATAAAGTCCCGATAAGGGAGAATACTGTAACTTATGTGACTAGGATAATGTATATAAATTCGGGTGTATGTTACGATATTGTGCTTAATCTGTTTTAAATATTCTTAGTATCATGATTTATGAGAATTGTTGAAAAAGGTCGTGTCTATTTAAAGTGTAGTTTAATTGCTCGAGGACGAGCAATGGTTTAAGTGTGGGGTGTTGATGGTAGGCTATAATGTTTTAGTCGCTTATTGCACTCTAATTCACTGCACTTTACTTGTGTTTGAGCTTTAATTGATCGTGTTTTGAACTTATTGTGTGTTTTATGCATTGTAGGAGTGATTCCGAGCTATGTAGATATTATGGAATGAATTCGAGCAATTTTGAGCTTTGAAGTCTGAGTAAACGCCCAAGGGATTAAGTCGGGATCATGTTCGGGGGCCGAGAACCAAGTCTGGAAGTCAAGAATCGAAGTTTGAGCCGTACTCTAAGAAAACCCCACTGCCGCAGCGCGTGGGGCACCGCGGCAGCCCATTTTCTATTGTCTGCCAAATTGTCAGCTCTCTAGATTTTCCCACTAATGCCCCACATGGCGCATCACCCCATGCGGCACACCTGTGCAATTTTTACAGAGCCAATGTCCTATTTCGGCTAAGAGAAGGTGGTTTCGTCTAGGCCCGACCATAATTGGTATAACTATATGGCAAAACGTTATTTCCTGGACTTTTAACACATATTACACCTAAGGAGGCACGAGCACAAGGATTTCATCATGATTTAGTATCATTATTTCCTCGAGAGAGGATTTTTGCCTTACGTTTGAACTAATAATTGAGTAAATTCGAGAGACTCACTTGAACATTACAAGTGAATTATCGAGAGTTAGATCCCAAACAATTATCTTGCACATATCCTATCAAAACCCTATCTTCTCACATTGATAAACTTCTTTGCTTATTCCTTGTTTCGATTATCATTAGTCAATAGCTTTAGATTCTTAGTTAATTTTAGTCACTAATCTTATAAATCTCAACTGTTGATTCTCCTTGATAGCAACCAAGCTAGAAACTGCGAGAATATTGTTTAAATCCAAACCATGTGGATACGATATTATACAATACTATATTTGATTAGCAACAGAATTTAAGTGTGTTTTTTGCACTCGTCACTGCGAACGCCAGCGGCTCTACCTTATGTTTCTGCTATAGATATAATCCGAGCAGAAGCACCACTAGACACCGTTTAGATCAACACCAGTATCTGCACAAGAAGTGCAGAAGTATAGCATGAGTACAACCAACCCAATATACTCCGTAAGTGTCGATCCTAATCCCGACAAGGTAGTGATGAGGCTATGACAAGACACTTACTAAAATCTTGTGTAGATATATACATATAGCAGCGAAAAAATAACAAGTAGCGCATTTAAAATAATAACTAGGAGAGAGCATCTAGAAAGGGAAGTACATTAAGAACGGCAAGTACAAAATTACCACGTAGCCTTTTTTTCGAAATAAACAACAATGCACCCAATTAAATCACCAATCCAGAAAACAAATAAAGCAGTAAAATAAACAATGGCATAGCATCACCCTTCGTACTTTGAATCTCATCCTCACCATAGAATAATAATATGATATATGATATGACACGGCATCACCCTTCGCGCTTTTACTCTCTTCCTCACATTATATGATAAATGATAATAAGCAATCAAGTGCACGATATCACCCTTCGTGCTTTAATCCTCATAATCTCTCAATCAATGATAATAGTATGCACATAAGACACGGCAATACCTTTCGTGCTTTTCACTGTTCCTCACCATGCAACAACATTAATCCAAAATAGCAACGCAAGGTGGAAAACAAATTTCACTTCAATCATAGTGTTATGATGACCAAGCTTAACTTTCAAAATCCCAACAACTTCAAAATAAACAATAAATATGAAGACGAACAATTAAAGAAGTAATAATCTAATTAATGCATGGAAAGTATAGTCAATGAGCAACATAATACAGTAAACTAATTTTCCCCCGCATGCTTTAACCCAATGACAACACATATATACTCGTCACGTTACATATACGCCGTCCCCAAAAATAATTCACATTGCAAATAGACAAACAAGTCCTAATCCCTCAAGTCAAAGTTAATAACGACACTTACCTCACTCTGCAAACAAATCAATGCTCGACCATGGCTTTTCCTTTAGAATTTACCTCAAAACCAATAAAATCTAGACAAATATAGTTCAAAAAATTTAAAATAAGCTTTAGAAACTAACCACTAGTAAAAAAGATTCAATCTTTAATGAATTTGGAAAAAGTCAATCCTGGACTCGCTTGGTCAAAATCCGAAATTCGGACCAAAACTCGATTACCCATTCACCCCAAAACCTGGTTATGTGAATTATTTCGAAATATGACCTCAATTTGAGGTCTAAATCCCAATTTTGCAAAATCCCACAATTCTACCCAAATCTCTAATTTCTACCATGAAAATCCTAGATTAAAGGTTAAAATCAATGGATGATTATTAAAATATATCAAAACTAATTAAAAATTACTAACCAATGAAGTTGGGATTAAAAAACGTCCTCAAAATGGTCTCTAAAAAGAGCTCTAGCTTTAAAAAATGGTGAAACCTGACCAAATCCCGATTTTCAGCTTTTAAATAGTTGGGCGTTTCTTCGCGTTCGTGAAGCATCTGACACGTTCGCGAAGGGTACTGGCACAAGGCCTACACGTTCGTGAGGTCCTCTTTGCGTTTACGAAGCCTAAGTTCCCAGTCAACCATCGCATTCGCGAACCATGGTCCGCGCTCGCGAAGAGAAACCACCAGACAATCCCCTAGATCCTACAAAGCTTAGAATTCGCGAGGGGTGAGACGCGCTCTCGAAGGGTAATCCCCCAATGCTTTATGTTCGCGGGCAACCTCTCTTGTTCGCAAAGAGTAACCCGTCCCCATACCAACTTTCCCCTTCACGATCACGAGAGAAGCTTAGCGATCACGAAACACAAGGTACCAGACACTAGAACATCAATCCTCTAAGTCCAAAAATGGTCTGAATCCAATCCGAAACTCACCCGAGCCCCTTGGGCTCCAAACCGAACATGCACACAAGTGCAAAATATCATACAAACTCGTTCGCGCTATCAAAATGCCAAAATAACATCTAAATCACGAATCGGACAACAAAATGCATGAAATTCAGAAGGAAACTCAAGAACCTCTAGAATCACAACCAAGCATCTGGATTCTATTAAACCAACTTCAAATGACACCGAATTTTGCAGACAAGTTGCAAATAGCAAAATGGACCTATTCCAAGTCCTAAAACCAAAACTCGAACCCGTTAACCGTAAAGTCAACCTACGGTCAAACCTAAAAAATTTTTAAATATTCAAATTGCCAACTTTCGGCTAAACAAGTCAAATCATGTCCAAGTCAAAAATTACCATACGAATCTACCAGAATCGTCAAAATACCGATCCGGGGTTGTTTACTCAAAATATTGACCATGGTCTACTCTATCCTCATTTTTAGTCAAAATTTTATTTTCTTTAAAATTTTACATAAAATATTTTTGAAAAGCGACACGGACCACACACGCAAACCAGAAAATATCAAATGAAGCTACAAGAGGTCTCAGATCATGAAAATTAAGGCTGGTACTCAAAATGACCTATCGTGTCGTCACATAGATAATGTATTTATTCTTCATGTCGGTTTTGTAAATCTAAATTATAGCGGCTCATGACTTATACAACTAGTCCTTGGGATAACGTATAGATTTAAGTTATTTTCATTCATTATTATTAATGATCTTTCACTTGGGTTACATTATTATATGTTTGGCTTACCTAGCACTGGGGTTAGGTGTCATCACGACTAGGTGGATTTTGGGTCGTGACATCTTTCGGACCACCCAAGACCCGATGCGAATATACATACAAGTCCAAATCATAATACGAACATATGGAATCTTCAAATCACCAATCCGAGCTCGTTTACTCAAAATGTTGACTTTGGTCAACTTCTTAACTTAAAGCCTCTATTTGTCAACCAAGTGTTCCAAATCACCCTCGAACATCTCAGAACTTGAACCAATGATACATGCAAGTCATAGAACATCACATGAACCTACTTCAGGTCTCAAATCACAAAAAGAGATCCTAGAACTCAAAACGGCCGATTGGATCGTTACACCCCCACCCCACCGACCCCGTCCCCCATAATATTTTTCTAAAATATATATATATATTCTTGAGAAAATATTTTCTGCTTACTTCCCAAATACCAGAAAATAAATAAGAAAATTACTTATTTATCAGAAAAATAATTTTTAGAAAAACATCTTCCGTGAAAAATATTTTCCTTCATACTAAACACACCCCGATGAGAAAAAGTAATGAAGAATCCTAGATATAAGAGTTTTTCTCCTTTTATATTTTTTAAACCTTTACATAAAAATGATGCTTGTTTCCTGTATTTTGAAAGAGGGTATTCCTAGCAATGTGATATAACTTTGAGCAATACACGTGAAATTTATAGAGAGAACTAAAGGATACAATGCTACGAGTCAATAGAATCCTGTTTAGGTAAGGTCGTGTAAAAAGGTTGTGAAAAAGAAATTGAAAACAAAAGGAGAGAAATACGGAACGCACGTCAAAAAGCATTGCTCACGTAGCTTATCACCAAAAGCGGCGGAATTTCTTCGATGCAATTAGGCAATTTAACGAACTTTTTATTAGACATAAAATTCCCAAAATTTGGCTATTAATTTTAGTGGTGGCGCTAATTAATTTCACGCTATCGATCATATCTAATAAAAGTTATTTACAGAACAAAAAGATTTTAGTCAAAGGAGGGGTGTGGATTTGGTGTCGAAGAAAGTTTAGAAAAAGACAATTTTAAATATAATTTGTAAACTAAGTTGTGTCCAGTGGTCAATTGTACGAGTGCAGTGGTCAACACAATTTGGGTACAACTCTTTTTTGTTCATCAGATCACTTCAAAATGAAGTCATTTATTTTTTGTTAAAAAAAAGTTGGGAGAAATTTTTAAAAAATAACAAAGAAAATTTCGTCTATTAATTTTTTAAAAAAATTTACCAATATAAGTTAATAAATTTTATTTCACCTAATAGTCACATTCTCCTTTGGCTATTGCCTGCAAGTGTTAATCCGATTCATAATATTATAAAAAAGTAAATGAGATCATACCTTAGCAGTAGTACCACTTTAAGTGCGTCACGTTCCAGTTGTTTGGTAGCGGTGCACTATTTCCTGCTTCGAGTTTGTACGAGCCTTTGCCGGTAATTCTGATGACTCGATATGGTCCTTCCCAATTCGGTCCCTGCTTCCGCTCGTTCGGGTTCCTGGTGTGCACCGTTACTTTCCTTAACACCAAGTCACTGATCTTGAAGTGTCGAAGGTTGGCTCCTCGATTGTAATATCTTTCTATCCACTATTTTTGGGCGGTCAACCGGACTAGGGGGGCCTAACGCCATTCATCCAATAGTTACAGGCTCGTGCTCATGGACTTACCATTCAATTCTTCGATCGCATATCAGAATCTGAGGCTCGGTTCTCCCACTTCGACTAGTATTAATGCTTCAACACCGTAGGCCAATGAAAACAGGGTGGCCCCGATACTAGACTTTGAAGTTGTACGGTATGCCCACAAGATTTCGGGCAGAATTTTCTTCCATTTCCCTTTGGCATCGGTCAACCTCTTTTTCAGGTTTTGGAGTATGATCTTCTTTGTAGATTCTGCTTGTCTGTTCCCACTAGGGTGATAGGGTTTCGATAGTATCTTTTTAACCTTGTGGTCTTTTAGAAACTTGTTTACCTTGCTTCCGATGAATTTCTTCCCATTATCATACACGATCTCGCCCGGTATCCCGAACCGGCATATTATGTGTTCCCAAATGAAGTCAATGTCTTCTTTTTCCCTAACTTTCTTGAACGCTTGAACTTTGACCTATTTAGAAAAATAATCAGTCATAAACAGTATGAATTGAGACTTACCAGGTGCCCATGGCAGGGGACCAATGATGTCCATTCCCCATTTCATGAATGGCCATGGGGACAAGACCAAGTCCTTTGCATCTTTCTCCACATCGATCCAGTAATAGCCAGCTCTGATTAATTTCCGAACCAAAGATTCTGCCCCCGAATAGTTTCTGCAAGTGCCTTCATGAACATATCTCAAGACATATTCGGTATCTCCCGGCCCCAAGCATATGGAGAGCGGGACATCTAATGTTCTTCTGAACAGAGTCCCTTCGGATAGGCTAAACGTGGTTGATTCGTGTGTAGAGCTCTCGACTCTTTAGGATCTGAGGGAAAATTCCCAGTCTTCAAATAATCTATGTATTTGTTCCTCCAATCCCAAGTTAAACTTATCGAGTTTACTTCGGCATGGCCTTCTTCTACCACAAACTTCATGAGTTGTACGACTGTTCACGAACTGAATTCATCATCATCAACTGATGACCCCAAGTTAGCGAGAGCATCGGCCTCGCTATTTTGATCTCGGGGCATATGTTGTAGGGTCCATTCCTTGAATTGATGTAGCGTTACCTACAACTTGTCCAAATACCTTCGCATTCATTCCTCTTTTACTTTGAACGTCCCACTGACTTGATTTACCAAAAGGAGGGAATCGCACTTAGCATCAACCTCCTCGGCTCCAAGGCTTTTAGCAAATTCGAGACTTGCAATCATGGCCTCATACTCGGCCTCGTTGTTAGTCAATTTCACAGTTCTAATAGATTGCCTAACTACATTACCTGTAGGTGGCTTTAGCACGATGCCGAGCCCGGACCCCTTAGCATTCGAAGCATCATCCGTAAAGAGGGTCCAAACTCCTGAGGTAATCTTCGAGGTTGACAATAGTTCCCTTTCGACTTCGGGTATTAAGGTCGAGGTAAAGTCGGCTACGAAATCTGCCAAAATTTGTGATTTGATGACGGTTCGGGGCCGATACTCGATATCGTACCCACTAATTTAGACTATCCACTTGGCCAATCGGCCCGAGAGCTTGGGTTTGCACAGGATGTTCCTCAGTGGGTAAGAGGTTACGACACATATGGGACGACATTGAAAGTATGGTTTTAACTTTCTGGAGGCACTTAGCAAAGCGAGCGCCAATTTTTCCAGGTGAGGATACCTTGTTTCGGCCTCTCCTAGAGTTCTACATCTTCTCATCTGCCTTCTGAGTATGGAGTAGGGGTGGACTCAAAAGGTACCATTTGAGTTCTCCAAAAGCTTGTTAGCACTTTGGGGTACAAGAAAAGTTATTCTTCTCCTTCAACAACGAGAAAAACCAATGGCTTTTGTCTGAGGACCTCCATATGAACCGGCCCAGGGCGTATATATGCCCGGTTAGCCTCTGAAGGGCCTTGACACTGTCTACCACAGTGATGTCTTCTATAGCTTTGATTTCATCGGTATTGATCTCGATCCCTCGATTGGACACCATCAACCCAAGGAATTTTCCGGATCCAACCCCGATTGCGCAATTTTCCGGGTTCAGCTTCATATTGTAGCTCTTTAATATATCAAAGGTTTTCTTCAAATGATTCAAATGGTTCTCTGCTCGAAGGGACTTGACTAACATGTCATCAATATAAACCTCCATTGATTTTCCTATACGTTCTTCGAACATCCAGTTTACTAGGCATTGATAGGTGGCTCTGGCATTTTTTAACCCGAATGGCATTACATTACAACAATAGGTGCCAAATTTAGTGATAAAAGAAGTCTTTTCTTGATTGCCCGGGTCCATCCGGATTTGGTTGTACCCGGAATAGGCATCGAGAAAGCTGAGTATCTCGTGCCTGGCCTCTACATCGATCATGCAATCGATGTTAAGCAAAGGAAAACAGTCCTTAGGGAATGCCTTGTTCAACTCTTTGTAATCTATGCACACTCTTAAATTATTTCCTTTTTAGGCACTACCACTATGTTAGTTAACCAGTCCGGGTATTTAACTTCCCGAATGGAACCTATTTTAGATACCTCATCTTTGATAAATGCATGCTTGACTTCGGACTGAGGCCTCCTCTTCTGTTTGACCGGGTGGAGCTTTGAATTCGAATCCAAACATATCTTACAAAAGGTTATCTCCGGGGGGATCCATACCATATCAAGACGAGGCCAGGCGAAACAAGATATGTTAGTTTTAAGAAAACTAATAAGTTCTTTCCTAAGCTCGGGGGTTAACCCTATGCCCAGGTATACCTTTCAATCCGGTGGGTGTTCAGTTAATACGACTTGCTCCAGCTCCTCGACCGTCGATTTCGTGGCATCGATATCATCAGGAGCTATGAATGATCTCTGAATTCTGTAAACATCTTCCTCATCAACCCCTCATACCTCTGATACGACCGAGACCAGCATCGGTGATTGCTATTTATCTTCGGCCTTTCTGTTCAGCTCCACACGTTTTAATATCAAAATGGTGGGTACCGAGAGTATTTTATCGACTGCGAACATCTCCTTTGCCGACGACTGCTCTCCGTATACCGTCTTGATCCCTCCCGGTGTAGGGAACTTCAATGGTTGGTGCAAGGTAGAAGGTACCTCCCTCATGTTGTGAACCCATGCTCTTCCGAATAGAGCGTTGTATCTCATATCCCCTTCAATCACAGAGAACTTTGTTTCGTAGATGGTCCCGGTGGTGTTCACCGGTAGGGTTATCTCCCTTTTAGTTGTTTTGCATGCTATGTAAATCCGTTCAACAACTGAACTGCTGACACTATTTGATCTTGTAAAACCAACTGCTCCATGATCCTCGATCTAATGATGTTGGCCGAGCTACCAGGATAAATCAACACACGCTTAACTCGAGATTTATTTATAAGTACAAATATTACCAGCGCATCATTATGCGGTTGTACGATGCCTTCGGCGTCCGCATCATTAAACGAAATGGTTCCCTCTGGGATAAAATCTCGGATTCGTTTTTCCCTTGTGATGGATACTTTAGTGTGCTTTATCAATGGACCCTGGGGGACATCGACCCCTCCAATGATCATGTTGATCACGTGCTGAGGTTTTTCTTGTTCGGTCTATTTGTTGGAGTCCTTGTTCCATAAGTGTGTTTTGGCTCGATCGCTCAAAAATTCCCGAAGATGCCCGTTATTGAATAATCGGGCCACTTCTTCTCTTAATTGTCGGCAGTCCTCGGTCTTCTGGACATGAGTGCTATGATACTTACACATTAAGTTAAGGTCTCTCTGGGTAGGGTCAGGCTGCAATGGTCGAGGCCACTTAGCATCCTTGATGCGCCCGAGGGCAGATACGATGCTGGCAACAACGACACTGAAGTTATACTCCGATAACCTAGGTGCCTCCCTGGCCCCGAGTGGCTTATCAAAACCGTTTTTGCTCATCAGTCCTCGACTACTGTGGCCTCGATCTCTTCTTTTCTCGTTCCACGTAGGGTGACGCCCAGATCCGTTACCCCTTCAATCTCCATTATACGGTTGGTACCGGACCCAGAAGGGTCTTGGCTCATGATCGACGACTTTCCTATACCTGTCATTAGTTCTGATGGGATAAACGGTCCCAGAAGGGGCCCCGAGTTGATCGTCCTTGACTCTGATTTTTGATTGGTACCTATTGTGGACGTCGATCCAAGTTTTGATCGGGTAAACTACCAAATTTTGTTTTAACTTCTGTGAAGCCAAGGAGTTTCGGGAGTTAAGTCCTTGAGTTAATGCCTGCACGGCCCAATCATCTGCAACCGGAGGCAAGTCCATCTATTCCATTTGAAACCTCGATACGAACTCCCTGAACATGTTGTTGTCTGTTTGTTTTACCATGAAATGATCAAATGTTCTGGTCTCGACCTTGATGGCCCCGGCATGCGCTTTCACAAAGGCATCTGCAACCATAACAAATGAATCAATAAAATTCAGGGGTAAGTCGTGATACCATGTCATTGCTCCGTTTGACAGGGTTTCTCCAAATGTTTTTAGCAAAACCGACTCGATTTCGTCATCTTCCAAGTCGTTCCTCTTAATGGCACACGTGTAGGAGGTTACGTGCTTATCCAAATTCATGGTTTCGTTATACTTTGGAATATAGGGCATACAAAATTTTTTCGGGATTGGCTTTGGGATTTTGGACAAATTTCTTGGAGTCCAGGCCTTTCAATATCGGGGACGCTCTTGGGATTTGATCGACCCTGGAGTTATAGGTCTCCACTTTTTTGTTGTTGGCCTCAATTTTATTCTCCCCTGATTCCACCCGCTTTGTCAGTTCCTCAAGCATTTTCATTATTTCGGGGTTGGTCCCGGGCTCAGCTTCACCCGGCCTTTCTGTGACCTTCTCATTTCTTCGGGTGTTTTCCTGAGATCATTCGGGATCAACTCTGCTGGGGGCACGGCTTTGATTCTGCAGTCGTGCTATCGCGGTGTTTGTCCTGGGCTAAGATTCATACGGCCTTTCTATGACCTGCTCATTTCTTCAGATGTTTTCCTGATATGGTTCGGGATCAACTTTACTGGGGGCACGACATTGATTCTGCAGCTGTGCTATCACTTACTATTGGGCCTGTAATATTTTGAAGATCACCCGCAGATTGATCCCGTCGCCTTTACCTTCGGGCATACTTCGAGTCGTTGGTCGGGATCCTCCATGAACATTTTTCTCAGGGTCGGCCGGTAGGTTGGCGTCGATGGCCACATGCGAGTTAGCATCGACTGGGTCTGCAACTGGGACTCCTTTGGGATCAGCATGGGGAACCTCGTTGCTAGGGTCCATATTGTTGTTTTCGCCATGATGGCCAGACTCAGCATCAATGTTCAAGTGAGCAGACTAAGAGTTTGACATTTTTAGGTTGACTTGAAATTAAAATATTAAAGAAGAAGCGTAAAATAGAGTGTGTTATGAAAATTTGTATCAAGCCACCACTATTATCCTTAGCTCCACGGGGGGCGCCAAACTGTTTACCCCTAAAAATGGATAATAATTAAATTTATATACGGTTTTAAAGATATGTGGATTAGTTCAATACAAGCGAACAATAATGTCAGATAAGAGAATTAAAGATAAAATAAATAACCAAACCAGTCGTGATGTAAAGTTCGAGCTCGGATCTGAGTTTAGTGATTGTTTTGCCCTCGATTCGGAGCCAAATATTTATGAAACACTATGAGCGAAAATAAGAACTTTTAATAACTTAGAAGCAGAGAAAACAAGTCTATATTGCCTTGATATGCGTGTTACAGTATGCCTCTTGAATAAAAATTACCCCTTCATATAGTAGGAGAGTTTCATCCATAGTACAATTCTAAGAAAGGTAAAAATCTTGTTTTTCGTTAATCGCTGATCTGCTGCCGATACGGGCCGAGATCTACGATGTGATATCCGGTTGGGGACGAATATCGCAACCCTTTGTTAGTCATGTGCAGACGTTTGGTAATGCTTTTCGAGTTCTTGGAGCTCAAACTGGATCCGGGGGCGAGGTCTTGATGGCTCCGGTGGTAGGCGCTTTGTTCGGGCCTTAGTACGAGAGGTTCCTATCTTCGATTCCGATACCTTGTAGTTATATCCTTGCTTCGTTTGCCACACAAGGAAATTGGGGTGCTCATTAGCCCCGATTTTACCCGTATACAATTTTAAAGGTAGAAAAAAAAGTGAATACACTCAGTTTAGCGTAAATTGATAATACCTATGATAACCCTATAGAAAAATAAGCATGCACCAAAAAACATACAAAAATTGCTTTTCGAATAAATTCCTTTTGATAATTTTATTTTTTCCATCAAAATGTGGCATTTACTTATTTGAGAAGATCTTTAGTGTGGGTTTAAAATAGATTTAAGTTATAAATCTCATTACTTATATAAAGAAAACTGAATATTATAAGAAACTAATAATCCAATAAATTTATTTTAATAAAAACATACCTCCCTCTCAACGGTATTATCTATCTATATATTTATAATTGAGGGACATTAACCTTGGTGATGTGTCAGCCTCATTGAACAGGAAGTGCTTTTATCTTTTTTTACAATTAATTTGCTTCTCCCTTCGACTTTTACCATGAAAAAGCCAATAGTCGTCGCATCTGTTCCCATAAAGATGTAATGTTTAAAATTAACCCTTATGCACTCAAGACGTTCAATTTGCTAACAGTCCTTTGGTTTCCCTAGAAGACGTAAAATTTGACAATGTATTAGCCATAGTTATGTCATGACCCGGAATTCTCACTCTCGAAATCGTGATGGCGCCTAACATTTCACTTGTTAGACAAGCCAACGTTAGAATAGTTTTTAAACATTTTCAATAAATCAAATTAAATGATATCAATAAAACTGAAATAATTGAAATAGAACTGAAATTGAGTGCGAAAAGTCATAACAACCGCAATATCTAGATACAACTTCAGATATGGTGTCATAAGTGTACGAACGACTAGAATAATATATATAATGGTCTGAATCAAAGTAAAACTGTCTGAAAAGAAATAAATAGCTAGGATAAGGTAGAAGGGGATTTCAGGTCTGTGAACGTCGAGCATTTATTCCTCAAGTCTCCGCCCGATGTTCAATCTGAGCAATCTATTGACCGTCGCGCGGAGTATAGTATGCGTACAACCGACCCCGTGTACTATATAAGTGTCGAGCCTAACCTCGGCGAAATAGTGACGAGACTAAGGCGGGTCACTTACAATAACTTGTACGCAGTATAATAATAATAACATGAAAGGAATACAGGAAAGTAAGTCAGTTAACTTATAAAAATAAAATCAATCCTCAAAAATCAGTAAAACCAGAAATACCAATCCTCAGAATCTCATGCGAAAATACCGAAGCCAACACAATATAACAAGGAATACAAAACACACAAACCGTTGCGGCGCGCAACCCAATCCCGCCGTACAAACACGATTCTCCCTTATTTCACCATATCAATATCAACAATATCAAGTAAAATCTGTTGCGGCGCGCAACCCAACCCCACCATATAATCAGAGTCAATGTCATAATCCTCCCTTATTTCACCATACCAATCCTCCCTTATTTCGTCTGTTGCAGCGTGCAATCCGATCCCACCATATCAATATCAATCCTCCCTTATTCCACCTATTGCGGCATGTAACCCGAACCATAAATAAAAATCTATAAATATAATAAATTCCGCAACTCAATTCAAAAGAATCTCTATGAATAAAGAATATGAAAGCAAAGCCATAAAGGAACCTCATACCAACTCAAGAAATGCTACAATTAATACAAAGCAACAAGACAAATCAAATGGATAAAAATTAAAGTGTACACGCAAGACAATTAAGGCAAATAGTAATTAATTATGGAAGGAACGAACATGTTAATATAAGAGAATTAAGTGGCAAGTAGCAAGTTAAGGCATAAGAAACAATTAAAGCATGTAACGGTTAAGACATGGAATAAAATAGTTAATAAAATACGGAAAGGCATGGAAACAAGTATTTTGACGGCGTATATACACTTGTCACCTCGCATATACGCCGTTATACATGTAATTCACATAGCATATAGCTCAAGGGTTCGTAATTACCTCAAATCAAGGTTAGACCCAACACTTACCTTGCTCCGCAAGCAAAATCAAGGCTCTATCGAGGGCTTTCCTCTACAATCCGCCTCCAAACCAATCGAATAATGCTAGGAAAATCAATTACAAAACATAAAGTTAAGATCTTTACACTTTTTTCAAAAAGTCAAAAAAAATTAACCCCGGGCCCGCTTGTTCAAAGTCCCAGATTCTGACCAAAACCAATTACTCATTCACCCCCAAGCCTGATTATTTAATTAGTTTTGAAATCCGACCTCAATTTGAGGTCTAAATCTCAATTTTACAAAGAAAATCCCAATTCTTCCCAAATTCCTAATTTTCTACCTTGAAAGAACATAGATTAATGTTAGAAATTAATGTGTTTTGATAGAAATGGAAGAAAATAAGTTAAAGTACACTAACCTATGAAAGAGTGATGAAATTTTTCTTCAAAAACGCATCTAGGTCAAGCTCTAATGAGAATATATTGAAAATGGGTGAAATCTCGTGTTTGGAATATTTTAAGGTCCGAGCATCAGGCCTTCTTCACATTTCCGAATGCGATGCACAGCGGCCCAAATGGTTTTTGCATTTGCAAGATGTCCTTCGCGTTCTCAACCCATTGGTCACGTTCGCGTAGAACACTAGCCCAGTACCCCTTCCCAGATCTATAACCCTACGCGTTCGCGAGAAGCTGGTATACCTTTCACTGTCGGATATACTGTAAGGGCCAAACGGTCACATGAACCGTGCCCTCGTAGACTACTCGAGCCGTGGCATAAAACCTGTACACATGTGTAACTATCACTCACAAGAATAAAAGAAGTTTCTACCTTGCGGATAAATATCTTATCCTTTAAGAATTTCTCTTTTTTCTTTTTTTAAGGAATTTCATACATCCGATCCCTTGAAGGTACAGAGCGCAAGGGCTGCCTTTACCTGGATTCAAATGACTACCCCAATCGGGGACTACCGCCCAAAATCAAACTCGGACGGCTCGGGCCATCGAAGCCCAGGGGCACAAGACCTATTAGGCTATGCCCAAACCTTAAAGGCTACGGCCACCCCCATTCAGGGGCTGTTATCTTAGGCAAATCCCGGATAACTCGTAGTAAAGCCCACTGGGCAACACTCGAACTAAAAAGGCTACGGCCATAATAAAATGGCTCGGAGACATCAGAGACCCGTAACAAAAAAAAACAAGGCCTTCAAAATTTCATAACCGATTCTAAAGGCTACCATCGGCAAATATAATCTAAACTACTTTGGGAAAATTTTTTCGGTAATACCGAATACCCACGATGCCTTAGTTTTGAAGGCAAGGTTTGTTCAAACCTCCGAACGTAACCTAACTATTTCATACTAATGCATTTCGATCTTTATAAGTAATAAAGCAAAGGAAAAAATCAAAAGCCGTTGAAGGGAAAAATCCTTATATACATATCAAAAATTCTTTTTACAAGGTCCAAACGGCCCTAATGCAAATATTTACAAAGGCCGAACGACCTCAACAAAAAGATAAAAACAAAAAACTCTAAAAAGGGCCTAAGTGGCCTAGTCTTTGTTGGAGGCCGCATCATCACCTTCGGGGTCTTCGCCATCCTCGGACTCACCCAAATCTTCAGACTCCTCGTCATCCTCGGGATAGGCCAATTTATTGGCCTCGGCTTCGAGCTCTTTGGCACTCTCAATCTCAGCCGATAAGTCAAAACCTCGAGCGTGAAATTCCTCGAGGGCTTCCCTTCAAGAGTGCCACTTCGTGTGCTCGATGAAATCTTTTGCTCGAATCTGAGACGCCTCGGCATCGGCCTTATAAATGGCCATCATCTCATAGGCATCAACTTTAACTACCTTGGCCTCCAACTTGGCCGTCTCGAGATCCTTAGCCAGGTTTTATCGATCGGAAAAATCGAATTTAGCTGAAATTGAAGCTCTTCCTGCACCAAGGCCTTTTCCTTCGCAGCTCGAAGCTGGACATCAGCCAAAGCTAGTTGTGCCCGGGTAGTCTCTTTTTCCGAGGCCAAGCGGCCCATGTTTCTTTTCCATTCTTCGGCCTCGGCCTTCACCGTATCCACTTTCACTTGGAGCTGCTCAATCTGATCAAGTTTCTTTTGGACCTGAGGGTTAGGACCGCTAGCCATCGTATCTGACTCATCATCACTAACCTCAAATACTCTTCTTACCTGCTCGACTAGGTTGGCATGCTCCTTTCGAGCCGCCTCTAGCTCAACCTGGAGTCTCTCACTGAGAAGTTTGTAAGCATCCCTCTTCTCAGTAAGCCCTCGAGTGTTGACCTCATGTTGGTTTCACTCTTTTCGATATCGGAGAAAAGTCTCATGATGAAGCACCGAGGCCTGCAAACACAAAGAAAAAAGTTACGATTTTTTATGACTTAATCTAAGTACATAATAGAGGTGGTGAAGAGGCATCCGAAGTTACCCGATTTAACGCCTGTTGTGCTTCTTTGAACAGGCAGGGCACTTCCACCTCATTCATCTTGGCTTGATCCTCTTCGGTCACCAGGCACTTAAGATAACTGGCGATGCCTACGAAACCAGAAAGGACGCGAGCATCCTCCAAAATAGACATGATGATCGACCGCTTCCTGTCAGGATTCACACTCAGAGATGGGAATCGGTCGACTAGTTTCAAACTTAAAGAAGGCCTGCTGGTTCTCAAAGGCGGGCTCTTCCTTGGCACTGATAAATCACAAAACTCGGTGACGTCCTCTGAGGCAGTAGAGTCTAAACCATCAAAAAAGTTGTAAAAGGGGCCTGCCACCCCTTGGGGCCCCTCGTTGTGACGCCATCTCAGCGTCTGGGCCTCGTTAATCATGGAATCGGTAAACGAAGGAGACGCAGAGAGATCTATCACACCAAGTACGTCCTTCGAGGCATTATCTTCTGCCCAAGAAGCACCGGCTGCGGTCGCTTTATTGTCCTCCCTAACTTGGGACAAAACGGCCTCGCCTCTCCATGGTTCGTAATCCTCGACCGCGCCCTTTTCATCAGACCCCCCGATTTGAGGCAGTTCGATGCCGCCTCGCGCGCTGGCCACCAGTTCAGAACCTTCTTCTTCTTTTTCGGACTCATCCCTCAGCCGATAGAGTGAGTCCGATGGGAGCTCTCGGGCACTGGGGCTTTCTTTGGATTTGCGCACCTGCCTCCTCCTCGATTTCTTCGGTTCCGTGTTTGGAGAACTCGAAGCCATTTTTCTATTCTTCTCCCCGCCCTGTCTCGGAGCGGAAGATTCGGCGGGGCAATCCTCATCAGCAGATGGAGGCCTCATTATGACATCCTTGGAAGACCTGTAAAGAAAAAAGAAACGAGTAAGGGCTCAATAGTACAAAGGAGAACTAAGTGTTATCCACTCGACAAACGAATCTCACCATGAGAACAGGCCTCCCACCGGCCCTTCTAAATCTCGCTCCATGCACGCTCAGAATACTGTTTCTGCGACACAATGCCCTCGACCCACTCCTTGAGTCAAGGAACTGCATCCGGCATCCGAGTAATAGGTGCACCACCACAAAACATCGATGAGAAGGGAGGAAAAGGGAAAGCGATAAACAAAATCTTGAAAACAAGATTATACTTACGTGTCATGTTCCACTTCTCAGGAAATGGCATATGCTCGGCTGGAATCAAATCCTAGGTATTCACTCGGACAAGCGGCCTAACCAGCCTCGATCCCGATCTTCGTCGATGCTCGAGAACGGGCCCTTACTGGCCTGACGAGCAAGCTTAATTAGTTCCCCTCGATATAGTCGGGGGCTATATAGGCGCATGAGATGGTCGAGGATGAAGGGATACACCTCGATCTTGCTTGTGAAAAAATGGAGGAGAATTACTATCCTCCAAAAAGAAGGGTGAATTTGACCAAAGGTCACCTCGTACCTCTTATAGAAGGCGATAATGACCGGGTCCAAGTGACCTATCGTGAAGGGATAAGTATAGACACTTAAAAATCCCTCCACGTGGGTAGTAATGGCTTCCTTGGGCTTGGGGACCACCATATGCTTATTAGCCCAATTGCAATCTTTTTTGACCTCAGAAAGGACGTCCTCACACCGACCCGGTACCGAGGAGGGCTTCTCATTCTTAAAATCAGCACCGGTCAGACAACCCCCGGGGATGAACATATTCAGAAGAGGTTCCGGTGTCGGTTCCTCGGTAGCAGCAGGCAAAACATTTTCATATACGGCCAGTCGCGATGCAAGGGGATTTTCTTTTTGCTGAACCGATTTTGACGCCTTCACCATTTCTTTGATAGATGAAGAAAAGAGAGGGAGTTTAAAGATTAAGCTTGATTTTTGGGGATAAAAACAGAGCTGAAGTTCTTGAAAAACGATTTCAGAATAGCAAGAAATTTAATGCTGAGAAGTGTTGAAAATTTTAAGAAACAAGAGTAGAGAAGATTTGAATATAAAGTTTGAATGAATGAAGAAGGGTGTATTTACAATTTTCAAACGACGGTTCAAAACCAGGAGTGTCCGACCAGCAACGGACGAGCATTTAGTACCATTAAGACGTGATTGACGAGACATTTCGTTCATTTTGTCGTTTCTGACGCGAAGTATCGAGGTGAGAATCGAAAGCTCATATCGTTTTTCGTCCTTCATTCTCCAAAAAATGAGGCGACTATTTGTATATGGTCAAAATCGGGCTATACTATTGCATGACAGATCGAACTCGGAACGCGAGGGGTTGAAGGTCGACCCGGAGTCTCATCGAACCAGAACACGAGGTCAGAATGTCCGTCCTCGAGAACATTGAGTCCATGATCCCGGAATCGATCTTGACCCCAAATAAGCTCGAGGAAGCATTGCCGGTATAACCTACAGAAGACCGAAATCACGGAAGGCCAAAATATCCATAACCGGTCGGATATTTCGGCAGGAATCTCGGCGCGTATCAATAAAGAACCGGCAAATCAGCAAACGAGAAGATTTTTACCTTTTATAGAATTGTACCTAAAATAGTACTCCCCTACTATATAAAGGGGGTGTGATTACTTGTAAAAGATATTGTAATACGCATCCCAAAGCAGTATATTATTATTCTCTTCAAGATCTAATTATTCTCTTGTTGTTCTGTTATCAATAAAAGTATTTTTGGCTCGAGGGTGGCTAACCTTCAAAGGCTAAGACTGTTCAACGTAAGCGGTTTGCATTCACTTTTCCATTACTTGTTTCAATTGCAATCTGATTTGTTGTTTAGTATCAAATTAAATCATGTATCTTTAAAGCCACTTATAAATTCAATTGTTATCCGATTTTGAGAAAAAACAAAATAGGAATGGAGAAATGAAGAAATAATTATGTTAACAGACTTTTTGGGCAAAACGAGGAAACCGTTATTGTATTGCCCAAAAGGTCTAACACTTTGTGTTCTTTTCTCTTCTCATATTTAAGTATGCTTATATTGTTAATTGTTAATTTTTATAAATTTATGAGATAGAATAGAAGTTTTTTCTTCCCTATGCATATAAAAGTTATCTATCCTCTATTATTTCTTTTCTTTTTTACTCCCTGTTTCCTACCAATACTTTCTATAGAAAAATTCTATTTCTTTCACTTCTATCTCTTTTTTATTATTACTCCAATTTATTTAATCCACTTTAATAATTTAACGAGTTCTTTTATAATATAGAGTAGTCATTTACACATTCGCGAGGCACTAGAACATTTATTTATTTACTTATTTTAAATCCAATAAAACTGATTCTTATTAAAATCCTCCATTTTACTTCAAAAAAATTAAAACCTTGCTACAAAGTGAATTTTCTTTCTAGTGCTTTATCGAAATTACATAAAATCTTTTAAATTTGTATACGGGTGAAATCGAGCTCATGGTGCATCCTAAACTCCGAAAAAATAAGCCAGGCTCGAGACATGGCAACAAGGGTCCAAAATCGAGCCAAAGTCTCACCGAGCCAGAACCCAGGGGCATGACGTCTGCCTTCGAGAATATCGATGCCACGGTCCCGGAATCGGTCTTAACCTCGATTGACTTCGAAGGATATTGTCATACAATCCAGCATAGCCAACAGAAGGCCAAAATATTCGTAACCGGCCGAATATTACGATAGGAGTCTCGGCATGTATCTGTGAAGAACCGACAATCAGTGAATCAAAAGATTTTTTTACCTTTTATAGAGTTGTACCTAAAATAGAACTCCCCCACTATATAAAGGGGGTCTGATAATCCATGAAACACATTGTAACACGCACTCAATGGCAATACATTATTATTTTCTTTGTCTCCAGCTCTTGTTCTTTTTCGTCTATACTAGTCTCATTGAACTCGGTTCGAAAGTGGCTATTTTATTAAGGCTGAAACTATCCAAATTGTGTGGTTTGAATTTATTTTGTCTTTGTTTATTCAATAGCAACTTAATTTATTTCTTTGTATCAAGTTGAACCGCGTATCCTTTATACTACTTTCAAATTTAATTATTATCCAATTTTGAGGGTAAACAGTTTGGCGTCCACCGTGGGACTAAGGATAATAGCGGCAATTTGATACAAATTCCCGTAACACACCCGATTTTATACTTGTTCTTTGAAGTGTCTTCGATTCAAGATTAAAATCGAAATATCAAATCCCCAATCTGCCCCTCTAAACATGGATGTGGAGCCCGGCCACCATGGAGCGAACAACACTGTAGCACCCGATAACGAGGTGCCCCCAATCGATCTCAGCGGAGTTCCGGTCGTGGACCCTATCGATGCTAGTTCGCATGTGGCCATCAACACAAATTTTCCTACCGATTCCGAGAACAACGTGCGTAGGGAAGTCCGATAAAATGCCCAGAATACGCATAACAGTGAAAACAATGGGATCAATTTGCGGGTGATCTTCGAAATGTTACAAGCTCAACAGGCAACGATAGCCCAGTTGCAGAACCAAAGCCGAGCACCGAGCAGGGTTGAGACCGAGCCATCCCGTGAAGTCACCCGCAGAAATGAACCGATCACGGATAGGCCGAATGAAAATGAATTGGGGACTAACCTCGAGATCATAAAAATGCTCGAGGAATTGACAAAACAGATAGAATCGGGGGAGATGAAAATCGAAGCCAATGACAAAATGGTGGAAACCTATAATTCCAGGGTCGACCAAATCCCAGGAGTACCTACGATATTGAAGAGCTTGGATTCCAAGAAGTTTCTTCAAAAATCATTTCCTTCGAGGATCCCAAAAACGTTCTGCATGCCCGAGATTGCTAAGTGCAATGGAATGGCCGACCCAAATGAGCATGTGACTTCCTACACATGTGCCATGAAAGGGAACGACTTGGAGGATGAAGAGATCGAGTCTGTCCTGCTGAAAAAGTTCGAGGAAACACTGTCCAATGGAGCTATGATATGGTACCACAATCTACCTCCTAATTCTATTGACTCGTTTTCTATGCTCGCAGATTCCTTTACAAAATCACACGCCGAGGCTATCAAGGTCGAAACCAAGAAGTTAGACCTTTTAAAAGTGAAGGAGATGGATAATGAGATGCTCAGGGAATTTGTGTCCCGATTTCAAATGGAACAGATGGAGTTGCCTCCGGTCACAGACGATTGGGTCGTTCAAGCCTTCACCCACTGACTCAATGCTCGGAGCTTGTTGGCTCCACAGTAGTTGAAACAAAATCTGGTGGAGTACCCGGCCGTCACTTGGGCCGACGTGCATAATCGGTATCAATCAAAAATTAGGGTCGAAGAAGATCAACTCGTGGCCCCTTCAGGTCCGTCTATCATGTCAGAACAGTTGACAGAGTCAGGAGAGACGTTGGTCGTGAACCAAGAACGAACAGGGATCGATACCAGGCATACAATGGAGACGAGAGGGGTAGTGGATCTGGGCAAAACCCCATGAAAAGTGAAAGAGGAAGTGATCGAGGTCAAAACAACCGGGGACTCATGAGCTAAAATAGTTTCAACCGGCCCATCGGGCCGAAGGAAGTGCCAAGGCTATCGGAGTACAATTTTAATGTCGCCGTCGCCGCCATCGTATCTGCCATTGGACATATCAAAGACACCAAATGGTCTCGACCCCTACAGTCTGATCCAGCCCAAAGGGATCCTAACTTAATTTGCAGATAGCATGGCACTCACGGTCACAGGACAGAAGATTGCCGACTATTAAGAGAGGAGGTAGCCCGACTATTCAATAATGGGCATCTTCGAGAGTTCTTAAGCGATCGAGCCATGAACCACTTTAGGAACAGAGATTCTGGTAAATAGATCGAACGGGAGGAACCTCAGCACGTCATTAACATGATAATCGGTGGGGTCAACACTCCCCGGGGGCCGATGCTGAAGCGCACCAAAAGCATCTATCACAAGGAAAAAATAGACTTGGGATTATGTGCCAGAGGGAACCTTGTCCTTCAACGAAGAAGATGCTGATGGCATCATGCAGCCTCACAAAGATGCACTGGTAATATCAGTACTTATGAATAAATCTCGGGTTAAGCGTGTGTTAATTGATCTAGGTAGCTCGGCTAACATCATCAGATCAAGGGTCGTGCAACAGCTCGGCCTATAAGATCAAATTGTACCTGCGGTCTGAGTCCTAAATGGGTTAAACATGGCATGTGAGACCACTAAAGGGGAGATAACATTACCGGTGAACACCGTCGGGACCGTTCAGGAAACAAAGTTCTATGTGATCGAAGGGGACATGAGGTACAATGCTTTGTTCGGGAGACCATGGATTCACAACTTGAGGGCGGTACCCTCGACTCTGCACCAGGTGTTGAAGTTTCCGACGCCGAAAGGAATAAAAATAGTTTACGGAGAACAACCAGTCACAAAAGAGATATTCGCGATCGATGAGGTGGTCCCGATATCCAAACTTTTGACACCGAAGGAGCTGGGTCCAGTTACCAAGGGAGAAAGAAAGTAGCAACTACTTACACCGACTCCGTCCCAACCGGAGAAGCAGGAGATGGATGAGGACGACGGCTACGGGGTTCTCAGGTCTTTCATAGCTCCCGATGATTCCGACGCTACCAAATCAACAGTCGAAGTACTGGAGCAAGTCGTACTGATCGAACACTTGCCCGAATGAAAGGTATACCTGGGAACGGGGTTGAATCCCAAGCTCAGGAAAAAATGCATTCAATTTCTTATAGCTAACGAGGATTATTTCGCTTCGTCCCACCTTGATATGACAGGGATCCCACCGGAGATAACCACTCACAGGCTAAGCCTAGACCCAAAGTTCCACCCGGTCAAGAAGAAGAGGAGACCCCAGTCCGAGGTCAAACATGCTTTCATCAAGGACGAGGAATCCAAACTCCTTAAAATAGGGTCCATCCGGGAGGTTAAATACCCTGACTGGTTAGCAAACGTAGTAGTAGTCCCCAAAAAAAGAGAGTAAATTAAGAATGTGTGTGGACTATAAAGACTTGAATAAAGTATGTCCCAAGGATTCTTTCCTTTTGCCTAACATCGATCGCATGATCGATGCAACAGTCGGCCACTAGATCTTTAGCTTTCTCGATGCTTATTCCGGGTACGACCAAATTCGGATGGACCCGGTTGATCAAGAAAAAGCTTCCTTCATCACCAAGTAAGACACCTACTACTATAATGTGATGTCGTTCGGACTAAAAAATGTTGGCGCCATTTACCAACACCTAGTAAATAGATTGTTCGAAGAATAAATAGGAAATTAATGGAGATTTAGATTGACGATATGTTGGTTAAGTCCCTACGAGTAGAGGACCATTTGAAATAGTTGCAGGTAACCTTTATCATAATGAAGAAATACAATATGAAGCTGAACCCGAAGAAATGTGCATTCGGAGTCGGGTCTGGTAAATTACTCGGATTCATGGTATCCAATAAGATCAAGGACATCGAAGATATCACTATTGTGGACATCGTGAAGGCCGTACAAAGGTTAACCGGATGCATAGCTGCCTTGAGATGATTTATGTCAAGGTCATCCAACAAGAGCCACCGGTTCTTCTCACTATTAAAGAAAAAGAATAACTTCTCATGGACCCCGGAGTGCCAACGAACCTTGGAGGAGCTCAAGTGTTATCAATCGAGCCCACCGCTTCTTCATACGCCGAAGACAGACAAACAGCTGTACCTATACTTGGCAGTATTGGAGATAGCGGTAAGTGGAGTCCTTGTCCAGGAAGATAAAGGTATGCAATTTCCAATTCACTATGTTAGCAGGACTCTAGGCGAGGCCAAAACTAGATGCCCTCACCTAGAAAAGTTGGCGCTCGCTTTGTTAAGCGCCTCTAGGAAGCTAAAATCTTGCTTCCAATGTCACCCCATATGTGCCGTTATAGATTACCCATTGAGGAATGTAATGCATAAACTGGAGCTCTCGAGACGGTTGTCCAAATGGGCCGTAGAGATCAGTAGGTACGATATCGAATATCAGCCTTGGACCGGTATTAAGTCTCAAAATTTGGCAGACTTTGTGGCCGACTTTATTCCGGCCCTAATACCCGAGGTTAAAAGAGAGTTGTTGTTGAACTCAGAGACTTCTTCGAGAATCTGGACCCTCTTTACGGACGGCGCCTCGAATGCAAAAGGGTCCGGACTCGGCATTGTATTGAAGCCACCAAAAGGTATTTTAGTTAGACAATCTATTAGGACTGTAAAATAACTAACAATATAGCCGAGTATGAGGCCATGATTGCAGGTCTCTAACTGGCCAAAAGCTTGGGGGCAAAGGTGATCGAAGCTAAGTGTGACTCCCTCCTTGTGGTTAACCAAGTAAATGGGGCGTTCGAAGTCATAGAGGAACGAATGCAAAGATACCTAGATAAACTACAGGTAACATTACATCGGTTCAAGGAGTGGACTCTACAATATGTTCCTCGGGATCAAAATAGCGAGGTTGATGCTCTCGCTAACTTGGGATCGTCAGTCGACGATGATGAGTTCAACTCGGGGGCGGTCGTACAACTCATGAGATCGGTAATGTTAAAGGGTCATGCTGATATAAACTCAACAAGCATATCTTGGGACTGGAGAAACAAATATATAGAGTATCTGAAAACAGAAAAACTACCCTCGGACCCTAAGGAATCGAGGAGTCTGCGTACGAAGGAGGCCCAGTTCATCTTGTCAAAAAACGGTACCCTATTCCAGAGAACGTTTGATGGTCCGCTCGCAATATGTCTAGGACCAAGAGACACTGATTATGTTCTGAGGGAAATACAGGAAGGCACATGTGGAAATCATTCGGGCACCGAATCATTAGTTCAGAATATAATCAGAGGCGATAAATATTGGGTCGACATGGAAAAGGGGGTGAAAGAGTTCGTACGAAAATGCGACGGATGTCAAAGGCATGCTCCGATGATTCATCAGCCCGGGGAGCTACTACATTCGGTCTTGTCACCCTGGCATTCATGAAATGGGGGATGGACACAATCGGCCCCCTCCCATGGGTACCCGGTAAAGCTCAATTTATATTTTTTATGACTGACTAGTTTTTCTAAATCGGTAGAAGCCAAGGCGTATGAGAAAGTCAGAGAGAAGGAAGTCATCGATTTCATTTGGGACCATATAATATTCTGGTTCGGGATGCCGGCCGAGATCGTGTGCGACAATGGGAAACAGTTCATCGGCAGCAAAGTGATCAAGTTCCTCGAAGACCATAAGATCAAAAGGAACCTATTAACACTCTATCACCCTAGTGGGAACGGGTAAGCAGAGTCCACGAACAAAATCATACTTTAGAACCTCAGAAAGAGATTGACAGATGCCAAAGGAAAATGGAATGAAATCTTGTGCGAAATCTTATGGGCATATTGTACGACCTCGAAGTTCAGTACCGGGCCCACTCGGTTCTCGTTAGTTTTTGGCGCCGAAGCTCTAATACCGGTCGAAGTCGAAAAACCGAGTCTTGGTTTCCAATATACAACCGATGAATCTAACAACGAGGCCATCAATACGAGCCTGGAACTGTTAGATGAAAGGCATGAAGTCGCCCTCGTCCAAATGGCCGCCTAAAAACAACGGATCGAGAGTTATTACAATCGAAGTGCCAACCTTTGACACTTCAACATCGGGGACTTAGTGTTGAGGAAGGTCACATTAAACACCCGAAACCCGAACGAAGGAAAGCTGGGACCGAACTGAGAAGGTTTGTATCGAAATTACCGAAAAAGGGTCGTACAAACTTGGAGCAATTAATGTTAAATGACTACCGAACAATAGGAACGTAACTCACTTGAAATGATATTACTGCCAAGGTACGACCCTGTTTACTTCTTTTATTTATCTACATTTTGGACTAACGCTTGTAGGTAGCCGTCAAAGAATGAGACAGTTTTTTAGGCCTGAAAGCGCGCTTTGCACTCTTTTTCCCTTGAACCGGTCTTGTCCCAAATGGGTTTTCTGGCAAGATTTTTAACGAGGGAACAATGGATCGTGCTAACTTAGAATCGAAGACTGCTTGTCAACAGTATTCGAGGCTTCTCTATGATCGATCTCGAACACTGGGGGGTATCACCCTTGAAAAATGATTTTGGCAAGGAAAGAAACTTTGTGCTCGAATAGTCTAGGCTCGATCGATAGGATTGAGTGTAAGGAAAAAACAATCAAATCAACCGTGCCCACATATACCACCTGATCTCCGACAAAAATCTTGAACAACATGTGTGTAACGTTGTATATTATGCTTAAAATTGAAAGGAAGTTTGTACCTTGCAGATAAATATTTTGCCCTTTGAAAATTTTTCTTTCTTACATTTGATACCCCGAAGACATCAAGCCCAAGGGCTACCTCTCTCGGGGACTGATGCCCAAGGCAGGTTTGGACAGCTCGGGATAATAAAGTCTGGGGGCACAAAGCTTATTTGGTAGTGCCCTAACTTTAAAGGCTACGACCACCCCAATTCACGAACCGTTATCTCGGTTAAGCCCGGATGACTTGGGGTAACAAGCCCACTGGGCAACACCCGAACTAGAAAGGATATGGCCGTAATAAAATAGCTTGGAGACGTCCGAGACCCGTAATAAAAAACAAGGCCTTCAAAATTTCTAAACTGGTTTAAAAGGCTACCCTCAAACTATAATCTAAAAAATTCTAAGTACTTTGGGGAAAGCTTCCAGTCATACAGAACCCCCACGAGTCTTAAATTTTTTTTATCGAGAGCAAGGCCTGTTCGAACCTCCGAACAAGACCTAATTATTACATCCTAAGGCATTCGATATCTTTGCAATCATAAAGAAAAAGCGAAAGGAAACTAGCTTAAAATTGTCGAAGGGAAAAAAAGCCTTATATATATATATACATGAAAAGATCTTTACAAAGGCCAAACTAGGGGTGGGCATATTTTGGTTAGAACCGAAGAAATCGACCAAATCAAAAATATTTTTATTTCGATTTTGGTTATTCGGTTTTTTCGGTCGGTTTCGATTTAAAATTTTAAAAATTTTATTTTTTTGGTTTGGTTTTCGGTTATTAATTTATTTAGTTCGGTTAACCGAAAAAACGAATTATTAGCATATAGATTCTTTAAGTTAGATATAGGCTAAGCCCATAGGTAATACATTAATACTATTAGGTCCAATCCATCAAATACCCAACCCAATTAAGTAAGTCCATCAGCTTCCCAATCTTAAAGACTCACTCTATTAAAACTTTCATAGCATATATGATAGTATACCAGGAGGATTTTACACAGTGTTTTAATTTACACTATGTCTGAATTTTATAATCCATAATAGTGTGCAAAATTTAGTCTATTTTTTTAATAAACATAGTATTTCCAAGATGTTTGAAGTTTTGAAAAAAAACAACAAATTCAGCAGTCCTATTATTACATAGAAGGAGTCCAATATGATAATGTTCAAACCGAAAACCGGTTCGAAATAAACCGAAATTAGAAAATCGAATTGAACCGAACTTATTTCAGTTCGGTTTCGGTTACTACTTTTAGAAACCAAAAACCAAATAACGGAACTGAATTTCTTCAAACCGACTGAACGCCCACACCTAGGCCAAACGGCCTTGAAAAAAAAGTACAAAAGTACAAAAGTACAAAAATGAAGAAAAATACACAAGGCACTTAAACAGCTTTGTCTCCACCGGAGCCTGCCTCGTCACCAGGACCATCAGAGTCTTCTCTGCCCCCAGAACCATCCAAACCCTCAGAGTCTTCTTCGTCCTCGGGATACGCTAGTTTCTTGGCCTCGGCTTCAAGCCCCTTAGAAGTTTCGACCTCGGCCGACAAATCAAAACCCCGAGCATGAACTTCCTCGAGGGCCTCCCTTTGTGACTGCCACTTCACATATTCGATGATGTCTTTCAGCCTGTCCTGGGCTGCTCGGCATCGGCCTTATACTGGGCCACTATCTCATCGACATCAGCTTTGGTCATTTCAACCACCAACTTGGCCTCTTTAAGCTCCTTGTCAAGGGTCTCTCGATCGGAAATAGCCGAGCTTAGCTGAGACTGAAGCTCCTTAACCTTTTGAGACCGTGCCTCAGCCTTCTCCCTCGTCACTCAAAGCTGGGCCTCCACCGAGGTCAACTGCGTTCACACAGTATCCTTTTCTAACCTTGACTGCATCTATCTCGGCTTGGAGTTGGTCGATCTGATCAATCTTCTGTTGGACCTGCGGGTTCCGACCATTAGTCACCATGTCTAGCTCATCATCACTAACTTCAAATAATTTTACCTGTTCAACCTGGTCGGGGTGTTCTTTTCGAGCCGCTTCCAACTCAACTCGAAGGCTATTAGACTCTCCTTCATGTTGCTCGCTGACAAGTTTGTGTGTGTCTCTCTTCTCAGTAAGCACTCTGACTTAGGCTTCGAGTTGGTTCAACTCATCTCGATACCGGAGGAAAGTTTCATGGTGAAGCACCGAGGCCTAAAAATACGAAGAAAAATGTTGCGATTATCCATGAATTAGTTCAAGTATAGTAGGAGAAATTGAAATCATCGAGAGTTAGCTAAATTTACCCGGTTCACCGCCTGTTGTGCTTCGTTGAACAGGCAGGGCGCATCTACCTCGTTCATTTGGGCTTGGTCTTCTTCGGTCACCAGGACCCGGGCATCCTACGAAATGGTGATGATGATAGATCGCTTCCAATCAGGATCCACACTAGGGGAAGGGAATCGGTTTATCAGTTTCGGGCTTGAATAAGGCCCACCTGCCCCTGAGGACTGTCTCTTCCTTGGTACCTCTATGTCACCCAATCCGGTGACGTCTTCGGTGGAGGTGGAATCCACGCCATCAAAAAAGCAGCTGATGGGGTTGTCCGCTCCATGGGCCCCCTCATTGGGGTGCTCTTTTACCATTTGGGCCTCGTTGAACATGGACTCACTGAATGATGGTGACTCGGTGATGTCTACCACACTAAGTGCCTCTTTTGGGGCATTGCCCACATCCCGGGAATCCTCGGCCTCGGTCTTCTCATCGACCACCTTGGCTTGAGGCGGATCCGCCTCACGAATCTCTGGTTCAGGGGCCCCCTGCTCTTTGAGCTGCGACGGCTTGCGGGCCACCAGAACAAAGGGTTCTTCTCTTTCGGATTCGTCCCTTAGCTAACAGTGCGAATCCAAAGCTGGTGCTCGGGCGCTGGTGTTTTTTTGACTTGTGCACCAGCCTTCTCCTTGTTTTCTTTTTCTCCAAGCTCGGGGAACTCGGAGCCCTCTTTCTTTTATTATCTTCGGCCTGTCTTGGACCAGTGGACTTGGTAGGCAAGTCCTCGCCACCGCCTGGAGGCCTCAACTCGACATCCTTCGATAAACCTGCAAAAAGAAGTAAAAAGTGTAATGGCTTAATGTTAAAAGAGGTATCCTAATACTACCTACTCAGGAGAGAAGTCTCACTATGGGAACGGGTCTCCCAACGGCCCTTCGAGAGCTTGTGCCACGAAAGCTGGGAATAGGGAATTTGTGATAGGATACCCTCGACCCACTCCTTGAGTCGAAGGACAACGTTTGGGACACGAGCGATGGCTGCACCACTACAAAGCACCGATAAGAAAAAGAGAAGTAAGTATATGAGAGGTGTTCCACTTCTCGGGAAACGGCCTACACTCAGCTGGGATTAAGTCCAATGTTCACACTCGGACAAAACGGCCTTGCCAGCCCCGATCCCGGTGCTCATCCATACTTGAGAAATGGGCTTTACTGGCCCAACGCACGAGATTTATCATCCCCCCTCCCCAGAAGATTCAGGTACTGTATAAGCGAATAAGATGGTCGATGGTGAACTATCACTCATCGATTTTGTTCACAAAGAACCGAAGGAGGATCACAATCCTCCATAGTGAAGGATGAATCTAACCGAGGCATACCTCGTATCTCTTACAGAAATCTATAATGACCGGGTCCACCGGGCCCAGTGTAAAGGGATAAGTGTAAACACTTAAGTATCCCTCGACATAAGTGGTAATAGCCTCATCGGGGTCAGGGACCACTATGTCTTTATCGGCCCAGTCGCAATCTTTTCGGACCATAGGGAGGACCTCTTCAGTGATCGAACACATGTATCTTGAGACCTCCTCACATCGGCCCTGTACCGAGGAAGGCTTTTTGACCTTGAAATCGACGTTGACCGAGCATCGCCCGGGGATGAACATTTTCAAAGGGGGTTCGGGTACTGGTTATTCGAAGGCCACACGCAAAGTGGTCTCCTCAACCTCAATAGCCGGCCGTGAAGAAGAAGGGGTTTCTTTCTGGGAAACGATTTTGGATGTTTTTTCCATTTCTTTAGAGAATGAAAATGGAGGAAAATCTGAGAAAGGAGAAGAAAGAAAGGAAGTTTACGGATTAGACTTTTTGGCTTGAGAATGAAGATGGGTAAAAATTCTTGCTAAGGACCTCGAATAATTAGGGTAAAGAGTATTGAAATCTTAAAGGTACGAGGGTAGAAGGTTTGGATGTAAAGTTAAAATGAACAAAGGAGGGGATATTTATAGTAGTTTAGCGGCGTTCCATTTCCAGGGAAGGCCGACCGGCGGCTGGCATGCATTTAATGCCATTATGGCTTGACTGACGAGACATTTCGGTTGTTTTGTCGTTTATGTCACGATGTATCGAAGTAAGTATTGGAAGCTCATGTCGTTTCTCATCATTTACTCTCCAAACAACGAGTGGGCTATCTGTATACGGGTGAAATCGAGCTCATGGTGCATCCTAGCCTCCGACAAAATAAGCCAGGATTGAGACATGGCAACAAGGGACCAAAATCGAGCCAAAGTCCCACCGGGCCAGAACCCGAGGGCGTGATGCCTGCCTTCGAGAATATCGAGGCCACGGTTCCGGAATCGGTCTTAGCCTCGATCGACTTCGAAGGACATTGTCAGACAATCCAGCATAGCCAACAGAAGACCGAAATATCCGTAACCGGCCGAATATTACGGCGGGAGTCTCGGCACGTATCGGTGAATAACCGACAATTAGTGATTTAGAAGATTCTTTACCTTTTATTTAGTTGTACCTAAAATAGGACTCCCCTACTCTATAAAAGCGGTCTGATAATTCATGAAACACATTGTAACACGCACTCAATAGCAAAAAATTATTATTTTCTTTGTCTCCAGCTCTTGTTCTTTTTCGTCTATACTGGTCTTAGTGAGCTGTTCGAAAGTGGCTATTTCATTAAGGCTGAAACTATCCAACTCGTGTGGTTTAAATTTATTTTGTCTCTGTTTATTCAATAGCAACTTAATTTATTGCTTTGTATCAAGTTAATCCGTGTATCCTTAAAACCACTTACAAATTTAATTGTTATCCGATTTTGAGGGTAAACAAATTTAGTTCGATTTAGTTTATATTGAAATTGTTAATTTGTGTTACACTCAAAATTTTAGTTTGGTGTAAATATCTTTTTCTTTAATAATTTGTATAAATTAGTTTAGTTTGTAACTCTTTTTTCACGTGTCTTTTGTTTGTAATAATTTTGTATGTTAAATTTCTTAGAGTTATAGTATGATTTTACTTGTTCATTCTCTCCTTGAAGTAGTTTCCCACTCCGAGTTGTGATTTCCATACAATGAGAAGTTGGACCACTTCCACTACCTTTTTGATTTGCAATTGTATTACTTGGGAGCGTCCCTTTTTGCTTCGGATTTTGATCTCTTGAAAGATCCCTCATTTGCATCTCCAACTTTTGAATAGATGCGGTGTGAGAACCCACAAGCTCAGTCATATTCTTCATTGAACTGTCGGATCTCTCTTGATTTTTCAATACTCTTTCGAGCATGTTTTCCAACTTGGACTCACTTGAAGAACTTTCCTTCCAATGTGGAGAGTTAAACATTGTCCCTTTGGTGGAACATAGGGGTTTGAACTCTGATTTGAAAAGTTGTTATTGTTACTCCAATTTCCTTTATTTGAACTACCTTGGTCGTTTCGCCACTGTTGGTTGCCTTGCCCTTGCGGGTTAGACCTCCATTGGTGTTGTTGTCCTGAACCTTGGTAGGGTTGTCTTTGATATCCTCCTTAAGGATTGTTGACATAATTTTCTTCTTTGTATTCTTCATTTGACATGGGTCACCGAGCTTTCCACCATTGTCAACGACCAAGAAAGAATATGACTATTAGGTCTGAAAGCACGCGTTGCACTTTTTTCCCTTGAACCGGTTTTGTCCCAAATGGGTTTTTTGGCAAGGTTTTTAACTAGGCAACAATAAATCGTGCTAACTTAGATTCGAAGGCAAGTCTTAAACCGGAGTCAATGGGCACATCAACAATATCCAAGCCCTCTCAAGATCGACCGCGAATACTGGGGGCCATCACCCTCGAGGTAAGGTTCTTAGCAAGGAAATAGGGAAACTTTGTACTTTTATAGCTTAGGCTCGCTGGTTAGGATTTATTGTAAGGGCCAAACTGTCAAGTGAACCGTTCCCACATAGGCGACCTTAGCAATGATACAAGCTTTTACACACTTTCGATCATGTACTTTACACACATAAAAGAAAGAAAGTTTCCTCCTTGCTATTACGCATTTTGCCTCTTAAAACAAAGATCATAAGATCCCAAGGGCTACCCTTATTCGGGGACTATCGAGCCTAAGGGCTACCCTTACTCGGGGACTGTCGTCCGAAAAAGGTTCGGGCAACTCGGGCTACCAAATTTCGGAGGCACAAAACCTATTATGTAGTGCCTAACACAAAATGCTACGACCACCCTAAAAAATGGCTCGGAGACATCCGAAACTTGTAATCAGAACATAAGGCCTTTATAAAATTTCAAAACTGTCTAAAAGATTACCCTCGGCAAAAGCATTATCTTAAATTACTTAAGCATCTTGGGAAAACTTCTGGTCACACTGAGTTTTCAAAGCCTCGAGCAAATAAAGTTGCATCGAAGTCAGACTCTGTTCGGACCTCTAAAAAATGAGCGACTTATTACTACATTTGATTCTATGCTAAGGCATTAGAAATATTTGCAAGAATAGAAATTATGAAAAGATGCTAAAAAGTAGAGACTCAAAATTGCCAGAAAGGGAAATTTTATATATTCCGGAATATATTTACAAAGGCCAAGAAATAACGGCCTCAGAATAAACAAAAAACATACACAGGACAAAAACTAAAAAGGTTCTAATGCATTCATGCCTGGTTTTCACCGGGGCCCAACTCATCGCCAAAATTGTCGGAGCCTTCAGCACCTTCAGGCTCGAAATGTTTCTTCGCCTTGGACTCAAGCTTTATTACTTCCTCGATCTCGCCATGAATATCTTCAAGGGTCTCCTTTGAACACAACCGCCTCATATATTCAGCCTTCATATTCAGGGGGGTCTCGGCAGCCTCAACATCGGCCTTGTACTGGGCCACCATCTCTTCGGCATCGGCGGAGGTTGTGTCCAACTTGGACTTTATTGCTTCATGTTCTCTACCTAGGGTGTCCCGCTCTGCGACATCCTAGCTCAGTTATGCTCGGAGATCTCCATTCAGCTAGGACTACTTGTCAGCTTACTCCTTCGCCATCCGCAGTTGGATCTCTACCAATGCCAACCTTTCCTGGGCAGTTTCCTTCTCCGAAGCTAGCAAGTCCATTTTGCTTTTCCACCCATCAGCCATTGCATAGACCTCATTCATCTCGACTCGGAGTTGGTCGATCTAATCGATCTTTTGCTGGACCTACGAGGTTTTGTCGTTAGACGTTATGACTAGCTCCTCATTTTTAACTTGAAAGACCTTTCTTTCCAACTAGGTCATCATGCTCCCACCTTAGGGTCTAAGCTTCCCTTTGAGCACTGTCCTGATCGGCCTGAAGGTCCTTGATGGCCCCGTCTTATTGCTCATTGAGGAGCTTATACATATCTTTCTTTCGAGCATGCTCCTTAAACTCAAACTCGAGCTGGGTGATTTCAGAGCAGAACCTGAGGAAGCTCCCATAGTGAAGCATCGAGGCCTACAAAGTAACAAAAACAATAAGAGGTATTGAAACCTAAGTGGAATCCACAAAGGAGTATTGATGCCTTACCCGGTTCAGCGTCTATTGAGCCTCATTGAAGAGACTCGAATTGTCCACCTCGTTTATCTTCGCCTGGTCCTCTTCAGTCACCAGACATCAGATATAACTGGCTATGCCCACTGGAGCAAATAAAATCTGAGCATCCTCCGGAACCATAATAATGACTGTTATCTTACGACCAGGGTCCACACTCGGAGAAGGAAACTGCTTTACTAGTTTTGGGCTTGAGCTCGGCCCGTCAGTTTCTGAAGGCACGTCCTTCTTCGGGACCTCCAAGTCATCCAGCCAGATAAAGTCATCCAAATTAGACATGTCCACGCCATCAAACATGGAATGAAGGGGGTCATCTGCGCCTTGTGCTCCTTTACTTGATTTCTCTATTCCCACTTGGGCCTCGTCGAGCATAGAATCGGTGTAGGAGGGCGTCTCAACGAGGTCAATCACATAGGTAGCGTCCTTCAAGGCAGGAGCAATTTCTTGAGAGGTCGCGGCCTCCATCTCGACTTCGCATTCTCGGACTGGGAGGGGCCCGACCTCATGTCTCTTATCCTCGATTGTAGCCTGCTTCCCGGGAGGGGTCGATCCGTGGGCAACAAAAATATCGTCTTCTTTCCACTCATCCTTATGCCAGAGATGCGAGTCGGAATCCGGCACCCCGGAGTTGGTACTCTTCTTGGGCTTACGAGCCACCCTCTTCTTTGGCTTCACCTCGGAACCCGGGGAGCTTGAAGATTTTCTTTTCCTCTTCTTCTTTTCTCCCACGGCAGCCCAGAGCTGTCCCATAATGGAGGGTTCAAGGGACAAGGACACAACCTTTTCCCCTTCTAAAGTCCTATCAGTGGTCTTAGGCAAACCTATAAAAGAAAGAAGGAAGGTCAGTATGATGTGAGTTTAAAGCACGATAATAGATATTCAAAGGATTATCTTTCCATGAGAACGTACCTCCCATCAGCCCTTCGAAAGCTTGTGCCATGAGCGCTCGAAGTATGACATCTTATTGCAGATGCTTTCTATCCACTCCTTGAGTCGGGGACTGCATTTGGAACTCAGGCGAGAGCTGCACAACCACAAATACGAATGATGAGAAACGAAATGAAGAAAACTTGTCACTTAAGGAAAGGCTACACTTAGGAGATGCATTCCACTTCTCGGGTAATGGCATGAACTCAGCAGGTATGCATTCCACTTAAGGAAAGGCTGCTAACCTCAGTCTTGATCTTTGTCAATACTCGGAAAAGGGGTCTTGCTGGCCCGGCGAGTGAGCTTGATTAATCCCCCTCGGAAAATTTGGGGACTATATAGATGGAGCAGGTGGTCGAGAGTGAATAGACGAGACTCGGTGTTATTCAATAAATAATAGAGGAGGATCACGATTCTCCAAAGAGATGGGTGGATTTTCCCAGGCACACCTCGTATCTCTTGCAAAAGTCCAAAACAATTGGGTCTACCGAGCCCAGTGTGAAGGGGTAAGTATAAACACATAAAATACCCCTCCACATTTGTAGTAATATCATCCTCAGGCCCGGGGAATACTACGTCCTTGCCTTCCCATTTACAGTCCACTCGGACCACGGGAAGGACATCTTCCGTAACGGAGCATATATACCTCGATGCTCCTTTATCCCGGTCCTGTTTGGATGAGGGTTTCCTGACCCTTGGTATAAAGCTTTTCATGGGAGGCTCGGGGACAGCCTCGGGGGAAGCCACCTCGGGAGTGGCCACTTCTGGAACATCTGCCTCGAAAGAAGCTACCTCCGCATTCGTGGGCGGGTGAGAAGATGAAGAGGCAGCCTTTTGAGGAACTGATTTGGAAGTTCTAGCCATTGCTATCTAATAAAATTTGAAATTTTTTTTTTAAAAAAAAATATGAAGGTTTGAAGGAACAAGTTTGAAGGTTGAAGTGCAGAGTATGAAGATTTGAAGAAAATCTGGGTAAGAACCTAATAGGAGCAAGCTCGACGAAATTACAATTAAGGATCTACATTTACCATCTGGACCAATCACGAGAGCTAAAGCTAGAAAAGCTCAAGAAGTAATACATGAGTTGGTGAAGAAGCTATTTGATATGAGATCAGAAGTCACAGGTGCGGATGAGAATCATGATTGTAAATTAAAATGGTGAAGAATTAACTTGTGATTGACTATTTAGCCTCTCTCTTAAAAATATATTTTGGAGTACTTTATTTTTAGAATATATTACTTTGAGTGTGTTGTTTATTTTATTTTGTAGGCTTGCAACATTAGGTGAATATTTTGGGAGAATTGGAGCAAAGGAGTGATACTTAATGCTATCCAACATTCACAAAACTGTCCGAATATTGGTCCAACTTTAAATATTAATCTGTTCAATTATAGATCAAACTGGGCTACAAAATTCATCATGATTAAAGATATTGAAGTCTAGATTCTAATGAGCCAAACCGTTCTTAATTTGGAGCTTCCTATATCAAAGTATGGCCATATAAGCTACAATCATAAAAATCTGGACAGGATCACATTGGTCAATTTTAAAATTAATTGTGGAATTGCATAAGATAAATTTAGGTGTGAAACACATCAAAAGTGTAGCCTAATATGTCTTCTTTTCATAGAATCAAGAATTGTGCAATTTAAACACTCATAGACAAAATTATAGACATTCTATTAAGACTACACCAATATGCCGAGATTTCCAATACAAGAGATTTAATCATTCATACTTGGTGGAAAATATTGAATTGAATTATTCTTGTGAACTCATTTAAAAGGTGCAGCAAGTAGTTAGATAGTATGACTATGTTTGTAGGCCTCCATAAGATTTTTGGATGACTTTAGGGCCTCCATTGTTGAAGATTGCATGTAGCCACCATTGAAGACAATTTTAGTATTTGTTTTCATACTTGTAGTTTGCTAAAGAGTAGTTGAAATGGCTCTATAAATAGCCATCACTCTTTCATTGCAAGATCATCAGACCTTTGAGTGTTATATGAAATATATTTATCTCTTTGAGAGTTTAGGAGAGTTCTTCTTAAGTTCTACCAAGAACTTGTCTTTGATTGCTTCAAGGATAGTTTTTTTTATAAGTAATATTCTATATTAGGTGATAGATTAGGTTACTTGATTACTGCTCTTGAGGTTGTAGATTTAATATATCCATGGTTACTTGCGCTTCTAATCTTGGGGTCTAATCTCCTTGTAAGTTCATAATTTTATCTTTCAATTCCATACTATTCTTATTATCCTACGTCACTTCCTACCATGTTTACATCATATATCGTTTGTCAACATCATCATTGTTTCGTCTCTTGTCAACACCAGAGCTCTTTATATTTGAATTCTATAATAGAAATATTCTTTTGGAGTCGTCCAGATTTAGTTACTTGGCAAATCTATAAAGGAAAACTCTATAGTAGTAAAAGGCTTGAGTGGAGAGATTTTAATAAAAAACAAACTTATTGAAGGACAAACATGAGGGTTGTGTGACATTGAGAGAGTGTAAACACGTGAGGGAGTGTTGTGTGGCCCTAACATTATTTTTTGTATAAGCATGTCACACGAATGTAATGGTGGCTAAAGCACAGGAATTGTAAATGCCAATCCAGATATATTGGTTGCCATTCAAGCAATGCAACGAGAATTTTCAAGGATGAGTATGAGATTAGATAATATGCAAGAGAGGCTGGAAGAAAAATAAAATAGGAGAAGAGTCCCAGGGAATGAAAGGAGGCAAGAACAACCACGTGCACCACCACGGGTTGGTGAAGAACACTTCGATGGCATTGAAGAAGATAGTGATAATGACTATATTAATATGGGAAGACATGGTCAAAGAGAGGGGTAGAAGAGGAGGAAGACCACAAAGGGGACTTAGGAATGAATAAGGGGTTGATAGGAATTTGAGTAGTATTAAGATGAACATCCCTTCCTTTCAAGGGAAGAGTGATCCGAATACCTATCTAGACTGGGAAATAAAGGTTGAGAAGGTGTTTGATTGCCATAAGTACTCGAAGGAGAAGAAGGTAAAATTAGCAGTTGCCGAATTCACCGATTATGCTTTAACATGGTGGGATAAGATGGTGGTAAATAGAAGAAAAAATTTGGAAAGGCCGGTTTCTTCTTGGGAAGATATGAAAGCTATTATGAGGAAACAATTTGTTCCCTGACACTACTATAGAGATCTTCATAGGAAGCTTCAAACCTTATACCAAGGTACAAAAGGTGTTGAGGAGTATTACCAAGAGATGGAGATGTCCCTGATTAGAGCCAACATTGAAGAAGACCGCGAGGCAACTATGCAAAGGTTCATTAGTGGATTGAATAGAGAAATTGCAAATGTTGTAGGCTTAAAACATTATGTGGAGATGGAGGAACTTGTGCACATGGCTGTAAAAGTCGAAAGGCAGCTCAAGTTCAAGGGTCGAAACAAGCATCTACTCCTAGTCCAAGTTGGGAAAAATCAAAGGAAATGGGCAACACTTCTTGTAGGGGAAATTGGAGTAAGACAATAGATGATAGAGCTATCCAAAGGCCTAAAGAAGACAACATCAAGGAAAACAAAGATCAAGGTACTAATTCATTCCCTGCTAATACTAGAAACAGAGATACTAAATGTTTTAAATGTCATGGGGTTGGGCATATTGATTATGAATGTCCTAATAGAAGGACAATGATTTTAATAGCTGATGGGAGCTTTGAGACGAATGTGGAGAGTGAGGATGATGATAGAGATGATGTTGTTGGCGCACATCACGATGAGGAGGGTAGTGAAAGTGAGTAAGCAAGTGATGGTGCCATTCTCTATCGGAAAGTATAGTGATGAAGTATTGTGTGACGTTGTGCCTATGCAAGCATGTCATATTTTGCTCGGCCAACCACAAGAGTTTGATAGGAAAGCAATGCATGATGGTTACAAGAATAGATATTCATTTGAAAAGTATGGCAGAAAGGTGACACTTTCACCTTTAAAATCAAAGCAAGTTTTTGAAGATCAAATAAAGTTAAGAGATTCTCATGGAAATAAGGAGAAGGAGAAAAAAAGATGATTTTGTAAAAATTGAGAGACCCAATGAGCAAGAAAAAAAGAAGGGAGAGAAAATGAAAAACATTTGTGAGGAAAAAGAAGATGAGGTAAAAGAGAGTAAAATAAGCCTATATACATAATCCAGAGAGTTTATGGGTGCTTACAAATCTAGGTCACACCTTGTGGTTCTTTTGTATAAGGGATCTTAGTTGAGCGCTAACGAACTAACCACTCCTTTGCCTAGTGTTGCTTCTTCTCTTTTGCAAGAATTTAAGGATATATTTTCTGAGGATGTTCTAATTGTATTGCCACCAATTCGAGGAATTGAACATCAAATTGATCTTATCCCGGGAGCGTCTATACCAAATAGGCCGGCTTATCGAACCAACCTCGAGGAGACAAAAGAGTTGCAGAGGCAAGTAGATGAGCTTTTAGCAAAGTGACACATCCGTGAAAGTATGAGTCCATGTGCAATGCCAGTGCTTTTAGTGCCAAAGAAGGATGGAACTTGACGAATGTGTATTGATTGCTGCTATGTTAACAAGATAACGATTAAGTATCGTCATCCCATACATATACTAGATGATATGCTTGATGAATTACATGGTTCACTCATATTCTCTAAATTTGATCTTAAAAGTGGATATCACCAAATTCGTATGAAACTTGGTGACAAATGGAAGATAGCATTTAAAACTAAACATGGTGTGTATGAATGGATGGTGATGCCTTTTGGATTAACTAATGCGCCTAGCACTTTAATGCGTTTAATGAATCATGTTTTACGTTCTTATATTGGAAAGTTTGTTGTGGTTTATTTTGATGACATCTTCATTTATAGTAAGTGTCTTGATAAACATGTAAAGCATTTAAAATGTGTTTTGGAAGTTCTTAAAAAAAGATTATATTCTAACTTGAAAAAGTGCACATTTTGTATGGATAAAGTAATCTTTATTGGGTTTGTTGTCGGTAGTAAAGGAACTGAGGTAGATGAGGAAAAAGTGAAGGCTATCAAGGATTGGCCAACGCCAAAATCTGTGACCGAGGTGCAAAGCTTTCATGGTTTATCTAGTTTCTATCGAAGGTTTGTTAGGGACTTTAGCTATATTGCTGCACTATTGACTGCGGTCATAAAGAAGAATAGGGGTTTTACGTGAAGGTACAAGAGAATGCCTTTAATTTGTTGAAAGAAAAACTTTATTCTGCTCCATTATTGCAATTGCGAGATTTTGACAAAGCTTTTGAGGTTGAGTGATGCATCACGAATCGGGATAGGTGCTGTGCTAATGTAGGATCATAAGCCAATAGCGATCCTTAGTGAAAAACTTGGAGGAGTTAAATTGAATTATTCAACATATGATAAGGAGCTTTATGCATTGGTGAGTTTGTTGGAGACCTGGCAACAATACCTTTGGACTAAGGAGTTCGTTCTTCGGATAGACCATGAATATTTGATATTTTTGAAAGGCCAAGGAAAGCTCAACCGAAGGCATGCCAAGTAGGTTGAATTTATAGAAACATTTTCTTACGTGATTCAATACAAGCAAGGCTTTTCTCCGTTTGAAGTTGTGCATGGTTTTAATCCTTTGACACCATTAGATTTGGTTCCTTTACCTGTAAAAGAGCTGGTTAGCTTAGATGGTAACAGGAAGGCTGAGATGATGAAGAAAATCCATGAACAAGTACGACAACAAATTGAAAAGAAAAATGGACAGTATGCATCGAAAGCTAACAAAGAAAGAAAACGTGTGACCTTTCAACCAGGAGATTGGGTTTGGGTACACATGATAGAGGAAAGATTTCCAACTAAAATAAATACCAAGCTGCATCCACGTGGAGATGGACCAGTCCAAGTCTTGGAAAGAATCAATGATGATGCATATAAGATCGACTTGCCAGGTGAGTATTAAGTAAGTGCGACTTTTAATGTATCTGATCTTTCTCCTTTTAATGTATCAACCAGTAAACAGTAACTCAGACTGCATCATATTTCCTCAAGGTCCGTGGTAAACCTACCAAAAAATCCACAGTGATACGCTCCCACTTCCACTTTGGTATCTCCAATCTCTAAGTCAATCTACCCGGTTTCTGATGCTCAAACTTCACTATTGACAATTCAAACTTCGAGAGACATAAGTATTATCTTTATTCATTCTTTGCCACCATTAGTGCTATTTAAAATCATAGTACATCGAATGAAATTACACGAACTGTGTGCCTCCTCATGGATCAACTGTCTCGCCCCGTCAACATTTGGAACACAAATCCAGCCTTGAAGCTACATAACCCATCATCTCAAATCACGACCTCCTTAGAACCACCCAGCTGCACCGTGTCCATCAAGACCAACAAGTGAGGATCATCAAACTGGTGAGGCTTGATACACTCCAACAACGAGGATTGTGCCACAACATAGGCAAGAACCTGACTATGCTCTGAAACATCCGATCCCACGAATCGATTGGCCAAGGCCTGAACATCCATTGTTGACGATCAATTTTGACACTCCTTTTTTAAATTAATTTATTTATACTTAATGATTTGTAAGAAATATGTTAAAAATATTTTCTAATCAATAATACCTATTTTTATATAAATTAGTAATTAATAATGTTGAAATTAATAATTTGGTATTATATAATTATAAAATATATTACCCTAATTATTTTAAAACTATTAAAATACCCTTTATATTCATTACATAGGTCTTATAATTAATTTTAAATGTTACTCCTTAAATTTAGTAATTAGCTTACTATTTCAAAATAATTCGAAATTAATATCATAAATTGGAAAATAAAGTATTTTAATAATTAATTAATTAATTACAATAATTAGTAGTGTATTTGACGATTATAATTTCTATTATATTTTATTAAAATTAATTAAGTTTAATCAAATTAATTTTAAAGAGGTTAAAGACTAAATGGCTACAATTGCAATTGACATTTGGGAGAGGCGGCAGGACCGCTTGATTAGAGTTATAGTATTGTACGTACACCTCCACCTGCATACATCGGGTGAGACGGCGGGGCCACTTTGTGTGAAGATGGTTACAGAGGATCTCATCTTAAATCCTATAAATATTATTGATAGCTCTTAATAAGCTTGCTCTGGTTTAAACGGTTATCTATATTATACTATTGCCGCATTGGTTCATCATATTCTTCTTGTATTTTTGAATTCTTAAATTGGTATTTAGTTTTCATGCTAGTACTATTTGAACGGTACTAATGTCCATTTTGCCGGCGGCGCTGTATCTTTAAATGGATGCAGGTAGTTCCACAGTAGGAGATATTAATCAGTGATAGCAGTACACCTTCTTCCTAGTTGATTCGGTGAGCCCCACTTCATCCCGGGGTCATGTATCTTTTGTTCTTTGTGTATTATTTTGAGGTACATCCGGGGCCTTATTGCCGGCATTATCATTGTACACATCTATATCCATAGGGGCTCCGTAGACATAGTGTTGGTTGTGTATTAGTGCTGGAAAAGACAAACTATGCTATATGGTGGTTGTATTACTTGTACATTTGAAACTTTAAAAATGGTGAAACTTATGGTAAGAAATTGGTAATTGCAGACATGGCCACTTTATTGTTTATTAAGGAAAACATATATTCTCTTTAATCATTAATGTGTTTGGGTAGAAGGAATCTAACAGGCTTTCTCGGTCGGGTTCACTCGATTGAGTGTTGGTCGTGCTCCTCGATTTTGGGGCGTGACACATATCTTCAGATTATCTTTGACTCCCAGTTACTTCAGTTATTATATTATCAGTTCAGTTTCAGCTTTCAGTTATTCTGTTGCCTTACATACTCGGTACATGTTTTTGTACTGACGTTCCTTTTGCCGGTGACGCTGCATTTCATGCGTGCAGGATCAGACAGACAGACGAGTAGACCTCCTCAGTAGGTGTTGCCCGAGTTTAGATTGATCAGTAAGCTCCGCATCCTTGGGAATTGCCGGGTCTAGTGTTTTACGTATATCTTGTGTATATATGTATATATACGTTATGGATCGGTCGGGGCCCTATTCCGATCACAATAAATCTATCAGTAGAGGCTTGTAGACATATCATGTCAGTTGGTGCAGTATGTTGGGCTTGTTAGCCGTGTATGTATATTTTGTTGGTTTGTAAGATGTAGTAGTTATGACGGCCTTGTCGGCCCAGCTTTATATTGATGTTTAGTCAGCATTCGCAAATTGTCTTGCAATGTGGCCCATGGCCAAAGTATGACATTATATGTTCAGAGTCCCTTAGTCACAAGTTGGTACGTAAGGATAGGTGAGGCACCGGGTGCCCGTCTCGCCCCCCATGTTCGTGGCATGACAGAAGTGGTATCAGAGCAGCTCTGTCCTAGGGAGTCTACAAGCCGTGTCTAGTAGAGTCTTGTTTATAAGTGTGTTGTGCACCACACTTATAAGCCGGAGGCTCTAGGGCATTTAGGACTGTCACTCTTTCTTCTTACTCTAGATCGTATGGTAGAGCTCAGTTGTAAGAACTCAATTTCCTAAACTCTATCTTATTCATAATACGGTGATGCCAACACCTAGAAAGACGGTTGGTAAGAGATTGCAGGTGGATGTGAAAGAGTTGAGTCAGAAGAACTCCATTTTGTATGATGCTTTTGATGAGTAAATGTAAGGTCTTTAGTAGATCATATGTGTACTAAGATGTGTAAGCCTCTTGATAAGGAGCCTTAAGGCAAACAATATCTATCCACCCATATGGTGAAAGGCAATGAGAGATTCAGAAGATAAATACAAGCTTCAACAAGTAAAAGGAGCTAGATGAAAAGGGTACGAGGTACCCATTTAATGAAGATTATCGGTATTTTCAACAGTAATACAGGTATGTAGAATTGGCCATACACATCTCAGTTATACCCTATTGGGGGCTAACAGATGTAGTTTAAGAAAAAGGATGGGATATTAGGATCCGGGTGGGGTTAGAGTAACCCAAAATGGTGAATGGATTGTTTGTGTTAGTTGACATTTCTGAAGGATATAACAAAGGTGCTAATAGATCCTTTTGAGGCACACAGATGGTGCACTCTAGAATATTACAATTAGATGTAAATATTAGCATGATAAAAAAAAAACAATCAGAAGAGAGGCACTGAAAGCCTGGAAGGGATAAATATTACATTAGTGTGGCTCGCATCCCTAGTATAGCGAGAACGTTAAGCAACCCGAAGAACAACTGGATGTAGAAAAAGGGAGCTAAAAGCAAAAGAATGTCTTGTTCGTGTTTCCAGAATAAAGTGATAGACATAAATATTAGCGGGAAATAAGAAAAGAGTTAATGAAGCATTTTGAGTAAGATATGATACATGGATGACAACGGTAGATCAAAAGACGACAGTATTATAGAGTCTATAGTCAAGTGAATGAAAAGACCAGAGGTAATAAACCTTGAGACAATAAAAGAGTATAGGCAATAAAGTCATGTCCTCATTTCAAAAAATAAGTTTGTGACTCCAACGCGACTACCAGAAGGAAAAGTTAGACCCCAGAAATCAATATGGGCTGGTGAAAAAGATAAACTAAACATGAATTAGGGACGGAATGATTGGATAATGGTCGACGTCATGAGAATTTCAGATTTCGTTCCGGCGATAATAGAATGGACAATAGAAGAAGATTCATGAGAGATTCAGAGAATGGTCATTCTGGAAGACGCTTCCCTAAAGCTAGCAATGTGAGCAAAGTTCATCTTAAGGGACTATATGTGCCAGTTATACTAAGTGTCACCCTCGCGGGTAAGGAAATTTATTATCCTTGGTACAGAAAGATTACTGCGAGGCGAGTAAGGGTCATCGATGATGTGAAAAGACGCCAAAGATGAAGAGGTAAAACATCTATACGTAGATCATCGTAGCACTAAATAATAGTACTCCCAAAAGGGGGGATTATGGAGTGATGTGGCATTAAGTCAGAATTAAGTGGTTCTAGTAACTATGGAATGGTAAAGGAAGAATGCGATAAAAATGCTACCATTCCAGAACATGCACTTATTCAAATCCTACAAATATGCTACGATTCTAGAACATTATGCAAGAACGACGTCAAGGAGAGGAAGTTAGGGTTCCGGCCCGGGATGTGTTTGATAAATAAGGAGCCAATGTGAGAGGTGAGTTAAGACAAAAGGAATAACCTAATAAAGATCACGTGGAATATTGATATGAGAATAGGCCAAATAGTAGTTAACAGTTGACTCAGGAAAAGCCTAGTTATGGCTAGACAGGTGGTTACAAATGAATCAGCATACCGTGTAGGATAAACATAGTAAAATCCAGTACAGTGAATTCACTCTCACAGATATGACATCGTAACCTTGAGAAATATTAAGATAGGAGTTGGGGTAGTTAAAGGTACCGTATGAGTGTTATGGAGGAAACAAAGAGTGCCACAGGGAAGACAATCAAAATATCAGCTCAGAAGCAACCGTACGAGCACAATGGCATGAAGGTAAGTAAGTAAGGATAATTACAAGTAAGAAAGAACATCAAAAATTCCGTCGGGTAGACGATGTAATAAGCTCGTAGCCTTGCAAGAATCAGAGGGTCCTCCCTAAGTACTACAATGAAAGATTAGCTGAGGAACTAAGGAAGAAGGCTTCAAACTAAGCTCAGTGACCTAAAGAGGAAGTGATCTTATAACAACAGTATCACAACAATGTTGTATGCACTCCATAAGAACCTACCGTGGCTAACAGACATGAAGTAAAAATCAGAAGTGATATTCAAGATCATATGAGTGGTATGGAATTCCAATATGTATGGGCACTAATATAAGTTAAGTATGCACGGAAAAATGGGGCAGAAAGAGCACGGAAAAATGGGGCAGAAAGACCAGGAAAAGTAATAGCCTACATTTAAAGAATGCTGAGAAGGAACGAAAGGAATTATTCGATCAGTGATCCAGAGTTAGTTACCTCATGAACACATTTACGATTTCAAAATATTATCCATGCAGCATATATACTGACATTCATACAGCCGTAGAAGACTCCAGTATAAGTTAAAAGAAAGAATTGAGCCACGGTATAAACAAAGGATTGAATTATTAGAAGATTGTATCATGGATATTATATAGAGCCCATGGAAGGCTAAAGTAATAACTTATACCAGGATCCGTAGATCGGAAGATAGCTCAAGCCTACATGAAGATTGATCAGAATGAGGAGGAAACTAAAGAGTTAGATCAACCAAAAAAACCAGGAGTCTGATTATTAGACCTAGAAAATTATTGAAATCGTGATTAAGAACATTGCAGACTTACTCTAATATCATAGGTACAAGAGAGATAGTACAACAACCATATTCTATAATGGATTTACGATAAATCTAGTTAGAATAACTACCAGCCTCTTAAGAAGTCAGTATGAAGCTCCCACCGGATTGTGTATGCACCAAATGTGCAAGTATTATAATAGAGCTTCCAATTGTGGATGTGAATTTTACCTATATGGAAGGAAGGTTATGAAAGAGATAAAAGATGTGATACGATATTTTAAGGCAATTAAGGTAAAAGAAGGTTGTGAATAGTCCATACTTCAGATAGAAGGCTAGAAGCGCTCGGATTCAGTGTCCAGGAATGATACTAGCATCGTCAGTGGCATACCTTCCAGCCTATGGTTTCTAGGTATCGAGAGGTCTAGTTAAGAGAGTAAAGAAGAGTTTGAGATAATGTGATGTCCCGCTTGATATTCCAGAATGACACAAGGAAATCTATGGTGCAAGCCTCATCGATATTTTACAGAACATCAGACAGAGTTTCCCATGTGTTTGGACTATCCAAAAATTTTTCTGTCTCAAAATCAACAACCAACCATCCTAATAGCGAACCAAATCATTTATAACTTATCAATTAACCAAAACAAGTCTCCACCATTACTAATCAACCCACTAACAACCAGAAATACTAATTTATCTCCCATTTCGATGAGAAAGTGCAATACTCATCCTAAGTCCATAATAACAAAAGAATACTTAAGAATCTAAAAGAATAATTATGGAGCAACTCTAAGAGTTCAAAGAAAAGACCATAACAATAAATAAAATCTCCGCCTACGAGAACAAGTGCGAGGCTCACCAACAACTATCAACATGAGCGCTCTAATTAATGAAATCCTCGCCCGCATCAACTGCTGTCTCTGTAAACAAATTAGCGGAGAATTAGTCGCTAGCTCAGTGAGTAATCACACTGAACCACAACCATTTGTTTTTATTGTGGACAAGTCAGAAAACATGCTAGTATATATATTAAACAAAAAATATCATGAGAATGCCCTTTCAAAAACAATAAGAAATAATTTGTCTCATCAAGTTTTCCATGTAATACAAATCAATTGACAATTCGGTAATAAGCTCGGTAAATACTGTGTAATATCAATATTCATGTTTGGGAGGTTTCAATGAACGGATCATGTAATCGGTATAACTTTGGACTTCTTCGCAAGAAGTCAAATATAACGGTAGTCCCTACTCGAGGGAAATCAGTAACGGTGTGTTAGTTCTACCTTCCCACTATCGAGGGCTATAACGGTAATCGGTAATTACAAGGTGCACCAAGTCTAACAAACCCGCCGTTAGCTACGGGATCCTTCAAAGTTTACTCCTATTTATACTTGTATTTTTAATCCGTATATACTCATAAGAAAATATTTTAAAATAATATAGGGCATTTCGGTTCTTATCAAATCATGTATTTTTTATTTCGATAATCGTAAATTCATGTAACGGTTAAATATATCTAGTGACAACAAAAATATTTAAAATAACGGTAATCATCTCAAATACCTATTTCGGTATCATATTGAGTAAAAGACTTGTCACATATGCAACTCAAAATAATCGGTAACATATTCATATTAAAAATCATGTGTAAATCATGCAAGTTATGAAAATATAAATTACGGTAAGATTACTACTCACATTACGCGTGCCAAAATACCAAATGCTTCACCTCGAGCAATTCGTACAACTTCCTCCAACCAATCTATAATTACATAATATTGATCTCATGTTAATTTCCATGTTTAAACTAATTCGTAGCTAATTTAGAATACCCCAAACCTCAGAGTTTCATATTTGGCTCTTAATTCTCAAAAGTATAATAACTCAACAAATCCATCTTATTCTACTTGAAATATCTAGACCCATTTAAGTATCCCAACTTACTACTACATTTAACTTAAACCAATTCAAAACACTTCTAAATAAACGACATTCATATAGTTTATTGTACTATTTAATTTCCACAACCGCGTGTCTAAATTAAACCTTAAATAGAGTTGCTGTCATAATATATATTTTTGCAATATCCGATCGAAATCCCATAAAATGATTTCATATATAAAGAATTCCACTAGAAATTGAAGCAAAAATCAAATAAAGGAAAAATTGACCTCTTTATGTTGAAGAATACTTCTACTGAAAGTTGTTACATATGTTCAATTCTCTTCCCTTTTGATTGTGACTCTTACTTCATCAATTTATACTTATTCATGACACTGGTAATTTAGAACACTTCAAATTCTATTAAATCTAACCTATTCATATGATATACTCAGTTAATTCACGAAAAAGTTTCATGAATTTCTCCCAATTCCCTTAACTTTATCTTTCAAATTCTTAATTTAACTCAAAAATTATATCTACTCAGCCCTACGATGATCATGTATATAAAATTCCATAGTCTTAAAAGTTACAAAACTAGGTGTTATATGTTGACAGATCAATATCTGGAGTCTAAACCAATCTCTCAAAGTCCCTAGCATATTTTTGCATCAGGTTGTCTTGAAGAAAATAATTCATGAACAACTTAGTGAATTCGTCCCATGTCAGTGGTGTTGCTCCTGTTGGCCTTCCTAGCAACACAATTTCATACCATGTATTGGCCATATCCTCTAATTTGTATGCAGCGAGCTCCATGGCTCTCTCACTAGAACATCCAAGAGCACGTAATGCCTTGAGTGCCCCATCCAAGAAAATTTGAGGATCTACTGAATTATTACAACCTGTGAATTTTGGTGATTTCAATTTTAGGAACTCTTGTAGGGATACTTCCTTATTCCCTAAAGTCTGAGTCTGTGCAGGTGCTCGTGTCTGTAAAGTAGCCTAAGGAGCTGAACTTCCACCCTGAGCAGGCACCAATGCCTCTAACATATTCAATAACCTTGCCACTGCGTCTGCAGGTAAGGCAACAGTAGGTACAACAGTTGGCACTGGTGGTGGAGCGTCCTGAACTCCATGCCCTTGCATTTGATCTCGCATAGCAGCTTAGGGTTGACCCATGTTCCCAACTTCCGGTTGAGGAGCAATTTGTCTTCTAGTTTGATGAACCCCAACTTGACCGCCACCAGGTAGTACCACGTCCAGCAGATGAGGGTGTGCGTGTCCTAGCCATCTACGAAAGAAATACTCCAAGGTCAATCTCAAGTTATCTCAACGTACGATCAAAGAATGAAAGAAGGGAAAATCATAAGTATGGGCGCCTACATACCCATGAACAAGACTATACTAAACATTACTCCATGAGCAAGTGCTCCCAAGTAAGCCTCATCGATATTTTACAGAAAAACAGACAGAGTTTTTCCTATTTTTGGACTATCCAAAAATTTCCCTGTCTCAAAATCAACCCACTAATAACCAGAAATACTAATTTATCTCCAATTTTGATAAGAAAGTGCAATACTCATCCTAAGTCCATAATAACAAAAGAATACTCAAGACTCTAAAAGAATAACTATGGAGTGACTCTAAGAGTTCAAAGAAAAGACCATAACAATAAATAAAATCTCCGCCTACGCGAATAATTGTGAGGCTCACCAACAACTATCAACATGTGCGCTTTAATTAACGAAATCCTCGACCGCGTCAACTGCAGTCTCTGTAAACAAATTAGCGGGGAATGACTCGCTACCTTAGTGAGTAATAACACTTAACCACAACCTTTTTTTTATTGGGGACAAGTCAAAAAATATTCTAGTATATATATTAAACAAAAAATATCATAAGAATGCTCTTTCAAAAACAATAAACAATAATTAGTCTCATCATGTTTTTAATGTAATACAAATCAATTGACAATTCGGTAATAAGCTCGGTAAATACCGTGTAATATCAATATTCATGTTTGGGAGATTTTAATGAACAGATCATATAATCGGTATAACTTTGGACTTCTTCGCAAGAAGTTAAATATAACGGCAGTCCCTACTCGAGAAAAATCACTAACGGTGTGCTAGTTCTACCTTCCCACTAGCGAGGGCTATAACGGTAATTACAAGGTGCACCGGGTCTAACAAACCCGCCGTTAGCTATGGGATCCTTCAAAGTCTACTCCCATTTATACATGTATTTTTAATCTGTATATACTCGTAACAAAATATTTTAAAACAATATAGGGTATTTCAGTTCTTATCAAATCATGTAATTTCATTTCGATAATCGTAAATTCAAGTAACGGTAAAACATATCTAGTGACAACAAGAATATTTAAAACAACGGTAATCATCTAAAATAAATATTTCGGTATCATATCGAGTAAAAGACTTGTCCCATATGCAACTCAAAATAATCGGTAACATATTCATATTAAAAATCATGTATAAATCATGCAAGTTATGAAAACACAAATTACGATAAGATTACTACTCATAGTACTCGTGCCGAAATACCAAATGCTTCACCTTGAGCAATTCGTACAACATCCTCCAATCAATTCATAATTACATAATATCGATCTCATGTTAATTTCCATGTTTAGACTAATTCGTAGCTAATTTAGAATATCTGAATCATCAGAGTTTCATATTTGGCTCTTAATTCACCGAATTATAATAACTCAACAAATCCATCCTTCTAAATAAATGGCATTCATATAGTTTATTGTACTATTTAATTTCCACAACCGCGTGTCTAAATTAAACCTTAAATATGGTTGCTGTCATAAAATATATTTTTGCAATAACCGATCGAAATCCCATAAAATGATTTGAGATATAATCCAAAATTATATCTACTCAGCCGTACAAGGATCATGTATATAAAACTCTATAGTCTTAAAAGAGGAAGAAATATATGTAACTACTTGAAGTGTATTGCTGAAACTTAAGGAATTATATGCCAAAGACTAGATGAAACACGGTCTTCACCGCTAGAGAAATAGCCGAAGCTTTCTTTCTTTGTTTTCCTGTTCGATTGTAGGTCTAAGGGATTTTCATTTCTTTGAAACCCTTTTTAGTTTCTTTCCCTTGAATCAGATGGGCTAAGCCCACTTAATCGTACTCTTTCCTTCTATCTTTTCTTCTTTAATTATTATTATTATTATTTGTCTTGTACTATTTATTTGTTTGTTCTTTTTTTGTGTTTTATTAGTTAGTTTCTTATTATTATTATTAATTTTATTTTGCTAATTACCAATACACCCTTATAAAAATATAGTGTATTACAAATGTCCTGCTTGATGTTCCAGAATGACACAAGGAAATCTATGGTGCAAGCAAGTTGAAGGAAGGTTGCGAGTAGTATAAATGGACATGTGTAAGTCGCAAGCTAAAGTATGGTAGAGCGACAAGGTTTTAGGAAGGAAAGAGTAAGGATAAGAATATGCGAGTGAGAAGGTGACGAAAATGGATAAGTCCTCAGGATTAAGCCCAAGAAAACAAGAAGAGCTGATGGTTTCTCTAAGTTATAGAAAACTCAGTATAGCCCGAATAAACTCAAAGGAGTCTAAGACTAGTAGCATTTAGAAAAGATGGAATGTTGCCCTGGTTGTAGAATGAGGGTGTGATTGTGATAGATAAAGCATGACATTTGGGCCTTCAATTGAGTAACGACTTGAAGAGAATTTCATGAATTGTATGAGATTATAATACCCATGTAAGGTGAGTCACATTGGGATGCTATAAAATACGGTTATAGAAGTATAATATCGCCCCTAGGTGGATCAATCTAATCATTTCAGATGTTTTCC